>NW_026695215.1:23224440-24515065 GCF_021218885.2 Marmota monax | reverse complement strand
CCTGCTCACCATGACCTAGCTGTGGCTTGGGAGGAGCAGGGACTCAATAAACATATGTTGCCATGACTCATTTTACTCAAGCCCTTTCAAAAGCTGAGCTTAAAGACACAAGAGAACCAATGTTCGTAGATGATGTTTCAAACATGGTGACCATGAACCAGAGAAATACTTTTGAATGTGGACATCTGCTCTGTATTCCTTAAGGTATAACAGAAACTCTTTATTTTGCTGGAATACAAGGTTTATTTCAGTTTCTCCTACTGCAACTGGATGCATCTACCTAAAGCGTAGGTCTGACCAGAGACACTTCCTGCTCCATGAACCCAGTGGCTTCTGAGGCACATTGTACCAACCCTTTACCCATCTTGCTACTTCCCTCTCTTTTCACACCTTTGATCCCAGTGGCCTTATTGTCTTCACCAAATACTTCATCACCTAGGCCATACCCTGGGCTGGAAAGACTTCTTACATCCCTAGGATGTGAGACTTCTACCCGTCTTTTTAAACCCATATCAAAAACCTCTTCCTCCGGAAAATTCTCCTGATTTGACAAACTGAATACAATTATTTCTTTCAAATTCATACTTAAATCTTACCACTGTTTATGACATTTTCCATAATTATCTTATAATATTTATCTACCTACAAAACCTAAACAACGAAGATCTCTTGAGGTCAAAGATTGTGCATCTGTGTATGATAGTTATGCTCCTCTGGTACCCATTTAATGTAATTTAAAGAATAGCAGATATTTTGTCTGAATGGAAGTATCTACTGGTTGATGTTTTTAGTAGATATTTTTTTTCTGAATGAAACTGAAGTGAATTGAATTGGAACAGACAAAACCCTTGTGCTGAAGTAGTAGAATCAGCTTGTTGTCCTGACAGAATTTAAACTTTGTCTCAGGATGACTCACCAACTCACAGTCTTGTTTCTCAAATAACAATAGGCTTTAAAATCTGATTAGCAGAATTTAAAGCCTGCAGTACTGGCCTCTCCAAGAACATTTCAAATTTCCATCAAGACAATGTCATCTGATGTTTACTGAATTTTGTAAACCCTGGATGTGAGTTTTGCTAGACCCTTAGTGAGTTAGACAAAAAACCCAAAAAATGTTATTGTCTCTTGACTTGCTGATTGATGAGAAACTGATATGGAATATACCCACACTCCTAACCCTACATAGAGTAAGAAATCCACTTGATTATAAAGCACCATTATTTTGGTTGGATATTTTATTAATATACTGAAGTAAGTAATTATTGAATTCTAGGTATATTATTTGGCTTCTAAAAAATAAAACAGTTTGAAAAAAATAAAAATAAAACAGTTTGGCTATCTTTAATTTCTGAACTTTATCTATTACAAAGTTCCTGAAGCCAATTCTCCCAGTTTTTCCTCTGGCCTCCTGCCTTTGGCTAATCCACTCCTGATTTCTGGCTTACTTGGACTAGCTTGGGGAAAAACAAAAAGAAATAAAATTCGAATCCATCAATTATACAGCTGGTGAACAGCTCGAGTAAAAAGTTTAGTGGAGGACAAACTATTGACCACAGCCTGTTCTCATAAGTATCTGTAGATATCAGTTGTCTATGATTTCAATTACCTAGTGCCCTAGGATAGAAATTCAGAGTTGGCAACATGTTGCTTTCATGGTACAGTAATAATTGAATGTTTTAAGCACTGTGTGGGAACTATTATTTATGTCAGTGCTTCAAAGTTTCCATTACTAATTTAAATCATATATAAATAGCATATTTACTAAATTAAAAATATCCATTTTCCCCTCTTGTTTTAGGCATCTCATGGCCGAAGAGGACATACAGGCCCACAGGTCAGTGATTCTTTTTCTTAACTCCAAATTATCAATATTTTATGTCCAGTCAAGGACCCAGATAAAGGCTCTGTAGTCTCTTTCCAGCCAAAATGTCTTTTGCTTTCTGATAACATTGATTATGCAATAAAATGTTGGAAAACTTTTAGGCTACAATTTCAAGAATTCAAATTTCAAAATAAAATGAAAAGTTGAGCACTTTAGTTTAAAAAAACATAAAAATTAATGACCAAAGACAGTATTTAGCCCAATTATTGTTAAGTTCAGAACTTTATTTGGATTTCAAGGAATCTCCATACTGCTTTCCAAATTGGCCACACCAATTTTCAGTCCTACCAGCAATGTACAAGTGTACCCTTTTCCCCACATCTTCGTCAGCACTTGTTGTTATTTGACTTCATAATGGCTGCCAATCTTACTGGAGTGAGATGGTATCTTAGGGTGGTTTTGATTTGCATTTCTCTGACTTCTAGAGATGGTGAGCATTTTTTCATGTACTTGTTGATTGTTTGTATGTCCTCCTCTGAGAAGTGTTTGTTCAGGTCCTTGGCCCATTTATTGACTGGGTTATTTGTTTTCTTATTGTTTAATTTTTTGAATTCTTTGTATACTCTGGATATTAGGGCTCTATCTGAAATGTGAGGAGTAAAAATTTGTTCCCAGGATGTAGGCTCCCTATTTACCTCTCTTATTGTTTTTCTTGCTGAGTTAAAAACTTTTTAGTTTGAGTGAGTCCCATTTGTTGATTCTTGTTTTTAACTCTTGTGCTATGGGTGTCCTATTAAGGAATTTGGAGCCCGATCCCACAGTATGTAGATTGGAGCCAACTTTTTTTCAGATAACTCAGTAAACAAGCTTTCTTTTAGAGTTTTGTTCAATTAACTCTCAACCCTTACTTACAATTTGTAGAAACCCCATATAAGTCAATAAAATACAATGAAATTTTAATACAAAGTGCATATTCTGAATATTTTGTTCAAAAAATAGATCAAAAGCCATATGATATCCCCTTTGCACATATTGGTGATACATTATACATGCTTTATGAGCCTATGATATTTCTCACCAGAGAAAAGAAGAATTTTACTCATGAAATGAATAACTAAATTAAATTGTAGCAGATTTCTTTTCAGAAAACAGTAGTAGTACATGCAAGTATAGAGGAAAAATAACTGTTATCCTAGAATTTTAAACCTAACTAAACTATGAGTGAATGTAAAATAGACACTTTTAGACAGACAAGGAGAGTTTACACACACACACACACACACACACACACACATACACACACACAATTTGTTTTAGTCTGTTCCTGATGCTATAACAAAATGTCCTAAAATGGGTAATTTATAAACAACATAATTTTATTTCTTAAAGTTCTAGAGGCTAGGAAGTTCAAGATCAAGGCACCAGCAGATTCAATGTCTGGTGAAGGTTTGTTATTTCCTCTGCTTTTTGCCATACCCTTACATGGTAGAAGGAGCCCACAACTTCCTTAAGCCTCTTTTATAAAGTCTTTAATTCCATTCATAAGATTGGACCTCTTATGATGTAATTACCTCCCCAAAACCCTGCTTCTTAGTACAATCAGTCATATGAAGGATTAAGCTTCAGTGTATGAATTGAGGGGTTGATCACACACACATTTAGACCATAGCAAACTTCAAAGTTAGACTTCCACAAAAAGAAGAGTAAATCCAACAAAATGGCATGAGATAAATGAAATGAGAAGGAGAAAGTGTTAAAAAATCCTTCTTTCTGATTTCAAGAAAAAAGTATCAGTGATGGACATTTAATCCCATCCAACTGTATAAGAACTGAGATACAAACCTAGGCTGTCCGAATAGTTGCCTAAATGAAGCTTTTCATAATCCTTTTTTCCTTTTGGGGGTGAGAATTTTTATCTGTGACAGAGTCCAGAACAATGTGAAGAGAATGCTTAATGTTTTCTCTCTAGCTATTTCATCTATTTGATTATAAATATGATATAGTAAGATACTTGGAGATGTTTAAAGAAAATATGAAGCAAATTCTTAGTTATTTTCAAGCCACATGCCCAAGAAAGATATAGCATAATACAAATTTTATTGAAAAAGCAGGGGTGTGTGTGAATGTGCACATACATTTAAAGACTGGAAGTAAATACACCATATTTCTGCTTGGTAACTATTTGGATTTTTATTTTCTTCTTTGTATTTGTCCTTATTTTGTATATTTTTGTAAAGATATTCATTGCCATTATAACCACAAGAATATTAACAGTCTTACACTTAAATAAAATTCTTAGGAAATAGCATTAATAGGTTGATTGTTTCTCACCACAGGGAAAAACAGGCATTACAGGCCCAGATGGACTTGAAGGCTCCTGGGGACTTAAGGGCCCTCAGGTATGTGTCAAGACCAGTCAGGGTGTGAGACCATATAGCAGAATCTGGGTATGGAAGAATTTGAAGCCTTGATAGAAACCCTCAAACCACCTTGCAGAATTACAGATGTTTAAAGAATTTTCAAGGTAATGAAGTAAGGAAACAATACCATCTTGACTTGTAAAACTTGTAAAACATTCTAAGTTTTGTCCCAGTTAAGAGGTGGAAAGAGTTTGAACATATTGGGCAGCAGTCCCTGAAGGTTTGGTTTCTGGGTCCTTAGGATAATCCAGGGAGACCTTGAGCCAAGGAAAATATTGAGCCTCAACTCTGGGAATTGTGGTCAATTTAGCACAGTAATGGCTCAGTGTTACATATCTGGATGTCCGTGATGTAGAAAGATTGGCTGCGCTCTAGGAAAGAATTGCTCCAAATACAGCTGGAATCTTCTGCGTGGTGATCTATAGTGTGGCACTCAGCCTGTCCTGTCCAGCTCACTTCTCCAGGGAGAAGCACATTTTCCTTTGCAAGGAATAAACCATAGTTGGCTCTTTACATGGATCACATGAGAAGAGAGGGCAAAATGTAGCCTATAGTAAGGATGAGACAGAAAAGGAGTAAATGCTGATATTAAAGAAAGAAGCCAGACCACCAAAAAAAAAAAAAGATAGACTTTCTTTCCTTTTCAAACTAGTTTTGAAAGCAAGAGAAATAAGTGTATTATTTGGCACATGTAGGACAATGTGGTTCGGATAGTTTTCAACGTTTTATGACACACAGTTAGAAAATAAAAGCATTCTATGTTGGCAGCTTGGTGTGTAGAAGTTCAGCAAAATATCCTTAAACATCAGAAGAGAAACTCACTAAGATTTCCAAGCGGTAAACAGTCTTCCCCTTGGACCTCTATCTCTTTCTAGCTTGATTGCTTTTCTTTGTTGTTACTTACCAGCTGAGGAGAGCTCGATTTTCTTACTTTTAAGTGAGAAATCTTTGCCACTGGGAATGTGGGGAAGCATTTCAATAGATTCACTGCCTTTATTTCATGCTAAACAAAATAACACTACAGCATCCTCCTTCTATTTTATAGAACATTACCTCTTTCACCATGTAATTTAAAAGGTGAAGCAAAAACCGAATACAGCATGAAGGTTTCTCTCTGCATAATATAAGGAATCCACAGTTAGTAGACAGTACAGTATTCCAAAAGTAGACATATCTAAATTCCATCTTACCATTAGTTTTATCTTCTTTATGACCCATCTTCAGTGTGGTTATTGAAATAGAATATCTACTTAAATATTTTGGTTCCAGATTTGCACAATTAGGGATTTTTTTTTTTAACCTAAGAAATGTATGGGTTCATAGTACAAAGATTTTGAGGACAACTAGACAGCAAAACTGAAAAGCTCAACTGTTCAATATTTCGTCCAGGACCCATTCTCTTTGTCTGCAGATGCCCAAGCACCTAAATTTCAGATTAGACTCTAGTGTCTCCACACAGATGAGGGGGGAGCTTTCGAGATTTAGATGGACCAATGACGTCCTTGGAATTCTCTTTCCAATTTCTGTCCGTGTTGCTGGCTCAGCATTTCCACTTAAAAAAAAAAATTCATAACCCACTTGAATCAAATGTATGGAAGATGATATGTCATGAGCTTTGTAATGTTTTGAACAACGAATAAAAAAAAAAAAGAACACACACACACACACAAATTCAAGTAAATATTCAAGTGTTCTCTTTTAGGGAGAAAATAATACTGAAATTCTGTGTGTTTAGGGCCCAAGAGGAGAGGCTGGTGAAAAAGGAGAAAAAGGAGGCCTGGGAATGAAAGGCCCTCAGGTATGTAATGAGAGAGAAAGCGATGGCCTCTGTTTTTGATCTTGGCTTTACTGTGGATGTTTTTGTGTGTTCCCCTGTCCCCTACAGGTGGAATTATTTGTAGCCTGTGAATTAACATCATGTCTTAGTTTGTCTTCAGTGCCACATGTGGTGGCTATATCACATTCTGGTTCTCATCTTGCAGAGGGAGCTGTCATTCTGTCAGGCACAGAGGTGGGAGATCATGTCTAACTCTCTTTTCCTCCATTGCTCAGCTGAGGTCAAGGATTCCTCCTCTGTGTAAATCAGGTTACATCAGTCCCCTGACCTCAAGTCTCTTAGGACATCCTAGCACACTCAGGATACAGACCATTATCATGACTCTCAACCGAAGAAGAGAATGGTAGGAGAAGCTTCTGGGGAAACTGTAAAACATTCCACCACCTGGGACCCTCCCCAAATCATGTAAATCAGAATCTCTGGAAGTCTGGCAACGCGATCAATCATTCTAAATTCTCCCCAGGTGACTCTATTATATACGCAGGGCTGGGAATGACCGCTCAACATCAACCTGTCTCTGATTTCAAAGTGCATGAGAATCCTCTGGAGAACTTGTTAAAATACAGATTCCAACCCGGTAGTTCTTGGTCAGGGCCTGAGATTCTGCACTTCTAATGAGCTCCCAGGTTCTGCTGCTGCTGCTGGTGGTCTCCCATCCACACTTTGAGGAACAGGCCCTTGCTTGTTCTCATAGTCTGTGATTTGTTTAGCTGTTTGTCTATCATCTTTGCTAAGATTTTTAACCTCCATAAGGTCTAGTGTTTTATTTACAGTGTCTCCCCAGAGCCCAGAACAGTAGTGCCTGGCACATAGAAAAGAATAACACATATTCATACAGTGAATCAGGCAGTAAATGAATGAAAGAGATACACATAGGACTTGCACTCTCCATTAACACTAGGATGAAGGGAATTCATTACTTTGCACTCTGTTGGTTAAATGGGGGCAATGGCACAACACTTAAGTGGCTGTGCTTATCATCAGAATATTTAATAGGCTATTTGCATAAACTTGTATCACATGACACGATGTGTTAAAGCATATTAATAACTAACTGCTCATGAAGATGTTTGTTCCCAGTTTCAGTGACAGTGCTCCTTTGAAAAGCATGAATACTTTATAATTTTACAGTAGTACTAAATTGATGAAAATAACTATTTCGAATTCACATCCTCAAATTGTTAAACACTTGTTAGCACTACAAATTGAAATTTTTAAAAGAAACAGTAGCAAGTATTTTACCAAGGAAAACATTTATCAGGTGATTATCTCATTAGTTTATATAAAATATTGAAACATAGGTGGATCAAAATCCAAAGGTCTTGCTTTTTAAATTTTTGTTCTAGAATCCAGTATGGCATTCAACTGGCTGTTACGCTAATAACTTTTCCATTTTTCCCTATAGTATATCTCTGTGAGTGAGACCCTTTAATCTTTCTTTGGCAATATTGGTCATAGTCATAAATCATTCAACCCCTTGGCATTTCCAGAATTAGTCAAGAGGTACCACTCTTCTTCATTTATCTGGCTGGAGAATGGGATTTTCCTTCTTGGTTTAATTTTCATGAAATACCCTGTCAACACAGTGAAAATGCTGTTTCAAAGATGTGTGGATTTTTCTGATCCATACATGGTGAATTGTTTCCAATGGAAAACCACAGAGATGAACACCATCAGAGGTACAGGGGATTATTCTTTATTGGCTCTGTAAACCCACTGCCACAGGTTTCATATTGGTGTATATAGCACACAAAGACCAGCCACTCTAGTGGAATAAGATGAGCACTTTCTAACAGTGGGCTTGAAGGATTACATCAGGATGTACATTTAGAAAGGGGATGTTATTACTGTTGGTGTTCTGAAGCTCATGAACTTACATGGTATTAGGATGCTCTGCATAAATCAAACGTGCCGATCCCATCTGTGACTATGATATTAAAAAAATACAATTCACAATGAAAAGGAAGAAAGTGCTTTGAAAGGAATGGCATATTGTTCTGTACTTCCCTTTGTTCCCTCTTTGATTTCCCTTAAGATCATATCCGAACATAACCAACACCTAGAAGAAGAAGGAAAAACTAGATCCAAAACACCAATTTCAGTTGGAGCTATAATTATTCTTCAAACATTTATGTTATCTCAATTAAATAATCACCAGTGGCATTTGCAATATCAAGAAAGGATGGAATTGTTCAATGCAAATTGGAGCACAAAGTAGAATTTCTGTTATTGTCTTTACAAAGCATAGTGCAGTGGTCAAGAGCACAAATCTGGAGCCGGACTACCTGGCCTTGAGTTCAGGATTTGTACCTTACTAGTTGTGTGATTTGGGCAAATTCATTTAACACCTCCGTGCCTCATTTTTCTCCACTGTAAAATAAGAATACTACTAGTAGCTCCCTCATTAGAGGTTGTGAAAATTAAATGGTCTAATATGTGTAGGTGCTTAAAACATTACTTACAGTAGTAAGAACTACATAAATGTTTGTTATTACTACTATATTGTGACAACATTACCTAATCTATCAGAGGCATTTTATGCCCAAAGAATGTGGGTCACTGTTCTGAGGAAAACCAGATTAGTAACATAACAATATGTAACTTATATCACAATCCTCAGGTTTCGCCATTCTGTATAATCTAAGTTGGACAGTCCTTCAACCATTCCTTTCACTAATTTGACAAATTACTGTAAGTGTTTTCTGTGTATCAGGCCCTATACCAGGATATGAGAACGAATCCAATATAGATTCCAGCTTCAAGTACACCTAGCCTCACAAAAGAGATTCATGCAAACAAATAACTGAGGTGCATTGTACTGAATTGTTAAAATAGAATTATACCCAAGGTAGAGTGGTGGGAGAAAGGATGGACTTCAATGGGGAGATAAGTGGATCCCATTTTTCAGAATGAGGAGTTATTTTCCAGGTCAGCAAGGAAGAGGTAGGCACGTAGTGAACCAAGTTAAATAAAGCAATCCATCAAGGTGAGTTTGGGAACCATTAAATAGTATGGTATTGTTGGAGCATTGGAACATGGGGTGCATGGGAGAGCACTTGAAGGTAAGATTAGGACTGTCTCACAGACTAGCGTGGTCAAGACTGGCATCTTCTCAAGTGTCTTGGCATTTGTCCTTACATTAGTCCATCACTTGCTGGCCTCTTCATTTTTGTTTTCTCAGACAAAACTCATATCCAACTCTTATAGAAACTGAGCATTTAATCCCCTTGTTTCTTAGCTTGATATTTGTTGGTTATGAGTTTTTGCAAGATTTTACCCTCATGCGAACAAAAAGCATGGAGTGGTCAGCATTTCTCTTAAGTGTGAGGAGAACCTGCACCTCTTTGCCCTGCCCTGCTATGCCCCAGCCAAAGTTGAGATATCCTTGGCAATGAATGTCCCAACCATCGATCCCAAACTCCTAGTGCCATATCTTCTAATAAGATGCTAAGGATATATATTTTTAAACATTTGAACTCTGAACAGTTCCTTTCTATCCTCACTTAACACTAAAGCATTTGTGGCTGCCAAGGGCAATGAAACAGATTCAACACAAGCAAAACACTTCCACCCTGAGTCCCCATGTTGGAGATTTGATTTAGCCTCAGCCGCCTGCCTCAAGTTTGGAGACTCACATTTTTAGACCTCTAATCTAAGCTGGTGCATGGATGTAAGACCTTGGGAAGTCTGTCTCACACATGGACCTCAAAATAGCAGAGTGGCTGGTACTTTAGTTTTTAGAGTCAGAATGAGGTTCAATTCCCATCTCATTCTCATATTAACTAAGTGATTTGGGGTAAATGCCTTGAGAATCTGTTTTTGATTTTAATTTCTCGCTACGTTGTTGTGGAAATTAAAGATTTTATCTCCCATTTAGCACAGTGCCCTGTACAGAATAAAAAGCTCCATAAAAGGCAGCCATTACAGCAAAGCCAATGAACCTTTAACCTCTAACTAACACCATTGCCCTCAGCTGCTCTTTATATTCCACAGCTGTTCTTGATGTTAAATCCAGGGAACTTTTTGGCTTTGATACCCAGGGGTGCTAGGAAATTTTCTCCTTTCCTTTAGAAACTACCAAATGATCTTTTTATCTAACACCAGTATTTGAGTAGGTAATTTATCTGGATAACCATTCGTTGAAACTTGAGCCCTATTCGATCAGTCACAAGTCTCTGTTTGGTACTTTGTAGGATCCTGCATAGGAAACAGAATCAGGTATTTTCTGATTTGCTGATGACAAGGTGTCTTATATGTATTCATCCATTCATCCATCCATCCATCCATCCAAGGCATCTTTTATTTTGGAGGTTCTTAAATCATGATAATTTCTCATTCTACTTGTATGTGCTTTGGGTGACTACACATGAAATAATATCCCAGAAATCTTCTCTACCTCAGAGTTCTTTATGGAAAGAGAGCTTGTAGGCAAAACTTCCAACTGGTACCATGTTGTCAAGGATAATTAGAATCTCTTTGCTTTTTCTCTCTGTATTACATGAATTTACATGGGAAAACAACCAACTAGGCACATTATTCCTTCCCTCCTGAGGATCATTCCTGAAAAGACAGATGGGTGGATAGATGGACGGATTGGTGAGTCCTAAGTACTGTATGGTGTTCCAGATAAATGAAGTCAATAGGATTTGCCTCATCCTTTAGGAAGTGTGCAATCAAGTCTCTAGTAAATCAGAAAGAGAAATAAATCAATAGTTACATACAGAGTAGAGTAATCGGTGAGATGAGAATGAGACCTAACCCAACAAGCCAGGAGGTTCTGCTGTTCTTCCAGGAACAATGATGCTGCCAATAGTAAGATTTTTGGAAGACGGGGATTAAACTACTCCCCGTTGTCTGACTTGTAGTTGAGTGGTTTGGAGAAGTGAGCAATAAGGAGGGATCCAGGGTGATTTTAGAGTTTCTGGTTTGGGTTTCAGCAGGAGTAAAGGTGACAGCATGCCTTGATGAAAAGAATATGAGACTAGGAGCATAATTTAAGGTAAATATGATTATTTTTATAATTGCTCCCTGTGGGATATCCAATAGTCATTTAAATAAATGAATCTGGTGTTCAGTTGAGTGGTTTGGACTAAAGGTACATTATTTAGGGGTCATTATGTAGAAGTGGTATGTGAATTTTGTGTGGTAGGGTACTAGTTAAGAAGGGGGTTAAAATGAGGGAAATAGGGGAAAGGATGGAGATTTAAGAGGCAAAGAATAGGAGTGTTTGAAGGTTAGTGAGAGGACACTAGAGAGGGCCCAGGAAGGTCTTGGTAACTTGATGTTACAAAAGTTAATGGAAAACTTTCAAAGAACACATGATCAAACTCAAATAAAGTAAGGGCAGAAAAATATTGATGTGGTTGAACACGAAGGTCATGGGACAGCTCTGTGCCATGGTGGAAGAGAAAGTTCAAAGGAAATGAATCGAAAGCTTTCTATAGAGGGTAAAGAAAATGAGATTTTCCTTTTAAATAAAGGAGGAAAAGAGATAGGGGATTATGGAAAAATTATCTTCCTTAGCAATCAATTTACTGTTCAACAATCCCGCTTATTAGGAAAATGTTTTTTATGTTCCACTCACTACATTTTTTATTTTTTTAAAGAATGAAAAGGTTAATGTGGCAAATTTTTTTGTTCCAAACAAAATTAATTTGTTAAGCATTGTGCTTATTTCACAGAGATTAGCTTATTTACTTTTAAATTATAGCAACCATGATCAAAAATATTGTGAAAATATTTTAGTTCACAGATGTTGGGATTACTTAGAAGTACCTGTAAACAGCTTTGCAAAAAGATATTTCTCTTGACATATGTTTGGATATCCCAAAGGAAAAACCTGATCCCAAGTGCTAATAACAGAGGAAGGCAAGTTGTGCTGTCTTTGAATTGGGATTTAAAAATGTTCAGCCCTAAAGCTGTTCCAATAAAAAATGCTTTCTAGAATGTTGGAAGAATTTACTTCTCTTATGTCTAATAGATTTTCCATTTAGATGCATATTATGTCTATCCATCTGTTCAAGTTGTGTTATTATGTTTTCAGAAAGTTTTAAAGCTTTTTTTTTTTTTATATATAGGTCTTGTATCTTTCTTGTTAAATTGAACTTATGTACTTTGTAACTTTTTTCCCTTTTGTAAATAGGAATTCACTTATACTTACTTTTCTCTTTTCTAATCTTTTCTGAAACTATTTCAGAATATTTATCCTGTGCTACCTGAGTATATTTTGTTAAAACATGAATTGATTTTTAATGTTTTTTTTGGCGGGGAGGGGGGGTCATTATTGTTTATTTTGGGACTTTTGATTTGTTTTGTATTTTGTTTGCGATGCTGAGGGTTGAAATAGGGCCTTGATCATGCTAGGCAAAGTGTTCTACCACTGGTCCCATGCAAATTGTGTTTAGTAAAAATTTTCTTGAGCTTTTTCTGATGAATATTATTTGGAAATAAAGAAGCCAAGCCTGCATTCAAAAAAAGTAAAAAGACTGATCCTTTGCTTTGGTAGAATGTGTTTCTTTTAAGGCAAATGTCACTTGGAATGCCTTCTTTAAATGTTAGCCATTTTAGCAACATCTGCTCGGAGAGCAAAATTGTGAGAACCTGAAATCTCTTTGGAAGAGAAGACTCACGAGGAAGCATAATCATTTAGGCAACATCTGGCATGACTTACTTTATTAATTTTCTTTTATTTACTAGACTTTATTTGACAGCTGCAATACTTTTTTTCCAGAGCAAGAATCTATACAGCCATAACTCTTCTCGCATCTGTAGTTCATTTTCCTCTTAGAAGAGACACAAAAGTTTTAAGGGGAAGTTGCTTCTATGTTTTGCTATATTTGCAAACCTTGTTTTGTTTCAGGGGCCTCCAGGACCCGAAGGAGAAGCAGGCAACCAAGGACGTTTGGGAAGCCAAGGAAATAAAGTAGGTCACATTCTTTATATCCCCCAAAGTTGGGGTTTTTCTCCTCAAGAGAGCTGTGTCTGGTTGTACTCGCCAGAGCCCTTTCAACACAAAGGAAAACACATCTCATTGCCCCTAAACCCTGGCTTGATTCTTAGAGAGCCAGTGACCTCTAAGGACATGGGTGTGGACCAGGATGAGGTCACGGATTCCAGCTCAGCATAATCTCACGAGGAGCTACACCCAGTAGGAGCTGAGGGATCTCTGGGAGGAGGGGAACTATTCTGGTTTGGCCTTCCTTTCTCTCTCCCACCCTCCCTGCATCTTTACCTCCCTCCCTCTTCTCCTCCTTCTCTCTCTTGCTTGCTTTCTTCCTTCCTTTCTTTCCTCCATTCATAGAAACCTCTGCTGAGCACCTTTTAAGACCAAGGCCCTGTACAGAGCCTTCCCTTTGTCTGAGCTGGAGAATCAGCTACAGGAGATCAGGAATCTTCTTTCATTCCCTGATGCATTCCTGGTGCTTACAACAGTACCTGACAAGTATTAGTGCTTAGTGAAGACTCGATGAACGAATGAGTAAATTTCTAGGTGGTATAATAAATATGATGTGAAAGCCACAAAATTCAGAAAAATTTCAAGACAATAATCTAGGGCATAAAATAGAGAGGGATAAGGGAGTGACATGGAGGTTTAAACAGCATTGATAGAAATATTTCTGGGTTGGAATATATCTAAGAAGATATAGGCTGTGAGTGGGCTTAGAAGATAAGATCTTTGGCAAGCAGAGAGGCAGGATGGGTGATTTGGGATTATTCAGGGAATGACAAATGCCACCCTCTGGCAGCACATAAAGAACAATGTGTCTATGTGACTGACTTTCTTCTACTGTACAGTAGAAGTACAGTACAGTGCTAGCTATCTACAGGTTGTGAATGGAGTGTCTGAACCCAGCCAGACTTGGAAGATGTTAAACGGGCAACCCAGTGAAGGATTTTGAAGGTAGAGAGCTTGGAAGCCAGGAGATCAGGCAGTACACTCTCACAGCCTCTGGGACAAGCAGAGATTAGGCGACTTCACAGGATGAGGATTCCTGAGTGACAGCTCCATAGGACTCTTCCAACAGGGAACTGTGGCTGGCAGAGGGGCTAGGTGATTTGGGGCTGCCAGCATCAGTGTAGACACCATCATAGATGCAGGAAAGTCACAAGGAGGAGCGGGTTTACAAAGGAAGAAAATCTTTTGCTATGGGAGGTAGGTCTGGTTGGAGATGCGAAATCATTGGGGTTTTTAAAAAAATTCCCTCAGTGATGCCTATTTGTAAGAAATGTATGAGAAGCTAGAAGACGATGCTTTATTATGAAAGAAGTAAAAAAAGTTCTGTGAAGAAGAATACAAGAAGGGACAGTCACGAGTACTGACAGGTCCAGAAACGGGAGGAGAGAAGCCATCCGATCCGGTGGCTAAGGATGCTCAAAGAAGAGTTCCCGAAGTGTAGCAATTGAGAGGAGAAGAAAGAAAGGGACCCAGATTGCAAAAGACTGAACCACATGTTCAGGTGAGGAGGAACTGAATACAGAGCTGCAAATTACTCTTTAAAGAAGTTAAGCCTTTAGGAGGAGGAAGAAGACATTACTGCCCCAACTGCCAAGGTCTAGGCAAGGTAGGAGCAGGGGGGGTGTGTTTTCAATGACAGGAGAGATGTAGCATGTTTATGATCTGAGAAAAGGAAGGAGGAGATGGAGGAAGAAAAAGCAGAGTAGCTGCTCGAGCACAGAAACTTCTTGATAAAGAGAATGAGGTTGAGGACATAAGAAAAAGAGGGTAGCTGTGTCGGACAGCTACTAGCAAGATATGACGGAGGCCAGAAGTCGAGTGACGCAAAGACAGCTGACCGGTCTACGTAATAAGATGCGTGGACAACAATCGGCTTCAGAGGAAGGGATTTCTAGGGCGTGTGGCTCAGCAATAGTGGTGAGGAGATGAAGATTTGGAACAGACACAGTGTTGCCTTCTGTCCTGGAGAAGGGTGTCAGGGAAGTGGTGTCACTGGTGACAAAAGTTCCCTGTGCAGTGAGGAAGGGTGTGTGTGTGGCAGACATCATGGATGTTCCCATGGATGTAAGTCAATTATGTGTGAAATGAAGCCACTCCTTAGGGTGTGGTAGAAGGGACTAAAAGAGGAGTAGACAGAAATGGAGCCACCCTAGAGCTGGGTAGAGGTGAGTATGTGCAAGGAGGCAGACACAGTTGGGTAGTTATACCTATGAAGATTATTAATGAATAAACTTGTAAGGAAGGGTGCAAAAATTTGGGAGGAAAGAGCCCCACAGCAAACACAAACCCTCTGGGCAAACCCAGGATGGACTGAGCCCTTAGACTCATTATTAATGAGATAAACCCCCAAACACTTACCCCAAGCTGACTTCAGTAAGTTCACGTCCACTGGGAAACAAGCAACCCAGCAATTAATCCTGCTGGACTCAATGCCTGGCTTACCAGAACCAAATGTTTGGCCCTGGACAAGCCATATGACTTCCTCTGTTTCTGTAACTTGAAGATGTTCTCAAATTTCAATGTGCATGGGAATCAGTTGACAAGTTTACTTTAAAATACATATTGTTGGACTCCACTAGTGAGACTAATCCAATGGGGTCCAGGAGTTTCCTTTTACACTTGAACCCTGGGTGACCGTGGGCCAGGTGGCCCCAGAGCACACTCTGAGAATCAGAAGATCTCTGCTTCTCTTTCTATTCTGTTTTATCCCCCAGAGTTCGGGGCTGTGGATAATAATCCATTTGCAATTCTCACACTTAGTAGACTTCCTTTCTGTTCTTAAAAATGATTTAGCCACTCCCAAACACTTCAGTGTAGTCTGTACCTAACACTTTCTTTCAAAGAGTACAACATGGACCTGGGAGAAGGCTGGATAGTAACCTGATGGTGAGGAAGTTCGACCCACACTACGTCAACCCCACAGTCAAAGTTAACATTGACAAGTCACGTTGATAGTGTGTAACCTTGATAGGATGTGATGAGATGGTTTTATACCCCTGTGGTCTTCCTCCTCTAAACCCATAATCCCAGTCTCATCATGAGAAAAAATATCAGACCAACTCCAACTAGGCGACATTCTGTAAGATGCCTGACCAATGCTCCTCAAAATTGTGCAGGTCATTAAAAACAAGAGAAGCCTGATAAACTGCCCCAGTCTAGAAGAACCTAGAGACGTGACATATGGTATCCTAGGTGGGATAGAGGCGTTTGATGTTCACAACATTTCTGTAAATCTAAAACCATTCCAAACTTAATTTCTATTTTTTTTAAAAGGAGCTAATCTTCCTTTTTAAACCCATGTTGATTTTTCCATGTAGCTGGACTTGCCTGAGATAATACTAAGATTGAGGTATAACCCACAGTAGGTGCTTTATTAGTCAGAGGTTAGAAACTATTGCCAGCACCCTTGGTTGTCTGATTCACACTCGGAAACCTTCAAACTAGCTCAGTAAATCTACCATCTTTGCAGGAGCCTGATGATTTGCACGGATCATCATGGAAAGCCTTTCTGTTAACATTTTTCTGAACAGTACAGAGCTTCCTCCTTGGCTCGTGGTAAGACAGTTTCATGGCACAAGCTGGCAAGAGGCAACTTGCACTAAACAATAAATCAGACCTCTGAGAATTCAACTGTCAGTGGAGGAGACCTTGCTGGCCAACAGCAGCCAGCCATTCCTCTTGTGTCGTTTGCGTAACACGCAGCCCTGGGCACAAGGGCCTTGGTGTGTGTGATACACATGGATGCAATTGAATGTTGCCTTCGTGCCATCATTTCCGATTTCCATCAGAAAAGCAACCTAATAAAGACTTGTTTCACTGTGCTCTTTAACAGGGAGAGCCTGGAGATGTAGGAGAAAAAGGAGCTATTGGCTTTCCTGGTCCTCGAGGCTTGCAGGTCGGTTCTGTGATTTATTGGTACTTTGGATCTGACCCTTGGAATCTTTTAGTTCAATAGATGTCTGAATGCTACCTCTGAAGAGTCTATGAAGAGTTTTAGTGATAGTATCTCAGTCTAGCTTTACAGTGTGCTGGAAATTGAGAGCGATATCATCCTCACCTTGGACTAGTTCCTGGGCCAGCTTTTCCAAGACAGTGAATTCCCAAATACCAAAAATCATGGCCAGGATGATCTTGGAGCCAAAGGCTAAAATAGACAAAACTTTCGTTTAGTATCCCCTTAATCTTTCTTCCAAACGTTCTTCCCATCAGAATCTCTTTATCAGAAACCCATTCCATCTGCCCCCATTGCTCCCAGCTACTACAAGGGTCAGTAGCCAATATCCAGACATTTTGGAGTTCTTGTTTTTGCCCAGGAAATGGAAAATGGATTAGACCTGAGATATTAAAACACAAAGGCAACTGCTACCTCCATTAACAGTATTCCCAACGCTTTGTCTTTTCATCCTCATAACAACACCATGAATGGGAATTATTACTCCTTCTTTGCAGAAGTGTTTAGTGCCACTATCACAGAAATGTCGGTGGCCTGTCCAGAGGGAGGATCTTGCATCCTAGGCTTCTCATCAAACCCCAAACCTGGCTGTCTTGTTCTATTGTGAATAAGCCTGCCTCTATGTGGGGTTTGAGATGTTAGTAATTACTTGCATTTTTCCAGGGTGATGATGGCAGTCCAGGTTATGGTAGTGTTGGACGTAAAGGAGCAAAGGTAAGACACATCTACCCGAAGCTGAATGTTTTCCCTTTACTTTTTATTGCTTGTTTTATTTGTTTGTCATATATATATATATATATATATATATATATATATATATATATTCAGTGAATAAAACAATCTTGTAGTTTGAAACGTATTTTTATAATGTGTTTGCTATTGGCTGATATCCCATGGGGACATGTACAAGAGAAGAGAATGAGAGGGTTTAAGGTGCAAAAATTGAAACACAAAAATGAATTCTGTGTGCTTTGCAGGGATGTATGGTTAGGGCCTGACCTGGTTCAGCTTAAACAGGGCCTCCAGTCTTAGCAGTTCGGGGTTGAAGTTTGCTCAGGGAAGAATTCCACACTCTGTTTTAGCCACTAGTGAAAGATTTTGCAGGATTTTTCAAAATGCATTGGGCCAAGTGGTAACTTAAAAAAAAATGAAACAACAACAACAAAAAAAACTGTGCATCAGAATGATCATTTTTGTATTGTCACGAATTAAGTGCCTGGAAATAAGTTTACCAAAGCCAGTGATTTCTATATACCAAAAATGACCAGTAAAAACTAAGAATTAAAAAGACCCAATCATATCTACAAAATATTCAAAAACATAATATAGTTTTGGATATCCTTTCTGAAAAAAAAAATTTGAGACGTAAGACAAAGATCTGAGATATAAAGTAAGTGGAGAGGCAGAGTTCCTGTTGCAAAGTCTAAATCGTCCTAAAGATCAGTATGATTCCAAGTGGACTTCCCAAAAGGCCATCTGGGAGTATAAGAAAAACAAACAAAAGAAAGCTTAAAATTTTTGAGAAATAAAGCTAAGGAATGAAGAATCTCTAGTGAAAAGTTTGTTAAAGTAGAGAATAATTGAAAACAGCCTTAATATCTCATAAAAGACAAATATTCAATAGCCTGACATTGGGTATTTGCCACTCTACAAAAATGAATGTGTCGTGTTTATAATTATGCTTAAAATTTTTAGGTTCAAAATATAATTAAGAGGCTGGGGTTGTATAGCTCAGTGGTAGAGCACTTGCCTACCATGCATGTGTGAAGCACTGGGTTTGATTCTCAGCACCACATATAAATAAATAAAATAAAATAAAGGTTCATTGACAACTACAAAAAAATGATTAAAACTAACATAAATAAAATTATATTTCCAATGTCAAGTGAACATTTGTAATATACCTAGAAAAACATCTATCCCCATTACGCTAACATGCATTTTTAAAAGTTCAAAAGAAGTAGGACAGAATATGTATCATGGTTCTGGGTAGGATTTGGGTGCTGTTTCTTCTTTCATCCTCTCATATTTTATATACATTTAAGATTTGCTTTAACAATCAGAAAGTAAAATTGATTTTTTTGTAGAATAGTGATTACTAGAGGTTGGGAAGGAGAACGTGGATAAAGGGCATCTGTATTTGATTGGTGCACACTGTATCCGTGTATTGAACTATTACACTGACCCCAATAATAAACTGCAATTTGCATATGTTAAAATAAAACTTAAAAAATAAACTTTATTTTAAATATGTATTTTCTTTATCAAGTAGAATTATACCCTCTTGGGCTAAACTTTGACCAAAGTAAGGTAAGAAAGAAAGAAAGGAAAGGAGGAAGGAAGGAAGGAAGGAAGGAAGGAAGGAAGGAAGGAAGGAAGGAAGACCTTACAATGAACAATCAAGCTTAGACTCTGTAGGTTTCCAAGTTCCCCATGAAAATCCATTTTAAGAAGATTGTTCCAGAGACACGGGGTCAAATGACCATGTATTCTGTTATACGTATGCAGAAGAGGCAATTTTGCAATTCCTCAAATCACTTTAGCCTCAAGTTCCTTTTAGTCACTTATTGAGGTTGTCAAGTTTTGATGAAAACCTATAAATTATTTAATTTAGAAATTGGAGTTAGTCTCTCCAACAGTACTGTTTGGTTTCGAGTTTGCAACTGTTTGAGCCCTTCGTTGGTTCAGAGGCACTAAACAAGTCAGCAGATAAATTAGAGTTAGTAAAAAGACACTGGGCAATGTGTGCAATTAATCTTCTCTACTGTCAATTGTAGGGACAAGAAGGATTCCCTGGAGAGAGTGGACCTAAGGTATTGTGTACTTCGCATTCTTTAGAGATCTGTCAGAAATACTCCTGGGGTTAGGGAACATATCCTAGGCCAACAGAAGGACTGTTCCTGTTAAACAGATGTTCTACCTCTGAGGGGAAAAGAGGGAAGAAACAAATAAGCCAAATTTTTTTAAATGATACCTTTATTTAGAAGTATAAGACTTTCAAAAAACATTTCATGTCTGATTTTTTAATTCATAGGTAAAGGAAGAAAAATAATCCTTCTGAAAATTTTCTTCTCCAGGGTGATCCTTCCCCTCTATCATATGTATTTTTTTCTTTCCTCAGAGAAAACTAAAATGTAAAGAAAGTCAAAATGATCTGATTTCACCTGGCTCAATTTTCTCAGTATGTTTGTAAGTTGTCTTAAGATATTTTCAACTTTAGGGCTTCCAGTTTTTCTGGAAACATTTACTAAACTAAACTAAATGCCAGGTCCTGTGATAGGGTCTAAGGACAAAACAAGTTCACGTCTCCCAGGATCTGAGTTCTATTTGGGAAGACATAACTGTGAGACCAGCGATGCACCGTGCCAGCTTTGTGAGAGCTTCACAGAGGAAAAGAAAAGCCTTCAAAGACAAAAGAACATGTGAAAAATGACTTCATGTTGGAATCAGTTTAAAAGCACAAATATATATCTCTGTGATATAGATTTGATTTCGATAACCATTTCATTTTAATGCACTTAGGGTGAGACGGGGGTCCCTGGGAGTCCAGGAGAGACTGGACCCAAAGGATCCAGAGGTATAACGGTAAGCTTCTCAGATTCCCATTGTTGACCCCTTCAGCTACTTCGGAAAGTCCTTCTTCATGTATATATAGTCATTTGACTATAGACTTATATAGACTTGTTCCCAAAGTCTTATAAAATGTGTGGATTTTGCTAGGCGCCATGGCGCAGGCCTGTAATCCCAGCAGCTCCGGAAGCTGAGGCAGGAGGATCACAAGTTCAAAGCCAGCCTTAGTAACTTCGTGAAACCCTATCTTAAAATTAAAAAAAAAGAAAAAATTAAAAGAGGGCTGGGGATGTGGCTCAGTGGTTATTATACTCATCTCTCAATGCCAGCAAGAAGATGTCCTTGTTGTTTTTATGTCTTAACTACTCCCTTTTAGTGAACAAATTCCCTGTCCTGGCTGTCAAGGTACCATTGTTATCACTAGAAATAAGGTCTTTTTTTTTTTTTTTTTACCCAAAGGAATCCTTGTGATCCAAAACAGGTTTTACACAGCCAAAATATGATCAATTTAATCCTATCTCCTGCAAGATTGAATGCAACTTAATAATGCCCCCTGACTTCTTGTCTTCATGAATGAGGTATTGTTAAGCTATATTTAATAAGATATATGCTAAAAGGTTCCATCTTAGCTCAGAAAGGTAATTTCTTGAGTTTTGTGAGAACATTTGTGTTTAGTATATAACTGAATATGTCTTTATTATTTTATGGAGGGGCTTAGCTATTGTCTGATGCTCTGAGACAATGAGAAGAAAGATATGTCTCCAGGACATCTCATAAGCATCAATTCACCTAAGGCTGAGGGGTTAAGAATAGATTTCTTACATTCCATGACTCTGTATATCTTAGGCTATGAACAAATGAGTTGCCTGTGGGGTTTTTTTTTAAGATTATAGTAGGACTTAATTCTGATTTAAAAATAATTTCTCGGGATTTTGAAGGCAGTCATTTCTCCATTATTTCTAGCTTCTCTCATTGCTTTGGGAAGTCCAAGGAAATTCAAGTGCCTAACTTTTTTTACATGGCCAATATTCTCTCTCTGGAACCCTATTGGATCATATCTTGGTCCCTACTATTGATATTTCATGTTTTTTATGTCTCTGTGTATGGTCCATTTTTATCAATTTTCAAGGCCCCTTGAGCCAAAATGTGTGCTCTTTGGGTCCAAAAGTATTGTTAATTATTTCGAAGATTTTCTTCCCCTCTGTCTCTTCTATTGCTGTTTTTTGAATACCTATATTTTGTTTGTCAATTTACTCCTTTACTTTCTCTCCTATTTTCTGTCTTCTTGTTCTACTTTGTGTTCCTTGGTTTTATCTTGTAATGTTTCTCTCATACTTTAAGAACTTATTTTTGTTTTCTTCATGTTCCTTTTTTATCATATACTATTCTTGTTTCATAGAGCATTTTTTCTTATCTCTCTAAGGATATAAATGAGTATTTTTAAGTCTTCTTTGCCCAATATATTCTGTTTCCTGCATTTTTCTATTTTGATCTGTATTTCTCATATGTATCAAGAGTGAAGTATTGCTTCATATTTAACACTTGAGAAAAAGACAGATTGGAAGCCCTGAGAATATGAATGGGATTTACCAACTACAGATTTCACTGGAGGCTGATCTGGCTAAACTTTTTTTTTTTTTTTAAACAAACCTCTGATATCAGTATTTTTAGGTCTTTCTTCTTTAGTTAGATTCCCCTTAAAACATTCCTTCTGTTTTCTGCCTGAAGAGTAAAGGCCTATATGCCAGCTTTCTAGAAGCCATGTGGAAAAAGAGAGCTGGAGGATCTCACATTTATTGTGCATTGTTTCTTTGAATCTCCTGTTTCAGTGGTACCATTGGATGGTCCTCAACTCATTCCTGAGTCTCAACTCAGTTTTACCTCAGTTTATTTCATGTTGGAGAGAAGAGACAACCACTGAACTGTTGAAAATGAAAGGAGATCTGGGGACTCCTAAAATTATTTTCCACTGAGCCTCCTTATCTGGCCTCTTCCCATCACTTCCCCTTCTCGTGGCATCTGGTACTGCCAAAGCCTGAGCCTTCTGGGAATGTGTAATATCAGACATGTCAGTCCTGGGCCTTCCCTGATGCTGGCTTAGGACTTAGCTATTTCAGGTTTGTGTCTAACACACTTCTGCTTTCCAGCCTCCAAAATTTTATGTCTATTGCCTTTTTACTCTTTCAAATTCTTATCATTGTTGCCTCTGCCCTTTTAAAAACTCAGTTTACTTTTGGTAAAATGTTAGAAAGGACAACAGGAAATGCAGACACTCAATCTATCATCTTTCCTTTGGCGAGGTTAACCCCATGTCTTCTGAGTAAAATATGGTCAGTGAGTTTATTTTATTCAAACTAGCACACGGTCAATATCATTGGGATACAAGAGGACATCAACAATTATTTACTGTTCCATAGGCAATGTTTTTACAAATTAAGTTGATTGTAGACAACTTCAGCTTTTATTATTGCAAAAGTTGTAAACCCCACGACTTTTGCATAAGAAAGTAATTTGGGGGGGTGCAGGGATTGAACCCAGGGGTACTTAGCCACTGAGCCACATCCTCAGTCCATTTTTTTTTTTTAAATTTTGAGACAGGATCTTACTAAGCTGCTTAGGGCTTTGCTAAATTGCCGAGGCTGGCCTTGAACTTGTAATCGTCCTGCCTTAGCTTCCTTAGCTGCTGGGATTACTACAGGTGTATACCAGCATATTATCCTATTTTTAAATAGTAAATCCTGGCTTTCTCAGTGATAAAGTATATTGCTGAATACATATAGAAAAAATTCTGACACATGTAAACAGATAACAACTGTTTTTTTTTTTTATTACTGCTGTTTATTACATTTCCTTCTAGCCAACTACTAAATGTTTCTGTTTTTATTGTTGTCATCTTAGGAGGTTTTATATTTTAGTTTTATTTTCTAGGGCTTTTATTTATTTATTTATTTTTGCTTTTTAGTTTAGATAAATATTCTCATTTAGATAAAAATTTCTCCTTCAACCCAGCTTTTCCAATCCTAGCAGTTTTCCCTAATAATCAGAATTGTGAGTATGATTTTACAGTAGTATTGCTTACTACAACAACAAATTTAAATGCCAAAAGTAAGGGACTGGTTAAATAAATCATGGTACATTCATGTAACAGGATATTATGCAACCATGAAAAGTGATTTTACAAAAGAATATTTAATAACATGAAAACATCCAGAGCTACATACTTAGTTTAAAAGACATCAGGAAAAAGTATGATCCAAATAGGTTTTACAAACTAATGTGTATATATATATATATATATATATATATATATATATTCTTCTTCATCCAAAGAATCAGAATTCTTCCAGTTCCAAAAATGGGACTGAACACCTAAAAGAATAAGAAAAGACATCAAAATGTTAACAAGGATTATCTGAGGAAGAAGGGATTGTTATGTATTGTTTTTTTCTTTCTTTTTTGGGGGGACTGGTACTGGGGATTGAACTCAGGGACAGATCCCCAGCCCTATTTTGTATTTTATTTAGAGACAGGGTCTTACTGAGTTGCTTAGTGCCTCGCTGTTGCTGAGGCTGGTGTTGAACCCACAGTCCTTCTGCCTCAGCCTCCCAAGGCTGCTGGGATTACAGGCGTGCACCACAGTACCCAGCATTTTTTTTTTCACTCTTTGTGCCTTTTGGAAATCTCTCAGTTTTCTACAATGAAAGTGAAAATTCACTTTTGAGTTTTCACCTTTGATATTTAAATTTAAAACATATATATATATATATATGTGTGTGTGTGTGTGTGTGTGTGTGTGTGTAAATATGATTTTAAATAAATAAATTCTGCTTTGAGATATCTGCTGGACTTCCAGGAGAGCCAGGAGCCCCTGGGGAGACAGGACCCCCTGGACGCAAGGTAAGTAGAAAAGTTATAAACCATATCGGAACCTTTGTCACTTAAAAAGTTAATGCAAGAACGCTTCATTGTCCAAATATGTGCACCTTCTGCTTCTGCTGTTTGGCTGTTATTTTTGCTATTTCATGAGCTCTGCAAAAGGAAGGAAAAAAATGCAGACTAACATTTATCTCTTAGGCGGTGGGGAAAATTGGAGGAAGAAACAAAAAGTATAAGACTAAAATGAGATTTCTCAATTGTCAGTAAATTTTACTTATCTATCCAATAATTGCTCTCTTGCTGCATTTAATACAGGATCATCGAATGAAGGGAAATTAATGAATAATGAATTTGATCAAAGTGGCATTCACATGGAGCTTATTATTTGCTTCAGGAGTCTGGGTGGGGCTCCAATGCATTTTTCCTTGGGTGTCTCTTCCAGAGAAGCTGGATTCTTCCCATTCCAAAAATGGGACTGGACATCTAAAATTAAAACCAATTCCACATTGTTCTTTCTATTCCCAACCTGATGAATATATATGCATATGTGTTTATAATTGCATATATATATGTATATTATATGTGTGTAACGTATACATATACGTATTCGGTTTGGGAAGACAACTCAAGGCAACCCCTCCAGATGTTTGGTTTGAGTCCTTTTGTCATCCAACCAGTGGTGGGGACAGATGAAGGCTCTGCTTGGGCTGCTGATCAGTGACAGAAGCAAGGCATGGGGTGAAGAACTCCGTCTGTCGAGCACAGGAGGGACAGCCAAGCACGAATGGTTCCATCTTTTTAGTGCTGAGCTGTAGACCTGCTCCCCACCTCTGCTCCCAAGCTCTGCATGCCTGTGTCAAGTTGCCAGCTCCATCCTTAGCTTCTGGACAACCCTGTCCTTCAGAGAAGGGGCTGCAGAAAAGCGACCTTGGAGGCCGAGCGTATCAAGCTTGCTGCTCCCCATCTGTCCCCCTGAGCGTGCTTCTCTTCATTAGGTCCTGAGTCTCCAACCTGTATTTTTTGTTCCCTTTAAGAATAAAAACCTAAAAACCATCACATCCTCAGGGCAATGATGCTGCAGATTCTGGCCCCCCATGTGTCTAAAGCTATAAAACATTTTTTTGTTTGTTTCCCCAGGGCGTGAAAGGGGCCAAAGGATTGGCTTCATTTTCAGTATGTATCTCTTCTCTCGAGTGTTCTGAGCACTCCATTAAATTTATTTAGTTTTGCGTGTCGTGACCGAGCATCTGTTGGCTAAATTCTCTCTGTTTGATTTTTGAACTGCAGACATGTGACCTCATTCAATATGTGCGGGACCACAGTCGTAAGTACCCTTCGTAAAACTACCACCCAAGCCGTCAGCTTTCATAGAAGGGAAGCCGGGAGCCCTGCACTCAGAACTGAGACAATGCACCTGCCAATTTCTTAAAATCAGAGGTGTCACTGCATAAATTTGAGTCATCATGGGCTTGTGGTTCTTAAGTCCTGGTGTAGCTGCTGGTCTGCCTATTGGAACCCGTTCCAAGAACTAATAAGCAGCAATATAGCTAGTGCTTTGGACCTGGGGAAAATTGAGCTTTGAGGTCACAGCTCTCCTAAGTGGTGAACCAATCAGTGGAGAGTCACACTGGACTTCTTTTAAATGATTATTAGCACCTGACAATAACTGACAGAATTGAATTTGCCAGTGTGAAAGAGCCATGGTGACAGGGTGTCCCAGTGGGTGGGAGCCTTGCCTTTGATTTATGGCTTATTACGCCTTTCCTGGACGGATGTGTTTGATTGCTTTTAGTTAGGATGATTGATTTGCTTGTGAAACTCATGATAATGCATGTTCTGCCAATATATTTTTCTCTCTGCTGCAAATTTTTAAAAGCAAGAAGGCATTTAGATTTGGCAAATGCTCTTTGGAGTTTAAGACCCTCATAACAAATTCTGCTTTCAAAATATGTGTTGATACCATAAAAAAAAAATCCATGTACAAGATGAAGAGTTGAAGTTTAATCATGTCGAATGTCCACTTCCACATATGTAGTCCTTCCCAAATAAGTACTATGACCAAAAAGAGTCAAAAGTTTCCTCAAGACCTTTGGGGGTTTGGGAGGGAGATGGACAAATAGGAGCCCATTTCTGCAGACAAGAGTTGTTCAGAAAGACACAGACAAAGCTCTAGAAAACAGTATAGGTCAGCACTCTTTTGGTAGCAGAATGGAACCAAGATGGGAATCAAAATTTATACACTGGGTGACAAAAGACTGGTTGTTTTGCAGCTGAATTAGCACAATAAGTTTTCTGACTTAGGGCTATGTAATCTCTAATGACCCAGATCTGATGGGACCTGAACTATTAAAATTTGAGGGGCTCACTACAAAATTGCAAATCCAAAAGTAGGTAGAAAATTATTTCACAAGTATTACTTAGAACAAGAACGGAAATCACAACTGCATATTTTACAAAATGTCATTGTGATTACATTACTTACCTAATTCTTGCATATTTTACAAAAGCATATGATCATATGAGCAACATGGCTAGGGCCTCTTCCAGGCAGAGCCGTGCAAGGGACCTCTGCAAGTAAGAGGTCTAAAGCAGATTCCAATAAAACATTCTCAATGACAGAAGTGTCCACTGCCCTGTCCGATAGAGTAGCCATCAGCCGCATGTAGCTTTCAATACTTGCCATGTAGAAAGTGTAAGTTAATTTTAATTATTTAAAATTTAAATAATTACCAATGACTCATGTCTGCCATATTGCACAG
The DNA here is from genome assembly GCF_021218885.2 of Marmota monax. Taxonomy (NCBI): domain Eukaryota; kingdom Metazoa; phylum Chordata; class Mammalia; order Rodentia; family Sciuridae; genus Marmota; species Marmota monax. Next base: position 24,487,874 of record NW_026695215.1, on the reverse strand, counting down.
TGGAGGTCTAGAATAAATGATCATTTACTTAAGAGTAAATCCATTTCTGATGTTTATATAATAATATAGAAATATGCACATACATGCGTTAAGCATCCCAAATCTAAACTCTACAATGCTCCAAAATCTGAAACTTTTTTATTGCTGACATGATACCACAGATGGAAAACTTCACTTCTGACTTCATGTGATAGGTCACAGTCAAAATGCAGGCTCACTAAAAATGTTGTATAAAATTATCTTCAGGCCATGTGTGTAAGAGATATATGTGTATGAATTTCATGTTTAGACTTGGATCCCATCGCCAAGATATCTCATTGTGCATATGAACGCTGAAGAAATCTGAAATCTGAAACATTTCTATTCCTAAGCATCAGATGAGGGATCCACAACACATGCTATACATACAGTGTGTGTATGTGTGTGTGTGTGTGTGTGTGTGTGTGTGTGGCGCGTGTGTAGTTGATAGCTATAAATATGTATGTGGGAAAATTTTAGATGAGGAAATTTCAGATGGGAATATTTTGTACATGGGGAAAATGTAGAGTTAGGACTTTTCACTTTTCCAAATCCAGTGTAGCTCCTTGCAACATCATGACCCTTCCAGGCAGAGATTCTCTGCCTCTGACAGCTGGCAGCAGGCTGTTGATTTATGTCTGAATATTATCTACCCCTTTTCCCATGCCTTTCCTTATAGAAGGAACAGTGCTTTACCAAGATTGGGGCTCTGTCTGCATCTTCTCCAAAGCCTAATTGTTGCCTTGATTTTTGAGTCATCTACAAAAAACAGACAAGGCAGGATTTCACTGCCATGATTTTCTGACATTGTTAGAGAACTCTATTCTCCCACCAAATAATAACCCAGTCTCCTTTGTTCTTCTTCCCCAGCGGGTGGACATGGTGAGTAATCTTTATTTACAGCATGTTTTAATCAAGCTCCAAAATGTCATACATCTGGAAAGAAGAGTTAGAATAATGTGTTGCCTGACAGCTGATACAAATTTTATCAGGGCTTTCTTTGCTGCCTCATGCTGGTAGCAGAGACCTACCTCCAATATCTCAGTTTTAACTGAGCTTCACAGCTATTTCTCAAGCAAAATGGGTAAGCTTTCTTAGTATTAAAATATGTTAAAGGCTAACATCATCAATTACTTACTGCTAGGCTTTTTTTTTTTTTTTTGTAATGAAATTTTCCCTTTGTTCTTTCTCTCCTATCCTCTCTGTAGACCAGTGATTAAAGATTAAGATGCAGAGAACAGAATAAAGTAGGGATGGTCAGATAGCAAGTAAGTGGAATGTGCAGCTCGGGTAATGCAAAAACTATGTTAGCTCATGCTTAATGAGAATCACCAATTTGGCCTAATATAGTTTTCAAGTATTTCAACAAATGCTTCTTATGTGATGTTTTTGTGTAAATCCATATATACATTTAAACCCTTACAATTTTTATATAAATCCACCAACTCTTGCCCTCTGGTTGCCTGTACATGTGTTCAACAAATATTTATTGAAGGCCTACTATGTGCCAGTCTCTATATTAGGCACTGGGGACACAGAGTCAAAAAATAGACAAGGCTCCCGTCCTTAGAAACTTCCATTCTCATGAAAGACCTAGAAAATGAACAAAGGAAAGAATTCAGAATCCTGTGGCTGCTGTGAAGAGATACAGCGTGAGAGACTCTGGCACAGGATAATGTGAGGGGAGGGGAGATGCTTTTAGACGCAGGAGCATTCTTAGGCAGTGGACTTGAAGTCTAGCTGAAGGAAACACAGTCAGGCAGGGGAATTCCAAATGCAAAGACCAAGGGAACAGGAAAAACCTCTAGCTATTTCCAGGGACTGACAGGGCCTAGTGACAGTGGGCACATGAAAAAACGGGGATGTAGGCAGAGGCTGGATTGAGCTGGGCTTGGCGTATTATCATAAGGTGGCTAGGAATATTTCTTTTTTTCTTGTATCTCTATATCATGCCTGAAACTTTGTAGTTGCTCCCATATAAAAATAACAAGAGCTAGCAGAATCAATTTAATATTTGTGCCTAGCCTAATCATTTTTTAATTGCAAAATTAACATGGCCTCAATTTTTAAAAGTCTTCTCAGCCCATTAGTTAGATTCAGAGAATCATAAATTATTTCGTGTCTCCATTGAGATGAACAGTTTGATTTGGGTTCCTCTCAATGGAGACAGGAAATCATTTATTATTCTCTGTGGTAGAGTGCTTGCTTTGCCTGGGTGTGATCTCCAGTGTTAAAATATAAACTCCTGCTCCTTGGGGGAAAAAAGTTATCAGTTAAAGCCTTCCATGTCTTCTTTTTATCGCTAGGGCTATTCTCTGCCACAAATGGCAAAGTCATTTTAAGAACAATGGCTTAGTATTATTGAGCACCTACTTTGTGTTAGGCACTTTAGTTCTAAGTGATTTATTCGTGCTGAATCATTTAGTCCTCACCACAGGCCTGGGCACTAGGTGATATTATGACTCAGATTTTACAGAAAAGGAAACTGAGGCAGAGAGGATAAGTAATTTGAAGATGGTCCTATGTTAGTTTTTGGGCCAGGCTCTAAATACCACCCTTTCTTGCCTACTCTTTACAACTCACGATCTGTTCTGTGTACTGCACATCACTTCTATTTTTTTTCTGAAATTATCAAAGGGGCTTTCACAGTCATTCTTTTTTTTTTTTAACACTTGTTCCATTTTCTCATTAAGACAGAATTTATTTTAGTTTGAGTGGAAGTTCCAGCAACAAAATACAATACCTTTAATCCAATCTCGGTAGGGCTAAAGGGCATTACCAGAAGCTCTCTACTCATTTAGAAGGGATTCGCTAATTAAATTTCATAACCGATCACCTTGAATTTGGCACTTTTCTCTTTTGCACTTCCTTCAAAGGAGCAAAGTTGGCTTTTTCGACTAGCACTTTCAATTATTTCAAGATTTAAATATTCAACATTTTTGCATGTTTTGTTGTAATATGGAAATCATTAATTATTGAATGCTTAAATGTTTTGAGTAGTTAACATTGAAACTCACTCCACCTTCTTGGTCTTGTTGGAGGTAAGCACGGTGAGTGACATTTAAAGGGGCACGGTCTTGTCTTTTTAGGAAAACCTGAATGCCCGGTGCATCCAACCGAGCTGGTGTTTGCTTTGGACCAGTCCCGGGATGTCACGGAGGAGGAGTTCCAGCGGATGAAGGGGATAGTGGCCTCCCTGGTGAGAGACGTGAAGGTCCGGGAGAACCACTGCCCCGTGGGGGCGCGCGTCGCCGTCCTCTCCTACGACTCGCACGCCAGGCACCTGGTGCGCCTCTCGGACACCTACCGGAAGGACCAGCTTCTCAGGGAAATCGAAGCTGTGCCTTACGAGAGATCCTCAGAGGGCAGGGAGATGGGCAAGGCCATGAGGTTCATTTCCAGGAACGTCTTCAAGCGGACCCTTCCCGGGACTTCCACGAGAAGAATCGCCACGTTCTTCAGCAGCGGTCCGTCGGCCGATGCCCAGTCCATCGCGGCGGCCACCATGGAATTCAGCGCCCTGGACATCATTCCCGTGGTGATCGCCTTCAGCAACGTGCCCTCCGTCAAACGCGCGTTTGCGGTAAGAGGATGAAGCTCTTCGCCTTTCTTCACTCTTTTATTTCTCCTCTATTCAGCAGCCTCCTAAGAAAGCAGAGAACTACCTTCCCTTGCTCTCAAAAACCAAAGTCATCCTGAGTTGGCAGAATGGAATGATTAGAGGCCATGAGGCGTGACTAAGTCATTCAGGGTCACCCCAGGTGACTTTGGGTTGGCAGAAATGACCACGCCGAGATGGAGAAAAGGCCTTTGTTCTTGGGATTCTTCAGCAATGGCTTCTCTGCTCCAGCTCCCACAAAGGAGGCAGACAAAAAACAGAAGAGGAGGAGGTTCCGAAGCTCCTTTTTATTGAAGGGAAGGCCCTCTAGAAAGTTCTACCCCAATGAGGGGGGGTCAGGTTTCAGGGGGTTGAGTCTAGCCTGGTGAAGTCTTGTGGTCAGCAGATTAACATCTTGGAAGGCTACACCCATCTCAGGTGCTGGGTGGGATCAAAAAGCAGAGTGGGAAAAGGACACACACATGCATAGCCCAGACAGAGAGGCAACCTCAGTCCAGTCTGCTCATGTGCTTAAAATGCTCACAGCTCACACACACAGCCCAGGGCTGGCCCGTGACAATTAGAAATGTTCATTTTTCCAGGCACACCTGTAATCCCAGCTCCTGGGGAGGCTGAGGCAGATGGATGAAAAATTATAGGCAATTTAGCAGGACCCCGTCTCAAAATTTTAAAAAAAATTTAAAAATCTGGGGATGTCGTTTAGCTCAGTGGTAAACCATCCCTGGGTTCAATCCCCATACAACAAAAGAAAAAAAAAGGAAGATTTATTGCTCATATACCAGGAACATATTAAGCCCTTATATGCATTATACTGTTTAATTCTCAAAAGTAGTATTATGAAATGGATAACAGTGGTTCTCACTTTATGAATGAGAAAACTGAGCCTAGACTTCAAAGTTAAGCTACTTATCCAGGTTTGCACAGCTAAGAGGAGGCAATGCCAGGCCTTGACTCCAGGTTTACTGCTCTAGTGCTTCCACAAGCTACTCTGAGTTGCATCTAAAGACACTGAATCGGGAGACCATTAAACATACACAGATGCCACTTAAATAGCCAGGGTACTAGTCTTTCCTACACAGTGAAAACCAATTGGCTAAACTTCACCAATTACATAAAAATCCAGATTTTATAAAAGAAAAGACATTTAAAAAATTATGGCCTCATAATTGGGGATTAACTCTTAATTTGTAACATTCCTAAATAAACCACCTGGGATGAAGACATCCATGCATAAATTCATAATACCCTGTCCATAGAGGCTCCAAGGCAGGGTTCCATTACAAAGAACCACCAGACCAGCAAAGTGTCCTTCCAGTTAGCTGTGTTGGTCCCCATGCTGTTTGCTTCTCCATTCATGTGGAGACAGATTATGAAGAGGGGCCCTAGGCAGCAGCAAATGAATAAAAAGGTCAACCAATCAAAAGTTACTTCATTTAGATAACAGAAGATAAAAAGCCACTCAGTTATTGTCTTCAAGTAGGTGAAAAGTTATGACTTCAGAAAAATTAGCTGAGATTCAGCTTTGCAAAACTTCCTATTAGAGCAGCACAGGTAACTTCAGGTTAGGCTCAAGAAAGAACTGTCAGAGGGTAATTTTAATTTAGCGTTGGTGTGGATTCAATGGGTGGTCAAGACAGTGCCTTTCTCTGAAGGCCTTGAATGGGGGCAATGACTCTCCAGTCAGCGTGACTTCTATCTTTCTAGAGACTGGGACCTAGGACTAAGTGGCTTTTGGAAGCCTTTTCCAGCTCTCTACTTTTTTCAGTGAAAATGTTGAAATAAGCAGAATGAAGTTCAAATATATTTCTCACCTGAAAATATAGAGAGCAGTACCTATTTTCTAAAGTTGGTATGAAGCCGGACACATAGAAAGCACTGGGAATGATAGCTTCTGCTTTAATTATCATGATTATCACTTAATAGCTTGATACTGTTAAACTAAAACCTGTTTTATTATTATTATTATTATTATTATTATTAAAAACATTACAATGCTCTTGATATATCATATTTCATACATTTGATTCAAGTGGGCTATGAACTCCCATTTTTACCACGGATACAGATTGCAGAATCACATTTAAAAAACAAAGTCTGGGAAGTTCCAGAACGGAAAATGCTATCAGCATCATTGAACCAACTCTCAGAATGAGAGGGTTATGCACGTAAATTAGGAAAGAGGGGGGCCAGGCTATGCAAATGAAGCTGTTAGGAGAAGCGGCAGGTTAAAAATTCTATAAGTGATGTTGTTTATACACAGTCCTCATAATTCTCTCATCTGCTGGCTTTATTTAGCCACAAAACAAGAGACAACTTTACATCTTGTTGCAAATAATTGGTAGCACTTATGATATAAACTTAGACATAACTCTATCCACCCACTCAAAGTGACCTGCACAGTATATTATTTATAAGGAGGTATTTCATTGTTTAAAAACTTGAACGTTAATCATTTCAGAGACTGGTAAATCTGGCTTCTTGATTCTACCCAAATAGCCTAGAGACTTTCATAATGAAGTTTCAAATTTTTGAAAACAGAACCTCATAAAATCGAGTGGCATTGACCACCAAGAGCCCTTGAGCAGAAGCAGAAGATTTACTAATGAAGTCAGAATTCCTTTCATATGACAAATGTTTAGTGAGCACCTTAACAGTACTAGGTGCTGTTCCAGGCTCTGAGGATACAAGAATAAATAAGAAAACAGAAATTTTCCCCCCCACACATGACATGCCTTAAACAGCCCTGCCTAGATAGATAGGGTTAGGGTTAGGGTTCAAAACCAAGGCAAATGCTACCAGTTGGTTAGAACACAGTGTCTGACATTACAGAAGAGAAATTGCAACTTGTGTTTGCTGTCTTTTCCTGTTTTCTATGCATTCTCTTCCATTGTGTTTTACCTTTACTGAAAGTGTTGTAGTTTTTTGTTTTTTTGTTTTTGTTTTGTTTTGTTCTGTTTTAGAACAGACCTCAGAGGTCTAATGACACCATGCATCTTTATTTTATTTTGGGATTATATTTTAAAACCCTAATTTGTTTTGTACTTACCAGGTATTTTTCAAATCTCAATTCATGGAGAGTTCAGTAGGCCAGGGTAGAATTTGGTACCTGAGCAGACTTGTGTGGTAGGCCTCAAAAGCAGCTATTTCAAGAGCAAGGACTGATTTTCCTGTTTCTTTGCACAAGGATGGTGATCACCACCCTGCAAGTTCTTCACAGTGGTATAAAGTGGGGTTTCAAGCTGGAAAATGGAAGGCCATTTTTGACTGGAAAAAAATCTCAGTCTTCACTTTGTCTCGTCACTAGCGTTTTTCCTCTGAATTTGTTTAGCAATTACTTCTTCTGATGAAATTTTACTAGTTCCCCACTAAGACTTCCAATTTAGGGTGGGCCCCTGGATCTTGGTAGGTGGCAATGAGAAAGCTCTTCCCCTTCCCAAATGGTCTGATCTGTGTCCTCTGTACCAACACTGGTTCAGTTTCCCTTGAAACTGTGCACAGAGACATCTCTTAAAACCATTAGCGGTGCAGACTCTTTCTGCTAGTGTATTACCCAAGGCACTTTGTTTATAGATCATCAGAACCAGTTTAAGGTAGTTTAAGTACACACATGCACATACCATAAGAAAAATATGGCAAAAGGACCTAGATAGGGCCCAAGGTATCCTCTGGTCCCAAGTCCAGGTAAGCTGCCTCTGGACACAATACCTTTATTTCACTTATTTATTTTTATGTGGTGCTGAGGATCGAACCCAGGGTCTTGCACATGCGGAATGAGCCACAACCCCAGCCCTCTTTCTGTCTTTCCCAGATGTTGTGTATTCTTTTCTCTATGTATTTGTGTCTAGAACTTTAGCCAAAGTCTTCAGTTATCACATACTCCATCTGAGTCTTCACCTCCAACCCAGAAAGCATGTGAAAGCAACCCAGTGGGCTCTCAGAGAGGACTCTGAGGGGCAGATATTTCTCTGTTTGTTGTACAAAGAATAATTAAAAATGACAGAAATAGTGATGAGTCTCTGGAAAAAACCTCCTTATTTCTGCTAGTGTATTATCCTCCCTTGCTCCTGATTCCACAGATGGAATACAGACAGCTGGCTACTCTAGAAACTCTTGCCATTAAACATCATCCCTCAGACCTCAGAACCCCAGTTCCAAATTCCGGATAAAATGGGTCTGGCTTGCTCGAATGTCCTTTCCCAGTCCAACTGACTGAGAAATGGTCTTACCCCCATAACCAAGGTCCTGCCTCTAAGGATAAAGTATAGGAAGGAGACTTCTCAGAGAAAGAGGGAAGCCATGAGTGTTAGACAGTAGGATTCATAGCACTTAAAATGTCATCTGGCCATATCTGAGACAATAGATAGGATCACACCTACAATTTTTCTTCAATTATCAGTTATCTGTGAGTCAGTTAATGGGCAAGTTAATTATTCTTGGACATTTGGAGCCTCCTTACTTCTCCTCACTTATCTTTTCCCCACTCTGCGCCCTCAAACTGTAAGTAAGTTGCTAACAAAGGGACCAAAGTGGAAAGGGTTGGGAGTTTCAGAAAGGAGAGCTGCCTAGACTTGGATTTGAATCTGTGTTAAAGCCAGTTTCGAGGCCCAGTGTACAGTGGAAACCTAAAGAAGTTAAAACAAGAGCGGCTCCGTGACTTCACATGGTTCTCTGGTACTTAGGCACGGGGCGGCGGGGGGGGGGGGGGGGGGGGGGGGCAGACATCTTTGATTTTCTTCCTTAAATGATGTGAGTGTCTGGTGTCCTTTCATCAGCTGTTAACCTTTCTTTGTGTTTCAATTTCTAAAATGGGGAGGATGAACCTAAGACCTAACCTCCTGGGTTGCTGAGATAACAGATATGAAGTACTTTATGCTCCTTAATGACCCACATGACACCCACTCTGTGCCAATAAGTGCTTCATGATGACAAGCCTAATTGATGCTTACCCAAGTGCCTTGTTAGTAATTGTAATATTCCCATTTTAAAGGTGAGGAAACAGAGGCAAATTTGTCAGAGCTAAAGGAAAGGTTGGGGTTAAAGTCCAGCAGTGCTCTTGGTCACCCTGACTTGCTGGGTCTTGCCATGACCTTAGAAGGAGCAGAGTTGCCCTCTCGATCCCAGCTCTGTCAACAGTCCTGGGACATTCTCGCATCCCTACCTACTAAGCAGTTCTTTCTCTCTTGCCTCTTGCAGATCGATGACACTGGCACATTCCAAGTCATAGTGATTCCCTCCGGGACTGAGGATACACCAGCATTAGAGAGACTCCAGCGGTGCACTTTCTGCCATGGTGAGACCCACAGAGAGAATATGATCATGCCTTTTAAATCCTCTGAGTCACCATTGGCCACAGCAGCTGGACCTTTGTGGCCAGAATAAGCATGGTGTAGAGAGGACCTCCTCGGGGCTCTGGCCCCACCTCATCTTGCTGCATGTTTAAGATTAAACAGATGGAGTCTGTTAGCTCAGCCTGCAGGGTCTCCTCCTATGTATCCCAGCAGGAGGGTGACATTCCAGGCCTCTCTACTTCCTGCAGCTTCCAGAAAACAGTAATGAATTTTAGAAAAACTTAGCTTGTCTCATTGCCAGGTATTTCATTTTATAAAGTATTCTATGTGAGTTTTCTGAATCTCAAATGTTCATGGCCCCAAACAGATGCTTTAAAGCAATTCAGCACCCTCCTACCTACTTGGGGAGTTTTTTTCCCCTCCAGTGCTAGGAATTGAACCCAAGCGCACCCTACCACTGAGCTACGCTCCCTTTTAAACTTTTATTTTGACACAGGGTCTTGCCAAGTTGCCAGGCTGTCCTGGAATTTACAATCTTCCTGCCTCAGCCTCCTAAGTAGCTGGGATTACAAGCATGTGCCACCATGCCTGGCAGATAGTTACAACGTGTTAGAAGGGTAGAAAACAGTAGAAAGTCATGAATCTCCATTGAAAAGAGCTCCAAAATGTTAACTATCAGAAATATTTGCCCATTGATTTGTTTGTAGTGTTTTATACCCAATTATTGGTCTAACTGGAAAAATCTAATTTTTCTTTTGAGCATTCTAATAATTATGAAAACTGTGGAAGCCACTGAGATTCGTGGTGGCGGATGTGAGAGCTGATGGTCACCAAACATTTAATATAGACCATGCACCGTTCTTCTAATCTCTTTATGTAATACTGATGGCGACGATGAGACAAGAGTTAAGATACTGTGCTTATTATGTCCTAAGCACTGCTCAAATCACTTTTCATCAATTCTATCTTTGTATCCTTATAATCACTCTAAAACATCTGAGCTATTATTAACCCCATTTTACAGACGAGGAAAATAAAGCTTAGAGTGATGTGATAATTTGCCCAAGACCTTACAGCCAGATCAAACCCAAGAAGGCTGGCTCTAAACTGCTTGCAGATTATGAGGAATGGAGGTCTCATTCTGCTCCCCTGAAACTGTCCATCTGGGCCTGAAGCAAATGCCTGATGGCTGCCCTTCTCCAAGGGTATCTGTGAGAGGCCATGATCGATGTTCAAATGACCTTATAGGGAGGTGGCAACTCTGGTGGAGAAGTAGAGTTTTCCGTCTTCTTATAGCTCCTGTGTTTTCTGCCTTTCCTCTGCTCCTCTCTAATCAATTTCTCTTTTCTGTTGATTGCACAGGGTTAGTTTAGACGCAGGCAGTCTAACTCAAAGCAATTAAGTGCTAAGCAGGCTATGGGGAGTTATACCCCACCCTATGTATTCTCAGTTGCACCTTCAAACACGATGATTACAATAGTTACAACGTGCCACACTCTTGTGCCGGTTCGTGCACAGTCAGAAGTTGCACATATGTGACTGGGGATGGGTTTTGGCTCCATTTCTTGGCTCAAGCCTTTGTTTTGTCTCTTAGGCACATGATGGAAGATATTTTGGCTGTCATTTCCTGCAATTAAAAAAACCCACAAAACTGAGCAAATGTGATTCTATAAACGGCCTTGTACACAGGTGACTGTTTTGTCATCTGTTACATGGAGTCCATAAAATTTTCCTAAATTTCACTGGGGAACTCTGACTTGTGCAGCACCATCTTTACTGGGTCCTTATTGAGTGAAGTTAGGAAGTTGGCCACATCCCCTAGGATCTGCATTTTGGTCATTAAACCTTTCATCTAATAGTTTTTCTTTATGGCCCATCCCACATCTAAATACCATCTGTCTACATACATGTTATGCTGTTTCTCTTTTTCTTTTCCTTTGATGTTTAAAGAGGGCATTCTTATCCTCAATCATTAATGTTATTGAAAAATGAGACAGAATGTCATCCCTGGCAAAGGATCTCTGGGTGGATCTGATCCTAGTTGGGTCCAACCACCTAATTATGCAGAGAAACTGCAGAACTGAGGCCCAGCAGGGGCACAGCTGGACACACACAGCATGTTTCTTCCTGCAACAAGACCTATCTAGGCACCCCATCCCTTGGGCCAAGGAGCCTCCCCACTACTGTTTCACATGGCCTCATCTCTGATAATAAATCATGACTTCATATGTAGAAACTTCTGGTAATACTGGTGTGTTCTTTGGTAAAAAAATGATTAACTCTTCTGGTCTCAATCTACTCTATAAAATTAGAAGATCAGTTGACTTCCAAGATCCTTCCATTACCAATTTACTTTATTCCTCTGAATAGTTATTTTGGTTAAATTCAATGAAATTGACTCTTTTCATTACCATGCATTCTTTTGTTAAATGAGATATACATATTTAGAAAAATGACCTATTTTATGGGAGCCCATCAATAAGCAATATTTATAGTCATTCATTTAACATGCATTGCTCTTTTAACCAAAAGCACTATGGAGACATAAGGATGGGCTGTAGCTTTGTCCTTAAGTACATATGCAGAGATAGGCATGAAGTTGTGAACTTTATTTAAATTGAAATAAAACACATGGCTTTTTTACTTTAAGCAGATTATTATTATTATTATTATTATTATTATTGTTGCATGGTAGAACAATCATAGTGAGAATGGTGATAAGGGCCACTGGTTTTAGCCTTTTAGTATCAACTAAGGACAATCAGACTCTTTCATATTATGCTACTATGTAGTCAAGATGCATGGGACAAATTGTCCACTTCAAGCTTTACAAACTCAACAGAGCCAAGATGAAACTTTTGTTGAAATCAGCCTAATTAAAAAAAAAATTGATAGCATGAGTGAATGGAATCTAAGGCACAGGTGGGTATAAAATCTGTACTTTCTGGAGATAGGTGGAAACTGTGTACTAGGAAATCCTGCTGTTGTTGGTATTCAAGCTGTTTCATAACTATTTTAACATCAAAGACTATGCTGTTGCCAAATGTTAAGATAATTGAGGTGTGATCTTTTTCTATCCACATCTACTTAGTAACCCTAAGTGACTTGGTTTGCAGATATCTGCAAGCCTGACGCTTCTTGTGACCAAGACAGACCACCCCCTGTACAGTCTTACATGGATGCTGCTTTCCTGCTAGATGGCTCCCGGAATGTGGGACATGCTGAATTTGAAGACATAAGAAGCTTCCTGGGGACCCTGCTAGATCACTTTGAAATCACCCCAGAGCCAGAGACCTCCATCACTGGAGACCGGGTGGCCCTACTGAGTCATGCCCCCCCTGACTTCCTACCCAACACTCAGAGGAGTCCTGTTAGAACTGAGTTCAACCTTACGACCTATAGCAGTAAACGCCTCATGAAGAGGCACGTGGAACAATCAGTTCAACAGCTAAATGGAGATGCTTTTATTGGTCATGCCTTACGGTGGACTCTGGACAATGTCTTTTTAACCACACCCAATCTGAGAAGAAACAAAGTCATATTTGTGATATCTGCTGGGGAAACCAGCTACTTGGATGGGGAAACCTTAAAGAAAGAGTCCTTGAGAGCCAAATGTCAGGGCTATGCCCTATTTGTGCTTTCCCTTGGCCCTTCATGGAATGACAAGGAACTGGAAGATCTAGCCAGCCACCCTTTGGACCACCACTTGATCCAGCTGGGCCGAATTCAGAAACCTGAGCACAGATATGGTGTGAAGTTTGTGAAGTCCTTTATAAACTCAATCAGGCGTAAGTCATGGAAATTGTTCTTTCTTACATGTTCAGAATATACTTGGAATTCCCCAGTAAAAGGTTGATGGGCTAGCATGTATTATTGGAAACCTCTTGTCTATCTTCAAGGGCATTGCAAGGTCAGAAAGGAAAGTATGTAATAATGGATGATGGAAGGGAGGCAACCTCTGATTCCTAAGCATTTAATTTTTTTGGCTCATCCTTTTTATGCCTCTGGTTCCTATGGCGAAACAATCATAACAAGCAGCTGTTCACACATCTGTCTGCCTGGAGCAGTGCAGTCTGAGGGTGTGAAGTCACAGCCTGGACTCTAGCTACAAAGTGGAGCCCTTGCCATGTAACATTAGCATGCTGCCCTTTGATGGAAAGTTTCATCAGTTAAACACACCGAAGGAGGAAGCCAAAGAAAAATTAGGCAATTCTTGGCTTTGCTTTCACAAATTCTGAAGGCAAAGTCTGAAGTGTGAGGAGACCCCATTTTACCTGTCAGAGTGAAAAATACAGGCTTGCAAAAACTTTCTTAGCCTTGTTAATGACTTTCGATGATGCCAAGAGTTAGTGTAACTGGTGCCCATAAGAAATAAACATGGGCTGTTATTCCTTGCAATGATCTTGCCTTGAAAACACATAGTCCATTTTGAATGCAATAGGATGGATTAAGAGAAACAATGCCCTGGTATGACTCTGAAGGTTGAAAAGCACTCAGTGCAATTTCTCAATATTTTCAAGGTAAATGGTCCTGTGATCAAAAAATTGATCACATGGGCTAAAGAGCAGCCGGTTCTAGTGCAGCTCAAGCAAGGTCCTGGTTGTATCTCCAACAGACTGGTTAAAGCTGTCAAGACACTGACTGATCAGTGCAGGGGGAGGTCTGAGGAGCCTTGGAGAGTGTCCACGGGGCTCATGTTGCGTCCTGTGCTACTCAGAGTGTGAGTCTAGAACCAGCAGTACCAGCATCACCTGGGAGCTTATTAGAAATGCATATTTTAGACCCTACCACAGATACTCAGAACCAGAACTGCATTTCATTAAATTCCTCAGGTTTTCATATGCACGTTAAGATTTGAGAAACAATGGTGTGGGGGCAAATGAGCTCCCAGAATGAAATGTATGTTGATGTGTTCTGGAATAGGAACCTGAAAGAGGAGCTAGAAAAGAATGGGGCGAGAGGTCCTTCTGAAGAGGTACACAGTAAGGGTAGCATCACGGTCCTAGGACATTCAGTCCAGAGCACACAGTCCCTCCTGCAGGAGACAGTGAGGTATCACAGCCCAGTAAAAACCTGCTACTTACAAGGATCCTGCATCATCAGGAAGAAATTTAACTGTGTTTAACAAATGTATTCTATTTAATGCTTTCAGGAAAAAAATACATTTTTCAAGTTTCCTATAAAAATGGTTTTCAAGTTTTTAAATAATATGAGGCATGCTTTATTGTCATGAAAAAATGATACACTTCCAACTGAAATGAGTCATTATGAATTGCCCAAAATAGCACTGTATTATTAGTATTATAAGTGACATAAAGACCATAAAGGGAATGTCCTTTTCCCTTTGCATTTTAATATTCTACAGAAACAAATAAAAATAAAAACAAATAAAAATAGTTCATATCAATTAAAGACCAGATCATTAGGAATGACTCATGATATTTCAGATTCTCATGGTTAACAATTTGAGCACACAAGGGCATCTTACTGAAAAGTTAGCTGAATTCACCATAAATTCAGAAGAGATTTTCTAAACTCAGTTTTGGAAATTCCTCGGAGAAATCTGCTTTCATTTCCTAGGACCACCTTAGTTGGTATCTTTCTTGATAGTTATGGAAAACAATGAAGTGACACTGTGTACAGAACAGACCGAATTAATGTTAATAGCCACGAAGAAGGGACTCTTCACAGCCTTTTCTGTTCCTAGGTGCAATCAACAAATATCCACCAGTAAACTTGAAAACAAAGTGCAACCGTCTCAGCTCTACAGACCCAAAGCAGCCCCTGTGGCAGTTCCGAAGGTACTGTCTGCTTGGTGTGATTTGATAAATGAATAGGCACTTGCCTCTTTGTCCTCTGTCTTTTCCTGCTCCTCCTTTTCTTCCTCTCTTTACCCCTCCATTTTATTTGGATGAAAAATTTATTACTATGATGTGTTAAAATATAATTCATAGGAACAAGAGAATTTTTTAAATAATCAGGTTAATCTGAAAAATAACCAAGTAGAGATGTTTGGGGGTTTTTTTGGTTGTTTGCTTTTAAATGGAGCCAGGGTTTCATGGTTCCTTAGAAATACCTAATTCTAGGCTGTAACAGGGAAGGTGCAATGGTAGCCTAGGGCAACTTATTGTGCCACGAAGCAAGAAAATACAAAACAACTAACAGCGTCATGTGAAAAGGACAAATAAATTGTCTTGTAAGGATTCCCACTGTTCTAATCTTGGGTAAACTGAACACCAGAAAGCAATGATGGTAATAAATTACAATATGCTGAATTCTTAAAACCCACAAGTCTATATAGGTTCCCAAAGCGGGGTGAAGAAGGGGAGAAAAAGCTCTTCTTTATATAAGAATACTGGCAAATAAACATGGAAGAAATAGTTGAACTAGAAAAATCACTAGTTGTAACTTACAACGTTAATTGTAAATGTGGAAACTGATGGCTCAGGGATGCTAAAACCATTCTATGATAGTTTTTTTTTTTTTTTTTGAGGGGGGCAAGTATTTTAAAAGGCTAACAGAAGCACTCACAGATGACTTATTAATTACAAGGAGGAAAATGTGTCCTAATATGATGAGACCTGGCAGGACTCCCTAAAACCACAATCTGATACCGTGTGCCTCTTGTGGGATGCAGTGGGAGGTTCCTGCTGGAAATGTCTGCGAATTTAAGCCTATTGAGAAGGTCACTGGACAACTGCAGAATGTAGAATGTTCTTAAGGATACTTCACCTATACTCTGTAGGTTTCATGTCATGAGAAACAGAGGGATATGGATGGGGTATTGTTCTAGAATAAGAGAGAATAAAGAGATGGAATAGTCAAATGTAATTGTAGGAACCTAAGTTGGATCCCAGATTTTAAAAAAAGAACTGATATAAATGATATTTGGCTGGCCAAGAATGTAACTCAGTAGTAGCGCACTTGCCTAGCATGCACGAGGCCCTGGGTTCAATCCAGTACTTCAGGAAAAACGAAAAAGAAGAGATACACAAATAATATTTGGGGAACTGGAGAAATTTGAATATGAAGTTGGGTGTTGTTACTGAATTGTGTGGATTTCCTTGGATGTGATAATAGTAGGATACTATTTGGATACTGTTTGTATAAGGGAATGTCTTTGTTCTTGAAACAGGTATGCTTTTCTTTTAATGTTACTGTTATAGCCTACTTTTAGATGTTTTTTTCTAAAGGGGAGTAGGATGGTGTGTGTGTACACACATGAACACAAGCACAGATATGGATGTACACATGCTCATATATAGTAGCAAGATGGCAAAGGTGGAGAATCTAGGCAAAAGGCATGAAGCAATTTATAGTTTTGCTCTTTCTAACTTTTGGTGGACTTCACAATTTTGAAAATAAAAAAATAACTTACAAAACTCAATGGGTGAATAAACAATAAGATACATCTGAAGAGAAACATAATAAACTAGGAAAAAGCTGAAGAAACTTTATAGTTTCTTGGACTACAGAGATGATGACTATAAGAGATTAAGAGAACAGAATGGACAGATCTAACCTATCTCTAAATGGAATTCTAGAAGGAAAAAAAATAAAAATAATAAAGAAAAGACAATATTCAAGGACAAAAAGGAATGATCATTTTTCAGAATGATATGAGTGCACAGATAAAATGAAGACAAGCTATAACAGGTAGCATAAATAAAAAGAAAGCAACAATTAGATTTGGAATAGGGCACTGTCTTGGCAGAATGCCAAGAGAAAGAAAACTTAAAATCAGCCAAAAGAAAGACCAGATCTTCTACAAAGATAATTGGGTGGCAGCTGAATTATTAATAACAGTAACAGTGGAAACCACAAGGCTACTGAGTATCTTTTAAGGTAGTAGAAGAAAATTTTTGTCAATTTAGAAAAACTGACTTTCAAAAAAATTTTTGAAAACTAGGAAAAATATTTCAGATTTTAAAAATAAGTCTATCCCAGAGAGCTTTACTAAAGGAACCTCTAAAGCATGTACATAGAGGGGGAAAAATGGCCACAGAAGGAAGAAGTAAGATGCAAGAAGTAATAGTGATAAAATTTGTCCATATTTAGGTAAATCTAGACAAATGTATTTTTATTTACTTATTTTGTGGTGCTGGGGATCTAACTCGGAGGTCTCAAGCGTGGTAGGCAAGTGCTCTAGCACTAAGTTAAACCCCCAGGCCAACATATGTATTTTTAAATAATAGTAATGTTCAATTTGTGGGTTACCAAAAAGCTGTACTTGTTAACAAACATAAAGCATTTGTCACCTAGTGGTTTTAACAGAAGAAACAGTGGTAACTAAGACTAAGAGCATCAAATTAAATATTTTTTATTTACTAATTAAGTAGGAAAAAAGACAACAAATAATAAAATGATTTCTATTACCAAAAAAAGAAAAAAAAAGAAGCCTTGATCTTTAAGAAAGGTAATACTAAAAAAAGGGACAATAATTACATAAATCACAGGGAGGTAAACAGAGACCAAGGGCTCTAGGTACTTGAACTGATGGTTAGGTTGTTGAAAAATTTTAGACTCTTTTAAAAATGCATTAGAGTTCGTCTATCAGAATTTCTTTTCTTTTTTTAACACAGAATTATTTATTTATTTACATGAGCTTTATTATTATTATTATTATTATTATTGCCTTACAATTCTTAATACAAAAGGGGTTGGAGGGGAAGGAGGGGGTATGGGGTTAGAAATGATGGTGGGATGCGATGGTCATTATTATTCAAAGTACATGTATGAAGACACAAATTGGGGTGAATATACTTTGTATACAACCAGAGATATGAAAAATTGTGCTCTATATGTGTAATAAAAATTGTAATGTGAAAAAAATAAAATAAAAATGCATTAAAATTTTTGAGGGCACACATGGAAAAATAGAAAGTAGCTAACTACCAAAAATATAGCAAGGGAAAATGGTATAAAAACAAAGACAGAAGTAAATACTTAAAAATAAAAAGCCAAGGAAGGGAAAAGATTAAAGGCAAGAAAGGACAGGTGGAAGGCACAATGACCATCAGCATGACCAGTGGCAGAACCAAGTCCATTTAAATATATCAGTAATCACAACAAAAATATACACAAACATGCCAGTTACAATCAATGATTGATAGACTTGATTTATCTTTTATTTTTTTTTGAGAGAATTTTTTTTAATATCTATTTTTAGTTTTCGGCAGACACAACGTCTTTGTTTGTATGTGGTGCTGAGGATCGAACCCTGGCCGCACGCATGCCAGGCGACTGAGCCGCTTGAGCCACATCCCCAGCCCCGATAGACTTGATTTAAAAAACAATATCCAGCATGAACTGTTTTCAGAAGACACATCTACAACATAGGGAAATGGAAAGGTTGAAAGTAAAATGATGGGGAAAAAAATTCCAGGCACATGTTTATAAAAGCTGGAATAGCTATATTAATATCAGATTCAATATACTTCTAAACAAAACCATTGTGTAGTAATTAAAGAGAGTCTGTATGTTGAGCAAAAGGAAGTCTAGCAGAGTAGAGGAAAAAGAACAGGGGAGGGGAGGGAGGACAGAAGGGAAAAGGGAGGGAAGAAGAAGGGATGGTGAACCAAGATCCAATTCCATGCATATATGATTATTTCGGGATGAACCCAACTACCATGTACAATAAGAAGGCTATAGATTTGTATAATAACAATGATAATGATAATAATAATAATAATAATAACAGAGTCTACTTGATGGCAAAGTGTCTGATTCACAAGGAAGATCCTAAATTTATATATATAATAACCTTAAAATACACAAGGTAGAAATTGAAAAAACTATAGTAAGAAACTGCCATTGAACTATCATCAAAATGAAGATTTCAAAAGTACACAGACTTGATAGACATAAATTTGTAAATACATACAAGATTTAAACATAACAAGCTTAATTTTGTAAATACATATAGTACCTTTTACAAAAGAATTAAACATGCATTCAAAGAAATACACGGAACATTAATAACTGTTGAATGGGGGTGGAGAGTTGATGGGTGTTCATTGCACGATTTTTAACTTATAAAGCAAGTGACAACACATCTCTATGACTTGGTGTCATACAACCCACACAATGCAGTTAACTTAGAAATTAATAACTATTTTAAAGTTGATGCTTTTATACTACAACCACATTTCTAAATAAATAACAGGTCAAAAAAATAATGAAAATTTAGGAGTACTTAGAACTGTGTAATATTCAAAATGCTGTGTCAAAATTTATGGGATACAGTCATGATTTAGGAACATTTATAGTTTTAATTCCTATGTTAGGGAAAATTTTAAAACCCTAAAAGCTAATGATCTAAGCATTGGTCTGAAGATTTCATAGAAAAAAAAAAACAGAGAAAGGAAAAGAAATAATGTAGTAAACATATTATTGTGTGTAATATAGTAAAAGTAGAACTTAATTTTTAAAATTAAGATATATCAAAAAGGGTAAAAGTTCTATTAAAAAACTGAATAGCATACATTAGAAATACTGAATAGTGTAAATTAGAAATAAGTGAAATCAAGTAGTTTTGAGTGTTTATTTTTGTGATAAATCATTCTGTACTCACACACAGCCACAGACCACAACCAAGTGTGCCCCAGGCACCTGGCAAATACCTTAGGCAACATGCCTACTTCTGTTGTGTAGTGTGTACTGTGTGCACTTCTGTGTGGAAATCAAGCCAGGCAGGCAATCCAGAAGCCCCAGCTCTGGCCTCTCTGAGAGACCTCTGCCTGCAATCTCTTGCTCACCTCCTGGGGAGAGTTGTCCAGGGGAACTGTCCAGCAGCAAATACTGCCTGAATTCAAGCCTAAAATAAGCCTGTTTGCCTCAATCTAAGAGGAGCGGAGCGCCCCCTGCTGCAGGTGCCTGGCAGCTCAGAAGAGGGAAATGGAGTGAGTGAGGCCACATCTTTACATGGAGGATGTCTTAAAGCTGTATAAAAGCAGGGCTG
Source organism: Marmota monax (assembly GCF_021218885.2). Taxonomy (NCBI): domain Eukaryota; kingdom Metazoa; phylum Chordata; class Mammalia; order Rodentia; family Sciuridae; genus Marmota; species Marmota monax. The sequence goes on along the minus strand of NW_026695215.1, from coordinate 24,467,989 downwards.
AGGCAGGTGTGGCAGAGCTACAAGCTGGCTAGTTTTGTGGGCTGTGCACTTGCAAAGGGCCTGGGTGCTCAGTAGGGCCTGAATTTGGGGTTTAGTGCTCTCCAGTCACTATTAATGTTATTTTGGAATTTGTGTTTTGTATTGGGGTCCAAATGGACACAATGGCAAATGGCACACAGTGGCAAATGGGGACTTGGAGCCTCAGTCTACTTACCACCCCATTTTCTGCTACCTCCTGGCTCCCTAGGTCTGCCCTACCTCCCCCTTCTTGGTGAGGGACCCAGGCACACAAGAGAGTGGGGACCGGGAAGGCAATGGCCATCTGCTCCAAGCTAGTGATGCCACAATACATTTGCCATTGCTTTCCTCCATATAAGCATCCAGTACATTCCAGGAAGGAGGTGGTGATATTCTTGGGGATCACCCCTCTGCTGAGGGTTAGGACAGACAGCTGAGGGAAGATGAGATGCCTGGCTCAATTTCCAGACCAACTGTCTAGAGGCTGGTGAGAGGAGGAATCTGACAGTTGGCTTCATAGGCCAACTCATAGGGAACTGGACTTTTAAAGGTAAATAAAAATTGTCCACAGCAGGTTGGAGAGACAGAGACAACAGAAGAAAAAAAATTCATTTTTTTCTAAACTAGAGGCTCAAATTTGCATTTTGTATTGATCTCCAAATATGATGCAGTCAGCCATGACTGCAAGGGCATATGCCAGAGTCAACCCACACAATTAAAAGGCATTTCTGGAAACCACTCCACCATGCTCTCTGTTTGAAGAGCAATATGAATAGGAAGAGAAGACTCACAGCAATTTTGGACAGGAAGTTTCTAACCCCTTCTCTACAATGCCTTAGATACACAGGAGGCTCAGCTTCTCCTGTGATTCTGAAATGATGAAATGGCTGGGGTATCAAGAATTGAGAAGTAAAATCTGTTCCATGTTCCACATTGGTGAACTCCCCAATGGTATAATAGACCAGGACTCCCCAGGCCTTCTTTTAAATGACCAAAGACTCTCATAAAAGGTAATGAATCACCCAGCTGCTTCTGAAACTTGCTAGTTGAGTCATTCAAGAGAAGTGAAGCAGAACTGAACAGAGGATTGTGGAGGACGAAAATGCCTGTTAGGCAAGAGGTCTGGCCGTCCGTCCTCCGAATGACCTGCCTAGGAATTGGATCGTTCTGTTGTGAGATTTTGAGGAAAATGCATAAGAAGCTGGTTCTTATCAGATGGAAAAGAATTAACCACAAGCTACCAGGGAGACAGATGGCCAGAGGGTAAGATTGCAGGGTGGCTCTTGTAAAAGCACTTAGATCAGGCTCAGAGACAATAAGACAGATAGCCACCTGTTTATTGCTTTATCCAGTCAGGGAAGCATTTGTGCCAGACTATAAAGCAGTGACAGGCTAGAGCCAGAGCAAGTGAATTATAAAAATGGACACAGTCACCAATGCCATATGAATAACACATCTGTTGCAATTAGGCTTTTCTAAGTATGTTTTATGGACATACAAAACATATATTAAGGTAAAAATAATTCTGGAAGTAGAAGCAATCTTGTCTACATTTTCTACTCCAATGCAGCAAGTCAATTATGTAGCACAGCTCACTCCTGATTATCTGCATAGATGGAGGAATCTGTTTTTCACAGAGCTGAAATCTATAATTAGTTCCATCCACCACCACCCCTTTTTATTTAGAATTTGCCACATCTTTCTTTCAATGGCTTTTAGTGGAGCTGAGCACAAGATGCAAAATGAATTAATTATTTCATCCTTATTTCTTTGTCTTGACTACCTAATGATGGAATCACCAATCAGCACAGAATTTTCTGAACAATAGAGAGTAGAAAAAAAGAGAAATAAAACTGGGAAATAAATAGTATTTATCAAATGCTTAGGAAATGCAAATGCCTACTATAAGACAAGGTATGGAAATTCAAAGGTAGGGTGTTTTAATGTTTGATCCCTTTGAGAATAAAAATATTTGAGAGGGGGAAAAATAGCAATGTCATGCTTTGAGGAGTTGCAAATTCACAATTTTTTCTTAATTAAGATCGAAGATGACGACAAACATAATTAAACTTTCCATAAAAGGAAAAATAAAAAGAAAAGGCAGGAGGGAGATGGTGGAAGAGAACAAAATAAGATAATCAATCCATGAAACCATGGCTTCTGACACAAGAATGCCTTCCCCATGATCGGTGGTGCCATATTCTGTGTATATAGACAATCATGACTGAGAATTTGAATTCATAACTGAGTCTGGAAATTAATAATACAGTGAAGGATAAAAATGGGAGAGAGTGTGAAGAAGTTGTGTTCACGATAAAATTTAGCCATGGCTACTGTTCTTAAGTTGGATCATCTCAGTACATCTCTGATGGCACTGACAGAAGTGAACTGAAATGCACTTTGTGATTTGAGTTTCAGAAGCCAGACACATAGTATCTAGTGCTTGGCAGTTTGGTGGGGGTGTGTCAGGGAACATGAATGGCATGATTTTGTTATTCTGAGGGTTTCCTTCACCTATAACTCTGTTTATAGATGAGGGAGAGTGCACATTCATATGTTCATGCATATGTAAAAAAGTGAAATAATTTTAGTTCAAATTTGTTACATATTTTCCCACTGTGCTCATTTCCTAAGTATTGATGTTTTGTGAGGTCAGATTTTATAGCTAGTGAAAGCAGAAAGAATGGATCACAGTGAATATTGCCACTGTTCTGATGTCAACATTTGGACATTCTCTTGAATTGTCCCTTGAGCACAATTCAGCCAGTAGCTGAAGTTTATCAGCATCAATGAATCTCTCTCTTCTCATGTCACCAGTCTCTCACATATTCATTCTACAAATATTTATGAGGAGCCTGCCATTCTGTAACCATATCCAGGTGCTTCCATAACATTTACTATTTCACTCTCTATTCCAGGTATTTCAGTAGTTCTCCATATTGTCCTAAATAAAAACCTAGTTCAGTGAAAGTAACATTGGATTCCTACTTTCAGAAAAGTTGGGATTTTGGGGCATGGTGGACATGCCTATAATCCCAGTGGCTTGGGAGGCTGAGGCAAGAGGATCAGGAGTTCAAAGCCAGACTCAGCAAAAGCAAGGCGCTAAGCAATTCAGCGAGACCCTATCTCTAAATAAAATATAAAAAAGAGCTGGAGACGTACGTGGCTTAGTGGTTGAGTTGCCCCCAGCTTCCATTCCTGGTACCAAAAAAAGAAAAATAAAAAGTTGGGATATAGCTCAGCTCTATCACTGACCTTCACCTTCATGCACTGTAACCGACAGAGCACCAAGGTAAGGGACTTCAATTGTTGCTCACAAAAACACGCATTGTTTTTCATTCCCACTTTACATTTGAAGAAACGAGGATTAGTCTAGTTAAATGATTTGCCCAGACTGCTCAGTTTGTAAGTAGAGGTCCTGGATTACATTTTTTGGACCCATGACTCTTTCTACTACATCCCTTAAATTAAATTTATCTGAATGGCTCTTTTCTTGCACTGTACAATACAGTGGCCACTAGTTATATATGGCTATTTAGAGCAATTAAGATTATATGAATTAGAGGCTGGGGTTGTAGCTCAGTGGTAGAGCACTTGCCTCACATGCATGAGGCCCTGGGTTCAATCCTCAGCACCACATAAAAATAAATACAAAAATAAAGATATTGTATCTATCTACAACTGAAAAAATATTTTTAAAAAGATTTTATGAATTAGAAAATTCAGTTCTTCAGTCACACTGTCTCAAGTGTGCAATAGCTATATGTGGCTGGTGACTGCCATACTGGCCAGGGCAGATTATAAGACATTTCTATCTGTGCAGAAAGTTGTATGGGCAGGTTTGAATTTCTAGCTACCACTTGGCCCCTACAATTCCCCAACTACTTTACCTGGAATTCAAGGCATTCCAGAGTCTGACTCCCACTCTCCTCTGTTGTTGGGTTATTCATGACTCCCAATCAGGCTCTTTATGTATCTACCAGACTGGGCTGTCTCCCACTGTAGCTAACAAAGGGCCTTACATAGAAGTGAAAATAAATATTTGGAGGGATAGATGGGTGGACAGGAGGAAGAAATGGAGGGAAGAGAAGAAAAAAGTGTGTGGCATACAGTCATGTTTTCATCAGATGCTTTTTGACGATTTCTGTGAACAGATAAGGTCTCACAAAACTTACTTTCTGTTTGAGTGGGTAAACAGATCATGAATAAGTTTATAAGTAAATAAAAATTAAGATAGTGTTATGAAGAAAATAAAAACATGCTGTGTTGGGTGACTGAAAGTGGGGAAGGAACTGGGAAAATGATAAATGTGGTGGTCTCTGATGAGGGACCATTTGAACCCAAATCTGAAGAATGAGACCCACCATATGAAGGTCTGGGTGGAACATGTTCCATACAGAAGAAATGCTGCTACCAAAATTATACTTTTGTATACTTATACAAGATTTCTCATTTGTCAGCTTGTGATATATGGGCCAGTTTAAATCCCCAGTTTAATAATCTTTTTAAAATTACCCTGGAGGAAGGATGCAATAAGGAAATGAGTACAATTAATTTAGGAAACAAAGATTAATATGGAGTCTATTAAAGTTGAAATGGCATTTATCTTCTACGATGTTCTCTTCCTTGTTGTATAGCTTTGTTCCTGGACCACAGAAAACTGTCCTCAAAGAGGATGCATTACAGCGGACAAAATTCTTCCAAGATAAGAAATATCTTTCAAGAGTAGTGAGAGGTGGCAGAGATGATGCTATTTGGAGTTTTCCCAGGAACGCATCCCATACTTCTAAAAATGGAAGGAGAATGACAAAACCTACTCCCAAAAGATAAGACATTCAAGAAAGTGCTCAAATAATTTAGCATGGTAAGACTTGGACTTAAATAATAACTAAATCTACTCCAGAACTCTGGCAACTTTTATTTGGATATCTGCCTACCAGAAGTCCATTCTGGTGGGATGAACAAGCCACAGGTTGTAGATTATCAGGTAACTTGACTCTCCATACTCACTGGTATTAAGATATATCTTACCATTTATTTGACCATTCCTGACAATTCCAGCACTCTAAGACTGATATGTTTAACAACTGTTATCATTAGAAAAGGGAAGAATGAAAGAAGTACTTTGGAAAGTGTAATGGAGATATACTTTAAAGGTAAATTTTACATAGTGTATGTGTGTGTACATGAGCCAATGCTAATACTTTTGATTGCAGATTTCTCAGTCCATTTACTGCAAACCCAGCCTTCTTTCTTAACTCAGCACTGTTTAATGCTCATCTATTTAACCAAAGTTTTTTAACGTTTGGTGCAACTCGAATAATATTTACCCAGAGACTGATGCTGTTTGTATATCATATTTTTGGAAATTTGACCTTTCGTTATTATTCCATTTAAAACACATCCTATTTCTGTGTGGAATGATTACTACTCAAATGGGTTTATGCTAGAAGTTTGTCTTTCATCTTCTGCAGTTGTTTGTTTGGACTGGTGAGAAACAGAGAGGAATTTTCTCCAGCTCTAAATCCTCCTAAACCCACTGAGGAACTCATTAATTCTCCCAGAACATAAATTATTGCTTTTCAGCTAGATGCTCTATCTTCATTATAAAACTTCCTGCTAAGCCATTTTGATGGATTTCCAGTCTTTCTTCCTTGTTATGGTCACTTATTAATTTTCATTAATCCTTGTATGCTTTAGAGAAGAAGGGTAAAGACAACTGGTTATGGGTAATGTTCTGAGTTACTTCTGGTACTTATTGAGTCAATAATGAACAGCACCAAAACAGGATTGGCAAAACTCTGAAAAGAGCTTTAAATAGATATTGAGTTTGAAAAAGGTAAGAAAATCTTTAAAACTTTAATCTAAAAATCCATATCAGTTGAAGAAATCCAAGAGATCAGAGTAATTCAGAGCAGGAAAACATCTTCAAAGTGCCTAGTCTCTAGTATCATTCTCTGATGACTTTGTTTCCTTATCTCCATTCAATTTCATCTCTTATGAAATTTCCAACAACTAAACACCCAAGTAGCACTGTTTATTTAGACTCAATATTCAGACCTTACCTCAGTCTAAGAGCTGGTTCCACAGCTGGCAGCAATGACCCTGCTAGGCAGAATATCACTGTTTTTATTAAGGGAGGGAAACTGCACAGATATGAGATAACTGATACCAAAGACCGATAGAGTCCTCTCAGATTTTCTTTTCTATACCTCTTTTATAATGCCTGAATTGAAAAGCCATCTGTAGTATTTTTTGAAGCACTTCTGCCATCTCTACTCAGGCAACTCTATGGAGATAGCTCCCACATCTTCAGAGGAGCAAGAAATCCAAGGAGTTAAATGTCGCGTTAATACTCAGGTAACAGAGAAGAATAAAGCACATCAGGTTTCTTCGTCCGTCCTAAATGGTGCTTTGGGGTTCAGGAAAAATTTTTTTCCAGTACAGGAAATTGATGAATAATATTTAAGAGGCATTTTAATAACAGGAACTTTTCTAATTAAGTTTGGATTAAGTACAAACACCTTTCTTCTGTTTATTATTGGAAATACTTTGGAAATGTATTTTTTTTTTCCCTGTGTTCATAAGTAAAGTACACCAAACAAATATTTTCTTGTGATTGAGATTTTTTTAGCATTTTGGGTCAGGAATCAGAAGTATGCTACAAAAAGAAGTTCCTTTTTAATAACTCCTAATCTTGGCATTTCCATGATTTACATTTCTCCTAAAGTGAAAAACAGCAGAAATTAAGTGAATGTTAATAAAGTGCTGTTGTGGTGCATCTTGGCTTAGAAATGCAAATTGATTGTAAGGGACCAGCCTCCCATTATCTCTGCATTGAGCTGGGAGTCAAACTTGATTTAAAAACAACAGCAACAACAAAGGGAGATCAGTAGAGGAAAGGGACTAAAGGGGTGGTTGGGAGGGAGGGAAGAAGTGCTGAAGAGTGATATAGGCCAAATTACATTGTTAAACTATGTATTATGTGCATGTATGAACATCTAACAATAAATCCCATCAGTCTATACAACTATAATGCATCAATTAAAAAAAAAAGTGGGTAAAGAAGTAGAGGTCAAAAAGGTATGTCAAGGGTAGGGAGGGGAATGAGAATAGGAAAGACAGTAGAATGACTCAGACACAACTTTCCCATGTTCACATATGACTACACCACAGTGAATCTCCACATCATATACAACCACAAGAATGGGATCCTAATTAGAATAAGTTATACTCCATGTATGTATAAGATGTCAAAATATATTCTACTGTCATGTATATCTGAAAAGAATTTTAAAAAGGGATATAATTGAACATGCCATGGATTATAATACTTAGTAATAATTCAACCAATTTTTTTTTTTTTTAAAAAGTAGCATTATTTGGGGAATTGAGGAGAGAAGAATGACAATGGGAAAAAAGGATCATATTCCTGTCAGCCCATTCACTGTTTTCTCAGCATTTCCCACATTTATTAGTCTAATGGCTTACCTAATAGTTTCTGGCCTAAAGTCTCTTATCCATGTGAAATTCATGTATCAAAAAATTTTCCCCAACCTGTGAAGACTCTAAATCTGACTTAAAACCTAGAAACCCTGTAAATATGGTCTTAAAAAAATTTTTGTTTTAGTTGTCAATGGATCTTTAGATTTTATTTATTTATTTATATGCAGTGCTGAGGATTGAACCCAGGGCCTCACACATGCCTGGCAGGAACTCTACACTGAGCCATAACCCCAGCCCCCCCAGTAAATATGGTCTTAACAGACTTAAAGGGAAACTGAGGCAACACACCATGACAATGCCAATACTAAGGATACAGACTACTACCCCAGTAAACTAGGGGCACCGTCAAGAGTTAATCACTCCTGACTTTTTTCAAGTGACTGGCATTTCCCAACAATTCTGTTGTTATCTGTTTAAAAACTAAGTTATTGAATTGAAAAGCTAGTTATATATGCATTGTAAACTGTTACATACTAAAGCTGAATTATATAATTAAAGAAATAGAGCTGGGTGTGGTAGCACATGCCTGTAATCTCAGCTACTTGGGAGGCTAAGGCAGGAGGGTCATGAGTTTGAGGCCAGCCTGGGCAAGAGGAAGACCATGTCTCAAAATAACAATGATAATAATTACAGAAAAATAGAAAATTGTTTAGTGTATTTCTTAACAAGTAGTGTTTTGCACCAGACTCAGATTATCTACTGAATGTTTTTATACTCATGTAACTAAAACTCAAATATTTTGAACACCACGAACCATTCTGTAAATGGATAAGAATAAAATGTGGAAAATTAGGTTTGCATACAAACTGTAACCCATTACCTTTAAGGGTTTTATCTTAGTGGGAAAGGCCTTTTGAAAATACAAATTTCTGGCATGTTTTTCACTTGATCTTTTATTTTTTTTTCAAGGCATTTAATAATAATCTACGCTGGATAATGCAAGCTGGTAGACCAAGCTACAGAATTCATGGTAGAGCTTATAAAAAATAATGATCGTGGCCAAGAAGACCCAATTTCTCCAGAGCTAATACATCAGAAATTAATTTTACAGTGTTAAATACCTAATAAGGCAGACTGTAAAACAAAGGACGACAGATCAGAGAGCAGAGAAGAATACAGTTATGAATGTCCAAAGATTTGGACCCAAGGCCTAGTTCTGTCTCTGTTTCCTTGTGACACCCAGTTCATTTATTCAGTTCAGAATAAGTGCTGTTAGAGAGATTTCCCTTGCTTATGTTTACTATTTAAAACACCACCCAAAAAACAACCCAAAAATTATTGGGATGCTTGAGTAAAGTTTAGTTTGAATAGCATTTTTTAATAGCAAAAATGTGTTTATAATAGCTTACAACCATCTTTTTCAATACAAAATAAACATCATATTCATCTTTGCATTTTACATTTCTCATCTCTAAGACATATACAACAAAAAGTCTAAGATACTGTTGTCTGGCTAACTCTTGAAGAAAGATGCACAAGTAAACTAGCCATGTCAACTTCGTTAACCTCCTTGGGTGTGATTTGTTTAGTTCTGAAATAATAATATAGGCATGATTTTAAAAATTAAGCAAATGAATTTGTTCTCACTTCTGTTTTCTAGAAATACATTTTCTTTTGAATAACTGTACATTTATAACTTTATTACAATTCACATGAGTCAGTAGACTTTATTTCCACACCTTCACAATCCCATCTCGAGAGGCAGTCACAATGAAGCCCTGCGTGGTCTGGAAAGTGGCAACATCCGTGATAATGTCATGATGTCCCACAGGCAGAGACTCTGGGCCCTTTCGGGGGGTGTCATCACTTGGTCCTACTTTCTGCTTATTCTGAATTTCCTATTTGATAGTTAGAAATCAAGGAGAGAGCCAGAGTTAAATCCACACCACATTCTGCCTCTTGTCAGAATTCTTTCTAGGATAAGTTGTTGATTTGAAGTTAACACCTCATGTAAAGTAGTCACACTTTCACATTGAGCAAAAAGAGCAAAAGGAAAGAGTCCAAAATGACATGCTGGGTTTCCACCCACTGGAGTGCATGAGTAGCCATGTAAAAATATGGAACACTTCCAAATGGCCAATAGTCTGGGCCTATTAATTTTTATTAAAATCAAATGTAAAAAAGAGAAAGAGTATAAATTGAGAGAAGTAAAAATGACCAAAATATAGAAGTAAATATATATTGAATGTTCTAGCATTTCTACAGCTCCTCATTTTTTGTCATGAAGGAAGTGCTTACCTGGCCAAGGCACTTTCAGATAAATCACATCTGAAATTTCTAAGCAAAGGACACAAGTTTTAGAGTCCTAACAGTGAGATTTGAGTTTACTACTAGGTTGTTTAATACCTGTGTCTCAGAAAAATTTCTTAACTTCAATGTCCCTAGATTTGTCTTTTGTAAAAGGAAATAATAAAAGTACTTGTTATGTTTCTCAGACTTTAACTCTGTAAAGTGCCTACTTTTCATTTTCAGCTATATACTTATATGTGGTTTATGTTTATTATACCTTAATAAATTAAGTTAATTTATAAAAATACAAAAAATCCAAGAGAAAATAAATCATATTTCTTATATTTAAAAAAGTTATTGCCAGACTTGACCAAACCCAATTTTGTGTCTACAAAAGTTAAAAAGAAAGAAAAATAAAAAGTAACATACCTGAACAACTTCAGTGCCTTCTATTATTTTCCTGTAATAGGACACAGATGGGGAACTACTACTTCCTGCCACAATATAGGACCTTTCTGGGTAAGCCAAGTCCCAAAACCTAGGGAAGAGGAAACAAATAGGGAAAATCTTCACGAGATAATAGGAAGAACTAATACTCGTTGGCTTACATTCATCAATGCATTGTTTATACTGTGATTAGAAAAAGATTTTTCTAGAATCAATAATATAACATTAATTATAATAGAGTACTAATTGTTGCCCTTGTAATGTGCCGATAGTTTAAAGCATTAAATCGTCACCAGTATCTATAATAACACCTTTCATAAACCAATGTACTCATCCATCATTTTAAGAATTTTTTTGAGATACTATACCTTATTTTCATGTCTGAGCCAGCTGTTAGCAGGATAGGATTTCCATCAGCAGGACTGCAGTAGATACCATGGACACTATGAGGAGAAGGCTTAAAAGAAGCAAAGATGGCGAGTCAAATAAAAGACATCAGTGCCTTCCACTAATGGAATACTATTTCTAGAGGCAAGTTAACTGCTGATAGTTCTATAGTCACACTTGGTTACCAGAGGATATGAGAAATGAGTTATATAAGTTATATCTACTTTTTTGGGACTTTGAAGTATAGTTGCTTTGTATTATTCTGAACAGAGAGGTGCAGCCTGTTCAGTTTTCTAAAATTTTCTCTTTAGGACCACCTTGAGCAAGACCGCAGTTAAAGGGAAAAAAAATCTTTCCTACAGGGCAGGGAAGGGCTAAGGATGGAACTCAGTTGGCAAAGCATGTGCCTAGCACATGGGAGGCTCTGGGTCTGATCCCCAGCACCACCAAAAAAATAAAATAAAATAAAAATCCTACCTTTTGCCCCAATGAAGTACCCTGGCAACATGATTGTGACTATTAAAAACAAAAGTACAGATGTTTCTTGATTTATGTGAGGGTTATGTCCAAATAAACTCATTGTAAGTTGAAAATACAGTTAATACACCTATCTTCAAGTATTAGTTATTTACCGTTGTGATCTGACCAGGAGCTATGGCTGTGATAGTAGGAGCAAATGTAACTCCACTTTGTTTTATGACTTCATCCTGTAAAACAACCATGCCAAGTAGAAGAGTCATGACTGGAGCAAGATGTTCTTTTCCTTTTGCTATAGAAACTTTTAAGAACATGGAACTACCTAATGGAGTATTGTTTCTGTAACTAGGGTAAGGGGGCTCTGTTTCTGTAACTGGGGTGACTGGGCTAACTGTGATTGGTTAGGCTTCCCTCCCCTTGACTGCACTGTCCCGCTTCTGTAACCTGGCTTGCTTGCATTGGCTAGACCCCCTGAACATCCCTTTTGCGGTTTTCAGGAAAGAAGCGCCCTTGCAATTGTTTGGGGCTGATCAGGGGAACAGCTTTATGTTCTGGTCAGCCACCACCGGTGTGCTTCAATAAAGGCTTGATTAGATTATACGTGAGTGGTCTGGAAGTCAGTTTATGAAACCCTGGGACGAAGCTTTAACTATAACATTTGGGGGCTCGCCCTGGATCCATTTCTTCCCTACCCTCACGCCAAATTTGCCTCCAACGACGGGCCTTTGGACCTCGGCCCCAGAGTAGAGGGGAGCTCCTGAGAGACGTTCCTCAGCCTCACTCCGAGGACGACTCCAATCCGTCCTAGGACGCTCTGAAAAGTCTCCTGCCAGCTGTCAGTTCTGGTGAGTTGACTCTTCTCTGGGGGAAAAGGTCAGATTGGACGCAGTCGCTTACACCTTCCCCGGGACAGGACGAGACGTTGTCACTGTCTCCCTGGAGGTCTCCCTGTGTGACCTCATCTGTCTGTACCTGGGGCCCACTGGAGGCCTCCCTGTGGGGGCCTCATCTGTCTGGGGGCAGGACGAGACGTGGTCTCTGCCCCATTAGAGGTCTCCCTGTGCAACCTCAGCGATTGTTGCTTGTCCAGTGTCTGTTCTGCTGTTTGTCATTTCTCCAGGGTCTTCTGCTGTTGGTCATTTGTTCAGTGTCAGTTCGCCAGCCGTTTGTTCTGTTTGCGGGGTCTCTGCCCCATTAGAGGTCTCTGGGTGTGATCTCAACGATTGTTGCTTGTCCTGTGTCTGTTCTGCTGTTTGTCGTTTCTCCAGCGTCTTCTTGCTGTTCGCCGGCCGTCTGTCTTGTGTTTATCTGAGTGTTGTGCATGGGGCCCTTTTCTTGTTCCCATAACCGCTCTTCTTTCACCAGGACTCCTTTGCTCCACCGACATCGGAGATAAGGAAGCGCTACAGAGATCTCTACCTGGACCCCTTTAACTTGTTTTCTTAACACTTTTCAGGACTTTGTCTGTCGGTTTGTTTTTGTTTGTTCCCTTTGTGTTCTGTGTTGATTTCTACCTCAGTTTGTTTCTAATGGGAAAACGATGGTTAAAACGGTTTAACTGTGCTCACTACAGCTTGCATTAAAATGTAAAGTGCTGCCAACAGGACTAAAAGAATTGTCAAAAGTAAAAGCTAAAGGTAAAAAGAAAAAGGCATTCTAGAGATTATCTTTATTTAGGAACTGGGCCAGGTGGCCAACTGGGTAAATCATGTCAGTTCCTATAGAGGACAAATTAAAACTAAAGTGTTTTATAAAATTATTATTCCTAAATTGTATAACAAAAAAACATAATGTCTAGAAAATTTGGCTTTTGTCTCTCAGTATTTGCAAGCATAAATAACTCCCAACAATTAAAAATGGTCTAAAGATTTTTCAATGTCAGGCTAAAAGTTGGTGGCCGCTATCCAAGAAACCAGAAAAACCAGTTTAAAATGGGACCCCAACCTGGGGGACTCTCCCAAGGAGACCAATGAAGCTGCATCTTTGGGAAGTTCCTCCAGGGAAAAATAAGCCCCCTTTGTTTGTCTATGTTCCCTCAACTCTTTTCAGCTTTGATGAACAGGACCACCTCAGAAAAAAGGTCAGAAAACTTTTAAAATTCTATGTTTGTTTTGATCCAATATGCCTAGGTTAATATGTTTTTCTGATTACACTCTGCTTTATTCTAAGGCCAATTTACAAGGGTTAACTCTCAATCTAATAGGTTTTTAAAAAAATAAGCTACAAGGCTTTTGTTTGTCTGTTTGCTTTGTGTGGGTGCACCGGTGTACTGTCTACTTGTATTGCCATGTCTATATATATTTGGTACAAAAAATTGACATATGAGCTCATAAATTAAAATTTTTAAAAAATGGATCCAAATACTTTTGGTTAATATAATTTAAAAGGTTCAATTCAAATTGGAAAAATAGATAAAAGTACAAATGTCTTTAAAGTTACTAATACACAGTTTTGTTTCTAGATGGTTAAACAGCTATTAAAATGTTAATGTCTATAAAGTGTCTGATATCCATTGTCTCTAGGATTTTTATTCAACAACAACAACAACAAAAGATTACTAATACTATTCAATGCACTTGTCTGATACCTTGTTTTTTTAAAAAAAAAAGGATACATAAATTTCATCTAAAGGTATATGAAATTAATCATGGATGTGTTTGTTAGAGACATCTAATTGGTTACAAAGTTAAAATGCTGACTGTTAGATATAATATCAAGTACTCTTAACTCCTTAAATTCCATAAGGTAGAATACTTTAAAAATGTTGGTGTTTTTATAAATTGGTAAACTAAAAAGGAAATTTGTAATTATTTTGTGTTATTATAAAAACAAGATTACTCTAAATTACAAAGTCCCAACAGGTATAATTCTACATACAAGGAGTTAAGAGGTTTCAACTGTATTTCAATTAAAGTACTGTAAATAACAAATATTTCATCTTATTAAAATGGATTAATTTATCTAAATTGAGAAATTTATAAGGGTTATTTCAAGATACAAAACAAAGGATCAATGGGTTAAAAATTATTAAAAAGTTCTAAATATAAAAATATATTTAATGAAAAACATTTCCAGGTAAAAAGTCTTTATGTGGTAAAGTATAATTATAATACATCTATGTAAACAACAAAAGGGTCTAATTAAGTAATATAAAGGTCTATAAATAAAAGACAAATGTTAAAAGGTTTATATGTAACTAAGTTGGTTATATATGTAACACAAATAGTTAAAACTATTCAAGGTTGTTCCCTAAGGACAAATAATAATGTACTGATATATTTATATGTTAAATTGACAAAAACTTCTAAAAATATTAATTACATTATGTCTGTTAAGTTTTATCCCCTAGAACAAGTAATCTTGGAGAAACTAAGGTTTTTACATCTGTGGCTAAACAGCAACTGTTATTTTAAAGTATTGTTCTACATTACAAATTCTAGATTTTCCTTTATTTTTTTTTATTTTTATTTTTTTTTTTTGAATTTTCACATACGGATTTTTTTTTTTATTGGTTGTTCAAAACATTACAAAGCTCTTGACATATCATATTTCATACATTAGATTCAAGTTGGTTATGAATTCCCAATTTTACCCCAAATACAGATTGCAGCATCACATCGGTTACACTAGATTTTCCTTTAAAAAGCTAACCTTGGTTAATATAAAAACATCAATGAAAGTGTGGTACATTACTCTTCTTTACAGATTAAATGTGTTCATATCTTTCAGGTATACAAGTCTTTAAGGTAAAAGGTTTAAAAAAAACATTTTATCAAGCTGGTATTCTCCAAACTAAAATTGTCTGTAATGGTAATTTAAACTTATAAAGATAATAAATTTTATTGGAGATTTATTATATCATTTGATGGTTTTTAACCAAATCTTATGTTACCTTTTACACTAAAATATAAAAATTTAAAGATATTTTAAAAAGTAATTTGAGCCTACTCTATTTAAATAATAATATTATAAAACATTTTGCCACTTTTCCACATTAAAAAAAAAAAATGTTAAGGGCTCTCAGCCTTTCCTTAATTAATGTTCCAGATGTATGTCATATTGTACTACTAACATTCATACAGAGTCAGAAAACAATATATGTAAACTTTATAAAATGATATCTAAAAAGAGAGACAAAGATCAACTTTAGAACTAAAACACTTTACCTAAAATTGTGAAGAGCCCTGCCTTACCTGAGATAAGGCTCTGCCTCCCACCTTACAACATGTCAGAATAACTTCAAAGTAGGCCAGATTTCAGTTAATTTAAAGTTATATTCAAAGGTTAATTTTATTACAAAGATTACTGTGATCTCAAATAGAAAATATAATGTATAACTCGGCCAAGGTTCAGAATTATATACAAGCTAAATATGTTTTTACTATTGTTAATTTCACTTTGTATTCTCATTATAACTAAAAAAAGTGACCACTACACTTAGAGCAACCACGAGACCTTTACTGTGACAGTGTCTGATTAACATGAGAGAGAGAAAAAAAAGTGCGAGAGAGAGAGAGAGAGAGAGAGAGAGAGAGACAGAGAGAGAGAGAAGTGAGAGGGAGAATGAGAGACAGGGAAAGTGAAAAAAAAAAGGAGAGAGCAAGAGAGGAGGACCTGGCAAGAGAGAGTTTTTATAGCCAAAATCTAATGGGCTCTCTGGATCTGCAAGCTGCCTTGTTGTTGTACAGTGATTGGATCATACAATAGATGCTAAGGTGTCATCTTCTGCCTTCAGGCAGATCTTCAGCATTACGTAAATTAATAAATAAAATAAGGATATTGTGTTATGTAAAAATTAACTGTAAAGTTATTAAGATTAAAGTTAAAGCCCAGCATTATTACTTTAAAACTGGTAAAACTGACTTGCTGGATGTTTAAGGCCAAATTTAAATATTAAGGTTAAAATAAAGGGGCCAAAAAATATTTAGTTCTTGCCCTCTAAGTCAGCCTGAACCCAGGACAGGGGAAAAAGCTTTGCAACTCCAGGCCACATAACCTCCCGATAAGGGAGATTAATGAGACCAATGGAAAACAAAAAGCCAATGAGTGTACATGCTGCAAAAGAGGAGGGTCATTGAAAAGGAGAGACATGCCTGAAGCTTCCAAGGGAAGCCATATGGTCAGCAAGACCTTGACCCATCCTAATGCAGATGACACTAACAGAGCTAAAATGCTACTCACACGTTCCCCAAGAATGTCCTCCAAGGAAACTCAGCTGACTCTTACCAACAGATAGAAACAAGGTCAGTTTGACCAGCTTGGTCTTAAACATCTAGCAAAAACAGTTAAAAACCTAATCACAGCCATTCCTGGGCATTTAAAAAGAAACAACAGTTATTTTAATGTAACTTAAAATATACCCTAGTGTTAGCATCCCCCAAAATAAGTAAGACTGGAGGCAACAAAAGAAAAATTCTTAGGCAAAAATGCCTGATAACTATCAATAAAAAACTGCTAGAAGTTTTTAGTCAGTTTAAGGCCTACAGATCTTCCTAACTTCTTATACAGGTAGATGTAATCAATGTTTATTAATATAATTATCTAGCCCTAAGTAACAAAAGGATCTTTACTGAACACAGAAGTCATGCCAAAAAGGTATTTTTACAAAAATCAGATGACATTAACAAATTTAACTAAATGTTGTGTCTACATTCCTGATAATTCTGACAATGTTAAAGATTTATGTTCCCTAAAAAAAGTGCCTTATTAGGCTTTGTTAGGCCTTGTTATGGGGACATTTTCTCAGGTCTTCTGCCTCCTGGTAAACAATTATTAATTTCTGTCAGTTTCATGATATTCATGGACAAGTTCCAGATGCTACAACTGCTATTTTGTATTAATCTTACTTCAGCACTCATGTCTTTTTGTTTCTCTCATAGAAGTGCCCACCCCAGGTGAATTTACATCCTGTTCTTCCTGAGCAGATTTTTACCATGGACTCCTTGACCCACTCAGTTTCTAAAAAGGGACTCCAAACTGCTTGCCCACTGCACATTGCCCCCCTTTCAGCTCGAAGTAGCAGGAACGGTCATTGCCCTTTTCCCTTACGGCAGTTGGAGGTCTCTAATATTAGAAAAAAAATTACGGTCAATATAGATGTTTGCAACATGTCTAGCTCAGAAAGATGTACCTGGAAAACTACTCCCCAAATTACGCTGGGTGATCTCCCAGAAAGAGACACTTGCTTCTACAACCCAACTTATAAGTGGGACAACTCCCTGTTCGCCAAAAATTGTGCTTCCTGGGTCCCACTTCGAACTCCTTGCCTATATCTCCAAACTGTCAATAACTCTGAACTATGTAACCTACTATTTTGGTGGAGTAAAGGGAAAAGAACACCTGGACTTATTAAAAGGCCAGGCCCCACTGATTTATCAACATAGACTGGCTGCCCCCATTTTAGTTCCCCTCCTGACTGGTTTTGGAAGTCCCTCAGCTGTCAAATAGATATAGATTTAGGAAAACTAAAAAGGTCAATCTCCAAACTAAAGGTTTCACTAGACTCTCTGACAGAAATAGTCTTACAAAACAGATGAGTTCTAGATGGTCTCTTTCTGAAACAAGGAGGACTTTGTATGGCTCCAGGAGAAACTTGTTTCTCTGCAAACCATTCTGGGATAATAAAGAACAGTTGGCGCTTGTGAGAAACAGGTTAAAGAGATGAAGCACTAGAAACTTCAGGCAATTGGTTCCAAAACCTATTCTCATGGTCCCCTTGGTTGACTACCATCATTTAAGCCATAGTTGGGCCCCTAGTCCTTCTCCTGATTGGGATTACTGTAGGACCCTGCCTCTTAAAAACCCTCCTAAACTATACACAAAAAAATGTAGGTGAGGTCAAACTTATGGTCTTGTGAGTCCAGTATAGTCCCTTAGACACAGAAGGATGGAACAAAAACTGAGGCCTAATGATGTGCAAGATTGACATCAAACCTACTAAAACCAATGGGGAATGTGATAGTAGGAGCAAATGTGACTCCACTTTGTTTTATGACTTCATCCTGTAAAACAACCATGCCAAGTAGAAGAGTCATGACTGGAGCAAGATGTTCTTTTCCTTTTGCTATAGAAACCTTTAAGAACACGGAACTACCTAATGGAGTATTGTTTCTGTAACTAGGGTGAGGGGGCTCTGTTTCTGTAACTGGGGTGACTGGGCTAACTGTGATTGGTTAGGCTTCCCTCCCCTTGACTGCACTGTCCCGTTTCTGTAACCTGGCTTGCTTGCATTGGCTAGACCCCCTGAACATCCCTTTTGCGGTTTTCAGGCTTATAAGGAGCGCCCTTGCAATTGTTTGGGGCTGATCAGGGGAACAGCTTTATGTTCTGGTCAGCCACCACCGGTGTGCTTCAATAAAGGCTTGATTCAATTATACGTGAGTGGTCTGGAAGTCAGTTTATGAAACCCTGGGACGAAGCTTTAACATGGCTCACTGCCCAGCATCACAAGAGTGTATTGGACCACATACCTGTTAGCCCAAAAAAAGATCAAAATTTCAAATATGGTTTCTAATGAATGTCTATCACTTCTACACTATCGCTATAAAGTAAAAAAATCATTTGGTCAAACCATGGTTAAGTCAGGATCCTCATATTTAAGATGGTCATATTCCATTTTTTCATAACCTAAACTTGAATCCAGTATTTGCCTAATTAACCCAGGTCTACTGTAGTTCTAAAGAGATACTACAAACTTTACGTAATTAGCAACCAAAACATTCAGTAAAGCAGACACAAGCAAGTTTAAGGAATTAGAAAATATGCATGCAGCAATGGCCACATGATACTTTTTTTTTTTTTTCACATGATACTTGATGTTATTAAAAACTCAAATTTTAATCCTAATCCCAAAGCCCAATAGATCCCTTGTTTGCTAAAATACCTGAAAGTGCTTAGGATGTGAGCAATAATATTCTTTACAGTTAGAACTAGAGACAAACCTGTAATTCAGAAAGTGGTGGTGCACTGCTGGCCCAGAGAGTAAATCTTCTGTCACCAGTCTCCATGTCCCACATGGATACTTCATTGTTCCCCTGAACAGCTAAGAGAGACAAAGGCCAGAACTGTTAGAGCAGAAGGATCTCACACTCAGAGCTTTCACATTGTGGTAGGTAGAGCAATTTTTTCCCAACCTATAAGAAATACTGACTAACACTTTTAAATAACAACATGAACCTATCACCATATTGGGTGAGTGTAGTTAACAAGCTTTTAATAGACTAACAATAAATATTTACTGGTGAAAAGAATTATAGGGCAGAAAGACAAATCACATGCAGATCCAGCCCTCAAGAAACCTATGTTTTTTGTTTTAAGTTTGTGAGTTTCTCCAGAAGTGGAGAAAAAAAAGGATATATGGAAAACAAGAAGACATTGGCAAAGAAACAAGTAAGTGTAAGTTCCACCTGAATACAGGGAATTTAAAAAATCACATCTGGTGGGTGAGAATCCAGGTCCCATCATGGACAGAATATTTTAATAGGGACTAAAAAGACAGATAGACTACTTTAGCAAGAAAGAACTAAATGGGGGGGGGAATCTGTGGCTATTTTGGAGAAAGATGAATAAAGAGAAACATGAGTTATAACTGGAGCATATCTGTGACAGATCACAAAAATTGGAAACTCCAAGGCCTAAGACAGAAATTATCCCTTAGGATTGTGATGCGGGGGAATGACAATATACCAGGCTTCATTTGCTTAGAGCAATAGAGCAATGAACCAAGATGATCTTTCTGGTTTTGAATATGAAGGAAGGAGACATTAGCTAAAGGAGTACAGCAACAGAAGTGGGAAACTGCAAAGAAACAGAATAGCCTCCAGAGGGAATATGGTCCTTCTGCTACCATGATTTTGGCCCACAAAACCCACTTCAGATTTCTGGTTTCTAGAATTGTTAGGAAATAAAACTGTGTTATGTCAAGCCACAAAGTTTGTGGTAACTTGTTATAGCAGTCACAGAAAACTAACGTATGCCCATAAGGAGCCCCAAGGGAATAGAGACCAGTTACCCCAACCTGGTTGTTTCCCTCACCTCCAAATAACTGTTCCTCTCAAGATGGTTTTCTCTAATTTCTTTCCAAATTCCAGTAACTATACCTTCCACTCATGCTTTCTACTGCTACTCTGCTATTATTAATCTTGTATTACTGCAATATCTTATGATAGTCCTATATCCACACCTTTGTAACAGTTTCTTTGAAAATAAATCCTTATAATTTTCCTACCATTGGTATGCCATCAGTTTCTCATTGGAACCCTGACTAATAAAAAGGTTAAACAGTGGTTATGAGGGCTGATCTCTCCTTATGGTCCATAGAGCCTTTTGGACCACACTGGCTATTACTTGCAATGAAAAGCCACTGGGAGTTATTGAGCAGAAAAAACAAAAAATCTTAAGAGATATGGTCAGAAGCAGGGAATTAAGAGGATATTGCAAAGAAAGGACAGAGATTGTGGTAATTTGAAATAGGGAGCCAATAATGTAGTAATAAGAAGTGGTCAAATTCTAGATATATTTTAAGACAGAATTTGTAGAATAGCTGATGCACTAGAGGTGGAATGAGAAAAAGAAGAGTTAGTACCCATAATCCTAGAAACTCAGGAGGCTGAGGTAAGAGATTACAAGCTTGAGGCCAGTCTCAGCAACTCAGCAATAACCTAAGAAGACACCAGACTTCTGCCTGAGCACCCAGTAGAGCTTCCATTTATAGACAGAACATCACAGGAAAAGTAGTTCTTTGTATATAAAGCAAAACACTAAAAATGTATCCTAGCAATAGGATATAACACATTTTCCAAGAAAACCCCCCAATACACAAAAGGTGGCCCTTCATCTTACCTGCTATCACCCAAGACTGATACAAAGGGTGCATTGAAAGGCGCCTGATTCGAGCCCTGGAAGGATGACAGTGACTGGAAATTGGCAACTGGAACCTCATGTCCCAACAAGCCATGGTACCACTACTTGTACCTTAAAGAAAAAGAAGCATAAAAAGATTACCATATAATGATCAAAGCACACTAGGGGGCATTTGTACAAAGTATTAACTTTATGTCAATGTATTTTAAAATTGCCTTCATCCCTTAGAAAAGGGTTTCATTCTCATGTAGCTGTCTTCCCAGTTTCAAATAGTACCTATAGTTGTTAAATAACAGACATA
The DNA here is from genome assembly GCF_021218885.2 of Marmota monax. Classification (NCBI taxonomy): domain Eukaryota; kingdom Metazoa; phylum Chordata; class Mammalia; order Rodentia; family Sciuridae; genus Marmota; species Marmota monax. The sequence continues at coordinate 24,446,763 of NW_026695215.1, read as the reverse complement.
AAGTTCTTGTCATAATGTTGTAGAGTACTGTCTAATGAATGTAAATTTAAAATGAGTAATTCATTAATTACTGATACTGTTATTCATTGCCAAAGGTATTCACAAAAACAAAAACTAGAGAAAATATAAACTGAATTTGGTAAGTCAAAATGTTCAGACTACCTTCAATAATGGTGTAATAGGGGATAGTGGATACTATTTTATCCAATGATCACTTTGGAATCCAAAGTTGGTAGCAGCTCTGCAGCTGTCATCAGATTTCAATCATTTTCATGTGCCCTTTTCTCCAAAACATCCTGGAGATGAATATGGATATCCAATCACAGCAGAAACTGGGGTGAAGTCTTTGCATCTACCCATAGCAACTTAAACTCTGGTCATGAAAACAAATTCTTGCATTGGTTTCCAATCCCAGCAGGAGTGGGATGGAAGGAGTAGTAGTTACACAAAGACAGCTTGCATGTCAAACTGACCCACTCCAAGACAATGACTCAAATAGTACAGGAAACATAAGCATAAGCTTCCCCCTAAAAGCTGATCAGGGAGCCTAAGAGGCATCACTACCATTTGCTAACTTGCTAGTATATAATATCTAATTTTCTAGACCTAATATTACATCTTCCTGTACCTGCACAGTTTACTGAGACAGAAGGCAAAAATAATGCATTTTACATAAACTACATAAAAAGTAATACAGAAGGGCTGAGGTTGTGGCTAAGTGGTAGAGCACTTGCCTAGCATGTGTGAGGCACTGGGTTTGATTCTCAGCACCACATATAAATAAATGATAAAATAAAGGTCCATCAATGTTCTAAAAAAAGCCCAAGTAATACAGAAAAGGGCAGATATATAATTGTTGCAAACATAAATTAGGGAATTAAGAAACCTAAATTCAGACACAGAAGATTGTTAATTCTTCTGAATAAGAGAGAAAGAATAAGATGTGATAGCTTCCTAAGGGTCAGGTTCAAAGTACTATGGGGGCAAGGAGATGACATTTAAAACAGGAAAAAGGAAGAAAATGTAGATATAAGATGTTCAAAGTTTCATAGAAGGAATAAGCTTTAGTGATCTATTGCATAGATTGGTAATAACAATAGTGCACTGTGTGTTTCAAAATTGCTAAAAGAAGTACATTTTAGATGTTTTCACCACAAGCAATAAGTATGTGAAGTGACTAATCTGTTAATTACCTGATTTAATCATTCTACAATATGAAGATACATGGAAACATTACATTGTACCCCATAAATACGTACAATGATTATTTTAAAAATCAAAATTTTAAAAACCAGCAATACCATTCTTGGGTATGTACTTATAATAAATAGACATCTATGTCCTTACAAAAACCTATTTATAAATGTTTACTCAGAACTAAATAAAGGCAAGAAACAACAATAATCTATTAACTGGAGAATGTGATGGATACATAAATTATCAATAGACTACAATGTCACTCAACAATAAATAAGACTTCTCATACATGCAATCACATGGAAAAGTCTAAAAAATTTATGCTTAGCCAAAAAAAGAGACACATATTATATGATTCTATTTTTATGACATTCTGGGAAATGCAAAATTATGGAGACAGAAATGAGTGGTTTTATTAGGGGCTGGGAGGAGGGCACTGAATGTAAAGGAGTATGAGGAAATTTTTCAAGAAGTGATGAAAATGTATCCCATTTATGGTGTATATATTTTTGGTACATTGTATATATTTTTATATTATATATTTTTCAGAACTCATCAAATTAAACATTTTCAAAAACCAACAACAATAAAAACAGAAGAAAGAAGCAAGCGAGATCACATGGTAGGGGCTGGGGATATAGCTCAGTTGGAAGAGTGCTTATCTTGCATGCACAAGGCCATGGGTTCAATCCTCAGCACCAAAAAAAAAAAAAAAAAAAAAAAGAGAGAGAGAGAGATCACCACATGGTGTATCTTCAACCTTTGGGGAAAAGAGGCTTGGAAGATAATAACATGAGAAACCATTGCTGGCTCTTCTCCTGCACCAGACACTGTGATATAAGCTTTTAGCTCATCAAATCCTCAAAGCAGCCTTTGAAAGCATTAATCCCATTTGAAGATGAAGATTCTGAGACTTGAGTTGAACAGCTTGACTGAGGTTATTGTGTAACTGAGGTTACACAATTTTAACTGTGTCTGCAGGAACTCAAATTCTATTTTTTTTAAGTCAAGCCTGGTGATTTCCTGACCGAGTAAGAGAATGCCAGAAAATTTGATCACTATAATGATTATAAAGATACTAATTTAAGATCGAGAAGGAAATTGTTTATGCCTTGTGATACTGATTTTACCTTTCCAAATTGTCTTGAAATAAAAAAATAAATAAATTGCAATAATTATAATAATTATGAAAAAGGGAGAAGACGGAAAGAAATTACCAATGAAGAAAACAAGGAAAAAATAGCTTTCCAATATGGCAACTGCAGGCAGTGGTGGCATGCAAAAACCAGTCAATGACTTGAAAATCAGCTTACCAATGCAGAGCCAGCACTGGTGGATGTCCACAGCAAAGGAAGTAATAAGGCCTGACTTTAAATCATGCTTTAATGTCCATGCATTGCTTGAAGATCTGAGATCCCAGCCAACCAGAGAACCATTCACAGTGGCATAGGCCAGAACAGACTGTGCCCCAGAGTTGAAGTGATGCATATCCACAACACAGCCATCCTCCTTTTGATCTAGAATTCTAGTGAAATACATAAAGCAAAATAAATACAGACTTTTCCTCTCATCAAAAAATGTAGAACTAGTTTCCATATAAAATGAATATATACCATGTTCAAGAGAAAAAGTTATATAATCCCATTAGGACAATTATAGCTGAAGTATTTTTTAAAAAAATAATTTTAGACTTATAGAAGAACTGCAAAAATAGTACAAAGTTTCTATATACCCTTTACTCAGCTTCGCCTCATGTTAACATCTTATAAAGCCTTAGAACATTCATCAAAACAAAGAAGCTAATCTTGGTACAATACCAGTAATCATGTTACAGAATGTATTCTGATTTTATCCATTTTCCACTAATGTCCTTTTCTGTCCCAATATCCACTCCAGGATATCACAAGACATTGAGTTGTTATATCTCCTTAGTCTCCTCCAGTCTGTGACAGTTCCTCAATCTCTAACAACCTTTGTATTTTTTAAGACTACTAGCTAGTCATTTTGGAAAATGTCTTTCAGTTTGGGTTTGTTTGATGCTTTCTCATTATTAAAGTTATGCCTCATTGGGAAGGATACCACAGAAATGGCTTATCTTTCTAAGTGTATGATATGGGGAAATACTTGATACTCAGATGTATTACTGGTGAGGTAAATCATAATCCTTTGTTTAAGGTAGCACTGGCTAACATTATTCACTGTGAAATTACTTTAAGAAAATGTAAAAGTTATGTTTCTAACTGAAGATCAACCAGTTCTTCAAGGAGTCCTGATTCCTGTTAATGGAGAATGGTGTTAAGAAACCAAGATCTAGGCACTATAAATGCTCAGTGTTATGACAGTATCCCTGATTCCCTGATTTTAGTTCCTCTCAATGGCCAGAGCTAAAAAATATATTATGTACACTACTTCATGTGTGTAGACGTGGATTTATTCCTATCTCTTTGTGTGTGTATGTCTATACATATATATATATATATACATGAATCATAAGTTCATTTGGAAATCTTCACCTTCATGACTATCAGTTCATTCTAGCCTTTACTCATTTTCCTTATTTTTAACTTCTTTCTCCATTAGTGAGAAAACTGGCTCTCATTAGATACAACATATTTACTTATTTCTTCAGCCCTAGAAAGTAGCTTCAGAGCTGTCAACACATATTCCTGTAAAAAACAACCACTAGAATATAACACTTGAGTTCAGTTCTTTTAGTCATTAAACTTGTAGAACTGAATTAAAACACTGCTTTCCAAAGTTATTTTAGTTCCTCTATTCTCTATGCTCTTCAATGAGATATGATTCATTTGTAAAAACAAATATATTTGTCACAGATTGCATTCCATCTTTCCCACTATATACTGGTTGATTTTTAAAAAAATTATATACTTCTTTGTGGAATATAGTACACGGGTTACGACAAATATAGCCATGTATCTTCCATCATGTAACCACAGAAAAATATTCCGCATCCCCAAAATTATCTTGTGCAGCCCATTTGTGGTTAACCTCTAACTATCTCTTCAACTCGTAGCAACCACTGATTTGTCTTCCTCCCTATAATTTTATGTTTTCCAGAATATCATATAATTGGAAATATATAATACCTAGCCTTTTGGATCTAACTTCTTTCATCAGCAAAATGTATTAAGAGTTGTCAGTGATGCATAAGCCAAAAATAATTTATTCCCTTATTTATTATATAGGTATTCCAGTTTTTTTCAAGTTGAGGCATTTTTATATTGAAAAGAACATCAGAGGGCTTGGAATATACCTCAATGGTAGAGTGCTTGCCTACATACATATGAACTGGGTTCAATCCCTAGTACCACAAAAAAAAAAAAAAAAGAGAATATCATAATGTGTACTGGCCAGACTCCATGATTAGTACACATCAAGCTTGTGCACAGACTTTTATTTTTGTCTCTTAAACGTTTTCTATTAAGAGTCACATATATCTCTTAAAACATTAAATATTTTAGGTCTTCTGAGTCACATATATCTCATATCCATATTCTTCTTTATTATATTTTTTCCAAACCTTTAAAAATGCAAAGACCATTCCTATTTTATGGACCATGCTATAGGCTGTAGCTTGCAGTTCTCTGTCTTACATATGTAATTATATTTACAAATATTCTACTCCTAACTATATTTCCAGATACAGGGAAGATGGAAAATCAAAATATCAAATAAAATGTGAAATGGTTATTCCCATAAATTTTAATTCCTAAAGAGGCATGACAACAAGTGATATGACTGAATGAAACAAACACATGACTATGGCAAGGTTTCTTCGGAGAATAATATAGTCAGATACAGTAAAACCCAAATATTCTGGCAAGCACTCCAAATCTAGGCAATAAATAATTTGCTTAAGGTAAAGACATTAACATTCACAGTAGAAAGTGCTGTCAGCTGAGAGAGAATCCTGCATGGAATATGCATATCTGATCTGTGTTGTGACCTGACGGCACAGTCATCACATTGCACAGTTTGCCAATAATTTAAATGAACTCAATATGTGTAATGCTATACAGTCATCCTCTACTGAAACAAATTTTAAGGAAACTGGCAGGTATTTATTAATAAAAGCCATAAAAAATATGTCCTGGACTAAAGCTGCTCCAATCTGTTTAGTGACTATTCTAAAAATAACACATTTTTAAATGCAAAAGCAAAGCAAAGCAAAACAACGAAAACAAAAAAAAAAAATCCTTGGTGATCCCACAAATTCCTTTTCTGCCTTAAGCTATACAACTATGAGTTATCATCCACTTAAGTGAAAGTCTCCTCATTTTGTTTTCTTTCTGTAGGGGTCTACCACTTCTGCCTGGTATGCCCCTCCCTCCCTCCCTTTCTTTCTTTCTTTTTTTTATATACATTTATTTTATTTATTTATATGTGGTGCTGAGAATCGAACCCAGTGCCTCACACATGCCAGGCAAGTGCGCTACTGCTGAGCCACAGCCCCAGTCCCTGGTATGCCCCTTTCAACCACATTGCTTCAGGCGCTCACATCTATTCTCCCTGTCTTCTTCTCTCTTTCAAATGGACTCCTGTTAACCATGAAACATGGCATATTACCATACTGCACTAAAATCATTCTTGTCTATTTCTGCCACTAGTCTATAGATTCTTAAAAAATGTAATATTTTATTTGTCTTTGGAATCCTCAGTACATAACACATATTGGTCACCCAAATAATTGTTGCTCTTTATCTTTAAATGTCTTATTTTACATGTGTTTAATCTGTAAGCAGCTACAATTAATAAGAAGTGAAGGAAATTCCTTTAAAAAAAAACAAAAACAGCATTTTGTTTTAAAAATGGTAAGGAAATCACATGCCTAAACTCTTTACTGTATATTCTCATCAACTTCAGAGATTTTAATGCCAAGCAACATTATGCTGATGGTTGAGTCTTCTTTAATGAAGAATTCTCAAAATGGGCCAGACAGAATTGTATTTTTAGTAGTTATATAAAAGATATAACTTGTGATTGCATTATTCAGACAGATTTCAGACTGGGATGAGTTACAAGTTCAAAGCTGCCCTTCTGACCTTTTAACTAACTGGCAAAAAATAAGATGACTTCTAAAATTAGCCATAGGTGATAGTTTTGAGTTGAAAGCACAGATTTATTTACTCCATGGGCTCAAAAAAGAAGTATAATGTAAGAGGCCTGCTCCAACTACACTGTGGTGTATGAGGGAAAATTAAATTACTATAATGTACTAAATGCAAAATTTTAAAAAGACAAAAGATAGATACCTGCTTTGTAGAGGATGGATTTTAGGAGACTTCGGCAGCTTAGAAGCCTCAATTCCAAGAAGCTGGACAGCACCATTATCAGATGCTATGGCTAAGTAGTGGGAGCCTTGACAGAACGTGAGTGTCTTGACTCTTCCTCCAATTCGGTTATATGTAAGAATAGATCTGAATGAAAGAAAAACAAGATTTTATTTCTGAAACACCACAAGCACATTATTGCTAATATTAAATATCCACATGGCTATTTGCAAACAAAATTATTATTTTGTGAGGTTCATTTTGTCTTCCTGATTTCATACCAAAATAAGAATCTCCTCTGAAAAGCAGTGGTTCAAAATCACCTTTTCTTCTGATTGCTTCAAATGGTCATTTTTGCACACTTCCTATCAGAACGAGTGGTCCCTCCTCTTGTTTAATAAGAAACCAAATTCTTACAGTCCTGATCCTACTGATGGTCCAAATTCTCCTTCAACTCTTTTTTTAATTAGTATTATTTTTATTAATTAATTTTAATTAGGAATATATGACAGCAGAATGCATTTTGATTCACTGTACACAATTGCAGCATAACATTTCATTTCTCTGGTTGTACATGATGTAGTGTCACACCATATGTGCAGTTATACATGTACCTAGGGTAATGATGTCCATCTCATTCCACCATTCTCCTTCAACTCTTGCAATACTTTTTACATCCTCTCTTTGGCCCTTAAATTATCCTATAATCTCTAACATACAGTCTGGCTAGACTTGACTTTCATTAAGAACTGCCTATACGACCTTGGTTGTGCTACTTAACCTGCACTGTGCCTCAGATCATTCACTCACAAAACAAAGGGTGCTCTACTTATTTAACAGGATCATTAACAGGATTACAGTGGAGATCAAAAAATATATAAGCATTAAAACACTCATAAATGCATGGTTTTATTATAATATTGAGTCTCTCATACACAATGCTGACCTTTCAAGCTATCTGCATTATTTTCCTCCTTTACATTTTCTGCCAAACTTTTTGAATATGTAACTAAATAAAATGCCTACCAGTATCACCAATTCCCTCCTTCATTACTCCTCCTTTAGGCTGTATCTTTACCCTTCTAGGGGACACACCTCTAAAAGGTCACAGTATCCAATCACCAGCGTTATTAATTTGTTGTCTATATTTTATTTTATTATACAAGCTAATGCATGTTAAATGCACAAAATTATTAAAATACAAAAAGTACAGAAGTAAAAAATTTATAATACCACCCAGAAATAAATGCTATTTAACATTTTGTTATATAGTCTTCCAAAGAGTTTTCTATACCTATTATAATATATTCATACTTGCTTTTAAAATATGAAATTTTATATTTATCAATAATTTTCCCTACTTCATTTCTTCATAGTAACAGCTTTATTGAGATAGTTTTCATACATCATACATTTTAATGTATACAATTTCAATGATTTTTAATATATTAACAGAATATTGCATAGATCACTACTATTTAATTTTAGATCATTTTCATTATGCCTAAGAACCCACAAATAAACTGTTCTCTACCCAGGAGCATTTACTCTATTTTTCCTTACCCAGGCCCCTAGCAACAAGTCATCAATTTAAATTTTCTATCAACTTCACCATTCTTCATATTTCATACAAACATATATAAGCTTTTTGTATATGGCTTCTTTCATATACCATGTTGTCAAAGTTTAGCCATGATGTAGCACATAGAACATCACCCCTTTTTACAGCATATATTTACACACACACACACACACACATTTTGCTTACCCATTCATCGGCTTATGAACATTTGCTTTGTTTCCACTTTTTGACTACTATAAATAATGCTGCTATAAATGACTGTGGATGAGTCTTTGTATAGACATATATCTAGAATGCCTACAGGAGCTCAGTACTGTAGATAAGTAAAGAGAGCCAGGGGACAAGGCAATAGTAGAGATGGAAAAGTCAGTATGCTCAGTCTTTCAACATACACAGCTCTTTCTTCATCTGTCTTTTAATACTGAGATGGAATTCACATACCTCAAAATTCACCCTTTATTTAAAGGGATTTATAACAAGTAAGTTTGACAATCATCAACATTATCTAATTCCAGAACATTTTTATCATCCCCAAAAGAAACTCTGTACTCACTGCTGTTATGTCAAAATCTCCCCGCTCCTAGTCTTGGGACCCAAGTGAGACCTACCTATCTACTTCTTGTCTCTACAAAATTGCCTACTCTGGACATTTAATATAAATGAAATCATACAAAATGTGGCATTTGGAACTGGCTTCTTTGACTCAGCAAAACATTTCCATGTTATAGCATAAATCAATACTTCATTCCATTTTATGACTAAATAATTTTCCATTGTATGAATATACCATGTTTTGTTTATCCATTCATCACCTGATGGACATGCTGGTTTCCATCTTTTGGCTAATATTAATAATGTTGCTTAAGAACATTTGTGTATAGATTTTTCTGTTTTGAGTTAGGTATACCTAGGAGTGGAACAGTGGGGCCTAAAGTTAACTCCATATTCAGCATTTTGAGAGACCGCCAAACTGTTTTCCAAAGTTGCTACACTATTTTACATTCCTATCAGCAATACATAAAGCATCAAATTTCTGCAAAACCTCATCAACACGCATTATATTTTTTGCCTATAGACATTGTAGTGGATGTGAAATTCTATCTGTGGTTTGAATTTGGGTTTCCTAAGCAACTAATTATGCTAAGCATCTTTTCATGAGCTTACTATTATGGATCCTATTTGAAGAAACATCTACTCAAATCTTTTGTCTGCTTTTTTAATGGGTCATTTGTATTTTTACTATTGAGTTGTAAAAGTTTTTTTTATATATTCTAGGGAACATATCCTTACCAGATATGTGACTTATATTTCTCCTTTTCTGTGGATTATCTTTCACTTTCTTGATAGTGTCCTTTGAAGCACAAAGGTTTATATTATTGATAAAGTTCCATTTTTTTAAATCACTTGTATGTTGAAGTTATAGCTCAGATCCTTATCTAATCTATGGTAATAAAGAGTTACATGCCTAAGTTTTCTTCTAAAAGTTTTACAATTTCATTTCTTACGTTTAGGTTGATGATTCATTTTGAATGATTCTGTGGAAATTCATTCTTATGCATGTAACTACCCTGTAATCACAGCATCATTCATTAAAAGGGCTATTCTTCCCCACTAAAACATCCTGGCACCTTTGTCAAAAAATAATGACCATAAATGTGTTTTACATGACAGAGATCTGTTATGATCAATCTATTCCACTAATCTATATATCTACTCTATGCCACTACCACACTCTCTTGATAATTACAGCTTTGTAGCAAATTTTAAATCTGGAAGTGTGAGTCCACCAATTTGGTCCTCTTTCTCTCTAAGATTAATTTGGCTATTCTGTGCCCCTTAGCGTTCCTTATGAATTTAAAGAACCAACTCAATTTTTACAACAAAAAGAAGCAGCAGGTAGAATTTTCACAGAAATGCCACTGAATCTATACATTAATTTTGGGGCAATAAACTACCTCAACAATGTTTATTCTATTTTATGAACATGGGATTTCTTTCCATTTATTTGAATCTTTGTTTTCAATAATCTTTTGCATTTTTTCAGTGTAGAAGTATTATACTTTTGTGTTTATTTCTAGAAATTTTATTCTTTTTATGTTATTGTAATTGGAATTATTTTCTTAATTTCATATTTGGAATATTCATTGCTAATGCACAGAAATACAATTGATTTTTGTATATTGATCTTGTATTCTGCCACTTTGTTGAACTCATTTACTAGTTCTAACTTTTTAAAGAATTATTACTTAAGATTTTCTATACACCAGATCATGTTACTAATAGAAATGGTCTTACTTCTTCCTTTGTAATCAGTGTACTTTTAATTTCCTTGCCTTGCCTAAATGCACTGGCAAGATCCTCTAATACATTACTCAGTGAAATTGGCAAGAATGAATGTTCTTGTGTCGTGCCTCATCTTGAGAGAGAAAGCATTTGGTCTTTCACAATTAACTACAATGTTAACCGTGGGGCTTTCGTAGATGGTCTTTGTCTCCTATGACTAGCTTACTGAGTTGACCTTAATCATAAAAACATTTGGATTTTGTCAAATGCATCCTAAAAGTCTGCTGAGATGATCACATGATCTTTACCTTTTATTCTATTCATATGATATGTTCACTGATTGATTTTCATGTTGAACTGTACTTGGTTATGGCTTATAATCCTTTTTATATTTTGAATTCAGTTTACTAGCATTTTGATGAGGATTTTTACACTTATGTTAATTATGGCATAGATCTGTAGTTTCTTGGGACATATTTGGTTGTAATATTGTCTGCCTCAAAGAATGAGTTTAAAACTGCTCCCATATATATATATATATATATATATATATATATATATATATATATATATATATATAAAACTGCTCCCTTTTTGGAAGATCGACAATAATTTTTTAAGTATTTGATATAATAATTCACATTGAAGCCATCTCAGCCTGGACTGTTGCAGTAGGGTTTGATTACTAACTTAATTTGTTGATCACTACAATTCTATTCAGATTTTTTAATTCTTCTGGAATTATTTTCAGAGGTTTGTGTCTTTCTAGAAACTTATCCAATTCATTCAGCTATCTAATTTCTCAGTATACATTTATAGTATACCCTCATAGTATATTCTTTTTTATTTGTTAAGTCTATAGTAATATCTGTTTCATTCCTGATTTTAGTAATAAGTCCTTTCTCTTTCTGTAACTGGTAACTGTCATTAAGATTTGCCAATTTTGCTATCTTTACAGTGAACCAGCTTCTTTTGTTTTTCTATTCTCTATTTCATAAATATTTTTTGTTTTTTTCCTCTTTAGTCTTTTTCCTTCTTTCCACTTACTTTAGGTCTACTCTTCCTTTGCTAGTTTCCTAAACCATTTTGTCCCATTGTCTAGGTTTTGAAAACCTATAACAATATAAATATAGTATACCGAATTATACATGGTATATAATAGTATATAATGTAATTATATAGTGATATAATAATGTTGACATTATATATATACATATACATTTTAGATTATTTCAACCTTTTCTAATGTACTTGCATCAATTTCACTGAAATATTGGCAGAATTGAAAATTTGGAACTTAATGAATTAAGGCTAAGTTATTGAGATTTTTCTTTGCTTTTAATGTAGATGTTTATAGCTATAAATCTCTTTCTAAGTACTCCTTTAGCTGCATTCCCTAAATTTTGGTATCCTGTGTCTTCATTTTCATTATCTCAAAGCATTTTCTAATTTCCCTCTGAACCCCTTGGTACTCAACTATATATTGTTTAATCTCCACATATTTATGAATTTCCCAACTTCCTCTCTATTAATGCTATGTAATGTCCTTCCACTGTGTTTGCAGAACATATTTTCTATGCTTTCAGTCCTTTTAAATTAACTGAGGGTTTTTTTATGGAATAATTTATAATTTGATCTGGAAAATATTCCATGTACACTTCAGAATAATTTATATTCTGCTCTTAGGTGCAGCATTCTATTGATGTCTGTTAGGTCCAATCAATTTGTAATGATATTCAAGTGTTCTATTTCCTGGATGATTTTATATCTAGTTGTCCTATCCATATTGAAAGTGGGTCTTCCACTATTAACCAATTATGATTAAATTGCCTTCTTTTATTCAATTCTGTCAGTTTTTGCTTTATGTACCCTGGGCCTATATTTTTAGATGCATATATTTCATGATTATGTCTTCTTGATACACTGATGCTTTTATCATTATAAAATATCCTTATTTTTCACTAGGATCAATTTTTATCTTAAATTTATTTTATCAGACATTAATATAGACACTTCACCTCTCTTTTAAGTACTATTTGCATGATGTATCTTTTTCAATTCTTACTTTCAACCTACTCGTGCCTTCTAAATCTAAGATGTGTCTCTTGTACACAGCATATAATTGAAGGCTTTTTCATCATTTCTACCAACTCTGCCTTTTGATTATATTTAGTGTGATCACACATAAGGTATGATTTACATCTGACATTTTGCTATTTATTTTCTGTGTCTTATTTGCTTTTGTTCTTCTATTTTTCCATTATTACCTTCTTTTGCAGTAAATAGACATTTTCTAGCACAACATTTGTTTTTTATGTTTTTTAATTTTACTGAAAGTTTTTAAGTTATTTTAAGTAACTGCCCTGAGAAATACAATTAACATCTTAAAACAACCAGATTAAAAACCAATTTAATATTAATACAGAAAAATTTTGCTCCAATGTTTACTCCTCTGTTTAACTATCATCATACAATATTGGGCGTATATAGCTGTGTTATAAATTCATTGACCTAGGCTTATAATTATCTCTTTATGAAACTGTCTTTTAAAAGCATATAGCAAATTTAAAAAAATAGAAACAAAAACACATAAGACAAAGACAAAGCAAAATGTCAGATGTAAATCATACCTTATATGTAATTCATACTTTCTTTATATTTACTTCTGTTTACCTTTACTATTTCCCTTTATTTCTTCATAAGAATTCAAGTTACTATCTCATGTCCTTCCATTTCAGTACCAAGGACTCCTTTTAGTATTTCTTGTAGGGAAAATATGCTAGCAATAAATTTCTTGTTTTCAATTTATCTTGAAGTATCTTCATTTCTCCTTTGTTTCTGAAGGACAACTTTACTAGATATTTATTACTAACTGACAGTCTTCCTTTTAACATTCTAAATATGTCATCCACATTCACTGACTTCTGGCCTTTGTCACTTCTGTGAAAAATCATTTGTTAATCTTTTGGAGGCAATGAGACACTTTTCTCTTACTGCTTTCAAGATTCTCTGTCTTTCAAATAGGTGCTTATGATGTGTCCAGATAGTAGATCTCCTTTCATTTTATCCTACTTGAAGTTCACTGAATTATTAGATATACACATTCATGTTTTCTATCAGATTTGGGGAGTTTTCAGCTAGTACTTCAAATATAGTCAGTAAAAACAGACAATTTGACCATAACAGTGGGAGACTTTAATACCTGACTTCGGATAGAACACGTAGGCATAAAATGAACAAGGAAACAGAAGACTTAAACAACACTACAAACCAATCTGATCTAACAGATATCAACAGAATAGTCTGTATCCATGGGTTCTACATTTGTGGATCCAACCGATCATAATAAAAATTATTCAGGAAAAAAATAACCTATGTCTACATTGAGCATATACATTTTTTCTTGTCATTATTTCCTAAACAATATAGAATCTACTTATTATATAGCCTATACATCATATTAGATATAAGTAAATCTAGAGATGATTTAAGATATATAGGAGGACATGACAATGTATATGCAAATCCTATGCCATTTTATATAAATGACTTGAGCATCTGCGGCCTTTGGTATCCACAGAAGGTCCAGAAACTAATCCCCCACAGAGACCAAGCGACAACTGTTAACTATGTACACACTGGAATGACTGATGGTGCTCTACAAGTTTTTAAGGCTCTGTTCATTTGTCCTTTTCTTTGTAACTCTGGCTGGACAATGTCAATTGTTTTATCTTCAAATGCTCTGAATTTTTTTCTCTTGTCAGATGAAATCCATGGTAGAGCCTGCCCAATGAAGTTTCTATTTTATTTATTATACTTTTCAACTCCGGAATTTATACTTGGTTACTTACTATTTCTTTTTATTGATACTATCTTTTAGCAAGATATTGTTTTCATATTCTCCTTTTTTATTTTCCAACTTTACTCCTTACAATGCTGAAAATGAAACTCAGGGCCCAGTGCGTGGTAAGCAAGTGCTCTAGTACATGCTACATTCCCAACCCCCCTTTTAATTCTTTAAACATAAACAAGGTTTCTTTTAGTTCTTTGAATATAATTATAACAGTTTATTTAAAGTCTATGTCTAGCAAATCCAATGTCTGGGAATATTGAGATACAAGTTTGCACTGATTACCTTTTTTTCCTATGTATATTTTATCCTTCCTGCTTCTTTACATGGTTTCTAATTATTTTATTCAAATTAGACATTCAAAATTAAAATAATGATTCCATTGTTTTCTGTTTAATGATGTTCTTTGGGTTAATTTTGTAAAGTTTGTATTCTTCATAGTGTGAATAATGAGGTCACTGTTCAGTAAGCTTAATGGTTGTCTAATAACTGAATAGGCATTGCCTTAAATGCCTTGAGCCATTAAGTGAGAGTTTTGTGTCTGGGCTCATCTTCTACAACCCATGAAATGTTTTACAACTCTATATTAGCCTTCATTTCCTGCCTTATTTCCTGAATTTCAAAGTCAACCAGAGGTGAGAATTTAGTCTTTTTAATTATCTCCTAGGCATGTTTGCAACCCTGTACATACATATGGCCAAGAATATATCAAAACTTTTCAAAGACCCCTAGGGACATCTTACTTACTGACTTTTTGTCAGCCTCTTGTTATGTCCATTGAGTAATGCTACCTTAGGTCACTGCCATTGCTGATTATTTTCTGTTTTATCTCTTTTTTATCTCCCCTTTGGTATTGGGGATTGAATCCAGGAGTGCTTTACCACTGAGTTCTATGCTAGATCCCAGTCTTTTTTATCTTTCATTTTGAGACAAGGTCTCAGTAAATTGTTGAGGGTCTTGCTACATTGCTGAGGCTGGCCTCGAACTTGCAGTCCTACTGTCCAAGCCTCCTGAGTCACTAGGATTACATCAATGTGCTACCATGCCTGGCAATGCAGATTATTTTCAACAAATGCCCTGTGAAGAGGTTTTTCTCAAACAACAGGTGTGAGAGAAGTCAAAAGGGGCTTTTCACACAACAAAGAAGCTAAATAGCAACAATTATCTGGGGATGAGGCTTTTGGAGAGTTCCAAAGCCATTGTGAGCCCTCAAGTGAATATGAAGGGGCTACTTTCCATGGCAACCATAGTTATAAAACTATTTGTTTTCAAGGCTACCACAAAGTTGGGTAGAGGGGGGTGAAATTAAGCTAAACACCACATGGCTCACTGTTCTTATTATTTTTCTTGGTTAAACACTCTTGGGATTGTGAGACTTCATTTCCAGAGTTCTAAGAAAACTGACTTTCTCGACTTTTTGCCAGTGTTCTCATTGCTTTTATGGAGGAGCAATATTTGAAGATCCTTTCTACCATTCCAGAAACAGAAACTTCAAATACTCTTAATTTTTTTATATAATATTTCAATATCTTTCATACCAAATATTTTATTCCCATATCAGTTTTACAGATGCATCATCACTTACTTGCCCCATTTTATCCCCACTGCTGAACCTTTAGTTTGTTTCTAGTTTTTTACTATTAAAAGTAGGCAGTCTAACAGTCTTAAAACTAACATCTGGGTTTATACTTACATTTCCTTGGGATGTGTACATCATAAAGAAGTATCATGTATGTTGTCCAAAAGCCCTCCAAGGAAGATGTCATCAATTGTATTCCACCGGGGGCACCATGTAAGAAGACCTAGATATTCTTACTAGGATGTTATGCCACTTAGCTTTTCTATTGCATTTGAGAGAGGCCTAAGAGTCCATTTCTTAAAATTTTCTCTTCTGATGTAGTTCATGATGTAACACAAATGACTTCTTCTCTCTTCTTTTCTGGCCCCTCTGTTCCTAACCCAAAAATTCAATTTTCTGAAGTTCAAGCCTCATTACTCTTCCCTTCAGAGTAGCCATACCACTCAAAAACTTTGGCTTCCAATACTATCAATGACTCCAATATATGTGACCCTAACCCTAACATTGACATCTTCCTTGTGCACCCTTTATATTGTTCTAACTCTTTACTCTGTCAAAACTCCACTTAAATATTGTAGCATAACTTCAATGTCAATAATTACCAAATTCATCAATCGCCCCTTAAACTGAGAAGCTAAAATGAGCCAGAGATAAGATAGTACAAGAAAAATACATGGAAAATATAATTTAGAATACTAAAAAATCTGTTGAAAAATCTGTGCAAATTTTTAAAGAATAGCAATTTTTCAAGAATTAGTCCCTACAAAACAAACTGAAAGTTCAACTCAAATAAGGACAGAACTAAGATCCAAGTAGTATAAATAAACAATCGTAATTCAATGAAAAAGTTAGGGCTGGGAATGAGGAGTTAGCCAACACAATGCACTCCCCTCCACGCTAGGAGGCGTATCAGTAGTCATAACATACTAGTAACAAAAAAGTACACTAGTTTCACCAGTCTTTTCTACCACGGCTGCTCCGTGTTTGGCTATGGCAATAATGATTGCATCCTCCTCCCTCAGGAGTCCATGAAGGCATCTGGTGAAAGTAATACATTCTGTTCCCTTGCCCTCTTCTCTACCCTGGAACTTGGATGTAGCCCTTCCAAAACAAGGCACAGTGCATTCACAAACAAGACTGCAAGTGTTACATCAAAGTAAGAGAACAACTGTTTCCAGAAGAGATCCATCTCCTAATCACAGTACAAACTTCCCAAAGACTATAAAGTAGGCTCAATTGCCAAAATTTTGGAGATACCAACTGTCTGAAATGTTGACACTGGAATACTACTGCCTAACATATGACACTCGGATACAGAAGGCATGATTCTGATGAAAATCATTTGGAAATTAAGAAGTGTTTTTGTAATGTAAACATGATTCCAAGTTCATTTTTGAGAAATTTACTTATGTTAATTAAACTTATCCTCCTAATAAAAGGGACAATTAACATAACTGATGATAATAGCAAAGAACCATCTGGAAAACAATTATCAGAGTAAGTGTTTAACATGTTAATCAAAATGCTAATAGTGATTGGGGAAAAAAAGTAGAAGAATTGTTACATGAAGGGATTTAATGGGAGAAGACATAAGGGAACATCCTGGTATGATGGTTACAGTCTGTATCTTGAGAGGGGTGCAGTTGTAGACATATATGTGTTTGTGTGAATTCATGAAATGGTTCACTTAAGATCTGTATACTTTATTAAGTATATATATACTATTGTATATACATTATATCATATTATATACTATTGTATATATATTTCATATCAGAAAAATACACATAAATATTAAATTCTCATTAATAATATACATACTGAAGTTTTTAGAGGGCATATACTAATGCCTGCAATGCACTGAAATCATAAAAATAAAAGTGTAGCTCTGTGGTAAAGTGCATGCTTGACATGCATTGAGGCCCTGGGGTTAATTCCCAGCACCAAAAAAAAAAAAAACAGGACTTATAAGAGGTAGATGAACAGGTAAAAGACACAACAAATACAGTAAAATTATTAACTAAAGAATTTGAGTGGCAAGTACCATGAAATACTTTCAACTTTTCTTCTAAGTTTGATAATTTCATAATAAAATGTTAATTTTAAAATGCTAAATAGATTTAAGGATTCTTTTATTGACTTTTAATTTATGTTCTGACCAAGATATAATACATATAAAAATTAAATCATAGTGCAAAAACACAGAATTCTTTTTTAAAAACACCCAATCAGCACAAAATTTTATCAGGATGGTACATAAGAAATAAAATTTTAAAACTATTTTAATTATCAAGGATATTTTGTTGTTTGTTGATTTTATGATTAATTACGGTCAATGAACTGATTACAAAAACACCAGAGATTCCCCACATCCTTTTAATGTAGACACAATTCAATTCTGATTTCTAGTAGCTTTCTTTTGGGAACAAACTATGCAAAAAACAAATAAGAATACAGTGGAACTTAAGACACAGACAGAGGGAGAAGTGAGTGGAGACAGACTGTAAAACAAGGAGGTATATAACTATAAAGTTGTACAAATCTAAAATAATTACAATAATCATATGTATCTAAATTATATTGTACATATTTAGTCTTAAGAATTTCAAGTCATAAATTATCTCCTTGTCTATAGCAGTGGAACAATGGTACAGTATTTGTTTTCCTAACTGGCCATTCCATCAGTTTTTTACTTTTCTCTTGCATACACCATCTAATCTCTTCAGCAAACTGTGACAGCTCTACCACTCAAAAATATTCAGAATCTGAATCTGAATTTCCTACTAGCTACACTGCTACTACCCTGACCCAGGCTACCTTCTTCTGCTTTACTAATATATAGACTCCTAACTGCTTTTATACTGCCCTTCTTCAATCTATTCTTTTATATATGACAGTAGAGTATATTTTGAAATATTATACATAGAAAGTGTATAACTTGTTCCAATTAGGATCACATTATTGTGGTTGTACATGATATGGAGTTACATTAGTAGTGTATTTATATATGAGGATAGGAAAGACATGTCCAATTCATTATACTGTCTTTCCTATTGTCATCCCCCCTCCCTTCCCTTCATTCTCTTTTGTGAACCTCTAATCTTCCCTTTCCTTGTTGTGGGTTCGCATCTACATATCAGAGAGAACACTGTGCCTTTGGTTTTTGGGGACTGGTTTATTTCATTTAGCATGATATTCTTTATTTCCAACCATTTAGTGGCAAATGCCATAATTTCATTCTTCTTTATGGTTGAGTAATATTCCAAAAATACATGTATGAAGATGTGAATTTGGTGTCAACATACCTTATATAGAGAGATATGATAAATTGTAGTATAAAGGTGTATTAAGAATTGTAATGCAAAAAAAGAGAGAGAGAGCTCATATATAATGGCATAATTTGGCGTGAATATACTTTTTATACAGAGTTACGAAAAATTGTGCTGTGAATCAATAATTATGAATGTAATGCATTCCACTATTGTCATGTATGTAAGAAATAAATAAAAAGAAAAAATATTCCATTGTATATATACACCAATCCATTCTTTTTTTTTCCCCCTATAATTGGACAGAATACCTTTATTTTATTTATTTTTATGTGGTGCAGAGGAACAAACCCAGGGTCTTGCACATGCGAGGCGAGCACTCTACCGCTGAGCTATAACCCCAGTCCCTACACCAATCCATTCTTAACACAACAGTCAGAGTAAATGTGCTGACATCTAACATAGATCATGTCTTCCCTCTGCTTACAACATTTACAACAGCCTGCAAGACCCTATTTAATTTGGCCTCACCCACCACCTCTTCCTCTTCCTTGCTCTATTTCAGCTACACATGCCTTTCTGCTATCTCGCACACACCCCAAATGTTTCTCCCTCAGGCCCACAGAAATCACTGTTTCCTCTGCTTAGAACATTTTTCCCCAAGTTATCCTCATAGCTCTTCCCCTTACTTTTTTCAAGGCTTTCCTCTAATGTCATTTTTTCTCTGTGAGGCATTCTCTGGCAATTTATTTAAAATTCTATCTATCCCACCCCTATCACATTCCCTTTTCCCTTTCCTACTATATTTTTCCTCCATAACATTTTTTTAACCATCTAACACAATATTTTACTTATTTATATTTTTTACTGACTGTCATCTTTCACTAGAAGGTAAACCTCACAGAAGTATGATTTTTGCCCATCTAGCAATGACACAGCCCTGGCTCCTAAAACAGTGCTAATTATAGAGTAAACACTCAATAAGTATCTATTGATTTGAATGAATAAACTGATCTTTCCTGATCATATGGTTACCTAGTAGTAGTGGTCTTCCCCTCCATTTTCTGACTGTTCCAGATTTTCACTGTGCCATCATTTGAACATGTTGC
The DNA here is from genome assembly GCF_021218885.2 of Marmota monax. Classification (NCBI taxonomy): domain Eukaryota; kingdom Metazoa; phylum Chordata; class Mammalia; order Rodentia; family Sciuridae; genus Marmota; species Marmota monax. Next base: position 24,426,603 of record NW_026695215.1, on the reverse strand, counting down.
AAAAAGTGAGTGTTCATCAGAGACTCTAATTCGATTCACAGCAGATTTGTGCTCATGAAGATGTGCAACTAGTAGCCCTTTAGGACGCCACCCTAAGAAAAAGCAAAGGAGTATAACTTAAATTGTAGTTTACAAACACAATTTTACCCTTACTCTGAGCTATAATGACCAAGAATCAGCTTAAGAACTTAAAGAGTACTGATAGCTAGCCAATACAGAGTGGTCTACTGAACTATGACAGATAGTCATTTTCCAGAATCTGAGAGGGCACAACAGTCATTTACTACTCCTAAAAGCACTGAATTCTGATCCAGTAACATGAGGAAATGATTTTCTTAGCCTAGAGCATAGGAGGCACAGGAGAAGAAGTGGCCTGAGCATCAAAGTCTCAAAAACTTCGCTCCACCATACCTTAACTGTGTGACCTTCGGCTACTTAAAACTCATTGAACTTTTAATTTCCTCAAATGTAAAATGAGAGGCGTATTACTTAACCCAAAGGGTAGAAATATGAATAAACAAGATATATTTAAGAGTCCAGCACTGTCCCTACAGTACAGTAAATGTCCCAATGCTGGCTGATTCCCTCTCCACCTGCAATCTTGTATTCTATGATATAAACACGTAAATATAAATAATATTATAAATTATAGCCTCAAAATGTTTATGGACTTTATAGTACTTACTTCATGACATCTATAACTTTCTACATTATTTATATATTCCTTTGGGGTTGATTAATTTTGTCTACCAAACTATAAATTCCCTGAGGCTAGAAACCATGTCTTATTCTGAAACACTTGCAGTACCTAGCATAGGTCCCTCTTTGCATGACTATCTTCAATGTTTGATCATTAACCATTTTTTGTATCAAATATAACATTCCATAATATTCAATATTATTTATTTTAAAATAAAACAGAAAGCTAAGCTGAAGATCATACTGTACGGAGTGTCAACAACATGCCTAAGTGACAACAATGTTATTTTATAAATCATTTCTTTTCACCAAGAAACAAAAATGAAACCAAGACTATTGCCAAATCTGATGTAATCTAAGATTAAAAACCAAAATGTTTTCCCCTTGAACCTCAATGGTCACTTGTGTGGGAACAGGTGAATGTGATTTTTAAGAAGAATATAACTAAATTTGAAAGTAACCAAAAAAACACTTGGTAATAAAGTCTAGATAACTTGCCAGCCTAGGATGAACATTTCCCTCTAGAGAAAATCAATTTCACACAACCGCTCAGGTGTGGAAAGAAAAAACTAAGATCCCAACACAACAGTCACTGTACATTTCTTAAGCCACAAAATTTGACACATTTTCTCTGGTTACCAAATAAAATGTACAACTTAACTCCATTTAAGTATAAAGACAGATTATATCACAAAAGTAAATTGTTTATGGTCTTTTTTCCGTTTTTTAGCTGGGCTGGTAAATAATATTGACTTACATCACAGAAATAGGTTAAATATTCCAGGATATTTATTTTAATTAGAATATTTATGACTAGAGATGATGTTTACCAATTAAAAATTTTATTTTCTAAATCTTTAAATCACTAACCTCAACCAGAATTTTCCCTGATCCACATGAAAAGCTTGTAAGAATTCATAATTTTTAAAAGTCTACACATAAGCGTACTATGCATTTCTTCTGAGAGTTTTCCAATTAAATTTTTATTAAGATGTAAATTCAGAAAATCATTTTTTAAATCTACAAATCAAATAATGAAGAGTAACTCTGCCACATTATAATGGGGCATGACTGTTAACATGGCTGAGCCACATTTTCATCTTATTTCTAAATTTCTTTTAGAACTCAGAATATAGGAAGTATTTTCCCAAAATATGAATGTTAATAATTGCTAAGTGGGGGGTCTATATGTTTTCTTTTTAAAACAATTTTCTAAATATTATACCTTTTTCTTGTAGAATATTAATAGATGAAAATGTTAAACTCTCCAGAATTCAAAAGCAGTTTACTCCAAAAAGCCTGATATTCAATGAGAAAGCAGCATGAAACTAGGAAGGTAAAAACCTGGTACTATAAATAGGGAAAATGAAACGCAAATGAGCTAAATTATTGACTGGCCAAAAATATGACACTGCAAGTTTGTACTCAGAGCTAAAAAGATCCAAACCCCACAAATAATGACTTTAAGATTTCTACTAATTGCTTATTTCTCTGGGTTTCCCAAGTGATAGCTTTACCCTTACTTTCTTTGTCAAGTATAAAGTATATGTTGTCTGATAAAGTATATGTTAAATATCTTTTATCTGAAATGCTTGGGAGTAGAAGTGTTTCAGATTTTGGAAGTATATGTGAGCATCTCCCATGAAAAATTCATGAGAAGAAATGATCCAAAATCCAAAATCTGAGTTTAAGATTTTGGATTTTCAGATTAGGGACACTCAACCTGTATCAGCTTCCTCCATTACATTCTAAGATTAGGCACCCAGGCTGGAACTTTTACCAGGTGGTGGTGGTTTACTCTCCCATTCAGCATTTTCCATCATCTGCTTAGCTATCCTCTCAGCATTGCACTGTTCCCGCTTTTGTTGTATGAGCTGCTGAAGTTCAGTCTTACAAGTTGTGATCCGAATCTGGTAGGTCGATGGTAAAACTGTACTACTTAAAACCTGTATTACTGGTTTTTTATTTTGGACATTTGTTACTTCTGAAACCTGCAAAATAAATAGAATTATACGTATTTATGTCCTAAATCAAGTATATGTGATGATAAAAATGGACCAATGTTCTATAAATGTGTATACCAACTTTTTATTCTTGCTAATATACCAATTTTAAAATCCATTTAAATACATTTTTTCAATGAAAACCTACAGTTAACTACAAATGCTACATTTCTTTTTGTTTTAAAATGCTATATTTCTAAACCTCTCCATTACATTAAAACATATTATAGCACAAAAATAACATTACACAAAAATTTTTAGTAATCTAAGTTAAAATAAGATATGGAATTTCAATTTATCAGTCTGTTTCAATGGATATTTTTCACTTAAAATATGATTGACTAGGGAAGAGTTACTTTATATTACAAACTAATTAGACATATATAAAAATTATCACATGTATCACACACAGAAAATTTGGGACTTCTTCCCAGAAGTATTCTTACTACTATGTTACACTAGAGAATTAAAAAAGATTTAAAAGGTTAACTGTAGCCTAACTGTAATCACAGTTCATAACATCTTTTATGTTCATTTATTTTTTCAGTGCCGGGAATTAAACCCAGGGCCTCATGCAAGCTAGGCAAGCATTCTACCATGAGACACATCCCTAGCCCCTCTGTCAACAACTCTTAAATGAGACCTTTTTGATGATTTTACTAACTAGATTCCTCCTTGGCTTAAAATTAGTGAACCCATCTTAGAAAGAAGTAAGTCCTCCCTACAGGACAAGTCACCACATTGATTTTCTTCTTATTTTTTTAGTTGTAGATGGACAATATCTTTTTTATTATCTATTTTTATGTGGTGCTGAGGCTCGAACTCAGTGCCTCACACATGCTAGGCAAGCTCTCTACCACTGAGCTACAACTACAGCCCACCACATTGATTTTTCCAGTAAAGTACACAGACTTTAAACATCCAAAACAGCAAAACTGAATTCAAAGAAATAACCAAAACTTCTACCTAGGTGACAGGTACCTGTGGAGAAGTTGACAAAGGGACACAAATGCCTGCAGAGGACTCAGATCGTCCTGGAGGCTTCCCAGTCTGAATCAGCTCCTGGTCACTTCCTTTAGGCAGGGTTTGTGGGATGTTCGCTGGTTCCAGTGATCCAAACATGCTTTTCCATTCCTCATTTACATTTGAGTCTTGTTTTACATGTTTTCTAGCTATGAAAATATATTCATAATAGTTTTGTCTGAAGGTGGCCTTTAAAACCAAAATAGGTTTTTACTATACACCCCTCCTTTTATTTTGGAAGGAAGGCAGCAATGGACTTCATATCCTATCTGTTCTTTTGGATCTCCACTTCACTCGGGGACTTCATATCCTATCTGTTCTTTTGGATCTCCACTTCACTCGGATATATGTTTCAACTCATTAAATCTCCCTTCATCTCCAGAACAGATGGAACAAATGAGCTTCCAAGATTGTGAATAATTAGTCCTAACTATTTCTAGTTTCCCAAAGCTAGCTCAATTTCAAAGTAACTACTTTATCTAAAGAAACAATAATAAAAACAACTTTTTCATGTCACTGACCACAATGCAGTACATGCCCTCTCTACTCCCATACCAGTTACATGGGAAATATAAACAAAAAAAAAGGGAAGAAATTAAAAAATCAATTGCTATGTAGCTAGCTCCTGTCTACAGATGAGAAATCCTTTATTTTTATCTTTATCCAACTATAAAAAATATATTAAGTAACACAAAGTTCTAGCATTACCAAAGTATATTGTGAATTGCTCCCCAGAATTCCAATATCCTGATGCAAAGTCCTAACAGGACCTCAGATACTTTATAGTTTAAAAATATACTATCCATATTATTTAGTAAAAACAGAATACATACTGTTGGAAAACATGCCTTTTCTCCTCCTTAACTAAATGCCTTGAAAATTAACTTAACTATTTCCTCTATTAACAGATATTTATATTACATCCTTTTTCTTTCTCTATGAACAGTCCTATTTATATATGTTTCTTCACATGCCTGTCAATATTTCTTAGGATAAGTTTTCAGAACTGAAAACAAGTCAAATAGGAAAGACATTTTAAATTACAGCAGCTAACATTAAAATGCCTTCTAATAAGAATATATTCAATTTATAATTTCAACAGTGTATGAAAATGCTTACTTCCCTATAATTTTGCTAACACTGGGGTATCATTGGTCTATGCCAATTACACAGGAAGAAAGGAGCATCTCACTGTTTTAATCTGCATGTACTTTATTATTTACCATTTCATATGTTTGCCTTTCAGTTCTATCACTAGTCTGCTTAAATCTTTCACCCTTTTTGTTTTGGGGTACTTGCTTTCTTATTAATTTTTATGAGTTATTTATACATTATGGATGTAAATCATTAAGATACAAATACTTCATCCTAAATTTGGCAACTAGAGTTTCATTTCAATATAATTCATTTGCTATCCTCAAAATCTGATACTAGAACAGAAGAAATTTTAAAGGCATGTACTTGGTAGTCAATGTATCAGTGAAATGAATATGCACAAAATCTTACAAACTTCATACAATCAATGTCAATGTCATCAAGATCTGTAAGTTCCAAACTTAAAAACTTCAAATGACTAAGGATTCTCTGGTCTCTACTCTTCTTATTTCATTGTTAATAACAAAGCTATCCTTTTAAATTCACTGGGCATCACTTACTAATAACAAAGTAGAAAACTTTACTTCTTTTTACATAGACTACTGGCTGTAAATTGGTGGTTAAAGGATTAAAAAATAGAATTTCACCTTCAATCACACACTTCCACAGAGGCAACATTACTTTATAAAAGTATAACTTTGGAAGGCCCTACTGTGATTGGACAGGTCACTTAATCTTTTAACTGTGAGTTCATTTCCTCTTGTTTCCTCCCCAGCATCTCCCTACTAAATAATGGAGTTACTGCATTTGAAAGCTCTCTATCTGGAAAATGGGGCTTTTATTCTATTATTAATTAGCTAAAAACAACTCTTATATAATAACAAGATAAAGTAATAAGACAAACATAAACAAATGTACTAACCCCGTTTGTCATCTGGTTCTTGTTTGGTTTTAACAAGATCAACTTGTCTCCCAGTTATCCCTAAAGCTGCCAAGTCAATTACACCTTTCTGACTACTATCATGAAGATGGCTCTGGTCTATTATATTTGCTTTTGCTCTATTAGATTTCATCATGAAGTCTTTCAGTGCCAGAAGTTTGTCTTCCTCTTCCTCTGTCATTCCCTAAACCAAATAAAACCATACAATTTCAAGTTATTTTCAAAAGTCGTAACAACAGGACTCAGAATGACTAACAAAGGAAGCAAGAACGACCCAATTTAATATAAAAAGAATCAGAATCATGAAATGATGTAAGAAAACAAAAGAGAAACAACTATTAATAATGAATAATATATCTCTACTGGAATCTCCCACAACTCTCTTTTAGGGCACTGTCTACTTTGTATCATAATTTATATTTTAGCTTTCTTCCTAAATGGCAGCAAATATAATTCATCCTTGATGGAACTGGAAACTATGCTAAGTAAAATAAGCCTGTCTCCAAAATTCAAATGTCAAATGTTTTCTCTGATATGTGAAGCTAATCCAAAATAAAGGGCAGGGGGACTAAAAAAAAGAAAAAGAAAAGAAGAAATATCAGAAGGAATAGACAAAGGAGAATGAAAGGAAGGTGGGACGAATGAGATAAAGTCAGTGAAATGAATCTGACCTAACCCTCCTATGTATATACATGAATATACCATAGTGAATCTCACCATCATGTACTTCCACAAGGCACTAATTAAAAAAAAAAAAAATCAGTTGAGTAGAGGGAAGAAAATAGGCGGTGGGAGGAAGGGAGGGGAAGAAGAAATATTGGAAATTGAATTAGAACAAATTATATTCCATGCTTTTATAATTATGTCATAGTATTCTATTGTCATGTATAACTAAAACAAAAAACAAAAAATTCATCCTTGACATTTTCAAAGAACTTTACATAAAGTTTGATGTCCAGTAAATCTTTAAAATTGTAACTGTTGAATAAACAAACATTTATTATCTAAACAAAAATTATGAACATACAATATGAAGCAAAAGAAAGTGTATCACTTCAACCTTGCTCCTGTTTGTGTTGAGAATACTAAATGAGCCAGGCGCAGTGGCACACACCTGTAATCCCAGTGGCTCAGGGGGCTGAGTCAGGAGGATTGCAAGTTCAAAGCCAGCCTCAGCAATGGTAAGGTGCTTAGCACCCTAAATGAGAACCTTGACTCTAAGTAAAATACAAAACTAGGGCTGGGGATGTGGCTTAGTGGTCGAGTGCCCTTGAGTTCAATCCCCAGAACAAAAAAAAAAAGAGAGAGAAAGACTGTAGGTGAAGGCATTCTGATATCTATCTAAAGCATTCTACATTAGGAAGTGACAGAAATTCTGGCTGAACTACTAATGCTAGCATCATACCCGGGACCATCCTACATAATAGCTATGGTCAGAATGCCTGCATTCAAATTCTAGTACCATTAATCTGCAAATGTAACATTTTTGGAAATTTCTCTATTTCTCTGTACCTTTATAAGTACAGATAATTACCTACAACCACATTGTAAGGTTATAGGGAAATTTTAATGCACTAATCCACCAAAGATATTAAGAAAGGGGCAGACAAGAAACACTAATCATCTAAATAATTAATTCAATAAACAAGTTAAATATTCAGGTAAATGTGGCCATTCTGCATTTTCTTCTTTCCAACCATCCACAGAATTCCATAGTATATCTTTATTATACAAATAAATAAAATAAAATACATCATGTAATAAAACGTCAGTTTCCCTAAGGCCTCTAGCTACAATCCCACTATGGTTTAAAGCAATATTCACAATTCATTTGCACAGTGTGACACAAACCAATCCTAGAAAGGACAGAAAGTTAAGATTATGGGATAAGATTATATTTAAGCATAATAATCATAAAGGAATCCTTGACCAATTTTTAACCAGTATTAACCCACCATTCTAGTTTCTTTTCACTTCTCCTCCTAAAATTCTGGTCGAGAGGACAAGCTTACAGGTATAGTGAGTTCTACTCTTTTTGTCAGTCTGTGTTTTAGTCAACAAAAGGTAGGACCATAAAAAGAAATGAAGTACTGATACATGTGACAATATAGAGGAACCTTGAAAACATTAAGACCACTGAAACAAGCCAGACATAAACACCAAATGTTGTATGATCATATGTGAAATGTCCAGAATAATTAAATCCACAGAGACAGAAAGCAGATTAATGGTTCTCAGGGGCAGAGTGGGAGGGGAGAATGTGGAATGAGGATTAATGGGCATGGGGTTTCTTTTGGGGATGATGAAAATATTCTGGAATTTAACAGTGGTGATGGTTGCACAACTGTGTGAATACACTAAAACACCAAGGAATTGTGTACCATAAAAGCATGGTATGTGATTTATATCTTAATGAAAAATGTTAGTAATGCACCATTGGGAGAGGAGAGGGAAGCGGCAGACAAGAATATTTCAAGAAAGAGGCAGATACAATGGCACACAGCATAATCCCAGCAACTCAGGTGGCTGAGGGAAGAGGAAATCAAGTTTGCGGTCAGCCCGTTCAACTTAGCAAGAACCTGCCGCAGTCTGGCTGGGCACAATTCAGGAGCCACTTGTCAAAAGAAACGAACTTTATTTTTAGAACCACACACCACACCACACAGCTCCTCAGGAAAAACCCTCAGAGCCCAACTGCCACCACCCGCTTCTCACAAGCCTTTCCACCTCCCCCACTCCTCCTGCTCTTGAGGCCGATTGGCTGGGTCGCATGGGCGGAGCCAAAAAAAGTCCCCCAGTGAGCAGCTCTGTGGTCTGAAAGGGCGGGGAAACAGCCCAATGAGCATCACCACAGAGGAGCCAATCAGCTAGAAGTTGCTGGGGCCGCTGTGAGCCAATCATCAGCTGGCAGTCTGAAAGTTTGCTGGGGCCCCTTCGGCTGTGGCTCTCAACAAGAACCCATCTCAAATTAATAAATAAAAAGGGCTGGGGATAAAGCTCAGTGGCAGAGCACCCCAGAATTCAAACCCCAATACTAGAGGGAGGGAAGAGAATATTTCAAGAAAGGAAAACTATAGGATAAAGTTGTCCATGACCCTAAATATACAAATACTTAATAAAGTATCAGCAAAGTAAATCCAATATACATGAAAACATTTTACAAAATTATAGATTATATAGTTATTATTTATGATTTGTATAATAAAGTCATATATACACACACACAATGACACAATTATGTTTATTCCAAATATTAGCACATTAATACAAGAGAAAACCCATACAATAATCTTAGTATATTTAAAAAAGACATTTGACACAGTGACTTGGGAGGCTGAGGCAGGAAGTTTGCAAGTTCAAAGGTAGCCTCAGCAACTTAGCAAGGTCCTAAGCAATTTAAAAAGACCTTGTCTCAAAATTAAAAAAAAATTAATAAAGGACTGGGGATATGGCTCAGTAGTTAAGAAACCCTGGGTTCAATCCCAGGTACCCAAACAGATAAAACAAAAAACAAAAAAACATGTCATGGTGGTGCATGCCTATAATCCCAGTGACCTGGAGGCTGAGGCAGGAAGATTGCAAGTTTGAGGTTAGCCTCAGCAATGCAGCAACACCCATCTCAAAATTTTAAAGAAGGGCTAGGGTATTGCTCAGTAGGAGAGCATGACAGTTCAATTTCCAGTACCAAATAAATAAGCAAATAAACAAACAAATAATTATAAAAGTTAAATCAGTAGCAAAATCACATTAACTGGCATAATGTTGAGAGCTTTCCCTCTGAGATGAGAAACATGGATGTCTACTATCATCAATTCTGTTTAATACTATTAAAGATCTCCTCAGTGACTTAAAGAAGGCAAATAAAATCATTAAACTGGAAAAAATGAATATTCACACACTATGTGACTAAGAAGTTACACTCAAAAGAAATACATAAGCAAACTATTAGAACTAATAAGTTTTATGAGTTTGCTGGATATAAGGTCTGTATAAAAAATTTTTCATATGCGAACTATAAACAAAAAAATACCAGTTTAAAAAAATCAAACACCCAAAGATTTATAATAAAATATGTATAAAACTCTGCAAAATAAGACATACATCATTACTGAGACCAATTAAATAAGACCTAGTAATATGAAAACATATACCATGTTTAGGAACTGAAAAAAATCAATACTGCTAAGACGTTAATTTTTTCCTATAAATTCAATGAAATATCAACAATATACCAACAGAGCTGATATGAAATATCATATGGAAAATGTATATGAAAATGTAAAGGACCAAGGAGAGCTAAGACAATCTTGAATAAGAAATAAAGCCAAGAGAGTTTGTTCTACCTGAGATTAAGCCCAAGTTACAGAGCAATACTACTACAAGCCCATAAACAACCCACAGACTTCTGCTTCTAGTCATGATGGAGTAACAGGGACCAGATTTACTTTCTCACTTTAAACAACTTTAAAACTGGACAAAAATATGAAACAACATTTTTCAAGCATGGGAAAATAGGGCTGCATCTCCAAGATAAAGGTGAGTCCCATTACTGTTCCAGAATACTGCCTGGAGTGTTTCCAGGCCATGGCTCTGGAAAAGAAATTAAGAGTACAAAACATCTGGTTCAAGAGACAGGTCAGACTTCAAGAACGCCACAAAAGCTAAAATTTGTGGGGCAGAGAAATGAAGAGGGATCTGCCCAGAGCAAGAGCTTCAAAAACTATATGTGTGTGATGAAGATACCTGAGAAGAAAAAGAGCAACAGGAAAGAACAGTAGGCCAAATGATTCCTAGAACACAGGGCTGGGAATAGTCCATGTTCTCAGCAGCCAGAAGTGAAAGAACATAATATACACAGAGCATCGTGCTCACAAAGACTGTCAGTAGCTGGGCTAACCTGGCCAACTAAAGCTTGCTCTAAACCTGGCCTAACAAAGCTTAAAAGTAAGGTTTTTAAAAGGATGAAACTAATTCCCAGTGATTGTATGAGAGAACAAACTCAACACTATATAAAGGTATTCAGCACCCAACACATAAAATTCACATCAACAGAGAAAGAAACTGATGGCTGAGGGTCAGGGAATGGAGGAAAACTTACATTTTATCACATATCTTCTTATACTTTTTCAATTCTATGTTTGTATTTATATTGCTCAAATTTACTAAAATTAAAAATCCATTAAAAAGTTAAAAATTTCATTTTCTTACACAAGCAATGAAATCACTCTGAATTCTTTATTAGCACCTGATTAAATGGATACAAATAAAACCGGAAGCTCTTGTAGATGAGCTCTAACTAAAATCAGCCCTGCCATGTGTCATCTCCTGATGGTAAGTCCTACTGAAAATCTGGAGTCCAACTCCCATAAGAATGATGTTCCAGAAGTGTATTTTAAGTATTTTAAGTCTATTAACTGGAACTCTGAACATATTTTCCTATAGGAACAATGCAAGGATAGAAAAGCCTATGTTACCCATATATACTTCAAGTACACAGCTGTCCAAAAAACTGTTAAACCCCAAGTTAAAACAAAATAAAAACGAAACTATGAATAGAGCTACTGCTTGCAAAAGCTGAAAAAAATTATCTGTACAGCCTTGACATTAGGAACAATAATTCAATTCCTATCTCCAAGGGCTCCCATGGCTCTAAGCCTCTGCTAGTAATCCTAAGAAATTTAGGTAGTATAGATACCAAAAAGGATGAAGTTTAAAAAAAAAAAAGTCCTGCAAGGGGCTGGAGGACATGATCTACACATGAATTTCATCCTAAAGTCTATACAAAACCCAAGCTTGCTTCTCAATCTTAGCTTTCTGTCCTGATTATCTTATATGAGAGACAACATGGAATAGTGTAGGAGCATGTGCTTTGGAGTTGGACAGGTTTAGGTTCCAATGCCAATTTTGAAACTTATTGTACTGCGCAAACACAGGCAAGTTAACTACTTTGTGTCTCAGTTTCTTCATCTATAATACAGGGATAATAAGTTGTTCAAGTTTGTTTTTAGGTCACAAAATATGAAATGCACAACTACAGCAGGTCTTCCCAAAAATGGAAGCTAGTGTTGCTCTGCTGTTGTTTCTTCTGAGGATCCCAGAAGATCCTGCTCTCCCTTCTACTAGCAATGCCTGTCCCTTGAACAGAGTATAGTCTTCTAATGTTTATGAATCTTCTAATGCTATGAATCTTCTAATGTTGTTATCACCAGAAACAACATAAAACAGGTTTATTTTTCCTCTTTTGTCCACTCAAATGAAGGCCTAAATGACAAATATACCAAGCACCCAACATTTCAGAAGAATGGAAGCCAGTGGATGGTTGTGCTTTTGTCATGGTACTCAGTAATAAGGGCTAGCATGGAGACAAGAGCAGTAGTGGGAATGCCTGGGAAAACAGCAGGTAGCAGAAAACAGAAAGGCCATGAGACCTGCTTCTTTTTGCTCCCTCCTTTCACCCAAGACAATTAGTTAGAAAATGAATGCATTTTCTCGTCTTCTTTTCTTGTTAGACAAGAGATGACTGACAAATATTCTTTCCAAAAACATTCTTCAGAATTAAAGATAATCATTAACGTAGTTCCTCAGTATCTGCCTTACTTCTGACCATTTTTATTTCTGTCTTGACCCTCTGGGTCCCACACATCACTCATAAAAGAGGAGGCTAAATATAGACTTAATATTTCTAAAGCTGTATTACCAAATCCAAGTAAAATATAAAGATTACTTCCTAGTTCTAAGAAAGAGTTAATTGATCCAAACTCACAGGCTTGGATGTAGCAATTTATTAAAAGATATACTCTAAATCCAAGTTATTTCAGTTTTTTGTATACAATAAGAACTTTATAAAAATGTGGACTGAAAAGAAACGAAATTTTTACATATTGTGTATATGTTTTAAAATATTTCTTCTAACTGGATTTCACTATATTTTGGTGAAATATAAAACAAAATCAAGAATATTACTTAAATCTAAGGTTATTTTTACTTTCTCATTTACTTAGCCAATAATCACAAAAGAAACTTAATAGTTTTCCTATAACTCTTTATTTAGTTCAACCCAATGCCTTAGAGTCACCTGCACAGGTACCAAAGCAAATGCATATTTGCCATATTTATTTTCATTTGTTATGATGTAACCTAATCAAAAACATTTTTAATATTTAAGTGAATGCTTCAAGATTTTATTAAATTTGTATTTAATTAAAAAAAAAGATTTCAGAAAGGTGATACAACCTGTGAGAGCAATTTCTTCAGAAGCTGTGCTATGGCAGGATCTTCAGGTGGAGGGCAGTCAGGTAGAGACCCATTTCGTTTCTTCTGACGCATGTGAAGATGTCTGAACAAGCTACTAATATCTTTAGATCTCAAAGCATAATCAAATATAGAACGACTTACTGGCTCTTTTAAAACACTGAGCAGGACAAGTTTTCTTTCAATCTACATTAGAAGAATAGAAAGAATCAGTGAAAAATACTTATTTTCAGATTCAGTTAAATACAACCTGTGTAAGCTAATACAGGTATTTATTTTCTAAGAAAATGAAAGATATCAACATTTGCAATATTTGCAAAAGAAAAAAGAATAGTAGTGAGCTTTAAAGGTTAAGGTATTTCTTACTTTTCTCTATTACCACTGAAATACACCTCTGTCTATCATGCTCAAAGACTAATAATAAATATCCATGCCAAAATTTTTCAGAAAGTCAAAAGAACCTTTTCTAGATCCAAACATGACAGAATACTTTCTAGATCTAAAAAACACCTGCAGTTCAGAGGTCTAACACATAAATGCAAAACCAGAGATGATAAGTAACCACAGGTCTTCCCTTCAGTTTCCACATTTTCCCAACAGATTCAACCACTTAATTAATATTTCTTATATGCTCTCTCCATAGATATCATAAAATTCTTCCTTTTATTATCACTAAGAATATTTTCCGGGGCTGGGGCTGTAGCTGAGTGGTAGAGCGCTTGCCTCGCTCGCGTGAGGCCCTGGGTTCCATTCTCAGCACCACATAAAAATAAATAAATATATATATATTGTGTCCATCTACAACTAAAAATTAAAAAAAAATTCCTTGTTGATGCATATAATAAAAATGATTAGCATTACTAACATTAACCAAAAAGGATCTTTTTTAGATTTATTCAATTAGCTAATGAGTTGGTCAGTGGAAACTTGCACTAAAGGTTATCTTTTGTCTAATCCAAACTGTAAAAAGGAAAGATTTATGTAGCAAATGGATAATCTTACTCTCTATTCCTGATCCCTGCTTTCAAAATATAAAACAGTAATAAAATAAATAGAATAACTCATGAAAAGGAGTAGGCACCTCTATCCCTGATTTCCAAGAGAGCATAAATAAATATCCAAAATGAAAAGGCATACTTACTAGTAGTGTTAACCATCTTCCAAATATACAAATTGCTCTTATATATACACAAATTGAAAAACAATTCTACAAACTCTATGAAATAAAGAATGATGATCCCCAGAAATGGATGAATCTGAAAATAAAACTGACGACACAGCACAGCCAAAGATTCCTATTTGACAGAGTATATCCAATGTCACTTTTTTCAACCAAAGGAAAGACTCACTGATATAAAAACATAACAAACCAGAGAAGCACGTAAATTTCCAAATGGAAGATGGAGTTTTAGTAAAAGTAGGATGCTTTAACAGCCAGACTCATCCTTCAGTATTCTATTCAAGTTAGATATCTATTTTTATAGTTAGCTGCCCAACAAGATGAATGATATAAACACTGATAATCAAAAAAATTTGCTTTGCACTAATGACAGATTCAAAGTTTATCACCAGACACAATAAGGCTAGAAGGAGGGGAAGGGAATCATTATTAGGTTTTTAAAAAAGAAACCAGAACCAGTTAGTGCTGGTAAAAAGAGAGAGAGAAAGAGAAAGACAACACACATACTAATTTATTATAAATGATAACTTGACTGAAATCAGTTATACTTTTCACTTTAAGAACACATATTTTACATTATGTAAAGAAAATAAAGCATGAACTACTGCACACTATATTATGTGTGACATAAGATTATCTTGAACTTTCCTCAGCTATCAAGGTTGCTTGGTCCGTGAACATTAACTAGCTTAAAAGGAGTATGAAGATGTTATAGTCCAACTTAAATTTTTAAAAACTAAGAAAAGAAGAAGAAATCAGTCTAGTCTTTTTATTTTTAAGAGACACATTTTTGTAAGGAAGATTGACTCCAAATTAGAACATGTATACCTGTATTATTGGTTGGGTAATATATGGATCAAGATAAGGCATCAGTTTACAGTAGACATCAGCTGTACTTATTTGATGGGCTACCACTGTGATAAATCCCACGGCACCATAGCGTATCCATAGATTAGGATGACATAGGAAAGGGGCTAAAGAAGAAAAAAAAAGTTATATATCAAAGCAGTTTCACAAATAGTTTCAAACAATCAGGACAAATTCTTGACTTATAACAAATTCCATAGAGATTATTACCCACATAACCACAATGTTACTATAAGATTTCGTCACATACTCAATTCAGCTGTGCATAAACTCAATCAACTGAATGCATAGTTATTATTATAATATCCCCTTACCACAGAGATAAGCAATACCATTAAAGAATAAAAAGTTACCTATTTTCTGAGAATTTTACATTTCTTACATTTCCACTTTTTAGCCAGAGCTGAAGATGTATGGTCACCTACTCACTTATAACACTAGATTAACAAATACTGACCCCAGACATAAAGTCTTAACAACATAAAGCAAATGATTAACTCTTCCAATTAAACTCCCACAAAAGATCAAGGACACAGTATCTTTCATACAAGAAGCAGAGAAACTGGGAAGCTTTTCTTCTGCAAGCCACAGCCTTACAATTAAGGGACTAATTTGATCTATCTGGAATTATTTTTAAATGCAGGGGTTTGAATAAACCTAACACATAATTCATAATTTCATTCACAAAACATCATGAATGGAAACTAAAAAGGTAGAAAACATCATGCCCATTCTTAAAAACTACAAAATAAAATAAATCAGAAAATTAAATCAATGTCTTTTCATCCCTTTTATGTATTAAACATAAAATTAATGATTTCAACTAATCAAAATTAGACTAACCTGATTTAGAATAAAATTCAAACTTCTAAGTGCAAAAAAATTTCACTGGCTATGATTGTGCAAAGATATTTATTTACAGAATATTTATTCCATAAGAAATTTACATTTATAAATAAATAGCACTACATGTTGCTAATACTTAAGTAAAAGAGGAATTAGAAAAGATTCATTTAAGATCCCTCTCCTAAGTTCTCTCATTTCCATTTCTTCTAAATTCACAAAAAGTTTTGTTATTTTATAAACCTACAATCTGTGAACCATCAAACAAGGGAGGGCTGGTATTTTCCCTCTGACAAAGAGGGGAAATGAAAACTGAAAAAATCATAAACCTCCAGAAAGTATCTAAAACCATAATTGCATGACAGAAGTTGGGCACTGTGTCACACTAAATTATTGATCTCAAGTCTTAACCATACATATGCAATGTGTATGCACTTAGGGTATGCAAGCATACCTTCTAGTCCCTTGCTCTTTCAGCTCTATCATCTTGCTTGCTTTGGCCAATGCATGCTACCAAACATTAGTCCAGAGGGAAACTTGAAATGTGCTGCTTAGCTAGGATTCCTTCTCTTGTTTTTGATATCATCATAAGAATATAACCTAGGTAGCCACAATCATTATAACCAGGGCCACATAAAGAGACAGATGGATCACACTCACCTAAGACAATCTAGAGATGCATAGCCTGAAGCAGAACCACCCATACAACTCATAGATGCATGATACATTTATTTAAGTATTTACTGAGATTTTTGCAGTTGTCCCACATACAACATTATTATATCAATACTAGACCATGTCAAATACTCAAAAAACAAGAAGCCTCGATCAAAAGAATTTCTTATAAACCAAAGTATTTAATCTTTTCTCTATTCCACATATTCTAATTCACTGAAGACAAGCACAAGAAGAAGACAGTATTTACATCTAAGTGAGAATAACATAGCTTTTTAAAGAGCTGCCAAAGAAATCATAATAATCTCTGTCAAGAACATCATTATCTTTCCCTTTAAAAATCACTACAGGGGGCTGGAGTTGTGGCTCAGTGGTAGAGCACTTGCCTACCATGTGTGAGGCATTGGGTTCAATTCTCAGCACCGCATATAAATAAATGAAAAAAATAAAGGTCCATCAACATCTAAAAAATTTTTTTAAAAAAAACCTCTAAAGCAGTGATGTAAGCAAAATGGTAGAATAAGACAGTTCAGCTTTCACCCTCTTGCAGAAAAATCTATTTAACAACTATTCATATAGGAAATATATGAAAGCCAAAGAATCTAGGTGAGAGATTGCAGCACTTGAGTATAAGCACAAAAATAAGAAAAGATTTACTGAAGAGGGTAGAAAGGACATTGTTACATTACCTTATTCAAAGCCTGGGAAGCACAGCCTGGAGTGATACCTTTTAAGTGGAAGTAGAGTTAAGTGAGCATCCAGCTTTGCCAGGGACCACAGCACCAGGCTTACCCCAGTGAGAAACCAGTGCTATGGTTCAAATGTCTCCACCAAAACTCATATTAAAATTGAATAATCACTGTCAATTATTAACAGGGTAGAAACTTAATTCAACTATGGTATTTGGAGGTGGAGCCTCTAGGAAATAATAAAGGTTTAATTAGGCCATAAGGGTGGGACCTTAATCCAATGAGGCTATGGATTTATAAGTAGGGAAGGCCTGAACGAGATTGCTCTGCCTTACCATGTGATGCCTTCTACCATGTCATGATCTGGCAGAAAGATCCTCATCACCATATGCCAAGCAGATACTGGCACCATGCTCTTAGATGTCCAGAACCACAAAGTAAATAAGCCTCTTTAAAAAAATAAATAAATTACTGTGCCTTTGGTATTCAATTACAGCAACAGAAAACAGACTGAGATAGGCTGGGAGTGTAATCTCAGTGATACAGCACCACAAGAGGGAGAGAGAAAGGGAGAAGGGAGAGGAGGTGGAATGGGAGTGAAAGAAAAAGAAAGTAGATTGAAACCCAGGTTCCATGCATACCCTTGCAGTCTCAGCCTCTAGGTCAGTCATTATGGACCCAGGGCCCAGGCCCACCTCCATGGATTCAGACTCCATATCCACCCCAAAAGACCCCAGCATCAGGCTACCCTCTACAGACCTAGACTCAGGCTCAGGCCTAGGCCCACAGCCAGGCCCAAACCCAACAACCCAGGACCTAGGCATAACCCAGAGCCAAAAGACCAAAGTAAACATTTCTCAAAAGAATACATACAAATAGTCAACAGAAATATGAAAAATATGTTCACTGTCACTAATTAGGGAAATGCAAATCAAACCAACAAAGAGGTATAACCTCACATGTCAGTATGGTTAACTATCAAAAACACAAAAGACAATCTGATCAAGATGTACAAAAAAAGGATCACCTGTACACTGTTGGTGAGAATGTAAATGAGAACAGTCACTATGGAGAACAGTAAGAAGGGTACTCAAAAACAAAGTGAACTACCTATGATCTATCAAAGTAAACTATCATCAAAGGAAATTAGGACAGCACCTTTGTAGATATATCTGCACTCCAATATTTACTGCAACATTCTCACAATAACAAAGAGAGAGAATTAGCCTGTGTCTATTGAAGACTGAATGGATAAAGACAATGAAATACTACTCAGTTTTTAAAAAGAAGAAAATTTTACCTTTTGCCAGGTCTGACTTTCCACCAATTTTCCCTGCCAAATCATTCTGCAGAAATTAAGTATCGTATGTAAAAAGGAAATTTTCTAAGATTACATGTCCTCTCAATACACAAAGCCTACTGGCAATATTACATTGCTTTCTTTCTTAAAGTGATAATACCATTAAAAATTCAAGATATTCTTAATTTTAGCATTTGCCATATGTATTTGTTTGCTATAATTCTGCATTTTCAAAGTTTGAGAAAAACAGATCCTTGTATAAAGCTCAAGGAATAAATTCCTTCCATTGGTTCATAAAATTACTAATAGTACTTTCAATACTATGAATTGTTTACTACCAAACAATGCAAGAACAGATGTCATAAACAATCTTTCACATCCAGTGGTCAACTTGAATAATGGTCAAGTGCCCTAAAACTAAGGTGTTTGGGGGTTATTTTGTTTTCGTACTGGACTAAGGTGTTTTGGGGTTATTTTGTTTTGGTACTGGGGATTGAACTTAGGGCCTCATAACTCCTAAGCATGTGCTCTACCACTGAGCTACAACCCAAAATACACTTAATCTTCAGAATAGTAAACACCTTATGCATATCATGTTTAAAAAAATAATAATAAACACTGAGTTTTTTCAATGGTCACAAAGATTTAACAACTGATGAAAACAAAACAATACTTCCCAACCTGAGATGAAGGAAATAAGTCCACCTGTCTCTTGCATACATGCATGCATAAATGTACACATACACACACAATCAATACTTAAAATAATAAAGTTACAATGATAAAGTTACAATAGAAATTTTATGAAATTATTCCCATACCCTGATTTTCCCATTCTAAGTTTTCAAAACAGAAACTCACCAATATCACTGGCAAATTCATAGACATGGGGTTTTTGTAGTAGTCCTAACTGGCACATACAGGTAAGTGCATTAAGAGCTTTCACAATAACAAATTCCTCAGCATCACTGAGACCTTGTTGCAGCAGGGGCTTGAGAATCGAGGAGCTTTGCCAGCCAACATAGGCAGCAACACCTGAAAATGAAGAGCAACATTACATAATTACTCAATACCTGAAAGTATACATTATCACTATATAAAACATTAAAATTAATCAAAAGCCAAATATATTGATCAACAACTCAGGAAAAAACACTGCACTTCCTACCCAGCATAATAAATGAAAAAGACCCATACCAAAGCAAATCACCAAGAAATTCTGGGACATCAAGAAAATGCAAAGATCCTAAAAACTTACAAAAAGGAAAATATAGGTCTCCTAAAAAGGAATAAGAATCAGACTGCCATCAGATGATCTTCAGCATCAATGGAAGCTAGAAGACAACAGAGCAAGACCTTCAAAGTTATGAAAGCAATTCTATACTCAAACTGTCAAATAAGAAAACAAAAAGTTAAGTCATTTCAAGACATGCAAGGACTACAGAGGTTTATTTCTCATGCAATCCTTCCTAAAAAATGTTTGAGGATAAATTCCAGTGAAATAAAGAAGATGGAAAATGTGAACAATGGTAGATGTAAGCTAGGAATTCCAGGGGGGAAAAAAGATGATGCTAACAAAAACCCAGAACTCAGTCATCCCAAATTATAAATAAAAGCCAATAAACTTCAAGAATGTCATGAAGAAAAAAAGTGAAATAGATTATAAGCAACAAATAAAATCGTTAAGAATGAAGCTAAATATTATAAATATGAAGATAGTATATTATTTTTCTCTAAAAAAGGAAGACAAAGGAATCTAAAACTCCTGGACAAATAAAAGAAACTTAACATTAAATAAATTAAAATGTGTAATATAGTCACAGAAAGAGGGAAAATAGTATAATCTACTGACATTGCTACACACAAGCTCAAGTTAGGGAAGGTTCTTGGAACTCGGACCGTGGTGAAATAAATATACTACTTGGCTCTACATTCAAAAAAATTACATTCATAATCATGTAAACTTTGTCCTCAACCTTTAGACTCAGTCTACACAAAGCACAAAAGATGTTACTATGATTACAAAACAGAAGGTAAATATTATCCTATGACAATGAAATTGCTATTGAGAAGTCAACTGGAGAGAAAGAAAAGAAGGCATTAATCCTCTTGTAGTACAAATTGAAAGTAGGGCAATAAGACTAGTCTGAATTACATAACGTTATAACAACAATAAACAAAACTAAAGCACTCTGGAAGATAATAATCAACTGACAATTCAAAAACTGACAAGGGAAGAGAAATCAAGGCATGGTTAGGAGTCAGTTCAATCTTCATCTGGCATAGAAAAAAATTCAAGAGATAGCATTGAAAGTTTATAATACTGAAAACAGTATTATGAAAATATTATTTAGAAATACTGGTAAGAAATCATCTGAAGACAAAAGTCCCCAAACACAAACCTGGGTAGTGCCTCTGTAAATCACAACTACTGCCTTCCATATATTACATTATATATTTTGAATAAACTAGATAACTTACAAAAGTATATTTCCCTTGTGACAAAAAGTAATTTCAGAAATGTTTCCTTTAATAAAAAGAAAAATACTACCGAAAATTCCAGCAGTGGGTCATTTAGAAACTTGACTAGCTGAAATGTACAATAAGCTTAAACATATATGGAAATGAAGAAACAACATCTGGAAATTTACTTTACCAGATACTAATATTGATTATATAATAATGTAAATATAACATGTGTACAATATGTGTTCAAAATAGGAAGATCTATGGAATAGAGTGTATACCCAAAAAAGTGACCCTAATAGAAGAACACAACAGGTGATAAAGAAAACTTCACAAACCAAAACAAAGTGTTTGATAAATACTATTGGAGAACCTGGCTTACTTACTAAGAAAATAAAATTTAGATTTTATTCGCCAAAAAAAAAACACAATTAAACCAGCAAATTTCCAAAATAAAGCAAGAAGAAGAAAAGCATACAACAGATTGATTTAATTCTGGAATGGGAAAAAGTATAAAAGCAAAAAAAAAAAAAGAATCACTGAGCAAAAGATCATATAAGTTGACTACATAAAATTTGATTTAAGAAAGTCTATAAAAACAAATATCATCAAGTTAAAACAAACTGAGAGAAGTATGTGCCTTTAAGATGATAAAAAGTTAATGTTCATTATGTGTATATATAAAAGACAAAAAAAATCAACACACATAAATAACTCCATCAGAAAAAAAGGGTCAAAATAATGAGTTAAAAAACATAAAATAAGAAAAAAATTTTCCAATTTGATAGGTAAGCAGAGAAATACATGTCAAATATAACCCCATTATCATTTTATCCTTCCAACAAGCACAACTTAAGGAAAGCCTATTCCTTTGCTGCAAGGATGGGCAACATTTAATGTTGATGGGAGTGGAAAGTGACATAATCTTTTTGAAAAACTTGTAAAATGTGACAAAAGTTTTAAAAACATATTAGTATTCTTTAACTCAATAATTAAAATATTTAATCTATCCTAAGAAAATAAACAAAAATAAATGCAATCATATGCCAAAAATAATGTTTTAATCAACAACTTATGCAGTAGTCCCACAGGATTATATCACCTTGTGACATTACAGATGCCCCTTAGTTTGCATATGTACACCCATCTGAAAATGATGAAATCACCTAAGGGTGCATTTCTCAGAATGTAACTCCATTAAGCAGCACATGACTCTACTTAAATACCTAAGTATTTTACTTAATTAAATAAATATGTAAAAGACTATCTTTTAACATGATTAAAAATAAAAATAATATAAACTTTCAATAAGGCTTAAATGAACTGATAAAATTATACAATGGAATAATTTAGATCTATTAAATTATGATTTCAAAGAATTTAATGACATTTAGATATGCTTAAAATGTTACTAGAAAAGTTTTAAAAACAATAAATTAAATTAAGAAGTAATATTATACATAGCACTTATATATCAGGCACTACTACATTTGTGAATTTACTTTGTCTTCACAATAAACAATTAAATGGATATTTTATCTCTATTTTACAGATAGGGAAACTAAGGCACAAAAAAGATTGAAATAGCTTTCCCAAGAACCACAAACTTAATAAGAGACCAAGTTAGAACTTGAACTCCGAGTCTGTTTCCACAGTGCCTGCTCTTGACCATTAATACATACAGAATAGGACAGATGGGATAGAAAGAAAAAAGAAAGACCTGTAGGAAAAAAACGCCAAAACGTTAAAAAGTTTGTATGCAGGATGCAGGTTTAGAAATATTTGCTTGCTTTCTTGGTTTCTGTATTCTCCAAACTTTCTATAGCATGTATGTATGGTTTTTATAAACAAATAAATAATCAATGAAAATTAATTTTTATTGAAAAAGAACTAATATATACTTCAAAACACATATGAATTGATCAATAAATGGGGGAAGTTCTGGGACCATTATTTTCTAAGAAAAGAAATAAGATTATCTGGAAGAAGGAAAAAAACAAGCAAGAAAGACAAAAAGATGTGAGAAGCAAAGTATAATATATTCAGGAACTGAGGTGGACAGATTCCTAAATGCAAATCTGATAAATGCATCAATAAACTAATGCAAAAATAAAAACAAAACAAAGATGTCAGAAAAAGAGAATTACAGAAATTTCCCTTAATAATAACATACAAAAAAGCTAGAATTCCAAAGGTTTTCAAATCAGAAAGTATCCTTTTTTCCCAAAACATTATATGATAGCATTTACAGAAATAACAATCTCATTGCCACATAGGTTTCTTTCTTTTTATTTTTTTAAATTTTATTTAGTTTCATGTTTTAATACCAGGAATTAAACCTGGTGCACTTTAACACTGAACTACATCTCTAGCCCTTTCAATTTTATTATTTTTTTATTTATTCTTTTTAATTATACATGACAGTAGAATCTATCAAAATATTTACACAAGAATGGAATATATCTTACTCTAATCTTTTTTTAAGGAAAAAAAAATCCAACAGCAAACCTTATAGCACTTACTTTCCTACATTACTAAAAGCCAAAACTTAAAGCCTTAGCTTTCTGCTATATCATGAAAGAGTATATATCACCAGGCACAATTTCCAATGTGTAGAAGAGTTTTTAACCTTTTGGAGGTAACAGATCACGTGGGATCTGTATTTAGCATATAACATATCATAAGTGACCTAACCTAAAATTGGAAAGATTAGAACATCTAACAAGAAAGGAATCAATATTATTCAAAAAATATTAAATCCTATCTCAAGCATGATTTAACACACTTCAAACAAAATCCACTTCATTTATTTATAATTTTGAATTTAAATGTAAAAGGAGTTATATTACTAAATTAAACATGCCTGTCTTCTTTGATAAATTTGAAAATCAAGATTGCAAAATGAAAGAAAACAAAAAGAGTTGCTTAATTTTTCAAAAAAATTTCAGTTTACACAAAGCCAAGTGTATAAATTTTAACTTTCTAATAGACTGTCAACCATAATTATATTTTAACTATTTTCTAATTCTAAAAGTAATCCATATCCACTGTAGAAAACCTGACAGAAAATATAGAGAACAATTACCTACTATCTCAGACCAAGAAATAATCACTCTTATATTTTAGTATAACTGTCTTTATTACAAACAGAATTTGTGTTGTTTTTTTTTTTTTTTTTTTACATTTAAACAACTGGGATCACACTTTAAGACTCACAACCTACTTCACATACTTTAACAATATTTCATGATATTTCCCAGGTAATTATTCTTTTAAAACACAGATTTCAATAAGCACATGCTATTCCTTCACTTGGACTGATAGTTCAATTACAAAAGCACTTTTGATTAACTAAAATACATCATCTAAATGCAACATGAAAACAAAAATATTAAGAATTCTCATTAATGAATTTGGTAATATTATTTACCTATCCTTCAGCTTGAATAAGTATTTAAAAGTATAATTTATTAATCTTAAATATCAATTTTATTTATTTTTGGTACTGGGGATTGAACCCAAAGGTGCTGAGCCATATCCCCAGCCCTTTTTATTTTTTATTTTGAGACACAATCTCGCTAAGTTCCTTAGGGCCTTGCTAAATTACTGAGGCTGACCCCAAATTTGTGTTCCTCTGGCCTTAGTCCCCCAAGTCATTAAAAATAATTTTTTTAACTTTTTAGGAATAATCTTTTATCATTGTGGGGGTTTATTTAATTTTACACACCAACATCTTTCCCTCAAAAGCTTCCAAGTTGCAGAGTTAGCAGATGATGAATTTATATTAAACAAAAACAATTACATTTTAAAATTGAAATTTCATTAACTTAACAACATACCGACTATACTATCAAAGAAAGCTCCACGCAGATGCCAATCATTCTTATCATTTAGGAAAGTGATCATATGGGACAACAAAACATCATTGGCTTTCTGACGTCCAAAGAATACACACAGCCTTGTTATTCCATTTTCCATTAAAGTCTGTTTCACAATATTTTCTGGGTCACTTAACAAAGTGACAACTTTCTGCTGGACCATTTCATGTAAGGCTTGGAGTTCTGCCAAAAAAAAAAAAAAGGATCAATTTTTTTTCTCCCTTAATATAGACTGGGCCTTCTTTCTTACTCCTTGGAATAACAGGATGATGAAGCCACTTTATATAGTCTATAATCACTATGCTTTTCCACTCTTCCACATTCTGATGAATGGGCAACTAAAATGTAAATTGAAGAATATCCTAATAAGCAGATGCTATAAGTATGTTACTATCTAATTAAATATCTCTACTTATGAATTTAAGAAGAAAATGAGAGGGAAGTACCAGAAAGTAAACATTACTCCAAAATAATGACTTAATCAAGAACTTGAAAAAGATCAGATTGTCTCTGGATATAATAAATATAATGGTACTAGGCAATATGTTTAGAAAGCATTTTCAAATGTTGATTTATTATTTTAGAAAGCCAGAAAACATACTGCCAATCCTGTCAAGGCCTTATATCATTTATTCAGCCACCTTTTCTGAACTTATCTTCTACTCATCTTATCCCTTTTCATTTATTTACTTAGCCTATCTTCCATTTATTAAAAGTTCAAGAGTACAGATCATTCTTTTATTCACTACTATATCCCCAGTACTTAGAGCAGGTTCATAATTGACTGATGCCCAGAATATGTTTAACAAATATTTGTTGACTAAAGGAAAGAAAGCAGAAACTACTCCTACTCCATCCAGCTACTACCAAGGCAAAAGGTGAACAGGTCACTACGCAAAGTTACATACTCAACAGTAAGAAAAACTTTAGATTTAACTCCTCGAAAGTTTTAATATCTAAATTCATTGTCTACAAAGGTCCAACTGCTATCACAATTGTCTATACATAAAAATCCATAAACAAGATTTCTCTAGTTGTCTTCAACTAAAATCACCTTGGAGCAGATATGATTTTACTTCTAAATCTTCCACTCAAATATTAGCTAAAAACCTGTTAAAAGTTGTGTGGAAATCAAGACAGAGGCCAAGTATGATGATGCACACCTATAATCCCAGCTACTGGGAGGCTGAGCAGGAAGATTAAAGTTGAAGGCCAGCCTCAGAAACTGAATGAGACCTTGTCTCAAAATAAAAAATAAAAAGGGCTGGGGATGTAGCTCAGAGGACCCCTGGGTTCAATCCTCAGCACAAAAAAGAAACAAAGAAAGGAAAATCAAAGACACAACTTCAGTGAGTTTATCATGACATCTGTTCTTTACAATAAATGCAATGGGTTTTAATAAGTAAATCACACGGTATAAAATATAAGCAATTTGTGATTAAGGATACTCAAAATGTACTGACATAAGAAAAGGTTTAGATTCACTAGCTATGTTTCCATTTTTTTGAGAATTTAATAATTCAGCTAGCTTTACTGTTCACATACATCAATTCTGGCTGAAAAAACAATTAAGTTTGGAATCTAGGGTGTCTAGCTGATTATTTTCCAGTTAAATAACAATGTATGTACAAGGTTAGAAAAAAACAATCACAAAGGACCCATCCTATCCAAATATGTGCAATTTTTTCATCTCCAATAAAAACTACAAATGACAGTTTTAGCAATTCAATCTAATAGGAATTTTAGGTGAAAAAATTACACAACCTGTGTCATAATTCCCATTCAAATGTGTAACTTCATCTATTTCTTCGCTATTAGGGTCATTTTCCATGTTGAGATTTTTTAACTGTACTAATTCCAGGAATCTCAGAGCTGTTTCTGCCAGTAGAGCTATGTTTTCTGTAAGATAAAGAGGGAGAAAATTTATAATAATTATAATTGTAAACATTTGTGATGCTTACAACTTTTCCTAAGTCTTTATCATTGTAAGTAATAACCATAAAACTAAGGGGAAACTTAGGACTTTTCAATTTAACTAATCAAATTTTCAGTAACTAATTTCATGATCTACAACTATCTCCAAACTGCTGGTTTTAACAATGAAACATCAGCTTTATTTAAAATAATAAAAATAACCCAATATAGACACACAAATATAATGAGGGGGAGCTTAATTCTTCTACAAAGGCCTACCCTTTAAAAATTACTTGGCAGGTCAGAGATATTTATTAGACTAACATAGAAAATTTTAAATTAAAATAACATCAAGCTGGGCTTTGGAATCAGAAACACCTGGACTCAAATCTGCACCCTGCCACTTACTGGCTTGCTGTTTAAACAATCTGAATCTGGCTTTCTTCACACATAAATGGGAATCACAGCTACCTTAAAGAGCCACTGTCAAATTGAATAAATGACTGCTTTGAAAGTGATACTCTGAAGTTCTTAGTGGAACAAAGAAATTTCTACTATCATGTTTACTATCCATTATATCTACTCTTCACTTGTATTTTCATAGTCCTTCCATTTTTATTTATTCCAGTATCTGTATCCTCCCTTGCATTCCCATTTCTATGCTTAACATAGGACACAAAGACTGTACTTTTCCTTCTTAGCAATGAAGAACTGAACATAAAGTTGACCTACTTAAACTTAAAACTGACGTCTTCCCTACTTTTTAAAAAATCTATGAAATTAAAAATGCACCCTAAATAATAGTTGAGGTTTTTGCCTGTTAAATACAGTGATTATTTTCATCTTGGGCTCTCACTCCCCACCATTCTGAGTTCAACACCACCCTGAACAGATCCAATACTAAACGTTAAGTATGCAAGATTTTAATGACCTATAATGCCTGCTCACCCTAAAGACAGGAAATTTCTTGGCCATACACTGGTAGTAAGTCAGAATTCTAGATAAATACCCCAACTGTGAAGAGTATGGTCGTTCCTTGGTGTCCATGGAGGAATGGTACAAGAACCCCTTTTGGATACCCAAATCTGTGGATGCTCAAGTCTCTTATGTAAAAATAATAAATAAATCTATGCATATCCTCTCATATATTTTAATTCATCTGCAGGCAACTCTAATGCCTATATAATGTTATTTAAATGCTATATAAATAGTTGTTACACTGTACTGTTTAGGGAACGACGATTTTAAAGTCTGTACATGTTAGGAAATCAATAGTCGGTTGAATCCATGGAGGAGGAACCCATGGCCATGGAGGGCCAAATATATATATGTCTTTATTAGGAAAAGTCTCTTACTTCCATGGGTACTTTTAAAATCTAAGTAGATCTATGATTATTTCCCCATGTAGGTCCAAAACACAACACACTTGAAAGTTCACTTTAAACAAGACAGAAATCTATGTCAGTATCTCTGAGATCAAAAAAAAAAAGTACATTGATTTTAAACTTTATAATGACTGACATGTATGGTTTAATTATACTTAATCAAATAGACTATCTCTTCCTTTAAAAAGCTTCTTTATCATGCACTGGGCCATGAAGGAACAATGAAAGGTACTGACAATGACCATGGGTTATCATGGACTGTCACCATTAAGATCCAGAAGACCGGAAAAGCAGGACTGCTTTGAAACCAATATCTAACCCAGCAGCTCTAAGAACTGAGAATTAGACCACACAGACTTGGTTCATGTTATTTAGGCTCTTCTAATCCCAATTTCCTAACCTTTAAAATGAAGACACTATAACATTTATTACTTAAAGCTGCTTCAACTCACAACTAATCCTTGCAACAATCTTGAGCAGTAGGTTCCTTGACACCTAGGAGGATTTGTAATAAACAGCAGCTATTATGCTATGGTTAATAGTAATCAGGTATCAATACGTTACTATGGCACCTATACATCAAAACACATGGAATACACTAGGCCTTAAAGGATCATAAAACCCTGGAAAGAAAAATACAACTTAATTTTTTAAATTTATAAACTTTTCTGTTATCTAACTTGATTTTCTCTGTTCCATTATTTACATTTGCCAAATGAATTATAAATATGCTTGTTATAAATAATAAGCTCTACTGTGCTTAAAGAAATCCTGGATTTCTAGACCTAAAATTTATACCTATACAATTATGAAAAACAGAAACCAAAAATAAACAAACAGGCAGAGATAAGTATAAATAACTATATATGTATGGAAAAAGAAAAACACCCAACAACCACCAATCCCTTTGCAGATGAGCCTAGAGATAAGATTAGCGCCTAAAGACCATTTTTTACATGCTCCATTAAAACAGTGGCAGGCAAATCATAAAATGGATAAACTAAGCAAGTTTCTTTCAAAAAAGTGACAAAATTACGACTATATACAACCTATGTACTCTTTACAAAGACTTCAAAACAGAAGCTCTGACTTCCATCAGAAAACAAAATAAATTATAATACTACATATGTTTCAGTGACATTTTCTATATTAAAATAAGCATTCAGAATTGACTTTGGGAGCTAAAAATATAAATCTGTATCACTACCTTTGAGTAAGAATTGCAAGTGAAATAGGTAGTGGTTTGTAATAGCACCTCATCACAAAGAAACTACACACCCTAAGCACTAGAGTAATTAGAAGAAGGACCTTAAAATTCAGAAAGTATGCTAGTTTCTTTGAATACAAAATTACTCCAAAAAACTAATCTTTTTCAATAGTAGACTGTTATAACCTAAAACTGAGAGCTACACAAGTAGATCTGTTCTGAGAAACATCAGAAAGGCCTAGAAACACTAGATCAGAAGCACATAGTTGTAAACATTAGCCTTATTCCAAGTTAAATATAACACTACCAATAAAAGCATAAGATTTTGTATTTTATACTTTTTCACTTGATAATTCTAATTACTTCAAAAATGGAAGAACACACAAAAGTTGAATCCCAGGAATAAGATTAGCTATAAATACATTAAAATTTACACAGATAGTTCAAAGAGCCAAGCTCATACTTGTAATTTCCAAAGAAATCAGAAAAATCAGAGGTATTCTAGTCACTAACTTTAAAAATATCTGAGTAGCTACAATCTGGACAATAAAATCTTACCAGCATAGGCTAGTCTAACAATAGTAGCATCATCTTGGGCTAAGTGGGCTATGCCTGGCAGAATGTATTCTGGATAGATATTGACATCATTGCGAGGAACCTCTTTGACAAGAGCAAGAACTTTGGTCAATGTCCTCAAGGCTTCAGCCCTCACTCTAGGAACAGAGTCATTGCTGAAATGCAGAAGATATGGAGTAATGCGATCCAAAAGGATTTCTACACTTAATCTTGGGGCCAAATGGAGAATAAGTTCCAAAGCAGCAAGTTTGGAATCACAGTATTTAAGAGTCTGTAGGCAGGATGTTATAACAGACACCAAGATAACCAGCCCATTTTCCTTAGGCTCTCCTTCTGTTTTTTCTGGTAGATCATGTCCACAGAGATTGTGAATAATGTTGCCCAAATCCTTTCGTATAACAAGAATACGCTCATCTGCAGAGAGAAAAGTTTCCTTAGCAAACTGAGCCATGTAAGGCTGAAGGAAAGTGTAAAATATTTCAGGGAAGGCATTGCCACGCTGCTGCTTTAAGTAATCTTCAGCCTCTAAACGTTTATCTGGCTCTCGATGAATCATCTGAGTTACCTATACCAAGGGGAGAAAGGGAATAAAAATAGATTTAAGAACAGGAAATTAAACCAGATGAAAGTTATAAGGGCAATTTACATGTGACTTAAAGGGTTTCTGAGGTAATTCTGACTATCCTCAATCTTTATCTCACAAACTACTTTCAGAACCTGAATACAAAAAAATACAAAACTGTACTATCATCCTAGAAAGTAAAAGGAAATTACATACTAATGTGTTACAGATAGTCCTGACATATAACATTCCCCATTTATTAAAACAGGGTAATAATATGTTGACACCTACAATTCAAAGATTCTTAAACTTTTGTGAGCAGATGACACTACTGAGAATCTAAGAAAAGCAATGGATCTTCTCCAGAGAAAAATATATAAACAAAATTTTTGCAAATAAAAATTATATACAATTATAGAAGGAATCACAGAAACCTTGAACTCCATTTACATATGTCCTGTTCAGATCTCTAGTTTAAAACTGTACTGTCACGTGCGAGGCGCTGGGTTCAATCCTCAGCACCACATAAAAATGGAAAGTAGAATAAAGGTATTGTGTCCAACTACAACTAAAATATATTATATATTAAAAAAATCCAAAGAAATAATGTACAGTTTAAGTATATCTCTAGGATCTAGTCAAAAGGGGAATATGTGGAGGGTATTTGTTTTGTTTACTCTGCAGTACTGGGAATTAAACCCAAGGCCTTGGGAAAGGTAAGCAAGCTCTTTACCACTGGCCAACACATCCCAGTGAAATCACTGGTTTGAATTTTTCAAATAATGTTAAAGATGGACGGGAGGTATAGTTCAGTAATACAGTGCTTACCTAGCACATACAAGACCCTGGGTTCAATGACTAACACCACAAAAAATAAAAATAAAAAATAATGTAAAAGAGATATTAAGCCAGGCATGGTGGCGCACGCCTGAAATCCCAGCAGCTTGGGAGGCTGAGGCAGGAGGATCGAGAGTCAAAGCCGTGAGGCTCTGAGCAACTCAGTGAGACTTTGTCTCTGAATAAAATACAAAATAGGGCTAGGAATGTGGCTCAGTGGTTGAGTACCCCTGACCCCTGAGTTTAATCCCTGTTACTCAAAAAAAAAAAAAAGAGAGAGAGAGAGAGAGAGAGAGAGAGAGAGATTAAATTCTGTGAACAATAGAAACAATACATACCTAATCTGAATTTATTCTGTTTTCTAGTATCATAAGGAAATAAAAATTTTTATTTATTTTTTATTAGAGCATTATAATTATACTTAGTATTTGGGTTCAGTTTGACAAAATCATACATGCAAGGAATTTGATTTCAATCACCATTTCCCACCCTCACCTTTCCACCTCTACTCTAGTAAATAGGAAACAAAATTTTTAATAGAATATAGTTTAAACTTTCCATTACTTAAAGATATAAAATATCATAAAGATGTATCTGGTTATTTGAGCTTTCTGATTATATTCTATATTACATATTACTATGTTGAAAAGTAACCTAAAACAATTACCTTCACATTTGGATTAAGTCTTAAAGATTAAACAAATTTACTCCCTTAACAGTTAAGAAAATGTCGGCCCAAAGACATATGAAGTTACTTTGCCAAATTAATAAGTGCCACATTCATAGACCAAAAAAGTTAGGAATGCCAATTTATAATCCAATGTACTATTTACTGCACATGAGCTAAAGTGGCTTCTGCAGAAGCATCTTTTTTTTTTAATATTTACCACTTTTAAGAGAAATTATATTCTATATTTCCCTACTGTCTTAAAGAGTATTCTAAATTCACCATCATCTTTTCCATGAATCAAAGTCATTATAACAAGCATCAGTTACTATATGACTAACTTAAAAAAGATATCCTCAGCCAGGCATAATGGAGCACACCTGTAATCCAGTAGCTCAGAAGGCTGAGGCAGGAGCATCTCTAGAGCCAGCCTCAGCAACTTGGCAAGGCCCTAAGCAACTGAGAGAGGCCCTGTCTCAAAATAAAATACAATAAGGGCTGGGGATGTGGCTCAGTGGTTAAGTGACCCTGAATTCAATCCCCAATACAAAAAAAAAACAAAAAAACAAAGATGTCCTCAAACAGTAATGTGTGTGTGTTTTAAGTGACCACCCATAGAATTTCTCATGCCTGTTCTGCTATACGAATTTTTGATTCTATAAATCCTCTTCCAGGCTTGCCTTAATTCAATTTTATATGAAATGGCCCTACACTATTGTATTATATTCAAATTGATGTTTCCTGTCTCCTTCTTTTCTTACTTGCAAGCTCTATGTAGGATAATCTCTCTAAAATCCAGGCACCTATTTGCAAATCTATCTAAAACATAGATGAAGATTATAAAAGAAAACAGATAACAGATTCTTTTTTTTTTTTTAAGTCAAATGATCTCTGCACACAACAGGAAAAACATCAGTATATTTCTCCCTAATAAAGTAATAATAGGCTACTTGTATTCATCTATGTGTTACTGCTTTTTTCCAAATTTATACATTCCAAGAGCAGACAAATGCAAAGGCAGGGACACGGTCCTATAAAGACTCTAAGGCAAATATTTGTAACATAGTTACCAATTCTCTGATACTGCGATCTTCAATTTTATTTAGCACTTGTTCAGGGAAAAAATGTCCATTTCTATAAGCCAAAAGTTGAGAGAGATCAAACAATGGTACACCTTCTGTAAAAAGCTCAGCTATCACACAACCTGGAAAACAGCAGATATCATTCCATTAGAAATGAGAAGCAAGAGATCATGCAATATAGGCCAGAATTCAGAAAATTCATAAAACTCAAAATGCCAAACCCCAAATAAAATGAATTCAAATTTTTAATGCAACATATAACTAGAGTAAAATAGATATCTACTGCTTGATCATTTCTAGAGTATAAAGTAAAAAAAGGGCACTTAATTTATCTCCCTTTAACGTAAACTTATGTAAAATTACTTATGTAAATGTACCTTTTGTAAAATTACTTTCCAATTCTATAATTTAAAATGGTGATATCATACAATATATTTTATATATACATATATTCGTAACAAAAAGTCACTAGAAACTGTTTCTGAGTAGAGATATATAGATATTGTAAGTTCACGAGGATCTGCTAAGAAGTCATGTCTGGTGATTCATTTATTCATCATTAAACAAAAAGCTGAATGATTTCTACTATAAACTAGGTACCAGTAGTATATAAAATCCCAGCCCTCATGAAGCTTTCATTCTAGAAAGGGAGAGAGAAAATGAATAAATGAACAAATATGAAATGTGAAATACTAAGACATGTGGCAGTAAAATTTGAGGTGAAAGAAGAAATAACTCAATTATTTTGCACTAAGATATTCTTCAAACCAGAAATTTTAAAAAGCATCTACATTCCCAAAAGAAAAAAAAAAAACAATTTAATTGAATCATAATATGACATGCATTTAAGTCTTAAAGAAACTATTAAACAGCCTAACCTCACAGTCTTCATATTTGCAAGTTGTCTCTGCCCTAAATACTATTCTCCCACGTATCTGGTGGCTTAAACCTCCACTCCAGATCTTTACTCAAATAACATTTCAGCTGCCTTTTTTGATCACTTGTTTAAAACTTCAAAACACCACCACAATATCATTATATTTATATGATATAAATGAATATATCATATTAATGTAAATTTAAAAGATGTTTAAAGCACATTCCTTTTTCCCTGAAAAATACTATTTTTCTCCAGAACATCAATTGTTAGATTATATGGTGTTTCTTCATTGTCTATACATTCACTAGAATGTAAACTCCATTAGGAAGAGATAATTATTTTGTTCACTGAAAAATTCACAGCAACTAAGATCCTGACATATAACACCCAATAAATTTGTTAAAATTAATTTATCTGTACAGTGTCAAATTTTAGAATAAAAATTTCCATTTTTAGAATAAAAAATAACCATGCTATTAAAAACACCATAATTGACAAGGCAGAGAAGACCTGAACATTACTGTATACCAACTGGATCTAATAAACATCAATAGAACACTCCACTCAATAAAAGCAAATTTTTCTCAGGGGCACATGGAACATTCTCTAGACCAGACCTATACTAGGCCACATAACAAGGCTCAATACTATGGTTTGGATATTGGTTTAAGTGTCTCATATGTTCAATTTCAATCTTTATGAGGTATTAAGAGGATTAAAACTTAGTATCTGACTATGATGTTCAGAGGTGGAGCCTCTGGGAAGTAATCTGGATTCAAGTTATTAGGGTAGAGCCCTCATGATTAAATCCTGGTAGCTTCAGAAGAAAAGGGAGAGAAACCAGATACACAAAGACACATGTACAAACTCTGTTTCTGACTATATGAAGCCCTGCACTATCTCAGGATTCTGCCAGCACCAGATATGGCCCCTTGACCTTGTACTCCCCGCCCCCCAAGGAAACATAACCAAAAATAAGTCTCTTTTTTTTTTTCTTATAAAGTAGCCTGCCTCATGTATTCTGTCAGAGTAGTGGGAAAAGGGAGTAACACTCAGTAAATTTAAAAGGAATGAAATCATTCAATGCCTTTCAAACCACAATAAAATAAGAAATGTGAAATGGAAGACAATTTGAAAAATTCACAAATATATAGAAATTAACATAATCCTAAACAGATCAAAGAAAATTATAAAATACTTTGAGATGAATGAAATAAAAATGAAAAATAAGAAACTTAATGGATATAACTAAAGCAGAAGAATAAATGCACCACTATAAGTACTAATATTAAAATATAAGAAATAGCTCAAAAAATTATCCTTAAAACACAAAAAAAAGAAAAGCCAACATAAACACAAAAAATCCTCAAAATATTAGCAAACTTGGGCTAGGGATGTGGCTCAAGCGGTAGCACGCTCACCTGGCATGCGTGCGGCCTGGGTTCAATCCTCAGCACCACATACAAACAAAGATGTTGTGTCTGCCGAAAACTAAAAAATAAATATTAAAAAAAAATATTCATTTTCTCTCTCTCTCCCTCTCCCTCTCTCTCTCAAAAAAAAAAAAAAAAGAAAAAGAAAAAATATTAGCAAACTGGATCTAGGATTAAACACCATAACCAAGTAGAATTTATTCTAGGAATGCAAGCAACTCCTATATATGAAAGTCAATAAATGAATATATCATATTAATGTAAATTAATAATAGGGAGACACAAAATCATCTCCATGGAGACAGAAAATACATTTGCAAAATCCAACACTTTCATGGTAAAAGTACTCAACAGATACAGGATACATATAAAAGTCCCATAGCTGATAACACAGTCGTGAAAAATGGAGTGCTTTCTTCCTAAGATCAGGAACAAAACAAAGACGTCAGCTCTCACCACTTCTATTCCTGTTGAACTGAAGGTTCTAGCCACTGAGAAAGTGGGGGAAAAAAGATACAGAAAGGGAGAAAATACTTGCAAATCATTTCTTTGATAACAGACTTGTATCCAAGTATACATAAACTCTTACAACTCCATAATAACAAGAGAAATGTTTTAAAAAGACAAAGAATTTGAATAGAGGTTTCTCCAAAGGAAATATATGAATTGTCAACAACCATATGA
Organism: Marmota monax; assembly: GCF_021218885.2. NCBI lineage: Eukaryota > Metazoa > Chordata > Mammalia > Rodentia > Sciuridae > Marmota > Marmota monax. Next base: position 24,390,467 of record NW_026695215.1, on the reverse strand, counting down.
AAAGATGTTGGGCTGGGACAATGGTAGAGCATTTGCCTAGCATGTGTAAGGCACTGGGCTTGATTCCAATACCACAAAAATAAAACAAAACAAAGATGTTTAACATCATTATTAGGGAAATGCAAATCAAAACCATATTAAGCACTACTTCATATCTACTGTATTTGCTATTTAAAAAGATAAGTGTCAAGAAGGATGTAGAGAAAGAAACTGAAGCCTCAGACATTGCTGGTGGAAATATAAAATGGCACCACTTTGAAAAAGCCTGATAATTTCTCAAAATGCACATTAAGTTATTATATGATCCCACAATTTCAAGATGTTGAAAACATAAGTTCACACCAACACCTATACATGAATGTTTGTTCACAGAAGCACTATTCAAAAAAGCCCAAGAGTGGAAACCACAATGTCCAGCATACAATGGAATATTTTATTCACCCATAACACATCACAACATGGATAAACCTTGGAAACATGCTAAGTAAAAAAGAAGCTCAGAAACAAAAGGCCACATATTGTATGACCACATACATATGAAATGTCCACAACAGGCAAATCTGTAGAGAGATTTTAATAGTTGCTAAAGGCCACAGAGAGAGGGAATGAGAAGGGAGTACTAATGGTTTTCCTTCTGGAGTGTTGAAAATGTTCTAGAATTAGTGATGATGGTTATACAACTCTACTAATATATTAAAAATCACTGAATTGTACAATCTAAAAAGGTAAATTTTATAGTATGTAAACTATATCTCAATAAAGTTAGATTTTTTAAAAGAGCATATAGGGTATGCTACTTTGTGTAAGAAAGAAAATTGAAAAATTTGTATTATGTGTATACATACATGTGTGTATATATGTGAACATGCATGTGCATATTTTCTCCTTACTTTAAAGAAACAAAACACCAAAAGGTAAAACAAAAAACAATGAAGTTGGTTACATACACTGAGAGGGGAAAATGGGATTAGAAGGGATACTTCACTTTTAGTGTAATTTTGACTCTGAAAAGCATACTGATATTCCCATTCAAAAAATTAAATCAGTAAGAATGGGAATGAAAATAAATTGAAAAACAGTGGATCTAAATGTATTTCATCGGGATATCACAAACACAATAAAAGAGGGCCAAAATGGAGCTGGCCAAAAAGAAATTCTGACCCATCCTTATCCAAGAGTACATCATAAGACTCTCCTCATTCCAAAGGGGTTCTGCCCCATAACCTCGAAGGAGGAATTCTACACGGAAAGGCTAAGAAGAATACTGAAGCAGCCAGTCCTTCCTGGGTATCCCCACACAGTCTATTAGAATTAGCTTATACTCTTTATCCAATCATATTTTGACACAGTTGTCCATGCTTCAATCATGCCTATGCAATGAACTCTCCATAAAAATCCAAAAGAGGGTTCAGATATAGGGTTCGGATAGCTTCCCAAATGCAAGGTTCCTGCAGGATGGCATGCCCAGAGAGGGCAAGAAGCTTCCAAGCCCTTTCTCCCACACCTGTGTCTACTGTAAGACCCAAGTAACAGAACACTCTAATAGCAATAAGCACTATATGGTAACATTTAATATCATTCAATACACACTAAAAGAGCTAAGGTTCCTTGGGGAAATATCCCTTAAGTTTCTTATTTTGCATTTTCACTGAGACAAGGTAGATTCAGTATCTTGTGCCAAAAAGAAATGCTAAAAAAAAAAAGATGAGTATGTCACAAGGACATAAGAGTCAGCCTGAAAGGGAATTCCACAAGCCAAATCTGAAACAACCAGCACACCAAAACAATTAAGTACAGTAACAAATATGCCTGGCTGAAAAATTAATAATTAATGAGTTCATGCCAATTATAAATAAATGGAACGAAAGGATACATCAGATAACACCCAAAGAAGGAATATTCAATTAAAAAACAGAGGGGAAGCCAAGGGAGAGCCAGGCACTGTGGTGCATGCCTGTAACCCCAGCAACTTGGAAGGCTGAGGCAGGAGGATTTCAAGTTCAAAGCCAGCCTCAGCAAGTAGTGAGGCCTAAGCAAATAATAAAAATTAAACTAAAAAACTAAAAAGGGCTGAGGATGTGACTCAATGGTTAACACCCATGGGTTCAATCCCTAGTACCAAAAAAAAAAAAAAAAACCACAGAAGCTATATACAGTTTATAGTTCAGTGGTAGAGTGAATGCTTAGTTAGCATACATGAGGACCAGCACCAAAACACATACAGCAAAGGAAGAAAAGGGATCAGGAGTGGAGAATGGGGGGAACAGGGGGACTCTGATAAATATAAAATCTGATGAAAACCAAACCATTTCAAAGAGGGCTCTACTCATTAAGTGACCAGAGTCAGCAGAATACATACACTTCACTTCTCCCAAACCAGTAGTCAGGGACCATGAATACTAGCTTGAGGGGGTAAAAAGCAACATTCCAAACTCAAAGATTCAAGTCTTAAGAGTTCTGGAAGGTAAGACAAAAGCCATCCATCTATTTTTCAAACAAACAGAAAGGCCTACCTTTAGCCAAAATGCAGGACTCTTTAGTTTGCAAAAACAAGCCCTGAGTTAAGAATTTGGAAGTGTACAAAATAATACACACAAAAAGGATCAATATAAACTTGCCAGCCCCTGAAATTTTAAACCTATGAATGAGAATGATCCCCTGAAGTTAGAAAATAATCAGATTTCTAAGCTAAAGGAGTATTATTTATAAAGTTAATAAGTGTAAAAAGTAAAAATGGTTCAATAAAAATTTAGATAAATGTATTAGTCAACAAAGTTTAACTCTGATTCAGTTTATACATAAATGTGTGTGTGTGTGTGTGTGTATTTTTTTTAAGTGAAATGGAAGTATGTTCCACATGTAATAAACTAGGTCCTCTCAAGAGACAAAACCCAGAGTTTTCCACATGGCAGGTTTTTATGTTTGCTCTGGAAATCTCGCACCTCATGTTAAATTTCTAATCCTGTTATACATGTTGAGTATCCCTTTCCAAAATGCTTGGGACCAGAAGTGTTCCGTATTTAGGAGTTTGTTTGTTTGTTTGAAGAGTTTGGAATATTTGCATAGACTTTCTTTACTAGCTGAACATTTCTTACCCAAAATTCACAACTGTGCAAACATTTTGCACTATTAGGAAGGGTCAAAGATTTTAAGATTAGGAAAGATTAACCCACATTTACAACCTGGAGGCTGAATCTATCCTATCAAGAACATTCCTCAGGGTTATCTTGGGAAACAGATTAGTGAATTGAATGGACCAACATAGGTGCAATTCTATGCAACAATTCATTCTCCTAGATGAAAGTCTTCTTCACTAATTATATTACTTTTCCTAAATCATCTAAAATTTGGCTCAATTTATATTTTTTCTTGAGTAAACCTATGGTTAAAAATAAGGTTATATCAAATCATCACAAAATTTACCAGAAATTACACTGAAGCCAGAGTTCATATGGTGTGTCAGAATACTATCTTCAATCCACTTCTGCTCTTTATCCCAGAAGTTCCTAGATAACCTGTAGTCCCTAGCCCAGGTTCATGTGGTCTGCATACGTGAAAAAAAATATATGAATGCATGGTACATTTTACCAGAGACATAGTCCAGTAATTTTTTAAGGCGATCCAAAAAGAGCTCAAGAATCATTTCTCTACAAACTCTCTTGGCTTACAAACTCATTTCATTAGCTACAAATAGTATTGCTTAATAATTCCCAAATATCCACCTCCATCTCCAATTTCTTCTCATCACCAAACTTTCACAGCCTATTGTGTATCTTCTCTGGACACCACCAACTATCTAGCAAACAGACCTCATTATCTTTTCACTCCTACCTGTTCTTCCTCATGTGTTTCCTATCTCAGGACCAACATTGCCATCCACAGTTTCTCCAAGAGCAAAAGGAATTGAATGTTCATGACTTTGTCTCCTAGTCACAAAATCCTAACAATTCTATTTACTATCCCTTAAACATTATCATTTCTGTCTATTCCCTCCAACTCTGCCATAACCTTAAGTCAGGCACGATCATTCTTAACCAAGATTGTGACAGTTTTCTCCTAAATTGTTTTCTGTCTCCAGTGTGGATCCCCTGCAATTTACTCCCTATGCTTTATCAATGTTTTGTCTAAAACACATATCCAACAGACTAGCATGAGCATGGGCATGCCACACCCTTTCTTATCTATATTCCTGATACACTAATCTACTTGAAGTGTCCTAACACATCAGTATATCATGCTCTGGTCTTTAAGCCTTTGTATAAACAAGACTTTATGCTTGAAACAAACTACCCTACCAAAACTAACCCCTAATCATCTCAATTTAAATGTCAGTCTTTTCATAGAAGGCTTCCCTGATCTTGCCTCTCTACCCATCAAACCCCCATGTAGACTTATTTAAGCACCTATGTGTTTGAATAAAACACCCTAGGCTTATCACCACCATAGCAAACACCAAAGTGAATGTCATCTTAAAAGAGTAACATATATTATCCATCAGATAGAACACTATCTGACACTATACTAGAATTACACAAATACTTTTAAATGTTATATTAAAAGTAATATAATCAATGTAACATGTAACATGGCTAGTGAAGGAATGATGCATCTATCTGAAATGGTATATGAGGACATACCAAGAAATTAATTTTTGAACATCTGGTAACTTAAAAATAAGCTACATTTCTATGTTTGGCAGTTTAAAAAGCTTAATGAGCTATTAATTTACAAATGAACTGTTAATTTGCAAATAAGCAAATGTGACCAACTCAAATACCTGCTGAAAAGATGTCCATTGCTCTCTTCAATTCTCCTCTTGTTCTCTGATTGCTATTTAAGTCTACAAGTGGAGTTGAAGGATCTCTCATATACTCTAACTCAGTAGCAAACATACCACCATCAACAAAACGTTCAGGAGCAATGTAGCAAGTCCTCCTCCTTGAAGTATCAAAGAAATAGTTGAAATCTGCTGGGTTGTCCTCTGGAAGATAAGTGGGTTTAAAACTGGCAAAATCAGTTAGAAGAACCCAATTCCAACTGGTAACCATAACATTCTCAGTCTTGATGTCCCCATGACGAACTCCAGATTTGTGTGCCTGGTCCACAGCTGTCAGGATCTGGAAAGCAATCCAGCGTTTCTCAATGTTATTTAAGAATGGACGGGTACTGATGCGATCATAGAGGTTGTCTCGCACATATTGCCTAAACAACATAGCTGCTTTCTCAGATGCTTTTTCTGCTGCTTTCTGGAAAGGAAGACAGTTCTGTGCAGAGTGCAGCCTGATTTTTAGTTCCTCCAGCTCTTGTTTATAGCTGGTTAATGGCAATGTGGGATCCTGAATTGCAAAGACCTTTACAACCACCAGGCCTTCTCGATGCTTTGCTCGAGCAACTTTAAAAAATCGAGTACTTCCAAGGCTTTTATCATATTCAAAGTCGTGGATGTCTGAGAAATAACTCTCCACAGAAAGGATCTGGGAAGGAGCAATGCCAGCAAGTTGATTTCCCATGATGGCAATATTTCTGGGTCAGTAATTTAGGATACAATACCTATTTAAAAGAAAACAAGTGAGGGAGAAGAAATTTAAAAAAAAAAAGAAGGGAGAAAAGAAACAGAAAAACAATATTTGGTCTCTTCCAGAAAGATAAATGTACAATATTTCTCTTCCACTGAGAGCATGATACCTAGCTTTCTGAGCAATCTCTAAACTTCAGACACATTTAACTACACAGATCTCTTACTATTTTTTCTAAAAAGATGCTGTTATTTCATGTGGTCCTTTCTAGGAGCTCAAATGTACTTACATAGATCCCCTCAACATTAAGCTGAAAATGTTAAAATGTGTATTTACTGATATTTGGATTTAAAATATTCATGAACTTTTTACTGTGCTTGGGGCTATGGGGGTCACAAAAATACAATATGACACAGCCCTTGCTAAGAATCTGCAGTTTTCTTGGGGGGAAGATAGACATTAAAAGCTCACAACCAAGATTCACCTAATACAGGTAGGTCACTGAGTTCCTTAAAGTGTAAGGCTAAGAGCCACAAAATCAGTATCTCCTGGGCCCTTCCAGTCTAATTCCAGTATGTTCTCCCACCTGTCTAAAACAAGATGCAGAGTCAGGCATGGTGGCACACGCCTGTAATCCCTGCAACTCCAAAAGCAGTAGCTGGAGGATCAAATGCCAGGCCAACTTCACTAACTTAACTTTTGACCCTGTCAAAAAATTTTAAAAATTAAAAAGGCTAGGGAAGTAATCCGATGGTAGAGCACTTCTGAGTTCAATCCCCAGTGCCAAGGGGAGGGGGGGGGGGATCAAATAAAGTGCCAACTCCTCCGGTTTGCAACAAGAAACCAAGCCAGAGATTTTTTTTTTTTTAAAGCCAAAATACACATTTGCCCAGCGTTATCAGGTTTGCTGAAAATTAAGTCCCCCAACCCCACCTCTACGCAATATAAACATTTTACCCTAGGCGTCCGGGAACTGTCAAAAATCGCTGAATAGCTCACAGTGAGGTCATGGCAGGACAAGTGGGGGCCTGGGCGTGGAAGGGCGTCCACAACTGGGAAAGTTGTCTCTCTGGGGGGTCTTCCTTCAAAGGCAGGATGTGAGAAGTAAGGGAAGGAATGCAGACATGTCTCAATCTCCTCTCCGGCGGCCCGCAGAGGAAAGGCAAGGCACACTGAAAAGATTCCACAGACACCTAAGTAGCTGCCCCCGCCAGCCCCCTACCCGCCGGCCTGGAGGCCCCCGCGTCCCAGAGCCTCGCTTCCTCTCGCACGGGTCGCTAGACCCCTCCGAGCCCTCCTCCGAGGCCTCACCACCAGGCGGGGAGGTAGAACCGGCGGGGGTGGCGGGGCGGGGGGTTGGTGACCGCCAGCCAGTCCCAGGAAAACACTACTTGACGTACTTCAGCTTGCAGCAAACGCCGAACTCCCGGGAAAGCAGCCGGTCTGACCCCACTTCCTGTCTCAGAGCGGAAGTGACGCCTGAGACTTGAGGAAGCGCACCCTAGGAAGCTGGTTGCTAGGAAACGAGGAAAGGGGATGGGCCCAGGGAGACCAGAAAAGAGAAAGGGGGATGCGCTGGCTGAGGGAAGTTAGAAAAAGAAAATAAGTTTCTTTCGTTCCCAAATGCTGAGAATTCTGACATACCCCACAATCTGCTTGGACGCCTCTTCACTTCCGGGACACTAGAACAGAGTTCTCTTTTTCCCACAATTTTTTATTGATGCATTCTAGTTGTAATAATGATGGGATTTGTGTTACATATTCATACATGCACACAATATAACGATATAATTTGGCCAATATCATTACCAACACTTCTGCCCTCCCTCTCGTCCTCCCACTCCCAGGTCCCTTTCCACTACTGATCTCCCTTTGATGTTCGTGAGATCCCCCCCACTACACACACACTTTTCCTTTTTCCTCTCTATCTTCTGCATATGAGAAAAAAACCTATGTCCATTGACCTTCTGAGTTTGACTTATTTCGCTTAACGTAATGGTCTCTAATCCCATTCATTTTCCTTCAAAATGACATGATTTCATTTTTCTTCATGTCTGAAGAAAACTCCCCAATGTATATTTACCACATTTTCTTTATCCAGTCATTCATTGATTAGACACCTAGGCTGGTTCCATTGTTTGGCTCTTGTGAATTTGTGCTTCTATAAACGTGAGTATGCAAGTATCACTATAGTAAGAATTGTTTAATTCTTCAGGATAAATACCAAGGAGTGGTACAGCTGAGACATAAGGTAGTTCCATGTCTAGTCTTTTGAGGAAACTCCATACTGATTTCCATAGTGGTTGTACTAATTTAAAGTCCCACCAACAGTGTAAAAATGTAGAACAGAGTTCTTTAAGAAAACTCACAGGCATGTTTAGGAAATTAATATATCTCAAAATGAATTTTTAAGAGGCTTATTGAGATAGAACTTACATACTCTAAAGCTCACCTATTTAAAATGTACAAATCAGTGGTTTTTATCTGGACATTTCATTTATGTAGTATACAACATGTAGTCCTCGTGACCATTTTTTTTTTTTCTGTATGAGGGACTGAACCCAGGGGTATTCTACCACTGAGCTGCACTCCAAGTCTTTGTTATTTTATATTTTTTTATTTTGAGACAGGTCTTGCAAAATGCTAGAGACTGGCTCCACACTTGTGATCCTCCTGCCTTAGCCACCCAAGTCACTGAGATTACAGGCGTGGGCCACCACGCCCAGCTTGTGACAGACTTCTTTCAATTTGCCTCATGTTTTTGAGGGTTATCACTGTTATGATTTGTACCGATAGTTCATTTCTTTTTATTGCTGATATTCCATTGCACATATGGGTTTAACACATTTGTTTATTCGCTTGTCAGTTGCACATTTATTTCCACTTTAGAGTTATTATGAACAATGCTAGGAACATCCATTTATGTCTTTGTGTGGTCATATGTTTACATTACTCCTAGCCAAAAACCAAGGAGTAAAATTGTGGGTTCTCTTTGTAACCCTATCTTTAACATTTTGAGAAACTGCCAAACTGTTTTCCTAAGTGTTCCGCACTGTTTCGTGTTCCCACCAACAATGTAGGAGGGCTCCAATTTCTCTATGTCCTTGCTGACACTTGTTATCTTTTTTATTATAGCTATTCTAGTGAATGTGAAGTGGCATATCATTGTGGTTTGGGTTTGCATTTTGCGAATGACTAATGATGCTGAGCCTCCTTTCATGTGTGTATTGGCCATTTATATATATCTTCTTTGGAGAAAAAGAATGTCTTTTTAAAACCTTTGTCCGTGTCTAATTTGGCTTATTCGTCTTTTAATTTTTGTGTTATAAGAATTTTTTTACATACTGAGGATTACAAATGTCTTATCAGAAATATAATTTGCAAATATTTTCTCTGTGTTGTCATTTCACTTTCTTGATGTTTTTTGAAACACCAAATGTTGTAAACCAAAGTTATTTTTCAGTACTGGGGACTGAACTCAAGACCTTACACATGCTAGGCAGGTTTTCTGCTATTAGCTACATCCTCAGCCAATTTTTTAAAAAATTATTTTTAGGCAGAGTCTCACTAAATTGCCCAGGCTGGCCCTGTACTTATGATCCTCTCTCCTCAGCTTCCTGAGTAGCATGCATCACCATATCTGGCCAAAGCTGAATTTTTATCCTCCCTGCAATATTCCCTTCTCCCTTCTCTATGTCAGCAGGCAGTACTACCTTTCAATATATTCCTTAAGCTATAAATATGGAAGTTAATTCTTCCCTGACATCTTTATCCTCTCACCCTCCTTAACCCTCCCCTCCCCACTCCTTCTGTTCAATGATCAACTGAGGCTGCTGAGTCCACCTCCAAAATTACCATGAACCATTCAAAGCCATCTTTCCAGGACCTAGGTCAAACAACTATCATTGTCATTATTATGGGATATATCCCACATGTTGAAAGCCTGGTCCCCACTATGGCAAGGTTCAGAGACAGGTCTTTTAGGCAGTGATTGGATCATGAGGTCTCTGACCTAATCAGTGATTAATGAAGTGGATTAATCCATTGATAACTAAATGGACCCTAGTTGGAGGAAGTCGGTCACTGGGAGTGTGCCCTGGAAGGATTTATCTTTTCCCAAGTCTCTTCCCCAGACCCTGCCCTACTTCCTAACTACCAAGTGCTGACAGCTTTCCTTGCCACACCCTTCTGCCAGGAAGTTCTGCTACACCTACGGCCCAGAGCAATGAAGCTGGTGGACCACAGACTAAATTATCTGAAACCATAAGCAAGACTGACTTTTTCTCCTCTAAGCTGTTCTTTTCAGGTATATTGGTCACAACAATGAAAAGCTGACTAGAGTAGTCATGATATCTAGATTTTGAAACTTATGCAGAAAAGGCATTTTTATCACAAAATTATTTTCCTATTTTTCTCATGTATTCTTTTATGGTTTTGTAACAGGGGTTCACTTGATGCTTTGACTATATACCTGTGGCTTTGAAACTTTCATTTTGTTTTCTTTTTCCCAATCTTCTTTTCCCTGATCTTCTTTTCTCTATCTTCTCCTTCCTGATCTTTCCTCCTTAATCTCATTTTTCTCTAAATCACCTCTATAACAGCCTCCTGTTCTTGAGAATGGACAGAATTACAGCCTTTAGAACGGAAGTCCCCTGTGTTTCTCCTTTGTTAGCAAAGCAATAAACCATGTTTTCCCTAGATCTTGTCTTCATTATTGGATTGGTGTCGAGGATGAGGACTGAGTTTCGGTTACAGTTTCATTTTGTTTTCTTGAATTTCTGAAATACATATCCAACATTTGTGGGGGGGTTTTCCTAGAGAGAGACTCAGTTACCCAAAAATGTTCACAAATAATCCATTTCCCCCCACTTATTTGAAATGTCCTATTTACTAGGTACAAATTTTCTATATATATTTGGATCTTCTTGACTTTCTCTTCTATCTATTGAACCATTTAATTCATCTTCCAGTTCAGTTGTAATAATTACATAATATTTTAATATCTGATGGGGCTAGTCTTAGAGTGACCTTTATTTAGAATACAACTGAATCATAAGACACATATGCTCAACCATTCTAGAAGGTAGTCCCCACTTTTGAGTTGAAGTTTAAAATCCTTAGCTTAGTCTGCAAACCCTGCATGCTGTGATCCCTGCCTAACTCCACATCATAGCTGGTGTCACTTATTGTCCCTCTCAATTCCCCACACTGACCTTCTTTTTATTCCTAAACTGTCAAACTTCTCCACACTGGTGTCCCTTCACATTTACTCTTCCTTCTGCTTATAATGCCCTTTTCCCTTCTCTTTATCAAAAATTGGCTCATCTTTTAAATCCCAATATTTACTACACAGGAAGGCCTTTCCTGTCTGCTTTCCATTACATATTCACATGAACCCTATATTCACCATGTTATGGGCCAGGCTATATGGGCAATGACCAAACAGACTCCATTTTGTTCTAAGACTCCATTTTGTTCTAAGACTCCACGTCATGTAAGAAATGCTTCTCTCATGGGAACACCCCGCCTCTGTACCCATCAGTAGTTGCTTAGCATAGCATACAACAAAAAATGGCAATTCTCATACAATGTAAAAATTGTTCTTTTTTTGGTTCCCATTTTTCTTAGACAATGTACCCTGTCGGAGAATGATTGTCTAGACATTATGATTACTACCATTCTTTAATTTGTACTCAACTAGGGTCATTTTGACCCACTTCCCCTTCTGCTTATGATTTTAGATCTCCTGATGTTTGTTTATGTTTTTGAATCATAGTAACAGCCACTTATGATTAATATGGTTTTGGACTATAGAAGGTGTACTGAAACCTGGGGAGGGGGTCAAAGCATGTAGATTTGCAGCCTGCCCCTTGGAACCTCCAGCTGCTGGATTCAGACACTGGCTGGTGAATAAAAATGGTTCCATCTCCTGCTTTTAGATAGACTAGTTGATTTATTACAAATGTCACCATAACAATCATAGCACTTATTATCACTGAAATCATTTGATTTGAGGAATGTAACTATCTCTTTTATGCCTCTGTTTCCTCCAGACCATAAACCCCATGAGGGTAGAGATTGTGTGAATCTTATTCACTAGGATATACACAATACCGAAAACAGTACCTGACACCTGGTAGACATTGAACAGAAGAGTTAGCCTTGTCTTAAATGCATTCATCTTCCTAATCTCTAGTCATCCCCAGCTCTCCTGGGCTGCTTGTAATCCTGATGTATCCTCTCGGACTCTATTCTCTTTGCATACGAAGGAAAAGAAATAGAAGGAATCCCTTATATTTGCATATTGTAACTTCCAGTTAAAAGTAAATATTTTCCCTTTTTCTAAAAGAATTCCAGCCCAGCTGGGCACGGTGGTGCATGCCTTAATCCCAGCAGGCTCAGGAGGCTGAGGCAGGAGGATCATGAGTTTAAAGCCAGCCTCAGCAAAAGAGAAACATTAAGCAACTCAGTGAGACCCTTTCTCTAAATAAAATACAAATTAGGGGATATGGCTCAGTGGTCAAGTGCTCCTGAGTTCAATCCCTGGTACCTGCCCACCCACCAAAAAAGAATGCCAGCTAATATATTTAAAATGGTGCCATTTTGTATCCCGCAGTATAATAATTGGTTCCCAAAAAGATGGTCTGTAGTTTCTAAACTCTTTGTTTGAAAGCTTGCAGGGCAACAAGGTTATCTTACGGTGCCCAAAGAATACCTAAAAATTACTTTGTACATTAAAATGGGTGGGGTAAGAAATGAAACTTTTACAGTGAGAAGCTCTCAGTAACCCATTTATCAGAACTCAAACTTAATGTCACTAATAGTAACTCACAGATATTATGAGGTTTCTAATGTAACACAATGGAAGTGCATCACCCATGACACATTCTTGCCAAGAATGCTAGTCCTGATGCCTATAATCCCAGCCACTCAGGTGGCTGAGGCAGGAGGATCCCAAAGTTCAAGGGCAGCCTAGGCAACTAAGCAAGATCCTATCTCAAAATAAAATAAAAAGTGCTAAAGATGCAGCTTAGTGGTAGAGGGCTTGCTTAGTATGTGTGAGGTTCTGGGTTCAATCCCCAGTACACACACACACACACACACACACACAAAAAAAAAAGTTTAACCTGGATCTAAAGTAAGACCCTAAAGTTCATTATTCCATATACTGGCCACTAGCCATATTTGACTATTGAGTACTTAAAATATGCCTTATTCAAATTTGTGCTTTATATGTGAAAAACATTATTCAAAAAACTTTATACCAAAAGAGAAAAAGCATCTCATATCTTTTTAATATTGTTTACACAGGGCTGGGGTTGTAGCTCAGTGGTAGAGCTCTTGCCTAGCATGTGTGAGGCACCAAGTTCGATTCTCAGCATCACATATAAATAAATGAATAAATAAATATAATAAAAGTCCATTGACAAAAAAATTTAAATATTGTTTATATGTTGAAATCATATTTCAGATATATTGGGTTAAGTAAATATCTCATTTAAATTAATCTGTTGCTTTTTACTTTTTAAAAAATGTGGCTGCTAGATAAATTTAAAATTACAAATGGGGCTTATATTGCATATTTTAGACAACTCTGCTGTAAACCTAATTTTCCAGCTTATAAAAAAAATGAAAAGAATTAAAAATTAAGTTAAGCAATACTACCAGGGAACAATCTGACAAATCCAGAAAATAGAACATTAGACTAGATTCTTCAAAGAGTCAATATCACACAAAAAAGGAGGGACTTTTCTGCATTCAAAGACTCTAAAGAGATCTCAAATTCAAATGCAAGACAGATGAGCCTCAGTTGGATCTAGGATTAGAAATGGCTATAAAAGACATGTCATGAATAATTAGGGAAATTTGAATATGGACTGAATATTTCAAAGAGATAAAATGGCAAAAATATTTTTTAAAATAAGTACTTATATAATTCTTCTATCACTTATCTGGCTCATATTTAAAAAATACCTGAGTTGCATGACCTAAAGCTCTCTCACTGTCATGCATTGGAAAACAAAGGGTAGGAAGAGCTAGATACCAATTATCTTTGAAAGCATAATCTTGGGTAAAACTCTGTTCATGAATAAATTGAAATTTAAGGACTAAAGAAGATTTTTAAACTTTCTGTAATTACACCTATAATCTCAGCAACTAGAGAGACTGAGGCAGGATTGCCAGTTCAAGGTCAGCCTTGGCAACTTAATGAGACCCTGTCTTAAAATAATCAGCAAAATAGCCTGGGGATGTAGCTCAATGGTAAAGCTCCCCTGAGTTCAATCCCTAGTACCAAAAAATAACAAATAAGATGATTTTTCAAAAAATCAAATCATTTCAATGATAATAATTACTATGGAGAAAAAGCACAGGGTACATGAGAATATATAATGGAAGGCAGTCAGGGAAGACCTTCCCTAGGTGTTGGCATTGACTCTGGAACTTGAAAGCTGAGCAGGTTTTGGATAGCAGAAAGAGCATTATAAGCAGAAGGAAGAATAAATATGGAGGCTTAGCAGTGGGAAGAAGTTTGACAGGTTAGGAACAAAGAGAAGACCAGTGTGGGGGATTGAGAGGCACAATGAGTGCTGCCATAGGCAGACAGAATCTATATGTCCAAGCCACTCTGATGCTCTTTTCACTATTTTTTCACCTCTAGTCCTCCAGCGATTCCCTTCTGTAAATTTGAAGTAATTTCATAAAATTAAATGACAAAAATAGAAAGTATTTGTTAAAAAAAGAACAAAGAAATCATATTTGGGATTTGTGAATTGAACATCAGTTGAATTTTCAATTTAACTTTGAAATTTTGGTAGCTAATCCTGAAAGGTAAAGTTGTGGCTTACCTAATTCTCATTGTCTATTAAAGGGAAATAAACTAGTTAGTATGGAAAGAAAAACTTTTCCTTGTATCAATTCAAAATCATATTTTTTTTCCTTTGACTCTTTATAAACAAGACTTTGTAAAAAAAAAAAAAACATGTAAAACATCGTGAGCAAGATTATTGGAACCAAAAAAAAAAACCCATTTTTTATAGCCATTTCTGTTTGTTTTTGTACTGGGGAGTGAATCCAGGAGCACTTTACCACTGAACTACATCCCCAGCCCTTTTTACTTTTCATTTTGAGATAAGTATTTGCTGCATTGCTGAGGATGGTCTTAAACTTGTGAGCTTCCCACCCCAGCCTTCCAAGTTGCTGGACTAACAGGCATGTGTCACTATGCCCTGCATGAGCAAAAGTTTCTTGGCAATTATGGTGCCCACCACTTAGGACCAATTCAATAATATGTTTATAATATCTTTTTGTTTTTCAAAGTATTTGATGTTCATCTAAATTCCCTCCCTGGGTGACTTTTTTTTAGTTCTGTAACTTTAAAAATTATTAGTATGCTGATCATGCCAGTGTTTTCCTATTCCCACTCAAAACCTTGGCTGGGCTCTGGGCTCATGCATTCAATATCTATTTGACCTTTATACTTAAATATGCAACACTACTTTTTTTTTAGATTCATGCAATTTATTTTTTATTTTAATTTGTTATACATGACAGCAGAATGCATTATAATTCATATTACACATATAGAGCACAATTTTTCGTATCTCTGGTTGTACACAAAGTAGAGTCACACCATTCATGTCTTCATACTTGTACTTAGGGTAATGATGTCCATCTCATTCCAGTGTCTTTCCTACCCCCATGCCTCCTCCCTCCCCCCCCCCACTTTGCCCTATCTAGAGTTCATCTAATCTTCTTATGCCCCTGCCCAACCACATTATGAATCAGCATCCTTAAATCAGAGAAAACATTCGGCATTTGTTTTTTTGGGTTTGGCTAACTTCACTTAGCATTATATTCGCCAACTCCATCCATTTACCTGCAAATGCCATGATTTTATTCTCTTTTAATGCTGAATAATATTCCATTGTGTATATATATCACATTTTCATTATTCATTCATCTACTGAAGAACATCTAGGTTGGCTCCACAGTTTAGCTATTGTAAATTGTGCTGTTATAAACATTGATGTGGCTGTGTCCCTATATATAGTATGTTGTTTTTAAGTCCTTTGGGTATAGACCGAGGAGGGGGATAGCTGGGTCAAATAGTGGTTCCATGCCTAGTTTTCCGAGGATTCTCCATACTGCTTTCCATATTGGCTGTACCAATTTGCAGTCCCACCATCAATGTATGAGTGTGCCTTTTCCCCCACATCCTCTCCAACACTTATTTTGTTTGTATTCTTAATATCTGCCATTCTGACTGGAGTGAGATGAAATCTTACAGTAGTTTTGATTTACATTTCTAGAACTAGTAAATGAATTCAGCAAAGTAGCAGGATATAAAATCAACACCTGTAAATCAAAGGCATTTCTGTATATCAGTGACAAATCCTCTGAAAAGGAAACTAGGAAAACTACCCCATTTACAATAGACTCAGGAAAAAAAAAACTTAGGAATCAACTTAACAAAAGGAGTAAAAGCCCTCTACAACAAAAACTATGGAACACTAAAGAAAGGAATTAAAGAAGACCTTAGAAGATGGAAAGATCTACCTTGTTCTTGGATAGGCAGAATTAATATTGTCAAAATGGCCATACTTCCAAAAGCACCATACAGATTTAATGCAATTCCAATCAAAATCCCAATGACATTCCTCCTAGAAATAAAAAAAAAACAGTCATGAAATTCATCTGGAAAAAATAAGGGACCCAGAATAGTTAAAGCAATCCTTAGCAAGAAGAGTGAAGCAGGTGGCATCACTATACCAGACCTTAAACTATACTTCAGGGCAATAGTAACAAAAACAGCATGGTATTGGCACCAAAATAGTCTGGTAGACCAATGGTACAGAATAGAGGACACAAAGATTAACCCACATAATTACAGTTATCTTAAATTAGACAAAGGTGCCAAAAACATACATTGAAGAAAAGATAGCCTCTTCAACAAATGGTGCTGGGAAAACTGGAAATCCATATGCAACAAAATGAAATTAAACCCCTATCTCTCACCATGCACAAAACTCAACTCAAAATGGATTAAGGACCTAGGAATTAAACCAGAGACACTGTGCCTAGTAGAAGAAAAAGTAGGCCCAAATCTCCATCATGTTGGATTAGGCCCCGACTTCCTTAATAAGACTCCTATATCGCAAGAATTAATATCACGAATCAATAAATGGTATGGATGCAAACTAAAAAGCTTCTTCTCAGCAAAAGAAACAATCCATGAGGTGAATAGAGAGCTTACAATTTGGGAACAAATTTTTACCACATGCACGTCAGAGACAGCACTAATCTCTAGGATATACAAAGAACTCAAAAATCTTAACACCAAAAGAACAAATAACCCAATCAATAAATAGGCCAAGGAACTGAATAGACAATTCTCAGAGAAGATATATAATCAATCAACAAATATATGAAAAAAATGTTCAACATCTCTAGTGATTAGAGAAATGCAAATGCAACACTAATTTTTAAAGTCAACATCTGTGTAGGGCTTAAAATGTTAAGTACTAATTCGTTGAAACAACTCATCAATTCCACAAGGTAGACACTTTACTACATCCATTTTCCAGATGCTAAAATGAAGACAAAGGTAAGTCACTTATTTGAAACCACATACCTAGTAAGTCAAAAGTAATAAATGAAAAACACAAAAATATGTATGCATGAGATAAGAATATATATTAGTTTTAAGTAAAGAACAGTGTTTGACCAGACACTAAGATGTTTTGTTCATCATTGATTATTTTTATTTTATGAAGGCTATTTACATATTTAACATTTCAATGATAACTATTTGGAAAATTAAGACTTTTTATAGTAACTTTATCATACAATTGTTTAATGAGATAACACAAACATATATTAGGATTTTGACCCTAAGTGTTCAAAGGTATGTGTGCATATGTATGTATCTATTTGAAAGACTAAATACTAATATGTTAGAGATTTTTCTCTCATCAATTCATATTTTTTAAAGTTATATTTTAAAGTGTAAGTTCTACATATGTATTATTCATTTTTACTATTCACACTTAATATGTTTTTTATTGTAAAAAAGACAATATAAAAGGGGACAAAGAAGTATAATTCTGAAGATATTTTAGTGAACAGCCTTCCATATCTGAGGGTTTTATAACGATGAATTTAATATTATATGTGTGTGTGTGTATATATATAACAATGAATTTGATATTATATGTGTGTGTGTATATATGTATATATATATAGTTTTTTTGTTTGTTTTGTTTTTGCCGTGCTGGGACTTGAACCAGGGCCTTATGCATGCTTGGATGTGAGAGAGGCAAGTACTCTCACATTGACCTAGACTCTCAAGCCCTGAAAATATCCTTTTAATTTATTTGCAGTGGACATGAAAAAACCTTTTTACTAATCATCATTTCCTAAACAAGTCAGTATAACCAGTATTTACATTGTATTAGGCATTATGAGTAACTTAAAGATGATTTTAAATGTATATTTAAAATCTATTTTTAGGATACATACAAATACCATGCTATTTTAGATAAGCGCTTGAGTGCCCACAGGTTTTGGTATCTAAGAGAGTTCTTGGAACTAATCCTCCATGGATATGGAGTATATTTATCTCTCCTTCCACAGTTTCAAATTTCTATGTTTTTGTATTTATTTTTCAAAAACAGGATCATACTATACATATTGAGAGTTCCATGCAGATTTAGAACCTGGGATTTGTATGTATATATATAAAATCAGGATGTTTCTATGCATATATAGAAGGCTGTGTGCCTGTGTGGTACACATTCAGTTGTTTAAGGTTTTTATGAATATTTCACCAAGATAAATTCTCATTTTTGTAGAAATTTCAGATACTGCAGCTTCTTCCACCACCCAATACCAACTTCTTCCTTGCCTGCCTCTGTGGTAGAGAATGTGCAAGCAAATACTCGTTTTTCCATTCTCTTCACAGTGAAGCAAGGCCATGGCATACAGTTTTGCCCAATGAAACAGAAGGGCAAATCTGCTGGCATTGTCCATTTTTCCCTTTGACCTTCTACCAGGCTTGAATGCAAATGTACTCTCCAGAGCCACAGTAGCCATAATGTGGCCACAATTCAAAAGACATGAGGAAAAGGTAAAAAGAAGAATAGAAATGCTGGCCCTAAGAGTCAAATCTCTGAACCAATGTCAACAGTGCTGATCTGAAAATTTCCTATTAGATGAGAAAAAGAAACATTTGTTAAAGCCACTCTTGGTTGGATTTTCTGTAATCTGTAATTGAAAATCTTCCTTAATTGATTCAGTGCTGTAAAAGCTAACTAACTTATCTTTTTTCTAGTACTGTAAAGTCACTTAATTCTAG
Organism: Marmota monax; assembly: GCF_021218885.2. NCBI lineage: Eukaryota > Metazoa > Chordata > Mammalia > Rodentia > Sciuridae > Marmota > Marmota monax. The sequence continues at coordinate 24,371,597 of NW_026695215.1, read as the reverse complement.
GAGATGTCATTGTGCAGGGTTGGCAATTATACTGGAGATGGCTTTTATGTTATAGTCTGACCTTTATAGGTCTCTTGTTTGTAGCAGGTGGTTAAGCCCATGTGACTTGAAAAATAAAACTAAATCCATGGCCTTTAGTTCATGTGTTTCTAGCAGCTGAAAATGGTTTGCTTGTAGGAATGAAAATGCCCCTGAAATGTTAATTGATTCAGTTTGACAGTGCTTGCCATATCATAAATCAATATCATGATTTTTTTTGTGTGTGTGAACAAGTGATAAAGATAGTAGTATGAAGGAAGAAAATGGTAGTTAAGGGGGGTACTGTTGGTTTTGATCATTTTGTTTTTGTTTTTAATGGTACTCAGGTACTCAGGTACTCTGTCCTGTTGGAATTCTTGTGCATTGGTGTAATATCAGTATTACAAAGTAAGCATAATCCTAATTAATTACTATTGGACTATCTTTATTTAAAAAAATATATAGACAGATGGTCTTATTGACATGATTTAACCTCCACATTTTAGTCATCTATGGCTGTAGAAGAAATCAGCCCAGAATTTAGTGGTTTCAATTAGTTTTTTAAAATTACTATTTCTCATGGTGTCCATGGATCTGAAACTCTGATATGGGCAGCTTGTCTCTGCTCCTTGATATCTGGTTCCTTAGCTGGAGACCAGGAGTTGGAATCACTTGATAAGATTTTTCATAGATTTGGATGTTGGTGCTGGATAAGGAAGAGGCCTAGCTGGAATTGACAGCCACAATATCTATATATAACTGCTCCATGTTACCTGGGCTTCTACACATCATGGTGAATGGCCTCCAGTGGGTTCTCCTATCCCCAAGAAAGTCATATGGTAGCTATGTTGCTTTTCACAACCTAGCTTCGGTGACACAATATCCCATCTACTGCCTTATGTGGAGTGAGGCAGTTACAAATTCATACAAAGTTCAAAGGACAGGGACTTACACCCTCTTTCCCTGACACTCCTTTCAATTGAGACATGTTAAGGTCATATTACAAGAAGAGTAACTGGACCAAGGCGCAGTGGCACATGCCTGCCATCCCAGTGGCTCAGGAGGATTGCATGTTCAAAGCCAGCTTCAGCAATTTGGCAAGTCCCTAAGCAACTTAGCGAGACCTGTCTCTAAGTAAAATATAAAAAGAGTTAGGGATGTGGCTCAGTGGTTGAATGCCTCTGGGTTCAATCTCTGGTACTAAAAAAAAAAAAAAAAAAAAAAAAAAACTGTAATAAAATGTATGTGTTTTGGGGCGGCAGCAACTTGGTAAAATACAATACATCATATTTACCCCACCTTTTAATGAACAGACATGCCATATACACAAGTACAAAATTGTTTGATTTTATTGGTAATGTCTAGATGTTTTTTCTCTGCAGTACTGGGGATTGAATCCAGGGATGCTTTACACTAAACTGAGCTGAGTTACACCCTCAGAGATGCTTTTTTTTGAGGCAGTGTTGCTAAATTGCCCAGGCTGGCCTAAAACTTTTGATGAGCCACTTATACTCTAAATGTAAAAATTTAGAGAATTTAAAAAAAAATTTCTTCAGAGTAGAGGATTGAACCGAGGGCCTTGCACATGCAGGCAAGCATTCTGTCATTGAGCTAAATTCCCAACCCCTTAGAGACATATTTGATTGTAAAAAAATGGGAGGGGAGGTATTATTTGCTACTGGAATATAGTCCTTCGTGGTCAGGGAAGATTCTAAACATTCTACAATGCCCAGAACAGCCAACCCCCAATACACACACAGCATTATCTTCAATTTATATCAAGAAATTCTGTCTTAGAATATCAACACCACACAAGTATTTGGAATAATTAAACAGTAGGGAGAGAGATCTATAGAAAACATTAAGACCCTGAAAGTCCAACTACTTGATATTTGGTATTTAGGCACTACATAATCTACAAATAGCAAAGATCACTACCAAGGCAATTTTTATTCCATGTGTAATATATTGAATCTCATTTCAACTCTGAGTGGACACAAGGAGCTTATTAAATATGTGTTCCCTGGTTTATACCTTTCTTATTTAGCTTACGTTTTTTTACAGTTAGAGCATATTTTGGTCATGGCATTTTTTAATGAATAATTTATTCAAGCACTATTTGAAAGAGTATTTGTCTTAAAAATTGCTATTTTGTTACATTTGACCATCTTATCCCCCATCCTGAAATATAAGCAATATACAATTTTAACCCAGGGTGTGAAGAGATGTGATTTTCTTGGGAACCCTTGGACAACTCTGTCTTTTAGTAGAAAATATGTATGCCATAACACCCTGTCTTTGCTGCTGCTTAACAAGGGATATTTAATTTTTAAGAACTAGCTCTATAATAAAGACGAAACTGGCAGGATTCCCCTCCCCTCCTCAGCATGCCCCACTGACTGCACACAAAGCAATTATAACTCAACAGTCAGCCCTTTTCCATGTGATAGTATCAGCAATTTTGCCCAGGGCTGCTTTTTTTTTTAATGAACAATAGCTGAAATAATGGCCTAATTCACTTAAAAAAATCTATCCCTGTTACTGCAATACAATATAATATTAACCCAAGTCCTTCCTAATTAAACCCAGGCCATCCAATTATGCATTTTAATACTATGATGACTTTTAACAGTACCACAGTGAAAGAGATTCATTTGAAAAGTATTTAAAATTGAAGAATTAAGGTAAGCCAAGAGGAAAGCAAATTTTGATCTATTTGCATTTCCTGTGTTTTAAATATATTTCCAAGCTGTCTGTGAATCCCAAGAGAGATGATTTGTGTTTCAGTGCTGGTCCTAACACGATTTGACATATCCTCAATCTTTAAATGTAATTTGAGGGGAGAAGCTTGAACTATCCCATTAACTTCTGAGAAAAGTGTAACCATGTTGATTTCAACAGGCTGCAAGCAATGAATCTATTTCTTATAAGGTATTTTAAACTTCTCTTGGGTTTTCTATGCTCTCTCCCCTCCTAGCAATAAATTCCTCTCTACATTAGAAAAGAAGTTATGTGGCATACACCTATAATTCCAGGAGCTCAGGAGGCTGTGACAGGAGGATCGTGAGTTCAAAGCCAGCCTCAGCAATGACGAGGCAACACAGTAAGACTCTGTCTTTACTAAAAACAGGGCTGGGGATGTGGCTCAGTGGCTGAGTGCCCCTGAGTTCAATCCCTGGTACAAAAAAAAAAAAAAAAAAAGGAAAAAGATCTTTCTACATTTTACCATAGTTAATACAACAGCAACAACAAATAGTTGTGCAAAACAAAACAATAACAACAAAATCACAACCATCTTTTCATCCTGGAGGGTTAAAAGGTCTTTATGAGCAAAATTCCACTAGAGGGCAGGACATCCCAGCGGAGGTTCAGGGCCATGTTCACAGAATGTCCGATTGATTAAAATGGTAGAATAGCCTGGTGGTACACTACTGTAATCTCAGAGGTTTGAGAGGCTGAGGCAGAAGGATCACAAGTTTAAGGCCAGCATCAGTAATTTAGGAAGACCCTCAAGCAATTTAGTGAGACCCTGTCTCAAAACAAGAAGGATTGCAGGGTGGGGGGTGGAGGTGGGGGTAGGGGGATGTTGCTTAGTGGTAAAGCACCCTTGGTTTCAACTCCGGGTACCAAAAAAATTAAAAAATAAAAAGAACTGGGTATGTAGCTCAATGGTAGAGTGCCCCTGAGTTAAATCCCCAGTACTAAAAAAAAAATAATAGGAAAAGAAAAGAGTTTAGGGTTGAAAACTTTTATGTTTGTGAGTAAATAGAACTTATTCTTGATCATAGTCAAACCTGGAATTTATTCCTGTCTTCATTGCTCCATGGCTGTGTGTCCTTGGATGAATTGTTTAAAATCTCTTAAGCCTCCGTTTCTTTATCTGTAAAATGGAGACGTGAGATGCCCCATGCCTGGCACCGTGGCACATGTCTATAATCACAGCAGATGGAGAGGCTGAGACAGGATTACAAGTTAGAGGCCAGACAATTTAGGGAGGCCCTAAGCAATTTAGTGAGACTCTCAAAATAAAGACAAAAAAAATGCCTGGGGATGTGGCTCAATGGTAAAGCACCCCTGGTTAAATCTCCAGTAGCAAAAAAAAAAAAAAAAAAAAAAAAAGAGACTTTTGGCTGTTGTAAGCATTGAAAAGGTGTGTGTATGTAAAGTGTTCAGCATCGTATCAAGCATCTAATATTGCTCAACAAAAAAGGAAAAAAGTATGATGATGATAACGACAAAAAAACATTAAAAAGGAAGATAGGAGGGGTTGGGGATATGGCTCAGTTGGTAGAGTGCTGACCTTGCATGCACAAGGCCCTGGGTTCAATGCCCAGCACCACCACCAAAAAAAAAAAAAAAAAAAAAAAAAAAACCGGAACATAGGAAACTAAATAGTTTTTATTGGACAGAGTTGTTTATAGGATTATTGCATCATCTTACCTTGTTAAATTTACATTGGCAAGTTTGTGGTGGGATATCTACTTTAAACTTTATTTGTTTAATTTTATTAATGTGGTGCTGAAGATCTAATCCAGTGCTTCACCTGTGCTAGGCAAGTGCTCTACCACTGAGTCACAACCCCAGCCCGGGTTATCTATTTTTAATTGACCTCAAATTAAAGCTTTCTCTTCCAAAAGCCCCCCTGCCTTTTTTTTCTATCATTCACTCTTCAGCCCTTTAAAATCCAAAGAGAAAACATTTTCATGTTGTTACATAATGTTATTTTTGTCATTTTAATGTCTAGAATATCATTATCACATTTTTGCTATTTATTTTCATTGCCTAACTGAATGATATCTCAACATCCCAAGGGGGAAAATACAGTAGAGAAATAATTTGTCTTTTAGTGCTTTTAAATAATATTCTTATAAGCTCTGTAGTCTCAGAGATGGCAGTGTGCGTCCCCTAGAATTCTCAGTATAAGAAAATTTCATCTGATAAAACAGAAATACTTAATATGCTCTCACATACGACAACTACTCTTTACAAAACGATCACTTAAAATAAATTTCATTCAGTAATCATTTAGTTCTTTTACAAAATAACCATATTTTACAGAGGCAACAGGGCAGAGGCAACTTAAGGCTAAAATAGTCCATCACTGACAATGAAAGGTCATTCCGAAATAAAGATTTAATGCCTCAGAAATTATAGTGTGAGTCAAAATTGAAATATTTAATTTATAACACTTGATTTATATACATCCACTTGTTCTTAGCCTTTTAAAAGTAGCTGACTCACCTCCCCATCATGTGAAAAAGATCAATTAAAAGTCAGCTCCAGGCAACAGCTGCCATCTCAGGTTTTTGCCTAGATTACAACTACTATTCCTACATCATGATCATCAGCATTGTTACCAAGATCATCATCATCACCAACATCTCCACGATCATGCCTCAATTCCCTGTCCAAATGGCCCAGATGAAACCATTGCTCCCTTTTAAATTTTTATTTATTCTACTTATTTATTTATTTACTGGGGATTGAACCCAGGGAAGAGGTATATCCCCAGTCTTTTTTATTTTTTTATTTCGAGACAGGGTCTCACTAAATTCTGAGGCTGGCCTCAAACTTGCAATCCTCCTGCCTCAGCCTCCTGAGTCACTGGAATTGGAATTACAGGTTCATGTCACTTCACCTAGCCATTGCTTCATTTAAAAAAAAAAAGAAAAGAAAAAAGAAAAAAAAAATCTTCCTATTGGCAGAGACTGATGCCTGTAATCCCTGCAACTCAGGAGGCTAAGGTAGGAGGATCAAAACTTCAAGGCAGGCCTGGGTAACTTAGTGAGACCCTACCTCAAAATATAAAATAAAAAGAATTGAGCTTGTAGCTTGGTGGTAGTGTGCCCCTGGGAAAAATAAAATAAAAATCTCCCTACTTATTTAATCCCACCTAGCTAATTAATAGAGAGAAAATTGGTTAGGGATTTCCTGTACCTTGTTGAATTCTAACCTCAGTCATAAATGACAATGCATTCTTATGAAACTAAGGGTGGCAAGTGCCACTTTCATAACTAACCCATAAAAGACTCTTGGAACATTAGGTTTACAATGACTACTAGGAAATACATCCAGGAAGCCAAGAAGCTGTCCTCCCACCTACCCACCTATTACTAATGTGTTCTGATGAACCTCAAGGCAAGTTCTCATTATTAGGGTATACTCAAAAAAAAATAAGGCCTCCAAATATAAGAACATGAAAAGATGTATATGAAATATGACATAGTCTCAACCTATCCCCTGATACCTGGTGGCCCTGATCTACATGAAGCTGTGCCTTCAGGGCACTTTTGATCTTGCTCAGTTTAGCAAGAACAATAGTTTGCCAAATAACAGGATTCTGTTCAACATCCTGAATCCAAAGGTTACCACATATTGGAAGTTTCTAAATCTGACTAATAATCTGAACTACTGGAGGAAAAGAAAAATTTTTCTCTATAATTCATGTTCTAGAGGATTTGAATTCTGCAATTCTGAAGGCTCCCCGGGTCATTCTGATGATTCTCCATGCTTGAGAACAACAGGACGTTTCGATGCCGATCCTGGCATCGAACACTCCCTGATCTGAATACTCTTTAATTGATAGAACCACAACTTAAGTTCTTGAGAGTCTGAGGCAGAATCCCTAGGTCCTCTTGGCTCAGCTCTGATCCCACCAAACAGAAAACTCAATCTAATATATATGGCAACAGGTGGCCCCAAGACACTACTGACACAAGAACTCTTTGGCCATCCTGACCCAATTTCCACTGACCAAGATGATCTAATGGTATCTGCTACAGCTCTAGAGCTATGCAGAGGAGAACCAGGGGTTGAGGCTGCAGAGGTTCCTAACTTAGTAGGATGACTTGCTCTGTTTCACATCCAGGACACCCTGGATGACTCCATTCAAAATCTTAATATAATCATGAGAGATGAGAGTCAAAATAGGACAAGGGGATTTAAGAGTCTAATATATTCTTTCCCAACTCATAATCCAAGTGGGAACATTATCACAATGGACTTCAGTTCAGGCTGCCTCCTGCACATACAAGGAAACTATCTTATTTATGAAAAATCCTTTAAGAAGTAGATAGGTTCCCTCTCCACTATTGTCCTTTTTCATTATACATATCAGGCACTCCCTTTTTGGTCATCAAAGAAATAATCTTTCTCCATGAAAGAGCCAAGCACACAATCTCTGATTTTAGTAGCTGGATGTATTTTTATTTTGTAGGGTGCTACTAACGATTTCAAAAAAAATTTCATATGCCTTTCCACTTCCTACCTAGACCATTTACCTGACAGCACAAAATCTAGGTTCAGGGTTCCACCACTCTGCAGCTGCTGGTATAGTACTCCTAAAATCAAAGGCTGGTCTGGTTAGCATGGCATTTGGATATAATTCATAGCAATCTTCCACTCAGAAAGTTATCTTTCACAGCACTTAGGAGCCAGTCTGTACCAAGATGAGGTATCTACAGTCCAAGAAGAACTGCATGCCAAAGAATATTCCAACAGGCATAGAGCAGTTCAAAGTGGTAGCTTTCATCTAACTCCTCTCTCATTGTTGACACCCTCACCCACACCAAGGACCAGAGGGCTGCTACTAGAACCTCTTCCAGATGACAGGAATAATCTTTCCTCTCATCTACATTCTAATACCCACCTTGGACATGCCTCTACCAAATTTTCTCTGGCTACTAAGATTCTATTCTCTGTCCCATACTTCAGTGCCAAGCCCTGGTGAACCAAGATTAAAAAAGATATAGTGGGCTCCCAAAAACATTAAAGCCACTCCATCCAGTGTTTGGTTCACTGGGAAGGAAGTAGCTGGAAAGACGTCATGGAATTCTGCCTTATAATTAGGAACCGTATCCCAGGAAATGTAAAACTTGATGAATAAAGGCAGTCAAAAGAAACACACCCTACATCAGCACCTCAGACCCTTTAAATGGGCCTGACTTCCTTGTCCCACATATGTCAAAGGAAAGGAAGTTTACTGGTAACTGCATAGCTCAAGATTTGCCCACAGTCTAACATACCTGCACCTGACATTTACTTAGATGTTCCTCTTCGTGTTGGATTCTCATTCAACTATATTGAGTACCATATCATGCCCCTCTGTTACCCCCCACCCCACCCACACACACCACTTGCCTTTATCAGCCAGGTTACAGGGAGTTATGCAGGTTGAGCTGCCTTACTATTCTTTCCTAAGTTTCCACACTAAGGGGAGAAAAATTGAGTACATATCGATTTAAGAATATCCTTCTGTGAACAAGTTTCTTCCTTTCTTGTTTAGTATCTTAGATTCAGGGTAGTTATGTATTATGCCTGACTTTGGATTCCAGGAAAGGCCTAAACCACAAAGAAGCTAATTTCCTCATATCCAGGAAGGCAAAGTACTCTTATGGCAGCAATTAATATCCATCTGTGTTCTTTTATTAATGTGGATCCAGTGTGTAGGTAAGGACTTGGCAGTGTGACAGAGGACATCTTTGTCTAGGGGCAAAAGTAATTTATTAAGGGGATGTGAAGAGAGACAGACAGGTGTTCCTGGAATTAATGAAAACAGCACTCAAGAGGTTTTATTATTAGGAGTATTGTTTTAAATGTGGCTGGTTTGGATTCTCTCTGACTTTTCTGAGGGTGACCTTTGAATTCAGCCTCAAATCCTGAAGCAGAAGGTAACCTTATGGGATGTTTTCAAAGACTTCTGAGCTTCGTTCCTGGGCTTAATTATCTCTCCCCAGTTGTGAACTTTGGCAAAGTTACAGAAGCGGTATGGCCCTGCCAGAAAGCTGGCCACTCCTGTAGAGTCTGATAAATCATTCTCGATCTGGCCAAAACTCTCATTACACTTTACAGTCATTGATCCATGGGAAGCAAATTAGTAACACAGGCAGGAAAGCAAGGCATGTGTTGTAGATTGTTTGCCAAGTGGGCCACTGCTCTGGCATGCATTTGGTGATAAATGTCAGCACTGGACATGCTTTCAGCATTCAAATCTGACCCATTATTCCAGTGAGCAACTCTCTCTTCTGGGCCACCACCCTTGACACTGAATCATCAGTTTGGTTCCTATTTCCCAAAATCCCTCATTCAACCATTAAACTGGATGATGTAATTTTCCATTTACTTTAGTAAACACAATTTCCAAAGGACTTATTTCATAGGATGCAGATTAATCATATTTGTACTGCTTGAATATGGCTTAATGGAAATGGGTCTTTTTGTAAGCAGGATTTTCAAAGTTTAGGACATATTAGCAAAAACTGTGCTTAAGATGAGAGTACCCACATGGACTAGGAAAAAGAGGACATAAGCAGAAAACCAGACATACGAGCCCACAAAGAGGCAGCATCTGTTCAACTTGGCAGGGTTCCTTGAAATAGCTTCACACTACCCGCCAAGGCTGACAATCAGCATAGTCAAAAAGGCTCCTGGATCCAGTGAGCCTAAATCTCCAACCGGATCTGGACAATAAACTTCCTGTTATTTTTCTGGGCTGGACAGCTAACTTCACTATTTATTTTCTAGATCGGTCTTAGCTCTCCCTTAAACTCACCCATACCTTCACATTCCTGTTGGTGACTTTGGTTCTTCCCAAGGTCTACCTTGCATCACTTTCTTGGCAATAGATCCATAGACTACCTGGTTCAAGCACCCTCCCTGCTTGACCATGTTCCTGAGCCTTTTTTCTCCAACACCATCCGTAACCACGAAGCTTCCTCCTGGCTTGGTCCATAGACAAACAATAAGAAGTTCTCTTTTTCTCTTTGCTTACTTCTCCACAGAAGCTTTCCTAACATGTTCTTGTAGAATTGGCAACTTCCTTCTTCGTGCTTCCACTGTCTTAAAATTTGTTAAATTTATTTAGTTATGTGATTATTTTCCTTCTTAGTACCTTAAGAAGAGATACTAAATGTCATTTAACCTTTTATTATTAACATTGTCTTCTACATTAGTGGCTTGTGGGACATCTTCAATAGATGTTTTATGAATGAATGAATTTGATAGTATCAAAGTTGAAGATACATGATACATGCCCTAGAAATTCTGCTTCGATGGTTATCCCCAGAGAAACTCTCTAACATGCAATATCCAAAATGTTATTTTAAACATTGTGTTATAATGGGGAATACTAGAAACATAAATGTCCATTAATAAGAGAATGGACAAATAAATGTGTATTCAAATGGTAGAATCCTGTGGTACGTTAATAAACTTGGTGTATTCGCATAAATCCTCAAAACAGAATGTTCAGTGAGAAAAGCAAGTCAGTGGAAGAGATGCCGTATAGGATGATAACATTTATATAAACTTTGAATACACACAATTCTCAATGCTTTTCATAGATATATACATATAGGAAGTAGGTATAAAACCATGCATAAGAAGGATACATATCAATATCAGAATAGTGGTTGCTTCCACATGAGGGAGATAAATAGGACTGGCTTAGAAAATAAAAGGGACTATATACTATATACTTTCTTCCTTCCTTTTGCTTTTGATACTGGGGATTGAACCCAGGGGCATTTTACCTCTGAGCAACATCCGTAGTTCTTTTTATTTTTTATTTTGAGAAAGGGTCTCCCTAGAATGCTGAGCTGAAACTTGAGATCTTCCTGCCTCAACCTCTCCAGTCACTGGGATTACAGGATTGTGACACCATGCCTGGCTTAATATTTTCTTTCTTTTTAAAAATGGCCTACTCATACTTAATTCTTTCTTTATTTCTTTCTTTTTTACATGTTAGGCATGTGCTCTACCAATGAGCTAAATCCCCAGCCCTAAAAATGATCTGAAGCAAATAATACACTTGTGAATTCTATGTAGTCACTAACAGATGTTTGTAAAATTGCTCTTTTGTTCATATTTAAAATATCTTTATTAAAAAACAAACAACTTTCTTATATTAAGTTGTTTCAAAGGAGTTCAACATAGTCTAATAAGGAAAGAGGCTTCAGGAGGTAAATGGACCCAGACACTCCTGTGCTGCTCCAGAGACTGTGGAATTACAATCAAAGCCCAGCTATGCACCATCTAAAATGGAAGATGGCTCCTCTTTGAAGCTACCGACCAGGAAGAACAATAGTTTTGACCTGTCAGACTACCTTTATTTATTTTAAAGTCAGGTAGAGCCTCTGTGATTCACATTCTAATACTGTTTATCTTTAGTAAATCCACCACCTACACAGGTGTGAGACTGACGACATTAAAGCATAATTTAGTTTCTAGTAAAATAAGGTACTTACAGGCTACAAAATAAAATGCCTTAAGTGAGTCAATCCAGATCCTCTGTGGCCTTTTCTTACATCCATGTGCTTGTTAAAAGACTAAAAATATGTCTTTGGGGGTTGAGGATGGAACTCACTGGCCAAGTGCTTGCCTGACATGTACAAGGCTCTGGATTTAATACCCAGGACAGGGAAAAAAGGGGCAGTGGGTACAAAGGCCTTTTGAGGACTTTGGAGCCAACTTGAACAGTTGCTCCAAAGATGGGGTAATTTTAGCATGAATGAGGGTAATATTTGCCAGAGGTCTTATATCAAATATATTTAAATCCATAAATTCATTAGCAAACACACACACACACACACACACACACACAGCTGATTGAATACCTTGGAGGTGTTAGCAAACCAATTATTTTAAGAATTAGTAAATAAAAAGAATTATCTTGCCTTTTCTGTATGAGTTATATCACCATAAAAGCAAATAGCAGAAAGGGCAAAGTTTCCCATTATAAGTTTTCAACACAGGAATAAAGAAGGAATGTGGAATTCCTCTTAAAGAATTAAATCATCTGGGTATTAAGCAACCAAAGCTGCTCAGGGATCAGAGAGAGACAACTGAACACTGTGTGCCTCCGATGAATTGCACACCACCACCTATGAAATAAATAGTCTGGCTAGACCACAAACTTGAATCTGAATAAGTTTCAAGATTCAAATATCAATTTGTGGAAATACAAAGAGCAGAAGGAACACGTTAAGGGGAATCTAATCAGCAAACCTAAATTGTGGCAAACTATAGGAGAAATCATCATGTATCTACAACAAATAATTGCAAGGGAGGAAAACAAGAGATGAAAAGGAACACCGTAAATTTAAAAACCAAAAAGGCAGCTCAATATGGTGGTGCATGCCTGGAATCTCAGCGGCTCAGAAGGTTGAGGTAGGAGGATCATGAGTTCAAAGCCAGCCTCAGCAAAAGCAAGGCACTAAGCAATTCAGTGAGACCCTGTCTCTAAATAAAATACAAAATCGGGCTGGGGATGTGGCTCAGTTATCAAGTGACCCTCAGTTGAATCCCCAGTACCGGCCCCCCGCAAAAACAAAAACTAAAAAGCAAACCTTATACAAAGCAAAACTAAAGTACAGAGTTTAGTGATACACATTGGGTTATGAAATTGTACAGTAAAAATAAGTATAGAATCAAGACAGGGCTTATTTGGGGGGCAAGGATGAGTTGAGATTGTGACAGGTCATATGTAGGGTTAATGAAGTGTCAGGGGAGTGTCTTCTGACATGAAGGATGGTCTCAAGGATGTTTGCTTTATAATAATTAATTAAATGGACCCCTGGTTAAAGATTTAAAAATCTATTGAACATAAGAATTGAAATTCAATTACTGGGCATGCCTGTAATCCCAGTAACTGGGGAGGTCAAGACAGTAGGACTGCAAGTTCCAAGGCCTGCCTTAGCAACTTAGCCAGACCCTGTATCAAAAAATAAAAAAAAGCTGTAGCTCAGTGGTAAAGCATCTCTGGGTTCAATTCCCAGTACCAAGAAGGAAAGGAAAAAACCAAAAAAAATAAAAATAAAAAAATAAACAGGAAGGAAGGAAGGAAGAAGGAAGAAAGGAAGGGAGGGAGTGGTGAAAAGTGATGAAAAGAAAAAGTGCTACTGTTATTAATTTACACCAAGTGGAACTTCAACAGATTTGTAAATTACATGATTCTTATCAAAAGGTTTGAGAGCACATAAAGTAGTAACAAAAACAGTGTTAAGAAGGAATAGAGCCCAGGACATTGGTGCACACCTGTAGTCCCAGGGGATTGGGAGGCTGAGACGGGAGGGTCACAAGTTCAGGGCCAGCCTCAGCAACTTAGGAAGGCCATGGGTAATTTAATGAGACCCTGTCTCAAAAATGAAAAATAAAAAGGGATAGGGATGTAGCTCAGTAAACTGTTCCTGGGTTCAATATCCAGGATAAAAAAAAAGAAAGATAGAATGCCAATTATGTTCCATTTGGCTGTTAGTTTTTTGGACATAAACACCATACATATCTGCCATATGTCATTTACCAAGATAATTCTGAAACCATGTTTTCTATCGTGCATTAAGAAGGAAAACTTAAAAAGATAAACACAAACCTGTTGATATCTTAGCACAAATTCCAAATATCAGGTTATGAAAACAATTTGAAATATTTGGATGCCATACAACAAAATTAAATTTCACTTCCATATTTTAGCATATTCTTGGCCCTAAAGCCAAACACAGCTTACTATATCTTAACTTTCATTTTTGTTTTTGCTTTGGTACTGGGAATTAAACCTAGGTCTCAAACATAATAGGCAAGCACTCTGCCACTGATTTATATCCTCAACCCTTTTATTAAGTTTTTGTTTTGGGGTTTTTGTTGTTGTTGTTGTTGTTTTGAGCAGAGTATCTTTAAGTTGCCCAGGCTGGTCTAGAACTTCTGATCCTCCTGCTCTGGCTTCTTAAGTAGTTGGGATTACCCGTGCAATGTAACACACATTGCACTTATTACAGACCTTAATGTAAATTAACGGCATGCATTCATAATTAATTGTTAATTGGGGAATAGGAAAGTTTTCCTTTCATTTATTACTGATAGTAAAGAGTGTATTTTAAACAAACTTCACAATACATAATTTTATTTTTGCATCATTCAGTTATCATGGTATGAAAATTATAAAATGATAAAAAATAAATTTAAAATGGATTTTAAAATTATATATTTCTGTAAAAGTGGTTCCAGAATTTTTTTTGAAGGCAGGTGAAGAAAAGGCTTGTCAAACAGTGAACTATTAGATAGTAGCCTACTAACTTAGCTTAGACATATGATCCCCCATAACCTGACCCCACCTATCCTTCTACATATAAGATATAGAAATGTGCCCCAAATAACTAAATGCAAATTAAAACCACAATAAGAAATCACTATATATCTCCTAGAGTAACAAAAGTCAAAAATTCTAACAAGTGTTGGTAAGGACATGGAACAACAACAACAAAAAATCCTAATGCACAGCTATTGGGAGATGTTAAATGATACAACCACTTTGAAAAATGTAAGTGCATTCTACTGTCATGTATAACTAATTAAAAGAAAAACCTTAAACAATTTCAAAGCTAAAAAAACCAGCTCAGTAATTTTCTTACAAAATTGAGCATACATTAGATCATTTATTATGTGTAGATATATGTGTGTACACATGTGTGCATATGTGTATGAATATGAGAAATGAAAATATATGTTCACTTGATCTTTTAAAAAACCTATCACATAGTCAGATATAAACAGTAAAACAGTGAGAGGGAAGAGGAGGAAATACAGAGATATAGGTCAAACCATACAAAACTTTCAGTTATCTGGCATGAATAAGTCAGAGATCTAATGTATAGCATGAGGCTATAGTTAATAATATTATATTATATGCTAAAAATTTGCTAAGAGCAGATTTTAGGTATTCTTACCGTACACACAAAAGATAAATATGGTAAATGATAGATATGTTAATTTGCTTAATTATAATAATCATTTTGTTATGTATATCAAAATGTTTACACCTGAAATATATACAATGAAATAATTAATTTAAAAAAAAATACGCCTACCCAAAGATTGTATTTGAATGTTCATATGAGCTTTATTTACAGGAACAAAACATTGGAAATATCCAAAATCACCAACAAAATGTGACTGGATCAACTAATTGAGGTGAATTTGCTCATTATATCTTAACAATTAAAGGAAATAATATACTGATATACCCAACAACATAGGCAAGTCTCAAGAATGTTTAAATGAGCCCAAATGCTGGGCATCAAAGAATACCAACTGTGTGATTCCGTAGATGAAACTCTAGAATAGGCAAAACTGATCTATAATGACGGAGAGCAGAGCAGGGGTTGCCTGGGGCCAGAAGTGGTGGTTTGGTGGGGGAATCAACTGCAAAAGCTATAATATAAGAGAAGTTTTTGAGGTGATAGAAATGTTCTGTTGTCTTGATCGTGGTGGTGGTGGTGGTGGTTACAGGAGTCTATACATTTGTCAAAACCCATCAAGCTTACGCTTAATATGAGTACATTTTATTTTATGTTGTTATAGTTAAAGCTTTGTCCCAGGGTTTCATAAACTGACTTCCAGACCACTCACGTATAATGGAATCAAGCCTTTATTGAAGCACACCGGTGGTGGCTGACCAGAACATAAAGCTGTTCCCCTGATCAGCCCGGAACAATTGCAAGGGCACTCCTTATAAGCCTGAAAACCGCAAAAGGGATGTTGGGCGGGGGGTGTCTAGCGAATGCAAGCAAGCCAGGTTACAGAAGCAGGACAGTGCAGTCAAGGGGAGGGAAGCCTAACCAATCACAGTTAGCCCAGTCACCCCAGTTACAGAAACAGAGCCCAGTTACCCTAGTTACAGAAACAATGCCCCATTAGGTAGTTCCGTGTTCTTAAAGGTTTCTATAGCAAAAGGAAAAGAACATCTTGCTCCAGTCATGACTCTTCTACTTGGCATGGTTGTTTTACAGGATGAAGTCATAAAACAAAATGGAGTCACATTTGCTCCTACTATCACAATGTGAATTATAGTTCAACTTTTTTTTTTTTGGTTCTAAGTATTAAACCCAGGGTCCCTTTATCACTGAGTTACACCCTCAGCCCTTTTTATTTATTATTTTGAGACAGGGTCTCACTCAGTTATTGAGGCTGGCTTAGAACTTGCCGTCCTCCTACCTCAGTCTCCTGAGTCACTGGAATTACAAGTGTGCGCCACTCAGCTAAATTTGATATTTTTTAATAAATTTAAAAGATATTGTGAGTTAGAAGTGCTGAAAGGATTCAGGATTCAGGCCCAGGGAAAAGATTAGCATGCTGCAATCCCATTTACTTCCTAGAACAAAAATTTTCTCCTCTCTCCTCCTCCTCCTCCTTTCTTCTTAGTCTTTTCCCCTCTTCCTCTTCCTCTTCCTCCTCTTCCTCTTCTTCCCCTTCTTCTTCTCCTTCTCCTTTTTCTCATTTCTTCCTCCTCCTCCTCCTCCTCCTCTTCTTCTTCTTCAAGTTCCCACCTTTTTATTGGTGCATTAGAGTTGTACATAATGATGAGGTTTTTTGTTATATGCATATAATATAACAATAAAATTTGGTCACTATCACTCCTCAGCACTTCTGCCCGCCTTCCCCTCCCTGGTCCCTTTCCTCTACTTATCTCCACTTTATTTTCATGAGATAACCCCCCTCCAATTTTTCCTTTCTAGCTTCCACATATGAGAGAAAACATGATCCTTGCCTTTATGAGTTTGGCTTATTTCACTTAACATAATGGTTTCTAATTCCATCAATTTTCCTGCAAATGAGATAATTTCATTTTTCTTTATGACTGAATAAAACTCCATTGTGTATATATATGACATTTTCTATATCCATTCATCCACTGGTGGACACCTAGGCTGGTTCCATATTTGGCTATTGTGGATTGTGCTGTTATAAACATGGATATGCATGTATCATTATAAAATGATGACTTTAATTCTTTAGAATAAATACCGAAGACTGGTATAGCAGCTAAATCATATGGTGATTCCATGCCTGGTCTTTTCTTTTTTAATGTTTTTATTTGTTATTTTTAGTTATACAAGACATTAGAATGTATTTTGACATATTATACATACATGGAGTGTAACTTCCTATTCTTGTGCTCCTACATGATGTACAGCTACACTGGTCGTGTATTCATATATGAACATAGGAAAGTAATGTCCAATTCATTCTACTATCTTTTCTATTCCCTTTTTCTTCCCTTCCCTTCGTTCCACTTCGTCTAATCCAAAGTACTTGTATTCTTCCCTCCCGCCCCTTTATTGTGTATTAGCATCCACATATCAGAGAGAACATTTGACCTTTGGTTTTTTGGGACTGCATGCCTAGTCTTTTTTTTTTTAAGAGAGAGAGAGAGAGAAGAGAGAGAGAGAGAGAGAGAGAGAGAGAGAGAGAGAGAGAGAGAGAGAATTTTTAAATATTCATTTTTTTCAGTTTTTGGTGGACATAACATCTTTATTTTATGTTATGTGGTGTTGAGGATAGAACCCAGCGCCCTGCACATGCCAGGCGAGCTTGTTACCGCTTGAGCCACATCCCCAGCCATGCCTAGTCTTTTGGGGAACCTCCATACTGATTTCCATAGTGATTGTACTAATTTACAATCTGACCAACAGTGTTACTTTTACTTCATATATTCTTCAGCATTTATTATTGTTCATATTTTTATGACTGCCATTCTGACTGGTGTGAAATGAAACCTCAGTATGTTTTTTTTAATCCTTATTTTATTTTTTATGTGGTGCTGAGGATTGAACCCAGTGTCTCACATGTGCCGGGCAAGCCTTCTACCACTGAGCCACAACCCCAGCCCTCAGTGTAGTTTTGATCTGCATTTCCCTAGTTGCTAATGATACTGAACATTTTTCATATATTTGTTGCCCATTTGTATTTCTTCTTTTGAAAAGTGTCTTTAATTCATTTGCCCATTTATTATTTAGATTATTTGATTTTTTGGTGTTAAGTTTTTTGAGTTCTTTATATATTCTAGCTATTAATCTGCTGTCAGAAGAGTAGCTATCAAAGATTTCCTTCCATTCTGTAGGTTCTCTCTTCACATTCCTAATTGTTTCCTATGCTGTGTAGAAGATTTTCATTTGATGGCCTCCTATTTATTAACTCTAGGCATTATTTCCTGAGATTTAGAGGGCCTATTGAGAAAGTTGTTGCCTGTGCCTATATGCTGGAGTATTGACTCTATGTTTTCTTCTAGGAGTTGCAGTTTCCTAGGTCTTTGATCCATTTGAGTGATTTCTGTGCAGGGTGAGAGATAAGGGTCCAGTTTCATTCTTCTAATGGATAACCTGTTTTTCCAGCACCATTTGTTAAAGGCTGTCTTTTATTTAATTTTTGACACCTTTGTCATGGGTCCTATGACTATATCTGTGTGGGTTTGTCCCTGTGTCTTCTATTCAGTACCATTGGTCTATATGTCTGTTTTTATGCCAGTACCTCGCAGTTTTTGTTACAATAGCTTTGTAGTACAATTTGAAGTCAGGTATTTTGATGCCTTCAGCGTTGCTTTTTTGGCTTAGAATTGTCTTGGTATTTTTCCTTTCAAATGAATTTTAGGGCTTTTTTTTTCTAATTCTGTGAAGAATGTCATTTGTATTTTTGATGGGGATTGCATTAAATCTGTACAATGCTTTTGGTAGTTTGACCATTTTGATAATATTAATTCTGACTATCCATGAACATGGGAGGTCTTTCTATCTTCTGAGGTTTTCTTCAATTTCTTTCTTCGTGTTCTATAGTTTTCATTATAGAGGTCTTTCACCTCCTTGGTTAGATTTATTCCTAGGTATTTTATTTTTTTCTGAGGCTATTGTACATGGAATTATTTTCCCAATTTCTTTCTCAGCACATGCATTGTTGGTATATAGGAAAGCTATTGATTTTTGTATGTTCATTTTGTAACCTGCTACTTTGCTAAATTTGTTTATTAGCCCTAGCAGTATTATGGTGGCTTTTTTTTTTAAAAAAAATCTTTTATGTATAGGATCATATCATTTACAAACGGTAATATTTGACTTCTTCCCTTCTTATTTTTATCCCTCTTATTTTTTTCTCTTGCCTAATTGCTCTGGTTAGAATTTCTAGCATTATGTTAAATAGAAGTACTGAGAGTGAACATTCTTGTTTTTTAAAACAAGAATTTTAAAGAGACAAAGGCTAGCCAAGGAGAAAAGACATCAGGAACAAAGCAAAAAATGGCAATTCACACAGTAAATTTTTAAAAAAAGGATTATTACTATGTTTTGGAGGTTTTTGTTTGTTTGTTTTTGACAAAGTACTGTTGCTGAGGATTTGGGCTTTTATTCAGCATTATTTAGCAGCAATGAAGCACATTTTAAGAATGCACTAATGATTAAATACTGCAGCTTTTTAAATAATGTTCCTCAAGCTTTTGTCTAATGGATTTTCAGGCAGTTGAATGGTTGTGTTTAGTCCTTGACCTACACAGTTTAATTATCCTTATTGACTGACTCATGAAATTCTATCATGTGCAGTGGTATGCTATAAATGAAGCTTTGTTCCTTTCATGAAATTGAGAATTCTCTGCCTTTCCTCCTGGCTCAGGATCAAGATCTGGGCTGCATCTTCTCCCACTGTCTGAGACAGAAACTTAACAAGAAAAATGACCATGAAAAAGATATCTTTTTTTAATCTTTATTTTTATGTGGTGCTGAGGATTGAACCCAGTGCCTCATGCATGGTAGGCAAGCACTCTATCACTGAGCCACAACCCCAGTCCAAGATATCTTGATATTCTATCAGAATCCACATGAACACTGCTCATATGAGATTCTTTTTTATTATACCATGAAACAAAATTTCATAATCAAGGCCAGCCATACCAACAGAAAATAGGTGGCTGAGATGGGGTAATGTGGGGACATTTGGAAGACCAGGGTGTCTCTTAAAATGACTCTCTTGTGCTTACCTTACCAATGGCCAGGAATTCCCCCCAATAAAGTGCCATTCCTGTAGCTCAAGTCCGTTCTCAAAGATGACCTTTGAGATTGCTTTTCACACCAACATTTGAGCATTCTAAAATAATACTTGAAAATTTGAGATTCTTAGGCTAATAAGGGCTTGCATACATATTTTACTCAAACTGCGTAGTATTAAATTGGTAAGTATACCCAGAAAAAGTAGAAATAGATTTTGAAGTTGAGTATTTTCTCTAGTTTACCCATACAAGCAATCTTTCTTCCTGTCACTGTCTGAATTTTTTTTTATAATTCTACAGTTTGGAGGAAACTCATAAGGTGATTCTTGCAATAGATGGAAAGATAGATTCATTTTTTTTTTTTTTTTTTTTTTAAAGCTAGAGAGAGAGAGGGAGGGAGAGAGAGAGAGAGAGAGAGAATTTTTAATATTTATTTTTTAGTTTTCGGCGGACACAACATCTTTGTTTGTATGTGGTGCTGAGGATCGAACCCGGGCCGCACGCATGCCAGGCGAGCGCGCTACCGCTTGAGCCACATCCCCAGCCCGATAGATTCATTTTTTAGACAAATCTGTTTTGCATCTATTTGAAAATTCATTTAAGAATTATTCATTCCTGACTCACGAGTCTGAGGCAGGACAACTGTACTTTGAAACCAGCCTGGGCAGCTTAGGGATGCCCTGTCTCAAAATTAAAAGGAAAGAAAAGCATTGGGGATGTAGTTCAGTGGTACAACGCGTTCCTAGCATGCACAAGGCTCCGGGTTTTAATCCATCATCACACCCATACACAGGATTTTTTTCCCCTTGTAGTCTCTGCTCTTTGAAGTGTTTTTTGAATTTGTTATAACATCTGTTTTCACCATTAATGAATTAAAATATTTGACACATATACATTTTATATTTAATTTTATCCTACAAAGTGTATCTTTTAATATGCATAATTTTGGATCCAAGGAGGAGAAACTTCAGTGAATCTTATACCATTGTCGTTCTTCTTGTTTGTTCGTTTTTGGTACCAGGGATTGTACTAAGGGGAGCTTAACTACTGAGCCACATCCCCAGCCCTTTTTAAATTTTATTTTGAGAGAGGGTCTTGCTGAGTTGCTTAAGGCCTCTCTAAATTGCTGAGGCTTGCCTTGAACCTGTGATCCTTCTGCAACAGCTTCCCAAACTGCTGGGATTATAGGCAGGTGGTACCGCACCCAGCCCACTGTAGTTTTTGATACATTGTCACCTTCTAGTCTGGCAAGGTAAGGTCCCTTTCATATTTGTTTTCATAATTTCCTTTTATCCCCATTCCTCACTCTCATTTTTTCCCCACTCCATCACAAACAACTCTTTTGATGCATATTTTTATTTGAGTGTGTTCCTGTAGAATAGTGCTGTTTTAAATTGAATGGTGTAGAATGCTGTATGTTTTTAATTGAAATCAGACAATAAGCATATTTAATTGTGCTAATTTAAGAATTGAGCTGAATGATTGCATGGAGCTCACACACACACACACACAATCACACACATACAATCACACACACACACACAATCACCACCTAGATGTAGAATATTTCCAACACTGTGCTCCTTCCCAAATACCACAACTACCAGCAGCCCCACTTCAGAAATAATCACTACCTGAGTCTTGTCCCTCCTATACCTCTATTTTGTCTGTTCTAGAACTTAATGTGGGCTCTTGAACATAGCAAACAATATGTTCTCTGTTGCATTTGGCTTCTTTCACTCATCCCTATGCCTATATGATACATTCATGCTATCGTGTATGGGACTAGTTTGTTCATTTTTATTGCTGAGTGTATTGGTTTTTAAAAATATACTACAATTTGTCCTTTCTTTTCTTGAAGGTGAGAACTTAGACCATCTACATGCATACTGTATTAACATGACTTTACTATTCCACCAACATTATCAGTGTAACTTTACTATTTTAAGAAACTCTTATCCAGGAAGACAAGTCACAAGCCATTTTATTACTCATTTCAGGAACTTCCTGAAAGAAACTCATCAGTAGAAAGCATCAAATGATGACTTATAGCCTTAGTCTCTTTAAACTTCTAGCTTTTCTTTGCTGAGCCCATCAATCCTAAACTACTACATCATATTCTTACTCAGTCCTAACAAAGACCCTTACCCTAGACTCACCTTAAAGGCAACTTCAAAATTTCAGTAATCCTGACTTCGCCCTAACCATTCTAAGACACTATGAAGACTCTGTCAAGATATTCCTTACTCAGCTTTGTTTTATCAGCCGGTGAGTTTGGGGATAATTTCAGGAGCCAGCATTCCACAGGAGGTATTTGCTCTGTTTCTAGTTTTTTTTTTTCTTTTTTCTTTTTTGGCTTTTATAAATAAGACTGCTATAAATATTCTTGTACATTTTTTAAATGGACCTATCTACTTTGTTTCAGAGGGGACTGTGTGTTTGTATTCTAGTTTACCTAAATGTTATCATGTTATGTATTTCTTTACCAATTTGGAGATTTCATATAAAGTTGAACTACCCAGATTTTCCTGGATAACCAAAAGGCCTGCCAGTCTCAGTAGCGCATACCTGTAATTCCAGCAACTCAGGAGGCAAAGACAGGAGGATCACAAGTTCAAAGCCAGCAGCAGAAACTTCTCAAGGCCTTAAGCAACTTAGCGAGAACTTGTTTCAAAATAAAAACTAAAAAGGGCTGGGGATGTCGCTCAGTGGTAAAGTGCCCCTGGTTCAATCCCTAGTACTATCTCCCCCCTCCTAAAAAACCCAAAGGCCTGACATTACTGGACCAGCATTCCCTTGTTGTCACACTGAGCCAGCACTAAGAAAAAGCTCTTTGCTATAGACAACTATGAGGTTTCTGCTCTGCCTCATCTATACACTGACCTTGTTAAAGCTAATCTGTCTTTTCCAGTGGGAGTTTTAGTTGGTAATCTCCATTTGAACCACAAGCTTGGGAAGGGTAACTCTAAGCTCTAATTGACTCCACTCTACTACAGTCATCCAGGAGAAGATTTTACTGGAGAAAATCAGGACTGGAAGGTTCTGAGGAATGAGGATCCTCTGCCATTGATGGAGAGAGGCAGCAAGCACAGAGAGCAAAGGTGACTTAGGACATCTCTCTTGATCTGTTTTGAAATTCAAGCCAGAACCATTGCTCTTCAGAAAGAGTCTGGTAGCAGAAAAACTAAAGGAATGAATACCAAAGAAAAGCCCAAGTCAGCCAGATGTGGTGGCACATGCCTGTGATACCAACAGCTCGAGAGGCTGAGGCAGGAGAATAACAAGTTCAAGGGCAGCCTCAGCAACTTAGTGAGGCCCTAAGCAACTTAGGGAGACACTGTCTCAAAATTAAAAAAAATTTAAAAAGGGCTGGGAACGTGGCTCAGTGGTTAAGAACCCCAAGTTCAATTCCCAGTGCAAAAAAAAAAGAGGCCAAAATCTATCTAACTCATTTGTATTGTTTAAGAATCAAATAAACATTCGTGAAACATCTTGCAGTTAGGGTGTTGAAGTCCCAAAGAAGAGTTAAGACAAGAGCCCATTGTGCAATTCAAAGAATTTAATGTAATCTGGAGTCCTTTAAGTCATAAAAAATAAATTAATCACTAAAGCCCAGTGCAGCCTTTTTATTATTTTGGGAGACATAGGAACAGTGCAGAACAGAAATCAAATACACTTCCACAAAATCAATAGAGACCCATTGGCACCAAGGACTGAGGGCAAGACTGTATGCTAATTCAGGAAATCTTTCCTTCCTTACCAAGTTGGTGGGGGGAGAGGGGTGGTTTTTGTTGTTGTTGTTGTTGTTGTTGTTTGTTTGTTTGTTTGTTCCAGGTTGGAAAGAGCATGTGTTTGGGAGGCACACATGTACTTAATATAATAGGCCTATTGTGATGGTTTAGATATGTTAGACAATGAAAGGATTGGAGGAGAAATGATTGGGTTATAGCCTTAACCTAATCAGTGAATTAATCCCTGATGGAATTAACTGAGTGGTACTGGAGACAGGTGGGGTGTGGCTGAAGGAAGTGATTCATTGGGGGCATAGTTTGGGGGTATATATTTTGTATCTGGAGGGTGGAGTTTTTCTCTACTTTCTGATCATGATATGAACTGCTTCCCTCTGCCACACTCCTTCACCCTGGTGTTCAGCCCCACCTTGAGCCCCAAGGAATGGAGCCAGTTTCTATGGACTAACACCTCTGAAACCACAAGCCTTCTAATAAACTTTTCCTTCTCTACAATTGTGCTGGTAGGGTCTTTTAGTCACAGCACTAAAAAAGCTGACTCAAACACCTATTAACAGAAGGAAGTGAGCTGTCTGTGCCTCACATAGGGAACTGTATAAAGGAAGTCAGGGCTTCCCGCCACTAAAATTGTTTAACCCTTTCCCAAACAAAATTCACCTCTGTCTGCTTGCTTCATGTGATGGTCTTAGGGGAACTGAGTGGTCAGTGGGGCAAGAGAAAGGAGGCTAAACCACTCTGTTATTATACTACCTCAACCCATCATGTTATCAGATTTCAGCAACATCAGCAGAAGGAGAAGGGTGGCTAGTGGGGAGTTGGGCACAGAAGGAAAGGTGCAGGACAGTGGGGACCAACTTCATGGAATCTTCTGTGTTTCCGTAGCTAAAAGAATACTGTCTTCCAAAGGGAGACCGTATATTGGGGCTACATTTGTATTGTTTAAGAACCAAATAAATCATACCTACCATTGTTTGTCAAAGAGTTTGATGTAAATTAATCGACTCCATCAGATGTCAGCCATGAAAATATATTGGACTGTTTTCTAGACCAAACTAATCTTTAGCTGCCCAGAACAACCTTGGGTTGGGTAGGCAGCACTTGACGTTGCATGCTTTCAGAATGTGTGATCCTCAGTTATTCACATCAGAGGCTGCTGTTTTCATTCCCCTCCACAGACCAGGACAGGTCTCATTCCACAAAAACACCTGTAATTGAGGGTCCTGAGTGTTCACCTGTAAACTATACTTTGGCTCTTTTTCTCAGGTCCCCTGAGCTTCTTTCCCAGGTTCCCTGTGCTCCCACCCCACCTCTAGTGTCAGCCCATCAGTTAACTTGAACCTTCATTTTTCAGCCCACACATCTGTCTTCCAGTTCATTAACCCATGTCCCCTTTGTCCTGGGCTCAGGTTCTAATAATGCCTACTTGTTGGCCTGACTTCCCTGGATGTCCTCTGAAGAATTGTTTCAACAAGCAGCCAGATCAAATTCTTGCTTCCCATGTAGATGTTGCAAAATATAAAGATGAAAAGCATCTCAAGATATTCCTGTAGGCTAAATTAGAAGCCCCCAACCATTTATAAAATTTTCATTGTTTAAAAACTTTTGCTGGGTGTGGTGTTGCGCACCTGCAATCCCAGTGACTCAGGAAGCTGAGGCAGGAGGATAGCAAGTTAGAGGTCTCAGAAACAGTGAGACCCTCAGTAACTTAGTGAGACCCTTTCTCAAAATAAAAAATATAAAGAGATGGGGATGTGACTCAGTAGGAAGTCTCCTTGGGTTCAATCCCTGGTACTAAAAAAAAGCCACAATTTTTTTGGGGGGTGTGGGTACCAGGGATTAAACTCAGGGGTGCTTGACCATTAAGCCACACCCCCAGCCCTATTTTGTGTTTTATTTAGAAACAGGGTCTCACTGAGTTGCTTAGTGCCTTGCTTTTTGCTGAGGTTGGCTTTGAACTCACGATCCTCCTGTCTTGGCTTCCCAAGCCACTGGGATTACAGGCATGCACCACTGCACCTGGCCAAATTTATTGACAGATTTGTTTGTGCCAAGCACAGTACTAAATGTTAGTTTGGTCCTTATCTGACTGAGTTGCCATTTCCATGTTTTTAGGGCTGTGTCCTCAACAAATGGATGGTTGAAATAGTTCAAAATGTTACAGTTATGGAATGATTTACATTTTAAAACTATGATGTATAAGCCAATTTTCATAGTCACCTCAGTCATCCGCTCCAGTGGACTAAAGTCAAGCAAGACCTTTCCTGATGAATTTGTGGGAAATATTAAGAATATAAAACACATTTAGGAGATATTAGAAAGACATCATGGAGAGAATTAAGTTTAATGCCCTCCATTTTCTGTGTAATAACCTGTAGCTGTCGTCCCTCAAAGCACATCAGTTTCAGCAGGATAAGAGATTTTTTGAGGTCATAACCACACTTAAACATTTACATTGTGCTCTACGATCTAATAAGTCGCCCAGCCCTCTCTATGGAGTTCACCTAGTAGTAGCCCCCATGTGGAAGCTCAGGAGGACGCTGAGCCCTAGGGTAAGCAGCCCTGTGGGAGTCAGGAGTCATCAGTGGTACATCAGCTCTCCCATGATTAGCTCTGTGGCCTTATGAGAGTCAGTTTCTTGGAGCTTCTTCTTAATTGTAAAGTTAAGGAAGAAGTCCAGATGGTCTAAGTCTTTTCAGGTCAGACATTGCACAATCCCATTAATTTTCAATCATACAATTATGCAGTTACCAAACTGAAATGCCTGGAAGGGTCAGGCCAAATAAATAAAGTGATTAAATGTGGTGATGAAGACGAAGGGAATCTTGGGGAGGGAGGACTTCAAAACAGACTCCCACAATCCTTTTTGCATGCTCAAATCTCAGGTATAGGTAATTTATGTTTTGTCATCTTGGATATAGTCTTACCCAAGTGAGCACATTCCAGAGATAGCACCTTCTTTGGGCACAGTGCTGGGCCCAAGCACCCCTATTGCAGAAATCCTTGAGCTGCAGCTTGCCTAGGCTACATATTGGGAATAGGAATGGTAATAAACTGGAGAGCATGCACCCCATCTGTCATGAACCTGGTTGGTGCCCCACTTGAAATTCTCTTTTTGCCAGCTGTGTGCTCAACCTCCAGTTCCTATGTGCTTGGCTGATATTTCACCCCTGTGAAGAGGTTGTCTGGGGACACTGGAATTAACCAGTGATGAGGGAAGGGGAAGTGTCCTCCCTTCTTAGTGGCCATCCGTAGCCAATGAACAGAGGATTTAAAGCCCCTTCCGCTACCTTTAGGCAGGTTAAATTCCAAGGTATCTTTCGTCTTTCAGTTCTCCTCGAGTCATCAGGTTGAATCTAGGACTCGACCTGAAATCACACTCTTACTGGACTTCTCCCTTTTCTTATCCCTTTTCCTGAACCCCTTATCAATTTCTGTGGGGAGCACTTTTTAAAAAAAAATCATTTCCCAAATCCTTGGCTCAGAGTCTGCTGACCAAAATACTATCTAAATGCATTCATATGCAACTTTTTCAAAAGGTTATTTTCTTTTAAATGAAGTTTATCCAAGAGCCAAATTTAGCTAATAAGTTACCAGTTTGAAATTTCTGCCTTAATCTAAAAAAAAAAAAAAATTATCCTCAGTCCATTAAGAAATCCGGGAACTTGACAAAGGTGTTGAAGAATTTGACAAAGATGCTGAGAATCTCCAGAGACTTATATATCTAATGCCTATGGCCATTATAAGTTCTTAGGTTTCCTAATGCATTCAGTTCTTTTTGCTCTATATATCAACACCTGCAGGTGTAAAAAATTGGAGAACAGGAACAGTGAAGTAATTCCTGGACTGGTTTATGGTGCAGAGTAAAAATCACTTACTCTTTGTAGTATTCTTTGTGCTATTAAGGCCTAACATTTGTCCAGTGTAATATAGCTTTCAAAGTGCTTTTGAATATATGGTTCTGTTCAACCCTTCCATGTCTCTGCAAGAGATATTATTATCTCTGTTTAACAGATGAGGAAATTAAGGTGCCAAAAGTTGCAAATCAGATAAATAGAACTGTAAAGTATGAATGTTCTTCTAGAATATAGAGAGTTAGGGAACAACCTCTTGCTTTAGGAAATTGGTAATTCCAAGTCAGATAGTAGTAAGAGAAGAACATGTAATAATTGAGTTAAACAAAGAAAATTTGCAGGGAATATAAAAAAGGTAAATTAGAACGCTTGTAGGAGAAACCAAAGAAGGTGACATCATGAAGAGTTGGCAAAATAAGCAAAATAGTAAAAAAGAAAAAATGTGGCTCATAAGAAAGGTGGAAAGGTAGAGAGAGGACTGTCTGACAGAGGTGGATGAAGCCCCCCCCCCCCAAGAAGAGAAATGGGAAACAGCAAAAAGGGGTCAGGATAAGGCGGAGTGACAAAAGCAATAAACAATACAGACTCAATAGGTAATATAAATAGGTCAAGATGGTCCCAACACAGACAGGAATCCAGAGAGTGGTCCTGCCCTCCCTGAGAGAGGGAGGTAGCTAACAACTAGGCAAACATGGAGCCAAGTCAGGCATGGAGACGTCCAGTGATAGGCAACAGGCAGAAGCAGGCAGCTGAGTCTGCAAGCTGGTGAGGACACAGTGTTTTGCAAGCTAAGAGAAGGCACTTCCAACATCAGGTCCTAAGAATTCTGTCCCAGATATATATATAGCAAAAGATTGGCTATATTGGGCAGGGACTGTGACTGGGAAGAGCAGGAAGTGATATTAAAACACAGCCCCAATTGTGGAAACTAAGGTCCAAGGCAAAGCAGATGGAGTCCAAGTTTCAGACTGGCAGATTGCTAATTTGGTGTTACAAATTTTCCTCTTGATCCCAGAATCTGAGGTCAGTTGGAAAATGTGGAGCACAGTCATAAAATGTATAAACTCCTAGAGATTTTGCATATGTTTAAATCCTGGTTCTACCACTTAGTAGCTCTAAGACCTCAGACATATTATTTAACTTCTCTGTGCATGGATTTTCCAATCTGTAAAATGAATATAAGAATAGCATCTTCTAGCTGGTCACAGTGATGCATGCCTGTAACCCTAGTGACTTGGGCAGCTGAGGCAGGAGGATGACAAGTCCGAGGCCAGCTTTGTCAATTTAGTGAGACCCTGTCTCAAAATAAGAATTAAAAAAAAAAAAAAACAGGGTTGGAGATGTAGTTCACAGGCAGAGTACCCCTGGGTTAAATTCCTAGTACCACCAAAAAAAAAAGTATCTTCTTCATAAGGTTTTTAGGAAGATTGAATTAAAGTATATAAGGTAATTATAAGAGTAGTTAATATATAGTTTACAATATAGATATCAGCTGTTATTTAGTGGGGTATTGCAACTGGTATGGGGGAAGGGGAAGGGCCTTTGTAGTCAGGAAACCAGGCAAGTTAAAATGAATGGCAAGCCAGGAAAGATATTTAAGAAAATAATTTGTATAGCATCTTACTAAAACTGCTGGATAGCTTTGGAAGAGAATTGTGGACAATGGGATGAAAAATCACTGTCAGAATTCGATATTTTCATTTTTCTCTGTGGCCTTGAATCCTCGCTGTGATGAGAACAGCTGCTCATCCTTGTAAGCCTTTGAAAGGTCATGAACTTGGCAATAAGCCTGCCCTTTATCAGCCCTTGCTCTTTATTTCTTCTGTGCAAACATAAAGAGCTCCCAATTCTATCAATCCCACGAATTCTACACACCAGGATATTTTCTGTCACCTGCCTTAAATCCTACAACCTCCTACCTGGAAGAAGATGTGCTTCTCAATTGGGGAAAGGCTGGAACTGTGATTTTAAAATGAGTGTGTTGTTTTTAGTGGGAATGATGGAGATGGCTTTTGTAACGCCAAAGGGATTCAGAGAGATTAAGAGTAAGCTAGATTATTATTGCAGTGCATAAATTAATTACAAAAGCTTTTGGTCATAAGCCTTTACTTGGGCAAAGAAAAAAGAAAGCCTATAGCTTTACCTTTATTGGAAGACTGGTTTGTAGAAACAACCATGACAGGGATGCTGATGTAACTGGAAACAGCGAGAGGTTGAAGAACCACACACAGGATCAAGATTTGATATTCACCCAACACTAATTTTTGAAGCCCATGGTACGTGATGAACTATGCTTACCACATTTAGGCCATGTGTGATTTCACCCACCAGAGATGTGTTTCAAATGCTAACACTGCGAGCAATTTGAAAGAGAATTAGTTAATAGCTCAGTTTTTCTTTTATATGTAATAGAGCAATAGCAACCCGTGCATAAAGTTGAATTAAAATATTAATTTTCCAAGAGTTCTGGGAGTTTCAAGGTTTATTTCTGTAGATATTTAGCACCTCCTAAAAATGAGCTATGACTGCAGTGATGATTTTAGCCTAAAACCTTTTATTTCTTTTTTTTCCCCCAGACAATCTGGGTTCTGGTTCATGCTGGAGTGGCAGAGAGCTAAATGAAAGGTAGCAAACTCATTTGCTGAAACCATTTTCTCAGTCTGAAAGATAATGACAGTGATAGCCCAGCGTAAGAAAACGGTTTGAAGATAACCTAAAAACCAATCTGCGCACCTGCTGAGAATCATAGATGTGATATGATGAAGACGGATCCGCCAGGCATGATCCTCAGTAAACAAATGTTTCTGGAGGGTCTACTGCACAAAGGATATGCTATTAGATGTGATAGGAGATCCAAAATAAGCAGAATTCATAACTGCTACGCCTGAGAATGTCTGTAGCCCATTTGGGAGAGAAGAAACACAAACGCAATTGCAAATGAGGCAAAACATGAGAATAGATGGTCTCTGTGTGAACATTAGAAGCTCCCAGCACACACCACCCCCGTTGTTGCAATAAGAGAAAATTAGCTTAAATAATAGTGTGACTCATGCGTGTGAAAAATCAGGTGGATTACAAATGGTTCAACTGGTCACCAAAGTCGTAATGTTTTTCTGGTTTCTCAAACTCTTCCTCCCTTAGGCCGGCTTCCCTCAGAATCCTGAAATGACTGCCACACTTCCAGGTTTCACATCACATTGACAATTCTGAAGAAAGAACATATATTCTAGCATTTCAAACAAGAACCTTAAAATCTACTCTGATTCTTAAATTCCACAGCCACCTGGGTGATGGACATGTTCACCAACATAAGGCAATTGGGATCCACCCCTGGAAGTAAGAAAAGGGTGAATGTCCCTCTCCAAACTCTAGGGTGGCTGCATGAGAGAGAGATAGATGAGCAAAGGAGAATCTACTTGGCTGTGTGAAGAAGGGAAAAGGGGAAATGTACATTGAATAGGTAATCACCCAAGTCCATTCAGGAAAGTATGAAACTCTCCTAGAATTGGTTCTAAGGTTTCACAGTTAAAATGTTAGCCATTTTATTGAGCCTCAATCTTCTATGACAATTTAAGCTAATTTATTTTTCTTCTATCCTGACTAGAACTGGAAAGGTATGAATTCCTTTGTGCCCTCAGAACACCTGTTCATGTATTTGAGAGTTATTGGAAATGTATGATAATCCTTCAATTGTCATACATTTCCAATAATTTGAATTCTTTTTTCTCTTAAAATGTACTTGAGAATAACCTGTTTTCCTACTGCAGGACTTTTCCCCTGACTCTTTTCTGTATATTCTTTAGTGTCTCAGAATGTCATATTAAATCACAGTGAAATCTCAGTGAAGCCTAATGCTTGCTATAGCTACCCCTAAATAAGAACCTATCATAGCAGAATCTATATGGTTGATGGGTCCAACAAATGCAATGAGATATTTACTAGTTTTCACATTTTATTTTATATGTGTGTGTGTGTGTGTGTGTGTGTTTGTGTGTCGGGTGGGGGGAGGGTCCCGGGGATTGAACCCAGGGTGCTTAACACTGCAGCCCTTTTATTTTTTATTTTTAAAGACAGGGTCTCACTAAGTTGTGCAGGGCCTCAATAATTTGCTGAGGCTGATCTTGAGCTTGTGATTTTCCTGCCTCCACCTCCCTAGAAGCTGGGAGGTTCCTACATTTTAAAGATGAGCAAACTGAAGATATCAGGAGTTAAGCAACTTGCCCAAAAACATGACAGCAGCGACTGGATTATGGATTCTCTGATTCCAAGGTCTACTCTTTTCATATTAACCCAGACTGACTCTAAAACCCTAATATTCCAGCCTGAGAAATGCTGAATATAATTGGTGAACAAAAGTTATTTCTGCGCATTATGTAAATATAAGGAAAGAAGTATTAGCACCTGCAAGCTTGTCACTTAAAAATTATTCCAAGGTTAATATATTAAAACAAACTATCCATCTTCAATATTCAAACTGAGTCCCCCAAATCACTTAATTCTCCTCCAAAGTCACACTTATGAAGTGGTATGGGTGGAATGCATTATAATATAGAAGTGATTAATGATTTGCATATGCTAATAACAACTTTATGGCCCTGCTTCAATTCTTGCTGATTAACTGATTTTAGACAAGGTTACTTAGACTTCAAAATATAAGCAATGGAATATCTTTTGATTTCAAAGTCAGTAGAAATTTACTGACTGAAGCAATTACTGGAAGGGTTAAAAAAAAAAAAAGAAAAAAATGTAATTATGTAATGTTGAGTTTAAGCCATGGAGAAAGGGCCTCAATTAAAGCCAGCCCAAAAAAAGTAATTAGGCTGCAC
This sequence comes from Marmota monax, assembly GCF_021218885.2. Lineage (NCBI taxonomy): Eukaryota > Metazoa > Chordata > Mammalia > Rodentia > Sciuridae > Marmota > Marmota monax. The sequence continues at coordinate 24,339,355 of NW_026695215.1, read as the reverse complement.
ATCACTGTCAGAATGAACTGGAACAAGGGAAAGAAAAAAATCTGGCGAGGAAAAGAGAGGAAAATGTCATGGTACTGTCACTTACATTAGCACAAAATTATCCTCCTGGTGTCATCCCCTTTTCTCTGTCTTTGGAAGGCCGCTCTTCACACATTTGCAGATGTTTCTGACAGTCTCAAGTTGGTCTTCCTTATAATAACCAAAGAATTGCGTTCCAAATGCTTTTCAGGCTCATTTTTTTTTCTTCTCTAAAACCAAGTTGTCAGTAAGTAGGAATAGTAAGTAGGAAACTGTCGGGGTGATGTGACCCTGAGAGAAACACTTGGCCTTGGAACATTTTTGGTAGAAAAGACACTTCTGCCTATGTTACGTGGAAAGACCTAGTTAATTCAGTCAAAATATTGTGATTTTTTAAAAAATATTTTAATTAGTTGTTGATGAACCTTTATTACTTATTTATATGTGGTGCTGAGAATCGAACCCAGTGCCTCACACATGCTAGGCAAGCACTCTACCAGTGAGCCACCACCCCAACCCCAAAATATTGGGATTTAGTAGAAACATTTCCAGTTACTAAGTTTTCAAGTTTTCTGGCTCACCCTAACATATTTTTCTGATTTACTATATATTTATTTATTATGAAAATGTTACAATAAATTAAAATGATTATAATGTAAGAATTGTTTATTATACAATAATTATACAAACAAGCTCCTCTTTGATAAAGAAATATGCACACATTTCCACCAGACCTAACAAATCAACTATTTTTCTTTCCTCACATCCCTTTTTAGTTCATGTCTATGTGTGCATATAATTTAAAATTTATTCAAATTTTAATACAAATATAATTTTGTATTCTTTATTTATTTTTAAGTAATTACCATTCCTTACTGTATATCATAATGGTTTTAATAATTTTATGATATTAAGCTAAAAACTATTTACCTAATATTGTACATACATACAATTTTCAATTTTTCCTGAATACAAATTAAGCTGCCATCAGTTTCATCTTGCACAAAACTTTCTCTGTGTTTTGATATTTCCTTGGGACCAATTCCTGCATATTTAACTACAATTTAAAAAAATGTGCCTAAGTCCTTTTGTCTTACAGTGTTGCTCAAGTCTGCTCTTTTTTTATTGACTTTTTGTCTGGATGGTATATCTATATTAAAAGTGGAGTGTAGAACTCATGTACTATTACTGCCTTGTTGTCAATTTCTGCTTTCAGGTCTATCAATATTTGCTTTATATACTTAGGCGCTCTGATATAGAATGCATGTATATTTGTAATTATGTCTTCCTGTTGAATTGACCCTTTTATCATTAGGTAATGACTGTGTCTCTAGAGGCAGTTTTTGACTTAAAATCTCCTTCTTCTGATATATGTAGTCACTCCTACTTACTTGCGTTTCTTTTTTTTTTTTTCCTCTGCTTGTATGTGAGGCGGGGGGCGCTGGAGATTGAGTGTAGGGGGGCAGGTACTGATTTCCTTTGTCAGTCCTTTTTATTTTATATTTTTCATTTTGAGACAGGGTCTTACTGAGTTGCCCAGGCTGGCCACAAAGTTGCAATCCTCCTGCTTCAGCTTCCTGAGTAGCTGGGATTACAGGCAGGCACCACCATACCTGGCATTCTGCTTTCTTTTGTTTACCATTTGCACAACATATTTTCCCCATCCCTTCACTTTCAGCCTATGTATGTCCTTGAATCTAACGTGAGTCTTTTGCAAGTAGCATGTAGTTGGATCTTGTTTTTTAATCCATTAAGCCACCCTATAATTTTATGAGGCGCTTAGTCCATTTACAGCTAAAGTAATTATCAATAAGGAAGGATTTACTATGGCATATTGTTAACCACTTTCTGTGTGTCTTGTGGTTCTTTTGTCCTTTATCTTTCTTGCTGTCTATTGTGTTTCATTGTTGTTTTTTATTGCTAGGTGTTCATTTCTCTTTTTCTTTTGTGTAACTTCTATAGGTATTTTCTTTGTGGTTATCACAGGGCTCACACAAAATATTTTGTAGATATAACTGGTATATTTTATGTTGATAGCAGCTTAACTAGCCCTGCATGAAAGACTGCTATGCTTTTATCCCCCCCACCACCACATTATATGCTATTAATGCCACAATTTATAAAGATTTATATTATTTATATTTATATTAACATAATTTACATAATTTATAGTTGCTTTTGATACTTGTGTCTTTTAACATATAGTAGGATTACAATAGACTTACTATTATAACAATATTCTTTTTTTCTATATATTAACCTTTTCTAATAAGTTTTATGTTTTTAACTCTCTTCTTATTATTTAGCATTCTCTAGTTTTATTATGAACTCTTTAGCATTTCATGTAAGAACCATCTAGCAATGATGAACTCCCTCATTTGTTTTTCTGAGAAAGTCCATAATCCCCATTGTCTTTTTTTTTTTTTGTACTGAGGATTGAACCCAGGGACACTTTACCACTGAGCTACACCCCTAGGTCTTTTCATTTTTTTAAATTTTGAAACAGGTTAGCCTTAAACTTGAGATCATCCTGCCTCTCGAGTTGCTGCCTAGAACAACAACATGTGATCCTCAGCCTCTCAAGTTGCTGGGATTACAGATGTGTACCATTGTTCCTGACAATCCCTTCAGGTTTTGTTTTGTTAATATATTTTTAGTTGTATATGGACACAATATCTTTATTTATTTATTTTTATGTGATGCTGAGGGTCAAACCCAATGCCTCACACATATGGGGCAAGTGCTCTATCACTGAGCTGTAGCCCCAGCCCTCCCTTCAGTTTTGAAGGACAAGTTTGTGGGTATAGTATTTTTGGTTGGCAATTTTTTTCTTTCAGCATATAAAACATAGCATTTTACTGCTTTCTAGCCTGCAAAACCACAACAAAATATCATCTCATACCTGTTAGGATAGCTATTATCCACTAAACAAGAGATAAGTATTGGAAGGATGTGGAGAATAGAGAACACTTGAACACTGTGCACGGGAATATAAATTGGTGTTGCCACTGGGGAAAATAGTATGGAAATTCTTCAATAAGTTAAAAACAGGCTGTGGGCGGTAGCCCATGCCTGTTATCCCAGCTACCCTGGTGGTTGAGGCAGGAGGATTGCAAGTTCTAGACCAGCCTGGGCAATCTAGTGATTATGTATCAAAATAAAAGATTAAAAGGCCAGGGGATGTAGCTCAGTGGTAGAGTGCTCCTGGGTTCAATCCCCAGTAACACGCACACACACACACACATAAAAATAAATAAATAAAAAATAAATAAAAGCAGAATTGTCTTGTGACCTAGCAATCAACTCCTTTGTTAGACATAAACCCAAAGGAAATGAGATCAGCACTTTGTAGATACATTTGCAATTCCATGTTCATTACAGCATTATTCACAATAACTAAGATATGGAATCAATGGAAGTGTCCATCACCAGATGAATGAATACAGAAATTGTGGTGTATATACACACAGCCTTTAAGAAGAAGAAGATAGTTCTTCTGTGACAACTTGGATGAACCTGGAGAACATTATTCTAAGAAAAATAAGCCACAGAAAGAAAAAAAGCTACATCCTCTCACTTTTATGTAGGATATTAAAAAATCAAATACATAGAAACAAGTTGAATGGTGGTTACCAGAGGTATGGAGGGGGGGAGGAGGGGATGGGGAGATGTAGGTGAAAGGGTACAAACTTGGCAGTTATCCTAGGAAGATAAACTTAAAGATCTAAAGTAGAGAATGAGAACTATAATTAGTAACATTGTATTTATTGTATACCAAAAATTAACAGATTTGTGCTCTTACCAGAAATAAAAGGTGACTCCATCTTATCCCAGTCAGAGTGGTTATTATCAAGAAAAAAAAAAATATAGCTGGATGCAGTGACACATGCCTGAAACTCCAGCTACTTGGAAGTCTGAATCAGGAGTATCATGAGTTCTAGGTCAGCCTTGGCAACCCAGCAAGACCCTGTCTCAAAATAAAAATAAAAAAGGCTGAGGTTGTAGCTCAGTGGTGGAACTCCTGCTTAGCATGCATGAGGTTCTGGGTTCAATCTCCAGCACTGCAAAAAGGGGAAAACAAACAAACAAAACAAAAGGACAAATGCTGGCAAGGATGTGAGGAAAAATGAACCCTAGGCACCGTTGGAGGGAATGTAAATTAGTTCAGCCACTATGGAAACAGTATGGAGGTTTCTCAAAAAACTAAAATTAGAACTACCATATGATCCAGTCCAGCTATTCCACTCCTTTGTATGAAGGAATCATAATTAGCATACTAAAGAGGTACCTGCACACTCATGATTATTGTGGCATTATTTGTAATAGCAAGTTATGAAATCAGGCTAAATGGCCATTTGTGGATAAATAAAGAAAATGTGACACACACACAGCCATAAGTTTGAAATAATGTCATTTGCAGGAAAATGGGTGGAACTGGAGATTATTGTATCAAGTGAAATAAACTACTCAGACAAGTATTGCATGCTTTTTTTTTCATATGTGGAATCTGGAGGAAAAAACAAGGACATGAAAGTAGAAGGTGAACTATTTGGGAAGGGATAGGGGACCAGGGAAGGGAGTGGGAGGAAAAAAAAAGAGGGAAATAGGAAAGGTTGATAAGATCAAAGTATGCTATATACCTGCATAAAAGTCACAATGAAACCCATTATTAATGCATTTACTATGCACTGAAAATAATATTGAGGGAGGGTACTAGGGATTGAACCCAGGGGCGCTTGTACCACTGAGCTACGTCCCCATTCCTTTTTAATTTTTATTTTGAGGTAGGCTCTCCCTTGAGCCTGCTAGCCTCATGTCTCAGCTAGAATTGCTAGAATTACAGGTGAGTACCATCACACCTGGCAATAATTACCATTTTTTTACCATACAATTTATTAATAATTACCATTTTTAAAAAGGTGACTATGCTGTGTAGGTTAATTTGCTTTACTATAGTCATTTCACTATGTATCAAAACATCATGCAGTATACCTTCAAAATATACAACTTAAATAAATGTAAGGAAAAAAGAAAAAGATATTCATGTGCTGTTGTTCAAAACTTAATGGTGGAATGCAACTGACCAAATTAGCGGACATGGGGGCACATGTCTGTAACCAGCTGCTCAGGAGGCTGAAGCAGGAGGATTGGAAGTTCAAAGCAAGCCTCAGCAACTTAGTGAGGCTCTAAGCAACTCAGGGAGACCTTTTCTCTAAATAAAATATAAAAAAGGGCTGGGGATGTTGCTCAGTGGTTAAGCATCTCTGGGTTCGATCCCCTGTACCCCCCCCCAAAAAAAATAAAAGAAATTGATCAGATTATGCTATGTGCATATATGAATATGAATTCCACTTTTATGTATATCTATAAAGCACAAATTAAAGAAATGGATGCCAACCAAGAATTTTATATCCAGCAAAATTAAGTATCAGATTTGAAGATGAAATTAAAATGTTCCATGATAAACAAAAATTAAAAGAATTTACAACTAGAAAGCCTACACTACAGAGCATTCTCAACAAAATATTCCAGGAGGATTAAGTGGAAAAAAAAGTCAAAACCAGCAAAGGGAAGATGTATACTAAAGGGACATTCAACCAAATGAGAAAGTAAGACAAATCAAAAACCAGAAATAAATCAAAAGGGCAGGGAATACAAATCATATCTCAATAATAACCTTGAATGTTAACAGCCCAAACTCATCAATCAAAAGACATAGACTGGCAGATTGGATTAAAAAGCAAGACCCAACAATATGCTGTCTTCAAAAGACTCAACTCATGGGCAAAGACATCCACAGGCTGAAGGTGAATTGATGGGAAAAAAATCTTATCACTCATATAGATTGTGTAAACAAACAGGGGTTTCCATTCTCATTTCAGATAAAGTAGACTTGAAATCAAAGTTAATCAGAAGAGACAAAGAAGAACATTTCATACTTCTTAAGAAAAGTATACATAAGCAGGACATAACAATTATAAATATTTATGCACTAAACAATGGAGCATCTATGTACATCAAACAAACCCTTCTCAATTTCGAGAGTCAAAAAGAACACACTACAATAATACTGGGTTAACACACCTCTCTCACTAATGGACAGATCTTCCAAACAAAAACTAAAAACGAAACTATAGAACTAAATAATACCATCAATAATTTAAACTTAACAGACATATATAGAATATTTCATCCATCAATGAGCAAATATACTTTCTTCTCAGCAGCACATGGCTTCTTCTCTAAAATAGACCATATCTTATGCCACAAAGCAACTATTAGTAAATACAAAACAACAACAACAACAACAAAAAAGAGATAATATCCTGCAGTCTATCAGACCACAATGGAATGAAATTACAAATAAATGATAAAATAAAAAATACAAGTGACTGTAACAAATGGAGACTATATAATACACGATTGAATGATGAATGGATAATAGAATAAATCAAAGATGAAATAAAAAAATTCTTAGAAATGAGAACACTGTTATGACATATCAAATCTCTGGGACTCTATGAAGGCAGTACTAAGAGGAAAGTTTATTGCATTGAATGCATTCGTTAAAAAAATAAAAAGTCAACAAATAAATGACCTAACACTACATCTCAAAGCCCTAGGAAAAAAAGAAAAAATCAACACCAAAAGCAGTGGAAGATAGGAAATAATTAAAACCACAGCTAAAATTAATGAAATCAAAATAAAAGAAACAATTGAAAAAGTTGACAAAACAAAAAGTTTGTTCTTCGAAAAAATAAATAAATTGATAAGCCTCTGGCTATGCTAATGAAGAGAAAAAGAGAGAAAACTCAAATTACTAAAATACAATATGAAGAAGGAAATATCACAATGGACATGTCTGAAATACAGACGATAATTTAGAAACTATTTTTAAAATTTATATTCTAATAAAATAGAAAATATTGAATACATTGACAAATTTCTAGAGACATAAGACCAACCCAAAATGAATGAGGAGGTCATACATGTTTAAACAGATCAATTTCAAGTAATGAAACAGAAAACGCCGTCAAAAGCCTACCAACCAAGAAAAGCCTAGGACCAGATGGATTCTCAGCTGAGTTCTACAAGACTTTCAAAGAAGAATTAACACCAATACTCCTCAAACACAAAGTATTCCATGAAATAGAAAAAGAAGGGAACCCTTACAAATTCATTCTATGAGGCTAATATCACCCTGATAACCAAAAGCAGGTAAAGACACATCAAGAAAAGAAAACTTAAGACCAATATCCCTGATGAACATAGATGCAAAAATTCTCAATAAAATTCAGGAAAATTGCATACAAAAACATATTTAAAAGATAGTGCACTATGATCAAGTGGGATTCATCCCAGGGTGCAGGGTTGGTTCAACATACGGAAATCAATAAACATGATTCATCATATTAATAAACTTAAAAACAAGAATCATATGATCATCTCAATAGATGCAGAAAAAACATTTGACAAAATACAGCACACCTTCATGTTCAAAACACTAGAAAAACTAGGGATAGTAGGAACATACCTCATCATTGTAAAAGCTATATATGCTAAACCCAAGGCCAGCATCATTCTAAATGGAGAAAAATTGAAAGCATTACCTCTAAAAACTGAAACAAGACAAGGATGTTCTTTTTCACCATTTCTATTCAACATAATCCTTGAAACTCTAGCCAGAGCAATTAGACAAAAGAAAGAAATTAAAGGGATACAAATAGGTAAAAAAACTATCACTATTTGCTGATGACATGATATATCTAGAGGATCCAAAGCTTCCACCAGAAAACTTCTAGAACTAATAAATGAATTCAGCAAAGTAGCGGGATATAAAATCAACACCCATAAATCAAATGTATTTCTATACATCATCGATGAATCCACTGAAAGAGAAATTAGGAAAACCACTCCATTCACAATAGCTTTTAAAAAATGGAAATCAATCTAACAAAAGAGGTGAAAGACCTCTACAATGAAAACTACAGAATACTAAAGAAAGAAATTGAAGAAAATTTCAGAAGATGGAAAGATCTCCCATGCTCCTGGATAGGCAGAATTAATATTGTCAAAATGGCCATACTAACAAAAGCATTATACAGATTTAATGTAATACTTATTAAAATCCCAATGACATTCTTCATAGAAATAGAAAAAGCAATTATGAAATTTATTTGGAAAAAATAAGAGACCCAGAATAGCTAAAGCAATCCTTAGCAAGAAAAGTGAAGCAGGAGGCATCACAATACAAGACCTTACACTATACTACAGAGCTATAGTTAACAAAAACAGCATGATATTGGCACCAAAATAGTACAGAATAGAGGACACAGAGACAAATCCACATAATTACAGTTATCTTATATTAGACAAAGGCACCAAAAACATCCATTCACTGGAGAAAAGATAGCCTATTCAACAAATGGTGCTGGCAAAACTGGAAATTCATATGTAGCAAAATGAAGGTAAACCTCTTATCTCTCACCCTGCACAAAAATCAACTCAAAGTGGATCAAAGTCTTAGGCATAGAACAGAGAAGCTGTGCCTAAGAGAAGAAAAAGTAGGCCCAAATCTTCACCATGTTGGCCTAGGATCTGACTTTCTTAACAAGACTCCTAAAGTGCAAGAAGTAAAATCAAGAATCAATAAGTGGAATGGATTCAAATTAAAAATCTTCTCAGCAAAGGAAACAATAATGTGAGGAGAGATCCTACAGATTGGGAGAAAATCTTTTACCACATGCACCTTCGATAAAGCTTAATCTCTAGGATATATAAAGAACTCAAAAAACTTAACACCAAAAAAATAAATAAATAAATAAACCAATCAATAAGTGGGCTAAGGAATTGAACAGACACTTCACAGAAGAAGAAATACAATTGATCAACAAATATATGAAAAAGTGTTCAACATCTCTAGCAATTAGAGAAATGCAAATCAAAACTAAGATTTCATCTCACTCCTGTTAGAGTGCAATCATCAAGAATACAGTCAACAATAAATGTTGGTGAGGATGTGGGGGGAAAGGTACACTCCTACATTACTGGTAGGACTGCAAATTGGTGCAACCACTATGGAAAGCAGTATGGAGATTCCTCAGAAAACTTGGAATGGAACCACCATTTGACCCAGCTATCCCACTCCTCAGTTTATACCTAAAAGACTTAAAATCAGCATAGTGTAGTAATGCAGCCACATCAATGTTTATAGCAGCTCAATTCACAATAGCTAGACTATGGAAACAACCTAGGTGTCCCTCAATAGATAAATGGATAAAGAAAGTGTAGTATATAAACTCAATGGAATATTACTCAGCTTTAAAAAAGAGTAAAATTATGGCATTTGCCAGTAAATGGTTGGAGTTGGATAATATCATGCTAAATAAAATAAGCCAATCCCCCCAAAACAAAGGCCAAAGGTTTTCTGTATTATGCAGATGCTAACTCACACTAAGATGGGGGGGGATTGGGAAGAATAGTGTTACCTTAGGTTAGGTTAGGTAGAGGGAGGTGATGGGAAGGGAAAGGAGGGGATGTGGGAATAGGAAAGATAGTAGAATGAAACAGACATTGGCACTCATTACTATATATATATGACTACATGACCAATATGATTCTGCAACATGTACAGAAAAATGAGAAATTATATTCCACCTATGTATGATATATCAAAGTGCATAAATGCATTCTACTGTCATGCATAGCTGGTTAAAACAAATTTTAAAAATGTTAAAGAAACAATAAATAAATAGAAGGAAGACCAGTAGAGAAAAAGGAACAGGAGTAGGGAGAAAGGGAGGGAAAGAGGAAGTACTGGGGACTGAAATGGAGCAATTATATTTCATGTTTATATCATTATGTCAAAATGAACCTCATGATTATGTATAACTATAATGCACTAATGAAAACATTTAAAATTTTTTCCAACTCAATTAAGTATCTGTTTGTAAGTTAATAAAAATTAAATAAGGGCTGGGGTTGCAGCTCAGTTGGTAGAGTGTTTGCCTTGCATGTGTGAGGCACTGGGTTTGATCCTCAGCACCACATAAAAACAAATCAACAAAATAAAGGTATATGTCTGTCTACATCTAAAAAAAATTTTTTTATTAAATAAAATTCAGGCCCTTAGTTAAACTGCCATTTTTATGTGCTCAGTAGTTACATGAGACAGCATTAATATAGATTGAAGTCTTATAACTGATTTTTTTCTGAGTTAGGTCTTTATTCACAGAATCATTAATTACCTAAGCATTTATTTCCTTTGGGGGGGGGGTGGTGGATAAAGAGACTGCATGCAGTTTTTTTTTTTGTTTTACTCTTGCCATGCTGGGAATCAGACCCAAGGCCTTGTGCATGGTAGGCAAGCACCCTACCACTGAGCTACACCCCTGGCCCTATATTCACTTTCTTGAAAGCTTTTCACCTTCTTCTCAGTAAGAAAAACCATTCAATAGTTATTTGCATTCATTCCAGTCAAAATTGCACATGGTAATCCAGTAGAGAGAGTACCGAACTTTTCTTAAAGTCTTGAATAGATGAATGCTGAAATGAGATTTTTTGCGAATAAAATGTTTCCCTACAAAAAAGAAAATGAGCTTTTTTAGAAGCTTTTTTTTCTGAAGGAGGTGGAAAAATCCAATTAACTGTTCTCATCGTGCCAGCTGGTTCCTTGGAGCTAAAAGAAATAACACCTCCCAGGAGGAACCATTTATTTCACTTCCAGTTAGAAAATCAGTCACCTGTTTCCCTAAGAGATCAGGCTACCTGTTCAACAATATTGATGATAATTAAGATGACAAATAACAACAAGGAGTAAGGCCATGAATTCTCACCCCCATGGCTCTTCTCTAATCTTTATTTAATTTGTCTTTATGGTTTTGGTACTAATGAGATTTTAAAATCTATTTAAGTTCAGACTCACTTCCCTGTCTTATAAGAGTGTGGTGCTTCGTGATAGTTCCATGATGCTAAAAATAATGATAGCTTTTATTTTCGTTTGAGAATTTCCTTTTTTGAGTGTGCAATATATACCCAACCCTATTATATGCTTTTCATAATGTATTCAAGTATTTAATACTTAGAACCACTGGAAGAAGGAAAAGTTAAGTAACTTGCTCAAATGATCTCGCAGCTATGATCTTTATAGATGACATTCTTTATGGGAAATGTGCTACAGAGTACCAATATTTCTCCCTAAATAACTTCTTTCTACACATACCATAATCTCCGTCTCCCGCTCTTCTTTCTTTCACTTCTTCTGCCCTCCTCCATCCTCCCCTCCTTCCTCAGTCTGTACCTTCCTTTTCCACATTCACCATCCTATCTATCACAATCTGGCCTGCTACCTAAAACTGCTCATGTTAGTTGACTAGTGACATGCTAGATGATAAACCCAATGGACCAGCTCTCGATTCTCTTGAACAGTCGTTGATTTCTTAATCATTCCCCTCTCTGGATTTTTAGGAAACTCCCTCTTGCCTGGATTTCTCCCCATTTTCTTCACACTCCTATTCAAACACTTTAGCTGCGATCTATTTCATATCCCCCCCCCCATTTTGTTTAACAAGTAAGCTGATCTCTTAGGAAAGCAAGGTGATTTTAAGGTAAGGTCTCTTATATATACACATGTGTGTGTATGTGTGTTGTGTGTGTGTGTGTGTGTTTCTGGAGATTGAATTTAGGGCTTCACACATTCCAGGAGAGCATTCTACTGCTAAGCTACATCCCTAGCCACCAACACTCATTTCCTAAGTGAGCTCATACAATCTCCTGCCTTTAAGTAACATGTATACACTGCTAACTTACTCTCCATTTTAAAATGAAGTTAAAATTCATATACTCCCTCAACTGACTTCTTGGCACTCTAACAGGATGTCTTCTGGGGATCCCCAATTCACTATGTCTAAACCAACACTCAACAGCTCTCCCACCACTAGCAGACACATAAAATCAAATCTGCCTCTCCTTTTCCCATATCTAGGTTACCAAATTGAATTAACTTTATCCAAGAAGTTCCATGAATTTGTTCCCTACATCCATCATCACTGTCCTAGTCCAAGGTATTGTGGCAACCTCCTAATTTGTCCCTGGCTTCTAGTCATGGTACCTTCTTCATCCAGTTCCATCTTAACTCCAGCCTCATCTCTGGTCTTTTTATCCACTCACACTCTAGGCTTCTATTGTACTATTTTTTTCCCAATGTTTAAAATATTCTAAGACTGTTATTGCATCTGAACCTTCAAATAAGCCATTTCTTTTACATGTAAGACTCTATTCTCTACTCATCTTTACCTGGCCACAGGAACTGCATCTTCATATAGAGGACTTTGGACAGTGCCTGATCCAATAAAAAATACTATGTATGGTTATTAGATTTTACCATAATTATGGTTTTCAGATATCTTTTCATGTTATTCTGTAATTCTTTTCAAAGGCTGCATAGTTTACCTAACCAGTCCGCTACTGGCATTTATATTATTTCTAATCTTTTGCTATTATAAGCTATTTTTGTGCATGTGCCATCTCAGATATATCTTAAATTAGTTTTCTGGAATAGTTTCTGAGATGAGAGTTGTGTACAAAAGATTTATGGGGGTGCTCTTAAAATACAAGGTTAAGGGTATAAAAAGGATTGGAAAGAGGGAGAAAAGCTGGTCCACAATGTGGTCACAACTGAGACCTCAGCTGACCCATCAAGACCTCTGAAAGCCCAGCATGATGGCCTGCTCCTATAATCTCAGCTACCAGAGAGACTGAATGTAGGACAGCTCAAAATGGCTGGAGTTAGGCTCCCACACCAAGACTTCCAGTGGTCTGTGATTTTAGTATATAGCCAAGTTAATGAATACTCTGATTGAGTGTATGTACTAAAGCTCATAAATATTTGCTTGTGTGCATGCGCCCACTTACATAACCTGTTGGCAATGTGCCTTCTTTGTATGGCCTGTGTATAAAATAGACCTATGGAAATAGCTCAGGGGGCTAAATAGAACTGACTGGGTGGGGCTAAATGGGACTGGCTAGGGGCTATTGCCACTGGCTATTTCTTTCCCAAAGAAAGAATGTCTTAGTAGACAGTAGCTTGTATTCTTGTTGGGGCCTGTGGAAGTCTTCTACAATGATCCCAACCATGACTTGCATCTACTTTCAACTGCCTGAGCTCTGAACCTTGCTGCCCAGGGCCTGAGTCATGGCAGTGGCAGAACACTGAGGCAGGAGAATTGCAAGTTTGAGGCTGACCTCAGCAACTTAGTGAGACCCTGTCAAAAAACAAAAAAAATAAAAGGACCTAGGACATAGCTCAGTGATAAAGCACCTCTGGGTTCAATCTCTTTGCCACAAAATAAAAAACTGTGATGGGTCACCACTGTATATGCAATTATCAAAATTATAAAATTTTATCTTTCATAAATGCAGACATATGAAAAGGATGGTATAGTTCCTTTGTTTATTGGGGAGGTTTAAGAGCTTTCACATACACAATGCTTACACACAAAGCTGTGATGATACACTTTCGTGGAGTCAAATATGCCAAAAAAATGCATGAAATAAATTATACCTCTAGTATATCAGTTTTCAAGATTTTTTAAATTTGTTTTACTTAGTTACACATGACAGTACAATGATCTTGACATATCATACATTTGAATCAGATGGGATATAATTTCTTATTTTTCTGAGTATACAGGTCGCAGAATCACATTGGTCATGCAGTCACATATATACACACAGTGATAATAATGTCTGTTTCATTCTACTATCCTTCTTATCTCCCCAACCCCTCCCCTCCCCTTCCATCACTTGGTAGTTTTCAAGATTTTAATATTTGAGATTATGGCATTCAGGATCATGTCTTTAGGGATGTGATTAGCATCACACATTAGATCATCCAGCCTGAGTCAAGCCACCTGATGACTACAGTTGCATGTGTGACCCCAGGTGAGACCAAAAGAAGAATCATGAAGCTGAGGCCAGACGAAACTGCTGATCCTAAAAACCAGTGTGAGCAAAAAATTTGTTTTAAGCCATTAAATTGGTAAGTAGCAATACATGGAGCAATTCTCTATGGAAGAATAACAGGATGGAAGGCACATGATGCCTGAACTTGCTCACGGAACAAAATGGTCTGATTATGCTAGACTTTAAACCCATTAAGTCCAAAGTTTTCAATCTGTGAATATTTCAGTGAAATTGACCCACGAGCAGTAAAATAGTTTGGAGATCATAATCTAGAGTTCACATGTATATTATTATATTAATTTATATCATATGATAACCATATTATAATGTAATTATATTATTGATTCATATAATTATTATATTTTATATACTATATTTAAGTTTTCATGGGTGTTTCATTTCTGGGACAATGGGACAAAATGGGTTAAATAAGAAAGACATACTATTCTATCTAGTTTGCATTATTTCATTTCATTTCAAGCCATCTATGAAGTAAAAAGGGAGGTATTTTTGTTTGTTTGTTTTATAAAAAAATGACGCCTAAGCTCCTAGTGGTATAAAAAAAGCACTCAGAAAGCTTAGGACCATATTTGGCAAGAATCTATGGATCAGTATGATAGGATGATTTTAGCACTATGTTTGAATTGCTTTCTCCATGCAGGAAAAAAATAACAGCAACTTAGCAGTTACTATTTGAAAAACACTGTTTTAAGCACTTTGCATTATTACATTAATTCAACAAATATTTCTTGAACTCCTGCTGTGTGCTAGATACTTGGTAAAAATGCCTGGGTTTATGGAGCCTATATTTTAGCAAAAGGACAAAGTCAATAAATAAGCAATAATAAATAAGTAAATTAGTTGATTATAGCTTATGATGAAAAAGTAATATTGGGTGAAGGGGAAATATTAATGTAAATATTAATGTAAATACTAATGCATTAAATATGGTGGCCAAAGTTACCACTGAAATATGCACTGAGAATGCAGTATTTCAGCTAAGAAAAGAAGAGGGTTAGGCAACAATCATTTTGATAAAACAGTCACATGACTAGGAGTAGAAAAAAAACTTCTTCAACTGATAAAGTCTCCTTCTAAAATCCCACAACAAACATCATATTCAATGAAGAAGGAATAAATATTTTCTTCTAAGATCAGGAATAAAACAAGGTTGTCGGGTCTCATTACTTCCATTCAACACCATACTGGAGGTTCAAGCCAGGGAGATTAATCAAAAACAAAAAAAAAAAAGAGAGAGAAAGAAAGAAAAAGAAGGCATCAATATTAGGAGAGAATAAGAAAGTATTATTTGTAGGTGGTAAAACCTTTCATATGGAAAATGCTAAGAAATACACTAAAACTAATAAATGAGTCAGCAGTGTTTCAGGATACAAGATTAATACACAAAAATCAATTGTATTTCTACATGCTAGCAATTAATAGTTCAAAGATGAAATTTTGAAATCAATTTATCTGACAATAGCATAAAAATTTTAATAAAATAAAATATAATTGGGAATGGTGACACATGCCTATAATCCCAGCTACTCAGGAGGCTGAGGCAGTAGGACCACAAGTTCCAGGGCATTGTGGCCAACTTAGAGACCCCCTGTCTCAAAATAAAAAATAAAAGTGCTGGGGATGTTGCTCAGGAGTAGAGTACCCTTGGGCTCAATCCCCAGTACAAATATTATTATTATTATTATTATTATACTTAAGAATAAGTTTAGCTCTTTATGCTTTCTGATGGTCATGTCCTAAGCCACTTTCCTCTACCACACTCTTCTGCCATGACGTCCTGCCTTACATTCAGCCTTGAGAAATGGAGTAAGCCATTCAGCCATCTATGGACTGAGACTTGTGAAAAACCCTGAGGGCCAAATAAACTTTTTCTCCTCTGAAATAGTTCTTGTCAGGTCTTTTGGTCATAGCAGTAAAAAAGTTGACTAAAATAGAAAATGGTACCAAGAAGTGAGTGTCCTATAAAAGCTCAGACCCAGGGAAACAGATTCTGGATCTCAGCAAGTGAAAGAAGATGCAAGACACAGGTGGGAGAGTAGACATGCTTTATTCAGAGGTGGTAGGAACCACCATTCTCCTGCTCCAGCCCCATTTAGCCCAAGCTTCAGCTTCAGCCCCATTCAGCCTCCTATCCATTTCCAGGCCTTTTTTATTTGCAAGACAAAGAAGGAACGTTGCCAACAGGTAATGCCGCAGTCTGGCTGGGCACAAAATCACGAGCCACTCAAGCAGGAACAAACTTTATTTTTTGAAACTGCAGCCAATGTCTGGTACGCGCCCGGGAAGATTTTTTCCACCCACGCGGCCTCCTCTCGGACCGCAGAGAGAGCTCCTCCCCCGGAACTCCCTCCTACTGTACTTCCCCAACCAATGGGAACTCTCCAGGAGTCCCGTAGCCGCCTAGGTGAACAGCAGGAGTCCAATATCCATATGAATGCAAATCTTAACATAATCATATCATCTCAATGGCTAGCTGGCGTCACCTTTCCACCAAAAATGCCATGCATCATATACTTGGCTCTTAGCAAGGTAACATAAGTGGGTGCATGCTCACAAGCATGATTGAGTACATATGCTAAAGCAGTGTGTTTATGACCTTGGCTACCTACTAAAAACATAGCCCACAGAAGCCTCAGAGAGGGAATATAATTATAGCCATCTTGGGTCTGCCAAATAATCCACCCCTTTAAGATTCCTCACCATACAATTTACATGTCTGAAGTCTTCTATAATGATACCTTAGTGAGGAGGGCCTGTATCCATAGGCCCCAACAATACAAGCTGCAACAATATAAACATACAACAAAACAATAAGCCCCGTCACCTAGGACCACTAAAACCATTGCCAGTTTCAGCTCATCTTCATTTCATCTGAGTTGATAATAAAAGTCTCTTCCCAGCAACATCCAATTGTCCAGAGACATAGTCTGGATTCACCAGGGTAGTCCAACAGCAGAACTCACAGGCACTTTGGTGCATACCCAGCAGGCAGAGGTGTTTGCTACTCTGGCATAGGTGTGCACCCAGTTCATGATGGTGTTAGTGAGGACACAACTACTGATAAAAGGACAAAGCAGTTACAGGCACCACTACAGGTAAATCACGTCCATTGGGAAAACACGTGCCAGTTTGAGTCCCAAGAAAGCAGGTGTCTACCTGTGGCATCTTCCCTGGGCAGCAATACCACATGTGTACAGCTTAGCTCTGTACTTAATAGGCTCTGTAGACCAGCATCAGGGAACTCATAATTGGCCAAAAGGGAAATAACAAACATGCCCTTAAAATCTGTGTCTCATCTGCAGGACCTGGCCAAGTCACATGTACAGTGGGGTCATTCATTAGGCATCCATAGTGTCATAAGGAGATCACACTTCAAACCTTTTCCCCATGGAGCTTACAGAGATACCCAATGAAGATGGGGGGGAGCTTTATTTTCTGGGGTCATGTCCCATCCACAGTTTGCCCTTAATTAAATCCAGTGGGAGCCAGTAAGAGAATATTCCCTTGCGGCCCAAACCCAGGCGTAAGTACAATAATCTTTGTTGTCACCTGGGCCTGTATTGGGGCTGCTCTGCATTATGGCAAAGCCTCCACAGGATCTGGTCCCCCTCACCAGGGACATTCATTCATAGTTTGTATAACTGCCCACAAATGATGTGCCCACCACTTCGTAGAAGGTGAGTTGACTGCAGTTTTGAGTCCTTGCTTAGGCAGGCTATTATCTTTCCTTCATGCCTGCAGCCTGTGCGTGTTATGGGACATGCAGCTTCCACTGAATCTGTTGCCCATCACTGCACAGCCTACCCTGTGAAATAGGAGCCTTGATCACTCTCTGTGGTGATGGGTTAACCATACAAGGCCACCAACACTGTCAGGGTGTGAATCATAGTACACTGATTCACTTGGTCACTAGGCCAGGGAAACAACAAACCTGTGGTTGTATCAACTGCAGTTAAGGTAAACATGGCCCCATCTA
This sequence comes from Marmota monax, assembly GCF_021218885.2. NCBI lineage: Eukaryota > Metazoa > Chordata > Mammalia > Rodentia > Sciuridae > Marmota > Marmota monax. The sequence goes on along the minus strand of NW_026695215.1, from coordinate 24,321,378 downwards.
ACTTCAGTAAAGGCCTGGGTTAGTCAATCTGCCACCATGTTAACGAGATACATCCCCGCATTGTTTGGCAATCCGTGGCTCCAAGGTGCTGAGGTTGAGGATGCTCCTGAGCACAAGCCACACAACTTAGTAGGCATCCCAGGGCACTCCACCTTAAAGGCAGACACCACTGTTTGACTACATTCCTCGTGTTTTTCACATCTGCATGTTGTAGACATTGGTCCAACCAAGCTGGCAGGTTGATGGAAGCCTCCCGTTCTAACCACTACACCCTAGCCATAGCATCTGCTTTATCATTCCTTGGGCCAGTCAGGGGGCCATGGTCAATAATATGCTCTATAGGCACCTGTCACTGAAGCTTAGTTCCCAGAACACTTGCTACAGAACTTTCCCCTGATACACAGCAGAGCTGTCAGTACATATCACTATGAAGATACTTCATTTGCTACCTCCATCCAGACTCTTGTAACTAGCTCAGCTCACTGACTATGTTGTCTTATACCAATATCAAACAAGATGGCATCTGTTTACAACTTCACTTCACTTTCAATTGCCATCCACACAAGCAGTTGTTTACAGCTGGAGCCATCAGTGCACCACGCACTGGACAGTATAAGTTCCTTACTCCCAAGGCATGGGCATATTTCTGGTACACCTACATAGGTAACAGTTCTTAGCACCTCCTGAAATTCAACCTGCAGGGCTAGTTGACAGTGTGCTCTGTTGTTCCAAATATTCTCACTCTGAGCTATGTCCTAGGGGTGATTGCTTATTTTTGTACCCATCCTCTCACTGGGTATGTGGTGCACTCCAAGGCCACCAGAGTCACAAATAGCTGAAAGCTGTTTATCAGGGAATAGCTGGCTTCTGCACCCTTCCACAGTTGGGGTCAAAATCCAATAGGCTGTCTTATCTGTTTGGATTTCTGCCATAGTCCCCATCTAAACCTTTCTTAGGTTACATGCAAATCTAAGTCACAAGGTTGTGCAAGATCAACAACATGTAGCACATGGGGTCTCTTGCCCCTGTTGGCTTCTGGCACCCTTGGGGTCTCTTTTGGCTCCTGCTACCTTCTAACACACTTGGGTTCTCACTCCCTACATGTACCTAGTACTCCTGGGTTCTCTTGGCCCCTGACAGCTCCTGGCACACCTGGGCTCTCTCTTGGCCCCTGCTAGTTTCTAACACATTTAGGCTTTCTTGGCCCTTCTAAATGCCTCCATGACATTGACTGATTTACAATCTCTGCTGTAAGGAGAAGTGTTAATCTTTCCATTTTTAGGGCATCACACATAATGCCACTCATTCCTAAATCTCACAGGTAAAACAACAAAAATGGCCAGGGGTCTCTCCTGGCTTCTGTCTAAATTATTTTCCCAAGTCCACCAACTCTGCTCGACAGGTGAAGCATGGTGAACTTGGTTACTTGGGCTGGCCCTGACACTACCTCCCAGAGCCCTCAACCATCAGCTGCTGCTATTTCATTTTCTGCATTACCATTGGTCAGGCTTGCAGATGTTAATTTTCTTCCTCATCTCTTCTTACTCCATCAACACTGCAGGAGAAGCCAAGGGGTATTTTTAAGGTACAGAGATCCTCCTCCAATGACTATACTCTGGCTTTCAAGTCCTCTTCTTTATCTTGCAACTCCCTTATCTTGGCAGTCTCTCATAAAGCTTCATCAGTTTCTGCTCTCAGAGCTGTAAAAAATATTCATCCCACAGCCCCAGTGCCCATGTGCCTGGCTCCCCAGGCCACCACTCAGCCTCCATCTACATTGCCGCTGCCACCTTTCTCCTGGGCCACAGGATGGAGCCTGGGCTCTGCTGCTCTGTTCAAGTTCACCCTGCAAGGTCCATGTTTGTCCACAGGGATATAAAAAAAAATGTTACCTACTTGCCTTCCAGTGGCACCATCTAAGAGGTAGGAGCTCACTGCTTGTAAAGCCTTCTTTATGCTCATTGGTAACCCATCCTCCATATCCCAACTCTCCATAGGATTCCATGCTAAATAGAACCTTGACAATTGAGTGCTACAGGCTGCTTGGTGGCCACAGATAACCCCCGTCTGACTGGGTTGAACACCTTTCACCTTCATAATATTCTGCCAACTGTGCCAGTTGTCCAGGTGAGGCTCAGGCCCTGGGAAACAGATTTGGGATCCCACTAAGTAAAGGAATATGTGACATGCAGTTGGGATAATAAACATGCATTATTTAGAGGTGTTAGTAGCCTCTTATCAGCCTCCATATCCAGCTTCAGTCCCACTTATCCCCCTGAGTTCTTTGTTTATTTTTTTAATTCAGGACAGACAAAGAAGGCATATTGCCAGCAGGTTGCACAAGTAGGTACATGCTCAGAAGCAAATATTTATGGCTTTAAGTACATACACTGAATCAGGGTGTTCATGACATTGGCAACAAACTAAAAAGATAACCCACCAGAAGCCTCGGTGAGGGACCCTAACTACAGCCATCCTGGCCTGCCCTATATGGGGTCATTGTGTGACTAACATGACCATGTGGTTCAGGAGATTTGGGAGCTTTTTGGAATTTGTTGGAGGAATTTTGAAAACTGTAGAGAATCGTTTTAGATCATTGTAAGCAGAGCTCACTATGTGATTCTGGTGGGAGCTCAGAAGACCAGAATGCTGATAGGACTGTGGACAATAAAGACTGGGATCATGAGGCTTCAGAGGAGGAGGATCTATGGGAAATTGGGACAAATGGCCACTTATGTTACATTCTAAGAAGTTGTGTGAATTTTCTCCATGTCCTGAGACTTTCTATGAGGCTGAATTTAATCTTGTAGAAGAAATTTCTGGATAGCACAGTATTCAGGCAGTGGCATGGGTAATGCTGGTGGTTTTTAATCAAGTTTATTGTTATAATCAGGAGCAGAAAGCAAGGTAGAAAGATTTAAAGAAATGGCAATTTGTGATAGAAAATTGTGAGTAAATCTAGGGCAGAGTAAGGTTGGGTTGTTAAAGACATTATAGCCACTAATTATACCCTGCTAACTACTTTATCCAAAAACAACAAAAAGATGGTTTGTGGGTGGCTCAATAATTGGCAAGATCACACCCATCTCAGGATCAAGGGTGTAAAAGTGAAAATTCCTTTGAGAATAGACCAGTGGGGCACCCTATTTGCAGAAGAAACCCAAATAAGTTGTTTCACCATGCTCAGCTGTCCAGGCATTCAGAGGCTACTGATCAAGATGGTGGCAGACCTTGACAGCAAACATATTGTGCTGATTCTGCAGGAATGCAGTATGCTGGAGTTAGGAGATCGATCGTGGAAGCTTCCACCAAGATTTTAAATGGAGGCCTGGGAGGCCAGCCAAAGTGCAGCAGAGTTGGAGTCCTTGCAGGCTACTTCTGAGAGGGTGATGTGTGAAGATATAAGATGGAAGCCAAAGCTGCTTTGGTAACCCCTGAGATTAAAAGATGCCAGTAATGTGGAACATCTGCAAGGAAAGCTATAGAAATTGAGCAGAGACAAACCAACAGAGAGGCCACATGGGCTAAAACCAGCAAGGAATAGGAGTGGAGCTAAAAGTCCTTTGGAGAAAACATTATAAGATGCTAGATGTGGAGCTACAGGACTTATTTGTTCATCTGGATTTTGGTCTTGAATAAGTCCCATCCTTTCTTTTTATGCTTCATATTTCTTCCTTTTGGAATGGAAATATTTACTTTGTGCCTTTATATATTGGATATATGTAACTTGCTTTTGATTTTTTACAGGGGGTCACATTGAGAGTTTTTCTTGAGTATCAGAGGAGGCTTTGGACTTAGACTTTTGATAATGTTGGAACTGTTAATTCTATGGGGGCTCTTGAAAAATGGGTATATGTTTCATTATGAGATGGCATGAGCTTTTGGGGGTCCATGGCAAAATGTTATGTAGATATGAGGTATCCCCCAAAACCTCATGTGTGAAACAATGCAAGAAAGTTTAGAGGTGAAATGATTGGGTTATGAGAGTCTTAACCTAATCAGTACCTTAATCCCCTGACAGGGATTAACTGGATGGTAACTGTAGGCAGGTAGTGTATAGGGGAGGAGGTAGACCCCCACACGTACGCCTTTGGGGTATATATTTTGTACTTATTTAGCAGAGCATTCTCTTTGCTTCCTGGTAGCCATGTTCTGAGCCACTTTCCTTCACCACATATTTCCACATGATTTCCTGCCTTATTTTGGACCCTGAGGAATGGAATCAACCATCTATGGAATGAGACCTCTGATACCATGGACACCAAATAAACCTTTTTTAGAAGAAGAAGAAGGAGGAGGAGGAGGAGGAGGAGGAGGAAGAGGAGGAGGAAGAGGAGGAGGAGGAGGAGGAAGAAATTTAACAATTGAGTATAAAACCTGAACACTGAAAACTACCAAAATATTATTGAATAAATTTAAAGAAGACTTAAACAATACCCCCCAAATATCCATGTATTAAAGTCTTGGTCCCCAAGATAGCAGTGTTGGGAGTTCATTAAGTTTTTAAGAGTCGAGCCCTAGTGGAGGTCTTCAAGTCATTGGGGGTATGCCCTTGCAATGGATTACAGTACCCCAGTTCCCTCCTTGCTCCCTTTTTCACTTTCTAGCCCTGGTAAGAGCAGTTTTGCTCCACCACACATACTTGTCATGATATTGTTACCAGAGTCCTAGGCCAGAGGCCAGACTCTGATGATCCAACAAATCAGGTCAGTCCACTGGCCACTCACTACCACCCCCATACACCTAAAATAAAAAACCAAACAGGAAAGGTTATGGCAAAAAGCATAAAAAGAACTTTAATCAGTGTTAACTACACCAGAAAGACAAGGGAATCATATCCTTAGCCCCATCTTTGAGAAACTGATGCTGACTTTGAGATTTTACAGAAAAGGGAAAGGGCGTGAGCTGGGAATTTACAAGTCTTGAGGCCACAGTAGGTGATCTTGATCAGGTGTGGTTGGTCCATCATTATCTAAGGATTGGTCAGGTAGGGCCTTGTGGCCATAGGAGAGTTGCTGTTGTCTGGAGAATAGCCTCATCACAAGATATTTGCCAATCAGAACTTGTTCCTGAAATCAGAGATGATTCAGAGAAAAGGAGACAGATTCAAAATGGAGGCAGACATGCCAAGTCTTTAATCCTGCTTTTAGCCACCTTTCAGACACTTGCAGGCAAAGGTGAAGGTTGAAGTCCTTGTTATAATATGTGGCCTTGCCATAGACCCAAAGCAACTAGAACTTTCAAAGCAATTAGTCAAATAGGCTACTTATCTTTAGAATTATAACCATAATTATCTTTATCTTTATAAGTTAATTTTCTTTGGTATCTGTTTTAGTAATATGAAGCAGACTCACCACATGTCCATGAACTGGAAAATTTAACATGGTTAGGATGTCAATGTTTCCCAAATTAATCTATAGATTGAACACAATTCCTATCAAAATCATAGCTGGGTTTTGTTGTTGTTTTGAAAAAAAGATAAATCAATGCTTACATTTATATAATCATAAATAACAAAAGTAGTAGCTGTGCCTGCTGACATATGCCTGTAAACCCAGTGACTCAAGAGACTGAGGCAGGATATATCACATTTGAGGACAGCCTTAGAAACTCAGAAAGGCTCTGTCTCAAAATATAGAATAAACAGGGACATGATGACTCAGTCCGCATCTTGTACTCTAGCCAGCATTTTTCTTGCACCCTTTCTTCATCATCTTGATGTCCCCAAACTCTTACATTATTACACATATGATGACTAATTTTTGAGAAAGGTGCTCAAATAATTCAATAGGGTAAAAATAGTCTTTTATTTATCAAATAATTCCCATTATTTAATATGCATCCAAGGGATGAGTTCTCAAGGATAAACACCGAATCATCCATGATCTTAAATCTTTTATTTTTATTTTTATTTTGTGAGGTGCTAGAGATTGAACCCAGGGCCTCATATGTGGTAGTCAAATGCTTTACCACTGAGTTACATCTCCAGCTTTTTCAATGGTTTTTGATAGGGAACAGAGAGACTTTTGCAGTGAGATCATGAGGTTAAGGGAATAATTCTAGAAAATGAACCCACCACACTGACCCCTACATATTTTCTCTGTTGAAAAGCAATTTACCTGCAGCCCTGCCTGGCTTAAGTCCACAGTCCACAGAAATGTTATATTCCTCAGCAAACTACCTATTATCTGCAGGAGAAATCCAGGCCCTGAAATGCTGATAAGAAAAACATGAGTAGCAGGGTGCAGTGGCACACACTGGTAATCCTAGCAACTCAGGAGGTTGAGGCAGGAGGATCTCAAGTTCAAGAACAGCTTCAGCAACTTAGCAAGGTCCTAAGCAATTCAGTGAGACCCTGTTTTAAAATAAAAAATAGAAAAAGGGCTGGGGATATAACTCAGTGGTAAAGCATCCCTAGGTTCAATCCCCAGGAGAAAGGAGGAGGAAAAGGAGGAGGAGAGTTGTTACCCTGTAGGGGAGGGAGGATTTGTGCCCCTTACACAAACCTGATCCCAGAACTCAGGAAGAGAAGGCTAATTCCTCCTAACCATGAAATCTGTAAGAACAGGTTCCAATTAGAACCAATCAGCATGGGCCAAAGTGACCTAGAGTTATCATGTGCAGTGGGGACTTGAAAGTTTGATGTAATCCTGCTGTCAGTCAAAAATCAAGAAGTAGACCTGAGCAGTACTCTCTGAAAACTTCCTTTGGGCCCCCCCAATAAACGTGGAGGGCAGAATAGACATGCCATCCCTCTTTTCTTTAAGAGGACCCCCTCTCTCCCTTGAGAGTGTCCCCTTTCCTCTTTTCTATCTCTTCTAATAAACTCATGCTTGTTACTCTGAATGACATTTCTGAAATTTTTCTGGCATATTTCAAGAATCAGTGTGGGGGGCACCTTTGCAGCTGCCTCCATTTCAAAGAAGGCTCCATTCTCTGTAACAGTTTTCTTGTAGTTTTCAAAGTCATTGCAAATAAAGTTTCCCATATGGGCCATAAAGAGGTATCACAGGAGAAAAGATGAGAGATGTCTCCAAAGAAGGGTCTGAGGAGTTCCCGGGGAGAGGGAACCTGCCTCAGAACCAGCTGGTTTCTAGGCACATGTGACGGAAAATAATTTCAGCATGTACCATCTATAGGCATAGATAGAGGAAAGTAGATACATATTTTATTTAGGAAAGTAGCTAGATATTTGTTGGGTTAAACACTAATCAGTGTCTAGGAAAGCTTGTGAGTAAACAATAAAATGTTTAAACCTCTTTCTTTTCTTTGAGATTGGTAAACTGTATGCTTGGGGCCCTCACAGCCTTGGGGATGAACAATATTCAAAAGAGAATGAGGGGAATCCAGAGAGAGAAAGAGAGAGAGAGAGACAGACAGACAGACAGACACACCCCTTTGGCATAGAGCAGGGAATATGTGTGGGGACAAGTGCAAGGGGTACTGCATACATGGCATACATTAAGGTTGTCTGAGTGGCAAACCACTCCCCTCATGCTAGGCTCATGAGCAGCAAACCACTGACCCTCACAGCCCTGGGCACAAGGCCATGTGTTGCAGTCCCTGCACTTGCTCCATGGCTAGCTCCTCGATTGGTCACTGCAAGGACAGTTGGCAAGAAATTGTATTGGGGCTGCCTATAATCTGCTTAGCTACTGCCTGAGTATCTATACATGGTAACTGTGCAATAAAATCAGACCTGCTTCCTGCTTGGTCTCCTGAGGTCTTAATTAGCGACTCTGTAGCCACACTCTCCTCTACCCTGTTCCAAGGACCTCCTCACTGGATGAGAGAAAGCCCACACAAATATGCATTCAAGGGAGAATGCAGGCTACCTAAAAAAGGGAGAGATAGTAAAAAAAAAAAAAAGTTTCTTAAATAAATGGTGCTGTGGCTGCAGGATATTCTCATGCAGAAAGATAAAATCTGGACCTCAACCTCACATCATACAAAAGAAAAAAATTAACTCAAGATGAACCAGAGATCAAAATGTTAAGAACGAAAATAACATTTTTTAGAATAAAATTTAAGTGGAAATCTTCATCAGCTAGGATTGGGTAATGATTTCTTAGACACAACATCAAAAGCATTACTAATAAGATAAAACATTAATAAATTGAACTTCATCAAAATTTTAGAATTTTATGCTTTAAAGGATACCATCAAGTAAGTGAAATGTTAATGCATAGATGGAAGAAAATATATTTGCAAAGCATATGTCTTATTATCATATGTCTGATAAGGGACTTGTTTCTAGAATACTTAAAGGATGCTTACAAATTAATAACAAAGAAGTACATGAATGATCAACTATCACATGAAAAGATGCTCAACATGACTAGTCATTGGGGAAATGCAAATCAAAACCAGATGAAAGGACTAAGGTTATAACTCAAGATACAGCCCTTACCTACTATGTAAGTAAGTAGTAGGTTAAAAAAAAAAAAAGCCCTAGGTTTAATCTCCAGGACTGCAAAACAAACAAAAACACATTAGTTAGCACTTCACATTCACTAGGATGGCTAGAATTTGAAAGCAGATAGTTAAGAATTTCACAGGATATGAAGAAGTTGAACCCCTCATTTATTGCTAGTGGGAACAAAAAACGGGAGAGTCACTCTGGAAAACAATTTGACAAGTTCTGCAAAAGATTAAACAGAGTTCCATATCCCGCTCAGTTCCACACCTAGGTATATTCCCCAAACAACTGAAAACAGGCCCATACAAAAAACTATATGTGAATGTTTATACCAGCATTATTGATAATAACCTCAAACTGGAAACTCCAATGTCCATCAACTGATGAATGAATAAAGGATAATAGAGATCTATATGATGGACCACTATTCAAAAAGGAATAAAGTAGCCAGGTGCTACACCTGTAATTCTAGTAGCTCAGGAGGCTGAGGCAGGAGGATAGCAAGTTTAAGACCAGCTTCAGCAATTTAGTGAGGCCCTAAGCAATTTAGCAAGACCCAGTCTCAAAAAAAAAAAAAAAAAATTCAAAAATAGGCTGGAAGTGGAACTCAGCAGTAGAGTGCCCTATGGTTTCAATCCCCAGTATCAAAACAAAAAAGAGGAATGAAGTAGCACCAATACATGCCAATAGATCTTGCCTGTGTCTGTCACTTCTAACATGTGGACATGTGAGGACTTTCAAAAGTTCCCCACAGCTGCATCCTGAAATTTTCTTCCTGGTAACTAATAATATTCCTGGGGCTTGGTCTAACAACATCCTACTCATACTGAAACAATTTGTTTCCTTGAGAAGGGAGCCAACATCAATGCTGAGCTAGACAGAACAAAATCGAGACCTAAAGTGATAATGAAAATGTAGCACCAATATGTAGCACCAATACATGCAACAATATGAATGACCCTTAAAACATACTGAGTACTTGGAATGGAACTACCATTTGACTCAGCTATCCCACGCCCCAGTCTATACCCAAAGGACTTAAAATCAGCATACCACAGAGACGAAGCTGTATCAGTTTTATAGCAACTCAATTCACAATAGCTAAACCAACGTAGGTGCCCTTCAACAGATGAATAAAGACAATGTATATGTACACAATGGAATATTACTCAGCCATAAGGAAGAATAAAATTATGGCATTTGCTGGTAAATGGATGGAACTAGAGAATATCACGCTAAGTAAAATAAGCCAATTCCAAAAAAAAAGTATGAATGTTTTCTCTGATATGCTAATGCCTCTGATACGCTAATGCTAACTTACAATAAGGGGGTGGTAGGGTAGGAAAGAATAGAAGTATTTTGAATTAGACAAAGGGCAATAAAGGAAAAGGAGGAGAAATGGGAATAGGAAAGATAGTAGAATCAGACATTACTAACCTGTGTGCATGTATGATTACATGTTTCAACATCATGTACAATCATAAAAATGAGAAGTTATACACTATATATGTATAATATGTCAAAATACATCATGTATAACTAATAAGAACAAATTTTAAAAATGTAAAAAAAAATGCTAAGTACTAGGAGGGATGAGGGATTAAAGAGCAATAGCCAAAAGGTATGCAGGATTTCTTTGGGAGGTGATGAAAATGTTATAAAATGGATCGTGCTAATAGTCACACAGCATAGTAAATACACTACAAACCATGAGTGTGTGCATTTAAAGCAGGTGAATTTTGCCAGGCATGCTGGTACATGTGTCTCTAATCCCAGCAACTCAGGAGGCTGAGGCAGGAGGATTGCAAGTTCAAGGCCAGCCTGGATAACTTTGTGAGATCCTGTCTCAAATAAAAAATAAATAAATAAAAAATGATAAATTGTATGTAAATTCTATCTCAATACAGTTGCCCAGAAGGAAAGGGAGGGGTCGATGGAATGAATCATGCGGATACCTGAAGGGAGAACATCCTTGGTAGTAAAAATCGTCAGAGCAAAACCCCTAAGTCAGGAGAAGGGCTGTGTGTTAGGAACAGCAAGGAGACCAGTGTGACTGGAACAGAGAGGAAAGTGAAAGCTCATAAGGGAGGAGGGGGAGCAGGGAGAGGGGTGCCAGGAGGACCAAGGGCCCTTGTGAAAATGGGTGTCTTTCCAGTTGGAGAGATGGGGAGCCATTGCAGGTGGTGAGCAGAAGAGTGAAATTACATTTGATTTATGTTCAAAATGGATCAGTCTGGCTGTTGTGCAGTCGGGCAAAGAGAGACACAAAGAGACTAGTTATCAGGCTGTAATTCATAAAGAGATGATGGCAGCTCTGATATCGGTGATACGTAGTAATTGAGACAGTAAGTAGTTGTACTCCAGAGATACTAACTCATTTGACACAACAACCCTACGAAGTACCTAAGAATATCAGTCTACAACCACAAAACTGAAGCTCATGGAATTTTGTAGTTTCTAAAATCTCCCATGGAATAAGCGGTAAAGCTGGGACTTAAACCCAGGGAGTCTGGGTGCAGAGTCTGATCTTCTTTCCCATCACACTACACTGGCCCTCCGAAAGCTCATGTGTTGTTAGAAATCTTGTCTGCGCCTGTCACTTCTAACATGTGGGCTTTCAAAAGTTCCCCACAGCTGCATGCTGGAATAATATTCCTGGGGCTTGGTCTAACAACTTCCTACTCATATTGAAACAATTTGTTTCCCTGAGAAAGGAGCCAACATCAATGCTGAGCTAGACAGAACGAAGTTGAGACCTAAAATGAGAATGGAAAACACGAGGCAGGAAAGTATGGCATTGCTTTAACAGGGAAGACAAAAATAGATGTCATGAGGGGAGAGATTCTGACAAGCATCACAGAGGGGAATTAGCTGGTGAGCCTTGGTGAATTGAAATTTTGGGTTCTACTAAAAGCCCACATAATGAGAGTGGAATCCTTTTTACTTTTAAAGTGTTCGAATTGAGCCATTGTGTAGCTTTTACTCATCGCTCTGATGACAGCTTTAATGGAAATCCTGCCAGCTTATTCTGGCCCCAGGTTGGCCCATATCCAAGTTTTCTATACATCCAAATTTTTGAATTGGAAGGAAATTGCATGTGATTGGTTTTTCTTTTGCTTTCTCTAAAGAACGGCTTCTATCGCAAGTACATCAGAGCTTTTTGCCAGAATTTATATGTGGTTTTCCCACTGCTCTTCTCCTTTCCCCTCATGCAATTTAAATCCCACCTGTACTCCTCCTATTAGTAAAAGGAAATTTCATTTCCAATTCCACTATGTTTTAGCTCCTCATGATTCTATGAGACTCACCCTTTTGTTGTCTCTGTGCATCCATTTCCCTCCCACCTCCATCCTAAACTGGGGAGGATATGGTGCTTGGAGCAGTTCCTCCCGTCTTGCAGCTAAAGGGGAATGCCAAGAGAATTTCAGAGTGCCAGCTTATGTGGAGATGCTGAACAATGCCTGGACTCTCCTATCTCCAGACTTCTTATTACCTGAGATGTCTAAACTATGGTATTGCTTCAATTTCATTTTCTGTTGTATCAGAAGATGTCTTAAGGGATCAAATAATTACCAACCACACTTTTTTTTTCATCTTTCCTCCACACCTCTTCCCCAGTACTGGGTGGGGTGGCAGGGAGATGGGAGAAGATGATATCATCTCCACCTGTTCCTCAGTGCCCACTCATATTGGATCTAAATTTCTTCACATCTGCATCTGACTTCCCTCCTCCTCCTTCCCCTCTCCTCCAGTCCTCAATTCCCCCCAGTCAATCCTTGTCCAGACTCCAGTGAGTTCAGTAAACAAAGGTCTTTGTAGGAATTAAGAACATCCTTCCAAAATGACAACTTCATCTTCCAACTGTGGGTCTGTGTCATAGATGGATGACAAAGTGTCACTGTGGCAGCAGCCTCCTACTAACTGGTCTCTAATCACCCTTCTTTTGTGGAACTTAATCGAATTTCCAGTTCTGAACACTATTTTGGCATTTCTTACCTTGGATTAACCTACTTAAACATTTTTTTTCCTAATGCAAAAGCAATTCAAAAAGGAAGATGCAATGGGCATGGTGGTGCATACCTGTAATCCCAGCAACTTGGGAGGCTGAGTCAGGATGCAAGTTCAAAGCCGGCCTCAGCAAAAGTGAGGCACTAAGCAACTCAGTGAGACCCTGTCTCTAAATAAAATACAAAATTGGGCTGGGGATGCGGCTCAGTGGTCGAGTGCTCCTGAGTTCAATCCTCCGTACCAAAAAAAGAAAAAAGAAAGAAAGAGAATGAAAGATGCTTTTGTAAATTGTATTATTTTAAGAGTTGGGTGGCAAAAAGTAAATACCATGTCTTCTCTTATATACATAATGGTGTTTTACAGACTTGAGCTTTGGGTGCACTACTGATATCTGCTTCAACAGAACTTTAATAAATTCAGTTCAGCTGAATTCCCTGCTTTCCCCCATGCCCTTTCTTTACTGTGACATTATCCTGCTATGATTGATGGCAGTACTGTACAGTGTGCTGGCATATTAAAAAATTGTATTTGGACTGCCTAGCTTGTGATAAAAACTTTGGGATAACTACTAAAGCAATCTCAATTTTCTATCAAGGCTGGCTTGAGTTGCTATTGCCTTTTTGAGCTTTTTTTAAAAAAATGTGTCTGAATGAACTTAGAATCCATCTCAGACTCAGGAGTAGAATATACTTTATGTTTCTGCAGAGTTGTTTTTCATCGCAAACTAATAAACAGTAAACAAAGCTCTCTGTGGTGTCTGTTCACCAAATCAGATCTCTTCTGTATCACTATTTGGAAAATTAAAATAAAAGACGGTCCAAGAAATCAGGCACATCCACAGACATATGGCAAACTCTATGATAAATTTATTGTGAGGGACTGGTACCAAGGTGTGTCTCCCCAGAAATAAAGAGATGATGTGTCACTGTAACAGAAAGTGTCTAATGAACTGGCAATTTTCTTCATGGAGGCTACAGCTCTGATCCATTTCTATTGCATTTTGCCGGGAAAAGAATTTAAATTCTATCCAGACATGAATATTTCTAACTGGATTTAAATTGGAAAATAGCATTAAGTCATCTTCTTCTTTGGATATTTGTTAAATCTTTGTTTACATGTCTATAGAAGCTGATCTCAGGAGAAATAGAATTCAGTCCCACGTAACATAGTATTGCATTTATACAGCATACCCACCCAAATTTGTGCCAAGGACTCTATTGGTTGTTTTAACACCAGAGACCACTTAGAATTGCCTAAGAGTGGGTTTGGTCTAAATTACATTCCAAGACAAGGAGGCCTATTTTAAAACTCTTCAATTTTTTTTTTGGGGGGGGGGGTATTAGGAATGGAGCCCAGTAGCACTTCACCGCTGAGCTACATCTCCAGTTCTTTTAAATTTTTTTATTTTGAGTCAGTTGCCCAGACTGGCCTGCAACTTATGATACTCTTGCCTCAGCCTTCTGAGTTGCTGGGATTATAGGTGTGTGTCATAGTTCCCAGTCTCTTCAAGTGATGTTATATTGAAAAACTGAAAGGACTTGGTCATAAGGAACTGTGAGCATGACCTTGAGGGTAGAGTGACATCATCTCTCATCCTTATGACTTGAGACTCATGCGATGGGACAGTTCCATATGGCAACAGGGGAAGATGGGGGAAAGGAAGGAACCTGGAGCTGCAGAGAGCTAGCATAGTATGCCTCTGATCCCTGATCTGACACTTCACTCCTATGTGATTGTAGTGGCAACACCCTAAGGTGTCCTTCCGTGACTCTCACCTTCGTGTAGTCCTCTCCTTCTGGACGCATGTGGAACCTGTGACTTGCATATAACCAATACAACATGGCAAATGTGATATGATATTACTCCAATGATAGTGTTACTGTGCTTAATAGACTAGAGTGAAAGATTCTTCTAGCCTTGGAAAAACAGCCATATGAACTGGCTATTAAGAGGACCATGTGGCAGGGAACATGGGGCTGTCTCAGGGACCCAAGGGCTGCCTCCTGCTGGCAGCTCATAAGAAGCTGGGGCTCTCAGTCACATGGCTGAAAGGAAATGAATTTTTTTCAACAATTGAATGATCTGGAAACTGTATTCTCCCCCCACTCAATTGTCCAGGTAAGGATACCACCTATGTAACACCTCCATTACAGTCTCCTGAGACCCTAAACAGAAGAACTAGACCAGCTGTGCCCAGACTTCTCCCATGGGAACTCTAAGGTATCAAGCAGTTGTTGTTTGTTAAGCTACTAAGGTTGTGGTATTGTTTTATGTAGTAATAGAAAGGCAATAGAGTGATTGAGAACAAATTCTTTCTTTTTTTTCTCTGAGTCTCATTTTCATCATCTTCAAGATGGGGATAATAATACCTCCTGCCATAGTTTGGATCAGGTATGTCCCCAAAGGCCAGTGTGTTAGGGCTTTGGTCCTAAGCTTGGCACTATTGGAAGGTGGTGGAAACCTTTAAGAGGTGGGGCCTAGTGAAAGGTCTTAGGTCACTGAAGGCTTGCCCTCAAAGGGCAGGTGAGATGCCAGTCTCTTCCTCTCTGTCTTTCCTTCCAGACATGAGGTGAATGGACTTCTAGCAAATACTACTGCCATGATGTTCTGCCTTTCAACAGGCCCAAAAGCAACAGGTCCAACCAACCATGAATGGAAACCTCCAAAACTGTAAGCCAAAATAAACCTTTCTTCTTTTTAAGTTGATTATCTCAGGTTCTTATTACAGTAATGGAAAGCTAAAAATGTACCTACTTATAGAAGGTTAATCATCAAATAAAATAATGGCTCTTACTAAAAAGGCAGCAATTTTGTTGTATTATTAATATTACAATTGTATATTAAAGTATAAGATACCCAGAGCACCAGGCTGGGTTTCAAGAGTTGAAGTCCAGTTCTGGACCCTATCCCACAAGAGTCTAGGGAACACTATGCATGAGTAAAGGGGAAAGACAGACTATTGCTTTCTGATTCAGCTTCCTCTGAGGCCAACACAGCAGTCTACTAAATCTTTTTCCAATCACTCACTTTATACACAGCAGTTTATACTAAGCACAGACAATAACAAGGAGAAAAGGAAGTTCTCCTTGACCTTGAGAGTACCCAAGACGGTACCCACCATCAGACTCTAAAATCATCTTTTGAGTTCTGTGCTCAGAACTGGGATTCTCACATCTGAAATAACCCATACCAACCCCACATTTAGGCTGCAGTGAGAGACTCTGGGGCTGCTTACATTCTTGGCTGCCTAACACCTACATGGAGCAAGGTTGAGCTTTTTGGTGAGGCATGAGTAATCTACTTATGGGGAATAGGTGAGAACCAAGGACAAGGACAAGGACAAGGTAGTATGCCGCAGTCCGGCTGGGCCAAATAACAGGGAGGTGACAAGCAACTTGAAGGTTGAAGCAGGAACTGCTCTATTACGGAACAACAGCGGTATATATATACCTAACTGATTACACACAGCTTGACTCAATTAGCATCATCCAGATACAGCAATAAGCCAATAAGGAATCCCCATCATCTTAATGGCTCGGTGGCGTTGCCTCACAAACCACTCCTCCTGGCAAACTGCCAGGCGCCATCTTGACTTGATTTGCGGTCCCCAATAGTAGTACCTTAGTGCCAATGTCATAAACCACATTGGAATCTCCTCACAAGGCAGGGCACTGTGTTAATGACATTCTAAGACAAGGCAACCCTATTTTAAGCCCTCTGGATGAGGACTCACCATGCACCCTTTTGTTGTGCTAAAGCGGAAAAAGCATGAATACTCTCCATCTTATCCTTGAAGTTATAAAGGTTTGGGAACTCGGCTATTCAAAATATCCAGAAGCAGGGCTGGGGATGTGGCTCAAGCGGTAGCGCGCTCGCCTGGCATGCGTGGGGCGCTGGGCTGATCCTCAGCACCATATAAAAATAAAACAAAGATATTGTGTCCACCGAAAACTAAAAAATAAATATTGAAAAATCCTCTCTCTCTCTCTCTCTCTCTCTCTCTCTCTCTCTCTCCTTAAAAAACAAAAAATATTCAGAAGCTCTTGAAAATCAAATGCTAGTGAGCATGAGATTAGAAGTTTAGCTTTCCACTTCTTCTTTGTTAGGTATCTATAGCAATGAATGGTTTATAAACCCCAGCTGAGTAACCTGACGTCCACTGTCTCCTTAGCACCAATTTCTTCCCTGATTATCTGCCTGCCTCCATAGAGCCTTAGAAAACTAGTCTTTTTACTCTTCACAATAGAAGTGAAGAACAAGTAAAGCATGGTGCTTAAGAGCCCAGCCTCTGGAGATAGACTGATGCAGGATAAATCCAGCTCTGCCACTTACCAGCTCTTTATTCCTGTACAATTTTACTTAACCTTTCTGAATTTGAATTATGCTAGTAAAAGTATGTTAGTAAAGCATTCGTCACGGGACCTGAATCTAGGGAATCCTCATTAATGATAGTGTTATTATTATTAATAATAATATATTATTAATTGCTATTGTGGCCTCTGCCTTGTAGTAGATTTGGGTTTGTCATGTATCACTAATGTCTCTAGGAAGAGTACAGGTCAAATGACATCAGGTAGAAGATTATCAAGAGCTTAATTCAGTTTAAAATGATGCTCTATTCCAATGGTTAGAAAATTCTCTCCGAAAAGGGTCAGCTAGCATATATTTTAGATTTGCAGGCCATACAGTCTGTTTTGCAACAACATAACTCTACTGTGGTAGAAAGCAGCCATAGACAATCCATAAGTAAATGGATGTAACTGAGTTCAATTAATTTGTTATCTACAAAAAAAAAAATTGGTGCTGAGCTTCCACCTGTAATTGGTCCATGGCTCACCCCTGTAATCCCAGCTACTTGGGAGGTGAGGCAAGAGGATAGCAAGTTTAAAGTCAATTTGGACAACTCAGCAAGACACTGTCTCAAAAAAATTTTTTTTAGAGAGGAGAGAGAGAGAGAGAGAGAGAGAGAGAGAGAGAGAGAGAGAGAGAGAATTTTTTAATATTTATTTTTCAGTTTTTGGTGGACACAACATCTTTATTTTATTTTTATGTAGTGGTGAGGATCGAACCCAGCGCCCCGTGCATGCCAGGCGAGCACGTGACCACTTGAGCCACGTCCCTAGCCCCCCAATTTTTTTGAATAATAAAAAGAGCAGCTCTTGGGTCCTCTTCTTCCTCCAGGAGAAGTCTTTTCTGCTGTCCTTTAATAAACTTCTAATTTCTACTCTGACCTTGCCTCGGAGTGCTTCTCTGGTGTTATTCTTCAACATTGGGGAAGCAAGGACTCGTCACTGGCCAACAGAGAGATCCAACATGGCGGCGAGAGGGGAGGCAGCGCTTTCAGTACCTCCTCAACAAAGGGGTCAGAGAGACGCATGGATACGCTTAGATATGACCTGCTGAGAAACTCCTAGCAAAATTCCACTAAAGAGAGACCGGCCAGGAATTGGAAGGATTTTTGGAGGTGACAGTCTGCGCTAGACGAGTGAATCTCCGCCACGCAGCGCAGAGGTCCAGACCCGCCAGCCACTGCCCGCGCGACTCGGCGACTGTCGGCTGCCTGCACGCGGCCCCCGCGTCAGGGCGGATAGCCTCCGAGGCACAGCGCAGCAGGAGCGGTGCAGGGACTCTAGGAAGAGGTCTCTCGCCAAGCCTTCATGAAATAGCGAACCAGGAGCTGAAACCATCCAGAGACAGACCAGTCCCACCCCTCCCTTCGGACACTCTGGCAAGGAGCCTGGGGCCTGCCATAGCAGAGTGGTGACATCACCAGAGTTCCGCCGACAGAATTCCTTCCCAGCGGAATCCACATTAGCAGGTGTGTGACTCCCACCCCCTCCAGATACAAGCAGCCAGGAAACCACCGGGGGCGTGTCTGTAGGGAAGCAGAGGGGATTCCAGATCCCCACCTCCCCTTAACACCAGCGGCGACATCCAAGATCTTAGCCGCCAGTTTCTGGGGGCGTGCCCACCAAAGGGGTCCTGAAAAATTAAACTGTTGGTTCCCAGATCACCCCACCACAGCACTGGGGCTTAATTGAATGACAGAGAGGGTGTTCATCGTTCGGGATATAGGACACGCGGTGGGGCTGCAAGTGTAATCAGATCCTTGGGGAGCCGCCTCTGGTGAACAGGACCTGGCTGGCTGGCTGGGAGGAGGAACAGGGGGAGGGGCCGGATAAGTGAAAGGGCTCTGGACTAACAGGATTGAGAGACTCCCAGGAGCCACCGTACAGGGATTTCTGTCAGCACATAGAGGGCAGAAGCTCGGCTCAGAGGGCACAGCTCCGCCTATTGGAAGAGAAGAAAATGGGATTCAGCCATAGAACAGGGGATGCCAGCATGGCAGAGATCTGATGTCATCGGAGAGCGGCCGAGGAGAAAACTTCATCGGTGCCAGCGGCGACGGAAACAGTTGGTCCCCTGGTAGGGAGGGTGAGTCACAGATACCCCAGTCTCTCTCGCTTTGTCGTCGAGCCAGAGGTGAGGAGAGGGGCAGCCGCCCACGCCCGCAAGGTAGGAAGACCTGCGACCAACCTGCAGATCAGGCCCAGCAGTCTGCAGGCGTGGCAAGAGGGGCAGGGCAGAGCCACCGCCCGCGCTGGCAAGGTAAGCAGACCTGCGACAGACCTGTGGATCAGGCCCAGCGGCCTGCCAGCGTGGTACACACTTCACCCCAACTGGAGTAGGGGCAGAGCAGAGCCTTAGCCCGCGCCCAGATCAGGCCCAGCGGCTCGCCTGTGTGGTGGTCAAGTGACCCCAATTGGAGTGGGGACGGAGCGGAACTGACACCCTTGCCCACAAGGTGGGCAGACCTGCAACCAACCTGCAGATCAGGCCTAGCGGTCCCCGGGTGTGGTAGGAGGGGCAGGGCAGAGCCTTCGCCCCCACCTGCAAGGTAGGCAGACCTGCGACAGAACAGCGGATCAGGCCCAGGGGTCCGTGGGCGTGGTAGACACCTCACACCAATTGGAGGAGGGGCAGAGCAGAGCCCCTGCCCGCACCTGCAAGGGAGAATTTTCAACTATACAAGAGCAACATAAATATATAGGGGGGGGGAAAATTTCAAAAACACAACAGTTTCACCAAGAAGAAAGAAACGCAAGCAGTATGAAAAGACAAGGAAAGAAAGGACTACAAGCAATGCAGGTCAGCTCAACTTTAGAAGAGGTAACAGCTGCAGCAGATGGAATGTCAGATAAAGAATTCAGGATATATATGCTTCAGATGATCTGGAGTCTCAAGGAAGAAATTAGACAGCAAAATCAGACAATGAAAGATCACTTCGACAAGGAATTACACAAACAAATCCAGGAAGCAAAGGATCAACTATACAGGGAGATAGAGGTTATAAAAAACAAACAAACAGAAATCCTAGAAATGCAGGAAGCAATAAACCAACTTAAAAACTCAATTGAGAGTACTACCAGCAGAGTAGAACACTTAGAAGATAGAACATCAGACAATGAAGACAAAGTATTTCAACTTGAAAAGAACATAGACAGCTCAGCAAGACTGTTAAGAAACCATGAGCAGAACATCCAAGAAATATGGGATAACATTAAGAGACCAAACTTAAGAGTCATTGGGATACAGGAAGGTATAGAACTCCATACCAAAGGAATGAGCAATTTATTCAACGAAATAATACGAGAAAACTTCCCAGACTTGAAGAATGAGACAGAATCCCAAATTCTAGAAGCCTACAGGACGCCGAATGTGCAAAATTATAAGAGATCCACACCTAGACACATTATAATGAAGATGCCCAACATACAGAATAAGGAGAGAATTTTAAAAGCTACAAGAGAAAGGAAGCAGATTACATTTAGGGGCAAGCCAATCAGGATAACAGCTGATCTTTCAACACAGACTCTGAAAGCTAGAAGATCCTGGAATAACATATTTCAAACACTGAAAGAAAATGGGTTCCAACCAAGAATTGTGTATCCAGCGAAATTAAGCTTCAGGATGGAAGATGAAATTAAAACCTTCCACGATAAACAAAAGTTAAAAGAATATGCAGCTAGAAAACCATCTCTTCAAAACATCCTCAGCAAAACATTACAGGAAGAGGAAATGGAAAATAACAATGAAAACCAACAGTGGGAGGTAGGACAGTAAAGGGGGGGGAATAATCAAAGAGGAAAACAAACCATGTTTAGTAACATAAATAAACAAATATGGCTGGAACAACAACCCATATCTCAATAATAACCCTAAATGTTAATGGCTTAAACTCACCAATTAAGAGACACAGGCTAGTAGAATGGATGTCAAAACAAGACCCAACAATATGCTGCCTACAGGAGACGCATTTGATAGGAAAAGACATACATAGGCTGAAGGTGAAAGGTTGGGAAAAATCATATCACTCATATGGACTTCGGAAAAAAGCAGGAGTGTCCATACTCATATCAAATAAAATAGATTTCAAGCCAAAGTTAATCAAAAGGGATAAAGAGGGACACTACATACTGCTTAAGGGAACCATACACCAACAAGACATAACAATCATAAATATATATGCCCCAAACAATGGTGCAGCTATGTTCATCAAACAAACTCTTCTCAAGTTCAAGAGTCTAATAGACCACCATACAATAATCATGGGAGACTTCAACACACCTCTCTCGCCACTGGACAGATCTTCCAAACAAAAGTTGAATAAGGAAACTATAGAACTCAATAACACAATTAATAACCTAGACTTAATTGACATATATAGAATATACCACCCAACATCAAGCAGTTACACTTTTTTCTCAGCAGCACATGGATCCTTCTCAAAAATAGATCATATATTATGTCACAGGGCAACGCTTAGACAATATAAAGGAGTAGAGATAATACCATGCATCCTATCTGACCATAATGGAATGAAACTGAAAATCAACGATAAAAGAAGGAAGGAAAAAGCATACATCACTTGGAGAATGAACAATAGGTTACTGAATGATCAATGGGTTATAGAAGACATCAAGGAGGAAATTAAAAAATTCTTAGAGATTAATGAAAATACAGACACAACATATCGGAATCTGTGGGACACATTGAAAGCAGTTCTAAGAGGAAAATTCATTGCTTGGAGTTCATTCCTTAAAAAAAGAAAAAACCAACAAATAAATGATCTCATGCTTCATCTCAAAATCCTAGAAAAAGAAGAGCAAAACAACAGCAAAAGAAGTAGAAGGCAAGAAATAATTAAAATCAGAGCTGAAATTAATGAAATCGAAACAAAAGAAACAATTGAAAAAATTGACAAAACTAAAAGTTGGTTCTTTGAAAAAATAAACAAAATCGACAGACCCTTAGCGATGCTAGCGAAGAGAAGAAGAGAGAGAACTCAAATTACTAGCATACGGGATGAAAAAGGCAATATCACAACAGACACTTCAGAAATACAGAAGATAATCAAAAATTATTTTGAATCCTTATACTCCAATAAATTAGAAGATAGTGAAGGCATCGATAAATTTCTGAAGTCATATGATCTGCCCAGATTGAGTCAGGAGGATATAGACAACCTAAACAGACCAATATCAATTGAGGAAATAGAAGAAACCATCAAAAGACTACCAACTAAGAAAAGCCCAGGACCGGATGGGTATACAGCTGAATTTTACAAAACCTTTAAAGAGGAACTAATACCAATACTTTTCAAGCTACTTCAGGAAATAGAAAAAGAGGGAGAACTTCCAAATTCATTCTACGAGGCCAACATCACCCTGATACCTAAACCAGACAAAGACACTTCAAAGAAAGAAAACTTCAGACCAATATCTCTAATGAACCTAGATGCAAAAATCCTCAATAAAATTCTGGCGAATCGGATACAAAAACATATCAAAAAAATTGTGCACCATGATCAAGTAGGATTCATCCCTGGGATGCAAGGCTGGTTCAATATACGGAAATCAATAAATGTTATTCACCACATCAATAGACTTAAAAATAAGAACCATATGATCATCTCGATAGATGCGGAAAAAGCATTCGACAAAGTACAGCATCCCTTTATGTTCAAAACTCTAGAAAAACTAGGGATAACAGGAACATACCTCAATACTGTAAAAGCAATCTATGCTAAGCCTCAGGCTAGCATCATTCTGAATGGAGAAAAATTGAAGGCATTCCCTCTAAAATCTGGAACAAGACAGGGATGCCCTCTCTCACCACTTCTGTTCAACATAGTTCTCGAAACACTGGCCAGAGCAATTAGACAGACGAAAGAAATTAAAGGCATCAAAATAGGAAAAGAAGAACTTAAATTATCACTATTTGCAGATGATATGATTCTATACCTAGCAGACCCAAAAGGCTCTACAAAGAAACTATTAGAGCTAATAAATGAATTCAGCAAAGTGGCAGGATATAAAATCAACACGCATAAATCAAAGGCATTCCTGTATATCAGCGACAAATCCTCTGAAATGGAAATGAGGACAACCACTCCATTCACAATATCTTCAAAAAAAATAAAATACTTGGGAATCAACCTAACAAAAGAGGTGAAAGACTTATACAATGAAAACTACAGAACCCTAAAGAGAGAAATAGAAGAAGATCTTAGAAGATGGAAAAATATACCCTGTTCATGGATAGGCAGAACTAACATCATCAAAATGGCGATATTACCAAAAGTTCTCTATAGGTTTAATGCAATGCCAATCAAAATCCCAAAGGCATTTCTTGTAGAAATAGAGAAAGCAATCATGAAATTCATATGGAAAAATAAAAGACCCAGAATAGCAAAAACAATGCTAAGCAGGAAGTGTGAATCAGGCGGTATAGCGATACCAGACTTCAAACTATACTACAGAGCAATAGTAACAAAAACAGCATGGTACTGGTACCAAAACAGGCGGGTGGACCAATGGTACAGAACACAGAAACCAATCCACAAAACTACAACTATCTTATATTTGATAAAGGGGCTAAAAGCATGCAATGGAGGAAGGATAGCATCTTCAACAAATGGTGCTGGGAAAACTGGAAATCCCTATGCAACAAATTGAAACTGAATCCCTTTCTCTCGCCATGCACAAAAGTGAATTCAAAATGGATCAAGGAGCTTGATATCAAATCAGAGACACGCCGTCTGATAGAAGAAAAAGTTGGCTACGATCTACATACTGTGGGGTCGGGCTCCAAATTCCTCAATAGGACACCCATAGCACAAAAGTTAATAACTAGAATCAACAAATGGGACTTACTCAAACTAAAAAGTTTTTTCTCAGCTAAAGAAACAATAAGAGAGGTAAATAGAGAGCCTACATCCTGGGAACAAATCTTTACTCCTCACACTTCAGACAGAGCCCTAATATCCAGAGTATACAAAGAACTCCAAAAATTAGACAATAAGAGAACAAACAACCCAATCAACAAATGGGCCAAGGACCTGAACAGACACTTCTCAGAGGAGGACATACAATCAATCAACAAGTACATGAAAAAATGCTCACCATCTCTAGCAGTCAGAGAAATGCAAATCAAAACCACCCTAAGATACCATCTCACTCCAGTAAGATTGGCAGCCATTATGAAGTCAAACAACAACAAGTGCTGGCGAGGATGTGGGGAAAAGGGTACACTTGTACATTGCTGGTGGGACTGCAAATTGGTGCAGCCAATTTGGAAAGCAGTATGGAGATTTCTTGGAAAGCTGGGAATGGAGCCACCATTTGACCCAGCTATTCCCCTTCTTGGTCTATTCCCTAAAGACCTAAAAAGAGCATGCTACAGGGACACTGCTACATCGATGTTCATAGCAGCTCAATTCACAATAGCAAGACTTTGGAACCAACCCAGATGCCCTTCAATAGACGAATGGATTAAAAAAATGTGGCATTTATACACAATGGAGTATTACTCTGCATTAAAAAATGACAAAATCATAGAATTTGCAGGGAAATGGATGGCACTAGAGCAGATTATGCTAAGTGAAGCTAGCCAATCCCTAAAAAGCAAATGCCAAATGTCTCCTTTGATATAAGGAGAGTAACTAAGAACAGAGTAGGGACGAAGAGCATGAGAAGAAGATTAACATTAAACAGAGATGAGAGGTGGGAGGGAAAGGGAGAGAAAAGGGAAATTGCATGGAAATGGAAGGAGACCCTCAGGGTTATACAAAAGAACATACAAGAGGAAATGAGGGGAAAGGGAAAAATAATACAAGGGGGAGAAATGAAGGTCAATAGAGGGGGTAGAGAGAGAAGAGGGGTGGGGAGGGGAGGGGAGGGGGGATAGTAGAGGATAGGAAAGGTAGCAGAACATGACAGCCACAAGTATGGCAATATGTAAATCAATGGATGTGTAATTGATGTGATTCTGCAATCTGTATATGGGCTAAAAATGGGAGTTCATAACCCACTTGAAGCAAAGTGTGAAAGATGATATATCAAGAACTATGTAATGTTTTGAACAACCAACAATAAAAAAAAAATTACTTCTGTAAAGAATGTTATTGGAATTTTAATAGGAATTTCAGTAAATCTGCATATTGATTTTGGTAGTATAGTTATTTTGACAATGTTAAATATGCCTATCCAAGAACATGGGATATCTTTCCACCTTCTAAGGTCTTCTTCAATTTCTTTTTTAGTGTTCTGTAGTCTTCATTGTAGAGGTCTTTCATCTCTCTTTTTAGATTGATTCCCAAGTGTTGTTTTTTTTTTTTTTTTTTTTTTTTTTTTTTTTTTTTTTTGGTGGTGGTTTGTTTGTTTTTGAGGCTTTTGTGTATGAGATCGTTTTCCTTATTTCTCTCTCAGCTGATTTGTCCTTGGTGTTTAGGAACACAATTTATTTATGGTTGTAAAAATGGTATCCTGCTACTCTGTCAAATTCCTTTATGATTTATAAAACTCTTCTGGTGGAATTTTTTCTTTTCCTTTTTTTTTTCTTTTTTGGTCTTCTATACATAGGATCATGTCATTGGCAATCAGGTATAGGTTGAGCTCTTCTTTTCCTATTCATAGAGAAAAAAGAGACTTTCCCTTTAACAAAACCATATATAGTAAGATGAAATCCAACCCCTCTTACCCAGCACAAAACTCCATTCAAAGTATATCAAAGACCTAGGAATTAGAAAGAAACCCTGCAAATACTAGAAGAAAATGTGGGTCTAACACTCCAACATGATGGTTTAGGAGCTGACTTCATCAACAAGATCCTCAAACTGCAAGAAGTAAATAAAAAGTCAATAAATGACTTGAGTTGTATTAAACTTAAAAGCTTATTTACAGAAAAGGAAACAATCTAGAGCATGAAGAGAGAACTTACAGAATGGGAGGAAATCTCTGCCACCTGCAACTTGGATAGAGTGTTAATTTCCAGAATATACAAAGAACTCAAATAGCTTAACACTAAAAGTGAATAGCCCAATCAATAAATGGGCAAAGATAGTTCTCAAAAGAAGAAATACATTGATCAACAAATATGTGAAACAATGTTCAACATGTTTAGCAATTAGAGATATACAAATGAAAACTACACTGAAATTTCTCCTCATTCTCATCAGAATGGCAATTATCAAGAAAACAAATGCCAAATGTCTTCTTTGATATAAGGAGAGTAACTAAGATCAGAGTAGGGATGAAGAGCAGGAGAAGAAGATTAACATTTAACAGGGATGAGAGGTGGGAGGGAAAGGGAGAGAGAAGGGAAATTGCATGGTAATGGAAGGAGACCCTCAGGGTTATACAGTGGAGGGGGTAGAGAGAGAGGAGGGGAGGGGAGGGGAGAGGTGGGGAGGGGGGAGGGTGGAGGATGGGAAAGGCAGCGGAGCACAACAGACACTAGTATGGCAATATGTAAATCAATGGATGTGTAACTGATGTGATTCTGCAATCTGTGTATGGGGTGAAGGTGGGAGTTCATAACCCACTTGAATCAAAGTGTGGAATATGATATGTCAAGAAATTTGTAATGTTTTGAACAACCCACAATAAAAAATTAAAAATAAAAAAAAAATAAAAAAATAAAAAGAGCTGGGCATGTAGCTAGGTGGCAGAACATTCCTAGGTTTAATTCCTAGTATCACCCCCTTGAAAAAAAGGCTGGATTTGGTCCATGAGGTTTGCCAACCCTTGCTCTATCCCTGTTCCCACATTCAGCAAGTTTCTCCTAAATAGAACTCTAATGGGAAGAGCACATGGCATAGTGGAAACAATGGCATATGAGTCTCAACTTTGTCATGTCCCAACTCTAGCATTCTGGGAACATTACTTTGTAGCATTCTGAGAATATTACTTCATTCTTCCATGTCACAGTTCTTCCTTTACAAAACTTGGGCAATAGTACTTCCTGTACAGGGTTATTGAGGATAAATGATCCCAAATGATAAAGGATGAATAAAAGAAAGATTATGCAAACAGGATTATGTGTGTACATTTCAGATGTTTTTGTCTGAATGCACTTCTTATTTGTCCCACTAGATTATGAATTTGTTGGAACACTACATTCCTGTTATCTGTTGCTTTTTTCACTCTCTCAACCTCCTCTCTAGATCCTAGAAAATTCATCTGCACAGAACAGGGTGTTATCAGTATCCTAAATTTTGATTTTTGCAAAGGACTAATGGTGCTTACATGAGAATTAATTGAACCAACACTTGCTAAATTAAACAGAAGATGGATTTGTTGGAAGACCATGTAAAACTAGGTCTAAACTAGGGAGCCAGGGCACACTTGCACCACTGACTCTCCTGCTCTTGGACTTCCAACAGCACTTTCAGGAACAAACCCCTTCAATTCCTGAGCTATGTCTTACTCCCTGAAGATCAGAAGTCTCAGGCAGGAGTCACTGAACGGCTAAGGCCAGCTCCCTTGCCTATACCCTGACTACGAAGAGGCAAAGAAAGAAATGTTTATCCTAACCTTTTGGCCTCTGGAATGAGAGCATTTTACCAAGCCACTTAATGATGTAAGCCTCTCTCCCTCCCCAATAGAAAAGGTTTGGGGGGTTGTGTAACTAGGAAAATGGCATATGTCTACCAAACTGATTGTCAGGCTGAGGCTCAGATCCTTGGAAACAGAATTGGGATCCTGGCAGGAGAAAGATGTTGGATGCAGTTGGTGGTGGCAGCCCCCAACCTCAAGCTTTTAGCCCCATGAGTCCTTCCATAGGCCTTTTTTAGATGCAGGCCAGACAAAGGAGGCACAAGGACAACAGGTCACATAAGTGAGCACATGCTCACAATCAAATGCTTATGACCTTGAGCACACACACTGAACCTGGGTGTTCATGACCTTGTCTACATACTAAAAACATAGGTTGCCAGAAGCCTTGATGAGGGAGCCTAACTATAGCCATCTTGGGCCTGCCCAACACTGATCATCTACTCACCTGGGCCTCTTGTTTATAAAGAACACTTGGATTACAACATAGTGTACCACCACTATGACTTTCATATTGATTGCTTATCAACCAATTATCAATCAGCTTTCTTCATTGATCCCCTATAATAGATACACCAGTGTTTTCACCATATATCTTCACTCTGCATATATGCCAGCCTGCCTTCAAACAGCCAGCATACATAACTTTATAGGGTTGCTGTCACTTACTCTGCCTCCATGCAAGGCAAGCACAGAGAGCCTGCATAATTTATAATCCATCAGGGGCATCCCTTAACCAGAACTTATAAACTCCAGCTCCCTTGAACCTCAACTGGGATCATAATGAAGTATGTGATTTACACTGTTCTTAAAAAACTTCTCCACAGGATTAAACTTCAGTTTAACACCATGGCATCTGCCTTAATAGTGTTCCTTTTATATAGACTCTTCTTTCTTGTATGACACACACACACACACACACACATACACACACACACACACACTCACTCATGCACATTCTCTTTTCCCCACCATCTTCTGCCTATATCTCTCGACATCCCAAATAAATTATGTGCACTAAATTTTTGTCTCAGGTTTGTTTCTTGAAAGAGCCTTATTAACAAATCTCTCTATATCTGAATGCTGGCATACTGTTTTTCAGACTTATCAGGAATATTGATACAACTGTCACCGCGAAGCTCTGCAGTTCACAAGAACAATTGCAGGTGCTTAAGCAGGCAAGCAGGAGACAAGACTATATTTTCTTTCTCTATTAAAGAACCATTTTTAAGATTAGCGCATTCCATGTTTATTTGAAATCTGCCCCTATAATGAAAACACTTGTGCTAGAGAGAAAGGGAGGTGGGGAGAGGAAGCTAGAGAAAAGAGGGAGGGAGGCAGGGGAAAGAAGAAGAAGGGAAAAGAAAACAGACAATCATTATTTAGGAGAATCAGAAGTAGATAAAAGAGATGGGCCTTGAACTTTGGGGAGATAAGCAAAATTGCTTTGAGGCAACAGGGTAAGAGGAGAGCTCCCTACATTCTGGAAAAAGGAGATACCAGAAGCAAATGAGAAGGGCTGTAAATCACTGGGTAATCAAAGCAAGAGTTATTCTGCAGGGCTCTGCAGAAAGCTATCAGAAGAAGAAAAGTCAGGTCAACCCTCCGTGACTGAAAAAGCTCAAAGCTGTTTCCTCTTGAAACTGAAGGGCCTCATCTTGATATTTCCAAGGGCATTCAGTAACTGGAGTGGCTGCTGTTCCCAGAGCTGGAAGGAGGGGGCTTTTGTTGGACGTTCTTGTACAGAGAGAGAGATAACTTGAACATATTTTTTTTCTTTTCACTGCAACCTGAAAAATTGAATTGTGATGATATAGATCAGGCAATTGTGCTGAACTCTTCATGAAATAAGAACCCAAGTGCTAAACTCTAATCTTGTTTCTCTTTGTTAGAAAAGGAAAAGAACCGCTACTTATGCTATCACCTCATTATGCAGAGGCAAGAAGACGGATTATTAGTCACTATATGCCCTGTGACCAAAATTCTGTCTGATGAAAGCAACCATTCTAAAATGAAGGAGGAAAGGCATCCATTTGTAGCCAGAGGATAGGAAATCCTAGCTGGGTATGATGGTGCATGTCTGTAATCCCAGCTACTCAGAAGGTTGAAGTAGGAGAATCATAAGTTTGAGGTCATCCCCAGCAATTTAGCAAGACCCTGTCTCAGAATAAAAAAGGATGGGGATATAACTCAGTGGTAGAGTGTTTGCCCAGCATGCACAAGGCCCTGGGTTCAAAGAAAATCCCTAGTGCTGAAGAAGGGTAGAGTAGAAGTTGTGAAAGGGTAAGACACTGGCTGGTTGTAGAAATAATATATAACAAAATAATAGATGGACTTTAGCCCTCAACCAAAAAAAGATTTAGGAAAAAATACCTGGAATCAAGTACAGGTGGATAACTTAAAAGCTATTGATATCTCATTATCCTGCAGAAAGTCAAGCATTTGAATCTGAGCAATAGTGATAATTTGATTAATATAGGAAATTTAAGCTAAAACATTTATTTGTGGACTTAAAGCCCAATACTACCATTGTCACCAACTGCAAAAGTTCTGAACTAGATGCAAGGGCTATAGGAAGTTCCCACAGTGGTTCCAAAACCTAATGCATTCTGGGCTGATTACGAGTGAGCTCCTTTTGATAATACCACAATTTCCTTTCCTAAATATCATAGCTGAGGTTTTACTAGCCTCTACTTATTATGAGGCAGAGAGCTGATAGCCTACCATGAGTCTTGGAAATACCAAGAGGTTTTCTGTGATTAGGAATGTGGGCCAGTCAGCCCAAATCATTCAGCTCATCTATGGTGGCAGGCAGTGAATATTTTTTTAACAGCAATATTGCAAGCACAGTTGATTCCCTCCATAGACTGTCACTTCTCTATCTGAGATACTAAAAGATATCTGTCTTTTTCCCAAGAGTTAGCTGGAAGTGGTTTCACATAATGATTGTGAACAATATATGCACAGGCATGCAAATACAATGAAAACCATGCTATGTCATTAATAACTGTAGACACTGCCTGGTGACAGATGTGAAATGAATGAGTTCTGCACATTTCTTTGCTTAATCTTTGAAAACTGAATTTTCAACTTTTTATGAACAATATTAAAGTAAAATGTGTCTTCCATTTTAAACAATGTGGCATTTTACATAATGTTATACCAATTTGAATGTGCAAAGAATTGTATCTGTTTGTATAATTTTGAAGAATTTTTTACTTAATCAAATATTTTAAAATTCAAAGAGAAGTCCAAATGTCAAATTTCAATGTCAAAACTCTAATGATACTTTAGAGATTGAGTAGAGCACAAACCAAAAAGGACCAGTGACAAGGAGGATAGACAACCCTGAAGAGAAAGATGATTGCAAAAGAGATGAAGAGTGAACATAAATTCTTCTGAGAATTTCTAGGTTAATCAGATTGTCTCTGCTGTCCAAATTCATGTACTTTTTGCAGGATGATGGGACATTAACAACTTACAGTGTTGCTTATTTGATCCTTGTTGCTAAACTTGATTCTAGGTCTATTTTCCTTTCTTACTCCCTTTTGGATGAGAGCTGGAGCTCATCCATAGACAAATGAATAGAGATAGTGAATTTGGATAATCAGTAAGCAAAGATATGGTTGCGCCATTAGGAAATGGCCCAAACTAGGAAGATGCCAACATTCTCCTTTAATTCATGGTTACTGGATTACTGAGAATAGAACCCAGGGCCTCACACAAGCTAGGCAAGCACTATACCACTGAGCTATACCTCCCAGCCCTTCTTTAATTCAATTTGATATAAATACCTATTTCATAATCAGAATAGGACAATATTCCACTACTTTTCATGATCATTAATAAAATACTTTTTAATAGTATGTTTTGAAATTTTTTTTCTGTATATTATGACGTTGTGATAGATTAAAAACCTTTTCTAGCTGGGAAGAGACTGCCCCTCCCAGAGTTTGCCAGTTCTTAGAGATAGCAAAGAACTCAGCCAGAAGCATGCCTCTGATATACCAACTAAACCAATCCAGAGCTATACCTCCTCTATCTGACTCCTACACAACAGGAGACACTATTCTTCAACTATAAACATCCCAGGGCCAGGAACCACGCAATTAAGGACTACCCCTTTAGTTTAGAGCCTGCCCAAATTATTCAACCCTAAACTGTTGGCCCAGCTCTGCCTTTGCCTTTCCTGAGAAACCCTTTCTAAAATTTATGGGCTAGTGCTTTCCCCTGGTCCTGTATTCTGCCTCCTGACCTCCTTACCATCCTATGTGTTTCCCATGTGGCCCTATGTGGGGTTCCATGCCTCCTTTACTTAAGACCTGTGGGAATGATAAAATTTGTTTTCCTGAGCCTGTACTATGTCCCCTCTTATGGGTACACATGCATGACCATCTAAAAAATGGCCTAGAACTTGCAATCCTCCTGCCTCAGCCTCCTGAAACCCTGGAATTACAGGCATGCACCACTCTACAAACCACTTTTAATAGAATCTGCTAATACATTCTGAGAATCTATGGTATTCAACCAAAGGAGTCAACCATTAATCGAAGTGTTTTCAAAGGAGAGGGTCATTTATTAACTTTACAACTATACTTATGGATCAATAGATAAAATATGTGAACGTGCTATTTTTCTGTTACTAACAAACTACCACAAATTTAGTAGCCTAAAATAAGATATATTTGTTATCTCAGTTTCTATTGTTCAAGAGTCCAGGCACAGCTTGCATCTGTTCAGGACCAAACAAGGCTGCAATCGAGGTATCACCCGAGCATGTTCCGATCTGGCATCTCAATTAAGGCAGAATTCATTTGAATCAGATAGTGGCAGAATTCCTTTACCTACCGTTGTAGAACTGAGGGCATTGGCTTCTTGGTGGCAGTTAACTGGGGAACACCCTCAACTCCTGGACATGGCCTGCAGTTTCCTTGCCTATTTTATTCAGTTTTCTGTTGCTGTGACAAAATAACTGAGAAATCAGAGGAGAAAAGATTTGTGGTTCACTGTTTCAAAGATTTTATTCCATGGTCACTGGGCTCCACAGTTTCTGGGCCTGTGGTGTATAGAACATCATGGCTAGGAGGTTGTGCTGGAACAAAGCTGCTCAACTCATGGCAGCTAGGAGGGAGGGAGGGAGGGAGAGAGAGAGAGAGAGAGAGAGAGAGAAAGTCAGTCCAGGGACACAATAAGCTCTTTGAAGGCATGTTACCAGTGACCTTCTCCTAAAATTTTCACCACTCCCCATAGTGCCACTAGCTGGGACCAAGTCGTCAGCACATGAACCTTTGGGGAACACTCTACATCCTTTCCCACAGGGCCATTTACTTCGTCATACTGGTAGGGAGAGTCTCCAGAGCAACTCTAGCATGACGGAGTCTCTCTTATGGAATATAATATAATCATGAGATTGATATCCCATTCTGTATCATATTCTACAGTTCTATAGTTTGTCAGAAGCAAACCATAAGTCTCCTTGTCACTCAAAGAAGGAGGTTTACATAAAGGTGTGAACACCAGGGGCAGAAATCATGGAGGATTACCACAGAATTTGTTCTCCACAGTTAGTATTCAATTATTAAGTGAAGATCTGATGAGAAAATGCATATTCCTCTCAGGTGTTTCCTCTCATGGAGACACCAAGCACCTGATTTATGGCCAGGGCCCCCAAACAGCAATGTCTGTTCTCTCATCTCCCTTAGGTCTTTGTGGTCTGTATCTTCACAGTTTTACTTAGAAAGATAGCCCACTTCTCAGGCATCAGTATCTGCAAATGCAGTAGCAACAGCAACCAAATCATTCTCTGGAGGGGATCTCAGCAGATACCAGGTCACCTCAGAGAAGGACCAAAGAAGCCTCCTTCTCTCTGCCTTTGAAGAGTGCATATGTAGGACAGTCCTTTCCATTAAACCTAAACTTTGTCTTTTTGGTGTATTTTTAGAGATGAGGTCTCTTTGTTGCCCAGGCTGGCCTCAAACTCCTGAGTCAAAGCAATCCTCCTGCCTCAACCCTCAGAGAGTAGCTGGGACTCCATGCATGTGCCCATCAATGCAATCGGGCAACCAGCTTAAACTCTTGTTTTGGTCTGAGCAGGAAGCAAAACAATCAAACAGCTAACTGGGATTAAGTCATCCATTGGCTTGTGATTCAGAGACACCTGACATCAGTTTCACTTTATTT
The DNA here is from genome assembly GCF_021218885.2 of Marmota monax. NCBI lineage: Eukaryota > Metazoa > Chordata > Mammalia > Rodentia > Sciuridae > Marmota > Marmota monax. The sequence continues at coordinate 24,287,874 of NW_026695215.1, read as the reverse complement.
TTACCTTGTTTTTCTCCCAAATTTGTTTCTGATCTTCTTCTGCAATTTTCCATATAGCCTCATGACTAGCTTTGCATGGATCAGGTTCCAGCCTTGATTTATACTTGAAAACATCCTCAAGTGCTACGTAAACCAACAATTAGATTGGGTGGGAGAAGACTGTGGCCCTAGCAATATTGAGCTGCTGATGAAATAGACCTGGCTGGCTGAAAAGGCCTGAGATTTCTCATATAATGTCTTCATTAGGTGGGTTGTGCTTCAGTGCTCTGAAATAATGGCACTTTAATCTGAGGTCCACCCATCACCATCTGAAGAGAGGGAAAAAAAACTCCAAGGATATAAAATGCTGAGGAAAGGTGAGAGTACCGCCTCATTATCCATAAAATAAGTTTCATTTCAACACTAAAATAGAATTCTTTCTCCTTATGGTCCTAAGAGTTATTCAGTCTTATGCATTCAAACTTTAACTTCATGGCTTACCATGAGAAAAAAAAATCTCATTTTTGCTTTAACATTTGGTTTTTGTGAAGCTGTTTTCTCTGTAAATAATGAATTTTCTTACTCCTTCTGAAATGTACTTCTCATCTGTCATGGAGATCCAGTGATGTCCTGGTGTTTGGCAAAGGGAGAAGCATGGACAGCAGCAGAATTTAGCCCAGGATATATTAGTTAAATTATGAACAGGAAACATCCTGGACAATGTAATGGATCAGAAATGGGATAATTAGAAATTATTACAAACAAACTTCCCCCTTTTATTCTGGAGCACAATAAGTCCTTACCCTTTCCATTTAATGGGTCTCCTCATCAGGGTTTAAAGCTCTGTCTATACAAACTATGCAAACAAGTCCATATGCTTAACCTCAATGAGTCTCAATTACCCCATCTATCAAATGGGGCTATAATAGCATCCACTGGATTGTGTTGTCATGATTAAATTGACACTACAGCCAAGTACAGTCCTACACTGTGCTAAGCCTATGATAGGCCTCTTGTCTTTCCTTAATTCCACCTTTATTACCTTTAGATACCTCATCTCCCCCCACAGCTTTAGCAATCATTGCATCTGGATAATACCCATGTTAAAATATGCAAACTTGGCATCTCACCTGGTCTCCACTCTAGCATCTTTAACTCCATGGTGAGCATTCTCTTTGGCCATTCAACTTCCCCCTATCATCAGTGTATCTGAAATCAATCTTATTCCTCTTGGGAAAAAAAAATCTCCAAAAGCAGTTCATAGTTCTTCAAAAAAGTTAATTCTGGAGTTGCCATATGACCCAGCAATTCCAGCTGCAGGTATATACCCAAGAGTAATAAAACTATGTCTACACAAAAGCTTGTACATTAATATTTATTATTTTAGCATTAGTCATAATAGACAAAAACAGAAACAACAGCAGGGTCCATCAACTGATGAATAGATAAATAAAATGTGGTGTGTCCATATAATAGAATGATATGCAGTCACATAAAGGAATATAATTCTGATATAGGCTACCACATGGATACCTCATCTCCATCTTGGAAACATGCTAAATGAAAGAAACCAGAGACAAAGTCCAGGTATTGTAGGATGCAATTTACATGAAATATCCAGAATAAGCAGATCCACAGAGACAGAGGTAGATTAGTATTTGCCAGGAGAAGGAGAATGGAGGAATCAGAATGTGACAGCTAATGAGCAGAGGGTTCTTTTTGAATAATGGAAATGTTCTGGAATTAGATAATGCTGATAGTTGTACAATACTATGAATACACTATAAGTCACTGAAATATATACTTACAAAGGCCAAAATGAAGAATCTTATGTCATGTGGATTTATCTTAATTAAAAAAAAGAAAAGGCAACCTCATAAATGGGAGTGCTACTATCCAGTGGAAGTAAGGGGAAATGACTCAGAGATGCAGAAGGGGATTATTGATCTCCAGCAAACCAAGACTTTCATTAATACTACTAGAGGAAGTTCCTGAGAAGGTATCACTAAATCCACTTCCAAAAAGTATTCAAAATGTTTCTTCATTTTTCATTTTCTTTTTTTCTTTTGGTACCAGGGATTGAAGCTGGGGATATTAACCACTGAGCCACATCCCTAGACATTTTTTATATTTTATTTAGAGACAGGGTCTTGCTAAGTTGCTGGACTTTGCTAAGTTGCTGAGGCTTCCTTTGAATTTATAATCCTTCTGTCTAAGCCACTGGGATTACAGGCATGCACCACCATGCCTGGCAAATATTTAAAATCTGATTCCTAAGGCTCAACCAAATGGATCATTATGCAGCTTTGCTAGAATATATTCAAATGCAGACCAAAGACCAGAAAAGGAGGTGGAGATTGGAGGGTAGAAACAGTTAAAGAGAGAACTTGAAGCAGAAAAGAAATTTCTGAGGGGATACATTTATTATATTCTTGATTGCCAGGTAAAACTGAAAGGGTAATAAATCATCTACTCCAACTACATTTAATATTTCCAATTTATTTTCTGTTTATGTCGTTCTCTTCCTTCCTCTTTAATCAAAAGTTTGATGTCAAGGTAAATAGGAATTCTGGACTTTACAACATACGAAAAATAAAGCATCATCTAGTTCTAAGAGGACTCGGCCTGAAGTCAGTTTCTTTGAAGAGGCCTGTCAAATGACCTGATTAAAGGTGATGAGACTCTTTCAGGGAGTTTTCAAGACATGCTATACTTCATCAAAATTTTATTAATCTTCTGGTTTTGGAAAAGTTCCCATAGAAAAGACCTGGGAGGAAAACATTCCCAAATCACTCCCTCAGACTGTGAAATAGAGCTTAATAGCTACTAACTGAAGGAGTCCATGTGTTCCCACAGATGGCTGTTCAAAAATGAATCATGCTTATCAATTTGAGAAAACAGAAAGAAAAGAACAAGGAGTATAGAACTTTATGATTTAGCCAGGCCTTATTCAGGTTCTCATAAATGACCAAAGTCAAATAATCTGAAGTTAGTCAGTCCTTCCCAAGTTGTTTTCTTCCCAACCTCATTTTGTATATCAAAATGTTTCCAAAAGGACAGACACTGTCTTCTGATCCTCTGTGGTACATTATATCATCTGAAAATGATTGAGGAAATCATATGTGCTCTACCTGGTATCTTAATTTTCTAAGGCTGCTATAAACAACAGAAATTTATCATCTCTGAAAAAAGGAAGAGATGAGTTGAGGAAGGAAGAGGAGATCTGAGGGAAGGAAGAAGAAATAAAGGTAGAGAGAGGAGGAGGCAGGGAGGGAGAGAGGAAGGAAGGAAGGAAGAAAATTAAAATCATTATCTCACCATTTTGGAGGATGGAAGTCTGACATCAAGGTGTCAGTGGGATTGGTTCCCTCTGAGGGACTCTATCCTTGGCTTTAAAGATGGCCATCTTGTCCACAGGTCTCATCACATTATTTCCCCTTTATTTGTTTTGGTGTACCAATCCCCCTCCATCTTATTTTAACATGATTACCTCTATAAAGACCCATCCATATATGAGGTCAATTTCTGAGGTATGGAATGTCAGGGCTCCAACATACATTTTTGGAGGAGACAAAATTCAATCTATAACACTGTTCTGTGCAACTTACTGAAGGCTGAGGGAGTTACCTTTTAACATCAAGGAGACTCTGGACTTAGAGAGATTTTGACCAGGAAGGACTGGGACCAGGGGTCATAGAATGGTTCAGGAAGAAGTATGTGCTCAGAAGTAAAAGCATGTGTGGAATCACCAGGAGTCCTGAGGACAAAGCAGCAATCGGATGACCTAGAATCGGGACCAATAAAACCATGTATAGCCATTATCATAGCAATATTCATCATATTCATCAAAACTAAAACTTCCTAAATACCATCCACAGTCTAATGCTATACAAAAAGGGTTAACTCTACAGGCCTGGATTACTCAAAGCCTGCCCGTTCCCAAGGTCTTCAGCAATGGCCCTCGGCCTGGTTCATGGGGCGAGACTTCTGATTTTTTAATTATCCTACCTAAAACGAGTGTCTTTGTGTCCCTAAAGCCTGGAGCTATGCCAGCTAGTTTACACTAGAAATACAATTTACGGCAAATGCATTTTTGTATGCCTGAGACTTTGGGACACACTGTATTGTTTTGACCTATGAGGGGACTAAGGATTGAATGGTAAAGGTCAATCATATGGACACTGTATGCCTGTGTGGCTGGCCTGCAATAAATATCCTGGGCACCAGAGCTCAGATGGTCTTCCGTGGTGGGCAACACATTGCATGTGTTGTCACATATCAATGCTGTGAATTAAGTACTGTCTATGTGACTCTACCGGGAGAAGACAACTAGAAGTTTAGGCCTCATTTCCCTTATTCACCTCAGCCCTATTCATCTTTTCCTGCTGACTTTAATCTGCATCCTTTTACAGAACTAAACTATAACCATGAGTAGTTTTTCTGAGTTCTCTGAGAATTTACAACCTGAGAGTGATCTTGAAGACTCCTAACAAAAATGATAAACAGACTATGTTTTATTATAATAGTAGAAATGGATAAGCTACAACTACAGAAAACAGCATGGATAAATCTCACATAGTGTTGGACGTAACATCAAAAATGAGTGGTATGGTCTGGGGTGGTAGCTCAGTGGTGGAGTGCTTGCCTTGTATGTGATCCTCATCACCACATAAAAATGAATAAATAAAATAAGGGTATTATGTCCATCTACAACCACAAATATTTTTTTTAAAAAATGAGTGGTGTGCTGGGCACCATGGTGCATGCCTGTAATCCCAGGGGCTTGGGAGGCTGAGGCAGGAAGATTGAGAGTTCAAAGCCAGCATCAGCAAAAGTGAGGTGCCAAGCAATTCAGTGAGTTGTCTAAATAAAATACAAAATAGGAATGTGTCTCAGTGGTCGAGTGCCCCTGAGTTCAATCCCTGGTACCAAAAAAAAACAGTAGTATGATTCAATTTTTATAAAGTTAAAAAAATAGGCATAACTAGTCTTTTGTTTGTTTTTTGTTTTGTTTTTGGTAGAGAGTACTAGAAATTGAACCTAGGGGTGCTTTACCACTGAGTTACATCCCCAGCATTTTTATTTTGAGACAGGGCCTTGATAAGGTTCTGAAGCTAGCCTTAAACTTGTGATCCTCCTACCTCAGCCTCCTGAGTTGCCTGGATTATAGGCATGTGCCACCACACCTGGCTGACATAACTAATCTATGGTGTTAGGAGTCAGGATTATAACTACTCTGGAATGGTAGATGGTAGTGACTGGAAGGAAATAAGGAAATTTCTAGGACATTGGCAATATTCTTTTTCTCAATTTGAGCACTGGTTATAAATGTGTTGTTGGTGAAAATATCTTTAATAAAAACTCATCATTATGTATATGCTTTCTGTATATATATTTCATACTTCAATAATACAAAATCCAAAGGCCATCGATAAAATAGAGTATTTCTAGAAAAACTGGGCAAACAGGTTGGTATACTACACAGCCAGTAAGGAGTCCAAATCTCACTAAGTGAAAGATCTGATAAAGACTCCACTGCTGCTCTACTGACTACCAGATGGCCATCTGACTGGCCATCATTGCTATGGCCACTAGGAATGCTGCCTCTAAAGAATGGATGTAGATGTTCTCACTGCTGCTGCTGTATCCTGTCCCTACAGTGAACTCAGCATAGTCTCTGCCTCTTTCCTCATTTGTTTCCTCTTTAAAGTCTAGAACAAGCTGCGACCCACCGGCAGAAGAGGAGCAGCGACCTGCTGAGAGGCAGAGCCGCCCCCTCCCCCTGCACCGGCAAGGTAGAGGGAACTGTGACCACGCACAGAGCAGGCCCAGCGGCCTGCTGAGGGGCAGAGCCACCCCCCACCCCCCGCGCCTGCCAGGTAGGTGGAACTGTGACCACCGACAGAAAAGGCCCAGTGGCCCGCGGTGGGACAGAGCTTCCAATCACTCCTGCAAGGTAGGCGGGACTGCGACCCACCGGCAGAAGAGGAGCAGCGGCCTGCTGAGAGGCTGAGCCGCCCCCTCCCCCTGCGCTGGCAAAGTAGAGGGAACTGTGACCACGCACAGAGCAGGCCCAGCGGCCTGCTGAGGGGCAGAGCCGCCCCCCACCCCCCGCGCCTGCCAGGTAGGTGGAACTGTGACCACGGACAGAAAAGGCCCAGTGGCCCGCGGCGGGACAGAGCTTCCAATCACTCCTGCAAGGTAGGCGGGCCTCCGACCCACCGGCAGAAGAGGAGCAGCGGCCTGCTGAGAGGCAGAGCCACCCCCTCCCCCCCGCGCCTGCAAGGTAGACGGAACTGTGACCACCATCAGAACAGGCCAGACCTGCAACCGAGAGACAGAACAGGCCCAGTGGCCTGAGGAAGGGTAGAGCCGCCCCCCCACCGCGCCTGTAAGGTAGGCGGACCTGCGACCCACTGGCAGTACAGCCCCAGAGGCCTGCAGAGGGGCAGTGCCGCTGCCTGCGCCTGCAAAGTAGACAGAACTGTGACCACTGACAGAACAAGCCTAGCGGCCCGCAGAGGGACACAGCCGCCACCCGCGCCTGCGAGGGAGACTTTGCAACTATACAAGACCAATATAAATATATAGGGGGAAAATTCAATAGCACAACAGTTTCACCAAGTAGAAAGGAACGCGAACAGTATGAAGAGACAAGGAAAGAAAAGACCACAAGCATTGCAGGTCAACTCAACGTTAGAAGAGGTAATAGCTGCAGCAGATGGAATGTCAGATAAAGAATTCAGGATATACATGCTTCAGATGATCTGGAGTCTCAAGGAAGACATCAGACAGCAAAATCAGATAATGAAAGATCACTTCAACAATGAATTACATAAACAAATCCAAGAAGCAAAAGATCAACTATACAGGGAAATAGAGGTTATAAAAAACAAACAAACAGAAATCCTAGAAATGCAGGAAGCAATAAGCCAACTTAAAAACTCAATTGAGAATACTACCAGCAGAGTAGAACACTTAGAAGACAGAACAACAGACAATGAAGATAAAGTATTTCAACTTGAAAAGAACATAGACAGCTCAGCAAGACTGTTAAGAAACCATGAGCAGAACATCCAAGAAATATGGGATAACATCAAGAGACCAAATTTAAGAGTCATTGGGATACAGGAAGGGACAGAGTTTCAAACCAAAGGAATGAGCAATCTATTCAATGAAATAATACGAGAAAACTTCCCAGACTTGAAGACTGAGACACAACCCCAAATCCTAGAAGCCTACAGGACGCCGAATGTGCAAAATCATAAGAGACCCACACCTAGACACATTATAATGAAGATGCCCAACATACAGAATAAGGAGAGAATTTTAAAAGCTACAAGAGAAAGGAAGCAGATCACATTTAGGGGTAAGCCAATCAGGATAACAGCTGATCTTTCAACACAGACTCTGAAAGCTAGAAGATCCTGGAATAACATATTTCAAACACTGAAAGAAAATGGGTTCCAACCAAGAATTGTGTTTCCAGTGAAATTAAGCTTCAGGATGGAAGATGAAATTAAAACCTTCCACGATAAACAAAAGTTAAAAGAATTTGCAGCTAGAAAACCATCTCTTCAAAACATCCTTGGCAAAACATTACAGGAAGAGGAAATGGAAAATAACAATGAAAACCAACAGTGGGAGGTAGGACACTAAAGGGGGGAAAATAATCAAAGAGGAAAACAAACCATGTTTAGTAACATAAATAAACAAATATGGCTGGAAGAACAACCCATATCTCAATAATAACCCTAAATGTTAATGGCTTAAACTCACCAATCAAGAGACACAGGCTAGTAGAATGGATCACAAAACAAGACCCAACAATATGCTGCCTACAGGAGACGCATTTGATAGGAAAAGACATACATAGGCTGAAGGTGAAAGGTTGGGAAAAATCATATCACTCATATGGACTTCGGAAACAAGCAGGAGTATCCATACTCATATCAAATAAAATAGATTTCAAGCCAAAGTTAATCAAAAGGGATAAAGAGGGACACTACATACTGCTCAAGGGAACCATACACCAACAAGACATAACAACCATAAATATATATGCCCCAAACAATGGTGCAGCTATGTTCATCAAACAAACTCTTCTCAAGTTCAAGAGTCTCATAGACCACCATACAATAATCATGGGAGACTTCAACACACCTCTCTCGCCACTGGACAGATCTTCCAAACAAAAGTTGAATAAGGAAACTATAGAACTCAATAACACAATTAATAACCTAGACTTAATTGACATATATAGAATATACCACCCAACATCAAGCAGTTACACTTTTTTCTCAGCAGCACATGGATCCTTCTCAAAAATAGATCATATATTATGTCACAGGGAAACTCTTAGGCAATATAAAGGAGTAGAGATAATACCATGCATCCTATCTGATCATAATGGAATGGAACTGAAAATCAACAATAAAAGAAGGAAGGGAAAAGAATACATCACTTGGAGAATGAACAATAGGTTACTGAATGATCAATGGGTTATAGAAGACATCAAGGAAGAAATTAAAAAATTCTTAGAGATTAATGAAAACACAGACACAACATATCGGAATCTATGGGACACATTGAAAGCAGTTCTAAGAGGAAAATTCATTGCTTGGAGTTCATTCCTTAAAAAAAGAAAAAACCAACAAATAAATGATCTCATACTTCATCTCAAAATCCTAGAAAAAGAAGAGCAAAACAACAGCAAAAGAAGTAGAAGGCAAGAAATAATTAAAATCAGAGCTGAAATTAATGAAATCGAAACAAAAGAAACAATTGAAAAATTTGACAAAACTAAAAGTTGGTTCTTTGAAAAAATGAACAAAATCGACAGACCCTTAGCCATGCTAGCGAAGAGAAGAAGAGAGAGAACTCAAATTACTAGCATACGGGATGAAAGAGGCAATATCACAACAGACACTTCAGAAATACAGAAGATAATCAAAAATTATTTTGAATCCTTATACTCCAATAAATTAGAAGATAGTGAAGGCATCGATAAATTTCTGAAGTCATATGATCTGCCCAGATTGAGTCAGGAGGATATAGACAACCTAAACAGACCAATATCAATTGAGGAAATAGAAGAAACCATCAAAAGACTACCAACTAAGAAAAGCCCAGGACCGGATGGGTATACAGCAGAGTTTTACAAAACCTTTAAAGAGGAACTAATACCAATACTTTTCAAGCTACTTCGGGAAATAGAAAAAGAGGGAGAACTTCCAAATTCATTCTACGAGGCCAACATCACCCTGATACCTAAACCAGACAAAGACACTTCAAAGAAAGAAAACTACAGACCAATATCTCTAATGAACCTAGATGCAAAAATCCTCAATAAAATTCTGGCCACTCGGATACAAAAACTTATCAAAAAAATTGTGCACCATGATCAAGTAGGATTCATCCCTGGGATGCAAGGCTGGTTCAATATACGGAAATCAATAAATGTTATTCACCACATCAATAGACTTAAAAATAAGAATCATATGATCATCTCGATAGATGCGGAAAAAGCATTCGACAAAGTACAGCATCCCTTTATGTTCAAAACTCTAGAAAAACTAGGGATAACAGGAACATTCCTCAATATTGTAAAAGCAATCTATGCTAAACCTCAGGCTAGCATCATTCTGAATGGAGAAAAATTGAAGGCATTCCCTCTAAAATCTGGAACAAGACAGGGATGCCCTCTCTCACCACTTCTGTTCAACATAGTTCTCGAAACACTGGCCAGAGCAATTAGACAGACGAAAGAAATTAAAGGCATCAAAATAGGAAAAGAAGAACTTAAATTATCACTATTTGCAGATAACATGATTCTATACCTAGCAGACCCAAAAGGGTCTACAAAGAAACTATTAGAGCTAATAAATGAATTCAGCAAAGTGGCAGGATATAAAATCAACACGCATAAATCAAAGGCATTCCTGTATATCAGCGACAAATCCTCTGAAATGGAAATGAGGACAACCACTCCATTCACAATATCTTCAAAAAAAATAAAATACTTGGGAATCAACCTAACAAAAGAGGTGAAAGACTTATACAATGAAAACTACAGAACTCTAAAGAGAGAAATAGAAGAAGATCTTAGAAGATGGAAAAATATACCCTGTTCATGGATAGGCAGAACTAACATCATCAAAATGGCGATATTACCAAAAGTTCTCTATAGGTTTAATGCAATGCCAATCAAAATCCCAAAGGCATTTCTTGTAGAAATAGAGAAAGCAATCATGAAATTCATATGGAAAAACAAAAGACCCAGAATAGCAAAAACAATGCTAAGCAGGAAGTGTGAATCAGGCGGTATAGCGATACCAGACTTCAAACTATACTACAGAGCAATAGTAACAAAAACAGCATGGTACTGGTACCAAAACAGGCGGGTGGACCAATGGTACAGAATAGAGGACACAGAAACCAATCCACAAAACTACAACTACCTTATATTTGATAAAGGGGCTAAAAGCATGCAATGGAGGAAGGATAGCATCTTCAACAAATGGTGCTGGGAAAACTGGAAATCCATATGCAACAAAATGAAACTGAATCCCTTTCTCTCGCCATGCACAAAAGTTAACTCAAAATGGATCAAGGAGCTTGATATCAAATCAGAGACACGCCGTCTGATAGAAGAAAAAGTTGGCTACGATCTACATACTGTGGGGTCGGGCTCCAAATTCCTCAATAGGACACCCATAGCACAAAAGTTAATAACTAGAATCAACAAATGGGACTTACTCAAACTAAAAAGTTTTTTCTCAGCAAAAGATACAATAAGAGAGGTAAATAGAGAGCCTACATCCTGGGAACAAATCTTTACTCCTCACTCTTCAGATAAAGCCCTAATATCCAGCGTATACAAAGAACTCCAAAAATTAGACAATAAGAGAACAAACAACCCAATCAACAAATGGGCCAAGGACCTGAACAGACACTTCTCAGAGGAGGACATACAATCAATCAACAAGTACATGAAAAAATGCTCACCATCTCTAGCAGTCAGAGAAATGCAAATCAAAACCACCCTAAGATACCATCTCACTCCAGTAAGATTGGCAGCCATTATGAAGTCAAACAACAACAAGTGCTGGCGAGGATGTGGGGAAAAGGGTACACTTGTACATTGCTGGTGGGACTGCAAATTGGTGCGGCCAATTTGGAAAGCAGTATGGAGATTTCTTGGAAAGCTGGGAATGGAACCACCATTTGACCCAGCTACTCCCCTTCTTGGTCTATTCCCTAAAGACCTAAAAAGAGCATACTACAGGGACACTGCTACATCGATGTTCATAGCAGCACAATTCACAATAGCAAGACTGTGGAACCAACCTAGATGCCCTTCAATAAACGAATGGATAAAAAAAATGTGGCATTTATACACAATGGAGTATTACTCTGCATTAAAAAATGACAAAATCATAGAATTTGCAGGGAAATGGATGGCATTAGAGCAGATTATGCTAAGTGAAGCTAGCCAATCCCTAAAAAACAAATGCCAAATGTCTTCTTTGATATAAGGAGAGTAACTAAGAACAGAGTAGGGAGGAAGAGCATGAGAAGAAGATTAACATTAAACTGGGATGAGAGGTGGGAGGGAAAGGGAGAGAGAAGGGAAATTGCATGGAAATGGAAGGAGACCCTCGGGGTTATACAAAATTACATACAAGAGGAAGTTAGAGGAATGGAAAAAAAAACAAGGGAGAGAAATGAATTACAGTAGAGGGGGTAGAGAGAGAAGAGGGGAGGGGAGGGGAGGGGAGGGGACGGGAGGGGGGATAGTAGAGGATAGGAAAGGCAGCAGAACACAACAGACACTAGTATGGCAATATGTAAATCAATGGATGTGTAACTGATGTGATTCTGCAATCTGTATATGGGGTAAAAATGGGAGCTCATAACCCACTTGAATCAAATTGTGAAATATGATATATCAAGAACTATGTAATGTTTTGAACAACCAACAATAAAAAATTAAAAAAAAAAAGTAGGACAAAGAATACCAACTAAAGGGAAGTACAAAAGAAACCAAAGAGCATTCTTGAGAAAGAAAAACATGTGCAAAGGCACAGAAGCAGCAGATAAAACTGCAAATAATTTTGTGTCACTAGAACAGATGAGCTGATGTAGGTAAATTTAAAGTACTACGGGAATTAGATCTGAGAAGCAGATTAGTTTTATTCTCCATGCCAACATCAGGTCTTCTCTGGCTTTGATAATTGAATAGATGGTCATTCTCTTACCTGATATAGGAATTTTTTAGTAGAAACAACTTTTAGAGGGAAGTTGATGAGTTCTATTATGGACATTTTGAGTGTGAAGAGCCTCTGGTATGTCCATATAGCTAGGGCTAAGAAGAGACATTTAGAAGAGATACAGATTTAAAACTTATGTATATTTGGGATCAGAGGAGAGAATATGAAGGAAATACAGCAAAACAGAGGTTAAAAAAGAAGTTGGAGGAAAGCTGAGACAAGTGAACAAGTTTCAAGAAAGGACTCAGAATCTAAAAGTAGCTTGAGAACAAGAAACAGTGGTCTCTGTCTTCAGTCTCTAGTACCTAGTTCCTTCCTTAATTCTTTTAAGCCTGGAAATGCTCATGAATGGTATTTTGTCAGATTCTATACTTTTTATGATGATACCCCTGAATTATCCACACTGTTGTGGATATTTTCTGAGGAAGATACAAGCTTGAAATGTGCTGATAGGAGTGGAGAGAGTTGGAAATTTTTCTAAGTTTACAATAAACAAAAAGAATTACAGGACTTGGTAATTCTGATTAGCTGTTAGGATTGATAAAAGAGGAATTAAAAGTTACTACTAAGTTTATGACTTGGGTGTCAGGATCCAAGATGGCACAATTGACCATGACTGGTGATAAATATTGGGGGAAAGATAAAAAGCTCTGTTTTGGATTTAAGTTCTGGGAAAATATCTACAGGTTTATGTTCAGAAAGTAGTTAGATACAGTGATCTATACTACATCCTCTGATGGAATTTTCTGTGAGGATTAGTTCAGTGTAGTGGCACATGTCTCTGATCCCAGCAGCTAGGGAAGCTGAAGCAGGAGGATCACAAGTTCAAGGCCCACCTCAGCAAATTAGCAAGTCCCTAAGAAACTTAGTAAGACCCTGTTAGGAGCTGTGAATAAAAAAGATTAAAAAAAGGTCTGGGAATTAGTGCAGTGTGGGGCCCTGGATAAACAGGACTTTAAGTCCAGATGCCCCAGGGTCCTGAACAATTATTGCAGTTTCTCAGTAACTTGGGCATTACCCAGCTCAGATAACAAGGCTGGGCTCCAGGTGTAGTTACACTCACCTGTTTGTTCCTTTGTAATCCTACCCCTTCTGCCTTTTTTGAATAGAATGTTCTAAGAAACAGCATCCCCCTCCCCAAATAAAGGCCCACTTCCAACCAAAAAAAAAAAAAATAAAGTCTAGAACAAGTATGGGTATTAATAATGGTCATGGGCTAGAGGTAGGTCATGAGCTTTCATTATGATAGTAAGGATGAGAGAAAAAATAAGAGTCTGACATTTTGGGCTTCTATGATGAGAGACAGGCTCCACCTCATTGGGAGAAATTACAGATACTAGGTGATCAAAAATGAGAATTGGGGTTGGGGTTGTGGCTCAGTGGTAGAGCACTTGCCTGACATATGTAAACTCAATCCTCAGCATCACATAAAAATAAATACATACAATAAAGGTATTTTTTAAAATGAGAATTATCCACTAAAAACATTCTGTATCTAAAAATCTAAGCCAGATTCACAAAATGTTTACTGAGACCCAAGTATACATCAAGCACTAAATCAGAGGCATTTACCGTATATAAAAATACCTGATTCTCACAACTGCTTTGTAAAAATGAAAAATGGGTAGACCCCAGGTAGACCCTAGAAATCTCCTCAAGTTCTCCCTTCATTCATTCAGCTGAGTATTGATCTATGTGTACATGACCAACCAACAAAAACAGCCCAAGGATTAGAGAAAAATAGTTGAGGCTCACACAGATCTGTAATAACTAGGTGGGAAAAACTCATAATGCATAGGTGTTGGGTAGAAAACTCTTGGAGATCTTCTCATAGTAGCAGGGAATAATTGGCTGTAGTTGAACATAGCTATGTGCCGCCCTAATAAAGCATAAGAGCAAGACCCCCAAAGATCAAACTATATCTAGATATAGAAATATCAAGCTATATTTAAGAATAAAACTTAAAGAGTATTTATAGGAAGAACTAGGAATATAACTCAGTGGTAGACAGCCTAGGTTCCATACCTTATGTGGGTATGTGTGTGTGTGTGTGTGTGTGTGTATACATATGTTAAATATATATATTTTCATTGAAATACAAAAATATCAAGGTAAAATAAGCAACAAAATATGACCCATAATGAGAATATTCGTTCTATTGAAACTAACCCAGAATTAACATGGATGTTATAATTAGAAAATAACATTAAAACATCTATTGTACTATATCCCATAAGTTCAAAATATTAAGTAGAGACATGAGAAGTTGAATAAAATAAATACAAGTAGAACTTCTAGAGGTAAAAACAAAATGACTGAGATGAAAGGGACACAGGATGGGATTAATGGTAAGTTAGACAAGGTTGATGATTAGTGAATTGAAAATGTTACAACAGACAGCATACAAAATGAAACACAGAGAGAAAAAAATACAAAGATCGGTGAGCTGTGGGAAAACTTCAAGTGGCATGATACACATTTACCAGGAACTCCAAAAGAGGAAGACAAAAGAGATGGTTGAATAAATAATGGCCCTCAATTTTCCATACCCAATGAAAACTAAAGCCCACAGATCCAAGCTTGATGAATAACAATCATGAGAAGCATGAAATAAAAGATGCCAAGATGAATTAATCAAAATGTTCAAAAGCAGTGACGAAGAGAAAAATCTTAAATGATTTAAGGTGGTGGGATAGTTTTTCAGAGTGACTGGACCAATCTGGGACAGTGTTCAGGAAATACATTTTTATGGTATTATCTTTATTAGATATTTTTTAGAGCCATATGCAATCTAGAAAGATTAGATTAGAAGAGAAATAATTGGGAAGAAAGGAACAAGTTAGGAGGGTTTTACAGTAACGCAGTGAATCTGGTGGACCAAAACTAAGGTTGTAAAGTAGCAACGGAAAATAGTAGAAATCTAAGAATTGAAATTGACAGCACTTAAAGGAGACTGTCCATAAAGGTAAAAAATAGAACTTACTGGGTACTGGTAGATAGTTTCAAAATTGGGAGAAGATAATGATTTAATTTGTGCCTGCTAAGTCTGGGGAACATATAGTTTCTCCATTTAAACTTGGGAAGGATGATTGACATACAGATATAGGTTTGGCAGTCACTAACATATAAATTGAATGTCCCTGAATCTTCTAGCCTTCTTATAACATCATTACCTTTATCATACCCAAGTAAAATCACCTGAATTTCAATTCCATGCATGTAAATTCAAGAAATCTGGGCCCACAAGATATTCCAATGAAAAGTGAGGAGAGAGGCTAGGACCCAGACTTCTGAGGAGAGGAGCCCTGGCCAGTTGCTATCCTTGTTAGGTAGTAGTGAAATGTGAACAAATAACATAGTAGGGTCATGGGTTTCTTTGAATTGCCTTTAGAGAGTAATCTAGTAACTAGTAGAACAATAACAGGTGTACTAACCCTGAGAATAAACATGGAAACAAAGGGAACCAATTAAGAAATACGTCAAGAAAAAAAAATCAACAGGCTAACTCCCGACAGTGTGTACTGAGGTCATTGTAAAGTTAGGATTTATGGTCACAGGTTTCTCAATGTATTTCAGAAGAAACATTTCATTAATAGCACTAAGATGAAGTTTACTGGGTCATTGACTCCAGCACCCACATTAACATAAGATAGACTTGTAGATGAAGCCTCCCCCCCACCCCCGAATGACATGGTTGCGATAAAGTTACAGAAAGGACCAACTAGGATCAAAACCCTCCCTCCTGATGGGGAAAGAGAAGTTAAACATCTAATCAGTAAAGACTGCAGAAGGTGGAACCCAGTTCTGGTAAATATCAAACAGTAATAAACCTGAAAGTAACATTTCTTCTTCTGCTATTCTCTGCTCAGAGACAACCCACTCCATCGTGTGTTCTTTGCTTGAGCCTTACTCCACTTGCTTGACTTCTTATGTCTGACCTTCAATTTTCTTTGGTTGGGACACAAGAAACAAGGTTTGGAGTTTTAGCTCCTCACTCTCATGTGACACCTTTGTCTATGGACTCAGAAAAGGATCCTGGGGGTTTGGATCCAGACTTCTGAGGAAAAGCCATCTTAGTACCAGTGAGAGGTAGCAACTGTGCTGATTTTGGGAGTGGTGAAAAACTACAAACTTGATTCAACCTCTACCACTGAAGTACATACACTGCTGCTGCTAGAGTACAGGAACTGGGGTGAAGAAGTGTTGCAGGAGTGATTCTTGAGAACAGGAGGCAAGCCTGAAATGAAGAGGAGCAGGTACCTTCTTATTCCTTCGTGCATGCAGTTACTTGCCACTGGCAAAGCCCAATGGGAAGCAGCAGGCAAAACAGAAAAGCAGTTTATAGAATCCCAGCATCACTGAGTATAGAATGATGAGTTTGGAGACAGTAACTGACATACATCATTTGGGAAGGCAGGTGGCCAGGTACCTTATTGTTCTCTCTTATTATTCTCATCAAGAATTGTGGTTCCAAGGAATGATTGTCTTTTTTCCCACATTATAAAAATTGGTGAATTACATTTACATAATGATGGGGTTTGTTGCTTCATATTCATATATGCACAAAATGTGACAATATATTTTGGCCAATATGGCTCCCTAGCACTTCCTCCATCCCTCCCCACCTCCTACCTCCTGGTCCTATACCTTACCTGATATCCCTTTGATATTCATTAGAACTATCCCCATTTTTCTTTTCCTTTTCCTCTCTAGCTTTTGCATATGAGAGGAAACATATATCCCTTGACCTTCCAAGTTTGACATATTTCTTTTAACATAATGGTCTCTAGTTCCATCCATTTTCCTGAAAATGACAATTTTATTTTTCTTCATGGCTGAATAAAATTACATTGTGTATATGTGCACTATGTTTTCTTTATCCATTCATCCATCAATAAACAACTAGGCTGGTTCCATAGTTTTGCTATTGTGAATTGTGCTACTATAAACATAGATATGCATGTATCACTCTAGTATGATGATTTCAGTTCTTTAGGATAAATACTGAGGAGTGGTATGGTTAGATCATATGGTGGTTCCATGCCTAGTCTTTTGAGGAGCCTCCATATTGATTTCCAATTGTATTAATTTAAAATGCCACCAACAGTGTAGAACTGTTCCTGCTTTTCCACATCCTCTCCAGCATTTATTATTATTATTTGTATTCCTGATAACTGGCATTCTGACTGGTGCAAGATCTCAGTATAGATTTGCCTAATTGTTAATGATGTTGAAAGTTTTTTTTTTATATATAAGGAATGGTTGTCTTAAGTCTTGCTTTGTGGTCACATGGAGCCGATTGTACTTCCCAAAGGAAAGGTAAAGCAGCCTGATTTCTGTCATAGGTCATCTCTCTTCTTCTAGGGACAAGATAAACTCTGTGTTTTTGAGGGGAGAGAGCAGGAGAGATAACTTAAGCTTGGACAAAAAATGAACTTAGTGTCCTGTAAATTCTTTTAAAATGTTGCCATGGTTTCAATATGTTTCTCTGAAACCCAGGTTGAAATTTGATTGCCATTGTGGCAGTGTTGAGAGATGATTAAGTCATTTAGAAGAACTGATGCCTTTCTTGCATAAGGATTGTCACTCTGAGGACTTGGAGTGGTTATTGGGAGAGCAGTTGTTATAAAGCAAGTCCACCCTGTTTGCCTCTTTCCACATTTGCTTGCTTGCCCTTCCACTTTCCCCCATGAGATGAAACAGCACACAGCCCTCACTAAAAGCTGTGGTCATTTACTTGGGTTTCCCAGCCTCCAGAACCCTGAGCCAAAATAAGCTTCCTTCTGATGTAAATTATCCAGTCTCAGGTACTGTTATTGTAATAGAAAACAGAATAAGACAAATGTGTTCTTAAGCTCTTACATGTTTAAAATTAGCAAAATGAAATTCTTCATTCTTCAGATGTTCTAGCCAACTGGATGCATAATAAACTTCAAATGCTAGTCTCTGCATGACAACTGCCTCCATCAATAGCAAGAAATCCAACCACAGAAGGGAGGAAACTCTGGTTATGCTAGATGCCAAGTAAAGGCACCTGTTACAAGGCAGCCTCTTTGCAAAACAGAAGAAGCAATCTCCTCATAAGGACAGAAGTATGAAAAACAATGCAGATGGACATTGAAAGTTAAGCACCTATTAAGGAGTGTGTGTGGCAGGGGGTGGCAAAACAGTTTTTACATGAGATATGTCTGGTAGACAGTCATAAAAACACATAGGGAAAGATCCTTGGGAGGAAGAAAACCTTGACATGCTCTCGAAAAGCAGACTTGTATATGAATTTACAGCTACTTAAATGAAAGGGACTCAACCCGTGCTGTCATTTTGAGCTACTTTTCCAATTCTGGAGGACAGTGGTGATAATAGCATTTTTGTTGCTCTACCCACCTTTTCAACCTTATATTATTCTTGAGCTTGACAAACCCAGAGTTTAAAACATTGCTTTCATCGGGGAGCATCTCAGAATCACAGATGTCAGATCTAGACAGGACCTTGGAGCAAGAGAAATCATAAAGAGCTAAAAGGAATTCTGTAGCAATAAAAAATTTATAACTATAAACAAAGGCCTCTGGGGAGATAGAGTTATATGTGAGTGTCTGAAAACTAATATTAAAGAAGGAAAGATATGGTTTGGAATAGTTCCAGGAAATAACTCAGGAAATTTTTAAAACCATGCAACTGTGAATTAGAGTGAGAATTCCATTTTAATGCTGAAGATAGAAAATAAGGGCTACTTTATTTATTTTGATGAAATGTGTCATACCATTAAATAATACAAGGACATTTCCTCCAGGAAATTTAAGCATATCATAAATAAATTCTGACTAGATAATATTATTATTGTTCAATTTTTTAATAAAGATGTAGGTTCCTCACATATAGGAGAGCTGGATGAATTTAGGTAGAAACAGGTATTATCCTAGTCATACTTACTGAACCTAACAATGGGCTATCATTACCATCAAGAGGAGCCTGCCCTCATCCCAGCAACTGGAGAAACTGAGGCAGGATTATAAGTTTCATGTCACCCTGGGTAACTTAGAGAGACCCGGTCTTAAAAAAAAAAAAAGTAAAATAAAAAGGGCTGGGGATGTAATTCAGTGGTAGAGCACCCCTGGGTTCAATCCCCAGTACCAAACAACAACAAAAAACAGCCTGCCCTATATGTTTCCATCCTAATTCAACTTGATCCACCAAATCATATCCACTGTTATACATTATACTGTCCATAAGGAAAGCACCACATAAATTCATTAGTGATCACGAAGAATCAGCATTTATTGACTACCTGTGTGCTCATTAGTCTCTTTCACAAAGTTATTCTATTTGTTTCTTTAAATGAAAACCTTTTGTGGTCATAATTTGGCACACTGAGAAATAATAGCATCAAGTAAACAGCAGTAATGGACCTTGGTTGAGGTCAGAAGCCCAGGAATGCACAGGAAGGAAAAAGTGATAGTCATTATTTGAAAGTACAGGCTCTATGTGTCATGTCGATAAGGAAAAACCTTGGCCATACAGCTGTTACTCCAGCCACAGAAATATAGACCTAAAATAGTTCACTAGTGACAAGGACTTTTAAATAGAAAAGATGACATCACAAAAATTGGCTGCTATGCTTTTTGGCTTAGTTTGTTTATTTATTTATTTATCTATTTATTTATTTATTGTGTGTGTGTGTGTGTACACATATTAGGTACCTACTGTGCACCAGGCATTCTGCTTAGAGATAGAAAGGGATACCAAATAGCTATGGAGGCAATATTTTGTAATGCTTAGACATTTGGAATTTGTGTCAAATAGGACCAGGTTGGTAACTTAAGAATGTTATTTACTAACTATGTGCTGTCAGACAAATAACTTGTCTTCTCTGTCTTATTTCTGTGTTACAGTATAGTTGTGAGTTGGTTCAAGCTCAGCTCACAATAAAATGTTTGACATACAGTAAGTCCTTGTCAAATGATTGTTCATAATATCAAATCTGAATATTTAATAATAATTTAAATAATTATTTGAGCCCTGGGAGCTTACAATCTAGTTTGAGGAAGTTGACATAGCTCTTTAAAAAAAAAACAGATTTTAAAACATTTTTCCAGGAATAATGAGGCACACCTCTTTATAAAGTAAACAGTGTTGTTATAGAAGCTCAGATTAAAAAAAAAAAAGTAGGAGGTATTTGTTTCTAGCAGGAGAGAGAAGAAACCGGCAAAAGTTTTACAAAGGATATAACACCTGAACCATTAAGAAGAGTTAATTTCTAAGTAGTAGATTGTCATCTAAGTACTTTATAAGTTTGTACCTGTGATTATAACACAGGAGTGGACAAACAAAGCATCTGCAAACATATCTAAATTGTTATGGGCTGAACATGTCCTCACAAAATTCATGTGAAGGCAGAGCCTATGTTCCAGTGGAGACCAAAAAAAAAAAAGACTAAAAAATACATACAGAAATAGCAAACTTTTTGATGAATGTTCTTGGGGAAACTCATTTAACAGGACATTAAAATTGAAATTTCAACTGAGGCTATGAGATCTTATTGATTTTATATTCAAAAGGAGATACTGAGCTCTTGCTAATCAGAATGGAGTATACTGAACATTCACATCACTATGGAACTTTTTAGAAATGAAGAACCTCGGGCTACACCCCAGACCTACCAGGTGAGCATATACACATGAAAGATTGAGAAGAACTATACTTCTTATCAGAGCCATCTGACAATTTCAAAGTTTTAACTGAAATTGTGTTTGACAACTCAAATATCTTATCCCATTGTGTTAGTCAGCTCTTCTTCGCTGTGCCAAAATACCTACAAAAATAAACTTAAAGAAAGAAAGATTTATTTTGGCTCATGTTTTCAGAGGTTTCAGACTATAGAGAGCTGGCTCCATGTTTATGGGTAAGACAGCACAACATGGTGCAAGGGCAAGACAGAGCACAACTACTCACCTTATGGCAGCCAGAAAGGGTGGCAGGGTGGGGGGTGTGTGGAAATGAAGCAGCTGGGGACAAGATATAGTCCAAAAAGGCACACCCCAAGAGCCTACTCCCTTCAACTAAGTCCCATTTCCTACAGTTTCTACCATCTCCCAATGATCCATGCAGCTGTGAACCACAATGGAATGATCAGAGTCCTCATGATCCAATCACTTCCTAAAAGCCCACCTCTGAACATTGCTACATTGAAGACTCTCCTTTTAGAGGTGGGTCAAAGGCATTTACTTCTAGGCCTTAGGTATGGAGCCTGGGGTAGAAATATTGTCCTGGGGTCATTGTAAAAGGAATTCTGCCCAAGAGGACAGTCTGCCAGGTGAGGAACTCACAGTGAAGGTAGTGAGTTGTGAGAGGTGTAGGATTGAAAGAGGAGCCTGTGAGTCAGTTGCAGAGCCTCTGAAGAATGTATGAATAGGTATACACCTGGGAGGACAGTTTGTGACTGCAATATGGAGGGCCAGGGAGCATTAAGTTAAATGGTATCATACAGCGGCTCTGACCCAGAAAACAGATTTGGAGTTCAGCAGGTAGAAGGAAGATGCAAGACACAATTAGGATCACAGACATGCTCTATTCAGTGGTGGCCACAGCCTCTGTCTCCAGCTTCAACTTCAGCCCTCAGCAGTTCCATTTTAGCCCTCATTTTGCCCCTGTTTTGCCCATTTGAGTCTTTTCCATAGGCCCTTTTTATATGCAGATCAAAGAAGGCACAACTGCCAATAGGTTAGGAAAGTGGGGGTGCATTCTCACAAGTTAATGTTTATGACTTTGAGTTTATGTGCTGAATCAGTGTTTCTAGCCTTGACTAACCATAAAATAGTCAGTTGGTTCCCAGCCCTGGCTACATAACCTAGGTGAGGGAGCCTAAATATAGCCATTTGGGGGCCTGCCCCAACAAATGGCATAAGCCTGGAGGATGCTTTGAACCTCAAGAATCTTAGGACCTCATTTTAGGAAAGATAACCAAGCAGAGGACAATAGCAGTGACAGATATACAGGTTTAGGACACCAGAACAAGAATAGGGAAGGAAATTGTGACACAGTCTAGCAACTGGCCAGCCCAGCATTGCTTGAAACTATGTAAGAGACATATCCCTTAAACGTCTGGATGGCAGTTTGCTACAAGAAGGAGTTCCTGCATAGACAGATGAAGACACAAATCAGTAAAATTTGGGTTAATATAATCAGTCTGGATTCATAGACCAACAAAGACCTCAGGAAACTTAAGATAGTGGGCCTCAAATTCTCATGTGATATGAAACATCTGAGGATCTTGTTAAAATTCAGATTCTGTAGATCTGGAATGATGCCTGATATCTTGCATTTCTTTCAATTTTTTTTAGTTGTAGATGGACACAATATCTTTATTTTTATTTATTTATTTTTATATGGTGCATGAGGATTGAACCCAGGACCTCACGTGTGAGAGGCGTGTGCTCTACCACTGAGCTACAGACCCAGCCCAGAAACAGCCTGCCTTTCTAACAAGCTCCCAGGAGCAGGGGATGTTGATGTTGCTGGTCTGTTGACCACAAGAATAATATCATGGTTTCTGGGAACACCTGACCAGTCTTTTGGGGGAAGCCAACACTCCTCCTTCTAGGCATTAATAAATGAATAAATAATCTCATATACTTCTAATTTTGGTATTCAAGATTTAGTAGTAAAGACAAATTTATATTCTGGCAGTTATTACACATATTATTATACCTATGTACACTCTGGGTTGTGCTGATATTAATGCTCCTTGATAATCCAGCTGAAGAAGGATACATACCTTTTGCACGTGTAGAGTAATTGCCTTTTGTATTTAAAAAATTTCATGGATAATAGTTTAGAGGAATATGACTTTTAAGCTTTGATGTAACAAGCAATTTCTCTATCCTGACTTGCAGGCACATTATCTTTCTTTTAGATGTAATTACCTGCCACCTCCTTCAGACTCCCCCACCCCCACCTATCGTGCTTGCAGGAAGTGGTAATGAGAATTGGGTGAGTTACCCAGGTGAACACTGCAGGCCTGGGCCTTTCCACCAGAAACCAGGACAAGCGTTTGAAGATCATCTGAGTCACCTGTTTGTTATCTGGTCATTTACCCAGGCAAATGGAGTCAAAGAAATAGGGAAAGAGGATAGGGATTACTTCTCTAATCTCAAGGATCCTCACCTGCTGAGGTAGCCTAGCCCAGTAACATTTCTGCTTCTAGTTATAACCTTAGTTTGAAAACTACCAGGAAGTAGCCAGGAATATACCACCTGCTGTACCTACCCCCTCACTCCATCCTCTTGGATAGGCAAAGCAATTTTACTAAGAACAAATGTATTTTTCTTACTTCGAAACCATATTAGTTTTCATACAGAATTATAGGTAGCACACCCACCAGTTTGAAAATTACCCTGGGATTGAGCCATTTTCCTTAAAAAGGAAAGGCCTCTGTCCCCTTCCTGGGGGTTAGTTTATGCTGCTCAGAAAGACAAAGCATGGCTACTGAGAAGGTGCTCAGAAGAAGGCAAGACTGCTCCAAGATCTGCCCTAAACCATCAGAAACAGTAAGCACACTGGGGACTTTTGATTTCCCTACTAAAAGAATAGTTTGCAGTTAAATGAATTTCTGAAGACTGGATGAATAGAGATGGAGGTACCATCAAAAACCAGTCACTTTGAAGACAGAGTGGGACAGTCAGCACCCCATATCATGGCAAATGCACCCCAGGGACCTAACTCATGGCTTGTTAGCTATTAAGAATGCATTATGTGCCTCTCCATAGCTTCTCACTCTCAAACCCATCCTACCGCCCTCAGAAACCAGGTGAATCAGTAAAGCCAGGACCCCCTCAGCAGGATTTTGTAAGGACAAACAACATAAAGAATAAGACTGTTGGGGAGTCACCAAAAGGGCAAAATCCTGGGACTCTTAACTTATTACTCATGTGACTGTTTTTTCTTCCACCCCACACACCCATGTTTTGTTAAGATTGCAGCACCTTACCCTTACCACAAGGAAAAGATGATTCCACAGGGAGAGATGTAACACTTGGCTCCAGACCTAACACCTCTCCATCAGGGTTGAAGTACTTGTATAGGAAACACCTTAGAAAATGTGCCCCAAGCCAATTAAAATTGCTAGACTCTAGCCCACCCTTGCAACCCTTAGCAGACATAAAAGCTAGCTCCTTTCTATATTCTGGGAGCCAGCTTGACAAGTTCTTCATGAATGCTTGTCTCCTTTCTGCTCAAGCAAGAAATCCCAATAGTTCTGTTCCTGTTGCAGTTGTGCCTTTAACCACGCCATCTGATGGAAAGAACAAGAACCCACTGACCCAGGCACAAGATAAACAGATTAAGCTTGGGGATGGGTTTGTAGAGGGCTATGATTTTGAGGATTTTTGATACTGAAGAAACTCCCTGTTTCGGGTTTAGAGTCCTTCCTTCCACAACTTGCAAAGGACAAGGACCTAGTGGCAGATAAGGGAGACAAAATGTGTTGAGTAGAACTGGCTGTGGTTTCTGATCCTGTGCTTAAAGAAAGCTTGATCTAAGAGTGTTTAAGCTGATAGTGTCACTGCAACTTGATAAGAGGAACTGAGTGAGTTTGAGAGCAATCTATCAAGATATCACAGAAGACAGAACTTGGTGGGAGGCACATGTGAGACGCAGGAGCATCTCTCACGGAAGAGTGAGTGCAAGAAAAGAAATGGGCTTTGGCCTGGGGGAACCATCATCACTGAGGAAGTGCATTTTAAAATGGGCATCTGTCCAGGCATGGTGGTGCATGCCTGTAATGCCAGTGTGTCAGAAGGCTGAAAGGTGAGAGGATTGCAAGTTGGAGGCCAGCCTAGCAACTTAATGCAACCCTGTCTCAAAAAAAAAAAAAAAAGTAAAGTAAAAAGGGCTGGGGATATAGCTCAGTGGTAGAGCACTCCTAGGTTCAATACCCAGTACAAATAAATAAATAAGCAAGCAAGCATCTGATGGAAGCTCTAAAATTGCTCCAGCAAACACGGCATCTGTTCTTCAAAGTCCACCCAGGAATTCCCGTTGCAGCCCCATTGCTACCTGACAGCTCCCAAACCAGTAGTTCTCAAAGTGGAGTTCTAGTCCAGTAGCATCAGCAGAATAAGATGCAATCTTGCTCCTCACCCCAAACTACTGAATTGGAAGCTCCAAGGGTGGAGCCCAACAAACTGCACTTTAACAAACTATCTAGGTGATTCTGACACATGTTCACATTTGACCTAAACTACACAGAAAACGTCTTTTCTCCTTAAGTGAAGACAAGTGTCTCATGCGTACAGTTATTATTAAATATGAGAAATTAACACTTGAAACTGGAAAGCAAAAGGCATACAGTATTGTATAGCTTAGAGAACAATTGGAACCATTAGTGTTGCTGGATTGTGATTGAAATGGGGACACATGGGGGTTTTGAATGTGGATTTAAGGAAAGTATGCAGAAATAGGATAATTACTCCTGTGTGATGGGGGCCCCAATAAAATGTCCTATGATGTAGCAAGAATGCTTTCATCATGCAGTAAGATGGAATCTGGTGCTGCATGAACTTGTCCTGAAGACCAAAGTTAAATGCCTCCCATTCCTCTTTTTCCTGATTTCATTTAACACTGTCCTTGAGAGAAGAGACTAAGCTAACAACTGCAGATATGGTGTAACAAGAGAAATTTCTCAGAATTTATAATTAAAAAATGGTTTCTGTTTTCTGGTATAGCAGCTTCTCCATCAGTCTGCCTGTATGCCTGCCCCTCACTCTGTATCTGGGCTGGATTAATTCCTTGAGAATGGAGTTGTTTTCCTGATAGAAATTTTCAGCACTGATCAGAGATTTAGTGGGGTTTTTGTCCTGATGCAATTTGGAGACTCAAAGTTATCCAAATTGCATCAGGACAAAAGACACATTTTCTGTTTTCCTTTCTATTTCTCAACCTCAATTTAACACATAGGTCCTATTTTTTTTCTCTTTGTCTTTCTACTTTAATAAATACATATTGGTAGGTATTAATGAAGCACCTACTGTGCGCAGTGCTAGATGGTTTCACAAAGTCACATTTTCATCCCATCTTCACCAACACTTTAAAAGGAAAAAAATGTAAAACAACTCTTGACTCAGCCCTTGCCACTACCTAGAACTGGTTTTGCTTCCTTAAGTTGCTTTTCAAGGGAAAGCATTGGGATTCTCCATATTTTAAACCTTTTATATAAAAGCAGTAATTCTTAGAAACTAAAGAGAGCATGTAACTATCCTTTCATAGTGAGATTGCAGCCTTGATTTGTGACTCTCCTAGATTTGTGGTTTCCGTTGATTATTTTTCTGTAGACTAAAGATCAAGAGGTTGGAGTGAACAGTGCAAAATAACAGGTAATTGCTTCTAGTCTTTATTGTACTACTTTGCAGGAGGCAGAGTATTCTTCTTATTGCCTGAGGAAGGTACATGGGCCCCTTTTGGTCCTTGCATATGTACCGTTTAGTCACAAGGACTCTGGTCAGCTGCCTTTCACCAAGGTAACTGAGTCACAGTGGCAATCAAAACTGGCACTCCTCCAGGCCACAAGGGAGGAGAAGTCATACTGTGCACATGAGCTAATGATGACTCTCACCTAAGAAACAGGGTGTGTAAAATCACACATTCATATTTGTATTAAAAAATAGAGAGGGGGGCTGGGTGAAGGAGACTGAGGTTGGAGGATCACAAGTTCAAAGCCAGCCGCAGCAACTCAGCAAGGCCCTAAGCAACTCAGTGAGACCCTATCTCTAAATAAAATACCAAAAAGGGCTGGGGATGTGGCCCAGTGGTTAAGTGCCCCCTGAGTTCAATCCCTGTTACCAAAAAAGAGCGAGAGCGAGAGCGAGAGCGAGAGCGAGAGCGAGAGCGAGAGCGAGAGCGAGAGAGAGAGAGAGAGAGAGAGAGAGAAATGGAGCATTGCAACCTATGGTAAACAGAAATTGAGACTGCTTTGGCTTTCAAATTCTGGAAAGAAGAAAACCTGTACTTACAAATATAACCTCTCTTATCATCAGAATCACTGCATAAAAGCACCTTTAACACCCAGGTAATGAGTACTAATTTTTTTGTAGAGAACTCAGGATAAGAAGTTGGATGATATTTTTCATATAAATGTGCCTGATCTCTAGTTCTTAGTCTGTAAATTCCTGGCAGTCAGAATTTGTATTTCTCTTTAACAGGGCAACTCCCTGTGTTTCCTCCTTCAGGTTAATAAGTAAAGTAGTGGTTCTCAGGAATTCATTTCTGGGTGTGCGTTAAGAGGCTGTGCAGTGTACTGGTTGGGAATGCAGTCAGGCCTTCTTGGTTAGAAGTCTTGGTTAGAAATCTTTCTTCTCTGCATTTGTTGTTGTGTGATATTAGAAAATTGTTTACCTTCTCTGAGTCTTGGTTTCCCCAAAAGATGCTGTAATATTATATGATATAATGTACATTTAGCACAGTGGCCTGGCTAAAAGACCCAATAAATATTATATATGGTTTATACTTGTTATCAGTTGATAATTGGTAATGTCACAATATTAAAGATGTGATCAATTGGTTTTCCCCCCCCTCCTTTCTCATCTCTCTTCATCATTGGCCTCAGCTCAGGAAAAGGTGATCACGAAACAATCTTCCAAAATGAAACTTTGGTTATCAGCCATGCTATGGGTGTTTGACAGTCTTCTGGCTTCTGCCCATAATAAAGAGGCATCCTTGAAGCTTTCCATATTCTAAAAAGAGAAGTGAAAGGGCAGCTTGTGGGTCTCAGGGGTGAGTAAGAAGGGCACTTTCACCTACCCCCACTGTCCCTGGGACCACCTCTCTTTCCAAGATGGCCCAGGGTATTTGAGTTTTTAAGCATCTTATTTTTCTGGAACAAGAACTGGCAGGAAGTGGTCCAACAGCATTTAGGTGGTTCACAGGCACACTGCTTTTCACCTGTCCTCACTAGAGTCAAAGGGGACAGGTAGAACCTCAGTAAGCATGGGGCAGTGGACCTAGAGAGGTGATGGGAGGGCAGGGCCTCCTCCTGGGAGCCAGCCCCAGCAACATATGAATGCCTTCTTGGAATTGCCAAGCTGGCCCTGGTGAGTCTGGAAGACCATCTTGCCAGTAGGCCTGAGACCAGCCTAACAGATGGCCTGGGTTGCTTGTGGCACAGCCCATTTCAGGCCATCAGGTGTGTTCCCTAAAGGCAAGTGGCTCATCCAGCCCATCGTGGGGGACAGCTCAGGCTGCATCATGGGTTTCCCAGCTCTGCCTGTCCCCTGCTGTACCCCAACACTGCTCTCTCTGAGGAGGGAAAGACCAATGTACTCTTTTCACCCCCAAAGCAAATCTCCAGGCTGCATGATTTTTGGGTCAATGTCCAAGCTGGTCTTTATATGATAGCCCTTCTCAGAAGTGGCCAAATGTTACCATCAAATGAAACAGCTACTGCAAAGTTTAAAAGGATGATAAAAGAGTGAAGTCTATTTGAGGACTTGGCTTAGAAACCCTGTGACCTCCATAGAGTACTGAGAAAATGAACTTTCAAATTTCATGTTTCCTAAGACCACAGACCTCTTGTTGTGTTCTTTACCTTTCTTTCTTCCTCTTTAAAGCATGTATCCTCTTTGCAATCTAAGAAAGAAAATGCATAACATCTTCTCTCCCTTACATGCAGAATAAAGCCTGAGGAAAGTTAATGTTTTTAAACTCAGCCTGTGGATTTGAGATAAGGATTCAAGGAGAGAAGCCTTTAAACTCAGAACAGAATCTGTTTGCAGCTATTGTTCAATTAACGTAAAGTATCTGGTTACTGGGTATGTTGCATAATGTACCACAGTGCAAACCAAACATTCTCAGGACTGGTGCTGAGCTCCTTTAGTGAGCTAATTTGTTCATTTTTTTTTTTTCAGAAGTCCCTCAAAACAAAAGACTGAAATGAATCAACACTTTATAGTTGAGATACAGCTGAGGGTTGTCAGTGTGTGCTCATGATGATAAGAAATCTAGAAGGAAACTGGAAAAACCACACATCCTGCCCTAAAAAAAAAAAAACAAAACTAGAAATACTATCAGAAGAATTACAATCAAACCCCATGAGAGTCCTTGGGCATGGAAAGTCACCAGCTAGCTAATATTAACATAGCTTGCAACAGAACACTGGTTCTAGAAATAGGACAGTCATATCACTACAGCCAGGCAATTTGCATTCTGTGGACCAGCCCCTAAATTCCTCCTGGCTCCTGTTGCCCTTGGGCATCACATTTCTGGGTGCTTCTAGAGGGTGTTCATGTTAAGCCGACTAGATTCTCCAGGAACTCTACCCCAAAGAGAAAGAAACAAGGAGAACAGCTGCTTTCTTTTCAGGGAAGTGGCTGAACTACAAACAAATCTTCAGGCATCTGAGGAATTGTAAAGTTTCTAGATTTCATATGGTTGCTGACAGAGAGGAGTTGACAAGGACCCTCTGGATTTTCTCACTATGGATAATCTGTTGCCTCCATCAAGATTCTCCTATTTCAAAAAATACCCTCTCCACGCAATTAGGAAATACTTATCAATGCTGAGGAGCCAGAGAGCCGAAGATCAGGTATCATTTTGTTTATATTAACTTTAAAATTAATGGGTGCTTATTTTGGGGTGTGGCTTTTACATAGCTTAGTGATCTAGTTTCTCCTCTTTGTAGGTTTATAGGCACAGGTCATATCCTGCTTATGGCTGTTCAGACTTGGCAATCAGAAGAGCAGGCAGGCTTGTGAGGATTTATTTGATCTTGGAACATTTGGATACCGAGATTAAGCTGAAATTCTGTAATGAAACCATATGCTTTGCTTCCTCTGGAATACCTAGGCTAAACTAACATATCAGAGTTAAAATTTTGATTCCTTGATCGTTTTCCAGTGCCTCAAATATAAATTCTTAAACTATTAATATCCCATAAAAGTAATTAACAGGACCTAGGAGTACACTTGTCTTCCTATATGTATTTGTGCCAATCAAAAACTATAATTTCTTATATGTAGGAATATAAGCACTTAAAATTGTTTAAAATGTCTGATCACTTCTTGTTTGGAATCATTTATTCATTATGCTTCCCAAAATTTATGTGATTCCATCCCTTACAATTTAGGATAAGGGCATTTCTAAAAAAACTGTTTTTATACTTGTACAGAATTGTTAGAAGAAATAACAATAACTGACCCATTTAAATCTGGTCGTTCCTTTAGGAAGAAGTGTGGCAGGGGGATACAAAGGTACAGGACAAATTATTGCCACACTGAAGACTAAAAGAGTCATAAACTGCTTATCCGTTGTGCTTATAACTAGAACTGCAAAACTGTGCAAGGGATATTACCAGTGGCCTGTATTTGTCCTCCTTTGTGATATGAGATGACCCACTTAATAAAACACTTCCAGGAAATGAAAGCAAAGGCAGCAGGCAGAAAATCCTTTAATGACAGGTTTCCCAAAATGTCAATGCCTAATTTGGAAAATGAAAATCATTACTACTGTGTGAGAGGAAACTGCTTTTATGCCCCTACTTTAATGATTTTGCAAGGGCTGAAAAGTTAGACTCTTTTTATTAAGGGAGCTAGGCTAGGCCACTTTACCTCTTAGTCTTCCTCACACTTAATGAGAAAAATCTTTTGATTCCCAGGTCTCAGCATGCACTTGGTTTTGAAGTGAAAATTCAGAGAACCATGTGGTGGTACCCTGAGTTTTTATTTGCCACACTAGCAATGTGCACAGGTTTCTTCAAGGAGGAAGGGTGGCTGGATGGGGGCTGAAGCTGTGGAGTGTAGATTAAGTGATTCCCTTCTTTTCTCAATATTATATGTTTTTAGAGATGCGCCTATGTTGCTTTTATAGTTCTGTGGATTTAAAAAAAAAGTTTATTTTAAAAGTGCTACAAAATGCACTCTAAAGAACATTAGGACTTAACATGGAAACCTCTGATTTGGAGTGAGTATGTGGTCCCCCTCCCATTTGGAATGACCTGGGAACAAGTATCAGGCTGTTCTTTTTTTTCCCATTTGTTTTGTTTTTCTATATTTTTAAATTGGTCCATTATAGTTGTACACAATGGTGGGATTTCTTATGTATTCATACACATACACAAGAAAAATGATTTGATCAATATTAGGATGAATTCTTGCTATATAAGTTAATAGAGAAATAAAGAAAAATAACATATTTGATTCCTTTCTAAAGTCAATTATATCTCTGCAAATCTAATGTCTTGCAGAATTAAGAGAAATTAGGTCAGAGTCAATTTGGGCTAAACTTGGAAACCTTGTTGGAAAGTTATAAAGGCTAATAGTGTCTTCAATTTTATGACCTGCATATTCATTGCCTCTGATCCTTACATTCCTGTAAAACAGTTTCTCATGAGAAAGGTAAGGGGATTGAGACTTGAAGGACTTAAGCATTTTGCCCAAGGTCACCCAGTGACAAAGTATCAAAGGAAGATAGGAGATTTTACCTGCAACTTTCAAGTTTATATATTTTACTATGCTCAATCCCTTAATAATCTAGTGATATTAACGTATTAAGCCACTGCCCTTTCTCTTAGAAAGTTATTTCTAAGACTTTAGGTATTCACATACACCTGTCATAATCATGACCATGTTTACTATCTGTATGATTAACTCCTTAATATTTTTCTATATTTAAACTTAAATTACTCATAATTAAACCTATTTGTTTAGAAAAAAAATTTATTACTATAAGTATAATGTCATTTGTCATAAATATAAGAATAAATGTAATAAAAACAAAATAATATAAAATTCTAGCTAGATACTATTACCTATAAAATCTCTGAGCAAAAAATCTGATCATTTGTTAAAAAGGAAGATTAGATTTTAAGAGTGGTATATAGGGCTGGGGTGTAGCTCAGTGCTAGTGCATGCTTAGTATATGTGAGGCCCTGTGTTTGGTCCCCAGCACCTCCCTCCCCACACCCTGAGAAAGAGAAGCCTTTAGAGCTTTCTTGGTAGCCAGCTAAGAAGCTCTCCTGAATGAGGACGGAAGGGAACTCAAAGGCAGACGATTTTCACAACCCCATTGAGTGCTTGTTACTGATTGTAGGTTTCTGTAAGCTACCTAAAATCTTCTCCTACACCCCACTTAGCACTATTAGGTACCAAAAGTGCTGTGTTCCACATACTTGGAGAATATTATCCCAGACACACCATCTGCTACTTCACCTGTGTGCATTCAAATGCACTCCTCCTCCTAGTCTAGAATTCTCTTCTCTATTTATGATTTGCCCCCCTGGAGATGTCCTCTAAATCTTTCAAGATATAGATTACATGGGTTTAATGAAAAAGCTTTCTCTGGTTCTGCTGGAAAGAGTGAAGTACAGCCCTTCCTTTTTCAGGTCATTTTGTTTGCTTCAAATAAGCCCCCTTATTATAACCTGGTGTATCATCTGGTTACATGTGAACATATATGCATCCATGCATGCATGAATGACACTGACTGGTATCTTGTTTTTATTCCCTCAGTGTCACCTAGGAGCCTTGAAAAGGCTGGTAAAGAGGGATCTGTACACCAAGCGCAGAGGGTGCATAGTGGATTGTCTTTGACACACCTTTCTTGCCTTTGCCTACTTCTTGACTAGGCCAGGAGAGTCCACAAGTCATGGTCATTGTTATACTCACTTGCTCCTCATCCACAAACCTGTTCCTCCTTAGGTTTCTCTTATCAATCAACACAAAATCTTAAACCAGAAAACTAGGAGTCACCTTGATACTTCCCTTTCTCTCTCACCCCTCCCTCTCCCAATACTTTCATAAAACTTGTCAATTTTACTTCTAAAATAATTATTGACTTCTCCATCTTCACCTTACAGACCCTGTGATATCATGCTCTCTTGCTTGGATTACAATAGCAATCCAATTTTTTTTGGGGGGGGAGGGGTGGTTACCAGGGATTGAACTCAGGGACACTCAACCGACTGAGCCACAACCCAGCCCTATTTTGTATTTTATTTAGAGTCAGGGTCTCATTGAGTTGCTTGGTGCCTCACTTTTTCTGAGGCTGGCTTTAAACTTCCTATTCTCCTGCCTTAGCTTCTCAAGCTGCTGGGATTATAGGCATTTGCCACCAAGCCTGGCCCTCATTCAGTCTTGTTACCCTTCAATTCATGTTCCTTGTAGCAGTCAGAATTCTCTCAAATGAAAATCTTATTTTATTCCAATGCAGGGAACATGATTCTTTTCATTTGCTATTTTATCCCCCATCCCAAATATAAATCTGGCACATGGGAAATACATTTATGTAACTGTATGAATGAAGAGGACTTCATAATTATTAGAGAAAGTGTGGGGTTAGGGATTTTCAAGGAGCTAAGATGCTCTCAGGTAGAGAAAGTTTGTTAAACTTAGTAAGCAGAAGTGTGTGAGATCTAGAGAAATTTATTTTTTAAATTAATTAATTTATAGTGTGAATTGAACCCAGGGGTGCTCTATCACTGAGCTATATTTCCCAATCCTTTTTAGTTTTTTATTTTTGAGACTGGGTCTCACTAAGTTTCTGAGGTTGGCCTGGAACTTGGTATCCTCCTGCCTCAGTCTCCTAAGTCATTGGGATTCTAGGCAAACACCACCATGCGTAGCTAGAGAAATTTATTTTTGAGATGTGGAACTTTGTTCAGAGGTTCAGAGATGTGCTTAAGTTTGCACAGTTCATTTGTTTCGGTGCTGGGATTAGAATTTGCCTCCCTTGACTCCTAGTTTAGTGCTCCTCCTAATATGTATTGGAGTCTCTGAGCAGAGCTATAGAAAAGGGTCACATGCTAGCAAGCAAAGAGAAAATGACTCTACTAGCTGGGTCCAGAGAGTAGGTGATGCTTCAGGTCAACTTATCAACATAATTAATCTCTTCTGATGAAAGGCTGAAACACAGAGGAACCTGCTTTTGAGCCTTATCTTTCAACTTGTACTGTACTTCAGCAGCCTCACCAATCCAAATCTCTCCCTCTACATGTCCCTATAAGAGGAAAGCAGAGGAGGGATCAGAAACACAGGCCACCAAATTTAACAAAGAATTCAAGATGATCAGTGCTAATAGTGCCTTGCTCTCTTAAATAGAAAACTTTTTTCTGAGTAAGAAATGCCTTTTAAGAGTTGACTTGACAAGTCTTGCCTATTTAACAGTGAATCTGCTTAAAATGAGGAGAGTGAGCTCCTCATTTTAAGGGGACATACACTATAGCTACATTTTAATTATGGAGCAGAATCAAATTTTGTTTTGAAGATTGTTCTGAAGTTTCTCTTCAATGAAGCTTGAGAAAATGTTTCTAATTTAAACAGGATCACTGGATTTTTATTTCCTGCTTTGTTTCTTAGAGAACACTAACCCAAAGTTTGGATGTTAAATAAATATTTGAATTTAATTTGAACTTTAGAAACGTAGTTCTTCATTCTTGTTATTATCTTATCCCTGATCTGAACAGCGCTATAAAACCAAGGATACTATAAACCACACCCCTCCCTCAAAAAAACCTATGTTGAGACTTGGAATGCTATTAAATGGTTAGAGGTTACTAATGGAGGCTCTGCCTGACTAGATAAAATTATATACATTCTACTAGAGGTTGGCCTAAAAAGTATGAAGAGTTTTTAGCTCCTTAAGGTAAATTAGTTGGTTATAGATTGAGAGTATATTGAAGTTATTTAATTTTAAGTCTTTAAAAAAAAAGTTAAGAGATCTGGGGATCTAGCTCAGTGGTAGAGTCCTTGCCTAGCATACATGAGGCCCAACATTACCAGTATTGTAGAAAGAAATAATAATCATAATTAGTCAGTTTGAATGACATCTGAGGGGAAACCAAAAGTGTTTTTCCTGTGTCCTTGTGCCTGGGTAGAGAAAAAGCTTTAATTTTTCAGGAGTGGGAGTAAAAGATTATCTTTGTAGAATTTAAGATAGAGATTTTACACCACCTTTGTAGACGAATTGTAATTATATATAGGTAACATTGACAGTTAAATTGCTGTGATAATATGAAGCTGAACCTTAATATTTCTGACTATTAAATATGACATTAAAAGTTGAACTATTTTATCATGGTAATTATAAGACTCCTCTACCTGAAAGGTGGGTGGAAAGCTATATATTTACTAAAAAAAACTTACCAATGGCTTTCCCCATAACCTAGAAAGTGCCTAAGAGTTATAATTGAGAACTTGCATGAAGATTAATGGCCTTTGGTCACCATCACTCAACCTCATGACTTTCCCTATCCTTTCTAAGAAATTGGCACTGCCACCATCCATTCTGTTATTCAGACAGCAAATTCTCCTGTTTTATTTATCCTGGTAGCAGTTCTGCCCCATTTGTGGGGCTATTTGATTCCCAATAGGTTCCAGGTGACTAGTAAAGTGTCTGTCAGATAGGAGGCACTGAATGCAGGTTTGTAGAATGAGTGAATGGGGGGTGGGTGAATTCTATCCTGAAATAGGGAGAGAAGTGTTTGAAAGAATCCTGGATGTTAGAATCTATGAGGAGGAGACTCAAGATGTGTATGTGTGTGTTTGTTTTTTTTTCCTTCTTTCTTTCTTTTTTTTTTTTGTGGCACTGGGGATTAAATACAGGGGTGTTCTACCACTGAATTGCTTCTCCAGCATTTTTTTATTTTGGTATAAGGTCTTGCTAGGTTACCAAGGTTGGCCTTGAACTTGCAAACCTCCTAACTCAGGCTATGTGTATGTTTCATAAGAATTGTAGGGCTAACTTGTGAATAAAGATAAGAATACAGTTGGGAGGTTCCAGAGGAGACAATTATGACTGATGGAGAGAATTTCATTGTGGGATCGTGATATAATAATGAAAATGGATTTTCTATAAATGAGAGGTAAAGAAAGGGAAAAGGGATGAGCTTTTACAGAGTGCAGGGGTATGTGACCCCCTTCTTGGAAAATGTTGTATCAAATGGTTTCTGCATCATCAAACAGAAGATTGAATACTTACTAGCCTGAAGATTCTAACCCAGTAGGCAGATGCACAGTTCAGATATCTTTGGAAAAAAGAAGGGGCACTGATGGGTCAGTTAGAATTCCTCTGTTTTATTTGGTTAGTGGTAAATACTCCATGGTATGAGCATGTTGCTCTGGAGTCTAATACCAAAGAATTCAGAATCAAATGTCTTAGGAAATTCAGATGGCATTTAATCCACCAGCAAGGAAAGGAAACATAGCTACATCCAGCAAAGACCTCAGGTGAATGGCTCAGGTACCAGTGATTAGATTTTCTGAGCCTAATTGACCATTGAACTACTTCTATCCATAGCTTTATAGGTTTTATAGCCCCTTCCAGTATAAGGATAAATAACTAAGCATACTTACATGGTCACTAATGGATAAGACACTAGAAAATCATAGGTGATTTTGTGCCATTTTAACCACTGTGGGGTTTTTCCTTAATATAGAGCCTCTTGTACCTTCAAATCTTTTTCCTGCAGTTTATGCTTCCAATTTGCTGTTTATTATGGAAACTTCTGATTGTGCTCCATCCTTCTTGTCCATACATCAATGATGTGAAGTGTCACACATGCCTGAGAGACACCTGGACCTTTTGTTGACTTGTGAGATATTTCTAATCCTGTCATCTGTTTTTACATTTTCCTAATCTACTATGCTCAGATACCTTTGAAGCATAGGAGTCAGTAAATGGATGAACACCAGAACTGCTATTCTGACTTTGAAATAGCACATAAACTCAAGTGCAACCCCATATTTTGTGTGTGAACAGCCTGTAGCTTTTAATGAAAATCCCTAAATTTGTGTGTTAGTTAACTTTGCATTATGGGGACAAAATACCTGAGATAAACAACTTTAAAAAAGGAAAAGCTTGTATGGCTTAGTTTTGGGGTTTTCAATCCATAGTTGGTTGGCCCATTGTCTTTGGGGCTATGAAAAGGCTGTACAGCATGGCAGAGGCAGGAGGCAGAGGAAGCTGCTCACCTTGTGGCAGCTGGGAAGCAAATAGGAAGAGAAGGGGCTGGGTCCCAATGTACCTCTACAGGATACCCCCCCCATGACCCTAGGACCCCTTTTCTAAAAGTTCTACTGCTCTCTGATAACATCAGGGGATGAGGACCAAGCCTTGAACAGAGCAGCCTTTGGGGGACATTCAGGATCCAAAGTATATCAATTTTATTATCCCATTCCACTTCTTAGTTTGTCTACAACACTTTGTTAATTTTTATTCAAAATGAAAGATGACATATTTTCACACCTTGTACAGATAGTTCCATGTCTTGACAGAAAAAGAAATGAACTTCCTACATATGTTGTACTGCTTAAAATTTTCTGTGAAGAGAGTAGGAAAAATGTTAGAATTAGTAGCATATTAGAAGGCTATTTCAGGAAACAGAAATGGATTGTACATGCTAGAATAAGGAATTTTAAATTTTTATTAAAATGCCTTATGTGCCAGGTACTTGAACAGGTACTTTAGATATGTTGTCATTTAATTCTCATGCTAACACAACAAAATGGGTAGTATTATCCTTATTTTATGGATTAGAGAACTGAGGTTTGTATGAGAGAAATGATTCAAATGAGCTAATTATGTCCTAAACCACCCTCACAGATTCACCCAGAAATAATGATTTACCAGATATTTGGCCTTCCCTTAGTCCAGTGAAATTGGCACAAAATATTAAACACAGAATTATAAATATTAAATTTTATACAAAGAATATTTATTTAGAATAAGAATCACAAAATTACAAATTTGAATAACAAATACCACAGCCTTACAAAATTTAGAAAATAAAAGAGTTTTTAATCAATTAACTGATATACCCTAAAATGTTTTGTTCCTACATTTTTAGTTTATAGGGTTTTTAATTACCTCCTCAAATGAAAATGATTTTCTAGTCTTCTCCAAAGAGATTACAGAAATGCACATAATCCTCTAACATATTTCATGTATATTTGTATTTTATTAGAATCTAGAAAAGATATAAACTGCTTCTCCTTTACTACCTACATATGTGGTACTGTTATTGCTGGGCAACATGGGGACACATTTATGCCAAGATTTCAGCACCAGTGATTTATTGTACATAATAGTCATTGGATGTCATTGCTTCACCAGGGCAGTTAGCAATGCTTAACCATAGACAGACACTACTGCAAACCACACTTATGTACTCCACTAAATCCACAGTAAATCTAAACACATCCCCATCTCAAGTTCCTTTGAGCCACATCTGGAATACAGTCATGGCCACTTCCATGCTACCTGAGAGGAGAATTGTGATAGAGGGAAAGTTGGCAAAAAGAATACTCTAAAATCAATTGCAGTTTAGATGTTTTCAGCAAATTTTACCAAAACATAAGACCATCAGAACATGGTTACAGTCTCTCAGTATTTGCCTTATGACAAATACTGCAAACATTGTGAAATCTAGAAAATAAGTGTTTTTTTTAAAATCAATTACCTGATGAATTCTAAAATGTTTCATTACTACATTTTAGAAAAGACTATAGAGGCCTCTGCAAGTGAGGAAACCTGAAATTTAACCTTTGTTGACTTCTAAGAAAACCTAGCTCTAGAGGAAGGGTATAACAGAAAAATGGTGTCACACTACAATATATAAGAGTGGTTCAAAAAGACGTTATATGAGGTCCTATTTGAGCAGCTTCAGCTCCCAACCTAACTGAATGAAACAGAGAATGTTCTTTCAGTGTGTTTTGTAAACAGAATGATGGAGATAGAGCTGTTTTGGTACCCCTACACCTCAAGGGATCCTGACTCCTCTGCCCACATTTATCTTCAAAAAAGAATTAATGTTTGCAAAGGGATTATTTGCAAACACAAATAGACCTCAATTCTCCTGTATTACTCTAATTAATATTAAATGCACCATTTACTATCCTTACAAGCGGGTCAGTTAACACAGAGAGAGAAAAAGAGAGTTATTGCTGTCAAAGACCACGAGTGAAAATTATAATAGCATTAAAGAAAGTATTTAAAAATTCATTAAGATGTAATCAAGCTTTTGCAAACGCATCTGTTATTTGCAATTATAACAGTTACTATAACTTGTTTGATACTCTGAAAAAAGTCACCTTTGCATTTGCTTTTCCATATATATTATACACACACACACACACACACACACACACATACGTAATTTATTTATTTATTTAGTTGTCCATGAACTTTATTTATTTATATGTGGTACTGAGAATCAAACCCAGTGTCTCATACATGCTAGGCAAGCACTCTACTACTGAGTACTTTCTTGCTGAGTTTTGGTCTTGGTAGTGTATTCAAATGCCCAGCTGTTTCACATATTTTCCTCTTAGCAGAAATTCTTCCAACCTCTTCCTTATAACTGTGGCCCATACTACAATATTAAGACCATTGAACTAGGCCATGGCTTATAAATACATTTTTAAATAAAGCAAATTGTAGAAATGTTGCAGTCTTTGAATGTTTCAATAATGAATACATAAGTTTACAAATTGTTTCTGATTGAAAAGTATGAATAATGTGAAGCCCTTTCATTAGTGTCAAAGACTTTCCATTTGCCCTGTCCCCAACATAACATTTGTAAATAATATACTTTAGAAAATGTTTATAGCCTCCCAAATGTTACACAGCTTTAAAAATTTTTCTTTTTTAAAATGAAACTATTTATCTGAAGAAGACCTTGTTTCAAGAGAATGACATTTTCTATTTACTTTGTATAAGTCCCCCCCTTTGCCCTTCTTTCATCTTACTGGCGCTACTAAAGCCTGATAACTTTGATCAAAGAAGCATTGTTGCAAAAGTCCTGACCTGGAATAAGAAAACAAAGACTGACTTCATAGCTGGGTTTACAACTATAGCTCCATTACCACTGAATTGCTATCTAACTTGTGTGCGCATACTCGCCATACCATGGCTATGCTAATGTAATATCTAAGGGGGGAGAAATGTGGTCTTTTGTGATTTCAATACTTTTTTTTCCTAACATTTGAAATTACTGATTTTAGTCCAATATGTATCTACTCAAAGAAAATCAAAGCCCCATGTGATTTAAGAATGCTGGAGGAGGTTTAAAATACTGATAATACACTCTTACTCTGTTCTTTAAAATTAAAGGCTATGGGCTGGGGATGTGGCTCAAGCGGTAGCACGCTCGCCTGGTATGAGTGGGGCTCCTGGGTTCGATCCTCAGCACCACATAAAAATAAAATAAAGATGTTGTGTCCACCAAAAAGTAAAAACTAAATATTAAAAAATTCTCTCTCTCTCTTAAAAAAATTAAAGGCTATCTGCACTATCTATATGTATCTGTATCTATTTATATAGATATACATATACATAGATAGACACTTTTTTTTTGAGACAGGGCCTCACTAAATTGCTTAGGGCCTGCTGAGGCTGACCTCAAACTTGTGATCTTCTTGCCTCAGCCTCCCAAGTCACTGGGATTACAGGTGTGTGCCACCACACCTGGATCAAAATACTTCTTGATTAAAGTTTTATGCTTCTTGTTAATCAGCTTGAGCATGCATTGGAATCACCTGAGGGACTAGTTAAAACAGAATTACTGGATCCCAACTCCAGAGTTGCCAATTTAGTAGGGTTAGTGTGGGGCCCAAGAATTTGCATTTTTAATAGTTCCCAGGTGGCAGGGACCCTACACTACAGATGCTGATCACTTGATGATACACATTTTCAAAATCAAATTTGATAGGAGTTGCCATCCCTTCCCAGTAATACCATGTATACCTTTAGAAGATCGAAAATCATGGTTAAGCCACAGGAATAGTAATGATTTACAGCTTCACAAGTTCTTAATGACTATTTTCAACCACAGTGGTCCCATGCCTAATGTTACATAATGCTTACTAAGGCAAGAAATGATCAAGTGATGTGTTTATTGTAAAAATATGACCTAAAATATATTATCTATTTACTTACTTCATTTATAGCTGTTTACTGATTAAATTGATGCAGCAACTGAGAATTTTAGTTGTTGATTTAAATTATGGAACATAAAAATGATATAATAGCTGTTATGTTCTCTACTGTAATGTCCTCTATGTGATCTAAAGTCATTATGAGGTCTTAATATTTTAAAAAATCCCCTTGTCTTTACTCTAGTTAACATGTAAATATGATTATTAAGACTCACAACAACAACAATTTAACTGGAAAGATGAAATCAGTATTTCTACTGCTGCTTGGTGGCTTTTAGATCTAGGACATATGTTTAAAATGTATTCTGTTAATTTTTCAATAGTGCATGTTAATGAACATACCTCAATTACCTATTGAATAATCTTTCTAAAGTGCTTGCCTGTGATTATTTATTCATAAGATTGCACTTCCATTTTAGCAGCACTTTTTGACTTTGAGAAGATAAACCCAAGGGATTCTTGAATAGCTTCTGCTTGAAGCATGAATTCCTCAGTAATGGTGTTTAAAGGTTAAATAAGAGCATGTGAATACATGTAGGCAATGACCAAAAATGACTTTATTAATATAGTCTTACATGTCATCAAATGAGCTATGGGGCAGATATCCTAGACTCAGGAATTAGTCTCTATTAAGGTTGTATGGGGCCACATTGAATTGAAAAAGGTAACAAATTAATGAAATATGATGAACTACAAAAGGTTAATTCAATCAACAGTGCTGACTCTTAAATATTCTGTAATATTTGCAGAATATTAAAATATATTCTGCAATTGAAGTCAAGACAGATATTTGACTCTTTAATACTGAATAGTGACAAATTCTTTTTTTAATTTTTTTAGTTGTAGATGGACACAATACCTTTATTTTATTAATTTATTTTTATGTGGTACTGAGGATCGAACCCACTGCCTCACACATGCCAGACTGGTGCTCTACCACTGAGCCACAACCCTAGTCCCCGATTAGTGAGAAATTAACCTGTGTGAGTCTTAGTTTTTCAGTTATATGAAGCAATTAATGAGACCTAACCTGTTTACTTCATAGTGTTGTGAAGATTAAATATAATTACATCATGGAAGTGCCTTGTCAACTGAAAGGTCTAAACAAATGTGTCATTTTGGTGGTTGTTCAGTGACATTTGATTCTTATTTCCATAAAAGCAATTTAAATGTTTTAGTCAAATATGTAACATTGGCATCTTTACATTTCCAAGCACTTTTTCACTTTCCAGGGTTAAAGTGAGTAATTTTGGTGGTATAGCTCAGTGGTTGACTTTGTATTTGGTATGCAAAAGACAGCAATTTATAAAATAGGAAGAATATATGTAGGGTTTTTCTTTTTTTCTTCTTCAGTACTAGGGATTGAACCCTGGGCCTCATGCATGCTATGTAAGAGCTCAACCACTGAGCTACATCCATAGCCCTGTTAAGCTTTTTAACTGCTCTTAATCAGAAACAAACATGTGCAAAGTTACAAACATTAAATATTTTTGTGAAGTTTGTTGGGAGGAAAAGATTATGTAATAGTTTAGAAGGAAATGAACTTAATTTTGTTTTCCAACTCCATAGTAGAATCTTTCACTAAATAAACAGTAGTTGAAGAATTAGAAGGGAAAAAAAAATGTCTGGGGTTGGGGCTCAGTGGTAAAGAACTTGTATGGAGTGTGGGAATCCCTGGATTCAATCATAAGCACCACAAAAAAAAAAAAAAAAAAAAAAAGCAGAACATGGAGGAAAAAAATATTGGTACTAGGGCACATAACTACATAAGAAAATAAAAATTTTAAAATTGCACTAATATTCAGGAATGAAATACAGTTACATAATTTAAAAATATCCTAGCTAGGGGGAAAAAAAAGAAACACTTGTTACCAGGCATAATGCTGCATGCCTATAATCCCAGCAACTCAGGAGACTGAGGCAGAAGGATT
Organism: Marmota monax; assembly: GCF_021218885.2. Lineage (NCBI taxonomy): Eukaryota > Metazoa > Chordata > Mammalia > Rodentia > Sciuridae > Marmota > Marmota monax. Next base: position 24,244,782 of record NW_026695215.1, on the reverse strand, counting down.
ACAAATTTGAAGCCAACATGGGCAACTTAATGAGATTCTGTCTTAACCAAAGGGGTTGGGGATAGGTAAAGCACCAGTGGGGCAGGGTGGTGGGGAGAAAAAAGAAAAAAAAAAGACAAAAAGAAACACTTGTTAACAAAACTTCTGAAGTCAATAATTGATGTTTTACTTCATCTGCTAATGTGGTACTTAAAACACACACACACACACACACACTCACACACTCACACTCCCTTATTCAGTTTTTTTGACTTACATTTTATTCTGTAACTTCCCATTCATTAACATTGCCTAAATAATATAATATTTCATCATTTAACCATGTCATATTATATTGAACTCTTTTAACTTTTATAGAAACACATCCAAAGCATCAACCAATTAAATTTTAACCTATTTTTCTAAACTAGTTTTCTAATTTAATATATCAATATGGATATTTCTAGTTGCAAGTAACAGAACACAAATTTTTTTCCTTCACATTAAAGGAAGTGCAGTGGCATGGCAAGCTCCAGAGTTGGTTGATTGTGAGAAACTAATGTGACTCCATTTTTGAGAAACCAGCCTCTACCCCAGAGCAAAACTGTCCAAGGAAGGGGGCATGACCCTGGTCCTTGGAAAAACCCGCAGAGCACTCCTAGGCACAAAACCCACCCAGCTGAGTTGTTTGTCTACAAATAACAGGAGAAATCTGAGGCCCCAGGTGTCCCTGACTCAGTTAGGCTATGTGAAGACCCATAGCAAACCCCCTAGCAACCTCCAATCAGCATGAGACAGGGAAAATACCTGGAATGCCAGATGACCCCCAAGTAGTTTAGGGTGGTTGATAACATGTTGGGAAACCATGTAGTTCAGCACGTACACCCCTCGTGGCCTAAACCAATCAGTTCAAAGGAATCCCCCTCTTGTACTAACCAATCACCCCTACCCAACTTGTTCCCACCAGTAAATGTGCTAATCAATGTTAAGAGTTGTTGTTTGACTTTCCCGCAGAATGGAATGATTTGCTGTGTGATGTTGTGACACGCATAGAGTATCCCCCCAAAACCTATAAAATCTCACTGAACAAAGGACCCTGGGACTGCTGCGTTGGGAACGGTTGTGAGTCCAGGCTCAAGCTTGCAATAAAGACTCTTGTGTAATTGCATCGGATTCGGCACCTGGAGGTCTATTGGGGTCCCACGAATCTGGCATAACAATTGTTCATTTAATTATGTATTAAGGGAATTGGTTCCTTCCAATCACTGCTTTGTCTTGGTATTGGCTTTTCCCTGGGGAAAGGTGGAAGGAGTGGTCATAAGGTGGTTGCAGCACTTCCAAGCACTCAGGGTCATTTTGAACTCTTATTAAATCACAGATTGCTGATTCCAAACCCCCAAATTTTTGATTCAGTAGGTTTTAGTAGGGTCTGAGAATTTGTATTTCTGCTATGTTTCTCAGGTGCTGGTGCTGCTGGCGCTGCTGGTAGGGTCATACTTTGAAAAATACTGAAACTAATGATCTGGAAGGGAATGATATTTGACGATTATTCATAATGTTCATTACGAAATGTACTTTATCATTCAGAATATAACACAGAGATCCTTTTACTCTCCACAAAGGGCCTGATGTCATTTCTAGTTTATAAACTTCCTATTAAATACTCTAGACAGGGGTACTGTTCATTTAGTATACCAATACTCCTAGTAGTAGCTATAGCAGTTTCTTTGAAAAGTTTTTCACTCACTTGTTTGAATTGGGAGTTGACTGGGCCAGATCAAGCCCCAAATTTGTACCTCAGCTTATTTGTCCCTAAGCCTGTAGTAGGGCCTCCCCCGCCCCCCGCCACTCTTGTTTTCCCAATTCACCCTAATAAAGGAAAATTAGCAATGTTAAATAATTTTATTATCTTCTGTTATAAGCTATACAAGCATTACCTTTTATAATCAGAAAGCAAAAAATAGTTATCTGAAGGCATACTGTAAATATACTTCTAATTTTCCACTTGATCTTTATTTGTAGTGAAGAATTTCCTAAAGGTTTAATAATTTTGTGTTGCAAAAATTCTTTCCTGCCAATTTTTAATTTACCTTCTCTATCTCCCAAATTATATTGCTAAATTCTAATTCTCCCCCAAACTATATTGCCAGATTCTAATTCTCCCTTCTAAATCAAGTATATTGCAACCCGTCTCTTTGATATGGGTTCCATATTTGATGTAGTATGCTCAGTGGGAATAATGGTCTGCATGAGTAGCCAGTGCTAAATTTCAGGATCCTTGTAAAGCCTTGGGCTATTTCTGTGCTGTTATCTCCCTAATTTATTATCATAATGGCATTTTTATGCCTTTTTTTCTCATTATTTTCACAATAGGAAGCACAGTTGAAAGAGATGATTTCTGTGGGGGGCACGAAAAGACATGGGATACATTCAAGCAAAATGCAAGCTTTGCAAAAATTATTTGTCTTCTAGTTGGGACAGAAAACTTGAAGTGCAAAATGTGCCATTTTGAAGGTATGAGGAAATGAAACCTTACCCAAAGCTCTCTCAGATCCTAGTATGCAGTAGGATAAAGAGAGATTGAAATGTTTTTGATGTGAAATTGAGAAAGCAGTTGAATGAAAGATGAATAATAACTGTGAGGACAGCTGGGGACTTACAAACATGATATGGAATCTGGTCCATAGATTGAATGATTTATGACAAACCATCAGCAAAGCTTTCCAAGGTAGTAGAATACGGTCAGTGTCAAAGTAGCTTACTTGGCTATTCTAAGGCCTATTGTTTGTGAACATCCTCCCAGTTGTCCAAGAACTGAATAAATTCCTTGATCCCTAAAGAAATGATGGAAGAGTGAGATGGAAATTATAGTACTTTCGGTTTTGTCCAGAATTGATAGGCATGCCATCAAAATCCAAGGCACAGGCTCAGCTGAAATTTCCTACATGCATGGAAATAAGCACCTGAGCATTGTTATCTCAGTTTCAAATGATCACCTGGGCTCAAAATCTGAGCGTACAAGCTTATCTGCTCTTGGCAGTGCTCAATACTGATTAGGACTTAATTCTTGTTCAGATCAAGTTGTCCTTGTTAACTTCTTTGTGGTTTTGGAGATGTGTGTTTCCTTTTATACTTTTCAAAATCCCTTAACTCCCCTTTGTTTTACAGGAAAGTAGAAACTTGGGTTTGATTTGTTCATATGAAGCAAGTAGCAAAGTCAAAGCTAGAATTTATTCATTCAACAACAGAGCTTTAGGATGACCCATTTTCCAGATTATCTATTTATTCAATAGGTCATCATTACATATTTATTACAGTCAAATGTTTTGAGGACAGAGATGAATTTTGCAAGTTTGGAAACCAGATAGGATGTGTGTGTGTGTGTGTGTGTGTGTGTACGCGCGCGCTAGGTATTATATTCAAGGTCTTATGAATGCAAGTTATATGCTCTGCCTCTGAGCTCTACGCTAAGTCCCCAGAATAGTATCATTTTTTTTCCTTAGGTACTGAGGATTGAACCAAGGGGGTACTTTGCCACTGGCTTTTTCTTTCTTTCTTTTTTTTTTTTTTTTCAAATTTTAAGTCAGTACCTCATTAAGTTGCAGAGGCTGGCCTTGGACTTGCAATCCTTCTGCCTCAGACTCTGGAGTTGCTAGGATTACTGCTGTGTGCCACCATGTCTGGCTCAGAATGGGACATTTACATTTCAAAACAACTCCTAGGGTTTATGTAATTTGGAAAATTGTAAGTCTATTTTCCAAAGAAATAATGAAGTTGACTCTTGGACTTAGGACTCATGCCTTGTTCTCTCTCCTTCCCTTTCTTATCCTCAGCTGTGTCCCTGTCTACTCTTAACTCCAACCCACAAGAGATTGATAGTATAGACTTAACAACCCAGTTAATGTTACAGACTTTGAAAATAAAAATTCAGAGTATACTTCAAATTTTCATCAAATATTTTGCTTAGGAGGTAGTAAGTGTATAAGAGGCTATGGAATTTTGTGGGTGATGAAATATTTGCAGAGTACTTGCGGATCTATCTGGTATTAAAAACAACCAAGTTGGGCATGATGGTGCACACCTGTAATCCCTGTACCTCCCGCAGCTGAAGCAGGAGGACTGCAAATTTGAGGCCAGCTGGGGAGTGGCTCAGTGGTAGAGATTCTCTATGTTCAATGCCCAGTACCACAAAAACCAAAATCAAAACCCAACCAATTACAGCTCATATTTGAGCCCTTCAACTTTTAATTTTTGTTTTTAATTTTTACTGCAACACTGTTAAAACATGGAGCCAAGCAGATTTATAGCAATTCTGGCAGGTAGTTGTTAGACACTGATTTCATATGACTTTTTTTTTTTGCAATAAGACTATATTTCCTTGAACTTGACACTTAGCATGTTATTCATTGTGTTAGAAGAAAAATGATTCTGCTGTTCTCTTGGAGTAGGTTAGCTTATAAAAATAGTGTTGTGGGGGGCTGGGGATGTGGCTCAAGCGGTAGTGTGCTCGCCTGGCATGCATGGGGCACTGGGTTCGATCCTCAGCACCACATAAAATTAAAATAAAAGATGTTGTGTCCACCGAAAACTAAAAAATAAATATTTAAAAAATTCTCTTTAAAAAAAAATAGTGTTGAGGGTTAGACGGTGTAGCTCAGTGGTAGAGTGCTTGCCTAGCATGTGCAAGGGGATTGATCCCCAGCAATGCAAAACAAACAAACAAAAAACTGTTTTTTATAAAATGTTCAATTAAAAAATGATAATTTCTGGGGTTGAGGGTTATTTCTCAGTGATACAGCACATGTTTAACATGCACAGTGTCCTGAGTTCAATCTCCAGCACCAAAAATGAAACAAAACCCACCAAAACGAGGCCAATCTCTCTTTTAGCAGCTAGGTGAAATTTCTTAACTATTAATCTCTGGTACTTTGGACAGTATTACAAGCTTTTTTTTTTTTTTTTTAAAAAAAAAAACCAAAACATTAATTGATGAAATATTTTAAAATAACCTTTTCCAAGTTTTAGTTTTTAAATCTAAAGGAGTACATATTCCTTTGTCATCTAGGTTTATAAAAATGTCAGCTGTCAAATTTGATATTAAAAACAAGATGCCTCACATCCTTTGTGGAATAAGTCATAGTATAAATAAATTAGAACATCATGACCATTCTTCTGCAGTCTTCTCCATTTGTAAATATTTTTCACAGGCAGAGAAGACTTACAAATTTCCTTATTGCTTGAGTGTCCCCCTCCCCACTTCTTTTTCCATAGTGGTGATTGAACTCAGGGCCTGCATCAGACGCATTTAATATTGTGGATTGAATATTTAGAACAAAATGAGTAAAACCAATATTTTAGAACTGGTTTTTAAGGAATAAATCAGAGGAACTTTGGATATAATACATTTTATTGACAATAATCTCAGTTTAGCTAATATTCCAGTTTTTGCTTGTTTATCTGTATGATAATCTTCTACTTTCATAGTGCTTATAATTTTAAACCTGTCTTCATTTTTTCAGATCTTATAACAATCTTATTAAGAAGGGTAGTGTGTATGCATATGTGAATGTGTATTTAAAACTTACATTTGAAGTGCACATATATTTTATTCCCCTTCCTCCAAAATGAGGAGGTACAGATGGCTATTCAATGATCTTATGTCAGTTTGGTTTGGTCTCTTCTGCTCCAAGAAGGAAGCATTCCCCACTGCTCTGGCTTGAACACTATTAATTAATGCTATCTTTTGTACACAAAACATATCTACATTCGTAATAAATTCTATCTTTAATACACCCTGGAAGTCAAAGTTGGTGCTACTGATGCTGGTCAGCTTGGTGGGAGAGGTGTTTTGGTTCAGAATAGAGAATCATTCTGTAGAGATGTTGATGAGGATCACAGATCAACTAAATGGTTGAACCACCTATCAATTCAGGCTCTTTGCTGCTTTCCGTCCTAGGGATTTGTAAGATGACTGGTAGTGGATGAAGAATTAAGTATGTAATAACAATCCTTCTGGATAAAGTTGGTCTTATTCAGTTTCTTTTGTGGCTTTCAGAATTTAGGCAATCAAAAAGTGTAGGCCACTTTTAGTGCTGTACATATTTTGGGTATTTATTTATGGATTCAGTGCTATTACTGGAGTATTGCAGGGTACAATAGAGAATTCGGAGAGGTTGCTTACATAAAATGTTTCCAAACTGAGGATGTATATAGCTCAGTGGTAAAGCACTTGCCTAACACAGCTGAGGCCCTGGGTTCAATCCCCAGCACCCTGTTTCAGCCAAACTTTGTACAATAAGACAACCTGTATTTTATAAGTCCGTATACTAATATCAACTAGTTTATATGGAATAATTTCCTACCTTAGTTATTTTGTGTTTAGTATCAAGGTTCATCAGGTACAGTAATAATTGTTACAAAATGATAACTTTGAGCAAGAGAGCATATTCAGTGTACAAATCAGGAAATGGCACTATGCAGACAAAATCACTAAGCATGCAAGTCAAAATGGATCACAGATAGTAACTTAGATTAGAAATCTACTTGATAGTGCAGCTTTGACGTAAACTCACTGAATAGAAGCTCAATATATCTTTGAAAAAGCGTTAACTTAGAAGCTGTCCAGAATTTTTGATACTAGACTAGCTCAACTAACTGTGGACCAAACATGAAAACAGGCAACTCATTGCATTTATGTTTTTCGACATGTGCTTAGCATACTGAATTATGTAACAGAACCTGAGTTAAGTGGCAAATCTGCAATGGGTTGATGAAGAAAACACCTCTTGCAAATAGGGCAGGGGTTTTCTTGAGTGGCCTGGGGTGCTTTGGAGTATGCGTAGTAACTCACCAGGTGTAGTTCTGCCCTCTAGTGGATAAGGATACGAGAAGCATTCGTTCAACGGCTACTGTGTCTGGCTCACCAAGGCTTATTAAAACCAATCGTCCATCAAGAAACATTAATAGGGGGTCTCTGTGAGGTGCTGAGCATGGGAAAGGTTAACGTGGCAAGACACATAGCTAGCGTTCAACGGTAAGCTCTGTTCTTCAATTTCCATCGCCTGAGTACTATTCTTTAGTTGCTCTTTTAGCCTCTCTGGTTCCATACACTCGAAAGTAAAGGTCAGTAGTCTTTCCTCCAGTTGAGTTCGAACCTTGCACTTCCATTATACACGGGTACTGAAGCGCACCCCTCACCCAGTCAGAATTTTGTGAAGTAGCCCCACGGTGACCTGCTCTCACAAGAGCGAAGCGGCCAAGAGCAGGTGTTTTGCAAGGGAGGGTGCGAAGCGCCGGAGGCCATTCGCGGAGCTGCGGTGCAGGGCAGGAACACCCGCGCCTCTCCGCGATCACCCCATCCTCTGGCTGCCCTCTGCGTCGCCTGCCGAGATTGTGACGGCCGCCAGACGGGAGGGGCTTTCCCTGTCGAATTTGCTGAGAGCGTTCAAATGCCTCTGGGGCAGCGGCCATGACTGTGCCTGTCCGTCTGGCTCGACCCCACGGCCGCCTCCTGGGAATGCGTGGCCGGCGCGGGGGGCAGGCGGGCCTCCGACCCTCGCGCCCATTGGGTGTGTAGCACGGGCAGGCACCGTTCTGGGGGTCAGCGAGGAGCCGCCGCGACAAGGCAGGCAGGGACGAATCGGGCCGCCAACCCCTCGCGCCTTCCTACCAGACTACTCAGGCCCCAACTGTCGGGCAGCCGACTGGGCCTTCGCTTCACTTCCGCCTTGCTATCCGTGAGTGGGAATGCGCCTGCGCGCGCGCCTCTCGCAGCGGAAGTAGTAGCTACAAAGCTCTGTCCGCGGCGGGCCCGGGAGTGCGGGGTGCTCCGGGGCGGCCAGCGGCGGGGAGGGGCGGAGCGCAGGAGGCGGAGGCGGGAGCAGACCAGCGCGGTCGCGCGGAGCCGGCGGGGCTGACCGTGACGGGCCCTCTCACCTCCTCTCCTTTCCCCTCCCCGCCCGCCGGTCTTCCCTCACGACTCCTGTCCTGCGCCGCCGCGCTGCGAGCCGCTCCTTTTCGCCTGAGGCGCGCGGGGCGCCCCCGCGAGCCCCGCGAGTGAGTCCTCGCAGCCCGGAGAAGGGGGTTCTGGGTTTTGGGTGGGTACTGGGATTATCTCCCTCTCCCGTTTCTAGAAACTTCTAGGTCCCGAGGGAAGGGGGCGTCCGGGGATGCCCTGGCTGTAGAGCGTTTCTGGGGCACCGCCCCGCCGGTGTGAGCTGGGGCGTCGCGGGAGGGAGAGAGGGCGGGCGGTCGAGAAACCTGGGGGCTCCGGAGGTGGCGGCTGGGCAGGGGTCGCCCTCCTCTGCCTCTCTCGTCAGCTCCGCTTCTCCTGATTTCTCTTGCAGATGCAGCTGCTAGGGGTGGTGGGAGCAGCCGTGGGACGCGTGGCCGGGAGCGGGGGTGACAGCCTGGGATTCCGGGGGCTTCTCTTCCTTGTCCTCCTCTCCTCTGTATTCCCAGTGTGGCCGTGGCTGACACTAAAGACTTTGTAGCCATCAACTCGAGTGCAGTTTCGATGGAAAATGAAGGTAAAGGGCCCTGGTAGATGGGTTGCAACGCAGAGTTGAGGGTGTGGTGGTTTGCCTTTAAGTTGTCTTTTTCCACCTTTTTATTTTCGTGATTTTATTTTATTTTTCTTTGCTTGTAAAGTGTCCGAGGATTTGCTTTCTAAGGGTACCTAGCTTTTATGTTGGTAACATGGGCATTTCAGGGATTAATGTTCTGTGGGTGACAGATAGCATGATTTTCCTTTCCTGGGAAATTGCAGTTTTCTTTAGCGTAGGAAATGGAAAGGAAGTTTTCATTTTAGATGGCATCTTGCATGTTTAAACAGACATTTGAAAGGAATCACTCCAGGAGAAGTGGAAACGGGAAGGGGAGGGAATGGATTTTATCTGTATATTTGCATATCAAGCCCTGATATCTTGTATGACTACATTGATTTATAAGAAAGAAAACAATTTTTAAATCTCTAGCTTTGGGGGGAAAACTCATTGTCTTTTGGTGTACACACACACACACACACACACACACAAACGCCAAAAAAAAAAAAAAAAAAAAAAACAACCAAAGAAAACCTCTTGTGTTTTCTTGTGTTTAATGAAATCTTAAGAGGTGATTTCCCTTTTTAAAGTTCCACCCTATTTCAAAACATCCTTTAGGAGGTTGACAGTGGAACCTGTTTGTCCATGGTATACTTTGAACACATTAGATTCCCATTCATGTTACTTGCTTCGTTGGGCATTTTAAAATATTTATAAAGATTTTCATACACAGCACTGGTATTTTAAAAAAATTGTTGAAGTTCTGAATAAATTTTTTTTTTTCCCTTTCCTGAACATCACTTTGGACTGATTTCTGGCTTGTGTGTAATCATCCTCCCGTCTTCCCCTCAAACCCTCTCCATACAATAAAAGATACTTAAATTACAGTTTTCTCTCTTGTATCTTTTGGTTTTTAAAATCTGTATCTGGTGCAGAGGATCTGTGTTTGAGCTGCTGCTGCTTCTAATTTGTTTTTTCCATTGTTGAGAGTGAAGCCTGATTGTCTAAGTAGGACTAGTAATTTTAAAATGGGTTTTTTTTTTTTTTTTTTTTTTTTTAGATACAGTAATCTGTAATGCTGAGACCTCTGGGATAAGTAGGAAGGGTGATGAAAGGCAAGATTATATTGCCCATTTTTACTCTGGGTGGATGATTGCTGGAAGACATTTTCTGAAATACTAAAGTGTATTACTGTAGAGGAGTTATACTGTCTAATTGAGTCTTCAGAAATAGCATTTGAAAGCAGTGATGTTTTTGTCTGATGATATGGGAAAATCATTTCTCTGAGCCTTTTATCTCTTTGTCTTTAGTTTACAGACTTAAGAAAAGGATTTTTTTTTTTTTTTGCAAAATACAATATTAAATATACATGTTTCTTGGTAGAAATATCTTAACATTTAAAACACTATGTTCATGAGCTTTTATTTTCAGAATGTTACCAAATTTAAGAAAGTAGCCTAAGTAGGTGGATTCTTAGCTTTTGGCTTTCTTTCTTGATGTCTTAGGAAGAAAAGCATGAGTAATAAAGCTGACTCTCATTATCTGCTGAGGTGGGAGGGGGTGGTTGTGAGATAGAAGCGTGGTATATGCTTGTTTCTGTATTTTATGGCCAAATATTAATGATGTGTCTTCATATTATAAAACTATATGAGTCTTATTAAAAACTTGTGATGCTTTCTACCCCATTATTTTTGACCATCAAGAGACTATTTTTGTCAATTTTTCACTAGCATTATGTTTTTTTCTTTTTCATATTTAAATATTTTTAAAGAACTTGTGTTTATCCTAGAATTTTTCAAGAGCTATTGATCATCTAAAAATACATACATCACTATTTCTTGTCTTTTTAAAGTTTTGACCTAATGCATTATTGGCAGTTTGGAAGCATGAAACAAAAATACATTCAAATGTTGCCTTAACTACTGAAATCCTTAATTATTTTAGGCAAATTACTTCACGTTTTTGAGCTTCTATTATCCTTTTAGTTGGGACTGAAAATGTTTAGCTCATAAAATTGAGAGGATTAAATGAGAAATAGTGTGTAAATTATCTTTGGTGGGGGGAATAGAGTTTAAGAGCATGGGTTGTGGAATTAGGCAGGCTTATTTGAATGCAGAATCTCTGCTTAATGTTATTTGGCCTTGTACAAATTATTAAAGCTTTCTGTGCTTCAGTTTCTTCATCTGTAAAAATAAAGATAATGATAGAACTTAGCTTGCTATGAGGTGGTTGTAAGCATTTAAACGGTGTCCAGCATACACTAAATGCTCAGTATATGTTAACTGTAAATAGTCTGTTGCTTGATACATACTAATGTGCCACCTGAAAAAAATGTTGTTAGGACAGTTGAATGTTGTTCAGTGGTGGCCAAAATGCTCAAGATGAAGATGTCATTATTAAGTGACAGGTGGAGTTAAGTAAGGAATTTTCTATAGTTCTAGTGCTTTAAGCCTATAGGAAAAATAAGCCTACCAAGAAGCCAGGAACCAGTGTAGATAAAGGTGTTTTTTTCCCCTTCTAAAAAATTGTTTTCTCAGTTTCTAAGTTTAATCATCTGTAATTGAGATAATTCCTTCTTGGAGGATTGGTGTAATAAATGAAGCCTGATATGCAGCCTGGCCAGAATAGTGGTTGGCACCCAGCTTTCATGAGTGAGTGAATGATGCTATTGTTCTCCAGAAACAGAGTACTCCAGGAGGTCCACAGATAAGTTATATCTAGGTGAGAATGGTGTAGTAGGTCCTTAGAGCATCACTGTGGATGTTCTTAAGTAGTGTGTCATATCTACAGTGGTTACTTTTTAGGAGGAAATGGCTTCATCCATGTACCTTCCCTTCAGCAATGGTGATTTTTTCTTTTTTCTTGCTTTCTTTTTTTTTTTTTTTGGTGTTTAAGTTTTGATTCTTCTGGACCTTTCTCCCACTTAAACTTTGTCAGCAAAGCTTTTAGCCAAAGTCTTCAGGATGTTTCATGAATACTTAGTGCCACACTATGAGCATTTGAAATGCTAATTTCCTGGAATTTCAGGGACTGGTCCTAGATATCCTTTTGTGAGGAAGGATTTTATCCATGACCTGAACTCCTTACATGTTTGTCACAAGTTTAAATAGTTACCACTTAGTAATCTGAGATGCACAGGTAAACAACTGTTTTTCTTAGTTTTAAAAATTGTTGGTATGTTTAAAGGGTTGACTTATTAGAAAAGATATTTCTACCTGTAGAATTTTGCAAAAAGTTTTCTATTCCTAATGAATTATTCTTTAGAATAAATTGGCCATTCTCTTAGAAAACCCATTGTAAATTTCATGCTCATGAAACTATTTACTGTTGCTTAAATGTCTTTGACTAGTGGATAGAAATACAATATACTTTAAGAGTTTGAGACATAGTTACTTTAAGATTATAGGCAGAGCTGTTAGGTCTAGAAAATAATCCATCTCTTTTGGTGGCAATTGATAGTGATAGTATTTACTTTTTAAAATAATGTCTTACTCAGTTCAAATTCTTAATCATCTAGGAATGTCTCAAAAAAAGACTATTAGGATAATTGGTAAAAGAAAGAAAAAGAAAACCATCTTTTACATTCCCTTAACTGGAAATAGGAAACCAGGTTATAAAGATATTATAGATGTTTAAATCTGAAAAATATAATCTATTTTATTTGCAACTTTGTCAGTAAAGTATACAAATGTATATGTATATGCACGTGTATATATACACAGTAATTTAAGCCAGAGAAAGGATTTCGAAGAGATTATTATTTGTAAGCAATACAGTTGAATCTTAAGTACTTGATTTGTCTTAATATTTTTATCATACATACACACAGATGTATGTATCACTTATTTGCATGTGTGCATGCACGCTTTTTTGTGTGTATGCATGGTACTGGGGATTTAACCCAAGAGTGCTCTTCACTGACCTATGCCCCTAGCCCTTTTTTATTTTGAGATGGGACTTCACTAAGTTCACTAAGTTGCTCAGGCTGGCCTTGAACTTGTGATTCTCCTGCCTCAGTTTTGTGAGTCTCTGGGATTGCAGGTGTGTGCCGCCATGTCTGGCTAATAAAAGGTATTCTTAATCAGTACTCTGAAAAAGACTTGAAATTAAAAAAAAAAAAAAAAGATACTGTGTATTTGGCAGCATTTTATAAACATAGTAATTTAAGCCAGAGAAAGGATTTTGAAGAAATTATTATTTGTAAGCAATACAGTTGAATCCTAAGTACTTGATTTGTCTTAATATTTTTATCATTCCTCTTTACTGTCAGCAGAATTCATTTCTCTGAACTGAAGCATCATGAAACAAATAGTTTCCTAGGGAACACACCCCTTGGGCCCAAGAGTGATTTTTCTTTTGAGATCTTAGTTTACTGTGATATGCTTTATAAGGTTCAATTTTATTTTTGAGGTGGAAAAAACATCATGGCTTGGTAAAATTAACTGGGGTGAATTTTAAATTCATTGTTCTTACATATAATATCTTAAAGATACATTTGTTAATACATCTTCTGTCTTTAGGCCCTAAGTTGTTCTTGACAACTTAAAATTGGAATTAAAAGTAAATTACTCCAATTGTGTTGAATGAGGTTAGTTTTATGCAAAGCTTGTGATACATTTAGAAAAAGTTTGAATGAAATACTAAAGCCTGCCATAGGTTATTGTCAATAGGACAGTGGTAGTAATGGTCAGGAGCATTATCTTAAGGTGCCAGTAACTGGCTTCTAGTTCAATTTCAGTCTCTACCTTTTTTTTTTTACCCTGTGACAGACGTTAGAGAATGTGTGAATTGGAATTATTTAATAAGCCTGTTAATTATACTTTATATTTTTTTTTAAGTAAGGCCTTTTGGTTTGAGATTTGGTCATTTCATAAACATGCTGACTTAAATTTGTGCCCCTCCCAAGAGGAAATGCAGCAATTTAGTACTATATTCTTAGAAAGCTCTAAGACATTGAACTATAGTTACAGAAATTATTTATATACCTACTTAAAACAATCTTATAAAGTTAGTATAGCAGCAGGAACTTAAATACTGAATGCATTTGCTGCTCTACACAGTGGTTTGATATTCAGCTTTGTATAGGAAAACTGAAGTGGAAACATTTAGGATGTTACCTATCATCTTTTTTTTGAACTTTTTTTTTTTTTTTAAAATCTGAAATATAAGTTAAAAATTTTGATTAGTTTATGCATTTCAGATTGAATTTATTATAGTGTCTTTATCTTTTGGTGCCTTGAAGTTAAAAAGGATAAAACATTTCCTAAGGAACATTGGTACAGTAAAATTCTATTCTCTGTCTAAGGGCTAAATCAACTGTTTTAATAGGTTCTGGATTTCCTCCCATCTTAAATCAGCCTTTCACTTTCAGTAAATTATACTTTTGATGCTATGATATTATCCATATATGTTATATAAGAGATATATATATCTCCTTGGTAGTCTTTTTACTAGATTTTGTTTGATTGTCTATTTTAATGTTCTCCTCGCAGAGAGCTTTACCTGCCTTCATATGGGTTTCTACATTGGCAGGGGCAGGAATACTATTTGGTTCAAGCTTTCTTTGAGAGTTGTACCTTACTTCCTCTGTTGAATGTCATTTACATTTCCTTGGAGCAGGCAAAAGCTGTTCATGGCAAAAGTGCCAGAAATAGCATACAAGCCACTTTGCAATGGCATGCAAACTAATCTCTGCTATGTCCTTTTCTTAATACTTGTGAGGGCTGCTGTTTACTGAGAGGTAACATCTGGCTTTGAAGTTAGTATATCTGAGCCAGTGAGATGGGAAATTCCACTTTCCTTCCCACCCCAGAAAAAGATGTGGTCTTTGTTGACTACACTGGAAAGTTTATAGTTCAGTTATGATATCTTGATATATACCCTTAATCCACATGAGAGACCAAGAGATTAGTTCTTTCTGATATCTTCTGTTAGGAGAAAGATAAGAGAGAAGGGTTTGTATTTATTAAGAGTGATGGGAATGGAGAGTAGCGATGACTGGGAGAGATATTTTACTCTTAGGAAAACCCAGCACAACTTGGGTAGTGACCAGATAACTGGGGAATAAATGGAGAGTTTGTCAGAAGTGACAGCAAGATGTCAAGCCAGCCTAAGTGGGTTGAGTAGAGATGTCACTGATGATGGTTGGAGGAGTGAGCTAATTTAGGGGTTGTGGGGGTGGGACACTTATAGAAGGTCAGAAAGTTCATGGTGTGAGCCTTTAGAGGGCTGTATGTGGAGGGAGGTTTGAAAGAGAGCACCAGTTGAGTTGGAAGACGAGGTTTCAAAGTGAGCTCTTGAGGGCAGAGACCTTCAAGTTGTCCCTTATTCACTTTGAACAGTCTGACACATACCTATCCTTGATTGAATGAAAATGCTGTCTTCCATTTGAACTCAGTAGTTCTCACCTGGGATGATTTTGCCCTGCAAGGGATATTGGGCAATGGCCTTGAGACGTTTTAGGTTGTCACAGATACAGGAATGCCACTGGGGATGCTGGTAAACGTTCTACCATACACAAGTCAGCACCTCCCTCTTTGAAAGAATTATCTAGTCCCAAATGTCAGAGCTGCCAAAGATTGAGAAACACTGTTCCAACCAAAGGCAAGGAATTTAATTCTTCATAGCCTCAATTTTTTTTTTCCACATTTGAAGAGATGGTGATGACTCTTCTTAGGTTTATTAAGATTAAACAGGGCAGAGTGTACAAGTGCCTGGTATGAAAGAGTTGCTAGGTTAGTGATTTTCTTTATCCTAGTCAATGAATGTATTTAGGGAAGTTACTTTTGGGCACGGATCTTTTGGCCTCTAATTTCAAGGCTTTATGCATTTTTCAGAGAGATGAGTTAGATCTCTGCCTAGGAAACATAGTAGCTTTTATAATCTTAATCCTTTTCTCATGGTTTTATCAAATTAATTTGATTCTACTTTGGTTTAGGATTTTAGAATTTTATGATTTACTAGTGTATTTACTGGTAAATAAAAACTTTGAAAGCTAGATTAAAAATTGTAGCTACTGGTCAGTGAAATTCAGCTCTTAATTTGACTTTTTAGCCGGTAAGTACATTTTAAGTGTGTTTTGTGCTCTTGACACAGTTATTATTTAATTGCAATGTTACCATTCTTTGAAATCAAGTCTGAAGTGTCCTGAATTATTTCTTTTGGAGTGGGCCAGGCTTTTTGAGTCTGTAATGTCTTTTCCCTTTTTATCCATTTATAAAATTCCAGGTAGACATTCCTAAAATCAGAACTATTCCTCAAATTTACTTATTAGAATCTGCAGTAGATGGCTTTCTTTTGCTTGTTAATTACCTGTTTACTTTATTGTAAGGTGTGATATTACTGTCAGTTCTTTCACTCTTTTTAGGGACATGACCACCTATATTTTCATTTCTAATACCATTCCCTTAGCAATGCCTTCTAGTCATAGGCTCAGTGTTTAATATTTGCATATATAATGTATAGGTTTGTGTGTGTGTGTGTGTGTGTGTGTAAGGCATTCTCATTTTTAGGGAGTCACTGGAAATTCTTTGTTGCTGTCTCTTTTGGGAAAAATACTGGTTCACTTTTCTTATACTTTATAGCTTGGGATTGCTATAAGTAAAGGTGTTTCAGTTTAATAAACTGTTTATTAGACCCTTACTGATGAGTGTTTTATTGTAGGTGGAATTTAGAAATAGAATTTTTCCTTTTTTTCATATTTAACTAAGATTATTTAAACGTATTTAAACCAGTTAAAATGGGAAATAATATATAAGTAATAGGGTGCATTTTGTGGCAGCAAATAAATTCTCATTTATCTTAAAAGTTGTAGGATTCAAAGTTAATATTTTTTGGTGCTATTCAATTGTATCTGACTGTAAACTTGTAAGGGGGTTATATAACTCCCCATTGTACCTGTAACCATGTAAGTCAGTAAGCATACCATGTGAAGGATGCCACAGTAATGACTTTGATTTCATAGAGGTTTGGTGTGCCATAGTCTGTAAGATTAATCTCACTAGTTAACTGATTTCTGAAATGAATGTCTTTGGTTGTATGAAAATACGAAGAAAAGGTATGAAAGAATCTAACATTTGTTACTACAGTTGAATAACAGTTAGTGGCATAGATTCCAAGGAAATGGTATCTCTAACAAAGGAGGTCCAAAAGTCTTTTTAAACTTTTTTTTTAACTGCTATTACTACAATTATTTTTGTTTTTGTTTTTGCACTATTCTTTTACTCTTACCTCCCTCGTGGTACTAGAGATTGGTCTTGGGCTCTCTACTATTGAGCTACATCCCCAGGTCTTTCTGTCTTTTATTTTGACATAGAATCTTACTAAGTTGCTAAGCCTGTTCTCAAACTTGTTATCCTTTTGCTTCAGCCTCCCAAGTTGCTGGGATTAGTGTGTGCCACCATGCCAGGTTTGCTGTGATATTACAAAATTAACAGGTTTAAAAAATATTGAGATGATCTGATATCCCTTTCCCTGTACTTGTACTAAATTTATGTTTGGACCTTTAATAATTTATATAGATAGATGAATTAGTAAATGGGGTATTATGCCCACCTTTTTAATTTCATGATCAAAAAATACTAAATTCTTTCCAGAGTGGCAGTATAGTTTAGGTATAATTGTTTTAACTTTTCTGTGTAAATCTAACTATAGAGGAAAGGTTTTTCTAGAGTCTTTTAAACTTTTGCGTTTTACTATCTTTAGATTTACATAAAAATTATAGAAATAGTATAAAGAGTTCGTGGATATTCTTTGCCCAGTTTTCCCTAATGATAACATCTCACATAACTGTGGTATAATTATCAAAATCAGGAAATTTATGTTTATAAAATATCCTTTTCTATCCTAGGATCCAGTTCAGTATCCTACCTTGTCTTCTTAGTCTCCTGTAAAATTCTCAAGTCCTTTTTGTCTTTTTCATCTTTGATGATCTAGACACTTTTGGAGAGTACTGGTCAGTTGTTTTTTAAAACATCCTTCAATTTGAGTTAATCATATGTTTACTCCTGGTTAGTATGTTTTATGACTGGTGAAGTTAATGTGATCACTTGGTTAAAGTGGTGTCTGCCAGGTTTCTCCATTGTAAAGTAACTGTTTTTCCCTTTGTAACTAATAACATATGTTAACTTTACCTTTGTGGTGTGAAAGTGATTAATAATTTAATTAATACCATCCTCTAGTGGGTAGGTACTCTGAGTACACAAAATATCCTGTGTCTCATCGTACTTGTCACAGGCTAATTTTTGCATCTATCATTGCTTCCTGTAGGCAACAGTTATCCCTGTTGTGTTTGCTTAATGATGATTTTCTTTTTCCCTAATTCCTATTGTATTCATTAATTGGAATTTTGTTAAGGCAGTATTGTCCCTTTTCCTCCATTTATTAATTATCCATTTATTTACATGGATTTGTATTTTGTTTTGCTTTTTAAAAATAGATTAAAATCAATATTTTGTTGCTCAAATCATTCTAACTTTGGTTATTCAAATATTTACCTGTGTCTTTTCTATAGTGCTCTCACATTTTGTGAGTACTGGTTTACTTTCTGGTACCACAGGATGGAATTAACCATTTTTCCAAAGGAGCTGATTTCATTTTATAGAGAAAGGTATCTAGAAACCAAGATCTGGGTGCCATGTGTGCTCAAGGCTACCGTGGTGTCACTGCTTCTAGGTCCTCTCATTAGATAGCAAAATCTATATAGTAACATGCATACACATAATGTTTTTATTTCCTTATCTATCCACCCATGTGTGTCTGTGTGTGTATAAAAATACTGTGAATGCTTATGGATGTTTATGGGTGCATTGTTTTAGGCCTAGAGTCCTGTAGACTGAATTTGTACTCTCTTGTTGCTATGGTAAATCATGGTTTATTTTGCAGACTTTGTTCTTTGCTTCCTTTTTTTTCCTTTTTTTTTGAGATACAATTCACATGGATCTTGCCAGTTCCTATCTCCTTCCAACAAGGTTATTCTATCCTTCTCCCTATCCATGCTTCTTCTCTTTCTTCTTTTCTCCAAAAGTGAGACATCTGATTTTCATTCACCAATATTGACTTACTTTGTTCAATCCTAATACATGCCCATAAAAGTAATTTCAGAATTGCTAAACCATTCCCCTGTGAGAAAGACATTTTTAGAGTATAGTATAGTATTTGTCTTTAGCTTTACAGTACAAAGACACATACTATTTTCCACAGTAACTTGGTTTAGTTCTTTTCTTGCCTATCTCCGTAAGGTTGTGTTATTAATTTGTAATAAACATTAGGTTCATTTGTTACTGTTTTTGTTCTTTTTATATTCCTCCTACATTCTGTTTGATTTTAATTATTTCTTGAAATTTTTTGAAGTAAATGTGGCCATATTCCTCTTCCATTTATTTGTAGTAAAGAGCTGTTCTTAAAAAAAAAAAAAATACTGGATTTCCTCAAAGTTAGGTAGAACTGTAATGAATTGCCTAATAGCAGTTAAAGTGAAAGGAACTGTGCTTTGACAGTCATTCTCTGGAATTGCTTGCTTAGATTCTTAGTTATAGCTGTTGATTCAACATCTTCTACTCTTTGAAATTTATATTATCTATGGTCCCATAATTACCAGTGTCAGTGTTGAAGTCAGTCACCTAACAAATCTTCATTCTGGGTGCATTGTTTTAGACCCAGAGTCCTGTAGACTAAATGTTTACTCTCTTGTTGCTATGGTAAATCACAGTTTATTTTGCAGACTTTATTCTTTCCTTCCTCTATTTTTTCTTTTTTTGAGATATGATTCACATACCATAAAATTCACTGTTTTTTTTTTAAGTACAATATAGTGGTGTTTTATATATTCATAAAATTGTATATTAATCTAATTCTAGAGCATTTTTATTACCTGCAAAAGGAACCTTTTACCTATTAGCATTCGCTTCCCATTTTTCCCTCTTCCCAGCCCCTAGCAACACTAAGTCACTTTCTGTCTCTGGATTTTCCTGTTCTGGGTATTTCATATAAATGGGATTATGCAATATATGGCCTTTTATTCTTTTATTTCTGGCTTCTTTCACTTTAGTATAATACCTCAAGGGTTATCCATGTTATAGCATATTTTATTCTTTTTTATGGCTATATAATATTGTTATTGATATATCATGTTTTATTTATCCATTAATCAGTTGATGGACATTAGTTTTTTTTTTAACGTTTGGACAATTATAAATAAAACTGTGTGAAATTAATGTACATGTTTCTGTGAATGTATTTTTCGTTTCTTTTGTGTGTATTAGAGGAGTGGAAGGTGCTGAGTTGTAATATTCTGTTTAATATGTGGAAGGTGTTTACCATGTGGAAACTGTTACAGTGGTTGCACCATTTTTCATTGTCATTGGTAATATAAATACTAATTAATTTGTCCACATTCTCAACACTCTACTTTTTTTTTTTAATTGCTGTCATAGGGGATATGAGGTGGTTGTACATTCTAGTTTTGATTTGTATTATCCTAATGATAAATGATATCAAGCATCTTCTCATATGCTTGTTGGATATCTTTGTATATCTTTGGAGAACTGTCTGTTCAGTTCTTTAACCATTTTGTAACTTGGTTATTTGCTTTTTTATTTTTGAGGTAAAAGAGTTCTTTGTATATATTATATTCTGGATATTAGATAAGAATGTATCCTGAACTTGCATTTACACCACCATAAAAAAAAGTTTGTATTTGCATCAATATTTATAAGACCCTTATACGATTTGCAAATATTTCCCCTGTTCTATGGATTGTTTTTTCATTTTTCTTGATGGTAGGTTTTGCATAAAAAATTTAAAATTGTGATAAAGTTCAATTTGTGTTTTTTGTTTTGTGCTTTGGGTGTTATGTATAAAAAACTATTGCTTATTTAAAGTGATGAAGATTTACACTTTATTCTAAGAATTTTGTTGTGTAGCTCTCACATTTGGTCCATTTTGAGTTAGTTTTTATATATTGTGTGAGGTAAGGACCCAGCTTCTTCTTTTGCAAGGAATATTCACTTATCCAAGTACCACTTATTGAGAAGTCTATTTTTCTCCATTGAATTGTCTTGGCACCCGTGCATTTACCATAAATTATGATTTTATTTCTGGACTTTCAGTTTTATTCCATTGCCATGCACTCCTGCTGATTCTGGAACCACACTGTTTTGATTACTGTAGCATTTGTAGCAAGTTGAAACTGGGAAGTATGAGACCTCAAACATAGTTTTTTTTCCCCCTTGCATTTCTGTGTGAATTTTAGAATCATCCATTTCTGTGAAATAGGTAGTTGTAGTTTTCATAGACATTGCATTGAATTATTTTTCCCTTGATAACACAGTATTCTTCCATAGGTACAAATATAAGGACTTTTTGAGTATTTTAGTAGTTTAGTTATTTTGAGGTAACTATAAAAAGAGGCTATTAAAATTTAAATTAGTCTTATTTGTTACTCCTTTCTTTGTTCACCTCCAGAAAGAATAACTTGGTAGGAGAAAAGATGGATTATTCAAGAAATGATATAAGCACAGTTGGTTTACTTTCAGAGGAAAAATGTAAAGCTAGAATGGTTGAAGACCTTAAAAAATTAAGCATGAGATGAAATCTCAAAACCATTGGCAGGGGAAGTCAGTAATAAACTGCAAACCAATCATAAAAATACCTGAAACAAATGACAGAAGGGCTGTTTCCTATGGAACAGTTCTAAATTAATGAATAGCCAATAACTTGTAGGGAAATACGATAGAGAATATGAAGAAGCATCTTTCAGGAAAAATAGCAGATGGCTAAAAAGTGTATGAAAAAGTGTTCAACCTCAGTGAGGAAGAAATTCAAATTAAAACAAATTAACAATTTTCCATTCATCAGATTGGTGAAGATTAGAAAGGGTGGTCATGGCTAGCCTTGGCTAGATTGCAGGGGAAATAGAAGCTCCTGGCTATTGTTGGAAGTTTGACACAGTCCCTTTGGGGATCAATTTAGCAATAGCTGTTGGAATAAAAAATATACATGTCCAACAGTTTTACTTTCAGGAATATAGTCTGTACTTGCACAAATGTAGAAAGAGGGTTATTACAAGGGTGTTTATTGCAGCAACATTTGTAGTAGTAAAAGATGGGAACCGAGTCAGCTTTGTGTCACTGTGACAAAATACCTGAGATAAACAATATAAAAGGATAAACAACTTAAAAGGAAAGATTTATTTTGGCTCCCAGTTTCAGAGTTTCTGTTCTGTGGTCAGCCCACTCCTTTGCATTTGGGCCTGGCATGAAGCAGAACTGCACAGCAGGGAATATGTTGTAGAGCAGAGCTGCTCACTCACCTCTTGGCAGCTGGGAAGCAGAGAGAGAGAAGGGTCCTAATATCCTCTTCAAGGGTGTGCCTCCAGTGATGTAACTTTTTTCCTCTTAATCTCATCTCCCAGAGATTGTACTGCTTCCAATAGTGCCACAGTCTAGGGACCAAGCCTTCAGCACATTGCCTTTGGGGTGCATTTCAGATCCCAACCATAAAAGGAACCAACTTAAGTGCTTTGTTTTTGAGATAATTAGTTAAAATTGAAGTACTACATCCAAAGAATGAAATGCTCTGTGAGGCAGATTATTCTTTGGTGACATAGAAACAGTCTAGAATTCATTGAATGAAGAAAGCATGTTGTATTTATTGTGTGTTTTCTTTGTAATTTTATAAGGGGAGAAAATGAAAAAACCTCCAAATACTTATATGCTTACCTGAAAGCGAAATGACTGGCAGTATATAAAGAAACCATTAACAGAGTTTATCTCTAGGCAATAGGACCTAGGGATCTCATTAAAGTGGTTTCTTATAACTTTTTTTTTTAAACATTGAGCAGCTTTTTATTTAAAAAAAATCATTAAAATTGACCGTATAATTAAAATTATACTACTTTTTAGGAATAAGAGATTTGTTTTTCTTATCAATTTGGTTACTTTTGTGTGTAACCTGTTCTTTAGAGGTAAACATTTTTTTTTGTGTGTGTGTGTGATTTGTACTACACTGCTGGCAATAGATTGGAATTAGCATTTGAGTACAAGTGCTTAATGACATGTAGAACCTTTGTTTCATTCCTAAGCATTATAAACATGGGGGAAATATATTTATCTATTAACAGTTGTGATTGTGGGTTTTTTTTTTTTTGTGTGTGAGTGTGTGTGTGTCTGTGCATACCAGGCAAAAGTTCTACCACTATGCTACACCCCTAGACCTAGTTTTAAATTTATTGTGCTAGTTTTTAATTCATCAGCTGAGGAGTATTAAGTATTGTCCATATGTGAACCTGATTTTGTTACTGTTCTTTGGATCCATGCTCTGAAATATAAGGTTCAGGAGCTGGGGATGTGGCTCAAGCGGTAGCATGCTCACCTGGCATGCTTGCGTCCCAGGTTCGATCCTCAGCACCACATACAAACAAAGATGTTGTGTCCACTGATATCTAAAAAATAAATATTAAAATTCTCTCTGTCTCTCTCTAAAAAAAAAAAAGAAAAGAAATATAAGGTTCAATGTAGAAAGTAACCATTTTACAGTATCTCCCTTAACAGAGGTTACAAATTCATTACCCCGAAACTTTCCTTCCACAGGCAAAAGGAGGCAGTGAAAAATCCCTGTACTGTGCTAGACCATTTCTAGAGGCTTTTTATGGTTAGAGGGGACCAGGTTCCTAGCCCACGTAAAAATGGTTCCAGTGCCCTGTCCTACAAAGTTTCTGGTGATTGGCAACTTTTATCTGTTGATGCTTGTTTTGTCCTTAATCTAGGCAGAATGTCATGTTCCGGATAACATTTCTTAAAATATTTGAATGTGCCTGCTTTATTTATTTAGAAACTTCTACTGAAATTCATTTAGTGGTTGGGCACTGTCTTCATAATTCTCTTATCTAGGCCAAATATTCCTAACTCCTCCCACTGGTCTTTTTTAAAGCCTAATTTCCAGAAATGCATACTATAGTATTCCATGCTTCGGAGCAGGCTTTAATATGCCTTAAACTGAATATAGACTTGTTAAGGTGTGCTTGGATTATTAGAAGTATTCAAGGGTTTATCATTACCTTGGTCCAAAAGCTTTTTTGCCTACAGTTTAGGATGGTGTTTGCCTTTTTAGCAATGAAGTTATACTGTGGATATTTTAATAGCTCTTTAAAAGTGGATGAAATCAGCTTACCCTAGTGTTTGCCTGAATTACTATTCTAGAACTGTACCATCTGGTAGTTTAGTAGTTGGTTTTTGAGTAGTAAGTTTTTACATTTATCTGTGATAATTATATATATACTTTTGTAAATGTGGAGGTGGAGGTATATTGCTTCTACTCATTGGTATAGCCTGATAAGCTCATTTGAATTTTATTTCTATTATGAAGGAAGGTAGCTACCCCTCTCCAGCCTTGATGTCATCTTGAATAAGTATGCTATTCAGGTATTTATTTAAATTGTTGATAAAACATTAAACAGAATACTGCACACCCAATGTTAGTTATTAATGCCATTGACTCACCTAGCCAGAAATTATCCAGTTTTCATTGTGGTCTTTTGACTGAATTTACAAAATGTCTTGTTGGCATCTTATATTAAGACTGCAATCTTAATATTCTTAGACACAAGCTGGTTTTAAATGGTCCTCATTTTCTTTTTCACAAATTTCAAAAATAGTATGTATCCAATTTTTATTGTGTGTTTCGGGAGCTTGGAGGGTGAGAAGCGTCTTTGCACCAAATTTGCGTTTAGTTAAAAAGAAATTTTGTTTTTAGAGCCTAAATCT
This sequence comes from Marmota monax, assembly GCF_021218885.2. Classification (NCBI taxonomy): domain Eukaryota; kingdom Metazoa; phylum Chordata; class Mammalia; order Rodentia; family Sciuridae; genus Marmota; species Marmota monax. Next base: position 24,220,499 of record NW_026695215.1, on the reverse strand, counting down.
AGTCATCCTACTAAAATTAGTCCTGAACTTTATTTAATTTGAAGTATTTTGATTATCTGATTAATTTGAATATATAGTATAATAGTTAAGAAAGAGGTCTCTGAGAGTTAGACATTAGTTCAGTTACTGGGTATGCTACTTATTAGTTTCTTTTTATCTTGGGAAAATTACTACTTTGATTTTTAATTTCTTCATCTATAAAACAGGAAAAACAATAATGTCCCCTTCAAAGGGTTTTCTGAGAATTACATGAAATAATACAAGTAAAGCACTCTCGGTATCAACCCAGCAACTGAAAAGCATAAAACCTGTTCTGTCCATTCTCTTCCTCCTTTTGTTTTTATTTATAATTATTAACCCATATTAATTGTGCAAATAGTTGGGTTTGATAGTGTTCCATATATGCATATATAGTCCTTTGATTGTGTCTAACCCCCTTCCCAGTCTCCTTCTCCCTCATCTATTTCCAGGTCATTTTTTTTTTTTCCCCTCTAGTTTCCACAAATAAAAGAAGACACAATACTTACCTTTCTGTGTTTAGTATATTTCTCTTAACATGGTGTACTCCAGTCCCATTCATGTTCCTGCAAATTACATGATTTCCTTTTTCTTTTTTATTTCCTCCTTCTTCATGACTGAGTAACTATTGTTTATATATACCATTTTTCTTTATCCATTCACCTCATGGTAGGTACCTAGACTGAGTCCATATCTTGTCTGTTGTGACTTATGCTACAGTAAAAATGGTTATGCAGGTTGTCTGTTTTGTATTTTGACTTCATTTCCTTTGGGTATATGAGGAGTGGTATAGTGGGATCATATGATAGGTCTATTGTTATTTTTTTTGTGGAACCTCCATATGTTTTTTTTAATAGAGGCCATACTAATTTACATCCCCACCAATAGTATGTGAGGGTTTCCTTTTCTTCATATCTCACCAGCATTTGTTAGTTTTTGTTTTGTTTTTGATGATAGTCATATGACTGGATTGAGATGAAGTCTCATAGTTTTGATTTGCATTGTACCTAATGATTAAAGATATTGAAAAAATTTTTCACATATTTATTGGCCATTTGTACTTCTTTTGAGAAATGTCTGTTCAGATCATTTTTGAGTGTCTGCTTGTTCTTTTGTTACCAAGTTTTTTGTGTTCTTTATATATTGTGGATATTAATCCTTTGTCAAATGAATAGCTGACAGAAATTTTCATGCATTCTCTAGGTTGTTTCTTAGCTCTGTTGAATTGTTTCTTTATTGTGCAGAAGCTTTTTAATTTGATGTAACCCTCTTTCTCAATTCTTTTGTTTCTTGAGCCATTGGAGTCCTCATCAGGAAAGTGTTGCCTGTGCCAGTCTCCTGAAGTGTTTTCCTTCTAGTCCTTTAAGAGTTTCAGGTCTTACATTAAGATCTTTGATGCACTTTGATTTTTTAAAAAAATTATTTATTTATTCCAATTTGTTATATATGACAGCAGAATGCATTTCAGTTCATAGTACACATATAGAGCACAATTTTTCATGTCTCTGGTTGTACAAAAAGTAGAGTCACCCTATTCATGGCTTCATATATATACTTAGGGTAATAATGTCCATCTGATTCCACTTTCTTTACTACCCCCTGCCCCCTCTCTTCCGCTCCTTTCCCTTTGCCCTATCTAAAGTTCCTCCATTCCTCCCATGCCCCTTCAATTCCCATTATGGATCAGCATCCTCATATAAGAGAAAACATTTGGCATTTGTTTTTTGGGGATTAGCTTGCTTCACTTACCATTATCTTCTCCAACGCCATCCATTTACCTGCAAATGCCATGATTTTTTTCTCTTTTAATGCTGAGTAATACTCCATTGTGTATATATACCACATTTTCTTTATCCATTCATTTACTGAAGGGCATCTATGTTGGTTCCATAATTTAGCTATTGTAAATGGTGCTGCTATAAACATTGATGTGGCTGTGTCCCTGTAGTATGCTGTTTTTAAATCCTTTGGGTATGAACCAGTGGGATAGCTGGGTCAAATGGTGGTTCCATTCCAAGTTTTCCAAGGAATCTTTATATTGGTTGCACCAATTTGCATTCCCACCAGCAATGTATGAGCAAGCCTTTCTCCCCACATTCTCGCCAACACTTACTGTTTGTTTGATTCTTAATAGTTGCCATTATGACTAGAGTGAGATGAAATCTTAGTTTTGATTTGCATTTCTCTAATTGCTAGAGATATTGAACATTTTTTCATATATTTGTTGATTGATTGTATATCATCTTCTGAGAAGTGTCTGTTGAGTTCCTTGGCCCATTTATTGATTTGATTATTTGTTTTTTTAGTGTTAAGATTTTTGGTTCAGCAAAGTAGCAGGATAGAAAATCAATACCCATAAGTCAAAGGCACCTCTGTACATCAGTGAGAAATCCTCTGAAAGAGACACTAGGAAATCTACCCCATTTATAATAGCCTCAAAAAAAAAAATACTTGGGAATCAACTTGATGAAAGAGGTGAAAGACCTCTACAAAGAAAATTACAGAACACTAATGAAAGAAATTAAAGAAGACTTAGAAGATGGAAAGATCTACCTTGTTCTTGGATAGGCAGAATTAATATTATCAAAATGACCATACTACCAAAAGCACTATACAGATTTAATGCAATTCCAATCAAAATCCCAATGACATTTTTCATAGAAATAGAAAAAGCAGTCATGAAATTTCTGAAAAAATAAGAGTCCCAGAATAGCTAATGCAATCCTTAGCAAATAGAGTGAAGCAGGAGGCATTACTATACCAGACCTTAAACTATACTACAGAGCAATAGTAACAAAAACAGCATGGTATTGGCACCAAAATAGACTGGTACACCAATGGTACAGAATAGAGGTCCCAGAGACTAACCCACATAATTACAGTTATCTTATATTAGACAAAGTGCCAAAAAACATACACTGGAGAAAAGATAGCCTCTTCAACAAATGGTGCCGGGAAAACTGGAAATCCGTATGCAACAAAATGAAATTGAACTCCTGTCTCTGACCATGCACAAAATTCAACTCAAAATGGATCAAGGTCCTAGGAATTAAACCAGAGACACTGTGTTTATTAGAAGAAAAAGTAGGCCCAAATCTCCATCATGTTGTATTAGGCCCCGACTTCCTTATTAAGACTCCAGTAGCGCAAGAAATAAAATCAAGAATCAATAAATGGTATGGATTCAAGCTAAAAAGCTTCTTCTCAGCAAAAGAAACAATCAGTGAGGTGAATAGAGAGCCTACAGAACGGGAACAGATTTTTACCATACACATCAGATAGAGCACTAATCTCTAAGATACATATAAAGTATTGATTTTTGTAGAGTGAGAGAGAGGGGACTAGTTTCAATCTTCTGTATGTGGATATCTAGTTTTCCCACCACCTCTTCTTTCTCTTACTACTGCTGAGATTCTTTCCTATTACATTTCATCCAGCTGCTATTGTGGTAATATTTATAAACCAAATCAGTAGTTTTAGATTTTTTAATTATTTTAAATTTGCAGTGCTGTAGGTCAAACTCAGGACCTTGCACATGGTAGGCAGCTTCTATCATTGAGCTACTCCCCAGCCCTAGTCATTTTTTTTTTTTTTTTTTTGGTAATAAAAAACTGACATTTAAAAATAGTAAAGGCACATTTCTTGTAGTTCTGTTAAGGATAGTGTATTGTTTGTAGATGAAAGTGCCCTGCGAAAATTTCACAGCTAGACGTTTTGTTCTTTAGGTTTAATGATAAAACTATAGTTTTACAACTAAAAACTCAGATTACTGATTTATTCTGATTGCTTTCATTCAATAGTATCATTTTGAGGTACTTAATGTAAAATAATTGGAGGTTTAAGCAAGGAATTAAGTATGGAGGTATAAATTAATGGTGAAGCAGTTTAAATTATGTGTTACGTAAGTAGTTGTCTAGGAATGAGTAACATGCTTAACATGCTTGGTTAAGATTTTGATTGCCCTTCTCTTGCCTTCTACCTCCCTTCCCCAAGACATACTTTCAACATAGGAGTGAGGATTTCAGCAGAAAGAAGTCCATTTTTTCACAAAGAAATATGAGAACCGTACAAATATTCTGCAGTTGTTATATTGCAAATAGAGGATTAGTACTTAAGTGGAAGCAGTTGGATGACTACTTCAAACTTGGTCTCATAAGTTAGTTTGGATGACAGGACTAGGACTCTCCCAACTCTCCTGGTTCCCTTTTAGATCAGGAAAGGAAAGGTTTGAGTATGAATTTACTGGGGATTAAGTCATTATTGATTATACAAAAAATATAGTTTTTGTTTAGGGACATTGTGTTAATTGAAACAGTTAAGGAAAAGGTCTGGATGGTTTGCTTAAATTTTTGTGTATCTTCTTGTTTAACAGTTACAGAACACCATCCATGTGCCAGGCATGGTCACTGCTGGTTTGTCTGACCTCCATTTCTTGAGTAGTCATTGAATTTACAGTGTAGTGGAGGGAAAAACATTTTGAAAAAGAGCTTTAATAGGTAAGTGGGGCACTAGGGAGTGAGTAGTTGGTTCAGTTGTGGAGAGAGAGAGCACAAAAAGGCTTATAGGAGGAATGAGGACTGAAATCTTAGTGTAGGTAAAGGGTTTGCAGGCAGAAGAACTAGGTAGTAGACCTCCCCCAGGTAGGACACTTACAGTAATGTGGTTTTGTATTTTGTATTTGGCCAGCCATTTATCTAAGGCATTCTGAGTCAAAATTCAATTGTCATTAAAGATTTGAGTTATATATCTTTTTAATAATGGAGGATTAGTCATCTGCTCATGTGAAGGGGAGCATTGTTGGGACATACAAATCAAACTTTTGTGACAAATAATATTTAAGTATAGCCAATAGGATTCTAATTAGGTAAAATTCTTTTAGTGATACTCAAGGAGTGTGAGTATTTAAAGTGAGGTGGGAACTATGGTTTATTTGGTAGTTGGGCTTAGAATGTGATTGTTTATAGTAGTTAAATTGGAGCTTAAATTTGTATTTTCATTCTTTCTTTTTTTCTTTTTCTTTTTCAAAATCATTGTTTAACAGAAGCCCAGTCCCAGTTTCTTTTGCCTTGGGAGGGAAACAGCTGGTATCAATGTAGATTGAATTCAAGTTGCCTGTAATAAAGTGGAGAACTGTCTGAATCTCTTACATTTCAGCTTTCTGTGTAACTTGACTTCTCAGTTCTCTTTATCTTTTTATCGCCCATAAAAGCACAAAGTGGTAGTTTTTTGCATGCTTTTCTTTTTTTCTTTTTTAATTCATGCTCTGAATTGATTTTTCTATAGCTGGTGTTTGTTAGTCAGTGTGTACTAAATTAATTTCCCTGATTGTGTCCTTTAAGCAGCTGGTCATTGGTTACAAGAAACAAAGATTGAGTAGTAGAGGCTACAAAGAATAAACTAAAGGACATTTTCTCTTCAAATAGCAGATTAATAATGTGAGCTGCTTTGAATTGATTTGTTCATTTACGTTAGGAAGAATTTAGTTTTAGTTGGATTACAGAAGATTTTACAGTTGTATTCAACAGGCAACAGTTGGGAATAGGTGCAAGTCTGTTTCTGAATATTGCTTAAAAGGTACTGTGTGATGGAAATTGTTTTATTTCAACATTTAAAAAAAATTGTTAAGCTTGGGATCAGGTGAAGTTTTTTTGCAAATTTTTTTTTTTTGTGATAGAAAACGTGAGTCCTACCTTGTTAACCCATTTCCCCAGCCCCTGGTAACCACCATTATATTCTGATTCTTATGAGTTTAACTGTTTTAGATACTTCATATAAGTGGAATCATATAGCATCTGTTTTTATTTGGCTGGCTTAGAGTATCCTCTAGATTTATTATGTTGCAACATTTGACAGAATTTTCATTTTCAAGGCCAATTAATATTCCATCATGTGTCTTTACCATTTTCCTTTTCTGTTGATGGACATTATTTTAATAATGTTGATGGACTATTATTTTCACATTGAGAATGGTGCTGCAGGGAACATCAGAGTGCCAATAGTACCTTTTTCAGCTCTTCAGTTTGGTTCTTTTGGATAAATACTCAATTGGACTGCTGGAATATTTGGTAGAGATTATATATATAAATTTTTCTTTTTTCTTGTGTGTGGGTGTGTTAATGGATATTGAACTCAGGACTGCACATGCTAGGCAAGCATTCCACCACTGAGTAATGTTCCTCACTCTGTTTTAAAATTTTTGAGGAACCTCTGTAGTGGCTACAGCATTTTGCATTCCTACTAACAGTATGTAAGGGTTCTTATTTTTCTATTTGCTTACCAACAGTTGCGTGTGTTTGTATGTTTTTAAGCAACAGCCATCCTTGCAGGTGTGAGATACCTCATTTTGATTTGCATTTTCTTGATGATGTTGAGTATCTTTATGTGTTTACTAGCCATTTGTCTATCCTTGAAGAAATATCTGTTCCTGTCCTTGGCCTATTTTCTAAATGACTTATTAGGTTCAGAAGAGTTCCTTACACATTTTATAGATTTAACTTCTTGTCATATATATGATTTACACATATTTACTCTGTTAATTTTCCTTTGTTGTGAAAATATTTTTAGTTTGGCATAGTCCAACTTATTTATTTTTTGTTGTCTAGGCTTTTGATATTAACTACATGAAGTAATGGCCAAGACCTGTGACATGAAGCTTTTCCCTTATGTTTTCTTCTATAAGTTTTACACTTTCAGGTCTTATGTTTAAGTAGATTTTTATTTATGGTAGAAGATAAAGTATGGGTTTATTCTTTTGCATGCAGATAGGCAGTTTTTCCATTACTCCCTTCATTGTGTTCTTGGCATCCTTGCTACAATTGACAGTATATGCATAGGACAATTTTTGGGCTCTCTGTTTCATTGATCTATGTATCTGTAAAGCAAGTATCATGCTGTTTATATTACTAAAGCTTTGTAATATATTTTGAAATCAGGAAGTATGCGACCTTCATCTATGTTTTACAAGATAGATTTGGTGATTTTTTTTTTTTGGTAGTTCCATATAATTTTATAATCTTTTCCCCTATTTTTGTTAAAAAATGTATATATCTATGTCTATATATAAAATGCCATTGGGATCTTTGATAGGAATTGCATTGAGTCTGTAGACAACTTTTGGTGATAAGGGCATTTTAACAATATTGTCTTCCAATTCACGAACACAGGATATTTTCCCATTTGTTTGTGTTCTCAGTTTTACACCAGTGTTTTATAGTTTTCAGTACATGTTTTTTTTTACCTCTTTAGTTTATTCCTAGGTAGGTTGTTCTTTTTGATGCTATTATAGATGAATTGTTTTTCTAATTTCCTATTCAGATAGTTTATTAGTATAGAAACTTCACTGATTTTTGTATGTTGATTCTGTATCTTGTTACTTTACTGAATTAATTTATTGGTCCTAGCAGTTCTTATTTTAGGGAGGCCTTTAAGGTTGTTCTTTATATAAAATGTAGTCTGAAAATAGACAGTTTTACTTATTCCTTTGTGATATGAATGCTTTTTATTTCATTTTCTTGTTCCATTGCTCCTGACTAGTATTTCCAGTACTGTGGTGAAAAGAAGTGGTGAAAGGTGGCATTCTTGCCTTGTTCCTGGTCTTTTAGGACAAGCTTTCAGTTTTTCAGCTTTGAGTGTAACGTTGGCTGTGGGCATTTGAAGTACTTTCCTTCTGCCCTTGTTTAGTGAGAATTTTTTAAATGAAATGGGCTTGCATTTTTTCAGATGCTTTTTTTCTGGCATCTGTTGAGATGATCTTTCAACTGCATATTCATGTTTTAAATGGTTGATTTTATGCACCTTATTTATTTATGTGTTAAACCATCCTTGCATCACAGGGACAAATCATTTGGCCATGGTATAGGGTCTTTTTAATGTACCATTGGACTTATATTGCTAGTATTTTGTTGTGTTTTTTTTTTTTTTTTTTTTTTTTTTTTTATCTCTGTCTTTGTCAGGGATGCTGGCCTGTAGTTTTCTTGTCTTGCAATGTGTAATGCTGGCCTCATGACATGATTTTGAAAGTGTTCCTTTTTTTTTTTTCAATGTTTTGAAAGAGTTTAACAAGGGTTGTTGTTAATTCTTCTTTAAACCATTGGTAGTGTTAGGTGAAGCCCTGTGATCCTGGACTTTCTTATGTTGGAATTGTTGGGAGGGTTTTTTTTTGTGTGTGTAGTGCTGGAGATTGAACCCAGGGCTTTGTATGTTGCTTGGCAGTTGATCTGCTCCTTGTTCAATCTTTTTATTTTTCATGATTCAGACTTGGTAGATTGTATGTTTCAAAAATTTATTCATATCTTCTATGTTATTCAGTTTGTTGGAGTATAATTGTTGACAGGGGTCTTTTATGATGTGTTACATTTCTCTGAAAACAGTTATATTGTCTCTTCTTTCATTTCTGAACCAGTCTTTTCTTTGTTTTGCCATAGTCTGGTAAAAAGTTTGTCATGTATATATTACATGTATCTTTTCAGAAAGTTAACTCATACTTTCATTGATTTTTTTTTTTTCTATTTTATTTATTTCTGTTCTAATCTTTGCTATTTCCCCCAACTTTGGGGTTCAGTTATTCTTTTCCTAGTTTCTTGAGATGTAAATTTACATTGTTTGATATAACACACACACACACACACTTTTGGTACTGGAGATTGAATCCAAGGATGTTTCACCCTCTGAACTACATCTTCAACTTTTTATTTTTTATTCAAGAGGAGGTCTTGCTGTATTGCTGAGGGACTCACTAAGTTGCTGAGTCTGGCCTCAAACTTAAGAACATCCTGCCTGAGCCTCCTGAGTTGTTGGGATTATAGGCATGTTACACCATGCTGAGTGAGTTTTTTTTTTTTTTTTTTTTAAATGGAGGCATTTATTGCTATGAACTGCCCTCTTACTGTTTTTGCTAAATCCCATGCATTTAGTATCATAATTTAATAGGGTAATGTGTAATTGGTTTCTCATTTCATTGTTGAAGAAAAAGGTACTAACACCCTTTAAACCACTCTATGAAGTACTTTTATTTTTAATCTTGATTTTATTTATTTTTATGTGATGCTGAGGATCGAACTCAATACTTCACACGTGCCAGGCAGATGCTATGCCACTGAGCTATAACTCCAGCCCCAGGAAGGACTTTTAAAAATTTTATTGAAGTATGTAAATAAATTTTTTGTTCAATTTGGAGGTAATATAGTAAATGTAGCTATACTTTGTAAGGGTCAGTGATCCTATTCCTTATCTGATGTGTGTCATAATGGAATAAGAAGTAACAGTATTTGTCAAAGAAAGTAGAGCACCAAGAAAAATTCTATCTATTGTGGTAGAGGAATTGTTGGAAAGGTGGCAGAGGGTTGCCAGTAATAACCCTAGAATGAAATATCAATTAAATGATTCAGAAAAAAAGATCACTTGCTAGCATGTAAAACATTATTGAATTTATAATGAATTGGACACATAGGAAAATTGGTGGGATTGTAGCTCTCATATTCTTTACTATTTTTACCTGTTTTATTTTAAGAAAGTATTTAGTATGAGATAAGCATTGGGAATGAAAATGGGTACTTTGGGGGAAAGAGAAAGTTGTTATTTGTGGCAAAAAAGAGTTGGGGATGGATTGAAAGTATTTAGTTGGAGATTAGGGCTAGGGCAGAAAATATTAGGACTTTGCAACCACTGTTTCAGATTATACTTTTATTTTGGAGACTAACCTTTACCATTGCATGTCTGCTTACATGTAGGGATACATGATGAACAAACCATAATCTTTAGGCTTTTATTGCCTTGAGGATGTCGTAAGGAACCATGATGTGAATTCTACAACCAAGTTTCATCTATAGGGAATTAATGAAAACTACTAAAGTAATTTGTTGAATGTATACTGGTTATGATGACTTGAAAATATTTGTAATGTTTGCTGTTGTAATATACTACATTGATTTGGTCAACTAGTATATATTACATCTCAGTTTTTTGTTTTTTTTTCTTTTTTAAGGTATCAGGGATTGAACTCAGAGGCATTCAACCACTGAACCACATTCCCAGCCCTGTTTTATATTTTATTTAGAGATAGGGTCTCACTCAGTTGCTTACAGCCTTGCTGAGTTTCTGAGGCTGGCTTTGAATTCTTGGTCCTCCTGCCCGGGGAGTACAGGTTTGGTCCACCATGCCTGGCTATATCTAGTTCTTTGGATAGAAAGGGAAGTGACATCACTGAATTTTATTATTTTTTGTAAAGCATTTTTATTGTAAAATACATTTAATATTAAGTTCACCATTTTAGCTATTAAGTATACAATTCAGTGATGTTAATTAAATTCATTAAGTTCTTTGCAACTCTCACTATTATTTCTAAAATTTTGTTATCCCAAACTGAGACTCTATACTCATTTAGCAGTAACTCCTGATATCCCCTCATTTCTAGCTGCTGATTACCATTAATCAACTTCCTATCTCTGAATTTGAGTGCTTTAAGTATTTCATACCTATAGTATTTTATATTATTCAATATATGTCCTTTTGTGGTTGACTTATTTCTCATAGCATAAAGTTTTCAAGGTGCATTCATATGTAGTATTTGACAAAAATTTATGTTTCATGGTTAAAATATTTCATTCTGTGTATATACCATATTGTGTTTATCCATACAGATGTGGATGAACACTGGGATTCTTTTCACTTGGTTATTGTGAAAAATGCTGCAGTGAACATTAGATTACAAGTATTTGAGCCCCTGTTTCTAATTATATTGAATATATACCTAGAAGTAGAATTGCTAGTCATGCAATTATTCTGTTTAGCTTTCTTTCTTTGTTATGTTTTGTTTTTGAGATATAGGGTCTTGCTTTGTGCCCAAGTTGATCTTGAATTTGTGATTCTTCTGCTTCAGCCTCAGAGAAGATGGGACTACAGGCATGCACCACCACAACTGGCTTCTGTTTAGCTTATTAAGGAACCGCCAAGCTGTTTTTCACAATGACTACACCATTTTATAGTTTCACTAACATTGTGCAAGGGTTCCAGGTTCTCCTGTCCTCACCAATAGTTATATTTGCCTGTTTCATAACAGCCATCTTAACAGTTGATAGCTCTGTGGTTTTGATTTGTGTTGAATACCTTTTTATGTTCTTTTTAGCCATTTTGTTTAGTCTTCTTTGGAATAATGTCTATTAAGTCCTTCAACCATTTAAATTTTTTTTTCTATTTTTTGTGTTTGTGGGTTTTTTTTTTGGTGGTGCTGAGGATCAAACTGACAGCCTTGTGCATGCTGAGTACATACTCTTTCACTGAGCTACATACCTCCATTCTTTTGAATTTCAGGAATTCTTTGTGTATTCTGATTATCAGTCCCTTATTGGATAAAATATTTGCAAAAAATTTCTTCCATTATGCAGGTTTTTTCACTTTCTTTATAATGTCAATGCCCAATTGTTGTAATGCTCAAAAGTTTTAAATTGAATCAGTTCCAATTTATCTACTTTTCTGTTCCTTGTGCTTTGATGTCATATCTAAGAATTTATTCCTAAGTCCAAGGCATGAAAATTTACTGTTTTCATCACTGGGTGCAGTGGTACACACCTGTTATCCCAGTGGCTTGGGAGGCTAAGGCAGGAGGATTTCAAGTTCAAAGCCAGCCTCACCAAAAGTGAGGCACTAAGCAACTCAGTGAGACCCTGTCTCTGAACAAAATACAAAATAGGACTGGGGATGTGGCTCAATGGTCAAGTGCCCTAAGTTCAACCCCTGTCGTCCCCTCCCCCCCAAATTACCATGGTTTCTTTTAAGAATCTGGGGATGGGGGTGGAGCTCAGCTCAGTGGAAGAGAATGTGCTTACTATGCATGAGGCTCTGGGTTCAATCCCCAGCACTAAAAAAAAAACTCCTCACAAAAACCAAAAAACCCTAGGGTTTTATTTCTTATATTTAGGCTATTGATCCATTTTGAGTTATTTGCATATGGTGTGACATGGGCATGCTTCACTTTTTTTTTTTTTTTTTTTTAGTTATAGCTAATATACACTGTTTATTTTTTCTTAAAGATTCTGTATTGTTAAGTTTGAAGTTATAAGATCCATCTAGTGTATTATTTTGTCTTTATTTACTTATTGAGTATCAGATGATTAATGGAGCTAAGCATTATAGTTCTTAAAATATGTTCTTTATTCTAACAGTGATTCAAAATTAGGGATGGTATGAAAAAGGATTGTAAATTTTGTTACATAAGAATGAAAATTGTACATAGCAAAGCATAAAGTCAATATAACTAACAAACTAGAATAAAATATCTGCACCGTATCATAAAGAACCATGATCCTTAATATATAAGAAATTGTTAAAAATTGATAGAATAAAACAGTGAGAGAAAAATACTCAAAATATATAATAACTTCTATAAAAGCACAAAAATCACTCTTAAACCTAAGAGAATATTTCACATTCACCCATAGAGATATGCAAATTAAAATACCTGAGAAACCGTTTTGTAGCTATCACATTGGCAAAAATCAAAGTATAACAACCCATCCTGTGGGCAGGGTATAGGAAAACAGACATTATTGGGTGAAAGTAAACCTTTTTTGTGGAGAATTTGGTAACATGCAACAAAACCTTATAGATCATTTGCTTTTTTTTCCTGTCATTTTCTGTTCTGGAGATTTTTACCTGAAGGGACATCCCCAGCAGTGTTAAAATACTTGTACATGATTCGTGGATCATATGCACTCATAGTAAAGTCACATAGTTGTTTACTATGTGCTATATAACAAGAATGAGGAAGATCTCTGAACAATTGAGTGATCTCCATGATATATTGAGTATAAAAGAAAGCATAGGTGGAATATGTTACTCTAAGCCAAAGAAGAAGAAATAAGCCACACACTTATCTGCCTATTTGTGCAATAGGAAACATAGTCAGTATATGTTTCAAACTCAAGATTGCTTGCATAGAGGGTGGTTACAGAGAGATTGAAAGAATGGAAGAGAGAGGTGTGACACGTGATTTATAAGAATTAAGTTATATATTTTTGTTGTTCTCCCCCCACCCTCAGTCCTGGAGATTATATCTAGGGGTGTTCTGCCACTGAACTAAATTCCTAACCCTTTTCATTTTGGAATTTGAGAAGGAGTTTAAGTTGCCCAGGGTGGCCTTGAACTTGTAATCCTCTATCCCAGCCCCCTGTCCCACCTCCAGTTGTAGGTGTGCCATGCCTGGCTCTAAGTTATATTTTGTATACTTAAAATTAAAGATGATGAGAGAGAGAGAGACTAGGGGCAAACATCTTAAATGTAATAATACCTCTTAACTATGAACAAACCTAAGACTAATGACAAACATAGCTATGCAGATATTATACTTGAGTAAGTAGATTTTTAAACAGTGGTATGATTACCGTTCCAAAAGTACTTTATATATTTTAAATGAAGCAAATAAAAACATAATGGTGATAATGAAAGTCAGGTTTGTTATTATTTGAGAGAGAAGTTACAGGTAAGGAAAGGGATTGGCCTGAACCCCAGGGAGTTAGATAGGAATTGGCAGGTTTTTAACATTTACAGATAGGTATAAAAAATATATAGTTCTTACCTCTGTCTGTTGTGAAGGCCTAGAACCTGTAACACTTCTGAACACAGTTCATCAATAAGAGAAACCGAGGCTCTCTGGAGAAATGGTTAATTCCAGTGCTAGAGCTTGGAAAATACAAAGATAGGCTTGGACTATCTTGTGCCAGAAAGTAAGAAAGAGCGCAAAAATTGATGAGTGCTTGTCAAAAGGACTTTAGGAGCTAGCCTATTCAAGTCTCCCTGCAGGCTGCAAATGGGACAGTTTGAGCAGTAGAATGATAGTAATGCTTTAAAATCCATGGAATAAAGTAGGTGATCCAAGATGTGAAAAGTGAATGTGTGTTTGTACAGGTGTGTATATGTATGTTTGCGCCCATGTGCACACAAACAGAAATAAATAAAGGCAGGTTATTCCTTACAGTAGGATACCACTTATAAATACAGACAGAATGATGAGGTAAGAAAAACCTTCATCAGGTAACCATCATAGTAATGGTTATTCTAGGAAATGTAGTGAGGAAAAGTATGATAAGGTCCAGAATATTTTACATAGTCTCTAAGTATCTCCTTACAAGAGATTTATTACTTACAAATTCCAAAATAGTAACTTGATAGTTAAAGAATCTCACAGTTACCTTTTAACCAAGTGATCAAAATTGACACCACTGTTAAAGGGACAAACAGTATTGTGTTAGCATGCTTGGGCTTCCATGGCAGAATACTAGACATCTGGTGACTGACTTAACCTCAGCAAAATCAAAAGTGCTGGCATTGACTTCTGGTGAGGCCTCTCAGCCAAAGACAAACTATTTCTTGCTATTTTCACATGGTATGTTCTCTGTGTGCTTTTAATTCTGCCTTTTCCTGTAAGGATATTGATCCCATTGGATTAGAGACATCCTTATGACCTTATTAACCTTACTTTCTTTCCTAAAGTCTTATTTTGAAATACATTCACATTGGAGATTAAAGCTTCAGCATAATTTTGGAGGGGAAAGGGGGACACAGTTTACTTTATAACAAACGTGCTTCTTGATATGATTTATTGAGAAGGATACAACATTACTTCTCTGATAATACCCCTCCCTTCAAAATACATCACTGAAATCTATTAAGAAAAATTAGAAAAACCCAAATTGTAATTTTATAAGGTGGGGCTATTCTACAGGATGGCCTGATTGTCCTTTTCAAAATTACAAAGATAATGAAGGACCAGAAGACTAGGAATTGTTTCAGACTTAAGGAGGCAAGAGACAAAATAATTACATGCAGTCTGTGATATCAGTTTAATTTTTAAAAATAGTTAGTTTACATTAGGAGGCAAGAAAGGACTCCATACAATAATTGGTTGCCATGTCTCTTAAATAATATTCAGCACTGTCTATCCTCGAGACCCACTCATCCTGGGGACCCACCATCCCTGCAGACTTTGATCTCACTAGTCTGGATTTTTGATCATAGGAATTTAGAAACTCGTCCCATTTGGTTTTTAATGTGAAGGCTGGAATTGAAAACCATTGCTCTATATCTAATTACTGCAAATCTTGAGGCTTGATCTGATTCATCTTTTAATTTTTTTTGGAAATAATACATGTATTCTTTTTTTAAAATTTTTAAAATATGTTGATGGATCTTTATTTTATTCATTTATTTATATGTGGTGCTGAGAATTGAACCTAGTGCCTCGCACATGCTAGGCAAGCGCTCTACCACTGAGCCACAACCCCAGCCCTCGCTCCTATATTCTTCATAAGTGCCCCACTCCCAGCTGATTCTGAAACCCACCAAAATTTGAGAATTGCCACATTCCATCTTGCCCTTTAGATGATAAAACAATTTTTTCTTGGTGACTTGGGCAAATACAATTTAAAGGAAATCTTATCAACTTGCATATTAAAGGAGACATTCGTGGATATTTCTGAGCATTTTGTCATTTCTGTGGTCCTAGACTTCAATTTGGACCCTTATATTTAAAGTGGAAGTAAACCTTCCCTGGGTAACAAGGTTATTTTCTAAGATTATGCTTATAGTACCTTTATCTTCCCATACCAGCATTTATTCATTGGTGGGGATGAACAGTGATCCTAATCTAATGTGACTTGCCCACTCTGAGATACTTGCTGACTTCTGTTCTGTCCCTTACCAGCTGCAATCTAATCCCTGAAGAGCTTCATCAGAAACAGATTGACTTTTCCTTCTCTCATGGTTGCTACATTTGCCAATAAAATACAGTATTCAGTTTTAGAATCCTTAACCCTCAGCATTATGAAAGGTGAAATATCTAGACTCACCTGGTCCTTGTAGAACATGTACCTAATTCATAAATGATGAAATAAATTACTTTTCTGATCAATTCTGCCATATTTTTTGTTCTGTGAATAATCGTTTTAAAGCCACAGATATGCTTCAGGATAACATTGCTATTCTTTTTGCTGCATAATTGTCCATTAAGACAGGAAGTCTTAGTATTTTCCCCCCTAATAGTAGTTTTGAAGCTTTCTGTTATTGAGAATTTTGCAGGGAATACCAAGATGACAAAAAAACAAGGTCACACCCTTCTAAAGATCTACTGTTGGGATGAGGCAAATGCATAAATGTTATGTTATTAGTGTTATCTTAGAGCAAGGGAACTAGAATTTGAATACCTGTTATACGTTAGACACTGTGAATACATACTTTTATAAATAGTATTTCTTTTAGTTCTTGTTAAAAATCAAAATAGGTATTATCCCAGTTTCCACTGAGAAAAAAGACTCAGAGAAGATAAGCAATTTGTTCTGGGTCACACAGCTGGCAAAACAGATTTGGGATTACGAATTGGGATTAAGTCTGACTTTGCCTGGTTTCCCTTCCTGGGCATGAGCCTATTGGTGGGTTGCCCTGAGGTGGCGGAGAGGGGAAGGTGAGGCCAGTGGGGATTATATCTGATGCTGACTTCTGTTTTTTGCCCCAACTTCAGACCCTAATTGCAACAGGGGTGAGGGGAGAAACATGCAGTCCAATCTGGCTTTATTCAGGTTCTGTGGGATCTGGTCATATGCTAGAAGTAGGTAGGGAATTGTAGGAGAGCTGACTTAGAAGATAAAACATCTGATTAATAAAATAAACAGTGTTGATTGTGTGGCAGACACTGAGACCTCTGTAATCTCTAGAACTATATATTTTCCAGAGACATCAGAAAAATTAAAGAATGATTGGGTTATTTTATTCCTTGAAATTAATTGAAGCAGATACTTATGAAGCCATTGGGAGAGTCTTTACAGGACATTTACTCAAGGTAATACAATGCCAACAATATTTGATCTTACTTGTCATTTGATTAGCATATAGTAGATACAGGATACAAAAGAACCGTGTGAAGATGAAATCAGCAGGATGCTGAAACAGAAAGATTGATGAAACTTCTGAAGGAACAAATACAAAGAAACAAACAATAGCAATCTTCAGAACCCCAGTGCAGGAGAAGGAGGTGATGAGCAAGGTGAAAATATTTTACCTTTAACCCTTGAAGAGAAGGAAAACAAAAAATACTCAAAAGTCTTTTTGATTTTTACAGGAAAATAAAACATACCTCTGGATGGGAGGGAGGCTGATAAAATCCCAGAAAGTCTCTTTACTCTTGATAACTTTTAAGCACTGCTGGAGAAAAGAATGCATCCTATAAAATGTTATAGGGAGGCCCACCAGTGATTTTTGACTAGTACGAGTTCTGAGTGTTTTGTTCAAAATCTGTAATGGTACTATAAGCATAATCTTCCATTTCTCTGGAACAACCAAAGAAATATGTGAGCTTATCAAACAGATTTCAGTGTAGATTTTGTCTTTATCAAGTGAACTTAAAAGAACAAGTTACCATAAGTTTAAATGGAAGAGCTTGCCTTTGCTGTTCCATATGTGATTTGTTGCTCATTACATTCTTTTGTTGAGCCTGCATCTTAATAAGTTTTATGGCAGGTAAATGTTGAACACTTGAACACTTCTGCTTGGTAGTCAAGACAGTACTGGCAAGTGACTCCCCAGTTACTACTAGTTTTCTTCTGTCATTTTCTATGACAGTGTTTACTGCCGTGTTAAGATTTATAAGCAAAATCTGGAAAACCCACAAAATAAATGTGTTCTTTTTTTTTTAACCTTTATTTTATTTATTTTTATATGGTGCTGAGGGTCAAACCCAGTGCCTTACCCATGCTAGGCAAGTGCTGTCCAGTTGAGCCACAACCCCAGCCCCATAAATGTGTTCTTTATATGGAAATTTTTGCTATTATTTTTGGTGAAGAACAATCTAAATAAAATGTGAATTTTATTTTTTTAAAAAGTCTGATCTTGACTGTGGTACTGGCTTTGGTTTCTCTGGTTTTAAAGCTATAAACCCTGGGTGTTTAAATACAAGCCTTTTGATGAAGTCTAAATATGTAATACATAACAGTAGAACTGTTATATTTGAAGTTGGGGATGAAGCCTGGGACCTTATCCCATCTTTCTGGCTCTGAAGAAGATGTTTGGTTTGATCCCTGCTGCATCATGTTATTATTCTACTCAACTGAATACAGTGTGGACATAAGTGGACTTTTATAGTGTTACAGAAAAAAACTGATTGCCTTAATTCTCAACCAGAAGCTTGATTATAGAAACTTGGTTTTGGACATTTTTGTAACCAAAATTCGCTACTTCTAATGGTAGTATCATGGGCCTTTCTTCAAACAAGGCTTGCAGATGTGTGCCAAAAGTGCTAATTCTACCTGGATTGTGTTTTATGTTTTATGCTTTTTGTGTTTTATGTTTTATTATGTTTTATGACATTAAAGTAAATGACATTAATACTCACTTTTTGCTGTAATCAATAAGTGATTGCTTCTTAAATTGTGTAGGTCTGTTTGATTTCTGTAAGTCACTGTGAATATGTAGTTCTTGGTTTGGAACTGGTGTGTTACTTTTTTTCCTTCTGTCCATAATATGCCTTCTTCACATTTGTAAAATGCAGTTGTAGAGTTTGATCTCTAGAATTCTCAGGATAGTCCTACCTTCCCATGCTATGATTGCTAAATGGTGTGGAAAGGTGCCTAGTTCTTTCATGTTAATTACTAGCATACTGAATTTGGCCAAAATGATTTTTTTTTTTTAAGATTTTTTTCCCTGTTTCTTGACTTCTGTTGGGTAATTTGAGTTACTTTTGCTGACCTCTTTTTTTTTTTTTTTTTTTTTTTGGTACGGGGGATTGAACTCAGGGGGCACTTGACTACTGAGCACCTCCCCTGTCCTATTTTGTATTTTATTTAGAGAAGGTCTCACTGGGTTGTTTAGCACCTCACCTTTGCCAAGGCTGGCTTTGAACTCATGATCCTCCTGCCTCAGCCTCCTGAGCCTCTGGGATTATAGGCATGTGCCACTGCACCTGGCTTGCTGACTCATTTTTATAATCAGATTTCTGTCCGTATAGAGTTATTATTATTTTACAAAAGGTGACTTTTCTCAAGTCACCTATGAACCTATGTTAGTAACTGATCTTAGGAGGTATTAACCTTTTAAAAGTGAATACTTAAATTTTTGAGTTTAATTTGACCATGCTTTTTAACCCTAGTAAGGCCAGTAATTATCAGCTTTGGCCACATATTTGATACAGCTTGGGGAGCTTTTAAAAATAAGTGTGTTTTGGCTTCACTTCAGGTCTAATGATTTATGTTCTCTGGGAATGGAACCTGGGCACTTGGATTAAAAAAAAAAAAAAGATCCCTATCTTAATCTACTTTTGTTACATAATAGCATACCAGACAGGAGGCTCAAACACCAGATGCATTTCAAAGTTTTGGAGGCTAAGGAATCTAAGATCAAGGTGTTGCTAATTGGTTTCCTCCTGATTATATTTTTTCTTGGAATGGGGATGTGGAAGCAAGCTCTCTGGTGTCTCATTTTATCAGGGCATTAATCCCATCATGAAGGCACTACCCTAATATCCATATTATCTCCCAAAGACTCCATCTCCATATACCATCACAGCAGGGATTAGGACTTCATCTGAATTTTAGAGGGGCATGCCCCATTCATATAGCAACCTGTGTAATTATGATCTGTGTCAATATCAGAAACTGATGTAAAGCAGTGCTTACACTTAAACATGAATGAATCATTTGGGGAACTTGGTAAAATGCAAAATTAGGTTTAGTAAATCTCTGATGGGATCTGATGCATATAGACCCCTTTCTAAGTGAAATGAAAATTTAATTTGTTTATTTGTGTGTGTATAAGAGTTTTGGTATGACTTGGCTCTCCAGTTGAGTTAGTTACTTCTTTGGGTATATGTGGTTGTATGTGCAGTGTGTGGTTTAGTAAATGTTTGTTGGTTCCATGAGTTAAGTAGTGAAAGGTATAGATTTTAATAAATGTAAAGCAACTGTAAGGAGACTAAGGTAAATTTGAGCTCAAGATTTGATTTTCTTGTGCTGGGGATTCAACTCAGGTAGGCAAGCACTCTACTGCTGAGCTACATCCCTGGCCCTCAGCATGATTTTGAGGCGAGATATGAGATAACCATGTTTAAAAGCTGGGACCATAGACAGTGAACTTCTTTAACAACATGTGAAAGACATGACATCCCTTAAGATGATTTACTTTTAAACTGAACTTGATCTTTATTTTATAATTCTCAAAATCAAAGCATAATTAAATCGTCCAAAGAATGTTGAGACAGTTCTTTTTTTGACAGAGATTAAATGTTTGCCTAATAACATAAGCATAATATGTAATAGCTATTAAACTGTTAACCGTAGTAGCCGCATTGTTTAACAATCTCCGCCAGTGTGTGAAGGTTCTACTTTCTCCAGCACTAGTTTTTAGTTGTCTTTTTTACTTTAGTCATTGTAGTGGGTATGAACATAGTTCTCATTGTGGTTTTTATTCATATTGTCCCATCTCTGATCTGTATTATTAGTTTTTTTCCTGTTAGATCATTTTAATGAACATAAACGCATGCTGTTATTTCATCTTAACACCAAAACTCTCTTAAAAAAATTGTTGTAATTAGAAAGAGTGCTTCTTACAAAAAGGCAGCTGCAAATTAGAGACCTTTGCAACAATTACTAATTTTTTTCTTAAAGAATGGATGGGATCCAGGAAATTATACTATAGATGAACACATCAGGAGCATCCCAAAGTTGTCTTCAGGAAATAGATCAACAAAATGTTTGCAAATTTCTGACCAAATAATTCTTCTAACAATTTAAGGATTAACCCCCCCCCCTTATTTTCATCTGTTCTTTTTAGTTATACATAATAGTAGAATGCATTTTGACATATCATACATACATGGAGTATGGTTAATCATTTTTGTGGTTGTACATGATGTGGAGTTATACTGGTCATATCTGCATACTCATATGAACATAGGAAAGTTATGTCTGATTCATTCTATTGTCTTTCCCATTCCTACCCCTCTCCCCCTGTCCGACTGGGTGAACCCCACCCCCAGTTGTTAGTCAGTATATGCATATCAGAGAGAACATTCTGCATTTGGTGTTTTGGGATTGGCTTATTTCACTTAGCATGGTAGTCTTCAGTTTCATCCATTTATTGGCAAATGCCATAATTTTGTTCCTCTTTATGACCGAGTAATATTCCATTGTGTATATGTGCCAGTTTTTTTATCCATTCATCTGTTGAAGTTGCTCTCTCTTACTTAATTTAAAAGCATGACCTTTAATTCAGACAATTTAATCCACTTCAATAAACACCTTAGACTTATGGATAACATGTATCTATCTGCAAAGTTTAGTGGTAGAATGATGCTAATGCCCACAAAAACAGACAACAAAACCTGGTGACAAAATCCCTCTGATGAGGACAGGGGTTTTTCTAAAAATGCCTGGGTTGGAAAGGTTAGGAGATTACATAAAACATTATATACAACTCTTTATTTAAAACTCAGTTCGTTTTAACATATGGGATAACAAGATTTAACATCTGTGGCTTACCTCCATTTCTTTATTGTAAAGATAGAGTTAACATTGCTGTGTATTAGGAACTACCAGTGTACTGCTTTGTCCTTGAAGATCTATCTGTCATACTAGTCTGAAAAACCAAACTATGGTTTTCCAACAAAGCTAAGAATAGTGTATCTGTGCAGAGATAAGAAGCTTATCTCACACACACACAAACACACACATCAAGTCTGTCAGCCTTTGGGAGTTATCTTCCAACTCCTATTTATTTTATGCCTCTGTATCTAGTGTATGTATTGTTTCACAACTTTCCTATTATAAAAAATATAGTTAACATCTCAACACATATGATCTTGTTTCTGGTTACTCAGTAGTATTATTTGGGTGCAGTGAAAGAAGGGATGAATAAGTGCACATTGGGGATTACAAAGTAGAAAACAAAAAAACAGATGTTGCAGGGTGGCAGTGGCACACACTTTTAATCCCAACAGCTCAGGACGTGGGCAGGAGGATTGCAAGTTTGAGGCCAGCCTCAGCAACTGAGAACCCTGTTTCAAAGTAAAATATAAAAAGGGCTTGGGGTGTAGCTCAGCACCCTGGGGTTCAGTCCCTGGTACTGTAGAAACAAACAAAACCAAAAAATAAAACAAACACAGATGTGCAGATTTCACCGTAAAATGCAAGGATCTACTTTGTAAGTCTGAGGTACTTGGCATATCCAGTGTTCTTACCTATTATTCCTAAAGCAGGGCCAGTGTTTTGTTTATTTTATTTTTTACTTTTTATGGTATTGGGCTTGAAACCAGGAACACTTGGCCACTGAGTTGCATTCCCCAGCCCTCTGACTGCACCTGGAATTGATAGGCTTTCTTAGCAGAGAAACGGCCACTGCCACACCACCAGATGATAGCTACCATCTTGAGGCTCAGCACACCAGCTAACAATTCATGCAAAGTTGCTATAGATCCGAATAAAAAAGCCTTCCAGTTCATCATGAAAAAAGTCCCATTCCTCAGAGACTCACAGGTCATCTTTACCTGCATATGAATATAAATAACAACTAACAGCTAAAAAAATGGCAATCTTTTTTTCATTATCAAAGGGTCTGCTGTTGTCTTTACTCAGTGAGCTCCCACAAATTATTGCTTCTTTGGGCCAATATCTGCTTGATGTTTCTCTTTTGTGTCTGGCTTCTCTTGGGTAAGCAGGCTTGTAAAATAATTCCATTCGTTTGGGGAGCTTTTGTGTCCTTCATCAGAATCCCTACCTGTCTTGTTGCTCACTGCGTCCTTGTATTTATGAATACATTTCTGCTCTTTTTTTCACTTTACTCACTTAGAATGACAAAGTTCATTGTGATTTGGCATTCTGTGCAGGAATTTATGATTTTGTTTTTCAGTTGCTTACCACTCCTGCACTTATAAACACACTTGAGGCAATAGGTAGAGTTACAGTTGGAGAGCATCTCAAAACATATTTACAGAGTTAACAACATGCTCCTGTAGAGCAAGATGAAATGAAATAATCTCATTTCCTCCTTGAGATTTTTTAGCACTTTTGTGTCCATAAAATGGCTCTAAAGGATTTTATATAAATTATGATCAAATATAGACCATATCTATGTGCCAACCACACAAAGGGTACTTGAAAATTTTATGAATAGGCATATTTGGTACCAGAGTTAGCAATTTTTCTTATTCCCCCCCCCCTTTTTTTTTTTTGGTGCATGAGTTAGAGATCCAACCCAGGGCCTTGCATATATTAGGCATACTGTCTACCACTGAGTTACACCTCCAGTCAATATCTGAATGATAGAAGTATGTTTAAATAAAAAACTTTACAATATCTGAATATCTGAATTCCCTTGATTTAGTTCTGTGATGACCTACTTGAGCTAGTTATATTATTGAGTATATACTATAACTATTAACTAGTTCTTAGGAAAAAAGTAACTATCAGATGAGCAGTTATTGCTTGTGGGTCAAATGCTGCATTAGTGAACCTAATCCCCAGTAAATTCTGTTTAGGCACTATCATCCCTATTTGATATGTAAGTAAATGATTTTCAGGAACCTTGAAGTACAAGATCTTTATTAAATGCCATTGTCACTGCAGGCAGTATAATCATTTGATCTTTTTATTTACAATCTTTTGAAAAAAAATTTTTAGTTGTAATTGAACACATAACTATTTTATTTATTTGTTCATTTGTTTATTTAATTATTTATGGTGCTGAGGATGGAACCCAGCGCCTCACACATGCTAGGTGAGCGCCTCTACCTCTGAGCTACAACCCAGCTCCATTATTTGCTTCACAATCTTACAAGATGAAATGTCATCTGGTTTAATTCTCATTAAGTTATTAAATTTTCTTGAGTATTTAACTTAGAAATGTTCAGTGAATTCCTTTTCTCTGGCTTAGCTTGTTTCATAGATTTGAAATAAGGGCATTTTAGTGCCTCTAAACGTGCAAGTTTTATAAATTTCCCAATTTTTCTCTTAAGTCTTATAATTTTAAGACCTTGCATGAAAGAAAGGTAATCTATAATTTCCTCAGTATTTTTAGTCATTAATATCTCCTTAATAAAAGTGGAAAAAAAACTGTTGCTCTTTGTTTCAAGATATTTAAAACATTCAACAATGCTTTTTTTAAATACATGAGATTAGAAAACTTGTCTTTGGCTCCAGTAATTTGATCACCCCGAAGAAATACTTTTCTCCCTCAGCTATATACTATTTTTTTTTTTGCACTAAATTGAGATTCTTTTTGCATACAGGCCTCTGTGCTGAATCTTAAATTATTATTTGATCTCATTTGTTGACATAAAGAAGTGTTAATTAACATTTTTAGGATAAAATTTTTAAATATCTCAGTTTGAAAACATTTCATCTGAAAGCTTAAAATTTGGATCTGGATAGTAAGATTCAGTGTTCTTTTAATCAAGTGGATGTGTAGCAACTGAGGTGCTTTTTTTCTCCAGAGTTTCAGTAGTGGAGAGGTTTTCCCCTTTCTCCAGCCTACTCAAAACTTTTCGTGTATAAGAAATCTCAGCTTAGGACCAAAGACAAGTCTGA
Source organism: Marmota monax (assembly GCF_021218885.2). Taxonomy (NCBI): domain Eukaryota; kingdom Metazoa; phylum Chordata; class Mammalia; order Rodentia; family Sciuridae; genus Marmota; species Marmota monax. Next base: position 24,195,927 of record NW_026695215.1, on the reverse strand, counting down.
ATTGGGCATTTGTTTCTAGAAATGTGTGAACTCTATCGTATAGGTATTTGCTAAGAAAGTTGGTCAAGTCAGTAATCCCGTTACTGCCTTTCTTGTGATGTACTCTGCACATTACCCCTTCACTCACCTGTGCATCCTCTGCTTGTCTGGTCTTTTTTCTTCTCATTTTCCTTCTAGTTTGGGAATAGCTCTTTAATCTGACTTGCTGTCCTGGTGCTTTGGAAGAGTAGCTGGGCATCCATTCTGGGCAGAAAAGGGTAGAGCTGATCAAGGGGAATAATTAAAATGGAGAGAGCTTAGCTGGTCCTTGTTCCCTTGTGTTAAACGTAATGAGTTTAGAGGATTATGATTATGTGTAATTATCAGGATCTGATAGATGGGACACCTGTTTTTACTCTTTTTTGTTTTTGGAGAAATAGCATCTTTTTAATGTAAAGATTTTGAGTTCTAGCTGGCACTGGTGGCTTAAGTTTTCAAATATACTTTCAAGAAAAATAGGCTGTGGTTAATATGAAGGTGTTTTATTAGGACTCAGTGCTCATTAGTCTGAGAATATTTTTTTAACCGTGGAAAATGAGTTATTTTAGATTTTCATTTATTATTCTGGATTGCATTACAGTTGTTTTAATGTATTCAACTAGTTTTCCTTTGGTTTTTATTTCCTAGGTTGCACGTTTTCAAAAAATACCTAATGGTGAAAATGAGACAATGATTCCTGTATTGACATCAAAAAAAGCAAGTGAATTACCAGTCAGTGAAGTTGCAAGCATTCTCCAAGTAAGTGGTTGGTGGGAGAAAGGGAATAGATAGTGTGAAACCAGTCTTTTAGGCTTTATCAATCAGTGCTGCCCAATATAAGTTTTTTCAATGATAGAAATACTGTTTTGTGCTGACAGTATGGTAACTGTTGAGCTTGAAATGTGGTTAAACTTGACTGAATTAACCATGAGTATATGACTTGAAACTTGACTCCTGTGATAGAGGAACTAAATTTAATTCTTTTATATAACTGTACTGTGGTTTACTGGCTACCAGATTATGACATTGCAGCTCTAGATCACTAGCATTGCCAGAAACTACTCGTGCTGTGTAAGCACTAGTTGGATTAGGAAAATAATCAATTTAATTAGTAACATAGTGTTTAGAGTTTATGTTTTTTTTTTTTTTTTTAACAAGGGTTTTCTAAGGTGAAATAAAAGCTAAGTGCAAGTTCAGAGTTGCAAATAAAATTTAATTGCTTATGTAATTTTTTCTTTTCTAGTTTTAAAAAGCACATCTATTGATACATGAAGAAAAGAGTGCTTTTAACTTTTCCTTCAGACATTCACATATTTTGATTGTGGCATTAAAAACATTGCTTTTTTTCTTTTTTTGGCAATAGTAGGGATTTAACCCAGGGTGTTTATACTTGATAGTCAAGCATTATGCACTGAGTTATAACCTCAGTCCTGTTATCTATTTTTTGAGTTTTTTATTTGTTTATACTTTATTTTAAGTATGTTTAAGTTTTGAAAGTCTCGATTATTGATCTCTATTTTAAAGCTTTCTGTCAGGGCAACTAGTTATTTTAGGCTGCAGGAAGTTTCATTTTTTTAATAATAGCTACCATAGAAAACATGACATAGTAACTGAAGGATTTATATATCATAGATGGTATTATAATGTCCCGTGAATAAGTTCATCTTAATTACCTCAAATAACTTAAGAAGTACCAAATTTCCAGCCTAAAATAATTGTATAATCCAAGAACAAAAAGTAATATTAATCTTAGGGTTTTGATAGACTTGGAGAATGAGGCAGGCATTTATAAACTCTAAATATTCTTTTGGAAAATAATTTTAGTAAACAACATTAAAAATAAAAAAGCTGGTTAGGATGTAGTAGGGACTGGTTTGTATTATCTCTTTCTGATAATAAAAATGAGTTAAACTCCTATCTTGTTGCTTACAGTTTTTGAAAATCAATTTTATTGAGGTATAATTTACATAAAATACAATGCACTGATTTTAAATGTACAGTTTGCCTTTTGAAAATGTGACTAATACCACAATTAAATGGAACATTTTATCACTCCAAAAGGCTCCCACAGGGGCTGTGGCTGTGGCTCCTTGGCAGAGTGCTTGCGTTGCATATACAAGGCACTGGGTTCAATCCTCAGCATCACATAAAAATAAATAAATAAAAATATTGTGTCCATGTATAACTAAAAAATATATATATATATATAAAAAGACTTCCACATGTCCCTTTGGAGTTGATTATCTCCAGGTAACTACTGAGAAGCTTTTTGTAACCATACATTAGATTTCACAATTGTAAACTTCCTGTAGATGTGTTCATACACTGTGTAGTCTTTTATGTTTTTCTTCTTTTGTTCTGTGCTAACATTTTCGATAACTTTTGTATATAAAATTGAATAGGCTGATCTTCAGAATGGTCTAAACAAATGCGAGGTTAGTCATAGGCGAGCCTTCCATGGCTGGAATGAGTTTGATATCAGTGAAGATGAGCCACTATGGAAGAAGTATATTTCTCAGGTAAGATACTTTAAGTTGTTTCTCTGCTGTGTTAATTTATGAGGATTTTTTTTTAAATGTAGTTGTTTACTTTTGTGAGGTTATTTATGGAGAAAGAAAATAAATTTTAAAAAACATTTTTCTCTAATAATTTCAATATGTTAGCATTTACTGTTAGGCTGGAATTTCTGTAATTTTTAGTTTATAACTTTTAAAGGGCAACATTTTCTATACTAATAGATCACACAAAGATGATCTTGTTGGCTGTAATTTCCTTTGCAGATATTGAACATGTACTATTTTAATTATAGGAATGCTAATAATTTTTAAGGCAATCATGGCCAGCACATTTCTCCCCTGCCCCTTTCAGTAGGTTCTTTTTTAAGAAGATTTATGTTTAACTTTTCTAAAGGGTCTTGCTTGATAAAGAGCACAGATTTATCAGTCTTAACTTTGCATGTGAGTTGTCTAAAGTTGCAAAATCGAAATTTTAGGGATTGAAAGATCTTTGTGTATGTGTCTTATTTTATGGAATATTTTTTACTTTACATAATTGTATTCTCATATTTACCATAATTTCATCTTATGTAAAACTTCAGAAAGTATTAACATAGTTTACTCTGGAAATGCTTTGAATGATTTTTATTTTTTCTTGTTACTAAAGCTAAAGTGCCTGTCTCTTGGGATTTCTGTGAAAATTAAACAGTACACATATAAGCATAAACAACAATTAACAGAAAATATCAGTTGTTAATCATAAAGTACTGGGTGACTCTTAACTCCTTTCACAGAACTCTGAATTTGTGGTTCTGTAAACATCTGTCTGCTGTCTACAGCCTACCAAGTGGTATGCTTAATTAGTACTATGGCACAGCCTTTTTAGCAGGGAAGAAAAGACCATGGGCATTGCTCTTAAAATGTGATGGTTAACAGCTACATTTTGAATAGAATTTTGTGGTTTACACAGTACATTTGTAGTTAATCCTTATCACAAATTCCTTGATATAAGGTTCCATTTCACAAGGTGATGAATCTGGGTGATGATTAAGTTGCCACACAGGTGACAGGAATTGCATTGGGTCGTGGTTTGTCAGACCTTAACTATATTGCAGTTGTAATTTTATTTTGCTAGAGCAGTGATGTCTGCCCCACCCCTACCCTTAATCCCTGGACTCAGTTAGGGATTGTTTAAAAAAATCTGATGCTGAATCCATTGCCCTGTGATTCTAATTTAATTGGTCTGGTGTGAATCTGGGCATTATTGGCATTTGTTACAAGTTCCTTTTGTGAGTCTCTGGTGAAGTAGTATTGAAACCACAGCAATGGAGCTGTGGCTTCTGTATTCATAAACTATTATATCTAGGGCCTGGGAATCTCTGGCAAGATTCTTTGTAACGCATTTATTTTGCAACTTTGACAGTGAAGTATCACTTTAGCATAGGAAAAACATTAAGGAGTAAGTCCAACTGGAAGAATTTGGGGTGGTTCTGTTAGTTGGCCTTTTAAGTGCTGCCTAATTGGATTGGTCATGATATGGTTCTGTTTCTGTCACATAAAAGAAAACTAGCCTTGAGGAAAATCCTCATTTTCTTTTGTGGAGTGGATCTTAGTGTCTTTTCCTGGCCATCTCTGGGGGTTATACCTGTGGCATGTGCGTCAACCACAGCATTCTTATCTACACAAATTTACCTATTTGAGGAATGTTTAAATCACATGATTTAGGTGTTCTAACTTGTGTTTATCCTAAATCTTTAGCTTAAAAATCGAACTCAGCTTTTTCTATATGCAGTAGAAATTCAGAACAGCTTTATTTATTAAATTAATATAATGCTAAAATACATGTATGCTGTAAGAAATTGGGAATTCTTTGTTTTAAATGTTGATATTTTCTCTTTCTGAAAAGGAGCCACTGTGAAGCTTTTATATGTAATTAAATATAGCTTCCTTTCTTTTATGAGTAATTGAAAAGATATATAAAATAAACCAAATGTATACTCTCATAATTTTCAAATCATGTCCTTTTGAGCCTTTGCTGAGATAGTACAAAACTATCATTTGTATAAAAACAGTGTTGAATTGCTATTTTTTTACTTTCAGTTTAAAAATCCCCTTATTATGCTGCTTCTGGCTTCTGCAGTCATCAGTGTCTTAATGCATCAGTTTGATGATGCCGTCAGTATCACTGTGGTAAGAAAAAACACATTTTAATTTGTTAACTGTGTAAAATTTTTTTTGAAAATGAATTAAAACTTTCAGGTTTTTTAGTTAATATATGAATCTACTTTTAATTGTATTAGTCATTTTTGTTCATTTTTGAGACGGGCTCTCACTGTGTTGTCCAGGATGTCCTTGAATTTGTGGGCTCAAGCGATCCTCCTATCTCAACCCTGATTTGAGATTATAGGCATGTGCCACTGTGCCTGGCAGTTGTAGTAATCTTCAGTATTGTTTAAAGGTCTGTGATTGGCACCTCTGAAAATTATTTAATAATAGGTATGAAATAGTGCATAATAATTTTCCAGTTAAATATAAAATTCCTTTTACTTTTCAGTTGAAGCTATTTTTACTAATTGCGAACTAAAGCCTGACCTTTGGAATTAAAAACACTCTTTAACATTGCACACTATGTTTACTGTATACAATTTTATTATTTTCAGCTGGGTTATTATAGCTTTGATTGAATAATTTTTTTCTTGTACCATGTTTCATTGCAGTATAAAAACTTTTAGTAAGTTCAAGCATTCATTAAAGCATATGTGGTATGCTTAAGAATGTAGTGGATATTAATGTAGAACTGTATTTCTTGAAGTAATGCTTTTGGATACCCAGGAGTCCCAGAGTTTTGTTCCAGGGCTATGTGAGGTTGAAACTATTTTAATAACACTAAAGCATTATTTTTCTTTTTACTGTAGACTTTTGTTATCAATGGCACAAAAATAATAGCATATAAAACTTTTAGAGTCTTGTTAGCACAAATCAGAGTTCCCAAATAATGATAATATTGTTTCATTATTTCTTTTAAGAATGTTTTTGATAGAGCAGTAAAAATTAATTTTATTACATCTTGACCCTTGATTATATACCTTGTTTGAATATATGTGTAATGAAATGGGAAGTGTGATTAAACACTATTTTGTATTGAAGTATGATGGTCAAAGGAAAGGACAATGTGAAGTGGACTAGTTTTTTACTTGAAAGGATAACATTGTTAATGATAAAATTCAGGCTTTCAAGCAATAATTAAAAGTTCTGATAAATTTTATTCACTGTTGTGAGCTCTAAATAGCTTTCTAAAACATTAGACTAATGAGATTGTATTGCTTTCAACAAATATGTGTAGTTTTAAAAGTATTAGGAAAGGAATCAACATTTAGAATATTTGCAGGGTAAAAGTTTGATTGAAGCTGGGTGTGTTGGTATATGCTTATAATCCCAGTGACTCGGAAGACTGAGGCAGGAGGATTGCAGGTTTGAGGCCAGCCTGGGCAACTTAGTGAGACCCTGTCTCAAAATAAAACTAAAAAGTGCTGGTAATGTAACAATATCGACAAGTGGTAGAGCATTCCTGGATTCAATCCCCAGTATTTCTCCCCCCAGCCAAAAAAAAGATTAAAAATGCAAGATCGAGGGCTGAGTTTGTGGCTCAGTGGTAGAGCGCTTGCCTAACATGTGTGAGGCATTAGGTTTGTTCCCCAGCATTGCATTTAAAAAATAAACAAATACATAAACTAAAGATACTGTGTCCATCTACAACTAAAAAAATATTAAAAAAAAATTCGAGATCCATTAATGAATTTTGACATAGTAGGTTAAGGAAAGTGTCTTGTTGTGGTTTTAAATTCTGCATTTCAAATTACCTTTAAGTGGTGCCTATGAAGTTTTAGAGTATAGTAGCTAAGAAGAATATCCATAGTCATCTGGAATAGCTATTAAAATATTCCTCCCTTTTCCAACTGTTTTCTGAGGCTTGATTTTTTTCCCCATATTTCCTTTAAAAAATCCTCTCATTCTGCTGCTTCTGCCTGAACAGTATATTGCAGCAGATTGAATAATAATAATAATTAAGTCAGATATTAAATATAGAAAAATTTGACCTGAGGTATAGTGGATTAAATGTTTTCCTAGGATGTGCAAGGTCCAGTACCACTGAATGAATGAATGAATCTGCCACTTTTCTTACAATTGTTTTTGAAATTTTCTTACAATTTCAGAAGAAAAGTTGTGTTGACATAAAAAAATTTTAAAAACAAATTAATAAGTAGAAAGTAATACCGAGTAATTGTAAAAGTATTAAAATAGGAAATAAAACCCACATAAACAAGCAGGTCCTCAGTTTGTGTGAGCCTAAAGGGGTTCTAAGATCAAAAAGTTTGAGAAGCTTTCTGGGGGGATGGCAAGCCATTGTTTGATTGTTCCCCCATCAGGCTTCAAAGCTGTGATTTCTTCTCCATCTGACATAAGTATTTAAAATATGTTATCTTGGGACTGCATATAGTTAATGTCAGTGTCTGATTTAAAAGGTTGTTTCTTTGTTTTGTTTAGGCAATACTTATTGTTGTTACAGTTGCCTTTGTTCAGGTGAGTGAGTAATCTATTTTGCCAATGTAAAAATGATGTTACTTATAAAATTAAAGACGCTTATGGTAATATTTATAGTTGTTGATGGTGAAAGTTCCTGTCCAACAGTTTATTTTTTGTATTTGAAGTAATTCAGATATAAAGAACTCTTGAAGGAAGTTCATGAGGCTAAGGTATTTCTTTGGTATAGGTAGTGAGATGAAAAAAATCTGCTTAGTAGTAGTAGTCTTAAGAATAGTTAAAGCAGTTGGAAGCAAAAAAGCACAGTGATATAAATACAAGCTAGCAATAATTTAAAATAATTTTCTAATTAAAAAATTAGGCCAGGGTTTATGGTTTTATAATACTCTTATGTTTCAGTATCTAATAAAGACCAGATGAAGCAAAGAGTGCAGAATTAAATGGTCAACTTCTCAAGTATCATCTGAAGAAAATTTAGTGGATTTCTGTGATTGATTCCTTGAGCACAGTTTTTCCCTTTTATTTACTGAATTTATTTTCTAATCTTATTTTATTTGAACTTTTTTTTGGTAATTAAAATGCTTCTAAAACAGTTGGTGACCCCCCCCCCCCCACACACACACACACATAGACACACTTTAATATTCCATTCTTCAAGAGATGTTCTGATTTGGATCAGACCTCTTACTCTGCATAACCATTGAAACATTAAAGAAATATGAGAAGCAGCTAAAAAACTATTATGAATAGTGTAGAGATGATACCAGAATTTCTGTTAAAAAGTATAGGCATAAATAGAAATGTAGGTTTGATTTTATGTTTGCTTAAATGTCTTCAGGTTTTGTAGATTTTAGAATAACATTTCAGACTCTTGGTAATTCTCATAGTTTTAGCTAACATAGGGTAAATAAGAGTAGAATATTTACGTAATGCTGTTTATCATCCTGAGGTGAATGTTGTTTTGATTCCTAATGCTATATTTTGAGTGATTGTGATTATCTTCACATCTACAGTTTATTCCCTGGGTATATTCCCTGTCACTGTCTCAGTCTCTTAGACAGTCTCTAACATAGTAAATTATTTGTTTTATAATATCTTAGTATAGAGAGTTAGTTGGAATCAGATTATTTGCAAGTTTTTGAACTTCATTAGGCCATTCTTTTTGGGGAGAATCTTCTTGCTTAGAATACATGTATGTTGCTTTGGGGCAGGTGAAGTTGGCTAGTCTAGCTTAGGTTATTCCAGTCTAGGTATCATTCGGGGCAACTATTCATTTGGCCATGTGAGAGATGTGACCCATTGTGCCAGTAAATGAAACCTCTTGCATCTTTAATAATGTGTTGGATGTATGAAATGCCCTTCTTCAGAAGAATTCCTACAAATATTACCACTCTATAATAGAAGACCTTCTTTTGTCTTCTTTGCAAATAAAAAGCCCCTACCCTCAAAATATCCTGCAAAATTGCAGTTGTAACATAGTTGGTATGGAATTTTACAAAGAGATACTGTGTTATTTACTTTAAATGCAGTGGCTAAAACTGCTAAGTATTCTATGATGGGTTCATTTGATAGAAATCTCAAAACAAGGACAAAACATTATAAAAAGCCCAGTTTCAAATTATTAGGTCTGGTTTCTTACATACATGTAACTCGTTTCCCCAAACATCTTTGAACCCAACAAAAAATTCTGTATTCAGAAATTGAAAGAACTTTCTCACAAGATATTTTTACATTCATTCGAACCAACCATAATGCTTTGTCAGAAAACTCCTTATCAAATATATATCACAAAACAATGTTTTATCACTTTAGTACTTTTAATCTGTGCTTAGGATAAGAATGCTTTTTTTATTCTTTTTGTATATTTTCTTGCCCTTCTATCTTTCTAATCCCACCTCCCTACACCATTTTATTCCTTCTTGGCCATACAAATGACTTAATTGTTTTATATGGTCATTATAATGATACTGTCTTTATATAACTTTGAAAAGACAAGTAAAGATTGGTAGCGTCTGTGTGATTTATTACTGGGATCTAGGATTGGTGAGTGTTTTCTGGCCTTTTGTGGAATTTTTGGTTAAAACTTTTTAATTCTTTCCATCCTTTGTGTATGGGGTTGGGATTTGTAATTTTCATACAGCTTTGCATTTTCATTTTAAGTGTGTGATGAGTGTGAAATTATGGCTAGTACTAGCACTGCAGCCATTTCAAAATGTTCCTCACCTTTCATTCCTGCTATTATCCCTCTCCCTTTTAACCTTAGGTCAAAAGGTTGGTGTGCTAAGTGCAGACAAGAGCCCAAAAGTAACAGGGATGTTGCATGAAGCAAGAGTACTAACGGAAGGGCTGTGGTTGTAGCTCAGTGGTAGAGTGCTTGCCTAGCATGTGTGAGGCACTGGGTTCGATTCCTCAGCACCACATAAAAATAAATAAATAAATAAAAGAAGGTAGAGTGTCCATCTACAACTAAAAAAAAAGCACTAATGAAAACATGGACTAATTACTAGTCCCTTTCATATGATTTAAGGAGTTGGGAAGAGAGTCCATCATTTTTGGGTCAGTTGCATCTCACTCCTTGTTTACCCTCTGTTTTTTTGTAAACAAACTTTTTCTTTAAACCACTGCAGGTAGCATATGCATCTGTTAATGTTACATATAGATACTCATTTGTGACTTCTTCGGTCATTGTATACCAAGTGTAAAATTATCTTAATTATAAGTGTCACTGATCTTAACTTTTAATGATTCTTTGGGCATACAAATCAGTTTTCAGTTTCTTCTAAATAACCTTAGGTTTACACCCTGAATATTAAAATGTAAAATTGGCAGTAGTTAATTATCAGAATTGTTTGATTGGTATAATGTTAATATGGGACATTTTTTAAAGAATATAAGCACAAGATAAGAATTGGGAGAAATTTTAAATAAACGGTTGAGATATTTAAGTCTAGATGGAATATGCTTATAGGTACATACATATTTGCATTTCCTTATAAGCATTTTTATGAATATTAAGTCCTGCTTTTTTTTTCTTTACATAGGAATATCGTTCAGAAAAATCTCTTGAAGAATTGAGTAAACTTGTGCCACCAGAATGCCACTGGTATGATCCTTTTTTCTGAAAGAGATTTCTACCCCTTTAAGAATAGAAATTGAGTGTGACTAGTACAATATCCTTTGCAGCCCCAGCTTTGACTAAACATAAGGAAGAAACGATTAATCTGACATGAAAAATTCTTGCTTTGATCAATATAGCAAAATTGCACTGTTTAAAGTTCTAATTTTGATATTCTTGAAACATAGCTTTATTCAACAGTTTATTGTATGTGCTGCTGAGCACTGTTCTGAGCAGAGTAATGAAATAGATCCACATGATTTAAGAAGGTTTCTTTGATTTTCATGTTTTAACTTTAAACGACTAGTCAGTTTTCCCAATGATTTTTCTATCATTTGAGCATTTTTATTAATAAGAGCACACAAACATCAGTGGCTTGGCTTTTTTTTTTCCTCCAAAAACCATGGTAATTTCTCTGTTTCATGTTACAGTGTGCGTGAAGGAAAATTAGAGCATACACTTGCCCGAGACTTGGTTCCAGGTGATACGGTTTGCCTTTCTGTTGGGGACAGAGTTCCTGCTGATTTACGCTTGTTTGAGGTAAGTTTGAGGATATATTTATGAGAAGTGAAAATAGTGGGTGTCAAAGGATAAAAATTAGCATTTTTAAGGATTAATATTGTTTTCACAAACTTGGTGTTCAAGTTTAAATAGTGGCAAAAGTAAACATTTTTTCCCCTTAAAATATATCTGTCTCTCTTATATATTCTTTTGAGGTATGCATAAGCATATATTTATGTTTTGAGGTATGAATAAGCATATATTTATGAAAACCTGTGTTTTAGGCACTCTGGGAGACAAAAAGAGGTGATAGGATTCTTGTAATTAGGAGTATACTATATGTATATGCAAATTACTTATTATAAAACAAGATAGAATTTAGTAATTAAGAAAAGTTCATTTTTCTCATTTAGTTGAAAGAACGCCTCAGACAACAACATGGCTTTGGCAGGGACAAAAAGAGTAGTACTGAATAGAGATAGAGAAGACAGTGGAGCAGCTGTATTCAGATCTTTGTGTTTACTGAGCATATGAATACAACATGGAGGTTGTTATCTCCAAGGTCTTTGTAACTTTTTGCTCCCTTTGCCTGAAATGCTTTCTCCACTTCATGGCCCTCAGCTTTGGAGTCCTCATGTCTGTCTGGGCTCAGCAGAAGGGTTACCTTCTTTTGAGGGGTGTTCTCTTTTATCTGAAATGTTGCTCTATCCGTATTATACTTGTGTTTTTTTCCTACTTGATAGTATAGATTTATGCTTGTTTATTTTTAGAAACATTTTCCCATTAGAATAATAGCTGAGGATAAAAACTTTATTTTGTTTACTGCTGATTCTCCTACTATATTTGATACCACAGGGTACATTGTAAGCACTAATAAATGTTTGTTGAATGAATGAATGAATGGCATTGATGAAATCAGACCTGTTTTGTTACAGAGATGGGAGGAAGGAGAATCTGAACCAATTTTTTATAATTATTTAAGACTTAAGTTTTTTAATGCTTATTAAAAAATGAATATTTCTTCATATATTATAGCTAAGCTTTATATATGTAGCTAAGCTAGTGGCTGCCTCCCTTCTGCTCTATGTGCCTTTTTCCTCCTCCCACAAAAAGAGAAAGAAGAGGGAAAATTTGAATAGTAAGAATCCTGTATGAGAATATGAGCTTACCTAGAATAACAGTGAGAATGCCCAGTAATTCAGTTGCTTGAGGTTCATTTCTTTTGTTTCCTTTCCAGGATTTAGTCCAGTGTGTAGAACATAGATAATGTAGTTAAGTATTTGTTGGGTAAGTGAATTAGCCTGCACAATTGTTAAAATCATGAACTAGCTCTTAGTTTCCCCCAAAGTGTCCTTTAGACCCTTGAATAAGAGCTTCTGACATAAAGTTCATTCTCAAACATGCATTAGAATGGAGGGTTTGTAAGTAGTCTGTTAGGTTTACTTTCCTCACCCTTGGTTTAAGGTACAATTGCATTAATAAGCTCTCGGGTGGTAAAAATGATACTGGTTCTACTGCTCTTGCTGGGAACTTCTGCTATATTCCCCATGAGCTGAATCTTTCTAGTTTATTGAGAGTTTTGAGATATACTACATTAGGGGAAACTGTTTAACTTTTAACTAATTATTTGCAAAACTAACTTACTCTCAGTATCCTCCCCTATACGTATGTATGTATCTATCTACTAGATTACACATAATGCTTGTTATAACATGTTTGGAAGATATTCTTCTGTGGTCCATACTTTCAGAAACATAGTTAGTCCATATCTGCAGCACTTTTCTACACATAAAATGATGATTTATTTGTGTGCTTGGGTAGGTGAATATTAAGAGTGAAACCCTCAGAATTGGACTGTGTTGCAGAGTGGGAAGACACATTCTCATATTCATGATCTGCATGGAAATATTTATGTACATTTTTTGTTCTTATATAATTTAATTTGAAATAATATAGGAATGTATAGCAAGAAGAATTTTAAGAAAATAGAGTGCCAAGTGATGAAATGATTGTCTCAGTGCCTTTTTAAAAAACCTTTATTCATATACCTCTTTTTATCATGATTGGCTTTAATCTGCCAAACATGTTTTCAGAACTTTAGGGCATGATGAAACTAGGTAATGATGTTTTGTCATGAAAGTTGAGTTTTCTCTAGAAAGAGAATCTCAGCTATGGTCTCTGTTTCTCTCATGGTATTTTTAAGTTTAGGCTAACCTAGTCTTATGGTAGAGCATTCTACTTTGTATGTCTCAAGTTTTGTTGACCTCATTTAAAAAGTATGATTGATTTTGGTCTTTTGTTGTAGAGTAATGGTTAATGACACAAGATGAAGGTAATCCATGGAACTGGGATATTTAAGGAAGAAGTAATTGTTAGGAACTCTTAAGATGTTAAATGAGAACAAACTTGAATTTATGGAATGTTTTGTTTTCTAAGGCTGTGGATCTTTCCATTGATGAGTCTAGCTTGACAGGAGAGACAACACCTTGTTCTAAGGTGACAGCTCCTCAGCCAGCTGCAACTAATGGAGATCTTGCATCAAGAAGTAACATTGCCTTCATGGGAACGCTGGTCAGATGTGGCAAAGCAAAGGTAGTTTTCTGGTTTTTTTTTTTTTTTTTTTCCCCTAAACATTTCCTTTGTTTTTACCATTTTCTTAATTCTTTTCTGCTAATTTCATGTGTATTTGTTTTTTAAAATAACAAAGAGAAAGCAGTATTGACTCTAACCCTTGTCAGCTATTTGTGAGATTGAAGAGAAGCTATGCCCTTGAAATACAAATATATGAAATATATCCATAGTTTTGCCATCTGTTAGATCATAGGCCTTATCTGTTCCTTTTTGTTTTGTTTCTGTAGTTCTGGGGATTGAACCCCACAGGCTGTATAGGCCCTTTTTTGTTTTTATTTTGACATAGAGTCTCACTCAGTTGCCCAGGCTGGCCTCAAACTTGTAATCTTCCTGCCTTAGCCTCATAAATTACTAGGATATTATAGGAGTATTTTCCATTCATGGCATATCTGTTCCTTTTTATAGATAAATAGTGGTTTCATGGTTATGTTCATTACTAGTTAAAAAGTTTTTTAATTTAGTTAATATGGCTATAATGTTCTGTCTACATAGTGTTCACCTAATTACTGATCAATGTCAACTATTTTGCTCTCTGGATTCTAGTACTGCACGAATATAAAAGGCACCATTGAGTAGCATGGGGGGTGGAAATAAGAAATTACCATTAAATGTCTGAGTATAAGACAGATTTGAATTTTATAAATACTAATACACATAAAAGGGAGTCATGATTGAGTCAGTAATAAGTTTAATAAGATGTTTATTTACAAGGTTTGTGTTATAATGGGTAAATACTAATGATGATGACATAAAAAATTTGCTAAGGGAGCTCTTGGATGTGTTGTCAGGTCTATGGATAGTCTTTGAAGAATGGGACTAAAAGGTGTTTTTTTTTTGTATGTTTTGGATGAGAGAAGTGATTCTATCTGAATGCAAATGAATTTTCCTGCTTTTCCTGTTATTAGGGTATTGTTATCGGAACAGGAGAAAATTCTGAATTTGGAGAAGTTTTTAAAATGATGCAAGCAGAAGAAGTGAGTACTTAATATTTTGATGATGTATTTGTTTCAATTCTGAAATATTTGATCATTAAGTAGAGGAAATGAGAATGTTGGTGGATTCTTGTGTATACTACTGAAAGCAATATTTTGTTATCACTCAGATGTCTTTGTTTAGAAACATAATTCGGAAGCTTATAATAGGTAGGTCCTAAATTTACAATGTCAGTATTCCAAAAGATTTGATCTTTATTTGTTATTTATAGTAGAATGAGATTTATAGTCATAATTTTTTAATAGATAATGCTCTTTGTAGAAATTGGCTTTACTATATCAATTTTAAAGACTACCGTTTTTTTTATTTGGTGCTGGGAATTAAACTCAGGGCATCACATGTGCTAAGTATGTGCTGTACCTTTGGATTACTAATTATTATGTTATTGTGTACCTCAGAACATAGCTTCTATTAAAATTTCTATCTACATAATTCCAGGTTTGGGGTGGCAGGAGAATTGCCAAATAAAGGAACATAGAAGATATTTTTGATGAAAAGTATTAAAGATGCATTTTCTCTTTTAAAATGCTTTTTATGTATAAAAAAGGGAGTTGTGTTCTGTAAATGTCGTATTCTTCCAAAATCTGGATTTCTCAAGTAACTTGTAAGACTCAACTTGTGATACATTGTAGAAATCCATTCCACGGAAGTTAGCAATCAGGGAGCCTACAGGATTAAAAAATCTGGAATGTTTGTGGATATAGGAAGGAGAAAAATTGGAAGTGTAAGGGAGCTAGCTGATGGTAATAAAGTCTTGGAGAAACATGTAGGAGAGAGAGAGAAGTTTTTTCCTCAGTGGGAAGCATAAAGAGAGTGGATCTTTTAAATTAAATAGGGTTTTAAAAATCGGGAGTTTTTCCATTTCTTACTGTGTGACCTTGAGTATCATTTAAAATCTTAAGCTTCAGTTTCTTTAGTTAAGGTGGTAATATTTAGCTTATGGGGGAGTTCTGTGGTTAACTTTTTGGAATGGGTATGTCAATCCCTTAGCAGAGTTCCTAGCACCTGGTAAAGTATATTAAATTTAGCTAATTGTGATACTCTCTAATTTGTCAAGGCACCAAAAACCCCTCTGCAGAAGAGCATGGATCTCTTAGGAAAACAACTTTCCTTTTATTCCTTTGGTATAATAGGTAAGAGAAGAGTGAGTATGTATATATTTTATTTTTACTCGGGCTTGCTTTTCTGAGTGTGAAGGGTAGAGTTGTTATAGTCATATTTATTTGCTTTCTTTAGAATTTTTTTTTTAAATTATAAAACCAACCTTGAACCATTGTCTTTTTCTAGAAAAAACAAATGGAGGGGGGGAGGAATGAACTCTGTAATTTCTCTAATCAGCATTTCTGTAAATATTTTAGTATTGTTACTGTGATAGCATTATTTTATGGACAGGGCTTTTTTGTTTAACCTATCCTGTCATAAACATCTTGTCATCAAATGGATGGTTCATCTAAAACAAATTTGAAAGGTGGCATAATGTTTGATTTTGTGAATTTATCATACATCTTTTTAGACATTTCTTTAGGTTTTTAATTTTTTAATATACACTTATAATTCTTAAGTGCCGATACTTCATTATAAATAACTCTTGTTTCTTTAGGACACATGTTTAGAAGTAAAGTTATTGATTCAAGAGTATCCATGTAATTTTAAAGCTTTTTGTCAACTTTGACTTTTGTCATTAACTTCACAGGTGAAAAAAATACTTTATTTTGTAGTTCATTATTAAAAAAACTGTATACTTTGTCAGATGTCTGTTGAGTCCTTTTATTTAAGTCCTTTTATTTACAAGGCATTTCTTTTGTCCTGTCTTATGGCTTGAGTTAGATTGGTAGCAGCTTTTTATATAAGTAGGATATCAATTATTTTCTTGCTTAAGTTTCAGTATTTTTTCCCCTAATTTTAAAATTGCTTTGGAGTGATAGATAATCTACTTGGTAGAAGGGAGATGTAATTGAAACATTCTCTTCCTGAGTCTTTTAGCACCCTTTTATTGATGATTTCTGCGTTTATGGTTTCTGCTGTTTTTCTGTTCGTAAGGACTTGCTAACTCCATGTTTATAAGAATGTTTATAAACAGTGTTTTATTATAGTTTTTCTCTTATTCGTTTATTTATGACCTTGCTAGGGTTGGAACCCAGGGCCTTGCACATGCTAGAAAAATGCTTTACCTTTGAGCTACTCTTTGTAGATTGTATCCCCTTTATAGTTTGAATTTTTGATACTTAATTTACTGTTTTATTTAAAATTTATTTTAAAATTATACAGCTGATGGAAGAGGTATAAATTTTTTACTCAAGTTATTTTTTCTAGTACCATTAATTTTATAATCCATTCTTTATTCAATAACTATATTTTGTTTATGTATTATTTTTATTTTTATGTGGTACTATGGATCAAACCTAGTGCTTCACACATACGAGATAAGCATTCTATCTACCACGAGCCACAACCCCAGCCTTCAAATGACATTCTTATAATACATTAAATACGTGTATTAATTTTAGAGTCTCATCTTTTTTTACTTTTCTACCTTTTTAATATTATAGCTATCTTAGTGTTTTAAAGTCAATAGTGCAATTTAAAGCAATATTTATGTTACATAATTTCAGTTATAATTCTTTATTAATGCTGTTTTACTGTCTTTATATTCGTACACATTTATGATAATCTGTTGTAATCTTAAACATAATGTAGAAGACTTTTGTGTTCAACTGGTGTGTACTTATAGCTACTTTCATTTGATGATTGCTACTTACAGAAATTTAATGGCAAATTTGATAAGTTGAAGGATGTTCTAGCTAATTTTCAGTTTGTATTAACACTGTGCCATAAAACCATCTCAAATTTACTGATAAATATGCTTCACCCTAAGATTATCTGATTTTATATGGGGATAAAACAATTGGGCCTAGTTTTTCTTGTCAGGGTAATCTTTGGAATAGGATGAAGTCAGGATGTAGATTGTGGTCAAAATATAGATTGTGAAGGACTAGATGATAAACGTTTTAGACTTGTGGTTCATATGGTCTCTGTCAGATATACTTAACTTTGCCATCAGCTTGAAAACAACCATAGATAGTAGGAAATAAAGGGACATGATTGTGTTCCAATAAACTGTTTACAAACACAGGTAGGAGGCCCACAGATTATAGCTTTCTGACTCCTAGTATAATTCATTGGATGTAATTTCTTTTATCAGGGTAGTATTTAGGTTAGGATCTTAGAGGGCCATTTTCTAGATATTATAGTTACAAAAAGATATGAAAAGACTAGTTTTAAATTTCAGTATTCAAATAGAATACAATCTTAAACTAGTTATTTTATTAAATATCCCATTTTCCTCAAAAACCTGGTGGTGTACCCTATTCTTTTTAAAGATAAAAAGTGAAAGCAGAAAGTATGGTTTATGTTTATTGTCTTACTCATTTTTTAACTTGAAAGTAACAACTTTTAAATGTTAAAATGTGTTAATTGTCCTATGTGAGTCAGGTCCTAAGTCTCCTTTCATATGCAGTATAAATCTTAATGTTTGTACAAACTGTAATGTGTGATGTCTGGATACTAAGTTCTGAAAAGTAAAAGTACAACATTTATTTTTGCAAAGTTGATAATAAATAGAAGAACTATGTGTTTTATAGGTCTGCCTTCTTTTTTCCTATGGTATAAAAATTATGGTAATGTTTTATTGAACCATCAGTTATTACTCAAGGGATGGATGGGAGCAGTGGTAACCAGAGGTAAAACATGCACAGTATTAGATTTAAGCAGTGTTAACTTTAAATTGCTCTGCTTAATGGATTTGTAAAACCTTGTAATTGTGATCTGATATATTTTCCATTTCATATGAATGAACCTTTTAAATATCCTCAGCTTGTTATTCTGTCCCTTCTAGGTGATGCTATAGAAAAGGGAAAAATAGCTATCTAATTTTGTTCCAGGTATCATCATGTTGGTTGGCTGGTTGCTAGGGAAAGATATCTTGGAAATGTTTACAATTAGTGTAAGGTAAGTTCTAATACTTTGTTTGTAAGTGAAACTTCTTGTTGCCTACCTTCTCTGGTAGAGATAGCTTACATATTTCATTGTGTAGGTCAGTACTATATGGATCCCAGAAGAGTATAATATCTATATTTAAATAGTTCAAAACCCATATATTGAAATGATATCTGGGAAAGTGAAAACCTACATATTTGGCACTGGAAAAAATTAGTATTAGATGTCTGGACTTATTAACCACCTATTGCATTTTCATGTATAAATAGATAAGGATTGCCAAATAGAAAACTAGCAGCATGAAAGATAAAGAACACAATATAGTGTATATATGCCACATTGTTTTAATCCATTTATATATTGAAGGGCATCTAGGTTGGTTCCACAGTTTAGCTATTGTGAATTGTGCTGCTATAAACATTGATGTGGCTGTGTTCCTATAGTATACTGTTTTTAAGTCCTTTAGCTGGGTCAAATGGTGGTTCTGTTCTCAATTTTGCAATCTCCATACTGCTTTCTATATTGGCTGCATCAATTTGCAGTCCCACCAGCAGTGTATGAGTGTACCCTTTTCCCCACATCCTCGCCAACACTTATTGTTTGTAATAGCTGCCATTCTGACTGGAGTGAAATGACATCTTAGCGTAGTTTTGATTTGCATTTCTCTAATTGCTAGCAATGATGAACATTTTTTCCATATATCTGTTGATTGACTTTATATCATCTTCTGAGAAATGTCTGTTAAAAGAGAATAAAATCATGCCTTTTGCAGGGAAATGGATGGAGTTAGAGAAGATAATGCTAAGTGAAGTTAGCCAATCCCAAAAAACCAAATGCTGAATGTTTTCTCTGATATAAGGAGGCTGATTCATAGTGGGAGGGGGATCATGGGAGGAATAGATGAACTCTAGATAGGGCAGAAGGGTGGGAGGGGAAAAGAGGGTATGGCTTTAGAAATGATGGTGGAATGTGATGGACATTATTATCCAAAGTACGTGTATGAAGACATGAATTAGTATGAATATACTTTGTATACAACCAGAGATATGAAAAATTGTGCTCTATATGTGTAATAAGAATTGTAATGCATTCTGCTGTCATATAGAAAAAAAAATTAAGAAAGTATTGATGAGATAACAGGAAAAAAGAGAACACAATATAGAAATTAAGGGAAAAGAACTCAAGGAATAGAAGGTGAATTTAAAAATAAAGTATCTATTTTCAGAGGTTTGTTGCATTCATGATAGAGCAATAGAGTATTGTATATAAGGATCAGAAAACAAAAAGTTTTTATTATTAAGATTATGATTGCCAATATTAAAAATTCTATTGTAATACCATAGTATGAGGTTGAAGAGATCTCTCGAAAGATTGAATAAAAGGGCTAAAAGAGATAAAAGTGACAAAGAATTGGGGCTGGGGATGTGGCTCAAGTGGTATCGCGCTTGCCTGGCATGCGTGCGGCCCGGATTCGATCCTCAGCACCACATACAAACAAAGATGTTGTGTCCGCCGAAAACTAAAAAATAAATATTAAAAATAAAAAAAAATAAAAGTGACAAAGAAAAATAATTTTAGGAAATACTTCTTCAATAGCAGTTTCAAAAAGGTAAGGGGAAATTATATATGAAGGAATACAAGAATATTTTCTCAAGCTAAAGCAAAAAGCAAGTCTTCATGCATTGAAAGGATTTGCCAAGCACAATGAAAATAATTCTAACCTACATATATCATGGTGAAACTAAGGAAAACAAATCAGGTCATCTGCAAAGAAAGTATAATTAGATGTCATTAGACTTCTCTTTAGCAATCAGAATTTCCATGACAAGGCCTTTCTAGGTTCTACTTAAACATTTTGACTCACAACACTTTCACAGACCACATCTGGTACCTGTGCCCTGAATACGCAGGTTTAAGTTCAGACACCCCTCTTCTGAGAGTTCTTAACAGCAGTACACGCAGCATTTCACTCAAGCACACAGAGATGAAGTCAGCCTTGTGAGTGCAGGAACTACACTGGGTTAAAATGAGCCTTGTGTCCCTTTTTAAGCCAACGTTTGCTTAAAAACTTTCCAGGGTTCCCTGCGCATGTGTGGTTACAAGAGTCACTTGTTCTTGGTAAATGGAAAGCTAGAGCTTCCTGTAAATAGTTATGATTCTCCTAGTCCAGGAACAGTTTATCAGAGGATCCCTTTATTACAAGTGGTGTTGCCTAGCAATGTACCTGACCTACTACCTTATCAGGTTACTAAGGGGAACAGAATTAGTTAATTTTTTTTTTTTTAATTTTTTATTGTTGGTTGTTCAAAACATTACAAATTTCTTGACATATCATATTCCACACTTTGATTCAAGTGGGTTATGAACTCCCACCTTCACCCCATACACAGATTGCAGAATCACATCAGTTACACATCCATTGATTTACATATTGCCATACTAGTGTCTGTTGTGCTCCGCTGCCTTTCCCATCCTCCCCCCTCCCCCCTCCCCACCTCTCCCCTCCCCTCCCCTCCTCTCTCTCTACCCCCTCCACTGTATAACCCTGAGGGTCTCCTTCCATTTCCATGCAATTTCCCTTCTCTCTCCCTTTCCCTCCCACCTCTCATCCCTGTTAAATGTTAATCTTCTCCTGCTCTTCGTCCCTACTCTGGTCATAGTTACTCTCCTTATATCAAAGAAGACATTTGGCATTTGTTTTTTAGGGATTGGCTAGCTTCACTTAGCATAACCTGCTCTAATGCGATCCATTTCCCTGCAAATTCTATGATTTTGTCATTTTTTAATGCAGAGTAATACTCCATTGTGTGTAAATGCCACATTTTTTTTATCCATTCATCTATTAAAGGGCATCTAGGTTGGTTCCACCGTCTTGCTATTGTGAATTGTGCTGCTATGAACATCGATGTAGCATTGTCCCTGTAGCATGCTCTTTTTAGGTCTTTAGGGAATAGACCAAGAAGGGGAATAGCTGGGTCAAATGGTGGCTCCACAGAATTAGTTAATTTTATTAACTTTTCCATCTGTAGAAATATCAGATTACATTAGACAACAACAGAACACTGATATGAATGTTTAAGGGAAAATGATTACAAATCTGTAAGTTGAAGAGACAACTCAGTTGATACAAATAAGGAAGCAACTATTTAGAATATTTGCTTCTTACCTTATACTGATATAAATTCCAGCAAAATTAAGGTTGAAAGAAAAGATGATGATGTATAGATATAAGAAAGGATAGAACTGATCTCACCTGGACATCTTAAGAAGAAGGAAAACAAATCCTCCATGTTGTGTCTGTAGTGAGCCTAGGAAGTAAAAATTCAAATATTAGAACAAAATCAGTGTATTGCAGGGCCAGGGTTGTGGCTCAGTGGTAGAGCGCTTGCCTAGAATGCATAAGGCAGTGGGTTCCATCCTCGGCACCACATAAAAATGAAAACAAACAAAATAAAGGTATTGTGTCCACCTACAGCTAAAAAAAATACTTAAAAAAAATAAAAAAAACTTTAAAAAATCAATGTATTTGAAAAGGAAAAATTGAATACATTACAAGACTAGATAAGATGAATAAGAAGTAAATATATATTTGAGATACAGTGGAAACTTTTATGTTTTAATTTTTTCTCAAAAGAACTAAAATGCAATGTGAAAATCTTGGGATCGAACCCACTGCCTCATGTATGCTAGGCAAGCACTCTACCACTGAGCCCTGAAATACATTGATTTTGTTCTAATATTTGAATTTTTACTTCCTAGAGTCTGTATAAAATAAAAAAGCCATGAGACAAAGATGAAATAAATTAAAAATGGGGCATGAATTTGAGACATTAACCATTGGCATGTGATTGGACCCACTTTTAATTATTGAGGATTTTTTTGAGCAGTTCTGTTTGTAAAGATGGACCTATTGTGACTTTTTATTTTTTCTTCAAGATCTTCTAGAGTACAAAAAAATTAACACTTTTGTAATAAAACAAAATTCATTCTAGTTTGCAATTACCATATTGGGTCCTTTGGACTCTTATAAAGTTAAGATCCATTATGATATCTTTTTTTTTTGGGGGGGGGAGGGTACCTGGGATTAACCTCAGGGGCACTCAACTACTGAGCCACCTCTCCAGCCCAGTTTTGTATTTTATTTAGAGACAGGGTCTCACTGAGTTGCGTAGAGCGCCTTGATTTTGCTGAGGCTGGCTTTGAACTCAATATCCTCCTACCTCAGCCTCCTGAGCTGCTGGGATTACAAGCGTGCACCACAGTGCGCAGCCACATTATGATATCTTTAGTTATCTAATTTTTTCTATTTCTTGAAACATTTGATATTTTGTCATCCTAAAAATTATTTTAATAATTATTTCCAAATGTGTTAAAAATTACTAAGTAAGAAAGCAGATGATGGAATGGCCTGGAAAACTGATGTAATAATAAAAAAGTAAATCATCACTATTGTATTTTCCTTTATTTTTTTTTTATTGTGTTGCTCAGGATTTCATTTAAATAGGTATAAAAGAAATCTGGAGAGTGTCTTTGTAGTTTTTTTATTGTAGCAGTCAGCAAACCTGAGAATTCAATAGTTTTTCACTTTCTCTCTGATAAAGAGAATCAACAGAAAAGATATATAGTTATTAGACAAATCAGAAGATTAATGCTGAGCGCTAGGTAAAAAGCTCTGAAAGCTATAGTGAAATGGGTAAAATTAATCATTTAATTGAAATCTCAAGAGTATGAGTTATTAGATAATGATAAGTTTTCTTACACTTGTGGATTGATAAGGAAACCTTCTATTTCTAAGGACAAAAAGAAACATGTTTCAGTTACTCTACAGTAAGGATTTTCTCAGGCAGTGTTTTTCTGCAAGAATCTGGATCATCCTTCTTTGCTAAAAGAATATATAATGGTATCCTTTCATCTTTCATGGTACTTATGTCATGCTTTTTACATATAAGTGGAGAAATGCTAATTAGTGGTATGAATATAAAGGTGATTAAAAGGAAATAAGCAGAAATGGAAAAATTCATTTAGGTGCTTGTAGATCTAAAATTGGAAATGTTTTGTATGTATGAAGCAAGGTATCTGTCCTCTTTTCTGCAAAGTAGCCATCAGCATTTTCAGAAGTGTTGCTTTTTTTTAAAATTAATATTTTCTTTAGTTGTAGGTGGACACAATAGATTTATTTTATTTACTTTTATGTGATGCTGAGGATCAAATCCAGTGCCTCACAGGTGCTAGGCAGGTGCTCTACTACTGAGCTACAACGCCAGCCCCAGAAGTGTTACTTTTTGATAGGACAAACGCAAAAAGAGGAACCAGGATTGATATGCTAGAACCTGTTAGAATGTTTTTTTGAAATCTGAAATCAGTATTATAAGATCAGTATGTTCCAGGTTTATGAATGACAGTTGAGGGCTGGGGATGTGGCTCAAGCGGTAGCGCGCTCGCCTGGCATGTGTGTGGCCCGGGTTCGATCCTCAGCACCACATACAAACAAAGATGTTGTGTCTGCCAATAACTAAAAAATAAATATTAAAAAATTCTCTCTCTCACTCTATTAAAAAAAATTCTCAGTATTAAAAAAATGAATGACAGTTGATGAGTATTTTGTTACATCCAAAGGATGTTGCCCATTTTATATATATATGAAATATATATACACACACACACACACACACACATACATACATACATATGTATGTATTTGCACATATACATTCAAATCCAGGGTAATTTTGGATTAAAATGAAACTGAAAGTTTCTAATGTGACTTTTTAAAATCTGTTTATTCCTGTATAAATTATTTATAAAATGACAAATATAAAGGGTTTATTGGATGTAGATTATAAATCATGATGGCCTCTTTTCCTGACTTAATGAAGATAGGTGGAAGTATTAAGAGAAGTGGATTCCATTTGAGCTAGAAAATTCTTAAGAGTATTCCAAAGGAGAGAAGGAAGTATTAATGTAACTTTGCAGTGTATGCTTTTAGGTAATCACTGTGTAAATGTTCTAGTTTACTTTCAGCCTTTAGAATCAATCTGTAAACAAAACATAGAAAGGTTAATTATGGCTCTAGAACAAGTTGTTAATAATATTAAATTAGATCGTACTGAAGGAAAAGTAGATATTATAAATCAGGGTGTAGAAGCATAAGAGGAAATAGCCATAGAATGAAGGATAGGAGTATTTTTGTACTTGGGGTGGCACATGAAATATGGAACTTGTTTTGTTAGGTAATAGAAGGAAATAGTGAATTAAAAAATTGTGATAAAGTGTACATGCCATAGAATATTTCATTTTAAAGTGTACAGTTCATTGGAGTTAAGAATATTCAGTGTTTTATGATCACCACTGTTATCTAGTTTCAGAACTTTGTCAACACCCCAAAAGAAAACCCTGTGCCTCAACAGCCTACAGTCCCTAGCAACTACTAGTCTGCTTTGTCTCTATGAATTTTTGTATACTAACTATTTCATATGAATGGAATTGCATAATATGTGGCCTTTGTGTCTCACTTGCTTTACTTAACATGTTTTCAGTGATTACCCATGTTGTAGATTAGTATTTTATTTCTTTTTATGGCTGAATGATACATTCATCAGTTGATGGACATTTGGCTCATTTCCATCTTTTGGTCATTGTGAATAATGCTATAAACATTCATATGATTTTTTTTTTAAGTGCTGAATGTTGAACCCAGAGCTTAGCATATACTAGGCAAGCACTGTTTCTCTGAACTACATTTCACCCCCCACAAGTTTTTGATCTTGTTTAATGTCTATTCTTCATATTTTATAGAATACATAGGTGTATTAATAAATAGCCAGTAGTCCAGGGTCTCACAAGTAAAAGTCAGTGAATCCAGGTATGCCAAACAAGGCAATTTGATGTCAGAATCTGTATTTTTTTTAACCATTGTGCTTAACCTAGAAGCTAATAGGTGTCCAGTAATTGACTTTCCTTTCCTTTTTGAGAAGTCTGTTTTGGGCAATTGACAGAATTAACTTTGATATTTTAAGTAATTTCCAATTCAAATTATTGTTGTACTGATTAACTTGCATCTTTAATACTTTGTATATATTGATTATAGTTTGGCTGTAGCAGCAATTCCTGAAGGTCTTCCTATTGTGGTCACAGTGACATTAGCCCTAGGTGTTATGAGAATGGTGAAAAAACGGGCCATTGTGAAAAAACTGCCTATTGTTGAAACTCTGGGTAAGTCTGTTGTTAAAAACATTCTTATGCAATGATGTGTTTGTTCATATCAGCAGTGAATCATGTTTGGGTTTTAGTTTTTGTCTTAGCAGTTTGCACAATGATGTTTGACTTGAGTACTGTTTCATATGGTATTAGAAATCTTTTGCATTGTTGAATGTTCTAATGCTTGAATCATGGTGAAAAATCAATAGCAAATTAAACAGTAAAATTAATAGAATTTTTTCTTTTGACATCTCTCAGAAAATAATTGATAATTACAGATTCCAAAGTGTCATACTTGAGTTGAATTTGCTTATAAGAACAGTAAGTATATAATAGTTATATATTCGTCTAATATAACTTTATTCATGATATGCTGTGAAATTTAAAAAAATACTTAGGTTGTCCAAAATTATATTAAATTTAATTTCTAATTTGCATTTTAATGTTGAGAAAGTGAAATACTTCAAAAAATTTCTACTGAAGAAATTATGTGGATATATATTTAGGAACCCTCCAATCCTTCTAGAAAGTGTATTATATACAATCATAGCATAAAATTAATATGGAATAGCTTTGTAGAAACTAAATAAGAAAAGGTGAACATCTAATTATTTTTAATTTCAGAAAATTTACCTTATGGTGAGAAATTAATTTAAAATTATGAATGAGTTGATCTGTGTAAAATTTAGAGACTAGGACAGTGTTCCAGAGTCTGATTTATTTTATAAGTCAAGCTGTATTTTTCCCTCATTCTTTTGATAACACATAATGATTTGTTCTCTAGGCTGCTGTAATGTGATTTGTTCAGATAAAACTGGAACACTGACGAAGAATGAAATGACTGTTACTCACATATTTACTTCAGAGGGTCTGCATGCTGAGGTATTCTATGGTTTTTGTTTTTTTTTTAAAACAATAGCAGACCTTTGTTAAGAAGCTTGGTATTTAACATTCCTGACAATTCCAATGTTTTAGCATCAGAAGATCTATTAACTTAGCAGCAGAGTTATTTCCTTCCCATATGACTCTACTACTAGGTCTTTGTCTTACTTGGATACTTGTTCAGTTCAGAAACTTTAATTCCTCCTTGGTACTCCTTTTAATCACCATCTGTCAGCCAGTCCTGCCAATTTTCACTTCAATAACTTTCCTAACCATTTATTTTGTAGTTAGCTTCCCTAGTTTCAGATGGCCTTCTGATAAAGCCTCTCTACTAGTCTTTTTGTATCCATTGATGCACTTACTCTCTGAAGTTCAAGGGATTGTTTCAGAGTTGAAATTTGAACATGTCACTCCCTAAATTAAAATACTTCAGTGGTTTTTCATTGTGTTCAAAATCCTGATATCAAGGCCTTATATGATCTTTTCTTTTTCTCTCTCCAGCCATATATGCTGCCTGCTTTGGTTACTATACAGCAAACATATGGTTTTACAGTTCTTCCCAATGTGACAAAATTCCTCCTAGGACCTTAGCTGCTGTTCTTACTTCTTCAGATAGTCTGATGTCTTTTCATCCTTTGCACTTAAATTCAGCCTCACTTTTTCAGAAGAGCTTTGTAGACCACCCACAGCTGCCCTATGTTATGTGTTTATTTAGCATTCCATATCTCATTAGCCTTTATCTCAGGTGAAATTTACTGTCTTTTTTCCTGTTATGCTATGAGTTAGAACAGGAACTCTGTTGACTAGCTTAGGACCTGTATTATAATAATAAATACTTGAATGGGTGAATGAGTAATAACTTTTTAAAAAATTGTATATTGATAATTTCAAGTGCACATCTTTGTGGTGGTTCTTTCGGAAGCTGGTTGAAAACAAGTTCCTTTTGTTCTCAGTCTTGGCAAGATTTTCAACTGCAACACTATTTAATAGGGGTACAGTATTTTAAAATATATTTGCAGCTACTTTACTGAGCAAAGTAAGCATTAGACAGATTGACAAAGTTGGATTTATTTAGGTCCATTTTACATAAAATGAAACTATTGTTATTTAGTGTGTGAAATTTGATCAAGGTCACCCAAAGCTATGTTGGTGAATCTTCCTTCTTTAAGTCTTCTTTAGGTCTTCTTTTCCTTTTTTAAATCTATGATTTTTGTATTTCCAGCATTAACCATTTGTTAATTATTTTCTCTCTAAACTATATTATTTTTAATATAAAATTTGGATATTTTGGTTTGATGGATTCTAGCCGTATAGAATTAAGTATCTGCCTTGTTTCTTTTGTTTTTAAAATTGGTATGTTATGGATTACATTAAATAGTTTTTATAAGTACTAGCGTAAATTTCTTAATGTCTCTGAGCCTGAATATTTATGAAAAGAATTTAGCTTTTATTTCGGTCATAGTGTCAGGTGTTAGATGTGGTAATGGATTTGAGTTCTTTGCAAATTGTAAGTGTAGCATTACATAAATTTAAGCTCATTTGTCTGTAGAGTTTTTCATGGTTTACCCATACTTTTTTGAGGGGTTGGGGTACCAGGGATTGAACTCAGGGGCACTTGACCACTGAGCCACATCGCTAGTCCTATTTTGTATTTTATTTAGTTACAGAGTCTCACTGAGTTGCTTAGCAGCTCGCCTTTACTGAGGCTGGCTTTGAAATTGCCAGCCTCATGCCCAGCTTACCCATACTTTTTATATTATAAGCAGAAGACAAAATCTTTTTAGGTTAATCATTGTGAAAGTTAGAATCTATTCTTTTAACTATTACATGTTCTTCAGACCAATTTTTATTGCTTTTTTAGGTTTATACTTCAACAACATAAAAAAGAACGTAGCTCAGGATAATTTTTGGTTTTCATAAGTGTTGTCACTACTGTTTGTATTATTGATTCCACTTTATTTTCCTTAGGTTACTGGAGTTGGCTATAATCAGTTTGGGGAAGTAATTGTTGATGGTGATGTTGTTCATGGATTCTATAATCCAGCTGTTAGCAGAATTGTTGAGGTAAATAGTTTATTCCAACAAGGTATCTTTCTTTATTATAACTTAAAGACACAATGATGCATTCATAGTTTTTATGTATTTCACAGGCGGGCTGTGTGTGCAATGATGCTGTAATTAGGAACAACACTCTAATGGGAAAACCAACAGAAGGAGCCTTGATTGCTCTTGCAATGAAGGTATGTACCTGATTTCTTTTCTTTTCTTTTTTTTTTTTTAATATTTTTTTTCTACTTGCTGGCAGACCTTTATTTTATTCATATATTTATATGTGGTGCAGAGAATCAAACCCAGTGCCTAACACATGGCCGGCAAGTACTCTACCACTGAGCCACAACCCCAGTTCTGTACCTGATTCCTTTGACACATGAAGCATTACTCACAACAAAATGAGAGGCCATTGATTTAGGTATTAACTGAGTTTTAGATATTAAGTGAAGAAGACTGATAGTATTTCATTATTTTTGCTGTTTTTTGGGAACCAATTTTATTTGTAGAAATATAGATCATAGAGCTATTTCAGAATAGCCTCATTTTTTAAATTTTTAAAAATTTGTTCTTTTTAGATATATATGACTATATAGAGTGTATTTTGGCTTATTATACATATGTGGAGTATAACTTCCCATGCTTGTGGTTGTACATGATATGGAGATGTACTAGTTGTATATTCCTGTATGAATGTAGGAAATTAATGCCTGATTCATTCTACTCTTTCCTGTTCTCTTCCCCTTCCCTACCTTCATTTCATTTTGAACTTCTGTCCTTCCCCTCCTCCATTATTGTGTGTTAGCATCTGAATATCAGAGAGAACATTTGATCTTTAGTTTGGGGGGATTCAGCCTCATTCCTTATATGCCAGGTACAAACTAATGACCAGTGATGAATTTCTTTTTTTAATGAAGAATTGTTCCTGTCTTCCATAATACTGAGATCTGTTTGAAAAGCTTTATAACTATTTCTAATTGCTGAGAAATATTAACTTTTGAATGAGAAAAAGGCAATATTCTGTAGTGTTTTCATGTAAAGATGTTATGTAGTTACGAGAATCAGCTTTTCTTTTCCCAGTATTCACTTTTCCTCCTTTATCAATTTCTTAAAATGAGTGTCTCATTAAAATTGTGGAGAGGAGTGATGTTCTCAGTGACCTTTTGTCTGTCCCAATTTATTTAATATCCTAAATCTTAGATTTGTTTCAGTGAGAAACCTAAAATTCCATTTTGCTATTTTCCTAAGAAAAATAACTGCTTCTACTTGTAAGAGTAGTTTGCAAAAACTTTGAGAGTTGTGTGAAGTTGGATGCTTCTTAATAAGGTTATTGGAAATGAGAGCCTATAGAGAATTGTGGGTTATTTTAACATTTTATTGATAAGTTGATAGTTTTAGAACATATGTTTTCTCTATAGAAAACTACTTTTCTTTGTCATTTGGTCTCCTTGTGACTAAGAAGCATAGAATAACTGTTTTAAAAATATCAAAAAAGTGATGTCCTGTGTTACACTTTACAAGATATTAGCTTCTTGGAGAGACGAAAAACCACTTCCTTATGGTCAGAGGCCTCACATGTTAGGTAGGGAGTATAACTGATGTTCTTGGAATAAAAGTCAGACCAAGAAAATTAAATCCAAAACATTGAGCCACATTTAAGAATATTGCCGATTCATATCTGAGAGTTGAGCTTTAAAGGATAGGAAGGGGTTAAATGAAGGAAGCTAGGAAAGAGCTAGAACTAAAGCACAGAGGAATAAACAGGCACAGAATGGGTTGTGGCTAATCAGTTGGCTAAAGGTGTTTGAGTAACCAGCATGATTGTTAATAGACTACATATGGTTGGTTTCTGGAAGACCTTCAGATGCCAAAAGATTCTGAACATTATTACAGTAGAAAACAAAAACCAATAAATGAAATTTTTGAGTAGCTTAAAAATATTTTTGGATATTTGGAAGAAGATGCAAAGGATACTGAGAGGGAGAGCAACATGTGACATTGGTATTAGTAAGGATATCAAGTAATGGGGAAAAGAACTAGGATGGTAGCAACAGGCAAGACAAATTTGAGTCTCTAAGAAGTGTGGGAGATCCGAAACTTCTGTCATTTATAAAATTCTTGCTCAGTATTGGTTATCTATCTTTGCATTATATCCTGCTTCCTTCCAGAACTTGAGCTGATAGATTAATATAGTTAGACTATAACTATATATATAACTATAACTATAATTGCTGAGAAATATTAACTTTTGAATGAGAAAAAGGCAATATTCTGTAGTGTTTTCATGTAAAGATGTTATGTAGTTACGAGAATCAGCTTTTCTTTTCCCAGTATTCACTTTTTCACTGAGCTGGTAGATCAGTATTATCTGGTATATACATAGTCCAGGTAACATGCCTTAGACTATATCTACATACACAGGCTTTCAGGTTGAAAATGTATGCTACTGTTCAGGGAAATACAGTAAATGTAAATGGACTACCACTAGTTTTTCACCATTATGTGAAAAATAATCCAGTTATCTAACTAACCAAACTATAAGTCATGAAATTTGTTTGTTAAAGGAAGAATAATTACATGATGGTTAGAATTTACTTTGTGTTTTCTTTTTTTTTCCCCCCGTCTTATTTAGATGGGTCTTGATGGACTTCAACAAGACTATATCAGAAAAGCTGAATATCCTTTTAGCTCTGAGCAGAAGTGGATGGCTGTTAAGTGTGTACACCGAACACAGCAGGTATCTCTCTTTTTAAAGAATAATTATAACCTGTTGAGCTTAGGTCGCTATTTTTATTGTACCCTCTGCCTTGAGATTTAAACAATGTGTATACATTAAATAAAAGACTAGTTGTTTTAAAGTATGCATAATTAATAGTGCACCCATTTCTTCTTATTTTCTGGTTATCTTGATCTCTTTTCTCTTATAGAATCTGTGTATAGATATATTTAGTTTTGTTAGGTGCACAAATAAACATGTTGTAGCCTAGTCTCAGTTTCTTGGAGCTTGTGACATCAAGTTCTCTCCCACATGTTTTTTGTTCTAATGTTAATGGTTCATTATAGGTTTCTTCTGACTGTGTGTTGTCAATATGTATTCTTTCATTGAAGGAATGTTTTTAGAACAAACAAAACCCACTTTATTTGGTGGAAAAGTGGTTTCCAAATGTATGTAATTCATGTTGGTTGATCCAGTTTACAAACTGATAAAATGACATGCACAGGTATTTTAAGCTTTTATTTGTTCCTGGGTATTTCAGAAATTTTTGCATAATAGTTCTGAATTATCTACAGTGCATAATCATGCATTCATAGTTACTGCTACCAGTTTGATGCTTTAAATTTACTTTAAAAATATATTTATTATTGGGCTGGGGCTGTAGCTCAGTGGCAGAGTGCTTGCATAGCATGTGCGAGGCACTGAATTCGATCCTTAGCACCATATACAAATAAAATAAAGGCATTCTGCCCATCTACAACTACCCAAAAGTTATATATTATTTTTAAATTTTATTTAATATGAATGAAAAATCGCTTATGTGTTTTTTATCCCTGAACTGACCATAATCAGTTAAATTTTTTATCCCTGAACTGACCATAATCAGTTAAATTTTGTAGACAGTAATGAATAAAAGGATTCCCCCACCCATAATAAGTAGGAAACATTGGTTTTAAAAGAAAGGCCAACTTTGCCAATATTGAACTTATGAGTAGTACTCTACTAGGAATTCTGCTAATTGCTTATGTAGTTTGTTTTTGGAAGTCTTTTATTTGAATGTGACAATATACCTTTATCTCTTTTTTCTCCCTGGAATGAATAAAAAGACATAAACTCATAAGTACCTTTGAAGGCATAAGACTGAAAACAGGGGAGAAAGTAAAAATTCTGAAAGAGGAACCAACAGAACGCTCCTTTTCTACTTCTTTAGGCCAAGGCCATTGGTACTCCTTTATGCCTATGGAATATTAGAAATCTGCCCTTGGGGGCAGAAGTGAAGGGTAGGATTTAGGCTTTAAGATTAAAAGCACAATCATTTTCCTTAAGGATGAGCGCTTAGTTTTTAATTCCATTTGTCTCTTAGAATGTGTGTAGGCAGTTAGAATACTGAAGAATTTTAGAAAATCTTACTAGTCCCAGGGAGGTGTTTTTTTTAAGAGAGAGAGAGAGAAAAGAGAGATTTAATATTTATTTTTTAGTTTTTGGCGGACACAACATCTTTGTTTATATGTGGTGCTGAAAACGAACCCGGGCCGCACGCATGCCAGGCGAGCGCGCTACCACTTGAGCCACATCCCCAGCCCCCAGGAAGGTTTTAACAGTAAAGGACACTCCTAACCAAGACCTATGTTCTTTGGAAGCACTTACCTATCTCTGGGCTTCATCTCATAACCTAGAGGCAAGGTCTACCAGTTGATGAGCTCTTGTCAGTAACCATGAAGCTTCTAGTCCTTTAACTTCTTCATCCTGAATGTAAATGGACAGGGAAGGATTGCTAGATACTTGGGGAAAGTCTTTATTGTTAAAGACAACAGACCAAATCAACAGAGAAAAAGGTTTCAGAGAAATAAAAGGAATGCCAGATGTTATAGAAAATTTCCAAAGACCATAAAATTTCCAAAGTATTTTGAAAACAAAATTCTTTGAATCAGATATTTATCAAATAACTTAAGGAATCTATCAGAAAGTAGAACAAAAACTCATAGGGTGAATAGTATAGAGAGAAATTGAGAAAATTTAAAAAATTCAACATCCACCTAACAGTGGTAATAGGAAGAGAGCAGAAAATGGGAATGTTTCCAGAATGTAAAGAGTTCTAGAATAAAATAGTTTCCAATTGCTTGGCACAATGAGTATGTTAAAGTGGAGGAGCCGGGAGGGTGGTGATGGGACAAACACAAGAATTGTAATCAAGAAATTTGAGGACACTTGGAGAAAGAGAATTAGAAAAGTTTCCAGAGGGAGAGATCATATTAAATACTTTAGGTGAAGGGGAGATCACACAGAGGTTTGAGAATTAAAGTTCCTATTTTATATTTTTCTGTGTCAACATCAGACTGGAAGATAATAGAGCAAAGCTTTTGCAATAAGAGGAAATTTATTTTCCGCTAAACTTACAAATGTGAGGATAAAATAAAACATATTTCACTTCACATATCTTTTTTAGAAAGGTAATGGTTGATAATAATTCAAGGAAAAGGAAGAATTAGAACATGGTGAGGATGGAGGTGACGGGAAGTTTCTGAGTGTGGCAGGCCTAAACCAACTCAGATTAAAAGAGGGAAAGAGAAAAAGACTGAAGGAGGAAGGTCTCCAGTAACAATACAGAAATTACGGCTTACCTGCTCATTTGATTGTGCGAAAATCATCAAATGGGAAGGGTTTTATATCACATTGAAGAGTTTGAGAAGGTTTGGTTGAGAGGTTTAAATAAAACTTAAAATAGGGCAGTTATTACTTCACAAAACTTGAATGGGAAAAGAAGTGTTTAGGTGAATTGTAAGTGAGGATTGACTGTGGAAACATCATGTTCTTCTGCTGCCTCCCTAAACCCCCAAATCGATGCTCACTGTAGTTACTTGGGAACTGTGGCAGATGGAAGCTTCATATCTGTGCGCACACACACAGTCATGGCAGGAATAGAGAAGCATCAAATTGTGCGTTGTGCTCTAAATTTCCATTTGGAAGTGACACACATGCTTTTCATTTTTTGACAGAAGCAAGTCACATCTCACTTTAGGGCTAAAGGGGTGCAGCTGGGAAATATATTCCTACCTTCAAGGAGAACTGGAATGTTTATGAATGACTGGTCATTACTGTTCTTGGCTTAACAGTGAGGAATCTTAAACTGTATCGTAAGGATAAGGAGAGGGGGAATAGGTAGTAGAGGTGGCCAAATTCATAGTTATCACAAGAGACAACTGTTTAAAATTGATAATTGAAGGAGTAGCAATATAAATATGTTAAAAACACATTGGTAAATACCAAAGAAAGCAGCTGAAAGAGTTAATTGTTTTGCCTCTGAAGTAGAACTCAGATGAGATGTATTGGGTAGGGACTGTAGTTTTTTCATTATAAGCTTTTTTTTTTTTTTTTTGGTGGGGAATTGAATTCTGGGGCACTCAACCACTGAGCCACATCCCCAGCCCTATTTTGTATTTTATTTAGACACAGGGTCTCACTGAGTTGCTGAGTGCCTTGCTAAGTTGCTGAGGCTTGCTTTGAACTTGCAGTCCTCCTGTCTAAGCTCCCAAACCGCTGGAATTACAGGCCTGCGCCACTGTACCTGGCCAATATAAGCTTTTGAATACTACTTTTTGTTTTTGTTTTTTGGTGCTGGAGATTTGAACCCAGAGCCTTGTGCCTGGTAGATCAGAGATTTCTTTTATTATGATAAATAAAAGAAGTTGTCTAATAATAACCCCAATTGCAAGGTGGTTGTTAGATTAAATTGGGTAGATATAGACATGTAGCTAGCAACTTATAAAAAGCCTGAACCATTGTTTATGAGTTGTTGTTGGATCTCTTTTCCCTTTTGGATTATGATGAGCTTCTTCCCTGATCTCAGTGAGTCTGATGGGCCTTAGTATAGCATCCCCTCACTGTGTGGGATGATTGGTAGAGCATATGTTGTTTTCTATAGAAAGTGCAGAAACCTCCCACATGTGAGGGGGTTTTTGTTTGGTGGTACTGGTGATTGAACACAGGGGTACTCTGCTACCAAGCTACATCGCTGCCCATTATATTTTGTTTTTAGAC
Organism: Marmota monax; assembly: GCF_021218885.2. Classification (NCBI taxonomy): domain Eukaryota; kingdom Metazoa; phylum Chordata; class Mammalia; order Rodentia; family Sciuridae; genus Marmota; species Marmota monax. The sequence goes on along the minus strand of NW_026695215.1, from coordinate 24,160,754 downwards.
AGGGTCTAAATTGCTGAGACCTCAAACTTGCCATGGTCCTTCCTTAGCCTCTTGAGGAGCTTGGTTAAAGGCATGTATTTATGCCTGGCCCACCTGAGTGTTTTTTTTTTTAATACCAGGAATTGAACCCAGGGGTGCTTATTAACCACTGAGCCACATCCCTAGCCCCACTTTAATTTTTTTTTTTAAATAACTTTTGAGGCAGGGTTTTGCTAAGTTGTTTAGGGCCTTGCTAAATTGCTGAGGCTATCCTTGAACTTGGGATTCTCCTGCCTCAGTCTCCCGAGTTGCTGGGATTACAAATGTGTGCCACCACACCCAGCCACATATGAGTTTTTGATCATCAGGAGTTCAAGTGCCATTCAGAGAGGTTTGAGTAACTTTCTGGGATTATGAGAAACACATGTCAGTTATTTTTGGACTCCAATAGCAGATATATGCAAGTCAAAATGAAACTTGTATTTGATATGTTTTTCTTCTTAGGACAGACCAGAGATTTGTTTTATGAAGGGTGCTTATGAGCAGGTGATTAAATACTGTACTACGTACCTCAGCAAAGGGCAGACCTTGACTCTCACCCAGCAGCAGAGAGATATGTACCAACAAGAGAAGGCACGGATGGGTTCAGCTGGTCTCAGAGGTAAGCTATTTTGACCCTGGGGTGGAAAGTTATAGCCTTCTTTTAATTGCATTTGAATTCATATTTCACATCTGAGCTGTTCAGTTGATTCCAGGCATTGTCCAACTCTGTTCCTTACCATTTCTGAGGTGCTTTATTTAAGTTGGTTAACTGGACCCTAAAAGATGGAAAGTCAAGAATGCAGCAAAATATGAAATTTCTGTTTCTTACAGACCTGTAGTAGTCTTTGAGTGGGTGATAGAAATTTTATTTTGAATAATTTTGATCTTGTGAGAAGGTCAAGGTAAAATAATGTTATCCTTTTATTATTTTGTCACTTTGTCTTTATTGTTAATAGAATTAAAATACTTTAGTATAAATGGAAGTCTTCGGCCTCTAATTTGTCTTTTAAGGTGAATGCTAACTTAATCCTCATCTGCTGTCTTTGTTCTCTTGCTATTCACCAGGGAGTTGAAGTAGTGCCCAGATCCTGTATATTTCCCTGTCCCCCATATATATATCTCCCTCCTGAATGTGACAGGGTGAGGGTGGGGTTCTGCTTTGCACCTTATATCAGGCCTCTTCTTTTGAAATATAGTGTAGGATTCATTGGGGAGGGGTATATACCCGATTGTTACCATTCAAATAGTCATCTGACTTGTGCAGAATATAAAAGAAATTGGAAGAGTTAACTTCCTTGTACAATTTTAATGAAATGTAAGTCAAATACTACAGTTACTCAGAGAAAGGAAAACAAGTTATGTGAAAATGTTCTTATTTGTGGTTCACTTAAGTGAAGGCATTCTTTGGCTTTAAAACATTTGGAGAGATTCATAGGACTTCTGTTTTTACAATAAGCTTATAAAACATTTAGAAAGGTATTCTGTGGGTCAGAGTGTGCACCTGCAGCATGCTGTCATGCTTTGTTCCCTGGCTTCTGCACCAGCCCTTAGGCTGCGGAGCCAGGGTTACTCCTTGTGTCCTCCTTATCGCTTGTTGCATCTTACCTAGGTTATGGACTGTATTGTGATCATTTCAGAACCTCACACTCTGTGTCAGGGAAAGAGGAAGTAGAGCTTTCTGGCTGAAAAACTGTTGTGCAGATGGATCTACTTTTATATGAAAAAAAATGTTTTTAACGAAAAATAACTTTTTCTTCACCTTTCCCTTCCATAATGTAAAAGGCTTTGATGGCAGATCCTTGAGTTTCAAGTGTTTTTTTTTTTTTTTTCCTACAGTCTTGAATCCTAAATATGCTGCTAGATCTCTGCCTCAACCCTCAAGCTTTCAGAATCCTTGAGGCCACAGCAGATTTTTCTCCCAGCATTAGTTCTGGGGCAGGAGGAACCTCTTGTCTGGTTGAACTAGGTCAGACCTAAGAGTAGTGAGATGAGACCCAAGAATTTTTTAAAAAATATATTTAATTTAACAAGACAGTGTGCAATACTGCTGAATATTCTGGGGAAGTGGGCACAGGAGTGTTCCACACATACTAAATGTGCTCCCTTCTGAACAGTGAACAGACCAAAACTGTTTAATGGCCCTAGCCACAGAAAACTCAGAGTCTCTGACTTAAGGTTATATTTCTTTGCCTCCTTTGTGCCTATTTCAGCTTCCTACCAAAAGCTAGTCTGAGAGAATGGAACTGTTAGGATTTGATCCAGAATTGTAATTGTTAGATCAAGGGGTAGCTTAGGTGACTTGAGGATCACTGCAGGGAAGCCTACATAGCCAAGAAAGGTCTTTGTTGCTAAAGCTTGTGTATCAAGAGGCAACAGTAACATCTCTGAGGGATTCCTGGGAAGGTGGATGGGAGGGTGGGAGGTGGGGTATTGCTCCTTGGGTTACCTCTTCCTTCTGGGGCTTAGGTTACCTCTTCCTTCTGGCTCTTTTTAAATCCCCTTTGGTAAAATGCAATTAATTTTTTAGAAAAGTGTGAGGAGCACAAAATGCAAACCTGTTTTCTTACCTCTTGATCTTCTGTGTCTTCACCTTCAGTTTGTTGGGTTTGTTTCCACCTCTTAATAAAACATTGAAACTTAAAACAAGAAAAAGGGGTAAGAGTTTTGTCACTCTTAAGAAAGCTTACAGCAAGAGAGTTTCAAGGTTGGTGTGAATTTCGAGAATTCAAAGTGATCTTAAAGTTATGTATCTGTTTCTGTTTCCCTTAATTTTTGGAATAAAAGTTTTTATACTTTTTTATTTTGACTAACTTTTTTGTCTGAAGGATTATGAAGGTTTGTGTATGTGCAGTTTTGTGTTAAAACATTGTGAAGAAGACTAGAGTTATTAGAGGGAAAACATTCTATTCCTGCCTGGTATCTTTTCTTCATCTCTTTGTGCTCTACTTCCCTTCAATCCCTGAGACTGCCATAATATAAGAACAGAAAATATTGTAAATTTCTATTGAAATGTACTTATGTTGCGTCTTATAAAACTTTTCTTAAAATGCTTGTGGACTTAAATTTTGAAATTAGGCTATGTGTTGTTTTATGTGACAGGCATTCCACATGAAAAATGTTTAGCTACCCTTGGCTAAAGAGTAGCATTAGATCTTCATTTATGCTAAAGATGTGAAAAAGTAATAAATACAGGGTACTAGGCTTTCCACCAGCTTCACCCCTTCATTGGGAGAACTCCAAGTTTATTTCCCTTCCCTAGGAATTGCAGATGTACAAATTGATATTTGCTGTCCCCTTCTTTTGTTATCTGCTTCTATACTAGCATCAGGTATCGACTGTACAGCAACTCATTCTCTTCAGAGTGAAAGCCTTTGGGGTTAGGGTTAGGGGCCCACATCTGTATGAATAATTATATTGGAAAAATACAAGTTACTTGCCTTTGATCTTGATTTTCTAGTCCTCCATACCTTCTGCTTGATTAAAAGTAGATACTTTTCATCTCTGTGAGACTTTTCAGTCTAATAATATCCCAGACACAAGCACATGCCTCTGATCTATCAGGGTAGTTAGCAGAGGTTCCAGAATTTTGAGAGTAAGCTAAATGAAGAGTATTTGTACTCTATCTCAAATGCTCAGTGATGACAGAGAAACTAACTTAAAGTAATGATATGATGGTGTTATTTAAATACTCTTAGAGAACCACAGTTAGAAATAAGAAAGACAGACTACTATTCTGCAAAGACCATATTACTGGTCTTATGATAACTTTGTAGATTAACTTTACCATTCAGGGTTTGTCATACATGCAGTTGTTACAGGCTGTGTGTAATTAATTAATACAAACTTTTTCAGACTTTTGAATTTTTCTGGAGGTCTGTGAGATGTAAAGATGAAGATACATTAGTAGCCACCATCAAAGGTGTCTGTTTAAAACTGACTTTAAAGCTTGACAAACCCATATATTCTCTAAATAATGAATTGTATCTTCTAAAGAGGCAGTAGTTTCTATGGAAAGTAGTTGCATGTGGTTATCTGCAAAAACATTCTTCATTCTCCTTCATTTGCCTTCTCTGCTTAACAGTTCAGTAATTTATTTCTCTTAATTTTTGATAGCTTTCTAAAGAATCATTAAACTATAATGTCTTGGTGTGTAAAATTTTTATTTTTAAAAATGATATATCTACAGATGACATTATAATCTTAAGTGAGTTATTGTCAATTAAATTCTAATGTTTATGTGTTTTCTTTTTTGGATTTTATTATTATTTCTTAAGTTCTTGCTTTGGCCTCTGGTCCTGAACTGGGACAGCTGACATTTCTTGGCTTGGTGGGAATCATCGACCCTCCTAGAACTGGTGTGAAAGAAGCTGTTACAACACTCATTGCCTCAGGAGTATCGATAAAAATGATTACTGGAGATTCACAGGAGACTGCAGTTGCAATTGGTATAACTAGGCTGCTTCATTTCATTTTTGATAGTTTTTCTTAAAATACTGTGGTGTATTAGATGTACAGTGTACTTTAGATGTACAGTGTGTTTACATAATATTCAAATTTAAAGTTGACTTACTTTTTTGCTCTTTTATATATATATATATATATATATATATATAAAATTGTAGGCAAAAATTGATGATAGCTTGAAAAGTGATACATTATTGAACACATATAACTGAACCAGGTGTGGTGGCACACACCTGTAATACCAGCTATTTTGGAGGCAGAAAGAGGAAGGTCACAAGTTGGGGCCAGCCTGAGCAAGTTGGCAAGACCCTTTTTCAGCATAAAATTTTATGAAAGGCTGGTGATGTAGCTTAGTGTAGAGTGCTTGCCTAATATGCTTGAAGCCTGGCTTGTTTAATCCCCAATGTTGTCCCCCCACTTAAAAAAAAAAAAGTGTGTGTGTGTGTCTGTGTGTGTGAGTGCACGCGTGTATATACATATAAAACTAAATTGTGAAATCACGTGTATTTTATTCACATACAGGTATTTGATTATTTTTAACTTTGTAATCCAATTTGCTGGTAACAGTACCAGCTTATCCTAAGTATAATTTTCAAAGCAGGCTTATGCATAAGTAGGAAGAAACTAGCATGTATTTGTTTTCATTATGTATACATAAACACACACACATAAATATATCAAATTTAAATGTTATTTAAGATTTTCTTAAGAAATGCAAGGGAAAAAAATGTAGTAATATGAAAGCTTAACTCCCCAGAGCCTATAAACTATAATACTGATAAATTTAACAATTTGCTAAATTCCATTAAAACTGATTTTTATTAATATTGTGGGGTAGGAGTTCCAAACTGTGTGTTATGTAAGAGATATCACTAGAAACAGAATATTATTGGAAGAAAACTTTTCCACAGTTGTTTTCCTGTGCATGTAATGGTTACCTCAAATACACTATTATTGTGCCTGATAATGCATTCTGATATTGGTTAGAATTCAGCTGCTGAGCAGAACCCTATTGTCCTAGTTCATTCTGAGGGTTTCCTAGCTTAGACAGTGAACATTTTTTTAATTCTTGTATGTAAGTAAAAATAAAATAGACACCTACCTCAGACTTACTGTATATTCAGATAGGATTTTCTCTCCAATAGTTTGTCTTGTTATTCCTTGATATAAGTGCATTTTACACTTAAAAAGAAAGGGTGAAAAATCATATTAAGTAAGCATAGTGTTGACTAATCCGTCAAACAGAAACAATTTGGTTAATTATGTATTTTTCTCTTTTAACTTTAGCGAGTCGTCTGGGATTGTATTCTAAAACTTCTCAGTCAGTCTCAGGAGAAGAAATTGATGCCATGGATGTCCAGCAGCTTTCACAAATTGTACCAAAGGTAGGCCTATCCTAAAGCCTTTTAGACTGAGAGGTCTTATTCTAAGTGTTAACCATTACCACTGTCTTAATGAAACTTTATTTATGGACAAGTGATACATGACCTACAAATTAGTTGGTTTGAATTCTGAGGAAAAAAATCTGATTGAAATAAATTTTATCATTGAATATTTATGACAATGTCATTATGAATATCATGTAAAATTATTAATTTGAGCAAGAACTGAGTTCCTCCTGAGGAAAATACTATGGAAATTAACAGTGCTTGCATTTATAAATCAGAGGATGAAAAAAGATCATTACTTTGTATTTCTTACCCTTTTGCTTTTATTTTAGTATGACCTCGCCTGTGTCTCGCGCAGGTGATGGAAATGGGGTTCCCCTCAGTGAAATGGGCTGGCTGAAAAATAAAAGCTAGGAAAACTAGAAGGACGAGAAAACCACAGGACACAGAAAGTAGTTTCAAAAGTGGTGGGGGGTGTGGCGGTTGCACAGGACTGGCAAGGCCATCAGACTGATCGAGATTCTGTACTCTGGCAGAATTAGGGACTCCCCCCTTGCTTTATTTATATCAAGGGACATCAAAGGCAGGGATAAGGTTTCAAGGGCAGAGTCTTGCTTCATGGTGTCTTGCAGTCCTCAGTTTGATTGACATCTTGGCAGGTCACATTTATCTCAGGTGCTGTGTGGGATCTCTAATAGAGCTTCAGGGGGAAGTTTACCTGCATCAGACGATCAGTCCCTTTGGGGGTGCCAAGGGAGGTTCCCAATGCCAGATTTATCCCCTCATTAGGCTACTATGCTCAACATAATCCACATACCCACATACAGCCCACGGACAGCTTGTGACAGTATGTGTGTGTGTGTGTGTGTGAGAGAGAGAGAGAGAGAGAGAGTGTGTGTGTGTGTGTGTATTTTTATGTGGTGCTGAGGATGGAACCCAGTGCCTAACGTGTGTGAGGCAAGCACTCTGCCACTGAGCCACAACCCCAGTCCAGAGTATATTTTTTAAAAACAAAATCAAGGTATTTTACATACAGTAAAATTTGCCTTTTTACAAAATATGTTTTTCTGATCTTTATGATAAATGCATTCAGTCTTGTAACCATGACCACAGGCAGGCTGTACAATAGTTTCATCAATCCGCCCAATTCTCTTATGTCTTTCTGTAGTCAAGTGCTTCCCCTACTCCTAGCAATTGACAGTCACTAATTTGTTTCTTTTCCAGAATGTTCGAAAAATTGAATTATGATATGAGGCTTTGGAATCTGCTTCTTTCACATAGCATAGTACCTTTGAGATTTACTATGTTTGGAAATTTAAAATTATTAAAATATAATAATTTATTATTATTGACTACAATAAAAAACAGTGAATTTTTTATTAGCAGGACTCTTCCCACACCCACTTTTCTTCCCAATTTCATCTTGCATTCATGTGACTCTTTTAACCAACATGCTTTTGAACTTCTACTTTTGCAGCTGATCAGATTGAATAGCTTTTCTTTTATTAATGTTACACATAAAACAGAACTTTTGTTATAAATCATCGGCTTGTTGAGTATTTCCCACATTCTGAAATCATCTTAGTTCCTCATTCAAATATTTTTCAGCTTTACCTTTTCATCATTCTCTGGAACATTTTCCAAACTTTTCAACATGCTATGTTCTTTTGACCTAGAGCTAATTAAAAAACAATGTGCAGATGGTTTTGCTTGATTATATATTAAATATATCTGGAATTCTCAGTGTTTCTATTTGTGATTTCTTGGAGTATGTTCTATATTTTTCAGTGATAGAAGTTGTCATTCTCTCTGTTTTCAGATTTTGATATCAGTATTTTATATTTCCGATGAACTGTTAGCCAAGTCCCCATAGTATAATCCCAATTTGTGTATTGTAGTCACTATTATTCTCTTTTGCTAGACTGAGAAACAGACATAACAATCTAAACGATTATAAAAAAGGGAATTCATATATCTCCAAATTTAATCTAAGCTTGTGAGACAGTGCTGTATTTCAATTTCTAGTAATTTCTTGTGTGTTTTTATTTTGAATCGCAGGTCTTTTATTTAGTGTTTGTGTGTATCCATTGATTTTCAGTAGTTTATTCAACACGATTGACCTATTCATTCTAGGACTTACAGAACAAATGTTACTCTGGGTGGTTTTATGGCCACATGTAAAAAACTAGATGATCTTTCTACTTTGCATTGAGATATACTTTGTCTTCTAGTGGCTAGTCTTATTTTTTGATTCCATTAAAAGCTTTGAAATGTTGAAATCTTATAATCAACTAATAGTTGTAATGGATGCATGCCAAATAAATTTATTACTATATGAAATAAATATGGCTTGGTCCAACAAATGGTGGCTTGTCATTCTTGGTAACCCACAGTATCTATAAGGAAGTGATTTATAAGTTTAAAAAATTAATTATGGGGAACAAAGGCAAAATTTTGCTCTGTACAACCAGCATATTTAAAATTAGCGTATTTAAAATATTAAAATATTTTAATATTCTGTTTAGTCTGCAGCTTTTGTTAAAATCTTTTGTCACGTTTTAGTGCTGTGTGCTATACAATTAATTTCGTCAATAATTAAAACTTTCACTTAGAAGATTACTACTATTATACTTAGAGTATACATGTAGCTTAGTCTTATACCAAGAAGTTTCTAGACAGATTTTTGAACCTTTTTTTATTTATTTACTTATTTTTGAGGTACTGGAAATTGTACCCAGGGCCTAGAACATGCTAGGCAAACTGTCTACTACTGAGCTACTTCCCTAGCTCTTTCCATCTATTTTTTTAAAATTTTTTTTTTTTTTTTTAGTTGTAGATGGACACAATGCCTTTATTTTAATGTGGTGCTGAGGATTGAACCCAGTGCCTCACATGTGCTAGGCAAGCACTCTACCACTGAGCTACAACCCTAGCCCTCCATCTTTTTTATTTTGAGACAGGATCTTACTAAGTTGCGGAGGCTGGCCTTGAACTTGTGACCCTCCTGCCTTGGCCTCCTGAGTGGCTGGGAATATAGGCATATCCCACTCTACCCAACTGAATTTTATTTTCAAAGAAAGAATATTCTCCAAATATGGGTTATGAGGACCGATGAATAAACAGGAATGTGATGTTATAATTTAATGAATCTTTTTTATATTTTAGAAAATAATCTTTTGATTTTAGACTTTTATTGCCAAAGAGAAACTGTGAAGAGTTTTAAAGATGGTACTAAGATTTATTCTGTTGTTTATTCATTTATTTAATACTTATTTTTAGAACACATAATCTCTGCTTTTGTGGAGCTTAATAAATTCTAATATAAATGAAATTTTACACATATATGGGGGTAGTACTAAAGAGCACCATTGTAAGCAGGCAAGAAAGGAATAGAGGTAGGAGAGGAAGTTGGAAATTTTAAGAGCATGACTGGGGAAAGCCTCACTGAGAGGGTACTGTTTGATGAAAGGGCAGCCCATGTAAGGTCTGAGGAAAGAATATTGCAGATAGAAGGAACAGGCCAGAGGCCTTGAAGTGAGTGTGCCAGGTACATGTGAGAAGCAATGAGGAGGCCAGTGTTATAGTTCAGGCCAGCAAAGATTAATGATGGAAGACGAATGGGATGAGCTGTGTATTTCATGCAAGACTTGCAGATAAGACCATAGTGGCCTTTGTACAGAGCAGGATGAGAAGTGATTGGAGGGAGCAAAGGAGATAGTTACCTGACTTTTGTTTTAACACTTTCACTGTAGTCATTATGTTAAGAACAAATACCAGGAAGAGAGAGCAGAAATAAGAAAATCAATTCAGAGGTATTGGCCCATCGAGTTGACAATGGATTTGGAGTAAGGTGGTTGAATTCTGGATACATTTGGCATGTGAGAAAAGGAGACGAATTAAGGACGCCTCCTCAAATTCAGAGCTTTAACAATTTCAAGGATGTAATTACCATTAACAGAGGATAGGAGGGAGCAAGATTTGTAGGAAATAACAGGTGTTCAATTTTGGATATGTTTGAAATGAGACATTCAAGAAGAAATGTGGAATAAATAGGTGGATTAGTTTTGTCAGTCTGGATTTCAGAAGAGATGTCAAGGATGGAAATAAAATGCACATAGATAAAATTTGAAGCAGTAAGACTGGATGGGCTCCCTTATTGAGTAGGGGTTTCTTAGACCTCATCAAAAGGAAAGACTGAGAAATTAACTCCTTATGTGTTTCAACATTTAGACCAGAAAAGCCAGGAGTCTGTATAAGAGGAACAGCCAGAAAGGCAAGAGGAAGACCAAGTGTTTGGAAGCAGTGAGTGATCAGCTTTGTAAGGATGCTGCTGAGAGGTTAAGTTAGTTGAGAAATGACCATTGGTGTTAGCAATATGGTGTGGGTGAGTGGTCTTTGGTAGTCTTGAATGATGGTTTCAGTGCAGTGGTGGTGTGATGACCTGATTGACATGGAATTAGGAGATAATGGTAGACAGGTAACTTCCTAAGGAGTTTTGCTCCAGAAATTCTTCCTTCCTATGTCAGTTTTTCCTTCATTGCTGCATCTTTACCCTCAGTATCTAAGCTTATTGTTTTTATTTTCATTGGAAAAAAAAAAGAAAAAGAAAAGAGAAATGTAGAGACAGCAGGAATAAATGGGAAAGGACAGGATGTGGGTCGTCCCCCTTTTTATAATGGAAGGGTTAATAACATGCTTGTATACTGATGAGAAAGATTCAGCAGTGAGGGGGGAAAATGGTCCTAAATAGGTAAGAAAGGACTGGTCCTAGAAGTAGATTCAGTTTATCTTTCATAAAACATGAGAAGGATAGTGCCTGGACAGATACTGGCTAGTGGGAATTGTGCAAATTTTCTTCTGACTTTGTTTTCTCTTAAGTAGGAAGTAAGGTTATCTGTTGAGCATAAGACTGTAGATTGGAGGAATGAAGAGAGAGAACTAATAGAACTAATCTTCTACGAGCTTATGGTATATTTTGTGGGTATTGGAATTACCATAACTTATAAATATTGAAGATAGCGACAGTGAGGCTGAAGTTAAGATCCTTGTGAAACAAGAGGTTGTGTGCTCAGGAACAGTGAATGCCTGCAGTTAGTTGGAAGTATAAACTTCTGTGACATTTAAAACTGCGGTGTTTGTGAAGGGAGAGTGAAGGACATGCACCCAGTCTAAGCTGCCCTGGTGGTAGTATTTGAGAGTGCTGTAAGGGATGGCAGTGTTGTGAAAAACCTAGGCTAAAGCAAAGTGGCAGAGTTGAGATACAGATCTTGTTGGTTGACTGACTTTGGGGCACAGTGAAAGGGTTTCAGGAAACTGGGAAAAGGGGTCAGAAAAGAAGGGATTAAATATATAGTTTGGAAAGAGAAAATCATAGAGCGGTTTTGGATGTATACTGGAAGAGGATGATTATCCTAAATAAAAAAGAGCATGCAATGAAAGTAGCAAAGGTAAAGACTGTTTTAGTTGTACACTGGTGTATCATGAGCAAACAGAGAAGAATTTTTTTGTTTCCTTGTCTGCAACATTCTAAGAATAAGGCTATTTTCATTATTTAGACCTAGTGTTGTAAATTGAATGGCTTGTTTTGATTGTATGTTTTCCATGGTACCTTGTAAGGGTTGAAATGACTGTCAAATGAATGTCTTGACAAATATATGGCACATTAAGTTTGATCTCTGTGGCAGATTAAGCACAGCTTAAATTAATGAGTAAAAAAGTCACCATTAGTTGTAAATGCATGAGTTATTCTAATATCTTCTTAAAAGTGAAGATTTTTAATGCATCTTATATTTTATCAGGTTGCAGTATTTTACAGAGCTAGCCCAAGACACAAGATGAAAATTATCAAGGTAGGTGTCTAAAAATCAGATTGCTTAATTTCTCTATATAAAATGCTGCTACTTTGTTTTTTGTTATATTTGCATTACAAGGAGTATTGATAGAGCCTCAAAGTCGGAAGTATTGTAAAGCAAAACAGTCATCGCTTTCAAGAGCTTGATGTGGAAACACAAAGAATTTTACTGGGAAGATGTGGAAGAAAACTCTATGAAATATTTGCAAATACGGCCATCTTTACACAGTTAAATAGTGTAGCAGTATATTCTGACAGAGGTCCATAGCCAAATCATCCCAATGTGAGTGATGATAATTAGTTAAAAACTGAATAAATATAAGAAAAAAGCATTATAAGAGTGTGAACAGTATTTAAAATGCTATGGTTACTTAGATTAAACCATCAAATGTAGCCATGCATTGCTTAATAATAGGGCTATGGCTATGTTCTAGAAATGTATTATTAAAATGAATCCCCCCCACTGTTTGAATATCATGAGTATAATTAAACTTAGATGGTGTAGGCCAGAGCATGGCTTTTTTTTTTTTTTTTTGATACCATGGATTGAACCTAGGGTCACTTAACCACTGAGGCACATTCCAGCTCTTTTTTTTTGTATTTTATTTAGAGACAGGGTCTTGCTGATTTGCTTAGGGTCTCTCTAAGTTGCTGAGGCTGGCTTTGAACTTGCAATCTTTGTGTCTCAGCCTCCTGAGCTGCTGAGATTACAGGAGTGCACCACCCTGCCAGGCTCAGCATGTCCTCTTAATGCAGTCAAGAGATGTGTTAAACACAGGGGTGTGACACACCAAACTTGTTTTTTTTTTTTTTTTTTTTTTTTTTTTTAAGTAGTAGTATCCTCTAAAATAGTGATTGAAAGTATAGTAAATGTATAAACCAGTCATTTATTGTTATTATCAGGTATAGTGTTGTAAATTATATGCTGTATTTTTTTTATAACTGTCAGCACAGGTTTATATTAGCTTTACCATAAACATGAATAATGTGTTGTGCGACAATATTATGAGGACTTAGATGCTAATAATCATTACAAGTTCTTCAGCTCCATCCACTATGGTATATGTGAATATTATGTAGCACATTTCTGTATATAAAAGTAACTGTCAGTATTCAATGGGCTTAATTTATTAATGATGATAGACAGCTATTGTATATAGTTTTTCAGTTTTAGCACTTTTGACATTTGGACTAGATAATTCTTGGTTGTGAGGGGCTGTTTTGTGTATTGTAGAATGTTTCACAGCATTCTCAGCTGCTACTGGCTAGGTGCTGGTGGCATCCCCCAAACCAAGACAATCAAAAATACCTTCAAATATTGTTAGATTTCCTTGAGGAGACAAAATTGTCTCTTGCTGAGAATCATATATAGTTCATCTACTTAGATATAGTTCTCACAAATGGAAATATTAATAACAACTTTTCCTAAGCTTTATTCTATTAAAAACTCCACATATTTAAGCTTATTGAAAAATGGATTGATTGGATTATTTCTGTAAAAGAATAGTTGAGAGTGCTTGTTTAGCCCATTATTGTATGGAAACAACTTTATCATCAGGATTCTTCCCTCCACCCTGTTCCTGTTCCTCTTTAGTCTCTACAGAAGAATGGGTCGGTTGTGGCCATGACAGGGGATGGAGTAAATGATGCAGTTGCTCTGAAGGCTGCAGATATTGGAGTTGCAATGGGCCAGACTGGGACAGATGTTTGCAAAGAGGCAGCCGATATGATCCTGGTGGATGATGATTTCCAAACCATAATGTAAGCTTCGTTTCAGTGAATGCATATAAGAGAATCTTCTTCTATCCTTTTCTACATCTTTTCCACGATAATTCAACTGGAAAAGAATTAGTATTTAAACATTGACCAAGTTTCTAATTTCTAGACCAAATCATGTTTCTAGATAAATGTTTTCTGGCCTAATGTATAGTTCTAGAGAAAATGATTTGTATGGATTAAACAGACATAATAGATGGTTAGTCCTTATCTTTTAAGAAAGTGAGTGCCAGTGAAGTGTCACATTGTTCTGGGCACTAAAAACAATGGTACAATAGTGAACCTTCATTAGGGGCCTTTATTTTAGTTAAATTCAGGTTCTTAGAAATGTGCATATACATGACCTTACAGTAAGTATTAAAAATTATAAAATTCACACCCATACTTATTTCCTTATAACAGTAGTTGTTCATGTTGTTCTCATTTCATGACATAATTTGTTGAATTTGAATAGTTTTGTTTCATCCATAGTTTCCAATTGATTTAAGACTGCAGTTTAATACCCTGTGGAGTCAGTTTCACAGTGGTTAGGTGGAGATCATGTTAATCTCAACCTCTTAGATGACCGAACCTTGCTCATTGCAGTGTCAAATTATAAGTCCCTGTCCCAGGATGCTTTATTACCCAATAGTATCCTAAAGTGATGTACTTGAGAATGGGAGTTCAGAACTCAGAGCATTGCCAATCTCTTATAAAGATTTTTTTTTTTTCCTCTCTCCCTGCTTAGAGTTATATAAAAATCTGGGAAGAAAGGAGTTGTTTTAAAAAAAATACCTATTTTCCTGGATTGAGCCAAATGAAAGAATTTATGAGTTTTTGTAAATTAATGTTCTTTAATTCCTCTGTAGTGTGTAGCATATATACTTGTGTGTAGGAACAACAGATAGCTTAAATTCCATAATTCTTACATAGCACATTGATGTTTAATTCCTGATATATATTAATAAGAAAAATGAGCTTAGAGACATAGAGATGATTATCATTTTAGTATTTTAAATGTATAGCATTATGTGTAGAGGCAGTTTATTATTTTAATGTTCAAATGTCTTTAATAAGATTTATTAAAATTAATAAGAAATATAATGAAGTCAGCTTAGATAGATCTCAGCATATTTGATTTTAGTTCATTGGTAAAATAAATGTTTCCATATTCTAATCTTAATTATGTGAAGAAAATATTAGATTTTTTGTCTTTTATTTATTTGTTTTTGGTAATAGAGATTGAACACAGGGGTATTTTACCACTGAGTTACATCTTCAGCCCTTTTTGTTTTGAGACGGGTCTTGCTAAATTGCTTAGGGCATCATTAAGTTGCTGAGACTGGTCTGGAACTTGGGATCCTTGACTCCCAAGTTGTTTGGATTGCAGGTGTGTGCCACCATGCCTGGCTTAATAATTTATTTTTTAAATTGATTCTTTTAAATTTAAAAATTGATATTTTTAAATTGATATTTTTTAAATTGTAGTAGGTATTGAAAATCATTTAGAGATGACTTAAAAGCATGCAAGAGAATATGTAAACATATGCAAATACTGTGAAATTTTATATAGGGAATGGGAATTTTTATATATTAGTTGGAAATTTATTCTCAAAATAGCTTCACAGTCTTTTAGTACAGATGTAGCTTTATTTTTATATGAAGTTTTTCATTTTATCTTTACTTTTAAAATTTCAGGTCTGCAATTGAAGAGGGTAAAGGAATTTATAACAACATAAAAAATTTTGTTAGATTTCAACTGAGCACGTAAGTTTGCAAGATATTTGTAACCATGGGTCTTCTAGATAAATTATAGGAAAGTAGAACATACCTAGAAACTTCTGTGTATTTCTGCAGGGTTTTTGAAAGTAAGTTTTCTAAAGAGAAAATTAACTATACAGAAATGGCATGCTAAGTGGACTCTAAATATGATAATTAAATGTTTCTGTCATCATCAAAATATTTTGTTAACCCATTTTATCTGCAGTTTCCACATTTGTGGATTCAAGTATGTATAGAAAATATTTGGAAAAAAAATTCTGTACTGAAAATCTATAGACTTTCCTCTTTGTTTTTATACTGGAAATAATACAGTACAACAAAAATTTATATAGCATTACATTGTAGTAGGTATTGAAAATCATCTAGAGATGACTTAAAGCATGCAAGAGAATATGTAAACCTATATGCAAATACTTTGAAATTTTATATAGGGAATGGGAATTTGGTATTTCAGGGATTTCTAGAAACAACCCTCCATGGATACTGAGGAATTTGTTTAATAACTTCTGAAATATAAGGAGTGGAATGGGTCATATCTCAGTGTTTCTTCTTAGGGTTTTTTTTTTTTTTTTTTTTTAAATAGTAGTGGTTTTCTGTAGCCAAAAAGAAAACAGTTGAATATTGGTGAAACTGTTACATAGATTTTAAAAATTTCCCCTCTTTGCTGTTGTTAAACATATTTTTCTAAATAATGTTAGATTTTAAAAGTTCACATGAATGAAGCATAGGTTACTTCTTTTAAAATTATAGTAGTAACATAAGCTTTTTGAATGGTAGAAAATAAATATTACCACAAATTCAATAGGAAATTTACTCTGCTGACAGATTAAATGACTCTCTTTTTCAACAGGAGTATAGCAGCATTAACTTTAATCTCATTGGCTACATTAATGAACTTTCCTAATCCTCTCAATGCAATGCAGATTTTGTGGATCAATATTATTATGGATGGACCCCCAGCTCAGAGGTAAGGTTTTTCGTGCTTGAACTAGAAAGATATGGAAACTGTGATGCCCCGATGTAAAATTTTATTATGAATAATGTTGGAAATTTGCAATAGCATATAAATTGTGTGATATGTGCATATTATTTATTCTCTTTGAATGTTTATTCATGCAGTATGGATCTGAAGCTTTATGCTATGTCACACATATACTTTGGTTGAAAACATATCAGAGAATAGATGCAGTCCCTGTCCTGTAGTAAGCTTTTTTATTGCTAAGAATGGAATGGAATGGAAAAGCGTCTGAGTTCGGCATCATTACCTAGGTTCTGTGTCAATACTAGAAACTTGGAAAGTATTGAAGAATTTGAGTATCTATTTTATTTTATAATAATGGGGTAGTGGAGTGATACGTATCATTAGCCATTGCAATCTATCATCCTAGTCAAAACTCCATTTATGAAAGATATTGCAAAGCTCTCTTGGTAGGTCATACATTTGAAATAAATAAATTTACATGTAAATAAAATTGTGCAGTTTTTTGAAAGCCGATTGTCATTTGTCTATCAAACTATACCAGATATGTAAGTGTAAAAGAGGAGAGAAATAGTGATAAAATCAATGATTGAGTTTTGTTTTTGAGAGGGGGTTGTTATGTTGATCTTGCTATCCATAAACGCTTGGGCTCAAGGAATCCTCACGTCAGGCCCGCCTTACATGGGACTATAGGTGTTTACTGGTACAACTAGCAGTGGTTATTTTTGTCTAGATAATAATTTTTTATTTTTCTTTTTAAAAAAATATTTATTTATTTTTAGTTGTTGTTGGGTACAATACCTTTATTTATTCATTTTTATGTGGTGCTAAAAATCGAACCCAGGGCCTCACACATGATAGGTGAGTGCTGTATCGCTGACCCACAATCCCAGCCCCTAAGTTTTTCTTAAGATTCAACATTTTGTTTTTGTAAGAAGGCATTTAGATTTCTGTATAATTAAATTTAGTTAGTTTTAAAAGTACAAATTGAGGCCTTAACACTTAAAGTAATTCATTTTTCTGTTTGCTTTTAAGTCTTGGAGTAGAACCAGTGGATAAAGATGTCATTCGTAAACCTCCTCGCAACTGGAAGGACAGCATTTTGACTAAAAATTTGATACTTAAAATACTTGTTTCATCAGTAATTATTGTTTGTGGGACTTTATTTGTCTTCTGGCGTGAGGTATATTCACTGGATAAGTAGCTATATTATGCATTTTGTATGATAGGATTCTTAGTTATTTTGGTGTGTTATGTAGAAAGCTGGTGAGTTAAGAGACCTTTTTGAAAAAGTATGACAAAAGCATTTTAAGATTTGATTTAATTCTCTGGCTTAATAAAATTGTTGGCTTAGGACTTGAAATCATTTAAATTTGCAGAGCCATATGACACAATAAAAGTTAATACATGTAAATTTGAGCAGTAAAAAATCTGAGCCTTTGATAGCTACTTTATTGTAATTAAATAATAAATGTTTTAATACTCAGTATATAGTTCATGAAAAGATTTTTTTTTACTTTTAATTATCTAGACTATAATCGTTCACTGGCTATTGGAAATTTAAGTAACTTGGATGTTTCACATCTTAGACTAAAGCTACTTATCATAATGGAAGGAAAATATTAATGTTTTGAAAGCATATATGGTCATTTGATTTAGCATTGAGAGTCATTTTGTTTTTTTCCTCTTGACAGCTGCGAGACAATGTTATCACACCTCGAGACACAACAATGACGTTCACATGCTTTGTGTTTTTTGACATGTTTAATGCACTAAGTTCCAGATCTCAGGTATGCGTCATTGATCTTAGCTGATTGGCCCAACTGAGTAGAGCTTCTTTTCTTACTGAGTGAGGCAAGGAGTATGGGCTTTTAGCTTTGCTTGGTTTTGTAGCCACAGATTACAGCCCCAGATACAGCCTTCTTACTAACTTGTGCCATTGGTGAACAATAAGGTTGAAGCATTTGGGGAACTAAGCCTTACCTTTAACTCAAAGATCAAAGCAAATCACAGATGTGTGTCTTTCTTCCTTTCTCTTATAAGTTGTAGCTATAGATAGATTCAGGTTAACATTATCTCAACATAGGACAAACCTCATAGACTCTGCTAAAATGATATGTCTCATATATGCAGTAAGGACAAGAACAATTTGATTGCCTCACTCTGTCAGTGAGTCTAAGTTTAGCATATTTAATTTTGCTTTCCTTTACAAGTCTTACAGTAGGTGTGATTGCTGCTTTTTGGTCTTAAAGTGTTTTAATAGAATATAATAGGTTAGAACCTTAAGGATACTTTTTTAGAGCATATTGTTCTTGAGAACTAGTTCTATTTGAGGCATTGACTATTTGTTTTAACTTAAAGCACTTTATATATTCTTAACTGTAACTGTTACTATTTGCCATACTAGAACTTTGTAAGAATGGTGGATTATCACTAATTTTGAGACTGTTATGAATAAGCCTTAGTATTTGTGTTTTTGTTTTATGAAAGACAGTTTTACTTTTTCTATATATACATTACTAGGTCCATTCTTCAAGATTTTACATTATCTTCTGCAGTGAATGGATAGGAAAGACTTAGCAAAATATAAATTTTATTAGTGCTTTGGGATGCTGAAGTAAGTTTCCTTTCTTTTTATGGTCTCATTTATATAGTCTCACTCTTTTTAAGCAAGCCCTTTTTTGATAAATAAAAGTTTGCTTTAAAATTCACCTTTCTTCTCCCTGAATTATTCCAAAGTAATAGATAGAATTAAAAGATTTTTTTTGGTATTGGTAATATATAATTCAGAGGTAATAAATGATACTAATTATTAAAAATTGAAATTAAGTATGAAAATAAACAAATTATTTATATGAACAAAGAGTAATAACTGAACTCTCTGCTTTTCCAACAGACCAAATCTGTGTTTGAGATTGGACTCTGCAGTAATAAAATGTTTTGTTATGCAGTTCTTGGATCCATTATGGGACAATTACTAGTTATTTACTTCCCTCCACTTCAGAAGGTTTTTCAGACGGAGAGCCTGAGTATACTGGGTAAAAGATGTTATCTTTATATATTTTAGGTGAATTATATTTTACAATGTTTGTGCTAATAATTCTTTTAAGATAGTGAAATGTGAAAGATAACTTGACATGACCTGGAAAAAAGGAGTGCTTCTTTTTTCATTTGGGGAAGTTCAGGGGAGTTATTCTCCTAACTCTAGGCATAAATTTGCATTTTTTCCTTTTAATTTGTGGTAATGCAGATTAAACCC
Source organism: Marmota monax (assembly GCF_021218885.2). Classification (NCBI taxonomy): domain Eukaryota; kingdom Metazoa; phylum Chordata; class Mammalia; order Rodentia; family Sciuridae; genus Marmota; species Marmota monax. Next base: position 24,141,255 of record NW_026695215.1, on the reverse strand, counting down.
AGGGCTTTGAGCATTGCAGGCAAAAACTCTTACCATTGAGCTACATCCTTAGGCCTTATTTTATTTCGAGATAGAATCTTGCTTAGTTGCCCAGGCTAGCCTTGAACTTGTGATTCTTTTGCCTAAGCCTCCTGAGTCGCTGGGATTACAGGTGTGCACCACTGTGTCTGACCTGTTTTTTTCTTTTTTACAGATTATTAATTGTTATAAAATCATATTTAATGATTCGGAAATATAGCAAACTGAAACATATTATAAAGTAGTTAGCCAGGCACTGTGGTGTACTCCTATAATCCCAGCGGCTCTGGAGGCTTAGGCAGGAGGATCACAAGTTCAAAGCCAGCCTCAACAATCTAGTGAAGGCCCTAAGCAACTTAGTGAGACCCTGTCTCCAAGAAACAAAGGGGTGGGTGGGTGGAGTGGCTCAGGTTGTATCTCAGTAGTTAAGCAAATTCCTGGTATCCAAAAAAAATAATTGTAGTTTATAACTTTTTCCCATCTTATAAGAAGAAAGAACTAGATGTAATGTCAGTAAAAACAAATTGTTTTTGTTTAAAATTCTAATTTTTGATAACTGATCTTGTTATTTTTGTTCATTCTTATTTCATGAAATATCAGTTTGGTCCTGAAAGCATAAAGTTTTATAATTCTATGAATTACACTTATTTTTTCATATACCATGCATTAAACATGAACTACAGAACGTTTAAAAAATTCATTTTCTTGAGACTGGGGTTGTGGCTTAGGGTAGAGGGCTCTCCTGACACACATATTTGATCCTTAGCACCACTAAAAATAAATAAAGTCATTTGTCCATCTATAACTAAAAACAGATATTAAAATTTTTTAAAAAATTTATTTTCTTGGGCTGGGATTGTTGCTTAGTGGTAGAGCACTTAACTAGCTTGTGTAAAGCACTGGGTTTGGTCCTCAATACCACATAAAAATAAATAAAATAAAGGTATTGTGTCCATCTACTAACTGAAAAAAATATTTTAAAAATTCATTTTTCTATGTAAGTTTGAGGAATAAAGAATATTTAATGGGAATGCTATCTTTAATTCTTGGATTTTAAAGTTAATTTGAAAAGTTACAATATCTCACTTTATTTTTTGGTGTAAGTTAACATTTACTTTAAAATTGAACTTTTTAAATTTCATTATTTTAATTTCATATCCAAATTGCTTCCTTTAAAAACTGTTTTAAGCATTTTTAAAAGCAATTAAAAAGAATTGAGATAGTGTGGATACTATTGGAATAGTCTTTTAGGCTTTGAAGTTGAACATATTGCTGCAGAATATTTAATTTTCAGATAGGTATTTTCAGTCAAATTGGTTACTACTTCTTGAGTAGTACTTTTTAAAAGGATGGTGAGGGTAATGATATTTTCTTCATGAAATAATTGTGAAAAATATATTTTTAAAACTGGTAAATTGCTAGAAAAATGTAAGCTGCTAGCTTTGTGACTCTAAGTGTCAAAGATTTGTAAAACCCACCTTATTTTCTCTTGCAGATCTGTTGTTTCTTTTGGGTCTCACCTCTTCAGTGTGCATAGTGTCAGAAATTATAAAGAAGGTTGAAAGGAGCAGGGAAAAGATCCAGAAGCATGTTAGTTCGACATCGTCGTCTTTTCTTGAAGTATGATGCATATTGCATTCTTTTATTTGCAAACTAGGAATTGCAGTCTGAGGATCATTTAGAAGGGCAAGTTCAAGAGGATAATGAAGATTTGAGAACTTTTAAACTTTTCATTGACTAAAATGAACATTAATGTTAAAGACTTGATTTGAAACTTTATCCTGCTGGCAGTCCCAAATGAAATTATGCAACTTTGATAACATATTCCTTGATTTAAATTGGCTTTTGCAATTGAGTGAGATTTTATAAAGCATATGGGGCAGTAACTTAATTAAAAAAAAGAGGAAAAACATAAACCACCTTCTGCACTTAAACAAGTCTAACGTACAAATACACTATCTATCTTAGATAGATATAAATATTTTTTTTATTTTTAAATATTGTACTATTTATGGTGGTGGGGCTTTCTTACTAATACACAAATAAATTTAATCATTTCAAAAGGCATTCTATATGATTTAGAAGTCGATTCCCAGGAGTGCCATATTTCAGCTACTGTATGTCCTTTTTCCTGCAACATAAGCAGCTCAGATACCTTGTGCTACCATTTTTGTATTTCAGGTTTATTGCACAGGATGTGACCACTGTCAGATCACTGTTCTTTTCTTTCTTTTTGTGATTGAAAAGCATATACTGCAATTTGAAGTAAATGTTTGCTTTTCTTAGTGTAAATGGTTGCTGCTTTGTTTTTTAAATTAAGGTGTAAGTCTTTGGTTTAGCAGAATTAATGCAAGGCTATCAAGTGGCATTCTGGTTATAGTAACAGTATCTATAGTTGAAATAGTCAAAAACATTTGAGAGTGGAATGAAATTTATAATGAATTTTATTAACATGTCTCCTTTTTGAGTTAAATACAAATATATACTTTGTCAAATATCATCCTCTAAATATAAATCTAATTCAGCTGAATAACTGAATTTTATTATTTTTACTATTTTGTATGTGTATTTTTAAGTACATTTCTTAGGAAGTATAGACTACTATACTAAAAGAATAAAAAGTCCCAACCTGGTACATGGTTTATGAACCAGGGCATTCAGGGAAGATCCCGTGCTGGCTTGCTCTTCATACATCTTCTAGGCAGCTTCTTTGGCATCGGTTGTAGCACAATCCTGAATCTGTCCCTTCTACTTCCACCATTTGTTCTCTATCTTCTTTTTGTTTCACTGGCTTACTAGAGAAACAGATGTATCTTCTTTGCATAATGCCATCAGATTTTATAAAAGCTTGATAGGTGTAACTAATTTTGTTTTGAATGTGTAGCAAATTTGGGCCAAAAATTCAAAACCAGATATCCATTCTCCTGTTGAATATTTCTCTGTATAAAGAGAAATGGCTTCAGATTCTTACAGGTTTAATTCTTCTTGAAGTTAGTGAATTCTGTATTTTGTAAACTGTCAGAATAAACCATTCTCAAGCTTTTATTCAATATTAAATTGCAAGTGTTAGTTTTGAAATACTAGGGAAAATATCCACTATTTGAGCCCTTAATACTGAAAAGTAAGCACGAGGAGATGAGTTGTCTGCATTCTTTTTCTTTACTCTTTCAGGCTGAATGTTCAAATGTATATTATTCTCTCTCATTAGCTGGAACATCAAAGCCATTGTTTGGTCAACTCTCTCTTTAGCGATTTGATATCTAATTCCTAAATTTTGTAATGATTTTTATTCTCTGTTACAAAGACATAAAGTACATGTTAGGTGCACATCGTCTTTTGTTTTGCATTTTAGGTTCAGAATAAGACATGTATCAAATTAATGTGCCAGTCTTTTCATTTGGATTTTGATCTATAAAAATAAAAGGATTTTATCATAAGTTAATCATCTCCTAATTAACACTGTTAGCATTAAGATAATCTGGATGCTGAAGATATGGAAATACTTTGATTTCAAAGGAAGTAAAATATATAGTGCAGATCCAAATTTTTTTTGTTATATGTTAATCTAAACTAGCATGCGTGATTTAAATGTGTTAATATTGAAATTTTTAATTTTTGCCCTATTTTCTAGTCCTAGAACTCTTAGAGTCTCTATTGATAAAATTTGATTATTTTTCATTGTTACACTACTTTATGCAGTTTTTGACCCTGTAGTGACTAAACATCAGAGAAGAAAAGAATTTGAAATAGAAGTAATGTACTGATGAGGTAGATAATTCTCAAATGATAAAAACTGGCCACAAAAAAATAAGGCTGATCACATCTGTGCTGGGCATTGCATAGCCCAGAATGAAACAAAAACGAAACTACACAACTCAAAGACTTTCCCCTCTCCAATTCAGCCTTTATTTAATAGCATTAAACTACCCGTACAGGGATGACATGTTTTTAATCTTTCATATCCACACATGGTATATCTGTTCAATTATAATTTTTTTGATCACTTTCACATAGTGTATAAGTGAGCATTGGCCACATGTAAAATAGTTGTTTTGCTGAAATGAATAGGTAATATACAATGAACATCATTTTTAAGTACCTTAATTAGGTTTACCCTTTTTTCTGCCTTTGTTGGTTGGCAGTTGATACGCAATTTACTTCCATATGTGATTCACCCAAGAAGTTAGGTGGATGAATTGATTATTTTTTTATGAAACATTTATTTAGTATCTGAGTCTACCAGGAGTGGAGAAATAATGGCATCCCTGCTCTTCAGAAGCTCATGGACAAAGATAGTAGGTGGTAAAATTGATAACAAGCTATTTCAAGAAAGTTAATAGTGATCTCTGCATATTTATTTAAAAAGTACACATTCATTAAAATTAATACAGCACAGATGCACTAGAATTTTCTTTTGACATTGGCATTTGAGAATCTTTGAAGTGGTTTTTCAAAGCTCCTAAAATCTAAACAGTAGCTTATTTGCATATTAAAATATGGTATGGATAAATATTAATTCTAACTGGTATGTGTCTGAACAGATTATCCTGATTTGTTAAGCTTCCTTGATCTTATCATTTGATATGACTGTTGTCAGTGGAATTAGTCTATTTGGGTTAATAATTTGAATGAATTACTGGTGGTAATTGTAGGCAGACGTACTGTCATGGGGGTGTGCCTTGGGGAGTATTTATTTTGTCCCTGGCTCCACCCACCTCTCTCCTTCCTTCCTGGCTGCCCTGAGTGGAGGTGCCCTTTTGCCATGATTTTCTGCTTCACTCCAGGCCCAGAGCAGTGGAGTCAGCTGAGCATGGGTTAAACCTCTGAGACCGCAAGCCCAAATAAACCTTTCCTCCTCTAAGTTGTGTTGATAATACAAATGGGACACAGGTCCATTTGAAATGTGAGATTTATAGTAGCCTTTTAGATTTCCCACTGGACATATTAGATGAGGTTTCTAAAGCAGAGAATCAAAGCCAGGGCAAATTATAAGCTAGTAAAAAAACAATTTCCCTTTAACCCCCTCCCCCCCCCCATTTTGATTTTTGCTAAAATTAAAGCACTAAATGAGAGTATACCCAGCTTTGGCAGAGTAAGAATTTTTTTTTTTTTTTTAAGTTCCTTTAACATAGTGATTACTTAATCAGCAAACAATTGTCTAAACTCACACTGCAAGGGGCAAAGATAAGCACATTGAAGTCTTCTTTGTTATAGAGCTTTACAAATGAGTCTGTTATTAAGGTTATAAGTTGGAAAACACTGATGTAAATAATTGGTTGCACATCATTTTGGTATTTGCAGTAAAACATCTAAGATGCATATTGTAGGTATGTTGAAGAACTGCATAACTTAGAATTGAGTTTACTGTTCAGTGAGCATTAACGTTAGAAAATATCTGCTTGCTCCGAACAAGTAATTGTGGTAGGATAGTAGAAAACAATGTCTTTTGATGCCTTTTCCATCTTACTCATAATTCTTTGGATCTTTCTAGCTTCATATCCCATTCAATGAGCCTAGACAATCTACTTCTAGATCTTTGGGTGCAGAATTTCTTACTTCTTGAAATTCTTGCCTCAATTTTGAGAATCAGAATGGTTTGTGTTTTGTGCTAGGGATTGAACCCAAAGCTTCAGCCATGCTAGGCAAGCAGTCTACCACTAAGCTACATCCTCAGCCAAGAATCAGAATTTTTACCTATATTTCAAATCCTAGTTGAAATGCCAACCAAGATGGTCTTTTCAGATTGCTTGAAAGGGAGTAGGCGTCTATATGTGTGTGTGTCGTAGTACAATTCCTTGTAAATAATATTACAAGGCAGCCACAAAATTGAGCATAAAAAATGTGTTTTTATTTTTTAGAAAACATTAAAAATATAAGTCCAAGCCACTTCGTTGATAAAGCTAGACAGAAATTTGGTAAAATTGTATTTTTTTATTAACGATAAAGTTAAGTTGAAGTTGGGACAGAAAAGTGGAAACAAGTATTTTGAGCCATTTTGATTCTTTGAAATTATTTCTTAAATCTATCATTGGGCACATATGCCTGAATGTATATGATGTGTTAGTAATGGCCTTTATTTGTACAACTGCTCCAGATAGTGACTTTTGTATTCTTAAGCCATTTTGCTCAATTCTAGCCAAATTGACCAATGTTCTTACCCATGGTTTTGTAATGGCTCCATGGTTGTTAGATCTGGCAGAATTTCCATTCATATCTAACCCACAGTTGCCCCATCACCAGTATTTCTTAAGCAGTTAATGGTATTGTTGAATAATATAACCTTGTGCATAGAAACCATGTTTCATAGTATTGTGAGCACTTGGTGCTGGAAATTGGGCAGATAGTGTACATGTATACCAAAAATTCATTTTTGGGCTCTGTATTTCTAGCTTTTGAACTCAATATGTGCTTTTTATAAAAAGCAGTTGTAAGTGGACACAGCACCTTTATTTATTTATCTATCCACTTGTTTGCTTGTTTTATTTATTTATTTATTTATATGTGGTGCTGAAGATTGAGCTCAGTGCCTCGCACGTGCTAGGCAAGAACTCTACCACTGAGCCACAACCCCAGTCCCTCAATATGTGCTTTTAAATAGTTTTTTTTTTTTTTAAATACAGATCTATTCAACCATGTTAAAGGTAATTGTCTATTAAAATCTTCTGTGATAAATACACTGAAGTGTACTTTAGTTGAGAAGTGGCAATTTGGAGTCTTCTTATGGTCGTTAAAAAAATACTATGCCTTGACTACCCTTTTTCATCAGTCTGCATCTTACAGGCATAATATGAAATACTTGGTGTGCAAGTCTTACAAAACTGTCCTTGGAGCAGCATACTGCAGGCTGTAACTAAATAGGTGATTATGTAGAAAATGTATGCCTAATAGGAAAAACATGACAAATTTTACATTTAAGTAGTGTTAGATCAATTTTAGGATGGTATAAATTGTGTTTTCATACATATTGTTTTCTAATATGGCTGCATTATAGGATGACATTAGATTTTTAAGTATCTTTCTACATGGCTGGTCTGGATGGCCCATGAATTAGCTAGAGGTGTTAAAAGTTAGAGAAACAGTTTATTGTAATCCTCCTTAATTCACCCACATGGAGCTGTTTGTTTTGGTGTTGACAAATGATGCCATTTGGGACAAGTCTGCATGCTGACCATTTTTGTAAATAAAGTTTTCTTGGAACACAGCTACACACATTGATTTATATTTTGGTCATTCATACTACAATAGTAAAAGTGAGTAGTTGGAGTAGGGACCATATGGCTCCAAAAAGCCTAAATTACTTAACTATTTGACCTTTTATAGAAAAAGCTTACCCACTCCTGTAGTTACCCAGGAAGAAGAAAATAGACCTGTACATTGCATTCACTGGACTGGGAAAGAAATGGCATCAATTTTTCTACTCTCCAGTATCCCAGCAGGTTGTTCTCTCTGGGACAGATGCATTTGGTAGCAGATATAATTTCAGTCTGTGAGTCTCCCATCGGGCTCCTATGTGGAGTATGTCTCAGATTGTTCCCAAAACATCATCAACAGGGAGGATGTGTTTACTGTTAGTAGTCCCAGCAATTACCAAGACTGCTGCTTGTTCTTCTACTGGGTGGAGTGTTCTGATATGCTCTCCCAGCTGAGTTTTGTTCCTAAACTTCCTCCCTGTTTCTCTTCTTTACACCTCTTTCTGCTCCTGTGTGGCCTGTCAGTTCTCTCCTACCTTCCTGGATACAAAAGAGAAAGTAGATGCTTCCCAGAGAAAAAGGCTTTAATTTGAATAAGCTAAAGTATATTTTATCTTAGAGAAGAAAATATTTAATAAGCAGAAACCAAAATATCCTAACAGTTCAGTCTTAGGGGAAAATATACTGATTTAATGGAACATTCTAAACCCAGATGTATTTACATAGTATTTATCATTTCTAAGGTAAAATGATGACAGTATTTCTCAGTAAATTCTTATAATCCACTCCTGGCCCTCCTATAACTTCTTGCTTTATAAAATAGATAATGGCTCATAATAGGGTTAGTTTAGTTTGCTTTAAAAAAAACAAACAATTTTCATAAGTCTGTGAGCTAGATGGCCTATTGTACTTTGTGATGAGAAACCTGGGTTTTGGATTGACACCATTCCCAGATTTCGCCCCAGAGGTGCTTATTTTTTCCTTGAGGCCATCAAAGGAATGTTGAAAGCATCTCAATGGAAAAAGTACAATGTAGACATTGGATACATTTGTAAATAGAGGATTAGGAGAGGAAATTTAGCATTCAAAGATCCAGATTTTTCCTATAGAAAGGGGACTCCAGACATACATCCAACTGCCTGACAGATGTCTCCACTTCAGTGCCTGAAAAGTATTTTTAACTTAACATATTCACAGAAGAATCCCTAATTCTACTTCTTAACCCTACACAAATGAGTGACAATGGAGTGGGAAATTTAAAAACAGAAGTTAGCTGCTACTATTTTAATGAAGATATAAAAATTTTGTGTTATTTCAGGTTTGGCAGTACTTTGTAGCATCTCTTATTGTTATACTGCCCCCCGCCCTTGAGTAATGTTAACATGTTATTTACTTTAAAAAAATGTTTCCACATTTTTTCAGGGCAAATTCATCTGCTCATGTGTAGATTATATTACCCCTTCTCCCTCATTACATATAGTTATTCTATAACCATGATAGCAAACATTGGGACATTACAAAGTAGACTTCCTGTTTTTCTTATCATCAACTTTCTTTGATTTAGTCCCTATAATATGACCCAGACAGGAAATTCAGGGGGAATTCAGGAGGAGAGCAGTGCCTTCATAGAAACACTGTTGGTTTTCCAGATTCAAGTACCAGCACCTTAGTTAATGATCCAAAAATTATTAATATGTACAGACCACCTGCAAAGTTTTCCTAATCTTGTGTGGTAACTCATATGATGGCATAACTTTTACAGTTACAAATTGTCAAAATTATTGGTACATTCTAATTTTTTGAAATGAAAAATACTATTAAGTGTGTGTAAGTTGAAACTTAAAACAGCCCCTGGCAAAAAAAAAAAAAAAAAAAAAGAAAACAACACCACCACCCCCAAATTCCTAGGTATTCCCCTATTCCAATGACAATGGGTAATTCTGCACACAGAAATCTCCATGTGTCTCAAAAGTGAGAATAGGAAAATAGTTTCTTAAACTATGTGTGTGTATGTGTATTAATAGTTTCTTATATTTTTTCAACCAAATATATAAATTGTTGCCAGGATTAGTAAGAATAGAAGAGATGTATAGTGCTACACATTCATTTGAAATTTGATTTTTCTCCCTGAAATTAAAGTTCAGTGAAAGTAGCTGAAGCACTTTTCATATTATAATTCATCTGTTCTGTCATTTTAACACCCTGATGTATGGCTTGGTACAATCATGTCTTTGAATTTAAAAAACTTCCTTCTTCAACTTGAGGTACTCATCTTAGAACTTTATAGCTGGATGGATTTGAACTTTAGCATTTTTTAGACATCTGGACAGAAAAAGTAACTTGTCCTATATGGCTCAGAAAGCTGTTGCTGAAAATGAGAAGGTATGTTTTTAATACTTTTGGTCCTAGAGAAATAGTAATTTCAAATTGGTACAAGATGCACAATGACTTTTAGGTGTCATGACTGAAATACATCATCTAAATACATCTGGCTTATCTTTAAACAATTTCACTTATGGACGATTCTCATTTTATAGGGAGGGCAACTGAGACATTCTCTGATTAATTTGTTTTTATACACAAAGGAACAAAAATTTTAGGGTCTTTCAGGTGATAAAGTCTTTATCTTCTAAAATTATAATTAATTTAATTATGAATACCAAGTATTCCACCCATATCCATTCCATCAAAAATACAAGGTTGCCACATTGGAGTGTGGTACTAGTAAGTGTTCTTTTATAGAAATGAAATCCTTTTACCCGGTCTGGGTGGGGCTGCTTTCCAGTTGCTGCTCTGGTTTGCCAGGTAGCCAAACAGCATGTGGTAGAGGGGAGCCTCCAATGATACCTGGCAACCTTACTAGGGGAAAGCTGGATTTGGCCTTCTTAAGGCTATAGAGTAGGGCCAGGATATAACCCTGACAGTTGCAGGAAGAGATTCCTAGGAAGTGGTAATATCTATTTTTTAGTTATTTTCCCTCTATCTTTAAACATACCCAGCACTCTTTTCAAATTGAGTTTTGAAAAAAATACAGAAAATTCCTTGACAACAGGAAAAAGAGCTGGAGGGACACAAATAATCAATATGGCATTAATTCCTTCTGGTCTTCATGTTCTGATTTAGAGCTTATCTGCCCTTTCATTCTCTTGGTAGTTCTCCATTCTTTCCAGTGTGGCCTCAGTGTCACACCTCTTTCCCTTTTTTTCTTAGCCATGTTCTTATCTCATTTGCCTTTGCAGAATTCTACTCTTAGCTTTGATAACTCTGGTCTCATGGCATCTTACTCTTTGTGCTGCTCGGCACTCACTCACTTCCCAGATCCCTGGCTTCACTCTTGGTTTTCATGTGTGGACATAACAGTGGTTGTTGTTTATCACCCATTGCTAAGTACACAGGCACTTAAAAATATTATTTTATCTTTAGACAATTTCACTTATGGACAATTCTCATTTTATAGGAAGGGCAACTGAGACATTCTCCGATTAATTTGTTTTTATACACAAAGGAACAAAAATTTTAGGGTCTTTCAGGTGATAAAGATCTTTATCTTCTAAAATTATAATTAATTTGAATTAGAAATTCAAATTGAAAAAGTAAAGTTAACTTGAATTCTTTTTCCATGATGATCAGTTGGCATAAAAGAACTATAGAGATATTTACAGATGAATGAATTTTCAAGATCCAGGTAACTCAAAATGAACTTGTACAAAATAGACTTAAAATATCATTATCACTAAGTACAGAGCATGATTACATTATATAAAGTAAATGGTTTTTTTCTCTAATTTTACCCCTAAAATTTATTCATCTTAGCTGTCCAGAGTTCTTTTTGTTACTTGAACTGCTAATCGAATACTACATTTCTAAAGCCTCAGGTGAGATTTCATTTGCTAGAACTAAATCAGAAAGAGCAGGACTGATTGCCCGGTGCAGTGCACATACCTGGAATCCCAAGGATCTGGAGGCTGAGGCAGGAGAAACACAAGTTCAAGGCTAGCCTTGGCAACTTAGTGAGACCCTGTCTCAAAATTGAAAGGGCTGGGGAGATATATGTATATATATTCTCAGTAGTACAATGCCCCTGGGTTCAATCCCTAATACTGCAAAAACTACCAAACAAAAAACACCAGGACTTACCTAAAGACATGATTGACAACAGGAAACATTGTAGAAGTGGAACATGGGACATATCACATTCTGCATTTACATAGGTGTTCTCATTTTCTCCTTTTCCTGATCTGAATTTAATCCTATCTCTTCAATCAAGCCAGGCCTTAAGTCATGTCTGGGAGTCCTGTGGTTTAACCTCTTCCTGGTAATTGCAGTCTCCTTGTAGCATTCAGTCTTGTCTTTACAATTTTGTACCCGACAGACTGTTTTATAAAATATTCTTGTTATTTCATTGTGTATTGTCTTCAGAGCAGCTTAAACAAGAAGTCTTTTGAGGATCAGGTATATATCCTCATTCTGTGGTGACCCTCCTTAGACCACCCTGTGTAATGCCCATGACCTCTCAGCTAATACAGAAGGTTTAACACCGAGTTACCCCAGAGTAAGAGAGAATTGACTTTTTTTTTTGGTACCAGGGATTGAACTCAGGGGCACTCAATCACTGAACCACAACTGAGCCCTGTTTTGTATTTTATTTAGAGACAGGGTCTCACTGAGTTGCATAGTGCCTCGCTGTTGCTGAGGCTGGCTTTGAACTCAAGATTCTCCTCCCTCAGCCTCCCGAGCCACTGGGATTACAGGCATGTGCCCCTGTACCTGGCTTGGACATTAGATTCTTAACCCCTTTACTGCAAGGTGGGATAATTTCAAGTAAAAAGCCCAGATTACAATGGCCAGAGAAGGAAATCTGACTTCTTTTTGCTAAAGGAGAACCCATTAAGTGAAGGGAAAAGACAGTTGATGTAGTTCAGTTGACTTTCAATTAAACTCTGTAGCCCATATACTCTCAATTTGCTGCCTACCAAACAAGTTAATTGCCAAAGTGGAAATGGTTTTCCATGCAGGGTAGTTTGATTTTCAAAAGAAGTATTGATAATTCAGGAAATAGGACATTATAATTTCTAGATCAGCCCCAAACTCTAGGAATCAAGGAAGAGAGAATTTTGGATAACATGATTATTGTTCCTGTTAGATCCACTGTTTGTGGTTAAAACACACTTCATAAAAACAGATAAGCTCTTTCCTTGATCTTTCTAAGAATGAAACATCTCTTTGGAGATATAAAAACCTAAGTAGCCCTCTGCATTCTTCCTAAAATGATAAAGATATTTCCTTATTTCAAAACTCTCACTTGAAATGGAAGCAGCATTGAACACTCCAAATGCAAATGACATTGCTTTACCCTTTGTAAATGGCTAAAACCAGTCAACACTTGCAAGGTATGTATGACATTGCCTGGTGCTGGGCTTATTCTGAGGTGTGGTATTTCAAGGAAAGTGTAGAGAATTGTTTACTGGATATCAGGAATAGGGCATGGGCTTGTTCAAAATGCCAGTTGAACACATCTTTAGATTACTGATGGAGAATATGCCAGTGGAAGAAGAGAGGACGAACACAGCTGTGTGAACAGATGAAGGTTGGAATACTTTCAGATCTTGCCCAAATGTATTGAATCATTCTACTTGTTTATTTTTACTTTCGTGTTCTTTATTTGGAACTGGCCAGCACTTTTATATCTGTTGGTATTTGTAATGTTAGCAGCCTCTAGTATTTTCTAGAATGGTGCCTTTCAAACTTTTTTGATTACAGTAAAAAATAATTTTTCATAACCGCTTAATATATGTATCTGATATTTTCTAGACTAATTTTTTTCATTTAAAAAATGTTGGTTAGGAGTTGGGGATGTTGTAGAGCACATGCCTAGTGTGTGTTAAGGCCCTTGGTTGGATCCCCAGGATGGAATAAAAATAAAAAAACAAACCCAATAACAACTGGTTATGACTCATTAACTACTTTTCAAAACAAGGTCTAAAGTCTTGTTTTGCTGCACATATTTGTGTTATTTTCATTTCTTATTGTTTTTTCCTCCTCTATATCTAATAGCTCAGCATGCTGTTTTTGTAGCTGGCGCCATTATAGTTTCAACTGCTGCTTTAAAATCTGAAGTGTATCTATAGCGCTTATCAGCTTTGCATGGTCTCATCTACTAAGTTTTTATTTTCTTTTGTTGGCATCTAACTTCTGTTTTCACAGTTCAGATTTTTCATACGTAAAAAACAAAGAAATTTTTTGAAATGATTACCAGCTTACTATTTTTAGTAATCAATTGAAGTAGGACTTCTTCTCTTTGAAAATATAGCTAACTATGCTGTTGCAGTTTTAAAATTTATAACTTACTGAAATGGAACATGAGAAGTACATATATGCTTTTTCATAAGTGTGTTTAAGCGATATCAGAAGCTTTTTAAAATCAGGTTATCTTTATTAAAAATAGAATACAAAATATGTCAGAATCCAATAATTATGTGTCGTCATGTTTATCCTCTAAGTTCTAAAGAAAAGAGCTAATTATTTCAAGGGAGGTAAGAGCAAAATTTTAAGTTAGAATTATACATGTAGTATATGTAGACTTGAGTTTATTCAGTATTGGTGGCTTCAGTATGTTCCTCCAAGTTTTCAACCATTAATAACCCAAATCGATTGCTTCCCTCATACAAGCATCGGGGATCTGAGGCAGTTCCCACTCTGTTCTTTGACCAGGTGGTACCCTTTTTCTTCTTTCTTTTTTTTTTTGAATTTGATTTACCCTTTGGTAAGAAGAGTTCAGCTGGGGCATATGACTTTGTGGCATTGAACAGGTGTTCATAAAGTTGCTTAGCCTCAGGACACATGCTCAGGAGACTTTCTACAGAGGCTGATGTTAGCAGTTGTTGGCATAGTCCATGCACCAGGCTTCCACTATACAGTCTGTTCAGTGGGGAAAAAAAAAAAAGTATGGTTGTAAAGCATCAGATTAGTGCAGTGGGTCAGGTATGATTAACATGGCTTCAATAAATTTTTATCAACACTGAGAGCTCTTACTGTTTTTTTCTAAAATTATTAAAATAATTTCAGAATTATCTTGTTCTTCGTTGAAAGGAACTTAGTGATTAAAAAATTACTGGCTGGTGATATATAAAAACTTTTTATTAAATTATGATGATTACTGGTTTTGCAACTAACCCCAAATAGGCCTCTTTATCACTTCAAAGAAAAGGAATTAAAATGACCTTGATAAGCCAAACAGGCAGTTTGTTAAAATTCTTGAAAATTGTAATGGCATAATTTGCAAGGTCATTCACTTGGACTAAAATCCCACTTCACAAATAGAAGATGGGATTAACTGGAACTCTCAAATTGAATATATGACTTAGAGTTGATCAACCGGTGCCTTATCAACCAATGTAGAACCAACATTTAACCAGAGTAAAATAATTTAAAATAAAGCCTTGATTATGCTGAGGTGCAGGAACAATCTCCTGCTGAAATCATTATTAAGAGAACTGTTTGGTCTTGTTTTTCCTGTTGTTGTATAGGGAATCTGTGGTAGCTAGAGAGGATCCAGTAAGGAAATGACTTAAATTATTAAAGGAAAAGGAATAAAAAAATCCAAGTTCAAAAACCAATTAATTTTACTTGGTTGTGGGTTTTTGGGTTAGCTCAGATGAGGCCCAGAGATTTTAAGGACACTTATTTATTGCTAGGAAGCTTTTTATCTTGAAACATCTTCAGAGTTACACCATCATATTTTGTATACCTCCTAAATTATCGCTCAAAGTGCAGGGTACTAGGGCTACAGTCATAAATTAAATAGTCAAATCCCTGCCCTCATAGAACTTATACATTGTTTTCATTTAAAAAATGTTGGTTAGGAGTTGGGGATGTTGTAGATTCAATTTCAAATACTCTCATTTCTAACCATCACCTTTTCCTCCTCCTTTCTTCCTCTAGTACCTCCCAGAAGGGTAATTACAAAGATGTCCAATCCCTTAATCACAGTTTTTTCACTGGCTCAAATCCTACTGCTATCATTTCTTCTTACCCAGCTTAAAACTCCAGAGTCAAATATAATACTACTCTCAGGAACACAGGCTCAACTCCCTTACTGCCTCTCCTGTCTTCATAATTATTTGGCAGGACACAAACCCTAAATGAAGTCGAATAATCATCTTACTAGAATAAAAGTTCCACGAGAACAGAGATTTTTGTTGTTTATGAAACCCTAACACAAAGTAGGCAGTTAATAAATACTGGAATGAATGAGAGTAAAGATTATGACAGGTGGTAAGAGATGCAATTTAAAAAGTCTCATAAAATAACAAACTAGAGTGAATGGGGATACAGTAATATTTCAGTAGTGTCATAAGAAGTAGCTTCTATAAAGTAATAAATACCTGAAGGGAATAAGTTCTGTTATACCAATAGCTGCCTCTCTTTCCCCAGTGATTTTTATTCATTGGATCTGATCATGAAAACATGCTTTGAGAATATGAAAATAACAATGTTTTTCCTGTTTCCAGCTCTTCAGTGATAAATGTGATCCAAGATCAATTCTACTAAGAATAACTTTATAAAGTAACTTCTTTATTTTAGATATAAATAAGAATATTCACTTTTGTATGTATCCATCTGAACTAAAGTTTCCCGTGATGCTTACCGAGTTAGGTCTGGCTCTGGGAGAGGAGTGGACAGCAGCTGGTTGAGATACATCCCCATCTGGAGACAGGACTGCCACTGACAGAAGATGTGAGCTGTGTCTAAATCCAGTCTCCGGCCCGGCCACGTCAGCTCCTTCACTCTTTGGAACTCTTCATACAACATCTTAGCACCATCTTCCTGCAGCTCTTCTTTACCTAGACAAAGAAAGAATTCAAGGCAGTATTTTCCAAAAATAGTGCATCAGCCTGACATTGTCTTCACATATAAAATTTCAGATTCCACAAAGAAGAAAATTAATTTAAAAACCTAATTGTCTTTCTCTTCTGGCTTCATATATACCTTGCTGTATAAAATTGAAATATTTATACTGAAGTAACTTTTTAATGATAACCTAGCTTTCTTCAACCCTAAATTATCTTTTCCTTGAAGTAAGATCTCTTGCTGATCTGTTACCTGATCTTAAACATGTCTGCATGTGAACTCTCCAAATTCTGTCTATGGAAACAAGTGACTATTAAACAACATTCTCTTTACTTTTCTCTTTCACTAATCTTCCTTTCACAGAAACCTCATGCTGTAGTGCACTTGTTTTAAAGAAATAGCTGTGTCCAAAACACTTTTACCTGCTTTATGAGACAAAAACAAAAGTATGACTCGGACTTTGACAAAAAGCTTCTTTAAGGGGCAAGAATGCTGCATGTGTTTAGCTCAATGTTTCTATGTAGGTTTGAGTGGAGATGTGCAAAATTACAACTGGACCAACTTTGAAGTAATAAAAAGGCCCACCTTTTACCAATTATCAAGCAGCAAGGCACTGAGCCTGCCAGGGTGCAGGGTTCACATTTCCTAAAAGAAAAGAAATAGACCCTTGACATGTCCCTTCTGTAGGACTCAGGTAAAAATGTAATAGTTTTTACTCCTGAGAATTTTCTTTACTGTATTATTCAGAGAGGAACAACCCTCAACTTTTGTTCTTATTAAGCAGTTTGTTATGTTTGTTGGTTGTCATATATCCAAAGTCTCTCTGATGGCTATTGTCACACTTGAGTCTCTTAATACTTGGGGTGTTTTTGGAGTTCATGCTGTTTCACTCTTCTCATTTAACTTATTCTTTTAAAAAGCCAACTGCAGAGTAGTGCTATCCAGTAAAACTTCCTGCAGTTATGGAAATGTTCTAAATCAGTGCTAACACAGTATCCTGTATCCACATGTGGTTACTGAGCACTTGAAATGGGGCTAATGTGATTGAGAAAGTTGAATTTTTAACTTGAATTTAACCTTAGATGGCTGATAGCTACCATATTAGTACTGTTTTTATGTATGAAAATTTCATACTTGTTTAGATAGTATTACAGCATTCATAATCTTAAAGGGAATGTTGCATTAACGTACTGTGGTGTTTCAATGCTTGAAGACTTATTTCACCAGATAAATGCAGATGAAATTGCTTCAGTATATTTCTGTAGTAGAAATAGAGGGTTTTTTTCCTAATTAAACTCACAGTAGAGGGGAAAAAGATTTTTTTTTTTTTAAAGCACAAACATGAATATTTACTGTGGTTGTAGGTATTCAGAAGTTTGACTTTCAGTAATTTTAAATAAGCTTCCTGTGATGGTGTTGCTGTATTAAAAATGGGGTGGGAAGCATGGACTCAAAATGCAACTGGCAAAACACAGTCACCCTTCCCTAAAGCATTAGGTGCCTTTAAAGTAGTAAAAAGGCCCACCTTTTACCAATTATCAAACAGCAAGGCACTGAGCCTGCCAGGTTGCAGGGTGGGATCAGGCAGTGTCAATACATACCAGCTGTATATTTGGGAGTCAAGCCCCTGGCACATCACATGGAAGCACAGCACATGGAAGTATTTAGAAATATTTACCAATGAATAAATGACATTTTGGTGCCTTTAAGTCTGATGTAATTCATAAGGGTAAATAATTTGGATTTGTGTGAATTCTTGAGTGTACACAGTTGGTAACCAACATGCAAAGACATGCACCTGGAATTTCCAGATACCTACGAGGGCTGTTGATTATGGCATGCAAAGGCCCCATCAGCATCCCCAGCAGAAGGGCTTGTAGATGATGTAGCTTTGCCTTGGCCTCTGCATGCTGCAACCAGTAGCAACTGACAGCAATAGGCAACTTCAGAGAAGTAGGGATTGGCTCCAGGATGGTCTGTTTCACCTTTAGGGTTTCTAACAGAAGCATCTTCCGCCTAACGAAGGAGACCTGAAAATACACACCAAACATCCTACAAATTACTTTGGGGAATTTTTTTCCCTCTATTTTCTTTTTAACAGCAAGAAGAGATTTAATGTCAGCTGTGGAAATTATTTCTGAGGAGAAAAAAGTCATCTATACCCAAAACATTGAAAACACTGATTAGATACATAAATGGGTGTGTGGTCTGCTCCCTCTAAAAAGTCTGTTGCTATTGCAGCCTCTCTGCTGCTAAGCACATGTGCGCACATCACTTGGGAAGGCTGCTAGAAATTTGTTCCTCAGACCTTGTCCCCTACTTTGAGTAATTTGGTGAACACAGCAATCTGCACTTTTAACTAGTAGTCCAGGTATTCTGCTTTAAAAAACAGATCGATATTCAACCCTGCTCTTACTTGCTGGTGAGTATTTAGGTGCCACTTTCTCCATGATGCCATTCCTAATCACCTACAGAAGACAAATGTTATATGTACTTATATAGCCTTCTGTTTGAGTCCTGTCTCATGTCCCTTGCCTGCTGAATGTTTTATTGTCTGCTTTTCTCCCATCCTGGGATTGTCCAGTGGTGGACAAGGGAGACAGAACTGCACTGTCCTTGCAATAACACACACCCTTTTTTCATGCTTTATAGAGTGTACTTCAAAAAAGTCAGAAGTTAACAGCCATGAGGATTTTGACCTTCTTGTAGAAATAATTTTTACCTTGATCTCAAAAGACTTTGAGAAAAAGGTCTTATAAGTCACACTCTTACTAATAAGGACATTAAGACTGTTAAAAGGGTATCTTTCAGGGGAACTTTATAATCAAACTTTTAAGAAAATAATTGTATTCCTAGTGTCTGGATGCTGCCATGAAAAGATTTTTTTCTTTCTGGGAGGACAAGATAGTCTTGTACATTTCTTAGCATCTAACACTTTTTATCAGTATTAAGTGTGGCTGACAGTTGAGAATGGATTGTTAATCTGAAAACATCATAACTGACAAAATGGTTTCATCTTCAATGCATGGAGATTTTGAATAGTATGATGATTCTAAGTAATAAGAATTTTTTTAATTAGAAGTATATGAAGTGCTTTCAGTATAACAATAATGCTTGCTAGAAGTAGCATTAATTAAAGTAAAATAAAAATACATGTCCCAAACTTTAAAAAGCACACAGAACTACATTAATTATTTTCTGTCATATAATGCTTAAGTTATCAATTCTCAAGCCAAGTTAGAACTTTTATGAACAAAGCAAAGAATGGGCTTTGATTTCAGAGGTATTCTGCACTCAACTTTCCTTTGGGCAAGTTTTGTTATTTTCTACAGTTTGTCTGATCATATGTAAAATAGGCATTAAATGATATTATCATTGAACTCACCAGTCCTTGGCTCCTTCCAAAAAGGAAACTACTGTGCTCATAGCCCTTTAAAGCTCCTTAGATTTTATTGCATGTGACAACTCCTTTCCCTTTCCCTTGGGGAGTGAAAGTACAGGCCTGCAGAAGCTGCCACAGGAGAGGCAGAAGTATCCAGAAAGAGGCTGATCTTGGTACTGCCTCATACACCAAGAATGATCCACTTCCATGTCTCCTTGTGATTAACAACCTCCTGTTTTAACTTGAGAGGTGTTCTGTCCACTGCTAACAACTAACATGGTAACCCATGTGGTTTCTGTGGGAATTAAATGAAACATTGTGTAAAGTTTCTATCACAAAAACTGGCACAAAGCAGATAAAGTATTATTAATATAGCATGTTAAAAACAATAATACTTGTACCTGCATTTGTGCTTGGAATCACATTTGCACCTGGTTTAGATTTATCAAGGGCCAATCAGAGCCAAAGGCATCAAGATAAATACAGAATTAATTTCTATGCTAAAAGAAAGCCAGATGACCCAAGATCACAGAATGAACTAAAATTTCACCCTTCTCTGAGTGCAGGTAAGTTTTAAGAACACTTGTCATTTCACTTGGCAAGGAATATGATCAGCACGCTCTAATGCATTGATTCAGTTGGATTTCCATATGGGTGTCCTGACTGGTTTCACACCACACAAACACAAACAAACACAATGAGCTCTGTAGATGATAGATCTAAATGTGAAATGCAGAAAACCATTTTCATGACCTTGGAGAGGCAAGGATTTCTTAAGTATCTCACAAAAGTGGTATCCCATAAATAATGTAGTCATTTAAATTTTTATTAAGACCTGTTCATTAAAATATAAAAGAATAGATGAGACTATTTGCAAATACTGTATTTGACAAAGGACTGGCAGGCAAAACCACAGAAAAACAGGCAAAGTATTGGAACAAAAAAACACAAAAAAGAATATCCAGATAGGTAATGAGCCCATGAAAAGGTGCTCAAGTCATCAAAGAAATACAAATTACCCACCTAACTGACTAAAATGATACTACTACACAACCACCAGAATAGCTTTAAAAAAAAAATGTGAAAGGCAAGAAAAAAAATAGTCCCAAGGGTGTAAGAGTTACTCTCATGCTACTGGTTAGGAATATTAGTTGGTACAATGCGTTGGAATGCTATATAGTAATACTTCTTATACGCTGAACTTCCATGTGTGAGAGTATGACCCAGCAAGTTCCTAGTAGTTACATATGCAAACAGAAATATGTCCATTAAATCGTGTACTGGAATGTTCATGGCACTATTTGAAATAGCTCAAACTGGAAACTGCCCCAATGCCCATCACCAATAAAGCAGAAAAGTCAATTGTGGTATGTTTCCACAATGCAATGTTTACAGTAATGATAAATGAATGATCTATAGCTTTTCACAGTGAAACATGTTAATTTAAGGATGAAAGAATTCCTTCATAGTTATATGAGTACAATTGCATTGTTAAAAGGTCAGGAGAAAGATTACAGAGGGTGGAAGAGATGGTGACTGGAACCAGACTCTATGGAAAGCTTCTGGGGTGGTGTTAGTTATTATTCATTTGGGTTTTCTTTGCATGGATGTATCGATTTTGTGATAATAAATCCATCTGTATGACTATGTGCACTCTGCTATATGCATATACCTAGGGAGGGAGTAATTACAAAGGGGCAGAGGAAACTCTTAGAGAAGTCGTAGGCACATAAATTGTAGGATGGATTCACAGATATGAACATGTAAATCTTCATCAAAGTGCACACTTTAGATATGTGCACTTCATTGTACATTTATTTTTCAGTAAAGTCATTTAAAAAGTTTAAAAATTGCAAAATTCCAATGTACTATTTATGTTTGAATAGAAATTGATCTTCAGCAAATATCATTCTTAAGAATACTTTTGTGTTAGCTTTATGATGCTGTGACCTGATGAGAGCAACTTAAAGAAGGAAAATTTTATTTTGGCTCATGGTTCCAGAGCTACAGTCCATGATCAGTCAAGTCTACTGCTCTGAGTCCATGGTGAGACAGCAGGACATCATGGCAGAATGTTGTGGCAGAGAACCACTGCTCCATTCATGGTGGCCAGGAAGCAGAAGAGAAGGGATAGAGAAAAGATGAACTCACCCTTCCAGAGTATGACCCTAATGACCCACCTCCTTCCATCATGCTCCACCAGCCCACAATTACCCATTCAAACTTGGATGTTCACTTTCAAACATTCTTGAATTAACTCAGGAGCTTTTTTTTTTTTGAATTTTTAATATTTATTTTTTTAGTTTTCGGTGGACACAACATCTTGTTTGTATGTGGTGCTGAGGATCGAACCCGGGCCGCACGCATGCCAGGCGAGCACGCTACTGCTTGAGCCACATCCCCAGCCCAACTCAGGAGCTTTTGAAGTACACCTCATAGCCAAACCATAACAATTGCTAATTTGAATTTTATTGATATGGGTAGAGTTTTAATTACTTGTTTGAGAATGTGACTTATGCTCAACTTTCTAGTTCTGTAACAATGAGAATGCTATTGATTGTCAGTTTTATTACTAAGCATGATAAGAATGACATAAAACTGCATCTAGGTCTGATCTATAAATGAACTATATACACTTAATGTGGACACCACATCTTGGGGCTTCTCTGAGTATAGTAATTTATAATTAGGCATGGCCCTTGAAGGGACCCCAGAAGCTTTGTCTATGGAATTATCATGAGAAAGATTAGATCCTCTGGAGAAGGTGGCTTAAAAACAACTCTTCAAAATATAATACACATGTCATAAATTTTACCCTTTAAAAGTATTCAACTTAATAGTTTTAGTATATTTACAAAGTGTCTACAACCATTGGCAATTCCAGATCATTTTCAGCACTCCCCAAAGAATCCCTGTTCCTATTAGCAGTCCCTAATGTCAAAGAGGTCCTTACACCCATTTAATATGAATCCTTTTTCCTCATTCTTGAGATGTCACCACTGGGAGGCTTAAGAGGCTAGTTTTTAAACAATGGTGTAGGCCAGGAACTGCATCAATGGGTCTATGAGGCCAGATTATTCTTTGTTGTGGGAGGCTTATCTGCATTTAATTTGTAAGTTTAACTGCAAACAAACAGTTTTATTTTATAATTTTTAATATAATTAAATAGTATAAAAAATGAAGGCAACACTGGGATTCATAAGAACATTTTGCCCTTGAAACAGGGATTGATCTGAGTGTTACCCAGGTTAAGCAATGCCAAGTGAGGCTGAGAATCATGAGTATCAAACCAAGCAAGTCACTATGATGCGTAAACCTGAAGCCTAAAAAAAAAGGTCCTCGTCAATAAAAAACATTAGACCTACCCATCAGTACTAATATTAATCGAAACCTGATGTAGTATTAGATGTTATACCAATATCAAGTGCCTATATGTATACTTTATTTCTGTAGTTCAGAATTTTTTGTTATTTTTGTAAAGCCACATAACCCCATTCTATTGATAGCTGCTATCAATACAGTAGTGATAATTGTAAAGAAAACACTGTGGAAATGACAGATTTAGAGTTAAGAAGTGTTAAGTCTGAGTCTTCGCAATGACCCTCTGGCTAAGATATTACCTAGTTCACTTGAGTTCTATGAAATGAAGGCAAGACAGCAACTAACCTCAGTTTATCATGTTAAGAGAAATGATACATGTAATGGCACAGTAAAGTGATTAATTAAAATGTCATTAGTATTATACTTACCTTGGTCAATTTGCTCAAATCAGAATGATCTTTGGGCAGTTCTACTGCATGAACAATTGATGTTTTGATGTTTTGATGAATCCTTTCTACTTCACTGAAAGCTAGAGGCTGATGAGGCAAGGCACTCCAGGACATGTTTTCTACATGTGACAAAGAATTTAAAAGAAGCCCATAGATAACTTGCCGGATGGGCTGAGATATTTTGTGGGCATTTGGTCGCTGCATGTTTTCTACCTGTGTTTGGAGAATGGTCCGTCTTAGCACCAGAGCATCACTGATGAAAGGAGACAGCTGGCCTTTGGATAAAGCCACTAGTACCCATTCTGGTAAACCGAGATTCAAGGCATCTGGACAAACATAAGTACCATTTTGGAAGAAGTCCTGCAACTTCACCTGGGACTGCTGGTATTCCTCCATAGAACAGCAGAGAAGTTCCTTAACATTTTCTCGATCCTTTTTTGGGAGGTATTTCAGAACATTATCTAGTGCTTCAGTAGGGTCAGCAAAATGAGACAACCAGTTCAGAAGTCCCAGAACTCGGTGGTGTCTCCTTCCCTTAGAACTAGTAGCTCTAAGAGGAAGGCGTACTTTACTTAAGAATGTCTCTATGATGGGCAGATTAATATGGTCATTCCCACACAGTACTGCGAAGAGAGGTAGTAGAGCTTTGTTCATATTGCTGAAGTAATGGCAGAGTGCATCAAGGGAAAAGCATTTGGCAGGAATATAGTAGTTTTGTGTGCCCTTAATAGTGTTCATATTTCTCCACTGGAAGCCATTCAATGGACAAAACCCTGTTTTCAGGTCAAAAATGCAAAAGTCACTATCTGATGATAACACAGGGCAATTCCAGTGATTGGCAAGTGTCATAATATCCTGATCTGCTTCTGAAAAGCACTGGACAAAACATACTTGCAGCTTGATCAAAACCTGTAGGAACACTTCACGGATGAGTAAGGGACACACACACCCACCCCCACCAATAGATAGGGAATGGGCCATCTGAATCTTCTCTCTAGCTCGATCCTTTAAAGTTATAAGCTTTTTATCTGAAATGTCACATCCTCCATCTAATACAACATATGGGCATATATTACAAGCAAACAGTGATTCAAAGAAGTTTTCTACAACCTCTGCAAAAGAATCATAGTCCCCTCCATACCGAAGCTCCAAATTTGAATTGAAGCAAAGTCGGTGGAAAAGAGCATAGCCATCAATGATAATTTTTGTGTCCCGCAACTTCAAATCAGTGAAGAACTCATTACTGTGATCTTCCACGAAACTCATTAGTCCTCGGATACCCATGATAACAGTTTGAAGAACTGCCTGTTTAAAACAATGGAACACATTTTCAAATCATGGCTCTCAGCCCCATTAAATCAATAAGTAGCAAATGTTATAAAGTGTTCTTTAGATGGAACATGTTGGTTGTCACCATCTCTGAATTCATACCTAGTTCCTCAGGCAATATTAGCTGAGCACTTTTGTTTTCCTGTGTGAGATAAGGCACAATTCATTGATTCCATGGGTTTTAATCTTTGGACAGAGAGAGAGACTGATGATGATTCTAAAGGAAAATCAGCTAAAATCCATTATGGATACACCAGAATGTAAGTTCTATGGACTTTTGTGGGGCAAAATAAAAAGTGCTAAGCTACAAAAATGATATCCTTATCAATCTCATAAAAATAATCAGAAAGCACTGGATTTCAGTAAACTCAAGTGTGCAGGACCCATGATAGTCATCTAGTTTTTCTTTTTTATTGATAATCAGCATTTAGGAACTTCTTTCAGGTCCTGGGCTTGTGGGCCCTTCTAAATTGGTAAGGAAAACTACTGCTTCCTGTCTCTAGGAATCCAACTACCAGATCATTCCATCTGGAAACTCTTTTCATCTTATCATGCATATATCTGAAGCAGTTTATCTTCCCTACTTGGGTAACAACTTACAGAATTAGTATTACTGTTTGTTTTCTTTTAGTTTCAGGGTTCACTATGGCTCAGTAATGGTATTATGACCAAACCTGCCTTTATTTAAAACCCTGCATTTTGTCAACAATGCATTTTGGATTTTAGAGACACTGCATTAAAGTTTATTTATTATCTTGATCACTAAATTTTTTGACATCCACTTATATTTTGCCCTTGACTCACCTCAGCCTAGTCCCAGTCTTGTTCATTTCTCAGCACCTCATCCTATATAGTTCTAGTTTCTTTACAGTCTGTCGTGTAAAGCGTCTGCGAATACAGATCTTGTTGACTCGCTCTAAGCCCATTAGAGGGCCGTGCACGAAGTAGTTGTTCAGCAAATGCCAACTGGGTAGCAAATGGTGCTCAAAAGGTCTAATTCCTCAAATACAGGCCTTGGTGCGCCGCGCCACCCCGGTGTTCACAACCTGCCCCGACCAGCAGCGGCGCCCTCCTGCTGTGCCCTCGCAGAAGTAGCTCCTCCATCAGAATCCCGCAGGAGCCCAGGGGACTCGCAGCCCCCGCGTTAGGCAGTTTAAGCCCAAGGCCGGCAACCGGAAGTCTCCGGTGTGGCGTCAACGGGAAGTCGAGTTCGGTGAAGACCAGGGTGCCAGACTAGGCGGTCGGGAGGCGAAGGTGCTTCTCGGGCCCAGAGATGCTCAATTGCTAAAGAAGGTTGGGACGTATGTTTAGAAACGGCTGCTGTCTAGCTGGGAAGCTGGGCCCGCAGGTCTCCCCCCCATCCCACACACACCTATTTGGGTCCACGAGCACTTCCGCCTGGGTGAAAGCCTCGCCCCGACTTCCCAGCATGCCCCGCGCCGTCTCCTTGGCGACGGCGCCAAACAGCTGTAGCCTCGGTGTTCTGGAGCACGGCGGGGTACCGCTGCCCCTAAATTGAGGCCCGCCGAGTTACTGGCGGGACTCGGGCATGCCGCCGGGGCCGCCGCTCCTCCGCCCGCGGCGGCGAAAGGTAAAGCGAACTGCGCTCCTCGCGGCGTGCCCCGCTCCTCCTCGCGGGGAAGGTCGTGACTTCGAGCTGCCGCGGGCAGGGTCCTGCTTCTCTAGGCCTCTCTCCTTGCTTCTTCTCCTTATCCCCGACTCGTCACCTCCGGGATCTCTTAGTCTTGGGAAAATAAGAGTATCTGTTCCCCTCGATATGGCCTAATCAGCTTTGAGAATTGTTTGTTTTACGTCAAAGTTGAAGTTTACCTTTAAGGACAGTTAGACGTCTAGTTTAGCAGAACCTGGGGTCAAATCGGCTTCCTCGAATTTATTACCAGGGAACAAGTTTATTACTTAGTTTTAGCAAGTGGTAAACACTCACCTTTCCTTTGTTTTTGCTCCAGGGAAATTCTTTTCACTTCCCGTGGACAACTTGCATAAGAAGATAATCTCTCCCCTTTCTGTAGGTTCTCATCCATCTTTTCATTTGTCTCCTCTTTCCCCCCACCCCCCACCCCCTTTGGGCGGCAGTTAGTCTGTTGGACACTATTTTGCCCTCATAACATTCTCGTATATGTCAGGTGTTGTGCCAAGTCCTGGGGATACAAAGGTTTCTTCTTGCGCTCAGGGGTTAGGGGTGTTGATGAGAGAACAGGTGGATCAAGTGAACTGTAAATCTAAAAGCTGGTACATTGCTGGGTAGACTTATAGGAGACCAGGGGAAGGGATGGGCTACACGTGCACTGGGATGACCCAGGGTGGCAGGGCTGATGTGAGGTTGGGCTGCAGGGACCCTAACCCCAGAGTACTCTGCAGCCCAGGACAGACTGCTTGCCCGCTGCCAGATTTAAACTCTTCTTTACAAATAGGAGTTCTGGATCTGAACTTCCCATAACTATTCTGCCCTCGAATTCTGTGCTTTACTAACTGGGGACTTTAATCTCTCTAGAATAAGAATTACTGAGGGATCTGAAGCCCTGTTTTCAGTTGAAAAGATTGAGAGTCCATACTTTTTTCTGAACAGCTCAATTTGTCCAGAATATACTTTTATATGCTAGTGAGGAAAACAAAAGGTACATTTAGAGATTAGAGGCCTGCTCTCCAGTTTTCCCTATTTTTTTTTTTTTTAGCAGCAAATTTCACTAATATTTCTTTGAGGAGGGGCATTTCTCTAATCTCACTGGCATGGGGTGAAACAACTAATTAGTTTGAAAATAAAATGTAATAAATAATAATTTAAGTAAATAAAATGTGATCAATGGATTTTTAAGTAATAAAATTTAATAAATGGATATTTACATGTTTATGTTCTCTTTTAAGAATATATGAGGTCATTTTGTGGTTGATTGTCATTGACACTACTATCACATAAAGACAACTGATCTTCATTATGAACAATAGATTTTTTAAAAAATATTTTTTAGTTGTTGATGGACCTTTATTTAATTTATTTATTTATATGTGTTGCTAAGAATCGAACTCAGTGCCTCACACATGCTAGGCAAGCACTCTACCACTGAGCCACAACCCAGCCCCCCAAACAATAGCTTTTTTACTTACTACTTTGGAATTATTGAATATGAAAACCTAACTTCAAGGCATAGTCTTCAATTTAAAATCATTTTCATATAGATTTAAAACAAAAGCATAATTTTCATGATTACTAGCAAAACAGTTAACATTTTGATGAAATAAAAATGATTTTACTATGTACCTACTCATGAAATAGTCCTACTTCTCATAACTCTGCCATACATTTCATATGTCCTTGAGGAATTACAGATTTATCCATAGCATATTTATATTCAACTAATATTAGAATATGATTTTAGTTTTGAAATACATTTGTATTCTAACCCAGAGAGATTACTCTCTACCCACAGGGTATAATAGAAGCTTCAGAAACTGGATCAGAATTTGCTTAACATGGGAAGAAATTCATTCTGAATTCTTATCCTTCCTCTCATCTATTATAATAAGTGGAAAAACTATGATTAAAATTTACAGGAAAAAAAACTAAACCAGTATTAAGCTATCTTCTTTAATTCTAACTCAGTATTTGTAAACCATAATAGACCTAAAGTGCAAAGAGAGTATTGCAAAATGTTGATGCAAGTGTGTAGATTTAAGGAATTGACAACTGTATTTGGATTTTTTTTTTGATGGTCCCAGAGATTTAACCCCAGGATACTCTATTACTGGGATAGATTCCCCAGCCTTATTATTTACTTATTGTACTGAAGATTGAACCCAAGGGCACTTTACCACTGAGCCACATCCTCAGCTCTCCTTATTTTTTAATTTGAGACAGGGTCTTACAAAGGCTGGCATCAAATTTGCGATCCTTCTGCCTCAATCTCTGGAATCACTGGGAGTACAGATGTATGTGTGGTTCCCAGGCCATCATTTTTCATGGTTTCCTTTTTGTTTCCTCTCTCTCTCTCTCTCTCTCTCTCTCTCTCTCTCTCTCTCTCTCTCTCTCTCTCTCTCTCTCTCCCCACCCCCCACCTCTGTCTTTCCCTCTCTGTCTCCCTCTTTCTCTCCCTCTCTCCCTCTCCCCTTCTTTTGGGGTTTGAATCCAAGGGGTACCTTACCACTGAGCTTCATCTCCAGCCCTTTTTATTTTTATTTTAAAACATTTTTAAAATAAGGGATCCTTCACAAATTTGCATGCCATCCTTGCTCAGGTACCATGCTAATCTTTTCTGTATTGTTCCAATTTTTGTATATACCCTTTTTATTTTTAATTTTATTAAGGATTTTGCTAAGTTGATTAGGGTCTTTCCAAATTGCCTGGACTGGCCTCTAATTTGAAATTCTTCTGCCTCAGCCTCCTGAGTAGCTGGGATTACAGCTGTGTACCACCAGATGGGCTGGATAGCCTTTTGTTTGTTTTTAGTTTTGACAAATTTGGATGTACTAAGATAGACTCTCTTACCATGAAAGATTGCCTTGTCCTGGAATTTGCAGCTTCTACCTTTTTTCTTTCCTTTGAAATCATTATAACTAACCAATAAGGAATCATTCAGTCTGTTAATCAAGGTGCAGTTCTCACTGTCTAATACTTATATATTCTGTAGGAGTCAGCATCTTTTAGACCTGATGTGTGGATTTTTCACATTTCAGGCATTGACCAACATTTGCTGGATGAATTGGATCATCTATTAGGAGACTTGATTGTTAAGTTTCTATAAATGAATAGACCAGTACTATCTTGTTTGGAGCGATGTTGAAATTCCAAGAGGCAGCTAAGTGTATGTGTGCATCAACAGCTGTTTCCACTTATCCAGAGACCTTGATTGCAAGAAGATATGTGCTTCAGCAGAAACTTGGAAGTGGAAGTTTTGGAACTGTCTATCTGGTTTCAGATAGGAAAGCCAAAAGAGGAGAGGAATTGTAAGTAAAATGCTTCATACTGACCTTGGCTCCCTGTATGTGCAACTACTGGCTGATTAAGAACATTGGATAACCTTGAACCTGTTTTTTGCATTAAAGCAAGAAGCTACTAAAGCTATTCCTTCATTTATCTCTTCAGATATGTTTTTTTTTTCTTTCTTCTTTTGTGGTCTTGGGAATTGAACTCAGGGCCTCATGCTTGCCAGGCAAGCGCTCTGCCACTCAGTTATACCCCAGCCCCAGATAAGGTTCTTAAAGGCATTTCCGTTGTGAATAAAGTATCCAAATGACCTAAAGAAGGTAAATGGGATAGATCATATGATAATTTTTTAGTAAACCACAGTCCCAGTTACAATATTGCTTACACTGAACTTGATTGAAACTTCTTGAATAAGAAAAAGAAGTAATGTTTATGACTGCACTTTTAGAAGTGTTATGAAATATAAATAAGCAGTAATTCACATTTGAGGTGAAAATGATGTATTAAAGGAAACATGGCATTAATTTTCTTTTTCTCTGAAAGAAATTTTCAAAATCTGTACTCAAAAAGCCCTCAGATAGATATTTAAACCAAATTCAGTCTTTGTTTAAAATTAGCTTATGTTAATGACTTCCTTGTAAATTGCTTTTCTTTGGTTTTGACCCCATAACTCCCAGAGAAAAATGTAATAATACTTTTTGGATAGTACATTTCTTCTGGATGAGGATACACTTTCATTTTTAGCTTAAAGCTTTTTTTTTTTTTTTTTAATTTTGGCAGTGAAAGTTGGAACTGAAGTTAGGATAAGAAACTTGCAATTAGAAACAGGAGCAGAGAAAGCAGAAGCAAAATGATCCAAGAAATCAGCCCTTAGCCCTAGAAGACCAGATTTCCATCCCATAGTCTGTTCTTTTATTCAGAAGTTTTTTAGATACTGAGTTACTCCAGCTTTTTCTCATTGGATATTTAAGTGCAGATTTAAAGTTAGTGTGTGATAAATACTTTTCTACTTCTTCATATTCACAGAAATTACAAAAGCAAGTGTCACTAATGCTACTACTTTATTTTAAAGATCAACCTTTAAAGTAGTTTGTGTAGAATTTTTTAAAGTTGTAATTTTAAATAGTTTTCAATAAATTTCTACATGAAGAATGGTGAAAGAGCTGGAATTTTACTGATATTCTTAGAACATGCATTATGACTCCTGCCCCCCAAAGGATTTTTCCCCTTTAATCCTAGAGGTGCTCTTCTAGCAGCACAGAGTAGGATGATGAATATTTGGCAATTATTAGAGAGCCTTCAGCATTGAGCATAAGACCTAATTTTGGCTGAGGACTTATAAAAACCACACTTTGGACCATGTCAAATTTGAGTTTTTTCAACTAATGAGAGAGATGAGGAATTTAAAGAGAATTCACAGAAAGGCTAAAATGTTGATTAAAAGGAGCTAAAATAAAATGTGTGAAAACCAATCTTGAAAGCTCTGGACTTGACATTAATGTGTGTAGTGTGTAGTGTGTGGGGGTGGGTATGTGAGGCTGTTCATAGGGGGAAAGAAAGTAAGAAAAGGTGGGGGGTCTGGGACTGGTTGGCTGGTAATGATTTATAAGTGACCTTTCTTATATTGGAAATAATCTTAAAACACAAGACTTGAGCTGGAGATGACAGACAAATCCTAGTGTTGTGGAGTGAATCCAATGGTGAGAATAATGGTCAAATCATTTGGCACTAAAAGGTGTAGTCTAGGACTATTTGGAAAAGGAATCATTCATCATCTAAAATAAATTACATACTGGTCGAATGCAGCCTTCAGGTGTGTTTTGTTTGGTCTGCATAGAATTTCTTTTTAATCCTAAATTAGTTGCTAGTATTTTCAAATGGGCAGCTCTCAAAAATTGAGCATTTTATCTCCTTTAGAACAATAAAACAAAAAGGTTGAGTAACATTTGCTAAAATCTGTGCCTATGTAGCCACAGTGGACTGGACCTGGCTAGCAACTACTCCCTTTAGACAAATTCTTTGTTCTCTGATTAGCCACATTCCTGCTCCTGTTCATGTCCCTTAGGCCTAACTTCATCTTACCTTTCCACTATCTGCTGTTTTTTTTTTTTTTTTCTGGAAATTTACTAAACCCGGAAAGAGAATGGATATGACTGCTCATGAAATCCTAGAATGCTAGAAAGAGGGCACTACAGTGTCATCATTAAGACCATGGCTCAGAAGCTAAAGAAGCCAAAGAGTAAAGCATACCTGTTTTTAACTGTGAGGTTAATGTTACTCTGGTTCCTAATATGAACTTTACTATGCTCATCTGTAACGTGGTATAATATCTCATAAGACTGTAATAAGGATTAAATAAAATGTCTACCTATTTTTATAAGATGAAGCTATCACATGGCCTTACAGAGAATTATCACTCAGTAACAACTGAAATTCACGTTAATTATAAACAAGCCAAGTCAATAAAATAATTAAAGGAAGTCTAATCAAACTTTAGCCAATCTACCCAGTGACTGCTTTTGGAATCCTCTACTAAGTGGAAGTTTTTCTTTTGCACTCTTCTTTTGAGAAACAAATCTTCCAAAGTAATTTGCTATTAGGCATGTGATTTTAAAAAACTTCTTCAAGGATTTTTTTCGATATAATAATTCTGTTGTCATTTACTCTTTTACATCTCTAAAACTTATAAAAGAAAATTTACAATCAAAGTATTGCAGTTTCTCATTATGCCACTTGGGGGCACCACTCTATCATTGATATTTTGTGTATACTGTGATCTTTAATTACATTCTTTTAAATTTTTATTGACTTCCAGATTAGCTATGGGATAAAAGTAAAAGCCACACGCATTACACTTGATTATTGCATGTTTGGAGAGAGTTTTCTTTTGGTATAAATATCTGGCATTCCTTTTTTAGTTATCTCAGTAGAATAAAATTAAATTGTTATATTGAGTAGTGAATGGGATAGAGGTTTTTCCTTTATTGTGTTTTACATTTTGAAACTTAAAAAGCAACTTTTGGGATTTTAAAAAATAAGTATAGCTACTCTGGTCTAATTAATGTAATTATGTTGTATTCCTAAAAATATTTTTCTAGTTTTAGTTCATAATTTCATCTTATTTTTTGTTAAGATGTCAAAGTATGTTTTCTTTTTTGCAAACCCAAATGATTTTTTAATTGACACATGAGTATTGTACATATTTATGGGATACTATGTGCTATTTTTATACACGTATACATATACACACACATACACACACTTGCATATATAATATAATGTTCAAATCAGGGCAAGTATGTCTCTTTCCTCAAACATCACTTCTATGCCATGAAACCATTAAAAATCTTGTCTTGAAGCTTTTAAAACATATACAGTACATTTTCATTATCTATAGTCACACTACTGTGAAATAGAACATAGAACTTATTTCTCACATTTAACTATACCTTAGTATCCATTAACCAACCTTTTCCCATACATTCTACAGCCTTTGGTAACCATTATTTTAAATTCTACTTCTATGAGATAAATTTCTTTAGACATATGAGTGATGTTATGTGGTATTTGTCTTTCTATGTCTGGCTTATTTCACTTAAGAAAGTATTTTCCTGCTTATCCATGTTGTTATAAATGATTGAATTTCATTATTTTTATGTCTAGATAGTATTTCATTGTGTAAATGTACCAAACTTTCTTTATCCATTCATCAATTGATGGGATACTTAGTTTTATTACATTTCTTGGCTGTTGTGAACAGTGCTTCAATAAACAAAGATGTCTAGTTTACATAGTAATTTCATTTGCTTTGAATATATGATTAGTAGTGTGATTGCTGGATCATATGGTCATTTTATTTTTAATTTTCTGAGGAACCACCCTATTGTTTTCCATAATTGCTGTACTAATTTACATTCCTTCAAATGGTGTGCAGAGGTTCTCTTTTTTCTACATCCTTGTCAATACTTGTTATCTTTAATCTTTTTGGTAATAGCCATTCTAACTGGAATGAGGTGATATCTCATTGTGGTTTTGATTTGCATTTCCCTGATGATTAATGATGTTATGTATTTTTCATCTATCTGTAGGTTGTTTCTGTCTTCTTTTGAGAAATGTCTCTTTAGGTCTATTGCCCATTTTTAAATCAGATTATGTGTTTTACTATTTTTCTTTTTTTTTATTAAGTTTCTTAAGTTTCTTATATATTCTCGATGTTGACTCTTCTCTGTCTTTTTTTTTTTTTTAAATGCATGACAGCAGTGGAAAGCATTACAATTCTTATTACACATATAGGGCACAATTTATCTTATCTCTTTATATAAAGTATGTTCACACCAATTTATGCCTTTATACATGTACTTTCTTGTTGTTGTTTGCATTACAATTCTTAATACTATATATACCACAATTTTTTGTATCTCTGTTTGCATATAAAGTATGTTAACACCTAATTCAAGTCTTCATATATGTACTTTGTATAATGATGTCCATCACATTCTACCATCCTTGCTAATCCCCTGCCCCCTCCCTTTCCCTCCCACCCCTCTTCCCTATATAGAATTCATCTATTCCTCCCATGCTCCTCTTCCCTACCCCACTATGAGTCAACCTCCTTATATCAGAGAAAACATTCAACATTTATTTTTGGGGGGAATTGGCTGACTTCACTTAGCATTATTTTCTCCAGTGCCATCCATTCACCTGCAACTGCCATGATTTTGTTCTTTTTTAATGCTGAGTAAAATTCAATTGTGTATATATGCCACATTTTTTTTATCCATTCATCCACTGAAGGACATCTAGGTTGGCTCTACAATTTAGTTATTGTGAATTGTGCTGCTATAACCACTGATGTGGCTGTGTCCCTGTAGTATGCTGTTTTTAAGTCTTTTGCATGTAAACAGAGGAGAAGGATAGCTGGGTCAAATGGTGGTTCCAAGATCATATGATTCCATATTTCCAAGGAATCTCCATATTGCTTTCCAAATTGGCTGCACCAATTTGCAGTCCCACCAGCAATATATGAGTGTACCTTTTTCCCCATATCCTCACAACACTTATTGTTGTTTGTTTTCATAATACTGCCATTCTGACTGGAGTGAGATGATATCTTAGAGTAGTTTTGATTTGCATTTCTCTGATTGCTAGAGATGATGAGCATTTTTTCATATATTTATTGATTGATTGTATATCCTCTTCTGAGAAGAGTCTGTTCAGGTCCTTGACCCATTTGTTGATTGGGTTATTTGTTTTTTTGGTGTTTAGCTTTTTGAGTTCTTTATATACCCTAGAGATTAGTGCTCTATCTGATGTGTGAGCGATAAACATTTTCTCCCAGGATGTGGGCTCTCTGTTCACCTCACAGATTGTTTCTTTTGCTGAGAAGAAACTTTTTAGTTTGATTCTATCTCATTTATTGATTCTTGGTTTTAATTCTTACACTATAGGAGTCTTATTAAGGAAGTTGGGGCCTAATCCCACATGATGAAGATTAGGGCCTACTTTTTCTTCTATTAGACACAGGGTCTCTGGTTTAATTTTATTAAGACCTTGATCCATTTTGAGTTATGTGTTGTGCATGGTGAGAGACAGGGGTTTAATTTCATTCTGTTGCATATGGATTTCCAGTTTTCCCAGCACCATTTGATGAAGATGCTATCTTTTCTCCAGTGCATGTTTTGGAAGCTTTGTCTAACATAAGATAATTGTAATTTTGTGGGTTAGTCTCTGTGTCCTCTATTCTGTACCATTGGTCTACCAGCCTGTTTTGGTGCCAATACCATACTGTTTTTGTTACTATTGCTTTGTAGTGTAGTTTAAGGTCTGGTATAGCAATGCTACCTGCTTCACTCTTCCTGCTTAGGATTGCTTTAGCTATTCTGGGTCTCTTATTCTTTCAAATGAATTTCATGATTGCCTTTTGTATTTCTATGAGGAATGCCATTGGGATTTTTATTGGAATTGCATTAAATCTGTATAGTGCTTTTGGTAGTATGGTCATTTTGATAATATTAATTCTGCCTATCCAAGTTAGTAAGGCAGATATTTTCATCTTCTAAGGTCTTCTTTGACTTTTTTCTTTAGGGTTATATAGTTTTCATTGTATAGTTCTTTCACCTCTTTTGTTGATTCCCAAGTATCTTATTAATTTTGAGGATATTGTGAATGGGGTAGTTTTCCTCATTTCCTTCTCAGAGGATTTGTCACTGATATGCAGAAATGCCTTTGATTTATGGGTGTTGATTTTATAACCTGCTACTTTGCTGAATTAATTTACTAATTCTAGAAGTTTTCTGGTGGAGCTTTTTGGGTCTTCTAGGTATAGAATCCTATCATCAGAAAATAGAGCTAATTTAAGTTCTTCTTTTCCTATACATATCCCTTTAATTTCTTTTATCCGTCTAATTGCTCCGGTCAGTGTTTCAGAAACTACGTTGATTAGAAGTAGTGAAAGAGGGCATCCTTGTCTTGTTACAGATTTTTGAGGGAATGCCTTCAGTTTTTCTCCATTTAGAATGATGTTGGCCTGAGGCTTAGTGTAGATAGCCTTTACAATGTTGAGATATGTTCCTGTTATCCCTAGTTTTTCTAGTGTTTTGAACATAAAGGGTGCTGTATTTTGTCTAATGTTTTTTCTGCATCTATTGAGATGATCATATGATTCTTATCTTTAAGTCTATTGATGTGATGAATTACATTTATTGATTTTCGAATGTTGAACCAACCTTGCATCCCTGGGATGAATCCCACTTGATCATGGTGCACAATCTTTTTGATATGTTTTTGTATTCTATTTGCCAGAATTTTGTTGATAATTTTTGCATCTATGTTCATTAGAGATATTGGTCTGAAGTTTTCTTTCTTTGAAGTGTCTTTGTCTGGTTTTGGAATCAGGGAGATATTGGCCTCATAGAATGGGTTTAGAAATGCTCCCTCTTTTTCTATTTCCTGAAATAAATTGAAGAGTATTGGTATTAGTTCTTCTTTAAAGGTCTTGTAAAACTTGGCAGTGTATCCATCCAACCCTGGGCTTTTCTTGGTTGGTAATCTTTTGATGGCTTCTTCTATTTTCTCACTTGATATTGGTCTGTTTAAGTTGTGTGTATCTTCCTGACTCAAACTGGATAGATCTGCTTTTTTTGTATTTGCTAAGAGTTGCTTTGTGGCATAGTATATGGGCAAATTTGTCGATGCCTTCAATGTCTTCTATTTTGTTGGAGTATACGGTTTCAAAACAATTTCTAATTATCCTCTGTATTTCTGTAGTGTGTGTTGTAATATGACCTTTTTCATCACATATGCTGGTAATTTGAGTTCTCTCTCTCCTTCTCTTCATTAGTGTGGCTAAGGTCTGTCAATTTTAATTATTTTTTCAAAGAACCAACTCTTAGTTTTGTCAATTTTTTCAGTTGTTTCTTTTGTTTCGATTTCATTGATTTCAGCTCTAATTTTAATTATTTCTTGCCTTCTACTGGTTTTGCTGCTGATTTGTTCTTCTTTTTCTAGGGCTTTGAGATGTAGTGTGAGGTCATTTATTTGTTGACTTTTTCTTCTTTTAAGGAAGAACTCCATGCAATGAATTTAGTACTGCTTTCATAGTGTCCCAGAGATTTCTATATGTTGTATCTGTATTCTCATTTTCCTCTAAGAATTTTTTAATCTCCTCCTTGATGTCTTTTGTAATCATTGTTCATTCGTAGCATATTGTTCAGTCTCCATGTGATGCACAAATTTTTATTTTTTATTTTGTTATTGATTTCCAATTTCATTTCATTATGATCTTATAAAATGCATTATAGTATCTCTACTCTTTTGTATTTGCTAAGAGTTGCTTTGTGGCATAGTATGTGGTCTGTTTGAGGAAAGGATCCATGTGCTGCTGAGAAGAAAGTATATCCGCTAAATGTCGGTTGAAATATTCTTTATATGTCAGTTAAGTCTTAAGTTATTATTTGTGTTATTGAGTTCTATAATTTCTTTATTCATCTTTTGTTTGGAAGATCTATACAGTGGTGGGAGAGGTGTGTTAACGTCACCCACGATTATTGTGTTGTGGTAAATTTGACTCTAGAACTTGAGAAGAGTTTGTTTGATGAACATAGCTGCACCCACCATTGTTTGGGGGCATATATATTTATGATTTTTATGTCTTGTTGGTGTATGGTTCCCTTGAGCAGTATGTAATGTCCATCTTTATCCCTTTTGATTAACATTGGCTTGAAGTCTACTTTATTTGATATGAGTATGGACACCCCTGCTTGCTTCAGTAGTCCATGTGAGTGGTATGATTTTTCCTAACCTTTCACCTTCAGTCTGTGTATGTCTTTTCCTATCAGATGATTCTCCTGTAGGCAGCATTTTGTTGCATCTTTTTAAAAAATCCAATCTGCTAGCCTATGTCTTTTGATTCGTGAGTTTAAGCCATTAATATTTAGGGTTACTATTGAGACATGATTTGTATTTCCAGCCATATTTGTTCACTTTTGTTATTTAATTTGACTTGGTTTTCCTCTTTGATTAGTTTTTCCTTTAGGGTGCTACCTCCCTCTGCTGGTTTTCATTGGTGTTTTTCATTTCCTCTTCATGAAATATTTTGCCAAGGATGTTTGGTAGTGCCAGTTTTCTAGCTATAAATTCTTTAACTTTTGTTTATCATGGAATGTTTTTATTTCATCTTCAAATCTGAAGCTTAACTTTGCTGGATACAAGATTCTTGGTTGGCACCCATTATCTTTCAGAGCTTAAAATATGTTGTTCCAGGATCTTCTAGCTTTCAGGGTCTGTGTTGAAAAATCTGTCATTATCCTAATTGGTTTACCCCTGTATGTGATCTAATTTCTTTCTCTTTTGGCTTTTAAAATTCTCTCCTTATTCTGTATGTTGGGTATTTTCATTGTAATTGCCTTGGTGAGGATTTCTTGTGATTTTGCACATTTTTGGCATCCTGTAGGCTTCTTGGATTTGGATTTCCATTTCATTCTTCATGTTTGGAAAGTTTTCTGATATTATTTCATTGAATAGATTGGTCATTCTTTTGGTTTGGACCTCTATGCCTTCCTCTATCCCAATAACTCTTAAATTTGGTCTTTTTATGCTATCCCATATTTCTTGAATGTTCTGCATCATTTTCACTGTGTTGTCTATGTTTTTTTCAAGATGATATATTTTATCTTCATTGTCTGATGCCCTATCTTCTAAGTGGTCTACTCTGTTGGTGATGCTCTCATTTGAGTTTTTAATTCAGTTTATTATTTCTTTCATTTCAAGGATTTCTGTTTTTTTTTTTTTTTTTAAATATAACCTCTATCTCCTTGTTGAGGTGATCTTTTGCTTCTTGGATTTATTTATATAGCTCATTGTCGAAGTGATCTTTCACTTCCTGTATTTGTTCTCTGATGTCTTCTTTGAGAACCAAAAAACATTTTAATCATGTATATCCTGAAATCTTTCTCTGTAATTTTTTCTGCTATAGCTCTTCTTCTAATGATGTGTTGTCTTGATTTGTTTGTGGTACTTTCTTCTCTTGTCTTTTCATGTTGCTCATGTTTCTTTCTTTCCAGCTCTGTGGGACTGGTGTGTTATTGTTTTTATCCTATAGATTTGTAGTGCTCTTGTATGGTTCCAAGATCCCTCCTTTGTGGGGAAAGACAATGTAAACAGATCCCAATATCAACAATACATCACCTATGAACAAATTATTGTTATTAAAACCTTATAGTTAGTCTCAATGTCCAGAAATGTTGGACTCAATTATTATTTAAAATATAATCAGTAGTTTCATAAAAGGTGTATAATTTCTGGTGGTGGACAGTGAACTGGGGGTCGGGTGTAGGACAATATGCTAAGGGAGAAAGGTGTAAGGGTATGGGGTTAATATAACTTTGGAAATTTGGAGGAGAACTCTAATGAAGAGGGTTAGTAGCAGGGGAATAGACAGGAGGTAATTTAGGGTAGACAAGTACGTGGGAGGACAGTAGAGTACATAAAAACAAACACATATATGTATTTAGAAAATTACAGGATGTTAAAATAGTAAAATTTGGAGCTTGAAAGAAGAAGAAAGAGAAGAAGAAAAGAAGGGAAAGAAAGAAAGAAAGAGAAAAAGAGAAGAAAAAGGGG
Organism: Marmota monax; assembly: GCF_021218885.2. Lineage (NCBI taxonomy): Eukaryota > Metazoa > Chordata > Mammalia > Rodentia > Sciuridae > Marmota > Marmota monax. The sequence goes on along the minus strand of NW_026695215.1, from coordinate 24,101,658 downwards.
GGGCTTATGCAATTCCTTTATATTATATTATTCTGGTGACTCAGTTTTCAATGTTCTATTTCATGCAAAGCTCTTGGTTTCACATATGTTGGAGTTGTGAGGGCCAGAGGATAGAAGGGTAGAGGCAAAGAAGAAGGATAAGAAAAGAAAAGAAAAAAAAAGTCTTAGAATTCCGTTTCCTTCCTGCTTTTCTTCTCTTCCAGTAGGTAGAGTTTTCTATTTTAAGGTGGGGTCTCCGTCCGCAGGGTGGTGTTGGTAATCAGGGTGAGGAGACTTGCGCCCCGGTATGGTCTCCCACTCATGCCTGGAGCTTCCCCGATCCTGGTCTCTGTTTTGTTCCAGGTTTTAGACCCCTCCCCTCTCTTGCTTATCAGGACCCAACTGCAGGACCTCTTGTCCTCAGGCTCACACCAAGTGGGCAGCACCCTGGTTGCACTGCGCTCCTGATCAACTGAGAGTGGTTTTTGTGCTGGGTAGTCACTGTGCCAAGTAATCGCAGCTGGGGAGGGGAAGAGGGGGAGGAAGTTGGAAACCAGGTTATCTGTTCAAATGGAGATCCACACTGATAGTCATGCTTACCAAAAAATGGAGAGAAAGGTCTTCCAAGATGGAATTAGTCTGCTTCCAGCCCCGGGGTGTCTGGTGAAGTGGGGGGAGCTGGGATGGCCTTGTGCTGTGGCTAGTTTGCAGCCATGTGACCTGTGTGGGAGCGGAGTGCAGCTGATTAGGTGATTATGCTACACCGATTGAGAGCCCTGTGTGCACTAGAACTGCGGGCTTTGGGTCCAGAGTCCCGAGTCTTACTGGAGCACAGAGGCTCTGGTTTCTGCACAGGTGGTTGCAGCTCTGGTGGTTCTGCAAAAATCTGCTGTATAGGGGTCCTGTCGCATGCTCCGAGATGTTGTATTCCGTCTAGGTGAAACCTGTGGAGATGCCGCCTGACTGCTTCCGTGGTTTCATTCCACAGAGCAGTCAGAAACAGTACCTCCTCTATTCTGCCATCTTGGATCCCATTCGGCTTCTCCTCGATGTTAACTCTCTATGAGATGTAAAGACAAACCCAAAAGATTTTAATGTGTTAACAAGTTACTTTGACTCTTAATACAATGTAGGCGTTTTAATAGAAAAGAGATGCCAAGGAGGTTGACTAAACCTAAAATACATGATTAACTTATAACTATTTCCACCACTGCAATGAATTTCTACATTCATCTTATTGGATGATCTTTTACAGGTAACAACTTTTTTTTTTCAATTTCATCACAGGATATAATCATTCTATTATGTGGTCTTGATTTTCTTCTGTGGTCTGTTTGATCAACTATTAAGAATTTAATACAATTTGGGCTGGGGATGTGGCTCAAGCGGTAGCGCGCTTGCCTGGCATGCATGGGGCGCTGGGTTCGATCCTCAGCACCACATAAAAATAAAATAAAGATGTTGTATCCACCGAAAACTGAAAAATAAATATTAAAAAAATTCTCTCTCTCTCTTAAAAAAAATTGATATTGAATCTTTGCTCTGAACTGATCAAGAGAGGGAGCCAAATCAGAAGATAAGACATTTCTAATCTGAAAGAGTCAGAATTAACTGACATAAAACAACTAATAAATGGTACAAGACAAAGCTTAAATATCTGTGTGACAGGTTGCTCTTAGATATGTTGCAGTGGCCAAATTTGGCTCTCTTTCTGGCTAACTATGGTCCTTATCTTCCTGGTTTCTCTCTATTATCTAAGAACTTTAATGTTTCCCTCTTGCTCTTGTCCATGTAAATATCCAAACATTTCCCCCCTTAACTGTGGCTCCTATACTTTGTCCTTTGCTTAAATCATGCGGTCAACATAATAACATAGAAATGCTTTTTCTCTCAAGAGGGCATTTCTTCCTAACCTCCTACGTCTACAACATGAGAAGAGGATCACAAGTTTAATAGGAAAGTATAAGGAGCAACAGCCAGTGTCTCATGGCGGAAGGGGGTTCTTCTTCCTGCTGAGGAGGGTGTGAGCCACCTGAGAATAATTAGTGGAGAACAATAGACAAAGAATCAGAAGTGTATTTAGAAAAGTGGAGCCCCTGATATATCCAGTCCACACAAGAGCTGGAACTAGACGAAGGAAAGATGGCTTTAGTGGTTTATTTAAGGGGGTACATCAAAGGCAGGGATAAGATTTCAAGGTTGGAGTCTTGCTTCTTGATGTCTTGCTGTCAGCAGGTTGATTGGCATCTTGGCAGGTTACACCCATCTCAGGTGCTCTGTGGGACATGGCAGAGTGGGACAGAAATTCACAGTGTGTCAGGGCAGTTAACCAGAGGAAATGTCCACTGTCATTCCCAGACACCAGATGTTCCTATCCACTAGGCTTGATGCATGGTGGCCCACACGCAGTCCATGGATGGCTCAAAATAGGGGAGACCTCTAAGGCTTTCAATGTCTTCAAGCAGCCAATACATAGAACCTCAGGGCTTGGCCTCCTTGAGGAGTTCTTGGGTCTGAATTTGTGTGGATTTTTAAAAGTCTTAAATTAATTTATCACTCATCCATGGAAACAAAATGGAGGAGAGGGGGCCAGGAGTTGTTGCTAGAATTAGTTTCACTTGCAACAGAGAGGAGTGATTTTAGACCTAAGAGTGAAGAAGATGGAAAGTTGTAAAAAGGCAGTTGAATATTGTGTGCCTATATGAATATGTAACAACAAATTTCACTATTATGTAAAATTTTAATGCAGCGGTAAAATTTTTTAAAAGGCAATTAAAAAAAAACCCCTAGTTTTAGGATCAGAGTCTATTACTGTATAGCTACATAATTTTGTAAACCCTAGTCTCTCCTGAGAGCATGTCAGACTTAACAGCCCAGATTCAAAGTGTTGTACTAAGATAGAACCACCATCTGGCATAGGGTTGAAGGGGGACAGTGTCTTTGAAAGACCGAATAATGTTTGAGTCACCATACTGGAACCAGGCCTCAGCTTTTCATCTTAAAATACCCAGAGGCAGGGAGCCTTGGTGAAGAGCTTATGCTAACTAAGTCTAGACAAGCTATATCCATAAACCATTATGCTAATTCTTAATTCAAGACCTAGAATGAAAAGTTATCTCATTCCTTGATTTTTTGATGGAAATTCTGGAGAGACTGAATATCTAATCAGAGGTGAAAATATTCCCCAAACAACAGTGGAATAATTGGACCATTGTTCCTTTATGCCAGGTAAGGGGTCTCATCCTTATAACACAGAATAACATTCTATTTTTCTGGGAATCCTCAGACCCATGGACTCTCAATGGAATAGTTCTGGATGCAGAAACATAAAATTATCCTTAGGGGAACCTCCTTCCCCCAAAGTATTGAAACTAACACATGTACATTTTACAAAAAAATGCAGGTTTGTATAAATAAGTCAGAAAATAATCTAAGATCCAGCCATCCAATTTTTGGTCCTTTCTGTATGCACTAACAAAAATTTATTCAATCTTTTAAGGAAACATGGCATTGGTCTCAGTGGTTGCCTCAGAGATAGGGGATAGGGAAAAAAGGAGACTTACTTTTGACTGAACTCTTTTTGTGTATTTGGTATTTTGTACCATGTTCAAACTTCAAAATAAAACAGAAAAATCCACAAAACAAAACAAAAAACAAACCCCCAAACCAAAAAAATCTCTACTTATTCAACAGATATTGGTTACAAACAATTTACTACTGGTCACTGGCTCCTCAAGAAACTTGAGTCTGATGTAGTGGTTCTTAACTGTGGCCGAACAGTAGACTCACAATATTTTAAAGATACAGATAACCAAGTCACAGACCAAAAGATTCTATTTAGCCTGGAGTGTGGCCCCGGTATCAGAGTTTTTTGAGATCTTCAAGGTAATTTGAAGGGACAAGTGGCTTAAGATTAGAGTCTGGTCTTGTGGGAGATAAAAACACTAATTTTCCAAATCATAAAAAGAAGTAATTATAGATTGCAATACCTACTGCTGTGAAAGAAAAGTATTGGTTGCTGCCTAGCACATGCAAGATCCTAGTTCAATACCTAGTAATTAATAAATAAATAAATAAATAAATAAATAAATTTAAAAAGTAAAATAAAGTCTTGGTTGCTGTGATGTATAATGGACCCACCTAACCTGGCAGCATGAGGCTGGGCAAGGCAAGACTTCCCTGAGAAGCATTGTTTCAGCTGAGATCTTAAGAGTGACTAAGAAGTAGCTGGCAGTTTTTACCCTTTATTTGGTATCATAATTGTCTGGAGGGCTTGTTAAAATACAAATTGCTGGGCTCTCCCTACCTCCAAAGTTTTTGATTTGTAGATTTGTAGTCTGGTGGGAGGAGCCCGAGCATTTGCTTGTCTAAGAGCTGCTCCTGGTTGCTAGAGGACCAGGATTTTGAATTAGGCAAAACTGTGGGGGAACAGTTCCATTCAGTGTAAAAGGCCCTAAAATGGTATAGAGGTTTAAAAGCACCATTCTAAATGCCTGCATCATAGTCCACTGTATGGTTTAATATCACTTGGCCCCCTCTTAATGGATCTCTAGGTTCTGGTGTTCTCTTTAGACTATTACTTTCCTCTTTTCCAGGTCCTTAGAGACTTGATATAATGATCATTTTGGCATATCCTGTCAACAGCATAACTCTGGAAAACTAATGAACTGTGTGCTTCAATCACTGACAAGTCACAGACATTCTATGTCATTAAATTGAAGTATTTTGGGGTCTCTTAAATTATGGCTACATATGCTGAGAGGCTCAGTTGTAATTAGAAAAAAAGCACTTCATCCATTTTTAAGTTTATTTCTGACACATTGAGAAATCAGTTTTCATATTATAAGGACTAAACTTAAAAAAATCCTTCTTTCTATATATAAGTTTTCACTGTTCATAAAAAAGGACATTATTTCTTCTTAGAAGATTAATAAATTGATCATAGTAGCTGGATAATGACAAAATAATTAAAATGAGTAATTATTGTTACTATAATGCATGGAATTTATAATATCTGAAGTAAATTTTCAATAACTCAATTGTGACAGTAATTCCTGCCATTTAATAGCTGATAGCAAATGATATTAAACAATAGGCTATTTAACAAAAGCCTAAGCTAGTGTTTATATATTACACCTACTGAAACCCATTTATGAATTTTTCTAATTTATTTAATCATTTTAGCATATCATTACAAGTTTTGAATCAATCTAGACAAAATATCAGTAGATTTAATGACTCCAACTTTGAGCTTGTTCAATGTGCTCTTATTAAAGCAATTATTTCTGTATTATGGACATGATTTCTCTCCAGTGGGTATCTATGAAAGAAGACTAGGGTTATTGAGTAGGCTGAGTTAACTTAATAGGATTCAGTGGTTTATGTAGTGCAGAGTTATAAAAGCAATTTGGAGGAAACTAATGATTTTTTGCCATTTAGCCTGCCAGATTTCAAAACAATTTTCTTTAATTTTTACATTGTAGTCATCAGTTTAAATTTTTTAATCTCATATTTTAAGAAAAAGTATAATATGAAAGCATGTTAAAATTTCTCTTAAAATAGTTCAGGTTCTAAGGGATCTTGGGCTTGGGCTATCATAGGTAAATCTGGAAAGGGCAAATTTGAACTTGGACTTCATCAGTTTCTGCCTGTGATAAGGTCAAGCCCTGAGATTTGGGCTATCTTACAACATTTAACATTAGGAAGATAGAAAGGAAAAAGAGAACGTGCAAAGGCACATCATTACTCTGACTTATTCCAGTAATGGTAATAAAGTCAATATTCTAAAGTAAGTGATTTTCCTGAGGCTAGTTTGCTACATGTGTTAGCATTAAAGAAACCTTGTACTTCTCCCACTCCCTGGTTTTTAATATTTACACGAGAGGTGACTAATAAATAAAGTATTTTAGTATGAGTAGGATGCAAGGAAACCCTCAATTTCTTTTTTGGCTTGGGCAGGGGGCCAAAAAGAGCCTGCTTTGATGACTTAGTAACTAAAAGCTTTTAGGAATGACAACACTCAAAACTCCTTTTTTTTAAAAACAATATATTTCTTCCATATAATTGAATGCATCAATAAAATATGGAAGAAATAAAATTTTAAAAACCCAAACAGAAAAAAAATTTGTTACTATGAGAGAAAACAAAAGTGATTCATTTTGAATACTCAGACAGATTAATGTTGACAGTAAACATATGTTCAAATTACTATAGTATATTTGTTTAGATGTTCAGACTGACTGCTTAAGTCTTTATTTATGCCATTCCATTCTTCCATTGTGGTGTTTTGTGGATTTGTGAATAGAGAAGCTGATGGCTTTGCTAACACTGAGTAGTACCCTCAGAAAATTAGGACTATAGTTCTTCATTTAAATGTATGAGATGGGGGGATATCTAAACTATTTTAATAAATAATAATAAAAATATTATTGGATATGCTGGTCCCTTTATAATGTTATTTTTAACTACCCCAGATCTTAAAAGTACAAGATTTGTAAGTAAAGCCTATTATTTAAAATGTTTGTCCCACTTATTCAAAAAGTAAGATATTTAGAATTAATGCAGAATATGCAAGAGCAAAACTTTATGGGTGTTGTCTAGTTCAAGCTCCCCCTCCCCCTTTATTGAAAAAGGGACTTTCCTGAACAAGTTTTTAATAAGGTCCAGAAGAACTTAAGTAGCCAAAATCCATGGTTTTTAATGGTTGATGAGTATCAAAACATTCAAAGAGAATATTAATTAATTTTAATTTCCCATCCCCAAAGAAAGTACAATATCTTCAAGTATAATCTGTAATTTATTTTTTTAGTTCCAGGGGGACACTTGACCACTTACCCACATCCCAGCCCTATTTTTTTTTTTTTTTTTTTAGAGACATTGTCTCACTTAGTTGCTTAACACTTCACTCTTGCTGAGGCTGAACTCATGATCCTCCTGTCTCAGCCTCCTGAGCTGCTGGGATTATAGGCATTCCTCATCCTTCTGATTATTGATTCTATTTGAGTGGCCTGGGAGAATTTTTCCTCCTACTGCTGTCACCGGGAAACAGTATGAGTTAAAGTTCAAAGGAATGAAAAGGGGTAAATTCTTCAATTAAAATTACTTTATGGCTCAGTCTAATACCCTTGAACTGATTTTTCTTGGGGAAAAAATTTAGTTGCCTTGACATCCAGGCCTAATTAATAAACTTGGAGTGATGTCCATGACTTAAAAGTCAGTGAGGAAGAAAAACAACTCTTCATATAATTAATAGCTTTTTGCTCAGTTATTTCTAAGCTTAGTTTTGGAAAGAAGTGGACATTTAAGTGGGAAACAAACATTTTTGACATCAGGGAATTCTAAAAGTGGTCTGTGTACTCCACTAATTATTCATTGCATAAATAATTTCATATAATATTGAAAATAAGCAGTTGTGACCTTCATTAAAATACTGTGAAATTGAATTCCTGTTCATAGTTGAATAAGAACACAATTGTGTGAGTATTTGAGTATTTCTTAGCTGCTTTCACAGGTCTTATTACCTGATACAAGTATGAACCTTGACATGCTATATACTTATTAGTACAGCAGTGCTATGCTTGGGTAGTTATATGAAAAACTCAACCTAAGTTTTAGTTATTAAAAAAATAAGCTCTGGACATGAAGAAACATGTGGGGGATAGGCTCATTATTAGGATTATGGAAGTGGTGTAATGGGTATATACATAGGTCAAATTTTATAAAATTACACACTAAAAAATGTGTGTAGTGTATTGTATATCAATCATACCTTAACAGTTATATTTAGAAAATTCAAAACCTGGACCATGATACATGATACATGAATGTTAAACTGGTTGAATTTGCAGTTTATTTAGAGACAAGGTCACACTGAGTTGCTTAGGGCCTTGCCAAGTTGCTGAGGCTGACCTTGAACTTAAGATCCTCTTGCCTCAGCCTTCTAAACCACTAGGATTATAGGCATATGCCACCTTGCGCAGCTCCAAATTTCTAAGAGTGGAAAATTTGGAACATTAAGTCTCTGATTAGAATATATTTGGGTGTCAGTTTTTTTTTTTTGGGGGGGGGATGTCAGTTTTCCCAATCTCTCCCATATGTAGTAGTCACTTATCATTTTCATTAAAGTTTAGTTGATGTTCCCACGTTCCCATTAGTTTGAATTTGGAGCAAACCTATTAAACCTGAACATTTAAGCCATATCCACCTCCCCAGATTTGTGGCCTAATTGCCCTTCATTCCCTTTCTTACCTCTATGTCTTTCATCCCATGAACCTCATCAAATCATGTGTACTTGTGGGTTTCAGGACAAGATCAGCCAATCTGCTTTTTTTACAATATTGGATTTGCTCTTTGGTGATTAACTGCTTTTAACTCAAGTTGCTGTTTCAAAAATATTTCAGTGTAGCAATTATCGAGCTCCAGTAGGTAGTTTCTAATATTTTCAGAATTGCTTTAGAAATAGAAATTATAAGATAGATCAATGACAGCTGTGATTTGCAAGACAGGAAGTGAAGCATTTGGATGTTCAATATGGATTGAACTTGACATATCTGAGGTTGAATTTTACATAGGTCTTACTATCTTTAAAGGAGTTGAGTATTGGGTTTATTATAAGGGATAAGTAAATACTGAAAAGTTTTCGAAAACAGAACAGTATATAATTTCCCCCCAGGTAAAGCTTACTTTTGCATTATTTGGCTAACCTCACATAATCATAAAGACTCATGTGTGTGTGTACACACACATGCTTTTAAGTGAGTGTGTGTATGCATTCTTGTTTCTTAGTTTTTCATTTTAACACTAGTTTTAGTAGCAAAAGTCATGCTCGGCTGATAACAAATATTCCGGTCTGATGGATAAAGAGGTCAGGGCTCAGTATTTTAATAGCACTATAAGTACCCAGTGGGAACAGCTACTTTATAAAGATTCAAAAGGTATTAATATGGCCACTTCTGGAAAAGCCCACACTGAGAGGCACTAACTACCCATGCCTCTGCAGTGTGGGGTTATTGTGTGGGATGTCCCTTCGCAGCTGCCTTTGGCTTCTATTATGCCATTAACTAGACTCACTCCAGGATTCCTTGGAAACTGTGTGCCTACCTGAATAATTTATTACCTAGTGATCAATTATTCATAACTCATTATTACAACTGAAATAAAACCTAAAGGTGGACTCATTGTGCCACTTATGAATATCTAAGAGATCATCAGGAGATTGTAGTGGAGTTTTAAGTCTTTGCCATCCCCATTGCCTGTTGTTTCTCTGAAGGGATTCCAAAGAGAACAGCCTTCTGAGATGGAATCAGAATCGATGAAAGCAGTAACAAATGCCTCCCTGCTGTCCGTGCTGCATTGGTTCATCTATTCATGCTGTTTGTCTTTTTAATTCTGGCCTCATTTACACTTAGAAATGAAATTTCAGTTTGAGAGAGTGTAGGAGACATTTATGGCACTGTGGGTTTGTTAAGCCATTTTTAGAGGTCCACAAGGATATAAAACTTGCCTAAGAATATATTTTCTGGGAAAATATGCAGATATCTTTAGAACATTTATTGACACCAGTCATTGCATTTTTGTTCCATCAGAGTTATATCTGAGTTAAATCTTATTTATTTATTGGACCCTATCTTTCATATAAAGAAATGCCATATGTTTTTCATATATATTGCATAGAAAGCATCTTAGTAACAGTGCTATGAAAGTATAATCAAAAGAAACTTTTTATAAATTTAGGAAACATAGTAGAAAATAGTTTGGCTTAATACAAACTGATTAATTTTGTAGTAATCAACAAGCCTTTTGAGATGTGTTGAAAATAGTTGGAGAGTTTCAAATTCCAGTTCTGTTGGAATATAAAGCGGAAAGTTTGCCTTTGGGGTTTCTTGCCTCCCAAGCAGTTGGCTTTCCACTGGGCACTGTTGGCATGGAGGAATGGCTATGATTCTATAATATTCACATTTTTGGTGGCCATCTCACTGTCATGTTTTATCTGGTTATTCTCCAAAGTAATTTAAGTACTAATTTTGAGTATGAGTCCTGAGACACTGAGGTTAACACTTCTTTGTCTAAAAAGCCCCAGCTTGTAGGTAAAATCCAAATTGTGAAACAAGTATTTTTAGTAGTGATTCCAGATTTTTTTGATGTTGTGTTGGTTCTCCAAATGGAATGAAGGCATAGTGTTTAAGTAGATTTTAACTGGCCTAAACCCATACTGTTTACCCTGGATCATATATAATGTCCTGGATAACTCACCACTCATGAGTTTAAATCTAATTTAGTTTTACTATTGTGAAAATATATGGAAAATTTTAAGACAAATATGTCATAGAGTAAGGTAAAAACTTGCATGATTTTTAAATTTTTTTTATGATTTTTAACAGGTTGACACATTCATGTGGCTCAAAAAATATAAAAAGGTATACTGTTAAAAGTCTTCTCTCATTCTTATTCTCCCTTTTACAAGCTCTTACCCTTTTCCCCAAAGGTAACCACTGTTAAGAGTTTCCTGTGAATCTTTCCAGAGTTACTTTATGTATGTATAAACAACTTAGAATATAGATTCTTATTTTTCTTCATTCTGATAAAAATTAGCATATTATACATTTCTGTTTCTTGCTTTTTTCTTTTTTTAAATTGATTTAAAAAAATAAATGACAGTGGAATGTGGAATGCATTACAATTCTTATTACATGTATATGCACAATTTTTCATATCTCTGGTTGTATATAAAGTATGTTGACACCAATTCGTGTCATCATACATTACGGATGATGTATGAAGACATACATCATCCATGTATGATGGATGATGATGTCTATCACATTCCACCATTCTTGCTAATCCCCTGCCCACTCCCTTTCCCAATATCTTGGAAATCTTTTCATGTTAGTATATAGATAACTTCTGTATTCTTAAAATTTTTTTACTCAAGACAATATTTGTGCATATTTATGTGGTACATTACGGTAATTTAATATATGTATACAATGTGTAATTATCAAATCAGTATAATAAGTATTTCCATCTCTTCAAACATTAATCAATTAATCATTTTTTATCTGTTGGCAATTTCATACTTATAGTCATTTTGAAATATATCATAGATTGTTTTAACCAATAGTTATTCTACTGTGCTAAAGATGAACCAGAAATAATTCCTCCACTCTGTTTCGGTGTCCCTTATTGAGCTTCTTTCCACTCTCCCCCTTAACTTCATTATCTTGGGGGTAGGTACTGGAGATTGAATCCAGGGACTCACAATGCTAGGCAAGTGCTCTGTCACTAAGCTCATTCCTTTTTAATTTTGAGTCAGGGACTTTCTAAGTTGCTCAGACTGGCCTCAAACTTGTGATCCTCCTGTCTCAGCCTCCTGAGTAGCTAGGATTACCACAAGTGTGAGTCACCATGTCCAGCTTCCCCCAATCTTTTTTAAAAATAACTCACAGTGTTTTCCGTGGTATGGCTCTGATATAATTTATTAACTCTTGCTCCCATCGATGTGCATTTGGGTTGTTTTAAATCTTTTATTATTAAAAACACTATTAAAGTGGATAATCCTGAATATTTTTAATTTCAAAAATATGTCACTATTTCTTGCATGAATTTTTAAGATAATACATGAGATTTTAGAGACATATCTTGCATTTTATAGTCCTAGCAGTCTTGAGTTTATCCTTCACTGTTGTTAGGAATGTTTTGCTGGAGAAGTTTGAGAAGCGTTGCTGGAAAAAAATTTTGAGGCCTACTGGTGGGATGATTCTTTTACTTTATAAAATAACTTTGTTGTGAAGTGACAGTGACAATAGTGTTACTTTGCCATACTGTGTTTTCTTGGATGTGATATAAGAACACATGCAAATCTGAAGGCAGATTATTTATAAGCAGAAATCATGCTATAAACTCATCTAGTTTTTTTGAAGGTGTTTGATACAATGAAACATTGAGAGCTGTGCAATTTCAGAACAGGCTCTGGATCCTCTGACCTTAAGCCCTAGAGCACCAAACTCTGGCACCTTGAAAATTATTAGTAAGTGTTCTACATTAAAAGGGTTCCATGATTTAAAAAAAGTTGAGAAAACACTGGGTTCCACAAAGTTAAAGCAGATTTGTTACTGAGGGACTATTTAGATCCTTAAATATGCTGGAGAAAATTGTGACTATAATAGCTGGATGGAGCCTACAGCATTTCCCAAATTTTGTTTGAGCATAACACTCCCTTACCCCAGGCCATTCTTATTGATGCTAGTGTAGGTAGTGAGGAGCCCAAATGGGGAAATACTACCCATGGACAGTGGTTGAAATTAGTGGTCACAAGCATATGTGGTGTTTGAATTTATAAAAGATTCAGTAAGGGAAATAAGAATGAAGTCATTGTTTAAAAGTTGGCCATAATGAACAGCAGATGGTGGTAATGTAACATGCAGACTGACTATGAGGACACGGCAGTATTTCTAATGGCAGCATTAATTCAAGGTCCAAAGTGTCTTCATTTAATTACCATCCACCAGTATTTTAATTTCACTGACTAAATGAATAAAAGGCTTAAACATAGATCATTACCATACTTTCAATCTCTTACTAGGAAAAGCACAATTCAGCCGAGAAATAAATTTGGAGAGATCTTTTTATCTTCAGAGACCATTTTAACTGGCATAAGATAGGTTTGATTTCTCTTGCCATCTAGGTATTAGATGGAAGCTCTTACCTTATGTGTACACAAAGATGTATGTGCTCTCTCTCTCTCTCTCTCTGTCTCTTAAGAGAAAAAAAAAGCCTAAATTTTACCCAGTTTAACTCTCTACTGTCCATGAGAACAGCAATAAATGCTTCAACACACATCTAGTTGGTGCTGCCAAAGAGACTTTGGGACCTTAGAGATGAAGCAGTCACATCCATTGACCTTCATGAACTGATGTTTAGACTGAAAGTAGGATGTGAACACCAATAGCTATTAGAAGGGCAAATGGAATGATAGAGATTAGAGTCTAATTAAAGCTGTGAGAGATCTGTCTTCCATTTTTTTTTTTGAAGTTTGTTGAACTATGTAAGATTTTGTATCATAGGGCAACAAAAAATGGAATGTTTTAAATATTTACATTCAACACAAAAATACACATTAAAATATAGTACAGTGTGATTATATTACTCACAAGATAATTATAGGATTCTAGTAAATTTTATTCTAAGTGTATTAGAGTTGGGGTGGCCCATAAATGGGGCACATGTTTAAACTTGTATGGTGAGTATGTTTCCAAGCTGTTGGTGATTCTCTGTGTCAGAGGTGTATGGTGAGTTGAAGCTCTTGTTGAGACTCCATATTTGAGACCCTTCATAAGTTAGCAGCCCTAAAGTAAAGGCTCTTTTGGCTATTTCTGTGATAAGTCCTGATACAGATGATAAACCTAGAGGAACTGCAGGAAGTGAAGCTCTTCTGGTGAAGGATATTTAGACCCCTGAGAGATGTACAATTGCTAGAGATGGGGTTTATTTACTTTTATTTTTTATTTTCCACATTTTTAACTGCTACATTATAGTTGTACGTAGTGGTGGGATTTTTTTGTTGCATGCACACAATATAACACCATAATTTGGCCAACATCACTCCCCAGTACTTGCCCCTCCCTCCCTACCTTTAGGAAGGGGTTTTATAACTTTATTGATGGTGTCCCCCAATACTTGAAACCACAGTTTGAAATTATCCTTTGAAGGTACACTTGGGCAGCTTTTTTTACCCTGTTCCCTCTTCCTCCTTAATCCAAGCCTGAACTTGTTTCATCCTTTCCACAGGCAGCAGAGGGAGTAGCCTCAGGCAGGGCTCATGTCTTAAGCTGGCCAGACCATGTCACCCCTGGGAGCAGGAATGCTTGGCTGTCTTGCTCATTTCCCAGGTGAGAAGGAGGTCAGTCACCCTTATGACCTGAAAAAATTAAGAAACGCCTTTTATTTTTATTACATGTTGCAAACTTGCTCCTTGCCTCTGGTGGTCGCTCTTGTTCTTTGCCTTGCTCTTGCTTTCTTCTGTGAGTCTGGGTTTTTGCTCCCAGTAATGTTTCAGAACTAGAGGGTTTCTCTCTTTTTCATTTTCCATGTTTCTCATTTTTCTGGATCTTTCTTGGTCAAGAAACTCATCTCTTTGCCCTGGAATCGGGGCTGCCTTCCCTTCTGTCTCAATTTCTTTCTGAAGATGGAAAACTTATTTCTTATTTTTCCATATCTCTGCACTTATCATTATTTTTGTATCTTCCTCACTTTCGTGTGTTCTTTCTTTGTTTTGTTTTGTTTTGCTTTCTCTTCCTTCTCTCCTCCTTTCTCAGTGTACCAGTCATGGTCATTTCATTATCTGTCTCTTTTTTGTTGTTATATGGGCAATGACCAAACAGACTCCATTTTACCCTGAGACTCCATGTCATATCAGAAATGCTTCTTCCATGGGAACACTCTGCCTCTGTACCTATCAGTAATTGCTTAGCATGGCATGTTTGGTATCACAAAATGACAATTCTTATACAATGCAAACTTGTTCTCTCTTTGATTCTCATTTTTCTTAGGCAATGTACCTTGTCAGAGATTGATTGTCTAGACTTTAGTAACCATTCTCTAACTTGTACTCAACTAGGGTCATCTTGACCCACTTCCCTTCTGCTTGCTTGTTGTTATGCCACCCTGGAGGAGGCATAACAAGTCCTGTGGGAAATATCAATGTACCCATTTCATCATTTCGCTAACAGCTCAATTCAGCTCTATACCCCTGCTTGCTTACAGCTTCATCAACCTGGATGTGGTTTTTGCTTTAAAGACTCTGAAATGCTCAGGCTCAAGGCCGTTCCCTGCAGAGACAGGTCTGGGTCCTGCAGGGAGCAGTCACAGGCCAACCAGCTAAATAAAGACTATCCAATTCGAACAAAAATGGACTTGGTATGTTTTCTGTGCGGTCTGCCCATAACATTGTTATATTAAGAGATATTTCTCCCTGTCTTTCTACTTTTTCCATTCTCTGTTGTTTCTTTCTATCTGATGTCCACCCCACCACACCCCAATTTATCTTCTTTTTTCATACCTTTTCCAATAGGTATGACTGGCCTCTCAGTGCCAGATAGACTTCTTTTCTTTTCTGTGGTCGAAGTCAGTGTAATAATTCTCCTGGTCTCTGGATTGCCTCCTGCCGCAGTCTGGCTGGGCACAATCAGGAGCCACTTGTCAAAAGAAACTAACTTTATTTTTAGAACCACACACGACAAACAAAATAGTCTCTCAGGAAAAACCCTCAGAGCCTCAACTGCCACCACCGGCTTTCCCCAAGCCTCTCTCTCCCCCACCAGCTTCTCTCCACCTCCCACAATCCTCCTGCTCTTGAGGCCGATTGGCTGGGTCACGTGGGCAGAGCCAAAAAAGTCCCCCAATGAGCAGCTCCGTGGTCTGAAAGGGCAGGGAAACAGCCCAATGAGCATCACCACAGAGGAGCCAATCAGCTAGATGTTGCTGGGGCCGAGGAGCCAATCAGCTAGATGTTGCTGGAGCCGCTGTGAGCCAATCATCAGCCAGCAGCTGGAAGTTTGCTGGCAGCTGGAAGTTTGCTGGGGCCCCTTTGGCTGTGGCTCTCAACATCTCCCCCTCTCTGTTTAAACAACAAGCATGTGGCTTAGGGACCGTGCCTGTTAGGCAGTCCAATTCAACATATGGTCCTTACCCGTCATCAGATGAACTGACCTCTAGGCGTCAGCCTCCTGTCTTAGGTTGGTACCACTGCAATTGGATCATACCCGTCACTGACTACCGGTCCAGCATACAGCCATACTTGTGGATAGGCCTTTGCACCTGTGGGGGGGTGAGGTTCTTTGCCTCACCTCTGTTGGCCCCCAAATTTTAGACCATCACTAGTAGAGGAGGATGCAAAATGCCATGACATTAAGCCAATTGAGGGCTCCTTTGAAAAATTGTACCACCGGTGACATCATCAGCAAAAACACCCCAACACTACCATAAGTCGCTGCACCAACAGATAGTTCACAATGCATACAGGTGAGCTCACAATGTGTCCAGGCAAGTTCTGCAAGCAGTTCAGTGATGGCTATTGTAGAAGCTGTAGATTGGTTTTATCTTTGACTTCACCAGCACTGGGATGAAGATAGGAATTCTGGCAATAATGGCTAAAGAAAAAATTATGTAACATTCCAGAAGGCACTAAAAGAAAACAATTTTCTTAACAATTTACATTGTCTTCACCGGCACTGGGATGAAGATAGGAATTCTGGCAATAATGGCTAAAGAAAAAATTATGTAACATTACAGAAGGCACTAAGAGAAAACAATTTTCTTAACAATTTACATTATCTTTAAGAGAATTATTAAATATAATGAAAAGGAAAGGTGAAAGTAAACAAACAGATCTGTTAACCTTCTTTTTTGTTTACATATTAAAACAATCCTCAACAGTTGTTTACCCAATTTAAATTAAACCATATAAATCACGTGAAAAAAAAAATTTGGATCCATTTTATCATGAGCGCTCATCATATATGATATATGGACATACGTACATTCAAACATATAACACAAAACACAAGTGTGCACACATAATATAATACATACAACACATAACATTATAGTAAAGGCCTTATAACTTTTTACAGGTGAAATCTCCATTGCAATGTTTAAAAACTCTATAGTCAAAAAATAGAACTGATCAGCAAAACATTAACCTAGGTCTGTATGAGCTCAAAAAACAAAATAGAACTTCATGATATGGCAAAGGGCAATAATAAAATAGATATTGAAAAAAGCATCCTGGTTCTGTTGCAGATGTAAGAATAGCCAAACTGGAGTTTTGGATATCAGTTGTTATGGATTTGAGCCAAATCATCTTCTTTTTGGTCTGTAGAAATCGCTTTAGTTAATCTTTCTGGAATCCAAATCGGCTGCTGTTCTCCCTGTGGAAACACATAAACAGACCCCCGACTCCAGACAATCACTGGGTCAGGACCTTGGTTAATCTCTCTGGAATCCAAATCGGCTGTTGTTCTCCCTGTGGAAACACACAAACAGACCCCCGACTCCAGACAATTACTGGGTCAGGACCTTTCCATTGTCCTGTTAGAATATCCTTCCAAAGTACCTTGGGCTTATGTACATTTTTTGGACACATATGCCTTTCCGCAGCACTAAGTCCTGATGAATCCAAATTTAAAAAGTTTAGAGTAAAAAGGGTTATTTTAAGTTTATCTTTGGGGAATATATACCCCTTCCCAATTCCTTCTTTTTGCTTTAATAAGTACATTTTAATAGTTTGATGAGCTCTTTCAACTATGCCTTGTCCCTGTGGATTGTATGGGATTCCTGTTATATGAGTAATGCCAAATGTTGAGCAAAATTGTTTAAAAGAGGTAGAAGTATAACCAGGGGCATTATCTGTTTTTAACTGTTTTGGAACACCCACAGTGGCAAAATTTTGTAAGCAATGAGCTATAACATCTTTAGTTTTTTCTCCGGCATGAAGGGAGCCCATCAAAAATCCAGAAGAAGTATCAACTGTAACATGTAAATATTTTAATTTTCCAAATTCTGGCAAGTGTGTGACGTCCATCTGCCAAATATGGTTAGGTATCAATCCTCTAGGATTGACTCCAAGATTAACTTGTGGTAAAAAGGTCACACAATTTTGACATTGTTTTATTATTTGTCTAGCTTGTTCCTTAGTTATTTTAAAACGCTTTTGTAAAGTATTAGCATTGACATGGAACTTTTTATGAAAATTTATAGCTTCTTCTAGTGTAGAGAAAATATGTATGTCATGTGTAGTTTTATCTGCTAAATCATTGCCCAAACTAAGGGCTCCAGGCAATCCTGTATGTGCCCTGATATGTCCTATAAAGAATGGATCTTTTCTGTCCCAGATTAGACTTTGTATAGTGGAAAGCAAAGAGAAAACAGTAGAAGAAGGGGAAATCCTACCAGCATCTTCAAGAGATACTATAGCATTAACTACATACTGACTATCAGAAAATAAATTAAATACAGAATCTTTAAACATCACAAAAGCTTGTAAAACTGCATTAAGCTCTACCTTTTGAGCTGATTGTTTGGGTACTAAAAATGTAAAAGTTTGATCAGGGGTAACTACTGCTGCTGTACCATTATTTGACCCATCAGTGAATATATTTGGAGCATTCATGATAGGTGTTTTTCTTGTCATTTTTGGAAAAATTACAGGATGCAATGACCAAAAAGACAATAAAGGATTAGATGGTAAGTGGTTATCAAATGAAACATTAGATTTGCACATGATTATTGCCCAAGTATTTAACTCATTAGCTAACTCATCAATTTGATTCATAGTATATGGAGTAATAATTTTATTGGGAGAAATTCCAAACACTCCCTTTGCTGCTTTTATTCCATGCCAGCAGCCTCCCATGGTGTGGATCTTCCCTTTTCTCACATACTTTTGACTCGGAATTTTTGGTGTGGTATTTGGCACCATGCCCTCTTTGCTAGATGACAGTGAGTGGGTTTGATTCCTGTGATGCTTGAAGTAATTCTTAGAGGTCTCTGTGAGCTTTTCTCTTTTGTAGTTCATTTTATTTATCTCCCAATCCATCATCCTTGGTCACTGTCTGGTGTGTTTTCTTCCTCCTTAACGCCAGTTTGCTAAGGCATTGCTCCTGTGGTACTCTGTTCTCTGAATTTATTTTATTGGAGTAACCTCTTGATTTCTTTTGTCTTAGACCTGGTTTCATGAAAGCTGCATTTAGGTGTTTCCTTTTCTTCAACTGCTTGATTTAATAGGTGCCTGTAAAATTCATTCACTGAGAACTTTCTCCTTGGTTACATCCAAAAGTGCTTCCAGTGCAGCAGCCCACCTTTTCTTCCTCTTCAGCTCTCTCTTGCAGTATTTTTTTTTATAAGCAGATGTCTCAAATGCCTATTTCTCATTAAATTCTCCCCTTTTCATTTTTATTCCCTCTGTATTTTCTTTTCCCTTTTATCTGTTTTTTTTCTTCCTGAACTCAACTACTTTTAATAAGTTGAAAATATACTTGAACTTCTGATATTTTCTCAACAGTGATTTGGGATTACTTTATTCCTTCCCCCACCCCTGCATTCCATCATAAATACTGTCATATTCATACTTAGTAGAATATTCTGCAAGGGTCTTCTGAATTTTCAATTTGATCTGGATCATAGCCTGCTTCTCAGCAGCTTCTCTCTGAAGCTTCTCACTTAAATGATGTTGCTTGCCTAGAATCACCATCTTGCTCCTATCTGCTAAATGTGGCCAACACTGATGTGACACTCTAATGATTTTTCAAATATTACTTTTATAATGTCAATGTCTTGGCAAAGATCTTATAGCTCTTGAATCCTCCTGTCAGACCAAATTTAAATTATGCCTAACTTTCAGGGCATTCTGTCAGCTGTACTCTATCTGGACTGTATTAATCATGTTCCCCACCCTGATCCATCTCCTCTTGTAGTTTTTCTTGTTTCTGTTTACCATGCTGTCCCTTTCTTTTCTGTTGTTCTCTGAGAAAAGGATCTGATGGTCTGTCACCTGAATTGACCTGAATTCAAGTCCTAGAGGAGGTAGTACCAGAATAAACACTAACCTGTTGAAGTGTCTTAGCCATAGAGCAAAGGTCTTGCATTGTATGACATACAGGGTCCATTCATTTCCAAGATTCACTGATTTTCTTGGGAGATTATCTTCATTGATTGGGTCCACCCTATCCCAATAATCTCTTTACATCCATTTTTCTTGGTAAGTGGTTACAGGGTATGCCTGAGTTTCCTTATCAGAGCATGACTGTCAGTGGGTTGGACTTGGCACTGGAAAAGAGTGGAGGGAATAATGTGGTGATTCCTCTCCCTCCTTGTTAGCCAGAGCTGTGTAGACTTATATCTCTAATGTCACCATGCCTTATTTAATCAGGCCTTGATGCTAAATCTCTAAGATACTGTGCTGAGTATGGATGCACAATAATACATACCATGGTTCTATTTATTTGAAAATACAGAAAAGATATACCTATGATGACAGAAGCATGTCAGTAGTTGCCTGGGTCCAGGCATGGGAGGATTTGAAGGAGCAGGAGGGAACTTTGTGGGGTATAGAAATGCTCTATATTTTATTGTGGCAGTAGTTACCAAAATGTATACATTTTCCAAAACCATTAGGACTGTACACATAAAATTGTTACCTTTTATTGTATATAAAATATGCCTCAAGAAGTTGATTTAAAAATCAGGCTGTAGTGATGAGAATGGAGCAGAGAGTGGATATAAAGGAATTTAATTCTTTAATTTAGAAGATTCTCTTGTCCATCTTACAAGTTTGGAAAATACCAAAGACCCAGGGCTTATGGAAGCTGCCAAGTATATATATTCTTTAGTTAAATGGTAATATGCAAATTAATATAGCTCATGCCACAACATAGCAGTTATATTGCTACTTGTTCTCTTACCCTACTCTGTGTTCCTTAGTAATGGGAAACTCGTAATTGTTGCCTAATGATTTTCGTATGTGCCAGAGTTTTACCTAAAATCAAGGCTCCTGGAAGGCATGAATTGGGACTTTGGCTTTTTGTTGTTTTTTGAAAATACCTCTATGTTGCTCAGTGCCCATTGATGCATTCAATATTAGTTCAATTATCTGCCAATAGAACATCATGAACTCTACAGTCTTATGTTTTAAACTTGGAATTAGGTGTTGATGACATCAAGAATCAGAGGCCTCAGAAAGGCTCCTCTGGTGGTACCTGTGGCATTGAGGTGGAGTAAACAGCAATGCCATGGGACTCAGCACCAGTGGTAATGGTGAGGGTATCCCTAGTTTAGCCCAACCCAGAAAACTCTTGGTGAATCAATGACACACTGATTAACCTGTATTAAGTTCTTTTTGGGTTTCAGGGAAGTGAGTCTTATGTGTTATAAGAAACCTGGTAGATCCCAGAAAAGAGTATATTCATGGATTGGTATTTTTAAAAGTAGAATAGTTTGTGTAGAGTCAGTAAATTTTTGTTTTCCCCTTTTCAGAGAAGAGAAAGAAGTAGGGGAAAGCAAACAGACATGGGAAAATCATATATATTGTTTTTGACTATAGACTCATTCTATTTTAGATATAGTCAATACCAAGATATTTTATTGGCTCATAATGCAGAATTAAAATTAGATGAAGTCTACCAGAAACTGAAATAGCATACCTTCCCCATAAGGACTACATTCTTTCCTACATCCCACCAAATATGGGACCCCTTCTGTGACTTTCATGGTAGATGGGGCCAACAAACTCAACATGATACCATGTATTGACAACAAACTTCTGCTTGTGATTCTTGTTTACTGGTCCCCTTCTGTGATCTACAACATCATAGATCAAGTTTACCTCTGCATATGTTGTGGATCTTCAGATGTTTAAAAATATATAATTCCACATTAAGAGACTCCTTCTCAAACCTCAGTGTGAGACAGAAACCCTTCATAACCTTGTTTAAATGTAGATTCTGGAGCATGGAAAGTTTAATCCAGTAGTCTCAGTAGGGACCTAGGAGTTCTGGGTGGTTCTGCTACAAGTGGTTTATGACTCTAATTGTTTGAACCTCTATTGTATGCCCTGTGCTGGATTGGGGGCTGGGGATATGAAAACAAATAGTAATAGACATTTCTTAAAAATACACACATAGCCAAGAATCACATGGAAAAATATTCAACATCTTTGGCTATCATAGGTATGTACATCAAAACTCTAATGAGAAGTCACTTCATACCCACTAAGATGACTAGGATAAAAAAACATAAATAATAAGTATCAGATGTGGAGAAATTGGAACATTTATACACTCCTGGCAGGAGTGTAAAATGATGTGGCCACTTTGCAAAACAATCTGTCTGTTCCTCAAAACATTATATAGGGTTACCATGTGACCCAGAAAATTTCTTTTGGTATATACCTAAAAGATAAAAACCTATGCCCAGACAAAAACTTGTGTACAATGTTTATCACAGCATTAATTATAATAACCAAAGGTGGAAACCACTCACCCGTCTATAAACTCACCAAGTTATGGAACCAACCTAAGTGTCTGTCAACAGACAAATGGATAGAAAAAATGGCATACACACACACACACACAACATATACACACACATATACACACAATGGAATTTTCCTGAGCCACGAAAAAGAACAAAATGGATGGAACTTCAGAATGTTTTGTTAAGTGAAATAAGCCAGATTTAGAAAGTCTAGGGTCATGTTTTGTTAGCTTTTCATATGTGGGTGCCAGAGAGATAAAAGGAAAAAGGGAGTGTCTAATTAAATTAAAAGAGAGACCAGTAGAATAGAGGAAAGGGGCCATGGGGAAGGAGGAGGGGACAGAAAAGAGAAGTACTGGGGAATGAACTTGACCAAATTATGTTATGTGCATGTACAAATATGTCATAATGAATCCTACTATTACATATAATTATAGTGCACAATAAAAAATAAAAATATTATTTTAAGTGAAAGAAAACAATCACAAAAGCCTTATTCCATTTATATGAAATATCCAGAATAGGTAAATCCATAGAGGCAGAAAATAGATTAGTGATTGCCAGGGGATATGGGAAGGAGGATGGGGTCATGACCGCTAGTGAGTATTTCTTTGGGGATTGTATTAGTTTTCTGGGACTGGCTTAAGAAATAGCACACCTAGGTGGTTTGAACAACAGATTTATTTTCTCAGAGCTCTAGAGGCTGGAAGTCCATAATGAAAGTGCTGACAGTGTTGGTCTCTGCTGAGGCTACGCTCCTTGGCTTGCAGTTGGCCCCTTCTGGCTCTGTCTTCATGTGGTCTTTTCTGTGTGTGCAAGTGTGCTCCTGGTGTCTTTCCCTCTCTTCTTATAAGGACACTCTATGGCCTCATTCTAAATTAATCACCTGTAAATATGTAACTTCCGAAGAACAGTTATATTCTAATATACTGGGAGTTGGGACTTAAACATGAATTTTGGGGGAACAAAATTCAATCTATAATAGGGATGATGAAATTGTTCTCAGGGCTGGGGTTGTGGCTCAGCAGTAAAGCACATGCCCAGCATATTCGAGGCCCTGGGTTCGATCCTCAGCACCACATATTAAATAAATAAGTGGAAAAAAAAATTCTAAAAAAAGAAAATGTTCTAAAATTAAATATTTATGATATTTAAAAACCCTGGGACTATGCTAAAAACCACTAACTTCTATGCTTTAAAAAGGTGAATTTAATGATATGTGAATTATATCTCAATAAAAGTGTTATGAGCAATATGATTATACCACCAGTGTGATTCTACATCATGTACAACCAGAAGAGTGAGAATTTATACTCCATATGTGAATAACATGTCAAAATACTTGTTACAGTCATGTATAACAATTTAAAAATCTTTTATACAATAAAAAACTGTTATGAACAACAACAACAAAAGATTGGACATGAATCTTTCTTTCAAAGAACTTGCAGACCAGTCAGGCAAACAAAGGTGTAAATAGGCACTTGCAATCACAGGACATCCTAGGTGGAGGTGCACTTAAAGATTGAAGAAGATCTCTAGAAAAGAGAACATAGGGGTCAAGATTTACACGATGAATATGAATCAGACTGAGAAAGGGTAAAGAGAGGGTGTTCTAGGCAGAGAAATAGTATGTGTGGAGACACAAAGTCATGGAAACTGGCATATATAAGGAGCTGCCTCTTCTTAATCTAATCTTTTCTCAGTTAATATTATCAAAATTTAAACTGTTGGTTAAAGATTGCTGCATTTATATCCCAATCTCTCCACCAGCTTTGGACAATTACCTGAGCTATTAGTCTCAGTTTTCTTATCTGTAAAATGGGGGCAATAATAAGTATATGGAATATAAGTTTCAATAAGTGAAATGGTCTCAAAATGAAAAGATTTTGTGTGGCAAAGGTAACAATTAAGAGCATCGAAAGACAGCCTACAGAATGGGAGAAAATCTTTGCCAGTGACTCTCTGACAGGGGATTAATATTCAGAATACATAAAGAACTCAAAAAACTTAACATCAAGAAAATAACTCGAACAATAAATGGAAAGATGCTCTAAACACACTTCTCAAAGAAGAAATGCAAATGACCAACAAATATATGAAAAAATGGTCAACATCCTAATTAATCAGTGAAATGCAAATCAAAGTTATACTGAGATTTCGTCTCACTTCAGTTAGAATGGAAACCATCAAGAATACAAAATAATAAGCGGTGGTGTACACATGCAAACCCAGCAACTCAGGAGGCTGAGGCAGAAGGATTGCAAGTTCAAAGCCAGCCTCAGCAAAAGTGAGGCACTAAGCAACTCAGTGAGACCCTGTCTCTTAAAAAAAAAATACAAAATAAGTCTCGGGGTGTGGCTCAGTGGTCGAGTGCCTCTGAGTTCAATCCCTGGTCCCACAAAAAGAATACAAATAATAATAATTGCTGGCAAGGATGTGGAGAAAAGGTACACTTTTACATGATAGGGCAGCAAATTAGTATAACCACTTTGGAAAGTGGTATGAAGAGTCCTCAGAAGATTAGAATGGAACCACTATTTGACTCAGTTGTACCACTTGTTGGAATTTAGTCAAAAGAACTAAACTCAGCATATTATAGTGATACATGCACGTCAATATTTATAGCAATGCAGTTCATAATAGGCAAGTTACAGATCTAACCCAAGTGCCCATTAACAACTGAATGGATAAAGAAAATGTGGTGTATATACACACAATGGAGTTTTACTCAGCCATAAAGAATGAAATCGTATCATTTACTGATAAATGAATGGAAATTGAGAATGTTTTGCTAAGTGAAATGAGCCAGACTCAAAGTCAAGGATTGAATGTTTTTTCTCATATGCAGAAGCTAGAGAGAAATACGGAGCAAAAAGTGTGTGGGAGAAATTCTACTGTCATGTATAACTAATTAAAACAAATAAAAAAATTAATAAAGGGTGGGGGAGAATCTCATGAAAATAGAGGGGGGAACAGTGGAGTAAAGGAAGAGGGAGGGAAGAGGAATGAGAAAGGGGGAGAACTGTGCAATGAAATTGACCAAACCGTGCTATGAGCAAATATGGATATATCATAACAAATTCTACTTCTATGTATAACTATAATGTACCAATTGAAAAAACAATAAATAAATAGAAGGAAAACCAATAGAGTAGAGGAAAGGGGCTAGGAGGAGGGAAGGGCAAGGGGAACTAATAAGGGATTAAAATGGAGCAAATTATATTATATGCATGTATGACTAGCTCAGAATGAATCAACCATACCATTATGTATAACTGTAATGTACTAATAAAAACATTTAAAAATCAAAGCTATAAGGAAATATAAAAATAATAACTATATGGTTTTAAGTCTTGAAGAAGGACACAGAAAATATTACTAATACATCTTTACTAGTTACTGCTAAAAATATGTTGGCTTCTCCTTGTTTTTCTATTCCTTGGATCATTTGATTTTAAGATCCCTCAACATCTTGCTCATCATTGTTTGAGCTAATTTGGGTGGAAAATACTCCCTTTGGCATGAGGTTCCCAGGTCTGAACACAAGAGGCCTGTTGGAGCCAAGTATATCTATCCTAAAACCTCTCATACATTTTAAAGTCAGCTTAGAATCTCAGGAGCAATTTTAGCAGTCATGTCAATGGTTGTCACATACCGAATTTGTGGGGGGGCACATTTCCCCTTCCTACAACTCTCCTAAAAGTTTTAGAGATAAGCCTTTCTGCTTTTAAGCTGGTGTCACAAATCTTAGATTTGAATATTTTCCTGATCCTTAACTGTAGAACTTCAAGTTTATTCTTGTGAAATGCGGTCTTGCTCATTTCCAGCTCATATTCCAGCTTCTTCAATCATTTTGAAAAATTGACTCTGCCTTATGTCTATTGATTATGGCTCTTGGCTTTGTGTCATCTATAAACTTGGTAAATATGTCTTTTTAAGTCTTCATCCAAGTCATAAATCAAATGTTGGTGAAGGTATCCTTAGGGAGAGATCCCAGTGGTATTACAAGTGATACCACCTAAAAAATGGCCTGAGATACAAGACTTTAGCACATTCG
Source organism: Marmota monax (assembly GCF_021218885.2). Classification (NCBI taxonomy): domain Eukaryota; kingdom Metazoa; phylum Chordata; class Mammalia; order Rodentia; family Sciuridae; genus Marmota; species Marmota monax. Next base: position 24,075,593 of record NW_026695215.1, on the reverse strand, counting down.
TTCTGCTTGTTCAACTGTGAATCCACATGAAGATTACATCTCTCACATATTTAAATGATATCAGAAGACTTTACTCTTTGACATCTGCTAACATGGTGACAGTATAAGGGCTGAAATCATGATATAGCACTACTAATTGCTTCTCTCTGATCTACCAATCAAATAACCCTCTCACAAAAAAAGAAATTAGGTTAATTTGGCTTATTCTCCATAAACCCATGTGAATCCCTGCTGGCCGCTGTTTCATGTTTTAAATGCTCACAAGCCATCTGTTTAATCATTAGTTCTTCAAATTTGCCAGAGATTTATGTCAAGATTATTGCTGTACAATTTTTGAAAGATAATTTGTATGAAAATTGGAACATGTGCTTGGGGAGAGAGTAGTTCTCCCTTCTTTCCTGATTTTTCAGATTATCAATCATGTGCAGAGAATGTATTTTTGAGCTGAGCTCTCAATGTGTAGCTTATTGAGCTCTGATTTTATAACCTCAGAGGCAGCATACTGGCCCTCTGATGAGTGATGAGGTATTCAGGATTCAGAAGTGGGGTTTCAGCAGTCTACAGGATGGGAGAAAATCTTTGACAACGACTCTTCTGACAGACAATAAATGTCTAGAATACATAAAGAACTCAAAAAGCTTTACATAAGAAAGCAAATTACCCAAATAAATGTGTAAATGGACTAAACACATTGCTCAAAAGAAGAAATACAAATGGTCATCAAATATATGAAAAAATGTTCAACACCCTTAATAATAAGGGAATTGTAAATCCAAACTATTCTGAGATTTCATCTCTAGTTAGAATGGAAATCATCAAAACTATAAAAATAATAAATGCTGGTGAGGATGTGGGGGGGAGTATACTTGTGCATTGTTGGTAGAACTGCAAATTAGCACAATCACTCTCAAAAGGATTCCATCAGTAACTTTACTAACAATAACAACCATAGTATTAATAAAAATGCTAGGTGCAGTAACAATGTTGATGATGATGCATTTTATGAAGTTTTGAATTAACTTTGAAGCTTAACAATCGCAATGACTTTTGAAAGCATATCTGTGTTCTTCTTTTGCCTGTTTACTTTTTCTACCTATTCTTGCTGGTCTTAGTTTTTTGCTTTATTATATAAGTTACGTCAAATCATCTGTGGAATGAGGCTGAGTGTAAATTCATTAAAGGAGTAAATTCTGTAATGATAAATGTTTGAAGAATGAGTGGGTAGCTGTAATTTATCACTGCTAGGAAAGAACAAGAAGAAAGCAGTGCAAACTGCAGCTTAAAGAATTAGGGCCAAAACACAAGTAATATTTTCCTAATGGTGTTTTAAAACTGACAGATTTGGGGTCATACCAGTGTTGGCTATGGACCATTCTCTGTAAGGCATGTAGCTAGCTTTGCAGCCTCTCTGAGTTCCAGTGTCCTGATCTTATGATGAGCAGGCCGACTAGTGGTCCCCAGTCCTTAGTTGACAAATGAAATCTCATGGTCAGTAAGAGTGGGAAGAGATACATACCTACTCACTTGGCTGCTCCTCAAATTGGCCCTCTCCTCCAAGCCTCTGAAGAACTCTGGGACTTTTCAGTACTCTCACCACTGGAAGTCTTCTGGACCCCTATGTTCTTGAAACTTACTACTCCTTATCCCTGGACAAGCAGCCTCAGCTATCACCTGGGGCCTTGTTAGAAATGTGGACCTCTCAGGCTCTACCATAGACCTGCCGACTTGGAAATAGCATTTAAATTCTTTGTTCTTAAATTACATACACATTTATAGGATACAGTGTGATATTGTTCAATAAATTTATAATACATAATGTGATCAGAATAATTGGCATATTTATCACTTCAGTAAATTTTCAGCCATTTATCATTCTTGAAAATATTCAAAGTTCTTTCTACTAGCTATTTTGAAGTATATAATTAATAGCTTTCAATCAGTTATTCTACTTGATATACAACATTAGAAGTTATTTCTCCATCCAACTGAATCTCTATATCCATTACCCATCCTCTCTTCATCACCCCCTTCCCCAACCCTTCCAGCTCTTTGGAAGCAGCATTTTAACAGATCCTATGCCAATTAGGACACACAGTAAAATTTAGGAAGCACTGTTCTAATACCCTGTGGTCCTTATTTGAGGCTTATTCAAATATCACACCTTATTCTAGCGATTTTGTTCAGTCTGCACATAAAAATACTTTTGATTTATCCTCAAGTAAATTTCAGAAGTTCTAGAAACGAACTAGGAGAAAACTACATCCGGGCCGTTTTTTTTTTTTTTTTTAAGTGTCTTTTGCTCAATGCTGTGACTAAGGAGATAGCCTTTTATGCCAAGTTCCTTTGGATTACTTTGGCATTCAGGACAAACTGCACAGCCTCTCTCTGAGATATATTAAGTGCACAGTGTCCAAAACATTTTTCTTTAGCCAAGCTCTCCTCACCTTCTTGTGTCTGAAAAATGAAGGTTTGTGTAATCAGAGACAGGTTAGCCACATCTCTCTGTTTCCTCCTTTTACACAGTCTACAGTGACTTTTTTCATGTGTTACAAATCAATGACTAAATCCATAGCCTGTCATTCGGGGAAACCAGATCTGTCTTGGTAATAGATTCTAGTTTGAGCTCTATTGGTAAATGAAGCCCCAGATCCACAGAAACAGACTTTATTTCCAGGTAAGTACTACTCAGCAAAAATATAAGACCTAGAATCAGTTTCTTAAACCCTCTAATGGGAATATGCTAATGCAGTTTCAGTTTCCTCTCCTTCCAGCCCAAAATAAGTGCAGTAACAGCTTGCTTTATGCTATAGTTAAAGAAAATGTTTTAGCTCAAGCCCATATATTTACCACACTGTTGACTTAGAGACTGAAATTTAGAATTAAACCTTTTTGCTACTTTGTCATTTGCTATAGATAAAATTATGGGACTTTATTTCATTGAAATCCCAGATTATTTATTTTTATTTTATTTTTTGAGCACCAGACTTCTTGCCTAGATCATAATTTAATTTTACTTCAAACAGTGTTTATATTTTGATGATTTTACCTAGTCAAAGAAATGGAGCTAATCAGTTTTGTTGCCTCTTAAAACTCAATTTGTCACTGTGTCTTGATTTCATGCTAGGTTTTGCATCACATCTGATTATCTCATTGAAATCCACGATTCCAGTATTTTTCATAATTTTCAAAATAAAAATCTGACATGAATTATTTATTAGAATATTGCATTTTGAATTTAACCTAACATTAATTGCAAATTTGGGGCATATAGAAATCATAATAAAAGCTGATCCAATTATCTACAGTAAATTATTTTTTATATCCTTACTGACATTCTCATGATCTTTAATTTCCTTGATGACATAAACAGAATTTTTGCTCAAAACTCAGTACTTTTCGAAGTGTGATAAAGAGAATTAGTGATATGTTGCCAATGTTAGTGATAGTTAATTTTATTGCTACTTCTCTATTGCTAAATTTTTTAAAAAATGAGTTTTGTGCAGTTGAACTTAAAAAAAAAACTGGGCTGGGATTGTGTCCCAGTGGTAGAGCACTCACCTAGCACATGTGAGGCCCTGGGTTCAATCCTCAGCATCACATAAAAATAAATAAATAAAATAAAGGTATTGCGTTCAACTACAACTAAAAAATAAATATTAAAAAAGATTGGTCCTCAAACTACAAAATTATAAGGATTTTTGGTATCCAAGGTTATGGTATTCAGGACAACCTCAACAATATAGATTTCTCCACCTTTCTAGTAAAGGAAGTCCTGAGAAACATTTCTCCTTCCTCTCTGTAGTGTCTCTTCCAAAACCTCAAGTTTAGGCCTTTATAATTGGCAATACTCTTGACTACTGGTAAGATTTTTCCATAATTCTCCAGCAATAATTAATGAAGAATAGACATAGCTAATTCATTAGCGCCTCATCAAAGGAAGTCCAGGACAAGATTTTTTGTTTGTTTTTCCTTTTCTCTCTAATGCTAAGGAGGGGAGAAGAGTAGTTTGCAGGAGTTTTGCTCTTTGAAAAATCAAAAATTTTATATTAGTTTCATTATTACACACACAAACTCTCTATATTGAAACAGGAGAGGAGGAAACTTAAATTTGGAGACAAAAATCTGTTCTTCAGAGCTGCTCCTTGAACACTACATGATGTCTCTGCTATAAGTCAGTTACATCTGAGGACTTTTTTTTTATTTTTAATTTTTTTGTCTGAGAACTTTTATAGTAGGTTCAGGCACCTTCGTTATCTGCCCTTTGAGGGTCACATAAAGCTTTAAAATTGTATAAATATATAAATTCTGTCTCAAAATTGGGAAACAAATAAATGGACAGATTAGGAAAATTGGGTAGATTTGTGCTTCTCTTGAGCCAGGTGATTGTAACAGGTGTTATCATTTCTCTGAGATACTGTGAAACAACTGAGCTAAACAATTTGTCAGGTTGGCCTTTAGTCCAGTAAAGGAAATCATTGTATTAGCCAAAAATGTAGATAGGTGTTACGACAGGGTGCACAGGGAGAGGCCTTGAATCAGACCTGGAGGGATCAAGCAAGGTTCTGAGATGAAAGCTTTCTACAGTGCTTCAGCTTGAACAATCGTTACTTGTGCTTCTGGGAACTTTGCTTTATCTTCTTCTAAAAATTATTATGACCAACTTTGTGCTTCTAGCACCTAATGACTTCATTCTTAATTTATTAAATTTGAGGCTTCAGACTATGTAAAACAAAGTTATTTTTATATTATTATCTCTTACGCATCACCAGAGAATTATAGAAAAAATCATATTTATTAAAACTTCAGGAGACCTTTTCACATCCTATAGGCCAGAATTGTATCACATGCCTTAACCAGTCACTGGCAAGAATAATAGGATTATATGATTAGCTTAGACCAATTATGATTCATCCAAGGACCAGGGGAGGAGAGGGTCCTTCCTTCCAGAGCATATGACAATGAGGGATGTGAGGTTATGACTGTGTGGAGTAGACAACCACGAATGTCTCTTAAAATAATTAAGCCATAGTAGTCAATGACTTTGCTCATCTGTGTAAATAGGAAAAAGAAAATGTCTTGATTATTTATCTCAAGGTGGGGAGAAAGAGCCATAACAGGTTTTCAGGGGAAAATTAGAATTGACCCTACTACATTCCTAGTTGTAAAGAAAACTTCTATTTTCTAAAAATTTTTATGACTTTATTAGTGCATCGTGGTTATACGTAATAGTTGGGTTAATGCTGAATTAATTGTACCTGCATGGAATCTATTTTTTTTTTTTTCATTTCAGTCCCAAGTGCCCTCCCTTTACCTCTTCCCTCTTTCTATTTTCCTTCCTCTACTCTATTGGTAATTTACTTACTTATTTATTTATTTATTTAGTTAGGTTTTGGTGCTTTATTGATATACATAAAGGTGGAATTCACTGTGGTATATTTATTCATGCACATAGTATAATTTTGTCAAATTCTTTATGAATTTTCCCCTCCCATCCCTTATGCTCCCCTTTGATCTCCTTTCACTCCACTAATCTTCCCTTTATCTTTTTTGATATCAGATGCCCACTTATTTTTCCTTACTTTTGTCTATGCATATGAAAGAAAACATTTGACTCGTGATTTTCTGAGTCTGGCTTATTTCACTTAGTATGATGTCCTCCAGTCCCATCCAGTTACCTGCAAATATCATAGTTTAATTCTTCTTTTTCAATACTCAAAAATCTACAGTTTTATTATAGAAAAAACCATACAACATAGCAAGAACATTAAACTGAGGATACTTATCACCTCTGAAGTCTGCCTCACAGCAAGAAATCCAGAGGGGCCAGAAGCAAACACCTGTTTGTTGTCCCTTTTTCTCTAAGGAACATGCAGGATACAGTTTGTCTGATCAGGAATTACAAATACTATCTTAGTTTGTTTTTTTTTTTTTTTACAGTAACAGAATATCACAGACTGGTCATAAACAGTATAGGTTTATTTTGTTCACAGTTCTGGAGGCTGGAAAGTCCAATTTTTTTCCTTTTTTTAAATTTTAGTTTTATTTCCATTCTCATTCATTCATTCATTCCAGGGATTGAACCCAGGATTGTTTAACCACTGAACCATATTCCTAAACCCTGACCTTTTTTTGTTGTTGTTTAGATACAGGGTTTCCCTAAATTGCTTAGAGACTCAGGAAGTTGCTGAGGATGGCTTTGAACTTGCAATCTCCATGCCACAGTCTTGTGAGCCTCTGGGATTACAGGCATATGCCACCATTCCTGGCTTCCTTTCACTTTTTCTTGCGGGGAGGGCGGGTTGTACCAGGGATTGAACTCAGGGGCACTTGACTACTGAGCCATATCACTAGTCCTATTTTGTATTTTATTCAGACAGGGTCTCAATGAGTTGTGTAGCACCTCACCATTGCTAAGGCTGGTTTTGAACTTTCGATCCTTCTGTCTAAGCCTCCCGAGCTGCTGGGATTACAGATGAACACCACCATGCCCAGCTTCTTTCACTTTAAAAAACAATTATTTATTTACAGTAGAATGCATTTTGACATATTGTACACAGATAGAGCACAACTTCTCATTCCTCTGACTGTACATGGTGCAAAGTCACTTCAATATTGTAATCATACATGTATATAGGGTATGAAAATCTGTCTCATTCTATTGCCCTTTTCATCCCCACAGCCCCATCCCTCCCTTCACTTCCCTCTACACAAACCAGAGTTCCTTTATTTTTCCCTACACAACTGCCCCACTGTGGATCAGCGTCCACTTATCAGAGAAAACATTCGGCTTTTAGTTTTGGGAGATTGGCTTATTTCACTTAGTATGATATTCTCTAGTTCTATCCATTTACCTGCAAATGCCATAATTTCATTCTTCTTTAAGGCTGAGTAATATTCCATTGTGTATATGTACCACATTTTCTTTATTCATTTATCTGACAAACGGCATCTGGGTTGGTTCCATAGTTAAGCTATTGTAAATTGAACAGCTATAAACATTGATGTGGCTGCATCACTGTAGTATGCTGATTTTAAGTCCTTTGGATATGAACTGAGGAGTGGGTTATCTGGGTCAAATGGTGGTTCTATCCAAGTATCTCCATACTGCTTTCTGTAATGTTGCACCAATTTGCAGTTCTACCGGCAATGTATGAGTGTACCTTTTCCCCCATGTCCTAGCCAACACTTATTGTTGCATGTATTCTTGATGATTGCCATTCTAATTGGAGTGAGGTGAAATCTTCGAGTAGTTTTGATTTGCATTTCTCTAATTGCTAGAGATGTTGAACATTTTTTCATGTTTCTTGATCAATTGTATTTCTTCTTCTGAGAAGTGTCTGTACAGTTCCTGAGTCCATTTGTTGATTGGGTTATTTGGTTGTTGGGTGTTAAGTTTTTTTTTTTTTTTTTTTTTTTATTGTTGGTTGTTCAAAACATTACATAGTTCTTGATATGTCATCTTTCACACTTTGCTTCAAGTGGGTTATGAACTCCCATTTTTAGCCCATATACAGATTGCAGAATCACATCAATTACACATCCATTGATTTACATATTGCCATACTTGTGACTGTCATGTTCTGCTACCTTTCCTATCCTCTACTATCCCCCCTCCCCTCCCCTCCCCACCCCTCTTCTCTCTCTACCCCCTCTATTGACCTTCATTTCTCCCCCTTGTATTATTTTTCCCTTTCCCCTCATTTCCTCTTGTATGTTCTTTTGTATAACCCTGAGGGTCTCCTTCCATTTCCATGCAATTTCCCTTTTCTCTCCCTTTCCCTCCCACCTCTCATCTTTGTTTAATGTTAATCTTCTTCTCATGCTCTTCGTCCCTACTCTGTTCTTAGTTACTCTCCTTATATCAAAGGAGACATTTGGCATTTGCTTTTTAGGGATTGGCTAGCTTCACTTAGCATAATCTGCTCTAGTGCCATCCATTTCCCTGCAAATTCTATGATTTTGTCATTTTTTAATGCAGAGTAATACTCCATTGTGTATAAATGCCACATTTTTTTAATCCATTCGTCTATTGAAGGGCATCTGGGTTGGTTCCAAAGTCTTGCTATTGTGAATTGAGCTGCTATGAACATCGATGTAGCAGTGTCCCTGTAGCATGCTCTTTTTAGGTCTTTAGGGAATAGACCAAGAAGGGGAATAGCTGGGTCAAATGGTGGCTCCATTCCCAGCTTTCCAAGAAATCTCCATACTGCTTTCCAAATTGGCTGCACCAATTTGCAGTCCCACCAGCAATGTACAAGTGTACCCTTTTCCCCACATCCTCGCCAGCACTTGTTGTTGTTTGACTTCATAATGGCTGCCAATCTTACTGGAGTGAGATGGTATCTTAGGGTGGTTTTGATTTGCATTTCTCTGACTGCTAGAGATGGTGAGCATTTTTTCATGTACTTGTTGATTGATTGTATATCCTCCTCTGAGAAGTGTCTGTTCAGGTCCTTGGCCCATTTGTTGGTTGGGTTGTTAGTTATCTTATTGTCTAATTTTTGGAGTTCTTTGTATACTCTGGATATTAGGGCTCTGTCTGAAGTGTGAGGAGTAAAGATTTGTTCCCAGGATGTAGGCTCTCTATTTACCTCTCTTATTGTTTCTTTAGCTGAGAAAAAACTTTTTAGTTTGAGTAAGTCCCATTTGTTGATTCTAGTTATTAACTTTTGTGCTATGGGTGTCCTATTGAGGAATTTGGAGCCCGACCCCACAGTATGTAGATCGTAGCCAACTTTTTCTTCTATCAGACGGCGTGTCTCTGATTTGATATCAAGCTCCTTGATCCATTTTGAATTAACTTTTGTGCATGGCGAGAGAAAGGGATTCAGTTTCATTTTGTTGCATATGGATTTCCAGTTTTCCCAGCACCATTTGTTGAAGATGCTATCCTTCCTCCATTGCATGCTTTTAGCCCCTTTATCAAATATAAGATAGTTGTAGTTTTGTGGATTGGTTTCTGTGTCCTCTATTCTGTACCATTGGTCCACCCGTCTGTTTTGGTACCAGTACCATGCTGTTTTTGTTACTATTGCTCTGTAGTATAGTTTGAAGTCTGGTATCGCTATACCGCCTGATTCACACTTCCTGCTTAGCATTGTTTTTGCTATTCTAGGTCTTTTATTTTTCCATATGAATTTCATGATTGCTTTCTCTATTTCTACAAGAAATGCCTTTGGGATTTTGATTGGCATTGCATTAAACCTATAGAGAACTTTTGGTAATATCGCCATTTTGATGATGTTAGTTCTGCCTATCCATGAACAGGGTATATTTTTCCATCTTCTAAGATCTTCTTCTATTTCTCTCTTTAGGGTTCTGTAGTTTTCATTGTATAAGTCTTTCACCTCTTTTGTTAGGTTGATTCCCAAGTATTTTATTTTTTTTGAAGATATTGTGAATGGAGTGGTTGTCCTCATTTCCATTTCAGAGGATTTCTCGCTGATATACAGGAATGCCTTTGATTTATGCGTGTTGATTTTATATCCTGCCACTTTGCTGAATTCATTTATTAGCTCTAATAGTTTCTTTGTAGAGCCTTTTGGGTTTGCTAGGTATAGAATCATATCATCTGCAAATAGTGATAATTTAAGTTCTTCTTTTCCTATTTTTATGCCTTTAATTTCTTTCGTCTGTCTAATTGCTGTGGCCAGTGTTTCGAGAACTATGTTGAACAGAAGTGGTGAGAGAGGGCATCCCTGTCTTGTTCCAGATTTTAGAGGGAATGCCTTCAATTTTTCTCCATTCAGAATGATGCTAGCCTGAGGCTTAGCATAGATTGCTTTTACAATATTGAGGTATGTTCCTGTTATCCCTAGTTTTTCTAGAGTTTTGAACATAAAGGGATGCTGTACTTTGTCGAATGCTTTTTCCGCATCTATCGAGATGATCATATGGTTCTTATTTTTAAGTCTATTGATGTGGTGAATAACATTTATTGATTTCCGTATATTGAACCAGCCTTGCATCCCAGGGATGAATCCTACTTGATCATGGTGCACAATTTTTTTGATATGTTTTTGTATCCGATTCGCCAGAATTTTATTGAGGGTTTTTGCATCTAGGTTCATTAGAGATATTGGTCTGAAGTTTTCTTTCTTTGAAGTGTCTTTGTCTGGTTTAGGTATCAGGGTGATGTTGGCCTCGTAGAATGAATTTGGAAGTTCTCCCTCTTTTTCTATTTCCTGAAGTAGCTTGAAAAGTATTGGTATTAGTTCCTCTTTAAAGGTTTTGTAAAATTCAGCTGTATACCCATCCGGTCCTGGGCTTTTCTTAGTTGGTAGTCTTTTGATGGTTTCTTCTATTTCCTCAATTGATATTGGTCTGTTTAGGTTGTCTATATCCTCCTGACTCAATCTGGGCAGATCATATGACTTCAGAAATTTATCGATGCCTTCACTATCTTCTAATTTATTGGAGTATAAGGATTCAAAATAATTTTTGATTATCTTCTGTATTTCTGAAGTGTCTGTTGTGATATTGCCTTTTTCATCCCGTATGCTAGTAATTTGAGTTCTCTCTCTTCTTCTCTTCGCTAGCATGGCTAAGGGTCTGTCGATTTTGTTTATTTTTTCAAAGAACCAACTTTTAGTTTTGTCAATTTTTTCAATTGTTTCTTTTGTTTCGATTTCATTAATTTCAGCTCTGATTTTAATTATTTCTTGCCTTCTACTTCTTTTGCTGTTGTTTTGCTCTTCTTTTTCTAGGATTTTGAGATGAAGCATGAGATCATTTATTTGTTGGTTTTTTCTTTTTTTAAGGAATGAACTCCAAGCAATGAATTTTCCTCTTAGAACTGCTTTCAATGTGTCCCACAGATTCCGATATGTTGTGTCTGTGTTTTCATTAATCTCTAAGAATTTTTTAATTTCCTCCTTGATGTCTTCTATAACCCATTGATCATTCAGTAACCTATTGTTCATTCTCCAAGTGATGTATGCTTTTTCCTTCCTTCTTTTATCGTTGATTTTCAGTTTCATTCCATTATGGTCAGATAGGATGCATGGTATTATCTCTACTCCTTTATATTGTCTAAGCGTTGCCCTGTGACATAATATATGATCTATTTTTGAGAAGGATCCATGTGCTGCTGAGAAAAAAGTGTAACTGCTTGATGTTGGGTGGTATATTCTATATATGTCAATTAAGTCTAGGTTATTAATTGTGTTATTGAGTTCTATAGTTTCCTTATTCAACTTTTGTTTGGAAGATCTGTCCAGTGGCGAGAGAGGTGTGTTGAAGTCTCCCATGATTATTGTATGGTGGTCTATTAGACTCTTGAAGTTGAGAAGAGTTTGTTTGATGAACATAGCTGCACCATTGTTTGGGGCATATATATTTATGATTGTTATGTCTTGTTGGTGTATGGTTCCCTTAAGCAGTATGTAGTGTCCCTCTTTATCCCTTTTGATTAACTTTGGCTTGAAATCTATTTTATTTGATATGAGTATGGACACTCCTGCTTTTTTCCGAAGTCCATATGAGTGATATGATTTTTCCCAACCTTTCACCTTCAGCCTATGTATGTCTTTTCCTATCAAATGCGTCTCCTGTAGGCAGCATATTGTTGGGTCTTGTTTTGAGATCCATTCTACTAGCCTGTGTCTCTTAATTGGTGAGTTTAAGCCATTAACATTTAGGGTTATTATTGAGATATGGGTTGTTGTTCCAGCCATATTTGTTTATTTATGTTACTAAACATGGTTTGTTTTCCTCTTTGATTATTCCCCCCCCTTTACTGTCCTACCTCCCACTGTTGGTTTTCATTGTTATTTTCCATTTCCTCTTCCTGTAATGTTTTGCTGAGGATGTTTTGAAGAGATGGTTTTCTAGCTGCATATTCTTTTAACTTTTGTTTGTCGTGGAAGGTTTTAATTTCATCTTCCATCCTGAAGCTTAATTTCGCTGGATACACAATTCTTGGTTGGAACCCATTTTCTTTCAGTGTTTGAAATATGTTATTCCAGGATCTTCTAGCTTTCAGAGTCTGTGTTGAAAGATCAGCTGTTACCCTGATTGGCTTGCCCCTAAATGTAATCTGCTTCCTTTCTCTTGTAGCTTTTAAAATTCTCTCCTTATTCTGTATGTTGGGCATCTTCATTATAATGTGTCTAGGTGTGGATCTCTTATAATTTTGCACATTCGGCGTCCTGTAGGCTTCTAGAATTTGGGATTCTGTCTCATTCTTCAAGTCTGGGAAGTTTTCTCGTATTATTTCATTGAATAAATTGCTCATTCCTTTGGTATGGAGTTCTATACCTTCCTGTATCCCAATGACTCTTAAGTTTGGTCTCTTAATGTTATCCCATATTTCTTGGATGTTCTGCTCATGGTTTCTTAACAGTCTTGCTGAGCTGTCTATGTTCTTTTCCAGTTGAAATACTTTGTCTTCATTGTCTGATGTTCTATCTTCTAAGTGTTCTACTCTGCTGGTAGTACTCTCAATTGAGTTTTTAAGTTGGTTTATTGCTTCCTGCATTTCTAGGATTTCTGTTTGTTTGTTTTTTATAACCTCTATCTCCCTGTATAGTTGATCCTTTGCTTCCTGGATTTGTTTGTGTAATTCCTTGTCGAAGTGATCTTTCATTGTCTGATTTTGCTGTCTAATTTCTTCCTTGATACTCCAGATCATCTGAAGCATATATATCCTGAATTCTTTATCTGACATTCCATCTGCTGCAGCTGTTACCTCTTCTAAAGTTGAGCTGACCTGCATTGCTTGTGGTCCTTTCTTTCCTTGTCTTTTCATACTGCTTGTGTTTCTTTCTTCTTGGTGAAACTGTTGTGTTTTTGAAATTTTTCCCCCCCCTATATATTTATGTTGCTCTTGTATAGTTGAAAATTCTCCCTTGCAGGTGCGGGCAGGGGCTCTGCTCTGCCCCTCCTCCAATTGGTGTGAGGTGTCTACCACGCCCGCGGACCCCTGGGCCTGATCCGCTGTTCTGTCGCAGGTCTGCCTACCTTGCAGGTGGGGGCGAAGGCTCTGTCCTGCCCCTCCTACCACGCCCGGGGACCGCTAGGCCTGATCTGCAGGTTGGTCGCAGGTCTGCCCACCTTGTGGGCAAGGGTGTCAGTTCCGCTCCGCCCCCACTCCAATTGGGGTCACTTGACCACCACACAGGCGAGCCGCTGGGCCTGATCTGGGCGCGGGCTAAGGCTCTGCTCTGCCCCTACTCCAGTTGGGGTGAAGTGTGTACCACGCTGGCAGGCCGCTGGGCCTGATCCACAGGTCTGTCGCAGGTCTGCTTACCTTGCCAGCGCGGGCGGTGGCTCTGCCCTGCCCCTCTTACCACGCCTGCAGACCGCTGGGCCTGATCTGCAGGTTGGTCGCAGGTCTTCCTACCTTGCGGGCGTGGGCGGCGGCCCCTCTCCTCGCCTCTGGCTCGACGACAAAGCGAGAGAGACTCGGGTATCTGTGACTCACCCTCCCTACCAGGGGACCAACTGTTTCCGTCGCCGCTGGCACCGATGAAGTTTTCTCCTCGGCCGCTCTCCGATGACATCAGATCTCTGCCATGCTGTCATCCCCTGTTCTATGGCTGAATCCCATTTTCTTCTCTTCCAATAGGCGGAGCTGTGCCCTCTGAGCCGAGCTTCTGCCCTCTATGTGCTGACAGAAATCCCTGTACGGTGGCTCCTGGGAGTCTCTCAATCCTGTTAGTCCAGAGCCCTTTCACTTATCCGGCCCCTCCCCCTGTTCCTCCTCCCAGCCCGCCAGCCAGGTCCTGTTCACCAGAGGCGGTTCCCCAAGGATCTGATTACACTTGCAGCCCCACCGCGTGTCCTATATCCCGAACGATGAACACCCTCTCTGTCATTCAATTAAGCCCCAGTGCTGTGGTGGGGTGATCTGGGAACCAACAGTTAAATTTTTCAGGACCCCTTTGGTGGGCACGCCCCCAGAAACTGGCGGCTAAGATCTTGGGTGTCGCCGCTGGTGTTAAGGGGAGGTGGGGATCTGGAATCCCCTCTGCTTCCCTACAGACACGCCCCCGGTGGTTTCCTGGCTGCTTGTATCTGGAGGGGGTGGGAGTCACACACCTGCTAATGTGGATTCCGCTGGGAAGGAATTCTGTCGGCGGAACTCTGATGATGTCACCACTCTGCTATGGCAGGCCCCAGGCTCCTTGCCAGAGTGTCCGAAGGGAGGAGTGGGACTGGTCTGTCTCTGGTTGGTTTCAGCTCCCGGTTTGCTATTTCATGAAGGCTTGGCGAGAGACCTCTTCCTAGAGTCCCTGCACCGCTCCTGCTGCGCTGCGTCTCGGAGGCTATCCGCCCTGACGCGGGGGCCGCGTGCAGGCAGCCGACAGTCGCCGAGTCGCGCGGGCAGCGTCTGGCGGGTCTGGACCTCTGCGCTGCGTGGCAGAGATTCACTCGTCTAGCGCAGACTGTCACCTCCAAAAATCCTTCCAATTCCCGGCCGGTCTCTCTTTAGTGGAATTTTGCTAGGAGTTTCTCAGCAGGTCATATCTAAGCGTATCCATGCGTCTCTCTGACCCCTTTGTTGAGGAGGTACTGAAAGCGCTGCCTCCCCTCTCGCCGCCATGTTGGATCCCCCCATCACATTCGGGTGTTAAGTTTTTGAGTTCTTTATACATCCTGGAGATTAGTGCTCTATCTGAGGTGCTCGTGGTAAAGTTTTTCTCCCATTCTGTAGACTCTCTCATCACATTATTTATTGTTTCCTTTGCTGAGAAGAAGCTTTTAGTTCAAATCCATCCCATTTATTGATTCTTGATTTTACTTCTTGCACTTTAGGAGTCTTGTTAAAGAAGTCAATTCCTAAGTCAACATAGTGGAGATTTGGTCCTACTTTTTCCTCTATTAAGTGCAGGGTCTGTTCTAGTGTCTAAGTCCTTGGTCTACTTTGAGTTGATTTTTGTGCAGGGTGAGAGATAGAGGTTAATATCATTTTTTTCTACACATGGATTTCCAGTTTTGCCAGCACCATTTGTTGAATAGGCTATCTTTACTTTCTTTAGTGTTACATATTTTTCATTGTAGAGGACCTTCACATCTTTTGTTGGATTAATTTCCACGTATTTTATATTTTGGGGGGCTATTGTGAATGTGATAGTTTTCCTAATCTCTTTTTCAGCAGATTCATCATTGGAGTATAGGAATACAATTTATTTTTGAGTGTTGATCTAGTATCCTAATATTTTGTTGAATTCATTTTTGAGCTAAAGAAGTCTTCTGGTAGAGTTCCTTGTGTCTTTTATATATAGGATCATATTATTAGCAAAGAAATAATTTGACCTCTTCTCTTCCTGTTTGTATTCCTTTAATTTTTTTCTCTTTTCTGATTGCTCTGGCTAGAGCTTCAAGGTATGGTGAAAGTGGGCATCCTTGTCTTGTTTATTTCCAGGAGTTCTAATTAGTTTCTTTACAATGTCTCTAGCTCTTTATTAAAATGGTCTTTCACCTGTATTTGCTCTTTTAATTTGTTCCTTACATCTTCTTTTAGATCATTGAAAATTCTAATAATCAGTTTTTATAGTCTTTCTCTGGTATTTCATCCACTTCCACATCTGTGGATTCCTTTGTTGGGTGATTGTGAATTTTGTGAACATGTTTACTCACGTTTTCAGAAGTCTTGGACTTGTGCATCAGTTGATACAAATCCTCTATCTGTTTTATGTGTGTGTCCTTTGATGTGTAGTTATCTTTTTTGTTCTAGGAATTTCTCAATTTCTCTCTGTTTTTGCTGTATATAGGTGACCAGGTGTGGTCTAATGTCTCCCTTTAGCTCTTCCTACTTGGAGCCTGGTGAAGGTTTGGGCTTTTAGTTTTCTCTATTATGTATATTGAAATATTACTGGGACTAGTTTACATGTGGAGTGAGATTTAAAGGTTAATAAGAAAAACCAAAACCAAGGGACAAATGAGGAAATATAAGATCAAAACAACTCAAACACATGTAAAATATTATCTCATCAAATTAAGCCTAAAAAAATAAAGGGATGAAGAAGAAAGCAATTAAAATATAAGAAAAAAATCTGAATATATATTTATTTGTATTTTTTAAACCTATCCAAGCAGTGAGAACACATATACCCATGTACCCACACACATATACACTCATACAGAATAGAAAAAAGCAAAAAAAAAAAAAAATTCAAATTAGAAAAAGAGGAAAAAGTGAGGGATGGAAAAAGAAATCTTTTTAAAAATATTTTTTTAGTTGTAGATGGACACAATACCTTTATTTTATTTATTTATTTTTATGTGGTGCTGAGTATCAAACCCAGTGCCCTACAGGTACTAAGCGAGTGCTCTACCATTAAGCCACAAACCCAGCCCTAAAAAAAAAGAATTCTTAATGAGAAATAAAGGTCTTGTTTCTGCAAAAGAGGTCAAAAGTATTTGTAAAGGAGGATTTTTATTGTTTTCGCTGTTTTTCCATTCTCTATATGTATTTTTAGGTTCTATAAACGTTGGGTCAAAGGCTGGGTGTCATTAAATCCCAAGTCTTTGGTCTTTGCATTTATCACCAGCCTACCAGCTGCTGTGGCTCAGAGCCAAGCTTTTTGTAGTAGCTTTTCTTTTTTTCAATATAAAATGGGATATCCTGGGGAGTGCTGGCAAATTATGTACTCCCATAGCAAGGCTCGTGCAGAGTTCTAAATTGGAGGTTCCAGCCATTGGGATTTAATCTTTGATGACCTTTGGAACTCTTTCAGTGGGCATTTGAGATTTGATCATCATCCTTGTTGCTGGGGAGACTCCAATCTCTGCTGGATGTCTGAGTCTCAGGGACCTCTGAAAATTCCACTTTTAGGGTGAGGAGTGTAAACCTCCTCAGGCTTCACATATTTCACCACCATGAATGTGAATTACTCAGGATCAGACCTGTATTGTACACATGCCTGTCTGACAAGCTACTTGTGTCTTCCCAGTGGCTCATATGGGATGCCAGCAACAAAGGGGGGCTTGCTATCCTGAGTTTTCCCAGCCAGATCACCCTAGACACAATCCTCACTGTGCCTGTTTCAATCACACTGGGCATAGCACACACTGGATCTTAAAATACGTGACTGCTGGATCAGGTTGGCAACTTCCCTTAGGAATTTCCAGTCTATGCCTCTGCTCACTACTGCATAGCCATTTAAAAATCATTCCTGCTGCCACCACTATGGTTGCCACTGGACTCTCTCCCCATAATTCAAGTGATTTTAATCCTTTCATGCAACACCTTCCCCCACTGTCTCTGGGTCAGTTAAGAGTGGATTCCCTCTTCATCCAACAGGGTCCCCCAAGCCAATTTTATCCCTCGTGCTTTCATCTCTGTCTGCTATGCTCCACTTCCTCTCAGCAGTGGACTGGCACATCTCCAACATATTATTTATCAAAGTTTATGACTTTCTGTGTCTCTGATATTTTTACTGTCCAATGTTGAATTTTAGTGAATTTTGTTAGTCATCCACCTCACTAAGGAGCTGTCTGCCTGCTTTTTAAGAAAATTTTTACAATCTGTTTTAATTAGTTGGACATGACAGTAGAATGCATTTATGCACTTTGATATATCATACATAGTGGGGATATAACTTCTCATTTTTTTGAGAATACATGTTGTAGAATCATATTGATCATGCAGTCACATATATACATAAAGTAATAATGTCTGTTTTATTCTACTCTCTTTCCTATCTCCACATCCCCTCTTCTGCCCTCCCTTCACTTCCTTCTACCTAATCTGAGATAACGCTATTCTTCTCTAGTGCCCCAGCCTTATCGTGAATTAGCATCTACATATTAGAGAAAACATTCAGCCTTTGTTTTCTTGGGATTGTCTGATTTCACTTAGCATGATATTCTCCAACTCCAACCATTTACTGGCAAATGCCATAATTTCTCTCTTCTTTAAAGCTGAATAATATTCATTGAGTATATAGACCACATTTTCTTTATCCATTAACCTATTGAAGGACACCTAGGTTCATTCCCTAGTTTATCTATTGTGAATTGAGCTGCTATAAACATTGAGGTGGCTCCATTACTGTAGTATGTTGATTTTAAATCCTTTGGATATGAGCCGAGGAGTGGGATAGCTGGGTCAAATGGTTGTTCTATTCCAAGTTTTCTGAGGTATCTCCATACTGCTTTCCACAATGGTTCCACCAATTTGCAGTTCAACCAGCAATGTATGTGTGTACCTTTTCCCCCATGTCCTCGCCAACACTTATTGTTGCATGTATTCTTGATGATTGCCATTCTAATTGGAGTGAGGTGAAATCTTCGAGTAGTTTTGATTTGCATTTCTTTAATTGCTAGAGATGATGAACATTTTTTCATATGTTTCTTGATCAGTTGTATTTCTTCTTCTGAGAAGTGTCTGTTCAGTTCCTGAGCCCATTTATTTTATTGATTGGGTTATTTATTTATTTATTTATTTGTGTTAAGTTTTTTGAGTTCTTTATACATCCTGGAGATTAGTGCTCTATCTGAGGTGCTCGTGGTAAAGTTTTTCTCCCATTCTGTAGACTCTCTCATCACATTATTTGTTGTGTCCTTTGCTGAGAAGAAGCTTTTAGTTCAAATCCATCCTATTTATTGATTCTTGATTTTACTTCTTGCACTTTAGGAGTCTTGTTAAGGAAGTTGGTTCCTAAGTCAACGTGGTGGAGATTTGGTCCTACTTTTTTCTCTATTAAGTGAAGGGACTCTGTTCTAGTGTCTAAGTCCTTGGTCTACTTTGAGTTGATTTTTGTGCAGGGTGAGAGATAGAGGTTTAATATCATTTTTCTGCATATGGATTTCCAGTTTTGCCAGCATCATTTGTTGAATAGGCTGTCTTTTCACCAGTGAATATTCTTGGCACCCTTTGTCTAGTATGACATAACCTCATTTATATGGGTTTGTCTCTGTGTCCTCTATTCTATACCAGTAGTCTACAAGTCTATTTTGGTGCCAATACCATGCTATTTTTGTTACTATAGCTCTATAGTAAAGTTTAAGATCTGGTATTGTGATGCCTTCTGCTTCACTTTTCTTGCTAAGTATTGCTTTAGCTATTCTAGGTCTCTTATTTTTCCAAATAAATTTTATGATTGCTATTTCTATTTCTATGAAGAATGCCATGTATTTTAATAGGAATTACATTAAATATGTATAATGCTTTTGGTAGTATGGCCATTTTAACAATATTAATTTTTCCTATCCAGGAGCATGGGAGATCTTTCCATTTTCTGAGGCTTTCTTCAATTTCTTTCTGTTTTCTTTGTAGAGGTCTTTCACCTCTTTTGTTAGATTGATTCCCAGGTTTTTTTTTTTTTGAGGCTATTGTGAAAGGGGTAGTTTTCCTAATTTCTCTTTCAGTGGATTCATTGCTGATGTGTAGGAATGCATTTGATTTGGGGTGTTGATTTTTTATCCTGCTATTTTGCTGAATTCACTTATTAGTTCTAGAAGTTTTCTGGTGGAATTTTTGGATCTTCTAGATATAGAATCATGTCATCAGCAAATAGTGATAGTTTGAGTTCTTCTTTACCTATTTAATTTCTTTCTTTTGTTTAATTGCTCTGGCTAGAGTTTCAAGGATGATGTTGAATGGAAGTGGTGAAAGAGTACATCCTTGTCTTGTTCCAGTTTTTAGAGGAATGCTTTCAATTTTTCTCCATTTAGAAAGATGCTGGTCTTGGGTTTAGCATATATAGCTTCTACAATGTTGAGGTATTTTCCTCTTACTATCCCTAGTTTTTCTAAAGCATTTTGAACATGAAGATGTGCTGTATTTTGTCAAATGCTTTTTCTGCATCTATTGAGATGATCATATGATTCTTGTTTTTTAAGTCTATTAATATGATGAATCATGTTTATTGATTTCCTTATGTTGAACCAATCCTGCATCTCTGGGATGTATCCCACTTGATTGTGGTGCACTATCTTTTTAATATGCTTTTGTATGCAACTTGCTGGAATTTTATTGAGAATTTTTAAATCTATTAATCAGGGATATTGGTCTTAAATTTTCTTTCCTTGATGTGTCTTTGTCTGGTTTTGGTATTAGGGTGATATTAGCCTCATAGAATGAGTTTGGAAGGGTTCCCTTTCTTTCTATTTCATGTAATACTTTGAGGAGTATTGGTGTTAATTTTCTTTGAAATTCTTGTAGAACTTGGCTGAGAATCCATTTAGTCCTGGGCTTTTCTTGGTTAGACTTTTGATGGCATTTTCTATTTAATTACTTGAAATTGATCTGTTTAAAACATGTATGACCTCCTCATTCAGTTTGTGTAGATCATATAGACATATATAAACATATAGAAATTTGTTTATGTGTTTGATATTTTCTATTCTATTAGAGTATAAATTTTCAAAATAGTTTCTAATTTTTGTTTTTCAGACATGTCCGTTGTAATATTTCCTTCTTCATCTTGTATTTTAGTAATTAGAGTTTTCGCCCTTTTTATCTTCATTAACATGGCTGACAATTTATCTATTTTATTTATTTTTTCAAAGAACCAACTTTTTGTTTTGAAATTTTTCAATTGTTTCTTTTGTTTCAATTTCATTAATTTCATCTCTGATTTTTATTATTTTCTGTCTTCTACTGCTTTTGGTATTTATTTGTTCTTTTTCTCTTAGGGCTTTGAGATGTAGTGTTAGGTCATTTATTTGTTGACTTTTTATTCTTCTAATGAATGCACTCAATGCAATAAATTTTCCTTTTAGTACTACCTTCATGGTGTCCCAAAGATTTTGATATGTTGTATCAATGTTCTCTTTACCTCGAAGAATTCTTTTTATTTCATCCTTGATTTATTTACTATCCATTCATCATTCAATTGTATATTATTTAATCTCCATTTGTTACAGTAGCTTCTATTTTTATTTTATTATTGATTTGTAATTTCATTCCACTGTGGTCTGATAGAATGAAGGGTATTATCTCTTTTCTTTTTTGTATTTACTAAGAGTTGCTTTATGGCATAAGGTATGTTTTATTTTAGAGAAGAAGCCATATGCTGCTGAGAAGAAAGTATATTTCTCATTGACTGATGAAATTCTATGTATGTATGTTAAGTCTAAATTATTGATTGTATTATTTAGTTGTATAGTCTCCTTATTTAGTTTTTGTTTGGAAGATCTGTCCAGTAGTGAGAGAGGTGTGTTAATCCAGTATTATTGTAGTGTGGTCTATTTGACTCTTGAGATTGAGAAGGGTTTGTTTGATGAACATAGATGCTCCATTGTTTGGGGCATAAATATTTATAATTATTATGTCCTGCTTATGTATACTTTTCTTAATAAGTATGAAATGTTCTTCTTTGTCTCTTCTGATTAACTTTGGTTTGAAGTCCACTTTATCTGAAATGAGAATGGAAACCCCTGCTTGTTTACACAATCCATATTAGTGATAAGTTTTTCCTATCAATTCACCTTCAGCCTGTGGATGTCTTTACATATGAGGTGAGTCTTTTCAAGACAGCCTATTGTTGGGTCTTGTTTTTTAATCCAATCTACCGGTCTATGTGTTTTGATTGATGAGTTTAGGCCATTAACATTCAAGGTTAGTATTGAGATGTGATTTGTATTCCTTGACATTTTGATATATTTCTGTTTTTGATTTGTCTTAGTTTCTCATTTGGTTTAATGTCCCTTTAGTGTAGATCCTCCCTTTGTTGGTTTTTATCTTTTTTTCACTTCATCTTTATAGAATATTTTGTTGAGAATGTTCTATAGTGTAGGCTTTCTATTTGTGAATTCTTTTAATTTTTGTTTATCATGGAAGGTCTTAATTTCATCTTCAAATCTGAAACTTAATTTTGCTGGATACAAAATTCTGGGTTGGCATCTGTTTTATTTTAGAGCTTGAAATATATTATTCCAGGATCTCCTAGCTTTGAGGTCTGGGTTGAGAAATCATTTGAGATCTAAATTGTTTTCCCTCTATATGTAATTTGACTTTTTTCCTCTCACAGCCTTTAAGATTTTATCTTTATTATCTGTGTTAGTCATTCTCATTATGTTGTGTGATGGTGTGGGTCTGCTGTAATTTTGTACATTTGGGGTCCAGTAATTTTGTATATTTGGGATATTCTATTTGATCTTCCATACCATTCTTTCGGTTTGGGAAGTTTTTTGCTGTTATATGATTGAAAAGATTGTGCATTCCTTTTTTTTTTTTCTGTTCCTTCAGCCATTCCAATTACTCTTAAATTTGGCCTTTTCATGTTATCCCATAATTTTTGGATGTTCTGTACATGGTTTCTTACCATCTTCTCTGCATGGTCAACTTTACTTTCAAGATTATATATTTTTCTTCATTGTCTGTGATTTTGTCTTCTAAGTGGTCTAATCTGTTGGTGATGCTTTCTATTGAATTTATAATTTTGTTTACTGATTCCTTCATTTCGAGGATTTCTGCTTGATTATTCTTTCACAATCTCTCACTCTTTATTGAAGTGATCTTTCACTTCCTGTATTTTTTCTTTGATTTCATTCCTTAAGTATAAGTATCCTTTACTTCACATACCAATTTAACTAAATACAATCTGAACTCTTTCTTGGATATTTCTTCTACTGTGTTATCAGTGGCTTCTATTGTTGAAGCATCTTGGTTTCTTTGGGATGCTTTATTCTCTTGTTTTTTTTTCATGTTATTAGTGTGTTTTCCCATTTAGAAGTATGGACCTAAGGCAGCATAAGTTCTACCATGTAGACCTATAGTGTCTCTGAAGGTTTCCAGTTCCTCACCTTTAATGGTGAGACCAATATCAACAGCACCCAGTGTATACAATATATAGCCTTAAACCTAATAGCTCCCACTGAGGTGCCTATTGCTTTCTCACATTAAACCAAATGATGAGTGCATTAACTATCTATAGTAGAAACAGAAAATTTGTTAAAATGGTTTAAAATTTCAAATGTTGGATGAGAGAACAGAGGTAGCATAGTATGCTGTATTCGCATGGGAGAAGAGAGAAGCTAGAAATAAAAATTCACAGGAAGAGTGGAAGAGGAGCCAATAGAGATTGAATGTTGATTGGAGAAAAGTTGGAAAGAAAATCCAAGAAAATAGATAAGAGAGAGGAAGAATATGAACAATGAGAAAAAAGTTAAAGACATAAGAATACAACAAAAATGTAAAACACCATTTATATATTATTGTCCTCCACACACTTATATGGTAGACATATTAGAGAATCAAAGAATAAAATAAATCTTGCTGGAAATTTGAACTGTCTCTATCAGTGTTCAACATTTTCTCAGCCCTGTCTCTGACGTCTCTGGGGATCACCAAATCCAGATCAGCCCTCACAAATTAAGTCTCTATCTCACCAATCTGGGCTTCAGATACCTCAGACTCAGCCACACTGCAGTCCCAAGATCTCAACACTGCTCCTCCTTGCAGAGAGACCACTAGGGATACACTCATGCAAAGGAGCAACCCTGAGATTCAGCAGCAAGATAAGGGCCACCAGCACTCTCAGCAGGAAAACCCCAGGCTCCTCCAAACCTGCAGGCACCCCCACACTGGACATGCAGATCCAGGCTAGAGTCCCCAGACAGAGGGTGATAAACCTGCTGGCACCCAGGCCCCAGGCCTCAGCCCTTGGCTTGTGTTCCAAAATTGGGGCAGCCACATGCAACCAAACTGGGAGTCTCCCCTGCAACAGTCTCCTAGCCCGTGGTAGCTGCAGTAGTGGCAGTGGTTGTTGGAAGCAGACAGTGGGTCAGCAGCAGCTGTGGGAGCAGCATCATAAGTGATCTCCGGGGTCAGCATCAGTGTTGGCTTCATTTGCATCTGGGGGCAGTGGTGTCTTCTTTGGCAGCAACAGGTAGTTGCAGCTGCAAGGGCAGCAGCACTCGAAAAGAAGACCTCCAGGCTACCTCAGGCTGGCAGCAGCGGAATCAGAGGCAGCAGGGATGGCAATAGCAGTGTAGGCAGCACTTGATTGACAGGAGACTTCCATTCAGTGGCAGCGATCATGGAGGTAGCATCACAAGTACCGAGTTGGTGGAGACCATGCCCAGAGTAGAAACCTTAGGCACTACAGTGGCATATGTGGCAGTGGCATCCTCTGCCTGCTTTTGAAAACTTGACTGAAGAACTGCTTGGAAGGGCACCTTCCTCTAATCCACCATCTTCTTTCTCATGCATAAAGAAAACTTTTAGAGTGGAAAGTAGAATGGAGTTCCAGAAATCTCTTTCATGAGGGGAATCCATTTTTTTTTTTTTTACTAAAAGGAGAGGGGAGGGCATTGTTCTCATGAACTCTTTCATGAGATAGTTTTTTGAAAGCTATGCTGTAGAAGTGGGTGAGGAAATCACTGCCTTGTAGTGAGTGTACAAATATACACACACTTTAAACACAACCAGAGCAAATGCTAGCGTTTTATTATCTCCTTTGTTTATGCGCCTAGACCCTGGCAAAGTTCTAGAAAAGGGTTTTATACAACAGGGCAATTAGAGATTTTTCTTCTATTTTTTTCTGCAATTAACCCTCTGGAGAAGAAATGAACATAGTATATTCTGAAGACAGCTCTATTCTTACACTGACACCATAGATTTTTTTTGCCAAGATTATCCAGTGAGTACCAGTACCATCTCTGGTCTTGAGTTATGTGCTCAAATAATTTCTGTTTTTTTTTAAATTTATACCAATGGAACAAGTAATATTCACATGATTATTAGATTTTTTTTTAATTTTTTATTGTTGGTTGTTCAAAACATTACAAATTTCTTGACATATTCCACACTTTGATTCAAGTGGGTTATGAACTCCCACCTTCCCCCCATACACAGATTGCAGAATCACATCAGTTACACATCCATTGATTTACATATTGCCATACGAGTGTCTGTTGTGCTCCGCTGCCTTTCCCATCCTCCACCCTCCCCCCTCCCCACCTCTCCCCTCCCCTCCCCTCCTCACTCTCTACCCCCTCCACTGTATAACCCTGAGGGTCTCCTTCCATTTCCATGCAATTTCCCTTCTCTCTCCCTTTCCCTCCCACCTCTCATCCCTGTTAAATGTTAATCTTCTTCTCCTGCTCTTTGTCCCTACTCTGATCTTAGTTACTCTCCTTATATCAAAGAAGACATTTGGCATTTGTTTTTTAGGGATTGGCTAGCTTCACTTAGCATAATCTGCTCTAATGCCATCCATTTCCCTGCAAATTCTATGATTTTGTCATTTTTTAATGCAGAGTAATACTCCATTGTGTATAAATGCCACATTTTTTTTATCCATTCGTCTATTGAAGGGCATCTAGGTTGGTTCCACCGTCTTGCTATTGTGAATTGTGCTGCTATGAACATCGATGTAGCAGTGTCCCTGTAGCATGCTCTTTTTAGGTCTTTAGGGAATAGACCAAGAAGGGGAATAGCTGGGTCAAATGGTGGCTCCATTCCCAGCTTTCCAAGAAATCTCCATACTGCTTTCCAAATTGGCTGCACCAATCTGCAGTCCCACCAGCAATGTACAAGTGTACCCTTTTCCCCACATCCTCGCCAGCACTTGTTGTTGTTTGACTTCATAATGGCTGCCAATCTTACTGGAGTGAGATGGTATCTTAGGGTGGTTTTGATTTGCATTTCTCTTACAGCTAGAGATGGTGAGCATTTTTTCATGTACTTGTTGATTGACTGTATGTCCTCCTCTGAGAAGTGTCTGTTCAGGTCCTTGGCCCATTTGTTGATTGGGTTGTTTGTTCTCTTATTGTCTAATTTTTTGAGTTCTTTGTATACTCTGGATATTAGGGCTCTATCTGAAGTGTGAGGAGTAAAGATTTGTTCCCAGGGTGTAGGCTCCCTATTTACCTCTCTTATTGTTTCTTTTGCTGAGAAAAAACTTTTTAGTTTGAGTAAGTCCCATTTGTTGATTCTAGTTATTAACTTTTGTGCTATGGGTGTCCTATTGAGGAATTTGGAGCCCGACCCCACCGACTGTAGATCGTAGCCAACTTTTTCTTCTATCAGACGGCGTGTCTCTGATTTGATATCAAGCTCCTTGATCCATTTTGAATTCACTTTTGTGCATGGCGAGAGAAAGGGATTCAGTTTCATTTTGTTGCATATGGATTTCCAGTTTTCCCAGCACCATTTGTTGAAGATGCTATCCTTCCTCCATTGCATGCTTTTAGCCCCTTTATCAAATATAAGATAGTTGTAGTTTTGTGGATTGGTTTCTGTGTCCTCTATTCTGTACCATTGGTCCACCCGCCTGTTTTGGTACCAGTACCATGCTGTTTTTGTTACTATTGCTCTGTAGTATAGTTTGAAGTCTGGTATCGCTATACCGCCTGATTCACACTTCCTGCTTAGCATTGTTTTTGCTATTCTGGGTCTTTTATTTTTCCATATGAATTTCATGATTGCTTTCTCTATTTCTACAAGAAATGCCGTTGGGATTTTGATTGGCATTGCATTAAACCTATAGAGAACTTTTGGTAATATCGCCATTTTGATGATGTTAGTTCTGCCTATCCATGAACAGGGTATATTTTTCCATCTTCTAAGATCTTCTTCTATTTCTCTCTTTAGGGTTCTGTAGTTTTCATTGTATAAGTCTTTCACCTCTTTTGTTAGGTTGATTCCCAAGTATTTTATTTTTTTTGAGGATATTGTGAATGGAGTGGTTGTCCTCATTTCCATTTCAGAGGATTTGTCGCTGATATACTGGAATGCCTTTGATTTATGCGTGTTGATTTTATATCCTGCCACTTTGCTGAATTCATTTATTAGCTCTAATAGTTTCTTTGTAGAGCCTTTTGGGTCTGCTAGGTATAGAATCATGTCACCTGCAAATAGTGATAATTTAAGTTCTTCTTTCCCTATTTTTATGCCTTTAATTTCTTTCGTCTGTCTAATTGCTCTGGCCAGTGTTTCGAGAACTATGTTGAAGAGAAGTGGAGAGAGAGGGCATCCCTGTCTTGTTCCAGATTTTAGAGGGAATGCCTTCAGTTTTTCTCCATTCAGAATGATGCTAGCCTGAGGCTTAGCATAGATTGCTTTTACAATATTGAGGTATGTTCCTGTTATCCCTCATTTTTCTAGAGTTTTGAACATAAAGGGATGCTGTACTTTGTCGAATGCTTTTTCCGCATCTATCGAGATGATCATATGGTTCTTATTTTTAAGTCTATTGATGTGGTGAATAACATTTATTGATTTCCGTATATTGAACCAGCCTTGCATCCCAGGGATGAATCCTACTTGATCATGGTGCACAATTTTTTTGATATGTTTTTGTATCCGATTCGCCAGAATTTTATTGAGGATTTTTGCATCTAGGTTCATTAGAGATATTGGTCTGTAGTTTTCTTTCTTTGAAGTGTCTTTGTCTGGTTTAGGTATCAGGGTGATGTTGGCCTCATAGAATGAATTTGGAAGTTCTCCCTCTTTTTCTATTTCCTGAAGTAGCTTGAAAAATATTGGTATTAGTTATTCTTTAAAGGTTTTGTAAAATTCTGCTGTATACCCATCTGGTCCTGGGCTTTTCTTAGTTGGTAGTCTTTTTATGGTTTCTTCTATTTCCTCAATTGATATTGGTCTGTTTAGGTTTTCTATATCCTCCTGACTCAATCTGGGCAGATCATATGACTTAAGAAATTTATCTATGCCTTCACTATCTTCTAATTTATTGGAGTATAAGGATTCAAAATAGTTTTTTATTATCTTCTGTATTTCTGAAGTGTCTGTTGTGATATTGCCTTTTTCATCCCGTATGCTAGTAATTTGAGTTCTCTCTCTTCTTCTCTTCGCTAGCATGGCTAAGGGTCTTTCGATTTTGTTTATTTTTTCAATAAAAGAACCAACTTTTAGTTTTGTCAATTTTTTCAATTGTTTCTTTTGTTTCGATTTCATTAATTTCAGCTCTGATTTTAATTATTTCTTGCCTTCTACTTTTTTTGCTGTTGTTTTGCTCTTCTTTTTCAAGGATTTTGAGATGAAGTATGAGATCATTTATTTGTTGTTTTTTTCTTTTTTTAAGGAATGAACGCCAAGCAATGAATTTTCCTCTTAGAACTGCTTTCAATGTGTCCCATAGATTCCGATATGTTGTGTCCGTGTTTTCATTAATCTCTAAGAATTTTTTAATTTCCTCCTTGATGTCTTCTGTAACCCATTGATCATTCAGTAACCTATTGTTCATTCTCCAAGTGATGTATGCTTTTTCCTTCCTTCTTTTATGGTTGATTTTCAGTTTCATTCCATTATGATCAGATAAGATGCATGGTATTATCTCTACTCCTTTATATTGTCTAAGAGTTGCCCTGTGACATAATATATGATCTATTTTTGAGAAGGATCCATGTGCTGCTGAGAAAAAAGTATAACTGCTTGATGTTGGGTGGTATACTCTATATATGTCAATTAAGTCTAGGTTATTAATTGTGTTATTGAGTTCTATAGTTTCCTTATTCAACTTTTGTTTGGAAGATCTGTCCAGTGGCGAGAGAGGTGTGTTGAAATCTCCTATGATTATGGTATGGTGGTCTATTAGACTCTTGAACTTGAGAAGAGTTTGTTTGATGAACATAGCTGCACCATTGTTTGGGGCATATATATTTATGATTGTTGTGTCTTGTTAGTGTATGGTTCCCTTAAGCAGTATGTAGTGTCCCTCTTTATCCCTTTTGATTAACTTTGGCTTGAAATCTATTTTATTTGATATGAGTATGGACACTCCTGCTTGTTTCCGAAGTCCATATGAGTGATATGATTTTTCCCAACCTTTCACCTTCAGCCTATGTATGTCTTTTCCTATCAAATGCGTCTCCTGTAGGCAGCATATTGTTGGGTCTTGTTTTGTGATCCATTCTACTAGCCTGTGTCTCTTAATTGGTGAGTTTAAGCCATTAACATTTAGGGTTATTATTGAGATATGGGTTGTTCTTCCAGCCATATTTCTTTATTTCTGTTACTAAACATGGTTTGTTTTCCTCTTTCATTATTTTCCCCCCCTTTACTGTCCTACCTCCCACTGTTGGTTTTCATTGTTATTTTCCATTTCCTCTTCCTGTAATGTTTTGCTGAGGATGTTTTGAAGAGATGGTTTTCTAGCTGCGAATTCTTTTAACTTTTGTTTATCATGGAAGGTTTTAATTTCATCTTCCATCCGGAAGCTTAATTTCGCTGGATACACAATTCTTGGTTGGAACCCATTTTCTTTCAGTGTTTGAAATATGTTATTCCAGGATCTTCTAGCTTTCAGAGTCTGTGTTGAAAGATCAGCTGTTATCCTGATTGGCTTACCCCTAAATGTAATCTGCTTCCTTTCTCTTGTAGCTTTTAAAATTCTCTCCTTATTCTGTATGTTGGGCATCTTCATTATAATGTGTCTAGGTGTGGATCCCTTATGATTTTGCACATTCGGCGTCCTGTAGGCTTCTAGGATTTGGGATTCTTTCTCATTCTTCAAGTCTGGGAAGTTTTCTCATATTATTTCATTGAATAGACTGCTCATTCCTTTGGTTTGGAGCTCTGTACCTTCCTGTATCCCAATGACTCTTAAGTTTGGTCTCTTAATGTTATCCCATATTTCTTGGATGTTCTGCTCATGGTTTCTTAACAGTCTTGCTGAGCTGTCTATGTTCTTTTCCAGTTGAAATACTTTGTCTTCATTGTCTGATGTTCTATCTTCTAAGTGTTCTACTCTGCTGGTAGTATTCTCCATTGAGTTTTTAAGTTGGTTTATTGCTTCCTGCATTTCTAGGATTTCTGTTTGTTTGTTTTTTATAACCTCTATCTCCCTGTATAGTTGATCCTTTGCTTCCTGGATTTGTTTGCGTAATTCATTTTCGAAGTGATCTTTCATTGTCTGATTTTGCTGTTTAATGTCTTCCTTGATACTCCAGATCATCTGAAGCATGTATATCCTGAATTCTTTATCTGACATTCCATCTGCTGCAGCTGTTACCTCTTCTAAAGTTGCGTTGACCTGCATTGCTTGTGGTCCTTTCTTTCCTTGTCTTTTCATACTGCTTGCGTATCTTTCCTGCAGGCGCGGGCGGCGGCTCTGCTCTCTCCTTATTCCAATTGGGGTGTCGTGGCTACCACGCCGGCAGGTCACTGGGCCTGTTCTGGGTGCTGGCGGCGGCTCTGTTCTGCCCCTACTCCAATTGGGGTGACGAGTGTACCACGCCGGCAGGCCACCGGGCCTGATCCGCTGGTTGGTTTCAGGTTTGCCTACCCTGCAGGCGCGGGCGGCGGCTCTACTCTGCCCCTACTCCAAATGGGGTGACGTGTCTGTCGTACCTGCAGGCCACTGGGCCTGTCCCGCTGGTCGGTCGCAGATCTGCCCACCTTTCGGGCACGGGTGGCGGCTCTGCTCTGCCCCTACTCCAATTGGGGTGTCGTGACTACCCCGCCTGCAGGTCGCTGGGCCTGTTCCTGGCACGGGCGGCGACTCTGCTCTGCCCCTACTCCAATTAGGGTGGTGTGTGTACCACGCCGGCAGGCTCCTGGGCCTGATCCGCCGGTCTGTCGCAGGTCTGCCTACCTTGGAGGCGCGGGCGGCGGATCTGCCCTGCCCCTCCTACCACACCTGTGGACCCCTGGGCCTGATCTGCAGGTTGGTCACAGGTCTGCTCACCCTGCGGGCACGGGTGGCGGTTCTGCTCCACCCCCACTCCAATTGGGGTCACGTGGCCACCACACCGGCAGGGCCTGATCCAGGCATGGGAGAAGGATCTGCTCTGCCCCTACTCCAGTTGGGGTGACGTGTGTACCACACTGGCAGGCCACTGGGCCTGACCCGCCAGTCTGTGACAGGTCTGTTTACCTTGCAAGCGCAGGTGGCGGCTCTGCCCTGCCCCTCCTACCACGCCCATGTACCACTGGGTCGCGGGTCTGCCCACCTTGCGGGTGCGGGTGGCGGCTCCGCTCCGCCCCCTTTCCAATTGGGGTCACGCGGTCACCACGCTGGCGAGCCGCTGGGCCTGCTCCGGGCGCTGGCGGTGGCCCAGCTCCTCCCCTCTGGCTCGACGACAAATTGAGGAGACTCGGGTGTCTGTGCCTCACCCCCCCTACCAGGAGACCAACTGTTTCTGTCGCCGCTGGTATTGATGAAGTTCTCTCCCCCGCTGCTTTCTGATGACATCAGATCTCTGCCATGTTGGTATCCTATGCGAATGGCAGCATTTCGTTCCCCTTGCCGGGCAACCAAAGCAACGGGTGAGTCCTGACCGGCCCTCAGCAGGACCCGGACCGAGAAGCAGTTTCCGTGGGCTCCTAGCCCTGGGCCAGGGCTGTACCGGGAGCCGGAACTCAGCCGCTCCGTGCTCGGTGTAAGCTCCGATAAGAGTAAGCTCCTAGAAGCAGTCCCCGCGGGCTCAGTTCCGGGAGCCGGAATTCGGCCGCTTAGTGCTTGGTGTATGCTCTGATAGGAGCAGGGTCCAAGAAGCAGCCTCCGCAGGCTCCCCAGCCCTGGGCCAGGGCGGTTCCAGGAGCCGGAACTCGGCCGCCCCGCGCTCGGTGTTCGCTCCGATAAGATCAGGTTCTAAGAAGCCCCCAGGCACTGAACCCTAGCAATCTGTCTGCAAGCCGCAGGCAAATGGCAGCCTGAAATTACCTGTTCTATGGCTGAATGAGCTGCGGTCAGTCGAAAACAGGGATGGTGACGTCAGCTTTCCAACATGGTGGCTGCTGGCCTCCTCTGTGGTCTGACCGGTGTGGAGAACCAAGATGGACCGCTTCCTTCCCCCGTCTCAAACCCAGAATTCAGCCCTGAGTACGGTGCTTGCACGGCTGGCAGAAACTGCAGCACTGTAACCCTGCGTCTCTATCCCAGCGCGCGTTGCAGACTCTAGCCGCGGGGCGATTTGCTGAATAAGCAGTGTTACCCTCCGTGCGACAAACCTCTCGCGTTTGAGTCCCCGTAGCCGATCCTCGTGCGATGGAAATCCTTCCTCCAGGTTCCGGAGCACCCCACTATTGCTGGAAATTCCTAACAAGATATCCTTTAGCCGTCCTGACTTGTCATACTCCCACACAGTGAAGCAGCACACGGGGGCAATGCACTCCCCTCGCCGCCATCTTCTATCTCCCTCAATTATTAGATTTTTAAAAAATTTTATAGTATCTCTCTTCAATCCTTCTGCTCTTGAAAAGTCTTGTTTATTTTCTGTTTCTTAAAAATAAAGGCAATGTGCATAATTTGTTATTGTATCGGTATTGGAACACTGCATGGAAATTGTCACCATAAATAAAAATGTAATTTAGACAGGAGCAAGAAATAGTGTATTTGTCAAATGAAAATGTCTCAAATAATTTTATTCTTATTTGATTTTTAATCTTTATTACTAATTATCATTTACTTATTATATTTAAATATTTACTTTTTACTATATATATATATATATATATATTTACTTATTATATTATTATGCTGTTTGATTTTATATACTAAATCTTTAAAAGAATTGGAAATAGAACTTATCAGTAGATTGTAATTAATTTGATGCTAATTTTTCAATTTTCATGACATTTTATCTTACTTTTGATTGGTGAGTTTACGTTATAAACATTCAGGGTTATTATTGAGACATGATTTATATTCCCAGTCATTTTATCTTTGGTATTTAACTTGACTTGTTTTCTCCTTTGATTAGTTTTTCCTTTAGTGTAATACCTCCCTTTACTGATTTTCATTGTTGTTTTTCAATTCCTCTTCATGTTATATTTTGCTGAGGATTTCTTTAGTGCAGGCTTTCTAGTTGTAAATTCTTTTAACTTTTGTTTATCATGGAAGGTTTTTATTTCATCATCAAATCTAAAGCTAATTTTGCTTAAATCAAAGGCATTTCTGAATATCAATGACAAATCTTCTGAACGGGAAATGAGGAAAACTACCACAGTTAAAATAGCCTCAAAACAAAACAAAAAAACTTGGGAATCAATTTAATGAAAGATGTGAATGACTTCTACAATGAAAACTACAGAATGCTAAAGAAAGAAATTAAGAAGAACTCAGAACATGGAAAGATCTACCTTGTTCTTGGATAGGCAGAATTAATATTGTCAAAATGACCATACTACCAAAAGAACTATACAGATTTAATGCAATTCCAATCAAAATCCCAATGACATTTCTCACAGAAATAAAAAAAAAAGCAGTCATGAAATTCAACCAGAAAAATAAGAGACCCACAATAGGTAAAGCAATTCTTAGCAAGATGAATGAAGCAGGTTGCATCACATCACAGTACCAGACCTTAAATCATACTACAGAGCAATAGTAACAAAAACAGCATGGTATTGGCACCAAAATAGACTTGTAGACCAATTGTACAGAATAGAAGACACAGAGAGAAACCCACTTAATTTCGGTTATTTTATATTACTCAAAGGCGTCAAAAACATACTTTGGAGAAAAGGTAGCCTCTTCAACAAATGGTGCTGGAAAAACTGGAAATCCATTAGCAACAAAATGAAATTAAGCCTCTGTCTCTCACCATGCACAAAACTCAACTCAAAGTGGATCAAAGACCTAGGAATTAAACCAGAGACACTGCATCTAAAAGAAGAATAAGTAGGCCCAAATCTCCATCATGTCAGATTAAGCCCAGCTTCCTTAATAAGACTTTTATAGTGAAAGAATTAGAATCAAGAATCAATAAATGTTTTGGATTCAAATTAAAAAGCTTATTTTCAGCAAAAGAAACAGTCAGTGAGGTGAATAGAGAGCCTACAATTTGGGAACAAATTTTTACCACTTGCATGTCAAATAGAGCACTAAACTCTAGGATATAAAAAGAACTAAAAAATCTTAACACACACACACACACACACACACACAAACAGATAACCCAATCATTAAATGGGCGAAGGAACTGAACAGACACTTCTCAGAAGAAGATATACAATCAATCAACAGATATATGAAAAAACATTCAATATCTCTAGCAATTAGATAAATGCAAATCAGAACTACTCTTTGAGATTTCATCTCACTCTAGTCATAATGGCAGCTATTAAGAATACAAACAACAATAAGTGTTGACGAGTATTGGGGGAAAAGGCATGCATACAATGCTGGTGGGACTGCAAATTGGTGCAGCAAATATGGAAAGCAGTATGCAGAATCCTCAGAAAACTGGGAATGGAACCACCATTTGACCCAGCTATCCCACTCCTCTGTCTATACCAAAAGGACTTAAAAACAGCATACCACAGGGACACAACCATATCAATGTTTATAGCAGCACAATTCACAATAGCTAAACTGTGGAACCAAACAAGATGCCCTTCAGTAGATGAATGTATAAAGAAAATGTGGTATATATACACAATGAAATATTATTCAGCATTAAAAGAGAATAAAATCATGGCATTTGCAGGTAAATGGATGGAGTTGGAGAATATAATGCTAAGTGAAGTTAGCCATTCCCCCAAACCAAATGCCGAATGTTTTTTCTGATTTAAGGATGCTGATTCATAGTGTGATGGTGGGGGGTGGGAGTGGGGTGAGTGAGGAGGTGGGGAATGGGAGGATTAGAAGAACTCAGCTGTGTATCCATTTTGGTCCTGTGTATCCATTTGGTCTTGGTTGTTAGGCTTCTGTTTATGTCTTCTATTTCATCTCTTGATATTAGTTTGTTTAAATTGTGTATATTATCCTGATTCAATTTGGGTAAATAATATAGCTTAAGAAATTTTTCGATGCCTTCAATATCTTCTATTTTCTTGGAGTATAAGTTTTAAAAATAATTTCTAATTATCTTCTGTATTTCTGTAGTATCTGTTGTGATATTAAATTTTCATCATGTACATTAGTAATTTGAGTTTTCTCTCTCCTTCTCTTTGTTAGCATAGCTAAGGGTCTGTCAATTTTGTTTATTTTTTCAAAGAACCAAATTTTTGTTTTGTCAATTTTTTCAGTTGTTTCTTTTGTTTCAATTTCATTTATTTCAGCTCTGATTTTAATTATTTCCTGGCTTCTACTGCTTTTGGTGTTGAATTGTTCTTCTTTTTCTAGGGCTTTGAGATGTGATGGTAGGTCATTTATTTGTTGACTTTTTCTTCTTTTAAGGAATCAACTCTATGCAATGAACTTTCCTCTTAGTACTGCTTTCATAGTGTCCCAGAGATTTTGATATATTGTATCTATGTTCTCATTTACCTCTAAGAATTTTTAATCTCCTCCTTTGTGTCTTTTGCAACCCATTGTCCATTCAGTAGCATATTTTGTAGTCTCCAAGTGTTGGAATAATTTTTATTTTTATTTTTTTCATTGATTTCTAATTTCATTCCATTATGATCTGATAAAATGCATAGTAGTATTTCTACTTTTTTGTATTTGCTAAGAGTTGCTTTTTGGCATATTAAATGATATATTTTAGACAAAGATCATGTATTGCTGAGAAGAAAGTGTATTCGTTTAATGAAGGATGAAATATTCTATATATATCAGATAAATCAATATTATTGATTGTATTATTGAGCTCTATAGTTTCTTTATTCAACTTTTGTTTGGAAGATCTATTCAGTGGTGAGAGAGGTGTGTTAAATTCACCCAGAATTATTGTGTTGTGATCAATTTGATTCTTGAACTCGAGAAGAATTTGTTTGATGAACATAGCTTATCCATTTTGGGGGGCATATATTTTTATAATTGT
This sequence comes from Marmota monax, assembly GCF_021218885.2. Classification (NCBI taxonomy): domain Eukaryota; kingdom Metazoa; phylum Chordata; class Mammalia; order Rodentia; family Sciuridae; genus Marmota; species Marmota monax. Next base: position 24,040,025 of record NW_026695215.1, on the reverse strand, counting down.
TAAGTCTTGTTGGTATATGGTTCCCTTGAGCTGTATGTAGTGTCCTTCTTTATCCTTTTTGATTAACTTTGGCTTGGAGTCTACTTTGATATGAGGATGGAAACCCCTGCTTGTTTCCCCAGTCCATGTGTGTGGTATGATTTTTCCCAACGTTTCACCTTCAGTCTTTGGATGTCTTTTCCTATGTGATGAGTCTCCTGGAGGAAGCATATTGTTGGTTTTTTTTAAAAATTCAATCTGCTATCCTAAGTCTTTTGATTGGTGAGTTTAGGCCATTAACATTCAGGGTTATTATTGAGACATGCTTTGATTCCCAGCCATATTTGTTTATTTTTGTAATTTAACTTGACTTGTTTTCTTCTTTGATTAGTTTTTCCTTTAGGGTACTTCCTCCTTCTGCTGATTTTCATTGTTGTCTTTTATTTCCTCTTCATAGAATATTTTGCCAAGTATGTTTCCTAGTGCTGGTTTTCTAGCTTTAAGTTCTTTTAACTTTTGTTTATCATGGAATGTTGCCGCAGTCTGGCTGGGCACAATCAGGAGCCACTTGTCAAAAGAAACTAACTTTATTTTTAGAACCACACACGCCAAACAAAACAGCCTCTCAGGAAAAACCCTCAGAGCCTCAACTGCCACCACCAGCTTTCCACAAGCCTCTCTCTCCCACACAAGCTTCTTTCCACCTCCCACAATCCTCCTGCTCTTGAGGCCGATTGGCTGGGTCACGTGGGCGGAGCCAAAAAAGTCCCCCAATGAGCAGCTCCGTGGTCTGAAAGGGCAGGGAAACAGCCCAATGAGCATCACCGCAGAGGAGCCAATCAGCTAGATGTTGCTGGGGCCGCTGTGAGCCAATCATCAGCAGGCAGCTGGAAGTTTGCTGGCAGCTGGAAGTTTGCTGGGGCCCCTTCGGCTGTGGCTCTCAACATCTCCCCCTCTCTGTTTAAACAACAAGCATGTGGCTTAGGGACCGTGCCTGCCTTAGGTTGTCCAATAGTACATATGGTCCTTAGGTTGGTACCATTGCAATTGGATCTTACCCGTCACTGACTACCGGTCCAGTATACAGCCACACCTGTGGAGAGGTCTTTGTACCAGCGGGGGGGGGGGGGTGAGGTTCTTTGCCTCACCTCTGTTGGCCCCCAAATTTTAGCTGGACGATCATGACAAGCAGAAGGGAGGAAGATACACCAAGCCAATTGACAGCTCCTTTTGGAAAAATTGTACCACCAATGACATCATCAGCAAAAATACCCCAACACTACCACAAGTCCCTGCACCAACAGATAGTTCACAATGCATACAGGTGAGCTCACAATGTGTCCAGGCAAATTCTGCAAGCAGTTCAGTGATGGCTATTGTAGAAGCTGTAGATTGGTTTTATCTTTGACTTCACCAGCACTGGGATGAAGATAGGAATTCTGGCAATAATGGCTAAAGAAAAAATTATGTAACATTCCAGAAGGCACTAAAAGAAAACAATTTTCTTAACAATTTACATTGTCTTCACCGGCACTGGGATGAAGATAGGAATTCTGGCAATAATGGCTAAAGAAAAAATTATGTAACATTACAGAAGGCACTAAAAGAAAACAATTTTCTTAACAATTTACATTATCTTTAAGAGAATTATTAAATATAATGAAAAGGAAAGGTGAAAGTGAACAAACAGATCTGTTAACCTTTTTTTTTGTTTACATATTAAAACAATCCTCAACAGTTGTTTACCCAATTTAAATTAAACCATATAAATCACGTGAAAAAAAATTTGGATCCATTTTATCATGAGCGCTCATCATATATGATATATGGACATACGTACATTCAAACATATAACACAAAACACAAGTGTGCACACATAATATAATACATGCAACACATAACATATTAGTAAAGGCCTTATAACTTTTTACAGGTGAAATCTCCATTGCAATGTTTAAAAACTCTATAGTCAAAAAATAGAACTGATCAGCAAAACATTAATCTAGGTCTGTATGAGCTCAAAAAACAAAATAGAACTTCATGATATGGCAAAGGGCAATAATAAAATAGATATTGAAAAAAAGCATCCTGGTTCTGTTGCAGATGTAAGAATAGTCAAACTGGAGTTTTGGATATCAGTTGTTATGGATTTGAGCCAAATCATCTTCTTTTTGGTCTGTAGAAATCGTTTTAGTTAATCTTTCTGGAATCCAAATCGGCTGCTGTTCTCACTGTGGAAACACATAAACAGACCCCCGACTCCAGACAATCACTGGGTCAGGACCTTGGTTAATCTCTCTGGAATCCAAATCGGCTGCTGTTCTCCCTGTGGAAACACACAAACAGACCCCCAACTCCAGATAATTACTGGGTCAGGACCTTTCCATTGTCCTGTTAGAATATCCTTCCAAAGTACCTTGGGCTTATGCACATTTTTTGGACACATATGCCTTTCCGCAGCACTAAGTCCTGATGAATCCAAATTTAAAAAGTTTAGAGTAAAAAGGGTTATTTTAAGTTTATCTTTGGGGAATATATACCCCTTCCCAATTCCTTCTTTTTGCTTTAATAAGTACATTTTAATAGTTTGATGAGCTCTTTCAACTATGCCTTGTCCCTGTGGATTGTATGGGATTCCTGTTATATGAGTAATGCCAAATGTTGAGCAAAATTGTTTAAAAGAGGTAGAAGTATAACCAGGGGCATTATCTGTTTTTAACTGTTTTGGAACACCCACAGTGGCAAAATTTTGTAAGCAATGAGCTATAACATCTTTAGTTTTTTCTCCGGCATGAAGGGAGCCCATCAAAAATCCAGAAGAAGTATCAACTGTAACATGCAAATATTTTAATTTTCCAAGTTCTGGCAAGTGTGTGACGTCCATCTGCCAAATATGGTTAGGTATCAATCCTCTAGGATTGACTCCAAGATTAACTTGTGGTAAAAAGGTCACACAATTTTGACATTGTTTTATTATTTGTCTAGCTTGTTCCTTAGTTATTTTAAAACGCTTTTGTAAAGTATTAGCATTGACATGGAACTTTTTATGAAAATTTATAGCTTCTTCTAGTGTAGAGAAAATATGTATGCCATGTGTAGTTTTATCTGCTAAATCATTGCCCAAACTAAGGGCTCCAGGCAATCCTGTATGTGCCTTGATATGTCCTATAAAGAATGGATCTTTTCTGTCCCAGATTAGACTTTGTATAGTGGAAAGCAAAGAGAAAACAGTAGAAGAAGGGGAAATCCTACCAGCATCTTCAAGAGATACTATAGCATTAACTACATACTGACTATCAGAAAATAAATTAAATACAGAATCTTTAAACATCACAAAAGCTTGTAAAACTGCATTAAGCTCTACCTTTTGAGCTGATTGTTTGGGTACTAAAAATGTAAAAGTTTGATCAGGGGTAACTACTGCTGCTGTACCATTATTTGACCCATCAGTGAATATATTTGGAGCATTCATGATAGGTGTTTTTCTTGTCATTTTTGGAAAAATTACAGGATGCAATGACCAAAAAGACAATAAAGGATTAGATGGTAAATGGTTATCAAATGAAACATTAGATTTGCACATGATTATTGCCCAAGTATTTAACTCATTAGCTAACTCATCAATTTGATTCATAGTATATGGAGTAATAATTTTATTGGGAGAAATTCCAAACACTCCCTTTGCTGCTTTTATTCCTTTGAGTATTAATTGTCCTACAGCCTCAGGATACCTAGTAAGAATAGTGTTAGGAGAATAAGATAAATGTATCCATAATAATGGACCTTCTTGCCAAAATACTCCTGTAGGAATATTTTTTGTTGGTAGTACAATAAATAATAAAGGCAAACTTATATCAATTCTATCCAAATGCATATTTTCCATATATGTTTCAATGATTTTTAATGCCTTTCTTGCTTCAGGCGTTAACATTCGGGGTGAATTTGGATCTGATGGACCTTTTAGGATATCAAATAAAGGTCCCAACTCTCCTGTTGGTATACCTAAATAAGGCCTTATCCAATTTATGTCTCCTAATAACGTTTGAAAGTCATTAAGTGATTTGAGTTGATCTACTCGTATTTGAATTTTTGGTGGACGGACCATGGTTGAGGATAATAGAACTCCTAAATAATTAATTGGAAAATTTAATTGTACTTTATCTATTGCTATCTCTAGATTATAATTTTTTAATAAGTTTGTAAGTGTGGCATAACATTCTAGCAATGTGTTTTTATCTTTGTGTGCTAATAATACATCATCCATATAGTGAAATATTTGTAGTTCAGGATTTTGATTTCTAAGTGGCTGGATTACTTTGTTAACATAAATTTGACACATAGTTGGGCTGTTAGCCATCCCTTGAGGGAGTACTTTCCATTCATATCTCTGATCAGGACCTTCATGATTCAGTGCAGGGAAAGTAAATGCAAAACGTGGACTATCCTCAGGATGAATTGGAATTGAAAAAAAACAATCTTTAATATCTATAACTAAAACATACCAGGTTTTTGGCAAAGCAGACAACTGAGGAATCCCTGATTGAGCAGGTCCCATAATAACCATCTCATTATTAATGGCTCTTAAATCTTGCAATAATCTCCATTTACCAGATTTCTTTTTGATGACAAAAATGGGAGTATTATGGGGAGATACAGAAGGTTGTATATGTCCTTCTGCTAATTGTTGTTTGACCAGGTCATGGGCTGCTTGTATCTTTTCTTTAGTCAGGGGCCACTGAGGAACCCATACTGGTCTTTCTGATTTCCAAGTAATTTTTATTGTCTCAGTGGCCCTTTCTGAAAATCCAACCCATGTCTGTCTGTTCCTTGATCTATTTGTATTGGTGCTTCTATACCTTGTTCTTGTTTTTCTAATCTTTTTCCTTTCCTAAAACCTTGTCTAGTCATAATAGTGGGTGCATTTTGGTTGATGTTATTTGTTCATGTCAAACCTAATTCATCTAGGACATCTCGTCTCCATAAATTTACGGGAAGATGATCCAATACATATGGCTGTATAGTTCCTTCACATCCTTCAGGATCCTTCCAATCTAATACCATTGCACTTCTATGGGGATTAGTTGCCACTCCTAGGCCTCGAAGCGTTTGAGTGGCTTGTTGTAATGGCCAATGTTTTGGCCATTCTTGACGAGAGATGATGCTAAGGTCTGCACCTGTATCCAGTATCCCATTAAATTCATGTCCTTGAATATTTAGTTTTAGCATGGGGCGAGAATCTAAATTTAAAGAAAGCATAGCCCAATCTACACCTGTGGAGCCTAATCCCTTGAAACCTCTTTCTACAGTACGACTGGAAAATTTATCATGTAGGCTGGGTATTATTAGTAACTGTGCTATTCTATCTCCTGGTGAAATTACTGATATACCTCTTGGAGAACTGGCTATAATTTTTATTTCACCTTCATAATCGGGATCAATTACCCCAGGACTTATCATAAGTCCTTTTAGAGTAGAAGAGCTGCGTCCCAATAATAAGCCTACTGTTCCTTTGGGAAAAGGTCCTTTCACCCCTGTGGGAATGATTTGAACTCCCATCTCTGGAGTTAGTACTGCTCTGGCGGAAGCGCAGATGTCCAACCCTGCGCTCCCTCTGGTTTGTCTGATGAGGGATCTGATGGACAATGTGTCCTGGGCACTACCCTGATGGGGTTGCTGAGTTCCTCCAGTGCTCCGTATATTTGTGGTTTTGGGCCCCGGAGCATTGGGCCCCCCTGTCCATTTTTTGGCAATGGAGCCCGATGCCTTTCTCCACGATATCGTGGATAAACACCTGGTCCTTGTTCGTTTTTTGATAATGGAATACTCTCTATGGTGGTTTGAGAACGGCATTCATTAGCCCAATGTCTCCCTCTATGGCATCGTGGGAAAATACCTGGTATTCTACTCCTTTGATACCTAGTTTTGTTAAACCCTCCTCCAATGGGGCAATTCCTTTTAAAATGTCCTGTTTGTTCACAATTGTATCATGTTCTTGGCCTGGCATCTAAAGCCTGTTTTACTGCAGCTGCCACAATTTGCCCTTGTTCATTAATGTCTCTGGCATCTAAAGCCTGTTTTACTGCAGCTGCCACAACTTGCTCTTGTTCATTAATGTCTCTACATAATTTAATATATGTGTTTAAATCTTCATGTTTCCATGGTCTAATGATATCTTTGCACCAACGATTCGCTTGCTCATAAGCCAGGTGTTTTAGTAATGGCATTGCTTGTTCTGTATTCCCAAAAACTCTGGTAGCTGTTTGAATAAGCCTATCTACAAATTCAGCATAAGGTTCATTAGCTCCTTGTATTACCTTAGATAATTGACCTTGTAAACCTCCATGTCCTTGTAAAGTCTTCCATGCCTTAATTGCATCTACAGCTATTTGTGCATATACACCAGGATCATATGCAATTTGTTGTTGCTGATCCTCATAAGGTCCCTTTCCTAACAACATATCTAGATTTCTCTGAGGATAACCAGCTGCTGCATTTCGCCTAGCCGTCTCCTTGCAAAATTCCTCATTGGCAACCTTCCATAACAGGTATTGTCCTCCATTTAGCACAGCTTTACACATATTAGCCCAATCTGCTGGCGTCATGTTCAAGTTGTTAATGGATTCGACCATGCTTACAGTGAAGGGTGCTTGAGGACCATAGGTTGTTACAGCCTCTTTTAGCTGCTTCACTGTTTTGAAATTTAAAACTTGGTAAAATCGCTGCCCTCCTGCCTCAAATACAGGGCATGTTAATATTTGAGATCTTGTCTCAGGATCCCAACTATCATCTGCGGGGGTTGGGGACCTCCCAGCATATGGAGGTGGCCTTGTTAGTTGGACACTTACGTCCTCTGGTGATAGAAAGGTGTTAGTAGCAGTCTCCTCTAGAGGTGGTGCTGTTGGTTGGACACTTACACCCTCTGGTGATAGAAAGGTGTTAGTAGCAGTCTCCTGTTGTAACTTTCCCCCTGATGGCTTTTTCTGTTTTACACTTTCTTTCTCTGTCTGACTAGCTTGAGAGGCCTTCTCTTTTACTTGAATCTTTTCCTCTGTCTGACTAACTTGAGAGACCTTCTCTTTTACTTGAATCATTATGTCTTCTCCTTCCTCTACCATTGTCTGAACTGAAGGCTTTGGACTAAGCAAACAAGATATGAATGTCCACAATGGCAATGTGCCAACTGGCAGAGTCCCTGGGCTTTTCTTTTCTATTCTTTTTAAATCTTCACCATGATGGTTCCATTGTGATATATTTAACAACTCTTCCTTAAAAAGCCATGGGCTACATTTTTGTATTGTATCAACGTATGCCCTGACTGTTCTTGATTTTACTGAGATGCCTCCTTCCTCTAACAATTTACTTAACACTCTTTCAGTTTGTTTTTTGCTAATTTCTGATCCCGTATTTCTACTATAATACAACCCAACAAGATGACGCCAAACAAAACCGAGACAGAATGAAATAAAAAGGGAACAACAAAAAGTCATTATAGCCTTTCTATCCTCCTGACATGTGCATCCGTCCTTTCTCCCTATCTGTTCCTCAGACGTAAATAGTTTTTCCTCAGATGTGAGCGGTTTTTCTTCCGTCTCACTCATCTCCATGGACAGGCAACTTAAAACAAAAGTGAAGCAAAATAAAAGAGGAATCTTAAAATGGCTACCCATCCTCTCGCCCTGCCCTCAGGGGCGAGCAGTTTCACTTACCCTCAGTCGCTCCCCGTGCGAGCCACCAAATGCCGCAGTCTGGCTGGGCACAATCAGGAGCCACTTGTCAAAAGAAACTAACTTTACTTTTAGAACCACACACGCCAAACAAAACAGCCTCTCAGGAAAAACCCTCAGAGCCTCAACTGCCACCACCGGCTTTCCACAAGCCTCTCTCTCCCACACAAGCTTCTTTCCACCTCCCACAATCCTCCTGCTCTTGAGGCCGATTGGCTGGGTCACGTGGGCGGAGCCAAAAAAGTCCCCCAATGAGCAGCTCCGTGGTCTGAAAGGGCAGGGAAACAGCCCAATGAGCATCACCGCAGAGGAGCCAATCAGCTAGATGTTGCTGGGGCCGCTGTGAGCCAATCATCAGCCGGCAGCTGGAAGTTTGCTGGCAGCTGGAAGTTTGCTGGGGCCCCTTTGGCTGTGGCTCTCAACAGAATGTTTTTATTTCATCATCAGATATAAAGCTTAATTTTGCTGGATACAAGATTCTTGGTTTGCATCCATTTTCTTTCAGAGCTTGATATATGTTGTTCCAGAATCTTCTAGCTTTCAGGGTCTCTGTTGAAAAATCTGCTGTTATCCTAATTGGTTTTCCCCTATATGTAATTTGATTACTTTCTCTTGTGGCTTTTAAAATTCTCTCCTTATTCTGTATGTTGGATGTTTTCATTATAATGTGCCTTGGTGTTGCTTTGTTGTGATTTTATATATTTGGCATCCTGTAGTCTTCTTGAATTTGGTTTCCAGTTCATTCTTCATGTTTGGAAAGTTTTCTGATATTATTTCATTGAATAAATTGTTCATTCCTTTGGTTTGGAACTCTATGCCTTCCTCTATCCCAATAACCCTGAAATTTGGTCTTTTTATGCTATCCCATATTTCTTGAATGTTCTGCTCATGGTTTCTTACCATTTTCACTGTGTGCTCTACATTTTTTTCAAGAATTTTGTCTTCATTGTCTGAGGTCCTGTCTTCCAAATAGTCTACTCTGTCGGTGATGCTCTCAATCGAACTTTTAATTTGGTTTATTGTTTCTTTCATTTCAAGGATTTCTGGTTTTTTGTTTGTTTGTTTGTTTTTAGAACCTCTATTCCCTGTTGAGGTGATCTTTTGCTTCTTGTATTTGTTTATGTAGCTCCTTGTTAAAATGATCTTTTACTGCCTATATTTGCTCTCTTATATCTTTCTTCAGTTCACAGAACATTTTAGTCACATTCATCCTGAACTACTTCTATGTCATTTCTTCTGCTGTGGTTGCCATCTAATAATGTGGTATCTTGATTTGTTTGGGGCACTTTCTTCCCTTGTCTTTTCATGTTGCTCATGTGTCTTCCCTTCTAGCTCTGTGGGTCTTGGGTGTTATTGTTTTTACCCTGTAGGTTTGTAGTGTTCCTGTAGGGTTCCAAAATCTCTCTTATGTAGGGAAGGACAATGTTAATGGATCCTAAAATCAACAATATACCACCTATGAACAATTTGTTGCTATTAAGTCACATACAGTTTGGTCACAATGTACAGAATTGTTGGATTTGATTATTATCTTTAATATAATCAGTAGGTGTGTAAAAGGGTTTACTGTTTCTGACTGTGACAATGAACTGGAGGTGAGGCGTAGGATGATATGCTGAGGAGGTAGGATGTGAGGATATAGAGTTAATATATCTTTGGAAGTTTGAAAGAGAAATCTTACAAAGAGGATTAGTGGCAAGAGAATAGACAAGAAGTAGTTTTGGGTAGACAAGTATGTGGGAAGACAGTAGAGTACATAAAACAAAACATATATATTTAGAATAAAAGATGTTAAAATAGTAAAGATTGGAGGGGAAAAGAAAAATAAAAGAAAAAAAGGGCATATACAGCACCTCTATATTATATTATTCAGATGTCCCAGTCCTCAAAAATCCTGATTTATGCAAAGTTCTTGGTTTCACATGTGTTGGGGATATGAGGGTGGGAGGATAGAGGGGGAGAAGAAAAAAGAGAAAAAAAAATTCTCGAAGGAAGAAACCAGGATTGTTGATAGTTTTAGAGATTCATATCTTTTCTGCTTCACTTCTCATCCAATAGGTGGTGTTGTCTGTTATTAGTTGGTATCTCCACCCTCTGGACGGTGAAGGTTACCAGGGTGGGAAGGCTGGTCCTGGTTCAGGACACCTGGAAGTGAGAAGTGGCATCTGCCAGTCCCTTCAGGGAGACTGCACCTCAATGGTCTCTTTTTGACTTGAGTCTTATATGACTTGAGTGCCCAGTCCTATCTCCCTATCTTGCCTGAGGATTTCCCAGTTCCTTGTCTCTCTGTTAGTCTCCAAACTTTTGCCCAGTTTCCCTCTCCCTTAGCAGTTCTCAATTAAAGGAACGCTCTCCCCAGGGGTCCCGTAGGTGGCGCCCTGGTCGTACAGCACACCTGTCTCACTGAGAGCTGTTTTGAGTTGGTCATCTACTGTGCTGGATTCCCACTGATGGGAAGAGGGGGGTGTTGGAAATCAGGTACCTGGCCAGCTGGGGTTCCAATCTGGGAGCTGCCCCTATCAAACATCATGAGGAAGGTGGGCCAAGATAGAGGCAGTCTGTTTCCAGCCCCGGGGTGTCAGGTGGGGTGGGGGAAGCTGGGCGATGGCATTGTGTTGAGGGTATGTAGCAGTTGAGTGACCTGCGTGGGAATTCTGCAGTGGTGCTGATAGGTGATCCTGCTAAGGTGCTCTCAAACCCTGCAGAACTTCGGGAGTTGGATGTCAGGAGCTGAGAGTCCTGCTGGAATGCTGAGGCCCAGAGCCCTATGCGAGGGCACAGTGCTGGTGATTTCTGCACAAGAGCAGCGGTATTGGGGTCCTCTATCGCTCTCAAGATGCAGTATTTCTACTAGGTGAGATCTGGGTCACAGAGTGACACAGAATGCTGCCTCCCTCTGGCCCACCATCTTGGATTCTAGAGGATTAATATTTATATATATAAAGAATTGAAAAACTTTACACACACACAAAAAAAATCAAATACCCCAATTAATAAATGGGAAAATGAATTAGATACTTTTCAAAAGAAGAAATACAAATGGCCAACAAATACATGAAAATGTTCAACATCATTAGCAATTAGGGAATTAGGGAAATGCAAATCAAAATTACATTGAAACTTATTTCATTTCACACCAATCAGAATGAAAGTCATCAAGAATACAAATAATAATAAAATTCTGGAGAGGATATGGAGAAAATGAAACACTCTTATACTGTTGATGGGACTATAAATTAGTTCAATCACTGTGGAAGTCAGTATGGAAGTTCCTCACAAGACTAGGCATGGAACTATATGACCTAGCTATACCACCCCTTGGTATTTATCCTGAAGAATTAAAATCATCATACTACAGTGATACATTCATACTCATATTTGTTGCAGTACAATTCACAATAGCCAAACTATGGAACCAGACTAAGAATTCATCAATAGATGAATGTATAAAGAAAATGTGCTATATATGCACAATGGAGTTTTATTCAGCCATAAAGAAGAATGAAATTATGTCATTTGCAGGAAAATGGGTGGAACTATAGAGACCATTGTTAAGTGAAATAAGCCAAATACAGAAGATCAAGGAAAATGTTTTCTCCCATATGTGGAAGCTAGAGAGTAAAAAGGAAAAGAAAGATGGAGGCAGGTCTCATGAATATCAAAAGGAGATAAGTAGAGATAAGGGACCGATAGGGGAGTGAGGAGGTCAGTGCTAGAGAATGATACTGGCCAAATTATATTGTTATATTTTGTAAAAGTAAGACTAAGTAACAATAAATCCCATCATTATGTACAGCTATAATGTGTCAAATAAAAACATAGAAAAATACCCTATGGCTTTGCCTTAAATGAGTACAGTAGCTGCTGATCACATTAGATTATAGTTCTGAAATCAGACAAACTTCAGATATTTTTTCAATTTGAAGTTTTCAATACAAACATACATATTCATGTATCCATGTGCATTTATCTGTTTGTTTAATAGTCATTCTGCCTAAGAACACACAAAGTAGGGATCATGAATGCCTGATGCCCACTGCAGTGTAGACATACTGTTGGTATTTCCTGGTATATATATATGAAATGAATAGATGTTGATGGTTAGGTCACAGGGGAAGAGACCATGGATAGTTCTCTTTAAATTTTAACTGGAAAAACTTCCATTCCTACCAACTGACTGACCCTCACTGAAATAACCATGGCTAATAGGATGTCATTCCCATCTCTAGTATTCCAGTGAGGTTCACCATGAGATATTAAAGTCCTTTTAGACCTATCTGCTTACATGCCCCTTGACCTTTCTAAAGCTCTTACCCCTTGCTGGATACAAGAAATTATAGGGGTTCTGTTGTTTTCTCTGCACTATTTGGAAAGAGAACATAGGTCTTTTGTTCTGAAATCCTCCTATCCATCTTGGTGTTCTCTGCCTTGCTCCTCTCTAGACCTGGCCTATAAAACAACAACTACTTTCAAGGACTAATTTTCAATATCCAGGTTATAGAATCAGCCTAGGTGTCTGTCAACAGATGAATAAAGAAAATGTGGTATATAAATCCAATGGAGTTTTATTTATCTCAAACAAGAATAAAAGTATACCATTTGTAGGAAACTGGATGGATTTGGAGAGTATCGTGTTAAGCAAAATAAGCCAGAGTCAGAAAGATAAGTGTCATATGTTTTGTTTATATGTGGGAAGCTAGAGGGGAAAAAAAGGGATTGGCATGAAAAATGAAAGAAAGGAAACCATTGAGGTAAAGGAAGGGGATGAATTGGAGAGAAGAAGGAAGAAACAGGTGCAGTACTAGGGATTGAAACCAATCAAATTATGTTATATGCATGTATGAATATGCCACAATAAAACTCACCACTCTATATAATTAATATGCACCACTACCAACAAAAAGAACCTAATTTCTTCTCTGCTTTCTGACCCTCTTGCTTTCCTCTGGTCTGGAGGTGTCTGTCAACAGATGAATAGATAAAGAAGATGTGGTATAAAAACACAATGGAGTTGTGTTTTTTTATTTTTAAAAATTTCTTAGTGGTGGATAGCAAGAATTCTCATCCATTGGTTAAGTGTTCCTCCAGGTTTCTCTTTTGCTTTTCCTTTTTTTTTTTCATTGAACCCAGGGACTTGTGCATGCTAGGCAGGCACTCTACCAACTGAGCCATATCCCCAGCCCTAGCAGGTTTCTCTTTTATAGCAGTATCTATTATACTGGTTGGACAGGGATAATGTGAAAGAGTATACAGGAATTTGGGAGAAAATACCCCAGGGTTAATGTTTCAAAAATATCAACTGGGCTAATTTCAAAGGAACGGAATTAGCTGTGGTTATCCTAAATTTCCAAAGTCAGTTTACTATTGACTCTAGAAAGACAAATGCATGCCACTTGAGAAAGAAAACAGGAGGCTTGCAAAATGAGTGAGTCTCCTGAGGTGCCTGTTCTTGCTGCTGTCATGAAGTTTCTCCTGAATAGTTGAGACTGTGATAAAATAAATGTCTGTCATGTTATTTAGAAGGGGTGACAGGCTGAGAGTCATTGAGCAAGTGACAAATTGTCCTTGACTTGGTAAGCTTCCATGCCGTCTTTGGTTGATATGGATCTTGTATTGAGTGATATACAGTGAGAGTTTCTTTTGTCAGTCCAGTGACACAATTTTAGGCAAGGAAAGCATTTCTCTGTGTCAGCTAGAGATGATAATAATAGATATCACCTGCCTTAATAACCTAACTACATCTGGAAAGTTGTGGGTAAACAAGATTTTACGCTTTATCATCAGGCTTCCAGACAGGGCTCAGGTAACTGTATGTAAAAATCTCATGCTCCATTGCATAATAGTTGGTGTTTGTAAAGAAAAACAAGCATTTGTTCCTTCACAGCAAGAATATATTACAAGTTTGTGTAAGGATTTATATTATCGTGCTTAACCACTGTGGCTTTTACAACTGCATGCTAGCTGGAGCACAGTAAATTACTGGAAAACCACCATGAAGCTTTGCCTGCTGTTTTGAAATCTTTAGAAGTTACAGAAAAACATAGCTTCATATGTCATTTCCATTCCCTTTGGGCATATCAACAGCCTGAGATGCCCCTCCTAATAACATGTCAAATTCTTGATAGAAGTTTTTCTACAGAATAGGTTACCAATCATGTATTTCTCTAGAATCTACTTCATTATCGAGAGGCCTAATGTAGTATTCAATACCTAACAAAACCAATGTGAGCAGGGTGTGGTGGTGCACACTGTAATCCCAGTGGCTTGGGAGGCTGACAGGAGGATTGTGAGTTCAAAGCCAGCCTCTGCAAAAGTGATAAGCAACTCAGGGAGACCCTGTCTCTAAATGAAATGCAAAATAGGGCTGTTGATGTGGTGCCCCTGATGTGGTTGATGAGTGCCCCTGAGTTCAATCCCTGGTACCCACCCCCACCCCAAAACAACAAAAAAACAATGTGAATGTACCTGTTAGGGGAAGGGAACCAAATGTTCCAACTTTTTAAATTGCAGTCATATTTAAAGACACCAGTAAATGGCCAAATGGAGCCTGAAGTGGATGAGTCTCCTAGCACAGAGCCACCCTTTCTATTGCAATTGACTTGCTGTTTGTGGAAGCAGCTAGTGCCTGTTGGTTGTCTTTTAGGGATGGGATGAATTCAGAATTCATCCTATCTAGGGAGAATGAAGACTAGGGAGAATATTTAAAACGAATAAGATGTTAAAGGACTCAAAATTTCAGAAAAATTTTACTTCTCAATAATGGTCATCTTCCAGTAGAAGGATTTTCTTTTCAGACACTGGAAAGCAAAAATCTAACAGCTTTTATTGGTCAGGAAAAAGGTTGTTTGCTATTCATCCAACACTAATGTAGGATAAGGGCACTTTTAAAGTTTTCCTGTTTGTGGTCTTAATTTCTAGGACAGATTTCCTAACTTAAATTTTGTTGTTGTTTTTGATCATAGATTATCACTGAGAAATAGGATGGGGGGAAGCTACAAAATAGTGTGCTGACTGCAATATTAAAGCTTTTAGGCCCTGAAGCTGACACAAGTAGCCAATTTTACCTAAGATATAAACACCTTCTACAGTAAAACAAAAAAAAGCCTTGTTTTGAATTAATGAAAACTTTATAGAGTAATCATGTATATAAGAATGGTAAGAGCCTACTTATCTAATGTGACTGGGACTGGTACTTGGTTGACTAGAGGAAACAATTTTAAAATGACATTATTAATTAAGATATCAATTTAAATCATATGCTACATTTTCTCTAATTTTTTGATGTACAGCCAACATCTAATGTCCTCTGATTTGAGTGCCCTTCAACTATTTGCATAAACCACATCCATAATATATTAATTAAGTTTTCCAGATTGATCTTCTATAATGTGGAATGAGAATTTAGCAATCTGAACTCATAATACTGGATTTTTACATGTTTAACCAACTTTTTAGAACTGTTTTGCCAATTACTCGACAGCAATTTTTTTCAATTTGTCAGTCGAGTCTTTTGGTAAACATTTGATTTATTAGTTTTCCTGTCAAAGATAACTGATATGTCATCAGTTTATATAGTATGTAAGTCATAAATTTATAATACTAAGCACACTTGGCATAAACAGACATAAACACAATGATTTGGGTAAGCACAGACCTCAACTGGAAGGGCAGAAGTACATAGGTGTGCAGAGAAGCAACTAGCCATGGGTACTCCCTATGGCAAGGGCAGGGTGAGCACTTGTTATACATGACTGGAGACTGATAGAAAATTTCTGAATTTGTTAAAAGGCCTTTAATTAAGAGAGTTTCTGCTATAAATACATTTTAATTAATATGCATAAGTAGTATGTCTTAAAGAACATTTAAAAAATGTT
This sequence comes from Marmota monax, assembly GCF_021218885.2. NCBI lineage: Eukaryota > Metazoa > Chordata > Mammalia > Rodentia > Sciuridae > Marmota > Marmota monax. The sequence goes on along the minus strand of NW_026695215.1, from coordinate 24,024,448 downwards.
TGCCAGTATAGGTACTACAGAATTTGCTGTAATGAACAACCAAAGCTCACTTATAATCAGCAGAACTTTTCTGTATATACATAATTGGTGTTCTGAAGTGCTTCTCCCAGCAATCTAGTTTATACTCTGGTACTATAATTGGTTTGTTCATCAGAAGTTTTTTCTTAGATGAGAATAGATAATATTTTGGTCCAATTCTCATTGAGTATCACAATTTTTAAATTAATGATTTGGAATTTTAATGAACTATTCTATTTATATATGCTAGAGATCCTAAATACTCCTATCAGTGTTTTCAGTTAACATTTCTTTCTCCTAAATACTGGTAGCAATAAAGCTTGATATATCAAGAATAGTTTTAAATTGAAAATAAGTAAATATTGTTTTCCTACTGATAGAAGTGTATGTGTGTATATATGTGTATGTGTTTATACATAGACAGAAGGAGACCCAGAAAGAGGCAAAGAGAATGACACAGAGATGACAAAGAAAAAAGTCATACAGAGAGACAGTTTTAGATATTATATACTTATATGTATTTATATTTTTAATAAAAATGTTTATATTTATATTATATATAATCAAATCTATTATATTATAATTATATAAATTGGTATATATTTTATATATAGTACATATATTTATATATAAATGATGCATATATATGGATATAAGAGAAAGTGACAGAAACAGAGAAGGTAGAGTCAGAGAAAAAAATTAAAAAGCAGAGGAAAATGAGGCAGAAATAAAATGTAAGCAACAGAAACAGAGACCATGAGAGAGACTAAGTGAAACCAAACCCTCTAGTGAGACAGAAGAGCCACCCCAGCAATGTTGCTCAAGACTAGCTTCATATCTGCCCTCTACCGAATTGGATGTATGTAAGTTAGAGGCCTTGGGGAGACCATGTCACTGACCAGGACAGGGAAGCAGGCCCAGGGCTCACCAGGAGACAGTGTCATAACAACACTAGACCTACAACCTGGGCATTAATTAGGTCGTTCTGTACCACTTGCTCATATGTGTTAAATGTGTTTTCCAACTCTGAATGTATTTAAAATGTTTTGGCTGCAGAAAGGTACTAAAAGAAATCTCTGTTGGAGAGTTAAATCCAAATGAGACTGTGCAGGCCAATTTGGAAGCCCAGCTCCTTTCCAAGCTGGACCATCCAGCCATTGTCAAGTTCCATGCAAGTTTTGTGGAGCAAGATAATTTCTGCATTATCACGGAGTACTGTGAGGTGAGACTCTTCTTCTCTCTTGGAAATGTTAATAAAAGTCTGTTGCATAGTCAAAAACCTTATATAAAGAGCCATCTGGTCAATTATCAAACTATAAGTTAAACTATAAAGACTTGGAATCTCATGTCTTGGAGCTAAGAATAATCATCTCTAAGTAACTGACAAAATTCCTTTTAAAATTTTGTTGTTATTGCTGTAAATGGGCACAATACCTTAATTTTATTTATTTATTTTTATGCGGTGCTGAGGATGGAACCTAGTACCTGACACATGGCAGACTGGCACTCTATCACTAACCATAACCCTAACTCCAACAAAAATCATTTCTAATTTCCCTTTGGAAAATTCAGTAAGAATGAATAAAATTTAAGGAGAAATACATGCAGAAGACGTTTCAATATTTTTTGCAGAGGGTGTCCACCAAACCTTACATGGACATTTAAATACCCTAACAGAGGCCTGGACAGAGCAGAGGTATATCTCCTGAGTTTTGGCTTCTAGTTTTATGGCTTATTTTACTTAATGGAAATTTGAAAATGCAAATAATGCCCCCCACTGCTGAAATCCTTCATATATATTGATTTATGATTTATGGCTTCAGGTATTTGCAATTTTTCCTGCTACTCTCTGTTCTTTCCAAGTAACAGCTTTGTATTTTACCGAGCCCCAAGAAGGGGAAATTGACAACGTGTAGCTATAGTGCAGATCTGTTACTCCTGAGGGGTTAAGTCTGGGAGAGGTGGCAGGGTTGGGTTAGGCAGGAGAATATCTGAAGATAAATTACTCAAAAAGTATCTCCCAGAGTATTCTGGGAGCTAGGATTAGCCAAATGCTTCTCAGTATAATTTGGAACTGTTTAGAATGAATTTAGTCAGCTCATCACTTGGGTGTTTCTGGAACCCCAAAGAAACAATGTTGGGAAGAAAGAAGTACTTTAAAGTAGAAGTCAGGCTTTTTTGGGTCAGAAAGTTTGGAAATCCACATACAATCCGAAGGTGCCTGGTCTATCATAGGCAGGAGAAGGAAAACAAGCTCAGAAGTACAAATGGCAATGAAAACCAGCCTTGCCGGCTTTACACATCATCTGGTGTATCACCCAAAGTGAAACCAATAGCAAAATTTATTTGAATGAGTTGGAAGCATTCCAGATTTTGACCATTTTCCTTTAGATCAGCCTCCCCAGCTCAGCTTTGCTGGGTGTTTACTCACTTAGATCTTGCCCATCTTCTATTTGGAGGAAAGTGGGGAAAAAGAAGAAAACCATGTCATTTGGATATCATCTTCTCTGTTATCTAATGAACTCTTAAGAAAATCAATATGATGATGAAGTGTAAAAGAGTGCTGGTGGTACTGAACAGATTTTCTTGCAAATGTGCTACTAATCCATTCAAAACTATAGATATTTGCATAGGTACTGTACTATGATTCACTGGCTATAATTTTCTTCTTTAGCCCCTTTAGTTAATAAAAGTCTTATATCAGAAATAACTAACTCCAGCTGCTCGTGATGAGTACTTCTACATTCACTACTACCTTAGTCTTAGTTAATCTTTCAAAGACTCTTTACTGCCTGTTCTTAAAATATTTTAAATTGTACTTGGCACTGTTCAATAAAAATTACTGTGATGCTGGAAATGATTTATATTTGTGTTGTCTAACATTAGTCATACATGGCATTTTAGGTCTTGAAGTTTGGTTAGAGCAATTGAGGTATTGTATGTTAAATTTTATTCAATTTCAAATCATTTAAATTTAAATTACCCTGTGTAGCTACTGGCTAACATATTGGACAGGTCTAGATGATATGTTATAATATTCCCTAATTTTTTTCTATTTTAATATAATTTTGAACTACCAGACAAGTTACAAGAATAACACAATATACCCCTATAGATTCTTCATCCAGATTCCCCAATTGTCATCATTTTTCTACATTTTCTTTATCATTCTATCTATTTATCTATCTGTTGTATTTACCTATTTTTTTCCTGAACCATTTGAGTATACATTTCTTATAGTTTGGCTCTTGAATGTCCCCTAAAGGCCCATGTATTAAAGACTGAGTTTCCAGCCTGTGATATTGTTAGATGATGGAACCTTAGGAGGTGGGATCTAGTAGAAATAAGTTAGGTCATTTGGGTTGTACCTTGAAGGGGATATTGGGATGTTGGTGTCCCTCCTTTCTTTTCTTCCTGGCTGCCATGAGGTGAACAGCTTTGCTCCAAATGTTTCTCCCCACCATGATGTTCCACCTCACTACAGGCTCAAAAGCAATGGAGGCAGCTGACCATGGACTAAAATCTGAAACTATGAGCAAAATAAACCTTTTCTCCTTTTAAGTTGATTTTCTTAAGTCTTTTGTCATAGTAATGGAAAGCTGAGAAGTACAAAGTTGCAGACATGATGCCTCTGTTCCCCAAATACTACTGTATCTTATAAGGCCAAGAACCTTCTCTTATATGACCGCAGTATAATGACAAAAACTTGGGAAATTAACACAGAAATAATGCGAGTATATAATTCGGTGGTTTTGAAAGTGGGATTCCAGACCAGAATTATCAATATAACATGGGAACTTGTTACAAATACAAATTCTTGGCCTCCAGCCCAGTCTTACTGAATCAGAAATTCTGGGGGTGAGGCTTGACCATCTGTGTTTTGACAAGCTCACCAGGTGAGTTTGAAACAAGCTAAAGTTTGAGAATCACCCATCTTATTCATAATCCCTATTCAAATTCAGCCCATTTGTTCAAATTATGTCCTTAGAAAGGATATTTCTATAAAAATGGGTTTTGTTACACAGGATGCAATCTGGAATCATCTGCTTTAATTTTAAAATGATGGTGGTTTCTATGGATTGAGCTGCATTCCCAGCAGGGATGTTGCCATGGCGATGACTGCAGGCTGCACTAGAGAACAGCTGCGGGGCTTCCAGGGCTCTCTGTGCCCCTGAACTGTCAGTCTGCCACTTCCCAGGCTTCTAAGCACTGACGTGTGCAGATTGCTCCACTCTCTTTAGCAGAGATATTTCTCAGTTTCAGACACAAATTTACTTGTACAGGTCTGACATTATCTTCTTTTTATTAAGGTAAAATAATGCTACAGGAAATGGCAGGCGGCCAAACTTGCACCGTATAAAATATTGTTATCATCAGTGAAATGGATGATATTTTTATCCCCAAGTTCCCTTATGTGTAATTTAATTTGAGACCTTTCAAGACTGAAACATGTAAATGCGTTCATGAAGCCTCTACATCTACTACCCAATCCTTTGGGAGACATCACCTCATATTATGGGAGTAAAAAAGCAAATGACCAAACTCTCACAACTTGTCAAAATTTAACCACATCTTTGATGTGATATAGTTCCTAAACTACCAAAGAGGCAGAGTACTTCAGATATTGTTTTTTTCTGTTGTGGAGGAAGTGTAATTACTTGCTGTCCCATTTTCTTTCTCCATGGATTCATACATTTTCATCTCTGCTTAGGTCATTTCCTATCCCAGCGTCTTTCCTCTTAGCCCCAAATCTTCAAGTTTTAACCAGCATCCCAGGCCCAGTGTGAATTCTGGTTCCCCCTCTCCTATAACCAAAGGCTCCCATAAGCATGGTTCTTCTCCCACAAACAAAAGTTCCCATGATCTTCTGACTGAAAGTAACTCCCCATCACTCTGTCCCCAACTCTCATAGCATTTTTATCTTGTATGGTGCTCAACACAACATTCATCATATAAGCCATCTCAGACTCTCAAAATGTGAGATTGACTTTTTCCTGATTAATTTTTCTGTCACATCATAATCCTACATAGTGGACCACAAAGAAGTTAGCACTCAAGACTTTTCCCTCTTTTATTAATTCTACGTCATTTTGCTTCTAGCTTCTTCCTACCTCATTTCTGTAAAACACTGGTGAAAAAAAGATACAATATTGGGTACTCCCACCCATCATATATATCAAAAGTAATTTGTCCTACTTATTTGGCTGGTACCTAACAATGTACTGAACTAGAGACCTGTGAAATATAGCCCAAAGGTCTTTCATTTGGCTAAGGAGAAGACATCCTCAGAAAGCTTAGGATTAGTAGACACAATAGAGATTAGGTAAGGTCACATATATTCAGGAGAGAGGGGCACAGTTGTGGGAAGAACATATGGAATTTGGGCACAAAGCAGTAAAGGTTGGACTCCTCTATTCTCTGGTGATATTAACTTGCTACACAAAATTATATCAATGTAGTTATAAACATTGACTACACATGAGAATCACCTGTAGAACTCAAAAACTCCTGGGTCCAAGACCCACCTTCAGAAAATCTAATTTATTTGCTGTGGGGCATTGCTCAGCCAAAAGGATTGTTGAAATCTCTCCAGGTGATTCTAATATGCAGCCAAGGCTGTGAACTGCAAAAAAACAGAAAATGGTTAGTGTGGAAACCAACAGTCACAAAAGAAAAATGAGCCAAAGTTTAAGTACCACTGAGCAAAGATGACACCCAGATCCTGAGTATAGGCAATTCTACCTCTGGTTCTGGGTGTAGTTTTATGATTAAGCCACCAAACTTGTTGCTGTTACTCATAAAAGTCACCCAATTCATTCTCCTGGCGCCCTGAGCAACCTTCTGGTTCCAATTTGGCCTCTGATGCATGCCTTTTCTAAAAGAAAGATATGCTCCTTAAACTGACATGAGCTCCCTGTTGCCTTGGCAATTCCAGTTCTCATTGTTTCTGAATAAATTAGTTTTCTAGATTATTTATTGGTTCCTTCTGAGCTTGAAGTTCACAGGGGCAGCAGTAATTAAGTGTCTTTCCAAAAGCCATTACCGAGTCTTAACTCTGTGTTGGATACAATTCCTACGCATAGTATGGGATAACAGACATAATTTGGTAATATTTATTTAATGAACTTGTCTGGTAGGCTAAAATGAGTCATTTATATCAATGGTGAAAATGTAAGGGGTAATATGGTATCGTGGAAAGGGTGTGATTGAAGCACTGTTGCAGTTAATAAAGAAAGAAATGAATTCTGATTGCAGGGACTGGCAGATTATATTTGAATTTGAAGTATGAGAAGGTTTGGTCAACTTATATGGGACAAGGACTTGTAGTTAAGGGAAACAATGTGATAAAAGTCTCAGAGGTAGAATAGCATAGGATATGATTTGGGAATCTAATATATCACCTTTTTAAAAAGCATTTTATTAATGTGTTATCATTATACATAATAGTGGGATTAATTGTGATATCTATCTGTACATGCACATAGCATAAATTGATCTATTTCATTTTCCTGCACATCCTCTTTCCTCTGCTTCTTCCTCCCCTGATACCCTTTACCTAATACTGGTTTCTCTTCTATTTTCATTAGGTCACTTTTCTTTCTATTTTTTTTTTTCCTTTCTAACTTCTGAATATGAGAGAAAACATATGACCCTTGACTTTTTGAGTCTGGCATATCTAACATAGCATGATGTTCTCCAGTTCCATCTATTTTCCTGAAAATAACATAATTATGTTCTTCATGGCTGAGTAAAATTCAGTTGTGTGTATATGCCACATTTTCTTTATCCATTCATCTGTAGGTTCCATAGGCTGTTTCCATAACTTGGCTATTGTGAGTTGCACTGCTAAAAAACATGTTTATGCATGTATTGCTCTAGGATGCTGACTTCAGTTCTTTTGGGATAAATACTAAGGAGTGATATAGCTGGATCATATGATGATTCCAGTTCTAGTCTCCATAGTGGTTGTACTGATTTATAATCCCACTAAGAGTATATGTGTTTCTTCCCCACACCCCACAGTTTTGCCAGCATCTATTATTTCTCATATTCTTAAAAATTGCCATTTTAACTGGAGTGAAATCTCAGTATAGTTTTGATTTGCATTTCTCTGATGAATATTTTTTCATGTATTTGTTGGCCATTTGTATTTCTTCTTTTGAGAAATGTTTGCTTAGATTATTTGCCCATTTATTGACTAGGCTATTTGTTGGTGTTAGGTTTTTGAGTTCTTTATGTATTTTGGATATTAAACCCCTGTCAGAATAGCTACTAAAGACTTTTTCCCATTATGTAGGTTCCCTTGTTACAGTTTTAATTTTTTTTTGCTATGCACAAACTTTTAAATTTGCTGCCATCCCATTTATTATGATTTTATTTTCCGAACTTTAGTAATCCTATTAAGGAAGTTGTTTCCTGCACTTATATGTTAGAATATTTACCCTATGTGTTCTACTAACAGTTGCAGAGATTTTGGCCTAATTCTTAGGTTATTAATCCACTTTGAGTTGAGTTGTGCAGAGTAAGAGATAGGAATCCAGCTACATTCTTCTAAATGGGGGCTACCCATTTCTTTAAAAAGCTTTCTTTTCTTCAACAAATGTTTTTGGTACCTTTGTCAAGGATCAGATAACTATCTATGTGGGTTTGTCCCTGTGTCATCTATTCCATTCTTTTGGTCTATATGTCTGTTTTTATGCTACTAACTTGCAGTTTTTGTTACTATAGCTTTGAAGTATAATCTGAAGTCTGTAATTATGATGCCTCTAGTGTTGCTGTTATTGCTCAGAATTGCTTTGGTTGTTCTGGTTTTTTAATTCTTTTATATGAATTTTAGGACTGTTTAGTTCTGTTAAGAATGTCATTGGTATTTTGATGAGGATTGCACTGAATGTGTACATTGCTTTTGGTAGTATGGCATTTTAACAATATTAATTCCGCCTATCCATGAACATGGGAGATCTTTCCATCCTCTAGTGTCATCTTTATTTTCTTTCATCAGTGTTCTATAATTTTCATTATAGAGGTCTTTTACCTCTTTGGTTTAATTTATTCCTAAGTTGTTTTTCTTTTTGTGTGTGTGTGTGTGGGGTAGGTACTGGGGATTGAACTTAGGGCACTTGACTACTGAGCCACATCCCCAGTCCTATTTTGTATTTTATTTAAGATAGGATCTCACAGAGTTGCTTAGCACCTCACTTTTGCTGAGGCTGGCTTTGAACTCTTGATCCTCCTGGTTTAGCTTCTGAGCTGCTGAGATTACAGGTGCATACCGGCCCTAAGTATTTTTTGAGGCTATTGTAAATTGATTTGTTTTCCTGGTTTCTTTTTTAGCAGATTCCTTATTGATGTAAAGAAAAGCTAATGATTTACATATGTTGATTTTTTTAATCCTGCTATTTTTCTGAATTTATTAGCTCTAGAAGTCATGTGATGGAGTTTTTTGGATATTCCAAGTATAAGATCATATTTTCTGTGAAAAGCAATAATTTGCTTCCTTCCTTTTCTATTTGTATCCCTTTTATTTCTTACCTAATTGGCTCTTGCTAAAATTTCAAGTACTATATTGAAAAGGAGTGGTAAGGGCAGACATGTTTGTTCTGTTCCTTATTTCAGAGGAAATGTTGTCAGTTTTTCCCTGTTCATTATGATGTTGGCTTCGGGTTTATCATGTATAATTTTTATGACTTTTTTTTGGAGGGGGAATACCAGGAATTGAACTCAGAGGTACTCCACTACTGAACCATACCCCTAGCCCTATTTGGTATTTTATTTAGAGACAGGGTCTCACTGAGTTGCTTAGTGCCTCACTTTTGCTGAGGCTAGCTTTGAACTCATGATCATCCTGCCTCATCCTCCAGAGCCACTGGAATTACAGGAGTGTGCCATCATGCCTGGTTAATCTTTATGACTTTTAAGTAAATTTTTGCTATCGCTAATTTCTTCAGGGTTTTTAACATGAATGGAGGACAAGTGTTGTTAAAGCCCTTTTCTACATCTTTTTTTTTTGTCCTTAATTCATGTGATAGACTAACATTTATTGATTTGAAATAATCTTGTATTCTACAGTAAAACCAACTTGATAATGATGTACAATCTTTTAAATATGTTTTTGAACATGAATTGCTAATGTTTTGTTAAGAATTTCTGCTTTTGGGTACATCAGTGATATTAACTTATAATTTTCATTCCATGATGTTTCCTTATTTGTTTTTGGTATCCAGGTGATACTGGCTCATAGAATGAATTTGGTAGTGTTTGCCTTTTATATTTCATGCAACAATATGAGAATTAATTCTTTTTTAAATTTACTTATTTATATATGACAATGGAATGCATTACAATTCTTATTACACATATAGAGCTCAATTTTTCATATCTCTGTTTATATACAAAGTATATTTGCACCAATTTGTGTCTTTATACCTGTGCTTTGGATAATAATGATCATCACATTCCACCATCATTTATAATCCCATGCCCACTTCCTTACCCTCCAACCACTCGGCCCTATCTAGAGTTTGTCTATTCTTGCCATGCTCCCTCTCCCTATCCCACTATGAATCAGCTGCCTTATATCAGAGAAAACATTTGGCATTTGTTTTTTTGGGATTGGCTAATTTCACTTAGCATTATCTTCTCCAACACCATCCATTTACCTGCAAATGCCATGATTTTATTCTCTTTTATTGCTGAGTAAAATTTCATTGTGTATATATGCCACATTTTTTTTATCCATTCATCTATTGAAGGGAATCTAGGTTGGCTCCACAGTTTAGTTATTGTGAGTTGTGCTGTTATAAACATTATGTGGTTGTGTCCCTGTAGTATGCTGTTTTTAAGTACTTTAGGTATAGATCGAGGAGAGGGATAGCTGGGTCAAATCGTGGTTCCATTCCCAGTTTTCCAAGAAATCTCCATACTGCTTTTCATATTGGCTGCACCATTTTGCAGCCCAGCAGCAATATATGAGTGTATCTTTTTCCCCACATCTTCACCAACACTTATTGTTGTTTGTCTTCATAATAGCGGCCATTCTGACTGGAGTAAGATGAAATCTTAGAATGGTTTTGAGTTGCATTTCTCTAATTGCTAGTGATGATGAACATTTTTTTATATATTTGTTGATTAATTGTATATCTTCTTCTGAGAAGTGTCTCTTCAGGTCCTTGGCCCATTTTTTTGATTGGGTTATTTGTTTTTTTGGTGCTCTGCTTTTTGAGTTGTTTATATACCCTAGGGATTAGTGCTGTATCTGGTGTGTGAGGGGTAAAAATTTGCTCACAAGATGTAGGCTCTCTATTCACCTCACAGATTATTTCTTTTGCTGAGAAGAAACTTTTTAGTTTGAGAAAAGATAGCCTCTTCAACAAATGTTGCTGGGAAAATTGGAAATCCATATGCAACAAAATGAAATTAAATGCCTATCTCTCACCATGCACAAAACTCAACTCAAAATATATCAAGGATTTAGGAATACAACCAAAGACCCTGCGTCCAATAGACCTGAACAGACACTTCTCAGAAGAAGATATACAATCAATCAACAAATATATGAAAAACTGTTCATCATTTCTAGCAATTAGAGAAATGCAAATCAAAACTACTCTAAGATATCATCTCATTCCAGTCAGAATGGCAGCTATTATGAAGACAAACAACAATAAGTGTTGGCAAGGATGTGGGGAAAAAGGTACACTCATACACTGCTGGTGAGACTGTAAATTATTACAGCTAATATGGAAAGCAGTATGGAGATTCCTTGGAAAACTGGGAGTGGAACCACTGGGAGGGAAAGGGAGTGGGGCATGGGATTAGCAATGATGGTGGAATGTGATAGACATTATGATCCAAAGTACATGTATGAAGACATGAATTGGTGTCAACATACTTTATATACAAACATTGTTCTGTATACATGTAGTAAGAATTGTAATGCATTCCACTGTCATTTTGTTAAAAAAATCAATAAAAAAGAAAATAACTGAGAACTTTTCTTAGTTATCTGCATACAAATATATTCTCCAACTAGGGAGAATAGTCAATAAAGTGTTTCCAAAGTGGGCGGGGTGGGGGAAGAAACCAAAATGAACTTGCAAATACTGTACTAAGAACTTTTTAAACTGAGATGTTCCATTTCATCAAAAACATTTGTTTTTTATTTGGAACATAGCTTAAGAGAAACAAAGTAATAAATGTTTTTCATGCTGCTGAGTTAAAATAAACAAGAAATTTTGATATTCTGGTGCACACTAAAATTTGAGATACATTAGAAGGATGGAAATATAATAGGGTATGGAAAAAATGCATTTTGAGATGTCAACTCACTGAATTAATAAGGGAAGCTTTTTAATTTTAAAATGAAGAAATAGGGCAGAATGATATAGAGATGATTTTGTCCTTTGTATATAGTCTTTTAGAATTTCAGCTTTGTTGCATTCAGGCTTCTTCTGAGGATGCTGTACTTTGGTTTAAACTGCTTGTAAGTACTTCTATTGACAACTTTAAAAATGGATTAATTTTTAAAAATCTAATCCTTTCACAACTTTTTTCATGGCAATCAAAGATGGGGTTTAGAACACTGTAGTTGAGTCATTCTTTGTTTCTTCAAGGTCTTGATATTTCAAAGTCCATCTGATGTCAGCTAACTAGGGATAGGGAAGCAAGGAGATACCATTAATCTACCAAATGGCAGCTTAGGCTACAGATTTTTTGAAACCTTAGAAGTTAACATCAAAGCTTTTGCGATAACTTTTGAGGGGTGATTTTAGTGAAGGAAAGCATTTTCTGTCAGCAATATAGAGTAAGGGCAACATTAATATTGGTTCAAGTTCAAGTCAATAATCTTCATTAAATTTGTCTTAGCAATAAAAGTCACCATTAAATATTCCTCAAAGACAAAGTTAAGAAACCAAAATGAATTTACAGATACTGTAGCAAGAACGGAAATGTGCCATTTCATCAAAAACATTTGGTTGTTATTTGTAAGACAGCTTAGAGAAACTAAGAAATAAATTATTTTCATATTGCTGAGTTAAAATCAGACTGCTTCACAAAATTTTCTTTCTTTGTTTTAGCAAAGCATAATTTTTTGTATTCTATCTTATTTAAATCCTTAAAAAATAATCTAGTGTGTTTATTAAAAACATGATAAATGCAAAACAAATAGGTTTTCTTGGAGATGAATATATAAAAGAAAATTGTAGGAGGAACTTGTGTGCAAGGCCTAGCTCTCAGATTAATTTAACCTTTTGGTTTTTCATCTCCCTATTGACTCATTGTCCTCTACTTAATGCTAAGAACTGATAAATTTCTTCATATGGTTCTACTCAGTGGTAAGGAGAAATTTGTGTATCTCCTTTTGACATTTCACTTTGAGACTTATTATGGAAGATGCATTTCGCCCCCTCAGTAGTCTATACAAGTATTCATGTAGTTAGCGGAAATTGTGCTTTTACTATCAGTGCAAGAAATAGGCACACAACTTCTACTCACTACACGAGAAGAAAGTGTGAAGAGTTGATTGGCAGTAACAATTAATGTCGCCCAGATGGTATGATATCATTATGGCAGGATTACCCAGAGGAAGCAATTCTGCTCACTCACAAAGAAGACAGTACAGAAGTTAAAAAAAAAAGTGTAAAAGTTCATATAATGCAGTTTAAAATGACAATAGAAAATGGAAAGCAGTATTGCAATTTGGGGATAAATTTCTAAAAGGAATGCAATTTAATGCACAAATTTCTCCAAATTTCAATATTATTACACTTGGGGCAGATAATTATATCCATGAAGGACATATTTATAGAGATAACTATGCTTGTGCATAGCTTTCCTAAAGTGAAAAGATCAGATTGATACAATTAGCTATCAGTCAACTTCACTGGTATTGCTTTTTTTTTTTTTTTTTTTTTTTTTTGCATTGGGGATTGAACCCAGGGGCACTTTACCACATCCTCAGCTCTTTTATAATTTTTTAAATTTTAAGACAGGGTCTTAGGGTTGCTGAGGGTCTTGATAAATTGCTGAGGCTGGCTTTAAACTTGCAATCTTTCTGCTTCAGTCTCCCAAGTTGCTGGGATTACAGATGTGCACCATTGGTATTTCTTTTTTTAAAATATATCTATATCTATCTATATATACATTTAGTTGTACACAATACCTTTATTTTATTTATTTATTTTTATGTGGGTGCTGAGGATCGAACCTAGTGCTTCACCCGTGCTAGGCTCTACCACTGAGCCACAACCCCAGCTCCCCCCTGGTATTTCTTTAAGGTCAGTTTTTATTTTTCTCTTCCTCTCTTCTACCTTCCTATCTTTTTTCCTTTTCTTCCTTTTTTGATTTCCTTCTCTCCTTTCTGTTCCCATCTCTTCCCCTCTTTTCCTTCCTTCCCACTCTTCTGAGCTATTCAGGAAGGAGATGAGGATATGTTGATATGTTGATTATTATATTTCTGCCACTGAAGAATTTTTACCATGTTCAGAAAAATCTATGAGATATTGAAAGAAGATTTGTTTTTGTTTTAAACTTTTTTTTTGTTTGAGGGAAAGATTTGATATAGTCCTCTTTGTCAGAAAGCAAAATGGGACTGGAAACACACACACACACACACACACACACACACACTACACACACACACACAAGCATCTATACACTTCACTTTTTGTTTGAAGGACTTTCATGTCTACTTTACAGGACATTATAATGTTCTATTGTAAAAAAATGTTTGCACAACTTATAGAGACATGACAATACAGCTTATATTATGCAATAGAATTCTGATACAATTTTAAGAGAGGAGAGCAAAAGTAGGTGTGGAGAATGAGAAGGAAATGATAGTCTTTTGCTAAGTAGTCAAATATTGAATTCACTGTATTTTTGAATTACAATAAACTTTGATCTACTTGGCTCAAAAAAATTCAGAAGGAAACTGCCTGAGCTAGGCTGCAAGCAAATGTTTGATATACTTTTGACTTGTTATGGCTCTGTGTGAGAGGAGAGAAAACACTGAGCAAATATTTGCACAGTATCCTGAAAGGAAATAAAAAATGCATTACAAGTGAATTAGTCAGTTGACCTCATGTTGTTTGATTACAAGTAATTTCAGTTGGATTGTCTCATTGCCTGTAAATGCTTTTCCTTTGATTCTAATAAGGACTCTGCCATAAATAGTTTGTGAGTAGCTTCATGTTTCCTTTCATGATTCCAGTGGACATGGCAAGGACCTCTCTCCCTCTACATGGGGCCTGTGTTTTACATCCTACAAAGACCAAACATAATTGCATTTAACCTATCCTTTCTTCAGAAAACACTTCTCAATTGTCTCTAGTTTCTCAGTGTTATAAAATAAAAGGGACCAGGTATAAGGGTTCTCTAAGAGGAGTTAACACTTATTTTCATTTCTATGGTAATTAAAATGCATAAATACAATCATAATTAGAAAGGATCTTAGACACTGCAGGCAATTTCTAGTTTTGTAGTTTGGATCGCAGTTAGTTTTGGGCAGTAATAGTAAGTATCATAACTTTACCTGTCACCAGTTAATGATAGGACAGAGACTGACTAAAGGCTTACATGATGTGTTTGGGACCCCAAATAGTTCCAACAGTTGTTGTGTTCCTGAAAGTTTTTCTGGAAATAGAAAAAAGGAAAATTCAGTTACCTATACATGTTAGTTTAGATATGTTAAACTCGAATCTATATATAATATAATATATAATATATAGATATAATAACAATAATGTAATAACAATCAGTGTTGAATGCATATGGAAGCACCAATTTAGTTTCATCAAAACATCATCACTTTACATTAATGTCACCAATTTGAATTTTATTGACTTACATTTTTAACTTATATTCATGTAAGGGTACTATTTAGGGTTCATATTTAGGTAATGTAATAAAAATGATTTTGGTTGGAGGTATGTGTGTTAATTTTTTCCTGTATAAAGGTTTTACCCTTGAGTGGTGTCAGATAAACACAGGCAGACATTTAGTTTATATTCAGTAGCAACTGATAGTAACTGAATTCCATTCCAGTTTCTGCACAGGTGACTGGGTGTTTTCAGGGAGGATGGAGGGGAGGAGAGGGAGAACTACAGGATCCTGAGCAGAGTTAGAGCAGTAACAGATTACAAAAACAGGAAAATGGAGGTTGGCCCATGTGAAACCCATTGGGTTTGCTCACTGGAGATCATTAAAATTAGACTTCCATCCTTCCAAGACTTCAGGGAGACAAGGGCCCTATCTTTAGGTATTTTCTGGAATCAACAGTAAACTCTTTTGCTCTGTGTTTTCTCAGGCAAACACTCTAAGGGGGTGGTTCCTGTCATCCTAAGGATAGGTACTTGGATTGCTAGAAATGATATTAGTGTTTCTTCAAATCTTTAGCAGTCAAAGTTGAGGCTTAGTTGAAAAGAGGGCTCATAGGAGCCTGGCTAGAGTTTGGTCAAGGAGGGAATATTAGTGATAGTTACGAGTAGTAGTAAGCCTCACTTTTTTATGATAAACAGTGACTGCTATTTATTTACCATTATTAAAAAAGCTTGACTTTAAAATCTTAAGTCTTAACTGAAATGTATGTGAAAGGTGATTTTTTTTGTTTTGTTTTAGGGCCGAGATCTGGATTATAAAATTCAGGAATATAAAGGATCTGGGAAAATATTTTCAGAAAATCAAATAAGAGAATGGTTTATCCAGCTGTTGCTAGGAGTTGACTACATGCATGAGAGGTATGTTCATTTGCTCCTGGGGATCAGAATATATTTTAACAGTCATGTCTGTGTTTAAAAAGTGATTTTTTTAATTAAATTTGAAAGCAAACATCAGAAAGGTAAGTTGCTATAGTGAGACATCTTTTTAAAAATCTTTATTCTTTTTTCTTGAGTAAAGTGTTGAATGATTATATCCAGAGGTTTTACTTTCATAACTTTTATTGTTCTAGAAATCAAATTGGCTCTGAACACAGACAGAAACTTGTATTGAATACATTTCCTTGTATATGACATCTGTGAATTATAATTGATTCTCAGATATCTTAGTAGACTATGAATGCATTGTATATTATAACATGATTAAGTTATAAATTCCTGGGTATGCCACAAATGAATTGTGTGGTCACCTTAGAATGTATTAGTGCACGTTTAGCTGGGTCCATGTCCCAAGTAGAGCTAAGTAACTGATATGGAAGATATTCTTTGGTCTCACAGAGATAAATATTGAGACAGAAAGTCAATTTTGATGTGAAATATCTGATAATGAAGGTCAAAGTATGTTTTATGAGTTTCAGTTATCTAGACCAGCATTTGCTTCAGCATCTCTCCCTCAATGATATATTTTAAAACTTTTTTATGATTATTCTATAGGTTAAAAGTAAGATATATAGGATTTTAAATGTCTTATAGATCCACAAAATCATACAGATGCAATTGAAAAGGTGAACATACACAGATAAAGTGGATAGTCTGAGGTGCCTGTGGTAACACTCACCTTGGGAGTGATGTTATATGTGATAACATTCTTCTTGATCAGAAGTGGTAATTTGTAGGCTACACAAAGGTCTGGCTATTCATGGATATCAGATTGCTTAAATGTGTCATCTTTTTTTTCTAATAGCATAAAAAGTAATCAAATTATCCTGTAAATTGACATATGTCTTCTGAAACACATGCTTGGTGATGCAGATAGTTACTGATTCATTGACAACTCATAGCAATCATTGGGCTAATGTCAAAATGTCCTGAGACAATTATGAATAAATATAAAAATTACCTTTTAATAAACTACACAAAGCTGCTGACTGTAGACTTCCATGCACATATAGTCATATTGATGTTCCTTTTTGTTTTAAACTACTTCCAGTTATGCTGTTAACTTATAAGGAAAACAACTAAACACACACACACACACACACACACACACACACACCCCAAGACTATGGCTTTCATATGCAAAACATAAAACTGAAATCTAGTTGATTTAACAACCCCCAAAATTTTTGATGCACTTGAGGCTGCTTAGTAATTATGTAATAATTAAATAAATAAAATGAGAAATAAATAATTAAAATAAATGAATTTAAAATAAGCTTTAAAAAGAGAGGATTATATTTTTGTAATCCTTCAATATTCAAAGAATACCATTAAATGCAACTAAGTATTTGGATATTTGTGGATCTGTGGATCAGAAATACCATCCTTTGTGATTTAGATAACAAATGATGGTGCATTTTATTTATTGCTATTACAACAATCAATTATTGTAAAGTTTTTATGTATAGGTGGGGAAATGCCAATTTTAAATTTAGGTTCATTTATTCATTCACTACTTAGTTATAAATTAACAATAAATTCTAATCTTAAAGAACTGTTAGTAAACTAGCAGAGATAAAACTCATACTCATGTAGCTATAAGCCCAGTGGGTGCCCAGGATTCATTGTCTTTACTATGTAATAGATTATGAACTTGGGTAAGTTTCATAATCTTTCCAAGCCTTTGTTTCCTCATCTATATAATAGGGATAATACTGGAACCCTCCCTGCTAACTTTGTAAGGCTAGATAATAGATAATATATATTGAGATATTATACATTTTAAAAGATTACAAATGGTTAAGCTCTATGTAACTTCTTGAAAGAGCTGGCATCTGATATAACATAGGTTTGGAATATGGTGAAAGATGGGTCAAGAGCTTTCTTGGTTTGGGGGACAGAGTGAGCAAAGGCACAAAGATGGGAAACTGGCACTTTTAGAGTAGTAGTGGTTCAGTTAGAAAGGCTCTTGGAGTGCATGAATGAATAAAGTTATGGACAAAGGTAGGTTGAGATCAAGAGAGCTTTATTTTGTAGCATACACATTGTATGCCACAGGAGCCTTTTGAATGGAGCTATGTGACCAGCATTTGCTTCAGGAAGATTAGATGATAAATTATGAGGAGAGAGGGAACTTTGGTTATTAACTGAGTTTATAATATCCATGCATGAGTTTATGAGACCTGAACCAAGGTGGCAGCAGTGTGCAGGGTTGGGAAGGATTAGAATTAACTAAAATTAAAATGATTGGACTTGAAATTTAAATGGTTATGTGAGATGTGGTAGAAGAAAGTCAAAGATGAATCTGAGATTTTCTGCCTGGTTGAGTGATAAGTTAGATAGTTTTGAAACAATGGTGTTGAGTTTAATTGTGAATATGTCGGAAAGAACATGGAGAATGAGGGAAAGGAGGAGAGAAAAAGAAAGGGGGGTGATAAGGGAGTTAGAAGTGAGGTTCTAGGTCTTGAGGAAATATCAAGGCTTGTCTTTGTTTGGGTTCCTCTAATATCAGAGTCCTGAAATGAAGTCTGGTGTATAAGTAGTTTATTTGGGAGATGATGTCATGAAGCAGAAGCCAGCATGTGGGAAGAGTGAGACAAAGAAGTGAGAAAAGCTATGCAGGGTGTTGTATTGCGCTGGTGCTGCTGTAGGTGGAGAGATCAGAGGCAGGATTCCTCCATGTGTATTTTGGGTTTTGGATTCCTCTTTTTGCATTCTCTCAGGGATTTTTTAAAAATTCTTGACCATATGTAACTGTTGTTTCCTAGCACCATTATGAGTTCCCTCTTGTGTAATATTTTATATTTTGGGGAATTTTGAATGGGACAGAGAAGGCAAGTGTCTTCATCTTGATCCAAACTCCAGAATAATTCTTAAATGGAGAAATGCTGCATATTTTTATAGTCATAAATATATGAACTAATTTTACTTCTGTTATTTTTCAATATTTAATTTAGTATTTAAGATATAGTTCCTTCAGAAAATAAGCACACTTAATTACTTGTTTTAAAAACCATTTAAATCCAAACAAATGATTTTTTTTTAGCATGTGGCATAAATGCCTATAAATAATGATATTAGGATCCAGGAAAAGTCACTGTTCACTAAAAGTTACCTTGTGAATGTAGCAACAAAACTCATTCCTAAGATGGGGAATCATGCTGTGTTAATAAAACTCAACGTCTCCTCTTTTTTCATATTGCATTTTGGCAGTAGTGGGTCATCTGCATGTCTGTTCTATTATTCATATTATTATTCATATTATCATATATTCATATTCTATTATTATGCATGTCAGTCTTATTATTCCACCCAAACCGGAAGAACCAGCTCCTAATTTGGACTTGCTTTTCTCATGGCAGAGGGACAAAGGAGAGGGCAACATTCAATGGCTCTTAGAGCTTTTGTTCAGATATGACAATAGTCCTTTATGTTTCACATGCCTTTGCCCAGGGAAAGCCACGACCAAGTACAATAGCAGAGGGGTGGGGATGACTTTACCTCCCAAAGGGAGCATTCACTGCAAAGTACAAAAGGTGTGAATATTTGAGAACAAAAATATAACTTACTATAATGGTTCACTCAGCTTTACATCTTTCAGGCTATAAGCAATAAAAATAGGTCTGTCTACAAAGCATTACTTTAGCTTTTTTCTTATACAGTTTGTAGTATATATTAAAGTATATTTTGAAAATTACATAGATTGCTTACATAGGAGTTAAAGAGATTACTTCAGAAAGAATACATTCATATGAAGAGGTTAGATTTGCCAACTCTTGCTAATGCACTGCAAAATATTTTAGTGCATTTATGGCTAATTTTATGTCAACTTGAGTGGGCAACAGGGAGCCCAGATTAAAAACTGTTTCTGGGTGAGTCTTTGAGAGTGTTTCAGGGTAAGATTAGTGTTATGGTTTGGCTATGAGATGAGCTCCCTGTCCCAAGCTTCTTTGTTAATGCAGGAATGTTAGGAGGTGAAATGATTGGATTGTGAGAGGTATAACCTAATCATTTTGAATGCACTGGGTGGTAACTGTAGCCAGGTAGGGGTATGGCTGGAGGAGGTGAGTTACTGGGAATATGCCCTAGAATAGTACATCTTCCCTAAAGCTCCTTCCCCCTTCCCTCTCTCTGCTTCCTGGCTGCCATGAATGGAGCAGCACTCCTCTACCACACCCTTGACCATGGTGTTCTCCCTCACCTTAGACCCAGAGCAATGGACTCTGTAGACCACGGACCAAACCTAGGCAATGGTAAGCCAAAATAAACTTTACCTCCTCCAAGTCATTCTTTTTCACCTGTTTTGGTCACACCAGTGAAAGTTGACTAACATAATTAGCATTTGAAACAATGTACTCAATAAGGTAGATCTATCTTCTTGCCCAGTATGAGTGGAAATCATCCAGTCCATTAATGGCCTGAATAGGACAAAAGATGGAGGAAGATGAACTTACTCCTTTTTTACTTGTCTCACTGTTTGAGCTGGAATAACTCATTTTATCTCATCTCATCTCATCTCATCTCCCAACTTGTACAGGGATTTACACTTTAGCTCACGTGGTTCTCAAACCTTCAGACTCAAACTAATTGCATCATTGGCTTTCCTGACCCTCCAGCTTACAGATGCCAAATTATGGGGCTTCTCATGTTCCATACTTGCATTATTTATTGTATTCATAAATAACATATTGGTTTTGTTTCTCCGGAGGACCTTGACTACATAGTACCAGAGGAGATAAAGACAACCCTGAAAAAACTAAGGGGAATAAGATAACAAGAAGAAATGAAGATTTTGTTCACAACTTTGTAGCTCCCCTGCACTCATTTTAATTTGGTTTATTTTTATATTTGGAATATTCAAAACATGTAGCATATGGCATAAACACATAAATAATGCTGTTAAAAGCTGAGAATAGGGCTGGGACTGTAGCTCAGTGGCAGAGCACTTGCCTAGCATGTGTGAGGCACTGGGTTCAAGCCTCAATACCACATAAAAATAAACAAATAAGTTCTGTCCATTCACAACTACAAAAAAAAAACCTTTTTTAAACAAAGCTGAGAATAATCACAATTCAATAAAAGCTATTTTGAGAATGTTGAACAAATCTTACTCTTGTTGAAGAGATGTGGAGTTCCTTGGACTCAATTTTTTAAGTTAAAAGACAGAGTAGTCGCTCTGTAGTGAGTTCATTTCCTAGTAGTCTTGAAGCCTTACTGAATTTGGCATTTTCAAAGTGAGGAGACAGCAGGTTGGACACTTTACCTAAGGTGACTTCCTCATCTCTCCTAGCCCCTCATGTTGGTGAGGTATTGAGGTAGAGTGGCTAAAATAGTCTCTGGGTGGGGTGGGGGGTGGGGATTGGTGAAATGGCCTGAAGAACTCTCTCTCTCTCTCTCTTTTAAGACAGGGTCTCACTGTGTTTCCCAGGCTGGGCTCAAATTTGTCAGATCCTTTTGCCTCAGCCTCTCAAATAGCTGGGATTTTAGATGTGCATACCACATGTGGCAAAGAACTTATTTTTAATTCAGTGAGCTACTAGGAAAGGGACCTACTCGGAATCTATGTCAGTAAATTGCCTGGTGAAGGAGGAATCCTATCCCAGGTTTGGAAATGGAAAAGCAGAGCAAAGTTGTGAGAGAAGTTGTTGTTACTTAAGACTCTTATTTTCTCTTGGTTCCCACTTCTTGAGGATGTCCTGAGGTTACTTATTTTTTCAAGGCAGACTCACTCCCGCACCAGGTGTAGGCACATTCCTGCTATGTGGGCAACAGCCAATAGTTTGAGGAAAGCCTCACCCAGCTCCTGCCTTAAAACTTAGAGGGCTTATCATCATGACATGTCATATATTAAGAAAGTCAGACAGGTACCTCAGAGTCCAGGGTGTGGGCATATGGTAGAGACTGGCAACAGAGGCTGCCTGCGCTGTGCATCACCAAGGAGTACCATCACTAGTGTACTAGCACCTTTGGCAAGAAGAGTTTGTGGGCTCCCCTGAGACCCTGTCAGATGAAGGAACTTCAGGGAAGGGAGCCAAGATTTTAGCAACTATTAAGAGTTAAGGGAAGATGAAGGTTGAATTGTCCATATGTTCTCCAAAGTCCTAATGTGGGCTGGGACTAATCCTCCACAGACTCTCCTTCACTCCCTCATGCAGACTGAGGGAGAATGGTCTGATGGAGGAAGTGGAAATAGGAGGTCTAGCACAAACTGTTGTTGAATCTTAACCAGGTCACTTGGATGTCATGAAATGAAGAAATGAGAGGGATTTACCACTTGAGTAGATACGATATGGGACACATGAAATAACAGATGGAGAAGTACTTTGAGATATTTAGAAGAAAGATTTTATGTAAGCCACCTATGTTTCTTTTTATCATATTATTTTCTGGCTTTGATATTTGTATACTTAAAAGGAATGGATATTAAACAAAGTATATGCTGAGATTTTTTTTTTTTTTTTGCTGGAAGCCATTTTTTGCTTACTATAAGCACAAAATAAATAAACTATTTTTTTTCTGTATTCTTTTTGATAAACAGAGTATATTTTAACATATTATGCATACACAGAATATAACTTATTCTAATTGGTATCCCATTCTTGTGGTTGCACAAGATGTAGAGTTTCACTGTCTTTCCTAATCCCATCCCAACTGCTTTGCCTTCATTCCCCTTTGTCTAATCCAAAGAAATTCTATTCTTCTCTCTTCACACCCTTATTGTGTGTTAGCATCCACATATCAGAGAGAACATTCGGCCTTTTTTTTTTTTTGCTGGACTGGCTTATTTCACCTAGTATGATAGTTTGTAGTTCCATCCATTTACCAGCAAATGCCATAATTTTATTCTTCTTTATGGCTAACCAATATTCCATTGTGTGTGTGTGTGTGTGTATATATATGTGTATATATATATATTTTTTTTTCTCACATTTTCTTTAACCATTCATTTGTTGTAGGGCACCTAGGTTGGTTCTATAGCTTAGCTATTGTGAATTGAGTTGCTATAAACATTGATGTGGCTGTGTCACTGTCTTATGCTGTTATGGTTTAGATGTGGTGTCCTCCAAAAGCTCATGTGTGAGACAATGCAAGAAGGTTTGAAGGAGAAATGATTGGGTTATAGCTTTAAAATCAGTGAATTAATCCCCTGATAGGAATTAACTGAGTGGTAACTGAAGTGGTAGAGTGTGCCAGGAGGAGGTGGGAATTGGAGTGTGGCTTGGGTATATTTTTGTATCTGGAGAGTGAAGTCTCTTCTGCTCTCTGATCATCATGTGAGCTGCTATCCTCTGCCACCCTTTTCCACCATGATGTTCTGCCTCACCTGAAGCCCCAAGGAATGGAGCCAATCTTTTATGGACTAAGACTTCTGAAATTGTGAGCCCTCAAATAAACTTTTCCTCCCCTACAATTGTTCTGTTCATGTCCTTTAGTCATAGTGGTGAAAAAACTAATTAAAACATGCTCATTTTAAGTCCTTTGGGTATATATTGAGGAATGAAATAACTGAGTCAATTGGTGGTTCCATTCCAAGTATTCTGAGGAATCTTCATACTGCTTTTCAGAGGTTGCACCAATTTGCAGTCCCACCAGCAAGTAAATTTTCCCCCCGATGTACTTGCCAACGTTTATTATTACTTGTATTCTTGATAACTGACATTCTGACTAGAGTGAGATGGAATCTCATTGTAGTTTTAATTTATATTTCTCTAATTGCTAGAGATGTTGAACATTTTTTTCATATATTTGTTGACTATATTTCTTTGTCTATAAAGTGCAGTTCACTTCCTTTGCCCTTTTGTTGATTGGGTTACTTGTATTTTTTGGTTTTGAGTCTTTTGAGTTCTTTGTATATCCTGGAGATCAATGCTCTATCTGAGGTGCAGGTGGCAAAGATTTTCTCCCATTCTGTATGCTCTCTCTTCACATTTTGATTATTTCCTTTACTGAGAAGAAGCTTTATAATTTGATCTCCATCCCATTTATTTATTCTTGATTTTATTTTTTGCTCTTTAGGATTCTTGTTGAAAAACTCGGTACCTAAGCTGACATGATGGGGATTTGGGCCTACATATTCTTTTTGTAGGCAGAGAGTCTCTGCTAATGCTTACGTCCTTGATCTACTTTGAGTTGAGTTTTATACAGGATGAGAGACAGGGGTTAAATTTTATTCTACTATATATGTATTTCCAATTTTCCCAGCACCATTTGTTAAAGAGGCTATCTTTTCTCCAATGTATGTTTATGATGCCTTTGTCTAGTATGTGATAACTGTATATATGTGGGGATATCTCTGTGTTTTCTGTTCTGTACCATTGGTGTTCATGTCTGTTTTTGTGCCAATATCATTCTGTTTTTTGTTACTGTAGCTCTGTAGTCTAATTGAAGTTCTGGTGTTGTGATGCCGCCTGCTTTACTTTTCTTGCTAATGATTGCTTTGGCTGTTTTAGGCCTTTATTTTTCCAAGTGAACTTCATGACTGCTATATGAAGAATGTCATCAGAACCTTAATAGGAATTGCATTAAATTTATATGGTGCTTTTGGTAGTATGGCCATTTTGAAAATATTAATTCTGCTTATCCAAGAACATGGGAGATCTTTCCATATTCTAAGGTCTTCTTCAATTTCTTTCTTTAGTGTTCTGTAATTTTCAATGTAGAGGTCTTTCACCTCTTTTGTTTGATTGATTCCCAAGTATTTTATTTTTTTGAGTCTATTGTAAATAGGATAGTTTTCCTAATTTCTTTCAGCTGATTTATCATTGGTTTATAGGAATGAAATTGATGAATGGGTATTAATTTTATATCCTGCTACTTTGCTGAATTCGTTTATAAGTTCTAGAAGCATTCTGGTGGAGATTTTTTTTGGGTCTTGTAAATATAGAATCATGTCATCATCAAATAGAGATAATTTGACCTCTTCTTTTCCTACTCATATCCCTTTAATTTCTTTCTTTTTTCTAATTGCTTTGACTAGATTTTCAAGGACTCTGTTGAAAAGGAGTGGTGCAAAGAGGGCATCCCTGTCTCATTTCAGTTTTTAGAGGGACCGCTTTCAATTTTACTCCATTGAGAATGATGTTGGCCTTGGGTTTAGCATATATAGCTTTTACAATGTTGAGATATGTTCCTGTGTTCCCTAGTTTTTCCAGGGTTTTGAACATGAATGGATGCTCTATTTTGTCAAATGTTTTTTTCTGCATCTATTGAGATAATAATGTAATTCTTATCTTTAAGTCTATCGATGTGATGAATTACATTTATTGATTTCCATATGTTGAACCAACCTTGCATAGCTGGGATGAACTACACTTGATCATGGTGCACTATCTTTTTAATATGTTTTTGTATGTGATTTGCCAGGATTTTTATTAAGAATTTTTGCATCTATCTTCAGGGATATTGGTCTGAAGTTTTCTTTCCTTGATGTGTCTTTGTCTGGTTTTGGTATCAGGGTGATACTAGCTTCATAGAATGATTTTTGGAAGGGTTCCCTCCTTTTCTATTTCATGGAATAATTTTGAGGAGTATTGGTGTTAGTTCTTCTTCAAAGGTCTGATAGAACTCGGCTGAGAATCCATCTTCTCCTGGGCTTTTCTTTGTTGGTAGGCTTTTGATGGCATCTTCAATTTCATTGTTGGAAATTTATCTATGTCCTCCTGATTCAATTTGATATGTCATATCATATGAAGTTGTTGATGTCTTCATGATTTTCTATTTTATTGATGTATAGATTTTCAAAATAGTTTTTAATTATCATTTATTTTTCAGTAGTGTTCATTGTGATATTCCTTAATCATCATAAATTTTAGTAATTTGAGTTTTCCCTCTTTCTCTTTGTTAGCTTGCCTAAGGGTTTGTCAATTTTATTTATTTTTTTCAAAGAACTACCTTTTGTTTCATTGTTTTTTTTTTTTTTTTGGTTTGTTTGTTTTAGTTTTTTGTTTGTGTTTCAATTCCATTGATTTTTGGCTCTGATTTTAATATTTTTTTTGTCTTCCATTGCTTTTGTTGTGATTTGTTCTTCTTTTTATAGGGATTTGAGATGTAATGTTAGGTTATGTTTATTTATTTGGTGACTTTCTGTTGTCTTAGTAAAGGAGCTCAATTCAATGACCTTTCGTCTTATGCCTTTACAGTATCCCACAGATTTTGATATGTTGTGCCATTATTCTCATTTACTTCTAAGTATTTTTAAATTTTATTTCTGATTTTTTCTGCTATCCATTTGTCAATTACTAGGGTATTATTTAGTCTGCAGGTGTTACAGTAGCTTCTATGTTTTATTTTATTGTCGATTTCTAATTTCATTCCATTATCATCTGATAGAATGTAAGGTATTATCTCTACTTTTTTGTGTTTACTAAGAGTTGCTTTGTGGCCTAAGATATGATCTGTTTTATAGGGACCCATGTGCTGCTGAGAAGAAAGTGTATTTAGTCATCAATGGCTGAAATATTTTATATATGTCTGCTAAGTCTAATTTAGGAATTGTGTTTTTTAGTTTTATAGCTTCTTTATTTAGTTTTTTGTGATGGATCTACCCAGGGTTAGAGGGGCATAGTAAAGTCACCCAGTGTTATTGTGGTATGGTCTATTTGATTCTTAAAATTGTGAAAGGTTTGTTTGATTTATGTAGATGCTCCATTGCTTGGGGCATAAATATTTACAGTTGTTATGTCTTGTTGATGTATAATTCTTTTAAGCAGTATGAAATGTCCTTCTTGTCTCTTTTGATTAACTTTAGCTTGAAGTCCACTTTATCTGATATGAGGATAGAATTCCTGTTTGTTTACCAGTTCCACATTAATATTATATTTTTTCTCATCCTTTTACCTTCAGTCTGTGGATGTTTTTGCCTGTTAGGTGAGTCTTTTGGAGACAGAATATTGTTGAGTCTTGTTTTTTAATCCAATCTGCCAGTCTATATATTTTGATTGATGAGATTAGTCCATTTACATTTAGTGTTATTATTGTGATATGATTTTTATTTATTTTAATTTTGATTTATTTCTGGTTTTTAATGTGAATTAGTTTTTCCTTTGATTAACTATTCTTCTTGTATAGTTCCTCTATTTCCTGATTTTCACTTTTTAAAATTTATTTTTCATGAAATATCTTATTATGTTTTGTAGTGCAGGCTACTTTTGTTTACTATGGAAGGTTTTTGCCTCATAATCAATTCTGAAGCTTAATTTTACTGGCTATAGTATTCTTGATTGGCATCCATTTTCTTTCAGAGCCTAGGTTTGAGGATCTGAGTTGTGAAATCTGCTGAGATCTGGGTTGGTTTCCCTCTAAATGGACCTGTCATTTTTCTTTGGCAGCCTTTAAAATTTTATCCTTATTCAGTATGTTAGGCATTTTCATAATAATGTCCTTGGTGTGGGTCTGTTGCAATTTTGTATATTTGGATTCCTGTAAACCTCCTTATTTAATTTTCCATTTTATTCTTAAGGTTTGGGAAATTTTCACTGAAAAAATTGTGCATTCATTTAGTTTCTATCTTCAAGCCTTCATCTATACCAATAAATCCTGAGTTTATTGTTTTCATGTTATCCACATTTCTTAGAAATTCTGATCATGGTCTCTGAACATCTTTTCTCCATGGTCAACTTTATTTTCCAGATTATATATTTAGTATTCATTGCCTAAAACTCTTTGAAAGTGGTATAGTCTGCTGGTGATGCTTTCCAATAAATTTTTTATTTGGTTTATTGATTCTTTCCTTTCAAGGATTACCGATTGATTTTTCTTCAGGATCTGTATCTCCTTATTTAAGTCATCTTTCACTTCTTGTATTTTCTCTCTGATTTTATTTCTTACATTATATTTTACCTCATAGATCAGTTTAACAAGGAACTTTCTGAATTTCATCTCTTACATTTGAGAAAACTTAAGAGATGTTGACACTGTGGTGTCAATGAAGTCTGTTGTTGAGGTATTCTGTTTTGTTTGGCATGGTTTGTTCCCTTGATTTTTTTTCACATTGTTTGCATTCTACCCCTCTATCTGGATGTATTTGAAGCTCTAGAGTTTCTACCTTATGAGTTTATAGGTCCCTTTATGTTACTAGCACCTCACAGATTGTGGGGGCGGGCGGCAATGATAACAATAATCTATGTAAATGATATACATCAGTAGTCTAGGTACTTAGATCCTATTTTGATATCTACAGTGTTAATTGGTACAATATGCAGAAATATTAGGACCACCAATTTCCATTGGTAAAAACTGTAAATGATCAAGCATTATGTCTAGCTTAAAATTAAACAGCAGACGTTATCTATGACTTTCACCATATTAATTATTACTGTGACATTGATGGTAGGGGCAGGCATTATATACATCAATTAGTATTAAGAGGTATTAAGGATGGTGTTGAGCGTGAGGAAAGAAGAGGAGAGAAGAAGGTAGAAAAGTGTTTGCAGTTTCAAAGGGTGAATAGGGGTAGATGAAGTGGTAACTTGGACTATGTAGTTATCAATGAAGGGGACAATAATTAGAAGAAGTAAGAATATAAAGTAGGAGAGAGAGTTGAAATTTGGCTGTCAGCTGTAGAAAAAAGAGGACAAGGGAGACAGAGTAGTGGCTGGAGCCATTTTTGGTACTATAAGCACAAAATAAATAAATTATAATTTAAAAAATTATTTACCAAGTTGCTTGGTATATTTGATCTTTTGCATAAAATTTTTTGTCTTGTTACCACAGTGCCAGCCAATAACTTCTTATAACTGCTAACATATTGTATAGGCTAATAATGTACTACTATTTGTAACTTCTGTCTAGTCTAGTTGTCATCAGGTAAGTGTCTCTTAAATGTTTTACTTATTCTGAAGTTATAGTACTGGTCTATTGGTATGCTATCTAGTTCACTATTCTAAATCCTAAACCCTTAGACTCTCTGACTCCGTAGTACTACATATTTATTCATTATTTTTACTAACAAGAAATCTCTAGGAGTGTGGTTCTAAAATCAGTTAAGTCAAGTGACTCTGAAGTATCCTCTGGGGTTCATGTTGTTTGTGTCTCCTTATTCTGCTATCCTCAGTGGCTTTTGTAGTCAGGTTTATCCTCTGTTTTCCAGGTTGGTTGCAACATTACCATGTAAGTCCAGAAAAAATAATAGAGTTGTTTTTCAGCTTTGTGTTGCTGTGACCAAAATCCCCAAAAAGAAAATCTTTAAGGAGGAAATGCTTATTTTGGCTCATGGTTTAAGAAGTTCAGTTCATGATTAGCTAATACCATAGCTCAAAGTAAGGCAGAACATCATGTTGGAAGGAATGTAGTAGAGGAAAGTAGCTCAGGACATTGCAACCAGGGAATAGGGAGAGAGTTCTGCTCATCATAGACAAAATATAAACCCCAAAGGCATACCCCCAGTGACCTACTTCCTCCAGCCACACACTACCTGCCTGCAATTACCACCCAGTTAATCTGTGATTAATCCACTGATAAGGTTACAGCTCTCAAAATGTAACCATTTCATCTCTGAATGCTTTTTCATTGTCTCACACATGAGCTTTTGGGGAGACCATATTTAAACCATAAGAAAGGGCATATATCACTCTTCTCCTTGTCTGTGTTTTATAAGAATAGGTAAATATTTTCCACAAGCTTCCAACAGACTTTCCTATATCTCATTGATGTTAGAGAAATTTCTCAAAGCTTAGAAAAGGACAAAAGAGAATATTTGGTAGCTTTCAGTGCAGGTCTGAACTCAAATTTCGATTGTTGGGACTGATGAGCAGGGAGAGGGAAGATGGCAGTAGAGAAAGGAAGCACCACCCAGCAGTCCAGACATATAAAATAGAATGACTTCTCCTCAGCGAGGTGAGTAGCAAAGGAACCTCATTAAAATATGATACTAAATTGTAATTTAAAAAAACATAGAACTACAGAAAGTTGGTAACTTGAGCATAAGAAACAATGCCTTAGAGAATTGCCAGCTCCAACTGCCATCAGAGTGTGGAATGGGGAATGCAGACAAAAGAAAAGTGTGATCAGTGGACAAAAAAACTAAAAATGAAAAGAAAAATTGACATAGGGATACCTGGGTTTTACAGAAGAAGATTGATTTTAATGGACACAGAGTTGATAGGGTAAGCATCTCAGTGAAAACAAAGCCAAAGTGGTCTGCTGAAAGTGGTCTATGAGGGACGAGAGCCCTCCACCAGCATGGCATGGATGGTCCCCCAACCCTCAGAGGCAGCCCTCTGCAGTGCAGAATACCCTGGCAGGTGAGAAATACATTCCTAGGTGTTGAAAACTGTCCCCCAAGCAGCTTGCACAGCTGTGAAGAGAGATACAGTTAGGGGTATGGAGGATGGGAACTTGTTGAGATAATTACCAATAGCCTATGAAAAACTTCTCAGGAGGTGCCTGAACTAGAGAAACTGAGGGGGGCAAATTTTGCCTGGACCACTCACCCTCTGGATTCTAAGGGAGAAAGGTCCCATGATGGTTGGCACTGCATAGGAGCTGTTGTGAAGATGCTCCCTGCAGCCAGGCAAGCACATCTGCACTCCAGGGTGGATACCTGGATTATAAAGTTCATCAGCACTCTCCAATCTATTCCACCCAGTACTGGGAGGTTGGAAGCTGAGAGCTACTATACCTGGCTGGCAGTTAGGCAAGGAGCACAAGGACATTGGACACAAATACAGAACCAAAAAATATAGGGACTGAAAATTCATCCCTACCAGTAGATTTGACCATCACACTAGAAATAAGCCCTTTATTTCTCATTAAGAGTTTTTCCTTCCCATTTTCTCTTTTTCCCCTCAATTTTATCTTTTTAAATTTTAACATTTTAAAACATACTATATTATTCTTCACTTTTCATTATGCATTATTGTGTGTGTGTGTGGTTGTGTGTGTGGTTGTGTATGCTTTTACTGCTCTCCAAGACATAGTCAAAAGGCCTCACAGAAAATAAAGAAAAACTATTAAAAGCCGCAAGAGAGAAACATCAGGTTACATATAGAGGCAAACCAAAAGGGCTCATGTATGATTTTTCAATTTAGACCTTGAAAGTCAAGGAGGGCTTGGGATGAGACATTTCCAAGCTCTAAAAGAAAGAAAATGCCAGCCAAGGTTACTATACCCAGCAATGCCCAGTTTAAAATTTGAAGGGGGAATTCAAACATACCAAGACAAGAATAAACTAAAAAAATTCATGACCACAATATATCAAAATTTCTGGGACAGTATGAAAGCAGTTCTAAGAGTAAAATTTATAGCACTGGGTGCCTACATTAAAAATTTAGAGATGTCCCAAACATATAAGCTTATGCTCCACCTCAAGAGCCATAGAAAAAGAACAAACCAACCTCACTACCATTAGAAAACAGGAAATAATTAAGATCATCACCAAAGTTAATGAAACTGAGAATTAAAAAAAATAGACATGATCAATGCAACAAAGAG
Organism: Marmota monax; assembly: GCF_021218885.2. Taxonomy (NCBI): domain Eukaryota; kingdom Metazoa; phylum Chordata; class Mammalia; order Rodentia; family Sciuridae; genus Marmota; species Marmota monax. The sequence continues at coordinate 23,993,186 of NW_026695215.1, read as the reverse complement.
CTCATTCTTCAAAAATATAAATAAGATAAACCCTTAGCCAAAATAACCAAAAGAGAGAGGACCCAAATCAATAAGATTAGAGGTGAAAAGGAAGTATCGACATAGACCCTTCTGAAATAGAGGATCATCAGAAGAACCTTTTGGAAAATTTATACTCCAATAAATTGAAAAGTCTAGAAGACACAAATTTCTAGACATATATGACTTGCCCACATTATATTTGGAAGGTATAGGAAACCTAAACAGATGAATTTCAAGTAATAAAATTGAAATGGCAATTAAAAGCCTTCCAAAAAAGAAAAGCTGAAGACCAGATGGCTTCACAGCTGAGTTCTACCAGTCTTCTCTGAAGGCAGTATAACCCTAATACCAAAATCAGACAAAGACTCATTGAGGAAAGTAAACTATATACCAGTATCCCTAATGAACAAAGATGTAAAAATCATTAATAAAATATTACCAAGTCACATTCAAAAACACATCAAAAAGATAATGCAACAGGATCAAGTGGGTTTCATACCAGGGATGCAAGGTTGGTTCAGCATAAGCAAATCAATAAATGTAACTTACCACTGAAACAAAATTAAGGACAAGAACCACCTGATTATCTCAATAATGCAAAAAGGGGTGCTTTTGATAAAATACAATACCCATTCATGTTAAAGATGCAAGAGAGAAACTGTGGATGAAAGGAACTTACCTCAGTGTCACAATGGTCATTTGTGACAAACCCAAAGTCATCATCGTACTGAATGGAGAAAAACTCAAAGCATTTTCTCTATAATCAGAAACAAAACAAGGCTGTCCACTCTCACCTATTCAACGTAATCCTCAAAACATTAGCTGGAGTGATTAGGCAAGAGAGGGAAATCAAAGGGAATCAGATAGGAAAAGAAAAGACCCAGAAAAAGCTCTACCAGAAGATTTCTAGACCTTATAAATGAGTTCAGCAAAGTGGCAGTATACAAAATCAACACCCATAAATCAATGTCTTTCCTATACTCCTAGACTGATTCAGCCAAGGAAGAAATCAGGAAAATCATCCCATTCACAATAACCTCCAGAAAAAAAAAAGAAAAAGAAAAAGAAACACTTTGGAATTAACGTAATCAAGGAGGTAGAAGTGTCTACAATGAAAATTATAGAACACTGAATAAAGAAATTGAAGAAGACCTTAGAAGATGGAAAGACATCCCATGTTCTTAGATAGGCAGAATTAATATTGTCAAAATGGTCACACTATCAAAACAATATACACATTCAATACAAAACCCATCAAAATATCAAAGACATTCTTCACAGAATTAAAAAAAAATTCTTAGATTAATTTGGTAGAACAAGAGACCCAGAAATGCCAAAGTAATTGAGAACAAGAAAGATAAAGCAGGAGGCATCACAATAACTGATTGCAAATTATATTACAGAGCCATAGTAATAAAAGCAGCATTGAATTGGCATCAAAATAGACATGAAGATCAATGGAGTGGAATAGAAGACACAGAGACAAATCCATATTCCTACAGCCATCTGATATTTGATACAGGTGCCAAAAATATATTTTGGAGAAAAATTCGCCTTTTTAACAAATGGTGCTGGGGAAACTGGAGCTAATATGTTGAAAAATGAAACTAGATTGCTAGCTCTCGCCCTGCACAAACCTCAAACTGAAATATATGAAAGACAGTAATTAGATCAGAAACTTTGCAAGTGCTAGAAGAAAACAGGGTCAATACTACATCATATTGGTGCTAGCACCAATTTCCTTAACAAGACCCCAAAAGTGCTAGAAATGAAGGCAAGAATCAATAATTTGGATGCCATCAAACTCAAAAGCTTCTGCACAGCAAAGGAAATGATTAAGAGCCTAAAGAGAGAGCCTACATAATGGAAGAAAGTCTTGGCCAGCTACTCCTCCAGTAGGGGATTAGTATCCAGAATATATAAAAAATACAGAATATATTAAAAAAAAAACCCAAACCAAACAAAAAACAAATAGCCCAACCAACCAATGAGCAAAAGAACTAAACTGAAACTTCTCAAAAGAAGAAACACAAATGGCCAACAAATAGAGAATTTTTATTATCGATAGCAATCAGAAATGCAAATCACAAGTTTGCTAAGATTTCATCTAACTACAGTTAGAATGACACTGATCAAGAATACAAACAGGGAGAGCATGGAAGGAAGATTACCTCTAGATAGGGAATAGGGGTGGGAGGGAAAGGGAGGGAGAAGGGGAATAGCATGGATGGTGGAAGGAGATTCTCATCATTATACAAAATACATGTATGAAGATGTGAGAAAAAAATAATACAAACAATAATAAATGCTGGAAAGGTTGTGGGGAAAGAGATACAATGGTACATTGTTGGTGGGACTGCAGACTAGTATGTATGGAGATTCCAAAAAAAACTAGGGATGGAAATACCATGTGACCAAGATATCCCACTACTTGGTATCTTCCCAGAAGCTCTAACATCAACATACTATAGCTATACAGAGCTATACAGCCACCTCAACATTTATAGCAGTACAACTCACGGTATCTAAGTTATAGAATCAATCCAGTGTGCCCACCATCAGATAAATGGATTAAGTAATACATATATGATTTATATGATATCATTTATATGTATGTGATATAAATGAAGTAAGCCAAACTCAGAAACTCAAAGCTTTATTTTTTTCTCTCATATATGCATGCTAGAGTAAAATAATGGAAAGGGGGAAAGAAATATAGGATATCATGAAGATGACGGGAAGATCAGTAGTGTAGAAGGAAATGGAGAGGCATAGTGGAGAGGTGGGAAAGAGAAGGTAAAGTGGAATGAATTCTTTAAAAAAATCATGTATGTAGGAATGTACATACATATGTATAAGTAAAAGGAACCAATCAAATATAAATAAACAGATGAGCAGAGTATTAGTCTAGCACACTAATAATAATAGTAGCAGAGTGGAGGAAAGAGAATGGCAGAGAGGAGGGTTGGAGGGAATGTGGGGAATCATGAACTGAAATCAAATTCCATGCATGTTTGAGTTTATGGGAGAAACCCTACTACTAGTATAAAGCTCTCATAAAAAATTTAAATTTTTTCTATTGTTGGGGCTTTTTTTATAACTACAGAAGAAGAAATAAACTTGAATATCTTTATTCATTAGAGATGCAAATAATATCTAGTAGAAGAGATAATCCTGGTGATTATGGTTTATGCTTTGTTGGTCACTAACCAGTTTTGTAGTGCTCCTATTAGTAATACTGTAGCTTCTCAACAACTCTAACAGTTTTTTACCTTAACTGGTTCTTTACTCAATTAATAAATTAAATAAAATATTTGACATATGTTCACAATATTTTCATAATATTCATTATTTTATGTTCTGGAAAAGTAAGCCTTTACATTGACCAGAATTTTGTCATATCACTGACCCCCAAGGGAAAGGGAGAAAAGGAATTACCACATTGTGCTTCTTCACTTCCCAATACGTACACCCACCGCCACACACACACACACACACACACACACACATATACATACATTGCCTTTTGCTAATAGGGCTGAGCCTTCTTAGTGGCTCAGGGGATATGGTGTCAAGGGAGAGGAAGAGGAGAATAGTTATGGGGTAGGTATCTAATAGCATAAGCCAAGCATAAGCCAAGTTTTATTTATCCTTCTTTTGCTATATATAATTTTTCTCGTTTTAAATCATTAAAAAGTTAATGACATACTCATGCATAACCCAGGTCTAGGTATAAAGACAGGAGAGAATAGTGGTTAAACGTAGTTTCTATAGTTGAAAAGACCTAGGTGAGAATTGTTTGTGGCTATATAACCTTCAGTAAATTATACATAATTCTGATTCCTTAGGCCTGGTTGATTTTGTGCCCTTTTTGTCTCCTATGAAGTGAACTATTTAAATTTAGCCTTTCTTTGGATCTGTTCTTTAGTTTGAATTTCAACTTGTTCTGGAAGGTTGAGGTCTAACCACTATACAAATGTATTACAATTGTAATATCATTAATTGTAATGGTGAAACAATTTATTTTTATAACCAGTATTTCTGGTTTTCAACTAATAATAATTTTATTAATTTTGTGGGCATGTACTTTAGATTAATCATTTGTTGGGAAAGAGGTTTCCTTATACTAAGTTAATGTCTGTATTAATAACCATAGTTATAAATAATATTTAATCAAGGTACAATGACTAGTTTCCCCTTCTGCCATCTCTTACCGTCATTTATGTGCCTTTTAAATTATCTCCAACTTGATTATAAGGGATACATATTCCTATATTGTGAATCTTTATAAATCATGCTACAGAAACATAATACGATCTGCCCTGTTAAAATTGTTAATTTCCCAACTTTTCCCAACTATATGTTCCCCTCTAAAACCTTTATTTAAATAAACATTTCCTTGAAACTGTTTATGGCTTAGCAGCTTAAAAAATTTAAAGATACATATTCAAAGCCAGCCTCAACAACTTAGTGAGGTTCTAAGCAACTTAGCAAGATCCTATCTCAAAATTAAAAAAAACCCAAAAACATAAATGTAAAAGGGGTTGGAGGAATGTGGCTCAGTGGTTAAGCAACCCAGGATTCAATTCCTGCTACCAAAAAAATAAATAAATAAAATATATCAGTGGGAATGAAAATATATATATATATATATATATATATATATATATATATATATATATATAATACACACAAACTTGTGAATCACTTCACATATAACCATATATAATATTTGAATTTCAAAATTTTATATTTTACATGAAGTCATATATCCTTTTTTTGCCTTTTGTAGGAGGATACTTCATCGAGATTTGAAATCAAAGAATATATTTTTGAAAAATAATCTCCTGAAAATTGGTAAGTTTTAAAAAATATGTAATCCAAAAACATTACATATTATTCTAGATGTTATTTTATCAAGCTGAAGTATATGGTACATGGAACCATTAGAGTTATCATTGGTTTCTTTAAACTTCTCAATTTTTTGTTTGCTCGGATGGGTCCAACTAAACCCAATTGTTTTGTTTCTGATTATCCAATATAAATTGGGATATAAAACATTTACTATGTGCTTGGTTGATTTGACAAATATACGTTGCAGTCCTGCTCAAATATACTTTGAGTTCACTTTCTTGGTAGTGGTTAGACTTGTTTTACTGGTTTGATTAATTATCTAGGTTTCCCACTGACTTTATCATAAGCAATAAGAAGTTATCATGGACAATTAAAATGTTGATATAGTGGCTTTATAGTGTTTATTTCTTCAGAACTGTACCCTCACTTCATAGTTACTAGATTATCTAATCATCATCTGAGATGTTTTTAGGGAGTGAAGGAATAAAAGCATTCATCTAAGGAGGCAAAAATAGAAAAGCCAGTGTATTCAAATTTCTATAGTTATGCTCATGAGTAGTTTCAAGTCTTTTACATTTTCCCTTTATTGTAAATTAAAGAACAAACCTTTCCCTTCCTCAGATAAAATTGTCCATCATCATATTCAACTCTTCCAGAATCATTTCAGACTTGAAGAAGCATTTTATATCAAGTTGTCTAATTGTTAATAATTCCAGAAATAAATAATTTTAGGTTATATAATTCACTGTACTGGCTCAGTCTTTTTTTCCTATAAAACTTGTTTTTATAACTATTTACCAGCTTTATAGAATTTAAAGTATCACTTTCTTCCCCTTTAAAATAGTAGAAGCATTGCATAATAAAATGATCAAATTAGACACACATCCAGTGTTTAATTTCCAGTGCTGATTTTTAATGTTTTAAAGTATTCATAAAGATTAATTATTATTTCTAGGGGATTTTGGAGTTTCTAGACTCCTAATGGGATCCTGTGACTTGGCCACAACTTTAACTGGAACTCCGCATTATATGAGTCCTGAGGCTCTGAAACACCAAGGCTATGACACAAAGTCAGACATCTGGTGAGTGGGCAGTGGGCTGGCCCAGATTGCTTCTTCATCTGTTGCCTAAAGAGAACAATTCATTTTGTTTTTAAGCTCATTTACTTACTACATCCACTCACTTTATCCCTTTGACATTTGAGTTATTTTGTGGCCAGAGTAAAAGAAGGTCTTTTGGATTTGGAACTTGCTATTTTTCATTAAATTGATTTCAAAAATTCTCTTTATTCATAGATTAATTGGTTGCTTTGGATTTTTAGTTCCTAAACCACAGGGGAAAGTTCTTAATGTACCAGGAGCATTAAATTTTGAAATGTTCTGCTAACTTATTAAATAAAGCATTTGTAACTCTAAATACTGGTGTTTTTAAAAGCTCTGTGGGGCATATATTACTTCTCAGTATTTTTTTCTTCTTGTTACTTTTAAGAATTTTACTAAAGATATTGGCTTTATAGATAACCTAAATTTCAAAATTTCTGGGTTTTCAGTGATAGATACACCTGAGATTTCTCTTTTTCTGAGCTCTTGTATTAAATATATTTCTTCCTCTTTGTCATGGAACCAGTTTTAATCTCACTGCAAAAGCCATGTGGAAATTGTGTTCAGTAAGTCCTATTATAAGCAATAGATCCTATTTAGGGAATATGTCTTTCCTTTGAAGAGGAATCATATAATTTTCAGCTTGTTAAGGGTTGAAGGGATAATCAAGCTGAGAGCTTGTTAATTAAGTAAATAATTATTGTATGCAAATTAATGTAAGTAGTTCTGAGGTTTCAAAGATGAGCAGTGTGAAATATGTACCCACTTCAGTTTTTAAAGAAGATAAAGGAGAAAATTGTCTTTTCTCTGGTTATGGAAAAGTGAACCACAACAGGGAATATAGCTTGGAATTTTCATAAAGCTCATTACTTCTGTTCTTGTGGTGCCTCCCTAGTGGGAGAGAACACTGTCAAGATTATGTCTGGCTGTGGAAATTCCCCATAAATCTCTTCCCTTTGTTTCATTCTTTTGGTTATTTGTTTCTAGTGGCTTCACTGGAGTTTTTTCCTTGTTAGCTTGCTTCTGCCCTATGGGTCTCTTTCAGTTCACTTATCATTTTCCCTTATCCATCCCCCTAACCACGGTCTCCTGCCATGTCCCCACTAAAAGTGAAAAACAAAACCCAAATCAAACAAAAACAAAATACAATGCTCAGAGGAATAAGTTTATTTAAATTTTGCTTTTTCAGCATCTACTATTTGCCCCAAATTGTGCAATAGCCCTTGGAGTATAAAAGCAAAACCAATGGGATTCCTGTTCCTCATGAGAAATCTTGTTCATCTTGATGTCACTGTCTTCAGTTAGAGGACATCAATGTTAGGCTTCAGATTGAATTCAGTTACATATCTATATTCTCTTTACAATTTTAACAATTATTGTGGATGTTTAAAACAGATTCAAATATATGTCTTCATAATTTAAGGTTGATATCTGAAGACATTACATAATGTCATTTGATTAAGAGTGAATTAATTTAGGAAACCCATCATTTAAGTTTTGGAAATTACATATAGCAGTTAACCTGGTTCCTTTTGATGAGGTATCTGCATTTGCTTGTCAAGTCTGATACATATCTCCTAGAGAATGGGGCAAGAGGACCCACAAGGAGGAATAAAGCACAGAATTTGTCTCAGTTGTGTTAGTGCTACTTTTTTTTCACAAATTGCTCTTACCAGTGTATGAAGAATTATAGGAATACAAAATCGTGTTGCTTTATGTTTTATGTTTACAAAAATATCTGACTCAGGCAAAGCCAAAACCTTCCAAATATAAAATTGCAGAGAGATTTTAATTTATCTGTCCAAGTTTTAGGTCCACTCCCCTTGCAGGGATGATTAACTATTCAGCAAGTGTAAGCTGAGGATTCATCATCATCCTGACCCCCCACCAAACCATCTTATTATGAATTTAGTAATTACCTTTGTTGTGTCTAAATTAAAATGGGCTTATCTGGTAATGAAATTTCTACTGCCAAACCTAAGTGGGAAAAATGACAGAAAAATATTTATTAAGTGTAGTGGCAGATATGTATATGTGATTAGTAATCTTGGGGAGACACTCTTAGAAAAATTAGATTGAGGATGACACCCTGTCTCTGTATTTTAGCATGTAGCATCTGTTTATTGTAAAATACTTTCTTAGAATTGGAAACTCTTATAAATAATTGACAGGTGTTTTGCTTTAGCAACTAATAGCTGTATGTATTATGTTTATAATGCTTAAAGAAGAATTGGTTTTATATTAATAATATTTTCTTTTGTTAATGCTTACCCATATGTAACTTCATCTTCCTTCCACACTCTGCTAAACCTTTCTGGATTTAATTATTTATAGTATTTAAATACAGTAAGTCACTCTCTTAAAAGTAGGTTAGTCCAATAGTTAATAAGCAGTTATTTGGAAAGAGGATAATTAGGTTCACTAAGGACAATGCTTTGAACACAGCTGAATTGTAATAGCAATTGGTAAATAATTTTTCTCTACAGGGGAAATATGAACATGCATGCATTGGTTCCTAGGCCAGGTCTTTAAATTGATCTAAACTATGAAAAATTAGAATACATAATTTTTGTAGGAGAAACAAAGGACAATAGTATTGGAATAAGGCAATAGAATACTTCACTGTTTGTCATATTTATCATGTTATGAGAAGTTAATCAGATGGCTCTTTGATCTGTGGCCCTATAATTCTTGGAGTGATTTAAGTAGAGGAAATAATGTTGGGCATTTTTGGGACATTAGAGTGCACTCTGAGGCTTTTGGATGTTGCTGAAGCTCAGATTTTTGCTCAGAGATCCAGCATGGAGGTCAGCTGGGTAAGGGACACTAGAGGAGTATAGTTGATGCCAAGTATTGGAATCAGGCTTTGGACAGAAGTATCAGCAAGGTTTAGTTACAGGTGAAAGAAAACAGAAAGGAATCAGCTCCTTCCTGGTCCATCAGGACCAAGAAAGTGTCCTCATTAGGGAATATTTCCTGGGTGAACAGAAGGAGGGTTAGGGAGGGCAATAGCCTATTTTCTGATGAAGGATATAGGAGAAAGATAAATACAGGCCAAGTTGGTAACTCCTATAACTAAAATCAGGCCTGCTAGTATCTGACATTCAACAGCCTCTTCAGGCCTCTGTTGGTGAGGGAAACTCTACAACAAGAGAGGCCATTCCTCTTAACTGCCCATGACCTGAGCAGTTCTTGTATAAGTTCACAAGCAAGCTGTCGGTTGGAGAATACCTTACTAGGGAATAAACGCTGATGTAATTATTTTCAACCAACAAAAGCCGAGGTAGAAAAACATATGGTCACTTACAGTAGATTTGAGCAATTTTATATTTTTTTCTATGTCCCAGCATGAAATGATTGACATAAACTCTGTATTATCTATAAGTTTGACCTGATGAAATTTAAGATTATAACATAATAAATCCTTGTTAAATTGATATCAATGATGATGAAAATAAACACAAAAGCAGCAATAAAAATCAGTAAGAGCTACCCTTTATGGTGTGCTCACTCTATGATTAATTAATAGTTACTCTTCTAATTGCTCCATATACTTATTTGGTATTACCAAAAAATACAATATGTAATTTTATAAGCTGCTTTTTTTCATTTAGCAAATGGAATCTTGTTCTGCTTCAATAAACATATATCTACATACCATTTAAATGTTTGCATAGTTTTCTATACAAGATCACAATTTACTCAACCAAGGTCTTACTGTTCTTTGAAAATTTTCAAGTTTTTACTATGAGGTGTCTGGGACTGAATTTTTCATTATACTACTTGAAATTAGTTGAGCTTCTTATATTTGTCAATTAATGTATTTATTCAAATGCAGGAGGATTATAGCCATTATTGCTTTGAATATTTTTTTCCTTTCTCTCTCCTTCTGGTGCTTCATTATATGTATACTCATGTGCTTGATGGTATCTCACATTTCCCTTTATTTATTTTTCTTTTTGTTCTTCAGACTGCATAAACTCTACCCATTTTCCAGTTCATGGCTTCTTTACTCTCTCAGTTGAAGTCTACTGTTCATCTCCTCTAGTGAATTTCTGATTTCCATAATTGTACTTTTCATCTCCAAAATTTCTGTTTGGTGATTTTTAGTGTAATTTTTCTCTTTATTAATATTCTCTATTTGATGTGACGTTTTCATCACACTTCACTTCTTTACACATTTTTTTTTAATTTTTTGAGCACATTTATAATAGCTGCTTTGAAGTCTTTGTCTGTTAAAGGTGATATCTGCAACTTCTCTGGTAATGTCTATTGTATGCTTTCCTGTTTATTTTTATGTTTCACAATTGTTGAAAACTGGGCATTTTAGATAATATATTGTAGCAACTCTGAACACTCATTCCCTCCTTAACTACCATACCTTCTCTGAGTCTTGTTTGTTTACTTACTTATTTGACGACATTCTGGGATATTTTGGTAAAATCTATTTTCCCTGTAGTATTAAGTCTCTCAAGTTGTTCCTCCAAGAGTACAGCCCTGGGTATAAATGTTTTCTTTGGATGACAGTGATTTTAGCTGGAATTTCCTTGTCTCTTTCTCTGTTCTCTCTGTTAAGCTGCCTGCCTTTGTTGAAGCTACCCAGCTTATTACCACCCTTAATTGTAAGTAGCTTTTTACTAAGTTCTTGAACCTCTAGTTGAGACCAGTCATTCCAAAGAAAGTCAAATTTGGATGGAGTCTTCCCAGTACCATGCACTTTGTAGCAAAGGAGAATCTCAGATAAGGAGAATGTGACTATTGGAACCTAGCAGGGCCTGGGTTCCTGGGCAAAGGGGCTTCTTTGGAAGGAAGAAACTGGTCAACACAATCTATCACTTTTCACATGCTTTGTTTACAATATGATGTTGATAGTACTTTTAATGAAAGTATTCTTATTGTGTTGTCCTTCACTCTTAATTGGGGTAAGCCTGTAATTATGGCAAAATTGATGTTACTGTAATACTTAAGTCTAGATCATCAAAAGTGACACAGACTTTGCCTGGTTTTCCTGAGATCCTTGCTTTTGGAACCCAACTACCACATTGTAAGGAAGCCTGAGGAGCATATTGAGAGGCCAACATGGTAAGTACACATTGAGAGGAACCAAGGCCTTTGATCTTCAGCCCAGCTGAGCCTCCAGCTAAGACCCAACACCAATTGTTAATGACCCATCTTGGAATAGATCTAACCCCAGTTCAGCCTCCCCAGGAGGTGCTGTGAGGAATGGATTCAAGGCTTTCCTGTCAATTTCTGATCAAATTGATTCATGATCAAAATTACTGGTCATTGTTTTGTGGCACTAAGTTTTAGGGTGGTTTGTTATGTATCAGTGGTGACTTCAACAGAGCCTTTACAGGAGGTTATCAATCAGGAATTGAAACACAGCCTCAAATCTGGGGCTACATTGTTGCAAGGTCGAATTTATTTCAAAAGTTGCCAATTAATGGCTTAGAGAAGCAGTTTGTGCCAGGAAAACTGTCCATTTGGATAATACCAAAGAATACGGACCTTAACTGATGACCTCTGCACCAGCAACCTTTCCACGTGCCCAGAACTCTCCCTTCACTGATCCTCAAACCCCAACTTCACTTTCTCCCTACTGTCAAATTCAGCCCCAGCCCTGGACCATCAACTTACTCCAAAATCGTGTCTCCATTACTCGTATAATTCACTGATATGGTGGAGCCCACTTATACCAGCTAGCAAGACCCACATCTCTTTTTAACTCAGCATTCAGTAGTTGGTATTTTTATCATGGAAATCAATAAATGCTGCAAAGTAGGGTTTCCCCTTCGATACCAGAAAGCTAGTGTACCAGGATATCTAATACCTTTAGCTTTACTCCTTCTTGCCCCTTTGTGGTGGTGTAGAAAGAAAGACATCAAGACATATATATATTCTCGTGTCTGTCCTCAAAGGCTAGACAGGCATATAAAAATTCTATATGCTATTATGGTATAATACAGGGCTCTGATGTATAAAGGAGGTAGTGATTTACTACTGGGGTAGTGGTGCAGAGTATCAACTATATTCTCAGAGTGGGTAATGGGCCTGCTCACAATGATGAAGGATGGAGAAGAGTTTGACAAAAAGCATTTTGGGTAGAGGGAAAAGTATCAATGACCAAAAAATGGAGAGTGTCTACTGGAGGAGTTGAAGGGGACTGTGTAGGGAAAGAAAGTGATTGGCCAGAGGAATCATTTGAGTTGGGCCTTATCATTCACAAAGGGTCTCAAATATGTGTGTTTGAAGTTGTCTCCAAATGAGGAGTTATATGTTAAAGGCATTAATTTATTTAATGTGAAAATTTTAAATATATCATACATTTTGAAACTCGTGTATTGGTATTTCTTCATTTTAAAAAATAAACCAGGAATTTAAAAATAATTGCAAATGAGTGTTTTCTATGACTCCTGAAGACTTGGGGGACACTGTTATTAAGGACATGGAAGCATTGTCTTCTCATTGTAAAGCTCATTGTCTTCTCATGAACTTGAGGATAAAATGCATATATGTGGCATGGAGGGGAGTGGTGGTCAATGGTGGAGGACTCATATAAGCCATGATAAGGAACATGGGTTTTATTCTGAGAGATGATGGATTGCTGAAATCTGCTAAGCCTAGGGACATTGTATTAGTCAGCTTTGCTGGAATAGCAACTCTAAAAAAAATCTTAGCATTCTTAAAACATGTAATTTTTTCTTCATATTAAATCTCTGCTCTAAGTCGCTATCATGCTCTGCTCCAGGATTTTCTCAATTCCAGGACACAGATTTTCCCATAAGCAAAAAGGGATCAATAGTGTGAGAGAGAAGGAGCAAGGGCTTAGCTAAACTATGTACCTGTGTTTAAAGCTTCCACTCCATTGTGACATTCTTCATATCTGCCCATATTACATTGACTGAACCAAGTCATGCCAATTCCAATATCAACAAGAAAGGAAGCACACCCTCCATGGGAAAGGGAAAAGGAATTAGAGCAAAGAGTAATCAGTCTTCCAGGGGAGTCAGTCTTATAAGGATACCAAGCAAGACTGTAGAGAACAGACTGGAGGGGATGGCTGGAACAGACTAAAGAAGGGAGATAGGCAGATTTTCTATTAACCTGCCACATTTGACTACTTGTGATATTCTTTCTTTAAATGCCTCTGAAGTCTGTATAAAATTAAAGCAGTTGGAACATAGCCACTTGCTCAAAGTGTGAAGCAGTTTATGCCACATAAGTAGTGGAGGCTGTTTCTACATCCAGCCTTATTAGAGTGTCTGAGTGAGTAACAGCAAGGAATGGGAGGATGCCCAATTATTTCTGTTACCAGTCACCTGTGCACACTAACTTAGCACTGTCCATGGTCCTTTCCCAAACTGCATGGCTTGTATAAAATTTGTGACTGTGACCTCAAAAATAGCTAAAGATGAAAAAAAAAAGGATTTCCCTTTTAGCCAGGTTTTTTTCTCCACACCCTATTGTCTCCCTGCCTTTGCTTCTCTTTTGGTATTGGTTTTGTTCTTCCATTGGCCAAGTTCTTATGGTCTAGAGGACATGGAACTACCACTAGGGGTAGGGATGAGATAATCTTCAAAAAATTGTAAATCTTGATTGTGGAACTAATTAGAGAGAGCTGGTATGAGCAGGAGAAAATTCACCTGAACCATGTTTGTTTGTTTGTTTTTCTATAATTTTATGGATCTTCTCTAAAACATGGTGACATGCATGATAATGGTGGGAGGAATGAATTTACTTTTCCTTTTAAATATTCCTTTAAAAATTCAGTTTATTAGTCACACCAGCCATATTTCAAGTTCTTATCTCCATATGGCTTAGTGACCACTATTTGCAGAAATATAGAAAATTTTTATCAGTGTGGAAAATTATATTGAAGTTATACTGCTCCAGCTGCTTTAGGTCTTATCCTTATTTTACATTCACCCTGATTTGGGATTGGGGAGCATCTCTACTAGTTTTAGCTGCTATTCTTAACTTGGCCCGCTGTGCTTTCTTTCAAGTGAGTACCTGTTGGCTATTTTGAGTTTCTACTGTTCTCAGACCCTTCAATCATGTCGTTGCTTCCCTTCCCTTCTCACACAGATACTGACACTGTGCAAGTCATGTAGTTATGCAGTTTCTCTTAACCCACTTCTACTTTGAGCTTCAAAGGGGACTCCTTACCACTTAACTTTGTTTGAAAATATTGGGCCATGAGTTTTTGCTTTTGCGATCTAACTTCTCTATTTTACATTGGGATTCAGTGAAGATCCTAAAGCTGTGTTTCCATCCTAGCTGACATTTCTTTCCAAATGTTCAGAATCAGCATTCTAACAAGATCACTAGGTAGTTTGTATATACATTAAAGGAAAACTATATAAGTCTGGGACATGGCAGCCCTTAATAAACACTTTCTATGTAATATTGTTTCTTGAGTATTAACTCAAGCAACCAATGTCTATTTTTAAAAATTTAAATATTCAGAACTTATGTTAATATTTGATTCTAAGTAGACTTTTGTTAAGGATAATGTATCCTAAAGCAAAACTCACTACTCATTAAATTTATATTACTATATTCAACTGCTTAAATTATGTGTACTCTTTTTTTTCAGTGTGTATTATCAAAGTGCTTCTCAATTACAGCAAATACAAATATTATCAAGAACATCACTAAAACTTCCCCAAAAAACAAAAGCATTCACTGCTGCAGGTTAGAGTTCTGTTTACAGGGTCTGGGAAGATTTCAAAGGGCAAATTTAGCTATGCTGAGTCAAGGCAAAGTCTGAGTTGCATTTTAAATTCATTATCAAACTCTGATTCAGCAATCCTCCCCATAGTTCTGGTTGACTTGGACAAATGGCAAGTTTATGGAGTAGGTATAGTTTGCTTCACATGCACCTGATCCCAACTTTCCCTTTTATCACTTCTAGTCATTTCCACAGGGACTTATTTGCTTCCTTCTTCAAAGTTGACTGCATTTTGGTAAGAAAGGAATTCAAATCACAGACTTCTAAGTAAAATACACTTCTTAATGTATTTTTCAGCTATCCTTACCTGACTCTGCCCCCTCAACACTTTCATATTGTCAAAGTTAAGAACTGGGAGTCAAATAAGAGAATATCCTTCAAAGGAAGTTAGGAATTTGAGATGATATAATAGTTCCCATATGTAAATGTCAAGTTGAAAGTATGTGAAAATAAAAGCATAGAGACATATAAATATAGTTACCAGAATTTTAAAAATTATATATAATAGAATTTTAAATGTATAACCGAATAATAAAAAATCCTTTCACCCCAAGTGTCAAGGGGGTTTCTGTAACCAAATTGTCTCATATTTCATTCATTAGTACCCATTCCAGCAGGTGCACTGGGACCATAGCAGGTCTTTTTCTGCAGATTACTGACTGATGAACAAAGACTTATCCATGTGCTCAAGCATAAGCAAATATCATAGATCAAAGTGAATGCATAAATGAAAAGCAGCATGATGCAGTGTAGCTGAGAGAATTTCCAAAAAAGACAGTAGCCATATCAAAGTTATTTGGTTACTGAATCAGCCTCTAGATCTAACTGTTCTGTAATCTGTTTAGCCAGGTAACTGCACATCTTTTTATAATCTTAATAAATTCATCAAATGTGTTTCAGGTAGAGTTATATCCCTATAAAACCGGGAGTTGACTCTCATGATCAAGTCACTGTTAAGAGATATCTAATTTCCCTTTCCTTCCAAGCAGTGAAAAAACAGTAGGCAAACTTGTCTGCCTTTCTTTCATTTTCCATGGAGAGTCTCATTGTGTGTGCCCTGTTTGCCATGATCTGATGATGCCTTGCACTGTTTATTGTTGAAGGGCCTAGTGATCATTAAAGGTGAATTTTGATTCCAAATGTTGATCTGGAAAGTCAGCCTGTGCTTGAAAGGCTCTGTCAGGGCTAGCCTATGATTTCCAACTAAAGAGACCTTAAAGATCTGAAATGCTCTGATTGGAGCAGCCTTGAGAGGCAGGATGACATGAGTGTATGTTTCCACAGTCTGCAGCTTGGGTTGCTATCCTGGCCTCCACCTGGCTCCACCATCTACTCAATATGCAACACTCAGTTTGCCCAATCTTCTGATTTTCTCATCTGAAAAATGAGTTCCTACCACCTTGGGGTTGTTGTGAGAATCATTCAGTGAGTTAAAATGTATAAGGAATGTAGAACAGAGCATAAATCATAATAAACACAATTAAAATTTTAGATATTATTTTTACTACTTATTGTTGCTGTTTGTATTATTGGTGGAGACAATCTTAACAGATAACTTTCAAGACAGCTTAAAATGTCTGTGTTCAGGGATGATTGCTCCCATCAACCCTTCAGATCTGTCAGCCAGGAGAGGTTGTATGGTTTTGTTCTGCTTCTAATCCAAGTCCTGAAGTAAACTCTGAGCCTGTGGGGACTAAGCATAGATCCTCAGATAAAATGAGAGTTTGGAATTAGAAAATCTTTATATTCCCTTAGCTATACTATTCTATGAGTAGGAAAAGAAATTCTTGAGGTTTGAATTACAGACTTTTTAGTGCACTTCATAACACAAATATTTTACACATTCTGAACTCAAATAGAAATATTTGATTCAATCTGATTATTATCATTTATTAGTAATAAATAGCCTCTTTTCTCCAAGAAAACTTTTGTTTATAGATAACAAATACTAATGATATTGTCTGTTTTTATTTTAGTCATTCTGAGGAGTCTGTTTAATTACTACACTATGGTTTTTATTTTTTATTTGTCTGATGGCTAAAGAGTTGAGCATTTTCTCATGATTTTTGACCACTTAGTACATGTTCAAGTCTTTTGCCCATTTTTCTATTGGATTCTTTTGTTTTTCTTATTGATTTGTAGTTTCAATTAATTAATTAATTAATTTTTTTTGCATATACTGGTTACCAGTCTTTGGTGAATATTTGAATCACAAATATCTTCTCCCTCTTGTTATAACCATTTTATTCTTCTAATGGTATATTTTCATGAATAGAAGTTCATAATTTTTTAAACTTCTTTATTTTATACCTTGATTTTACTTATTTATGTGGTGCTGAGGATTGAACCCAGGACTTGCACATGCTAGGTGAACGCTCTACTGCTGAGTCACAATCCCAGCCCTGGAAGTTCATAATTTTTATGAAGTTCATTTTATAAGCCCATAACTTTATTGTTAATTTGTTTCTCAAGAAATCAGGAAGATATTCTCATTTCTTCATTTAAAAGCTTTATGATTTTATCTTTTCCTGTTAATCTATAATTGATTTTTTTAGAGAAAAAAATAATTATTGCTTTACTAGCAAAGGAAAAACACAGAGGACTTATGTCCTCGAATCTGTGATTCTCCCTATCAGAGGAAACAGAGAATTTAAAAAGAGGTGTTTCAAAGGCTACATTCCAGGTTATAATTGGTGTGTGTGTGTGTGTGTGTGTGTGTGTGTGTGTGAGAGAGAGAGAGAGAGAGAGAGAGAGAGAGAGAGAGAGAGAGAAGAGAGATAGATATGGGGGGAGGGGAAGGGGAGACATATATCCAAATAAATTATTTTCTGTACTGATATTCAATTGACCCAGCATAATTTTTTTTTAAAAAAAACATGTTTACATAATCATGCACTAGAGTTCATCTTTGCATTACTCAAGTGATTGAATTTGTGCAGTTCTGTGTTCTCAAAGACTGTCTTTGAGAACGGTTCTACTTTATTCCATTGGTCTGTTTTTTTTTTTTTTGTCTTCTTTTCCAATATCACACTCTCATAAGTACTATAACTTTGTAATAAAACTTGATACTTGATAGCAATCCATATGAATTCAGAATCAACTTGTAAATTTCTTCAAAAAAGTCCATTAGGATTTTAATTGTTATTGTATTAGCTCTATAAATCATCAGTATTGAATCTTCCAATCTGTGAACATGGGTCTAGTATCCATGAAGACCTGGGTGGACTGCCTATCCAAGGGAAGGGCAGGGAGACAGAGAGTTGGGTGCAGATTACCAGGCAAGAAAGACTATGCAGGTTATCTCTGCCTTTCATTGTCTTTGATCTCTCCCTCTTTTTTTTTTTTTTCAGTCTTAAATAATTTCTTGGCACTGCATTGTGGTTTACATTGTAATGTAGGATCTGACACATCTTTTGCTAAGTTATTTGTAGGTATTTGACATTTTGTGATGTTACTGTAAATGACATTTAAAATTTCATTTTAAAAATGTATCTCTACTGCTGAGTGCTCTACTGCTGAGTCACAACCCCAGCCTGTATCTAGTAAACTCACTAAATTCACCTGTTAATTCTAACAATTTGTCAAAATTTTTATATATGCAATCATGTTGATACGATTAGTGACAATTTAACATCTTTCCCAGTCTTCATGGTTATTATTAAATTTTCTGGACTGATTGTACTGTGTAGCACCTTTACTAACTGTTGAATAGATGTGGTACAGGCATCCTTATCTTGATTCCTATGTCAGAAAAAAATAATAAATTTTCATATTTAACCAGTAAGCTTAATGTTACTACATATTTAGCTTCAAAAATCAGATTAAGGGGCTCCCGGAACCGTCCCGGAACCGCCCTGGCTCAGGGCTGCGGAGCCCGCGGAGGCTGCTTCTTGGACCCTGCTCCTATCAGAGCATACACCAAACACTAAGCGGCCGAATTCCGGCTCCCGGAACTGAGCCCGCGGGGGCTGCTTCTTGGAGCCTACACTTATAGGAGCTTACACCGAGCACGGAGCGGCCGAGTTCCGGCTCCCGGAACTTCCCTGGACCGGGGCTAGGAGCCCGCGGAAACTGTGTCTCGGTCCGGGTCCTGCTGAGGGCAGGTCAGGACTCACCCATTGCTTGGGTTGCCTGGCAAGGGGAACGAAATGCTGCCATTCGCATAGGATACCAACATGGCAGAGATCTGATGTCAGCAGAAAGCGGTGGAGGAGAGATCTTCATCAATACCAGCGGTGACATAAGCAGTTGGTCTCCTGGTAAGGGGGGTGAGGCTCAGTCACCCGAGTCTCCTCAATTTGTCCTCGAGCCAGAGGGAAGGAGCCGGGCCGCCGCCAGCCCCCGGAGCAGGCCCAGCGGCTCGCCAGCGTGGTGACCGCGTGACCCCAATTGGAGAGGGGGCGGAGCGGAGCCGCCACCCACACCCGCCAGGTGGGCAGACCCATGACCCAGTAGTACATGGGCGTGGTAGGAGGGGCAGGGCAGAGCCGCCCTTCGCGCTTGCAAGGTAAACAGACCTGTGACAGCCTGGCGGGTCAGGCCCAGTGGCCTGCCAGTGTGGTACACACGTCACCCCAACTCGAGTAGGGGCAGAGCAGATCCTTATCCCACGCCCGGATCAGGCCCTGCCGGTGTGGTGGTCACGTGACCCCAATTGGAGTGGGGGTGGAGCGGAACCGCCACCCGTGCCCGCAGGGTGAGCAGACCAGGGATCAACCTGCAGATCAGGCCCAGGGGTCCGCAGGCGTGGTAGGAGGGGCAGGGCAGATCCGCCGCCCGCGCCTTCAAGGTAGGCAGACCTACAACAGACCGGCGGATCAGGCCCAGGAGCCTGCCGGCGGGGTACAAACACCACCCTAATTGGAGTAGTGACAGAGCAGAGTCGCCTCCCTTGCCAGGAACAGACCCAGCATCCTGCAGGCGGGGTAGTCACGACACCCCAATTGGAGTAGGGGCAAAGCAGAGCCTCCACTCGTGCCCGAAAGGTGGGCAGATCTGCGACCGACCAGCAGGACAGGCCCAGTGGCCTGCTGGTACGACAGACACGTCACCCCAATTGGAGTAGGGGCAGAACAGAGCCGCCACCAGCTCCCAGAACAGGCCCAGTGACCTGCCGGCGTGGTAGCCACGACACCCCAATTGGAATAAGGAGAGAGCAGAGCCGCCGCCCGCACCTGCAGGAAAGATACGCAAGCAGTATGAAAAGACAAGGAAAGAAAGGACCACAAGCAATGCAGGTCAACGCAACTTTAGAAGAGGTAACAGCTGCAGCAGATGGAATGTCAGATAAAGAATTCAGGATATACATGCTTCAGATGATCTGGAGTATCAAGGAAGACATTAAACAGCAAAATCAGACAATGAAAGATCACTTCGACAACGAATTACGCAAACAAATCCAGGAAGCAAAGGATCAACTATACAGGGAGATAGAGGTTATAAAAAACAAGCAATCAGAAATCCTAGAAATGCAGGAAGCAATAAACCAACTTAAAAACTCAATGGAGAATACTACCAACAGAGTAGAACACTTAGAAGATAGAACATCAGACAATGAAGACAAAGTATTTCAACTGGAAAAGAACATAGACAGCTCAGCAAGACTGTTAAGAAACCATGAGCAGAACATCCAAGAAATATGGGATAACATTAAGAGACCAAACTTAAGAGTCATTGGGATACAGGAAGGTACAGAGCTCCAAACCAAAGGAATGAGCAGTCTATTCCATGAAATAATACAAGAAAACTTCCCAGACTTGAAGAATGAGACAGAATCCCAAATCCTAGAAGCCTACAGGACGCCGAATGTGCAAAATCATAAGAGATCCACACCTAGACACATTATAATGAAGATGCCCAACATACAGAATAAGGAGAGAATTTTAAAAGCTACAAGAGAAAGGAAGCAGATTACATTTAGGGGCAAGCCAATCAGGATAACAGCTGATCTTTCAACACAGACTCTGAAAGCTAGAAGATCCTGGAATAACATATTTCAAACACTGAAAGATAATGGGTTCCAACCAAGAATTGTGTATCCAGCGAAATTAAGCTTTAGGATGGAGAATGAAATTAAAACCTTCCACGATAAACAAAAGTTTAAAGAATTCGCAGCTAGAAAACCATCTCTTCAAAACATCCTAGCCAAAGTATTACAGGAAGAGGAAATGGAAAATAACAATGAAAACCAACAGTGGGAGGTAGGACAGTAAAGGGGGGGGGGGAAACAATCAAAGAGGAAAACAAACAATGTTTAGTAACAGAAATAAACAAATATGGCTGGAAGAACAACCCATATCTCAATAATAACCCTAAATGTTAATGGCTTAAACTCACCAATTAAGAGACACAGGCTAGTAGAATGGATCACAAAACAAGACCCAACAATATGCTGCCTACAGGAGACGCATTTGATAGGAAAAGACATACATAGGCTGAAGGTGAAAGGTTGGGAAAAATCATATCACTCATATGGACTTCGGAAACAAGCAGGCGTGTCCATACTCATATCAAATAAAATAGATTTCAAGCCAAAGTTAATCAAAAGAGATAAAGAGGGACACTACATACTGCTTAAGGGAACCATACACCAACAAGACATAACAATCATAAATATTTATGCCCCAAACAATGGTGCAGCTATGTTCGTCAAACAAACTCTTCTCAAGTTCAAGAGTCTAATAGACCACCACACCATAATCATGGGAGACTTCAACACACCTCTCTCGCCACTGGACAGATCTTCCAAACAAAAGTTGAATAAGGAAACTATAGAACTCAATAACACTATTAATAACCTAGACCTAATTGACATATATAGAGTATACCACCCAACATCAAGCAGTTACACTTTTTTCTCAGCAGCACATGGATCCTTCTCAAAAATAGATCATATATTATGTCACAGGGCAACTCTTAGACAATATAAAGGAGTAGAGATATTACCATGCATCTTATCTGATCATAATGGAATGAAACTGAAAATCAACGATAAAAGAAGGAAGGAAAAAGCATACATCAATTGGAGAATGAACAATAGGTTACTGAATGATCAATGGGTTATAGAAGACATCAAGGAGGAAATTAAAAAATTCTTAGAGATAAATGAAAACACAGACACAACATATCGGAATCTATGGGACACATTGAAAGCAGTTCTAAGAGGAAAATTCATTGCTTGGAGTTCATTCCTTAAAAAAAGAAAAAACCAACAAATAAATGATCTCATACTTCATCTCAAAATCCTTGAAAAAGAAGAGCAAAACAACAGCAAAAGAAGTAGAAGGCAAGAAATAATTAAAATCAGAGCTGAAATTAATGAAATCGAAACAAAAGAAACAATTGAAAAAATTGACAAAACTAAAAGTTGGTTCTTTGAAAAAATAAACAAAATCGACAGACCCTTAGCGATGCTAGTGAAGAGAAGAAGAGAGAGAACTCAAATTACTAGCATACGGGATGAAAAAGGCAATATCACAACAGACACTTCAGAAATACAGAAGATAATCAAAAACTATTTTGAATCCTTATACTCCAATAAATTAGAAGATAGTGAAGGCATAGATAAATTTCTTAAGTCATATGATCTGCCCAGATTGAGTCAGGAGGATATAGAAAACCTAAACAGACCAATATCAATTGAGGAGATAGAAGAAACCATCAAAAGACTACCAACTAAGAAAAGCCCAGGTCCCGATGGGTACACAGCAGAATTTTACAAAACCTTTAAAGAAGAACTAATACCAATACTTTTCAAGCTACTTCAGGAAATAGAAAAGGAGGGAGAACTTCCAAATTCATTCTATGAGGCCAACATCACCCTGATACCTAAACCAGACAAAGACACTTCAAAGAAAGAAAACTACAGACCAATATCTCTAATGAACCTAGATGCAAAAATCCTCAATAAAATTCTGGCGAATCGGATACAAAAACATATAAAAAAAATTGTACACCATGATCAAGTAGGATTCATCCCTGGGATGCAAGGCTGGTTCAATATACGGAAATCAATAAATGTTATTCACCACATCAATAGACTTAAAAATAAGAACCATATGATCATCTCGATAGATGCGGAAAAAGCATTTGACAAAGTACAGCATCCCTTTATGTTCAAAACTCTAGAAAAACTAGGGATAACAGGAACATACCTCAATATTGTAAAAGCAATCTATGCTAAGCCTCAGGCTAGCATTATTCTGAATGGAGAAAAACTGAAGGCATTCCCTCTAAAATCTGGAACAAGACAGGGATGCCCTCTCTCTCCACTTCTCTTCAACATAGTTCTCGAAACACTGGCCAGAGCAATTAGACAGACGAAAGAAATTAAAGGCATAAAAATAGGAAAAGAAGAAATTAAATTATCACTATTTGCAGATGATATGATTCTATATCTAGCAGACCCAAAGGCTCTACAAAGAAACTATTAGAGCTAATAAATGAATTCAGCAAAGTGGCAGGATTTAAAATCAACACGCATAAATCAAAGGCATTCCTGTATATCAGCGACAAATCCTCTGAAATGGAAATGAGGACAACCACTCCATTCAAAATATCTTCAAAAAAAATAAAATACTTGGGAATCAACCTAACAAAAGAGGTGAAAGACTTATACAATGAAAACTACAGAACCCTAAAGAGAGAAATAGAAGAAGATCTTAGAAGATGGAAAAATATACCCTGTTCATGGATAGGCAGAACTAACATCATCAAAATGGCGATATTACCAAAAGTTCTCTATAGGTTTAATGCAATGCCAATCAAAATCCCAATGGCATTTCTTGTAGAAATAGAGAAAGCAATCATGAAATTCATATGGAAAAATAAAAGACCCAGAATAGCAAAAACAATGCTAAGCAAGAAGTGTGAATCAGGCGGTATAGCGATACCAGACTTCAAACTATACTACAGAGCAATAGTAACAAAAACAGCATGGTACTGGTACCAAAACAGGCGTGTGGACCAATGGTACAGAATAGAGGACACAGAAACCAATCCACAAAACTACAACTATCTTATATTTGATAAAGGGGCTAAAAGCATGCAATGGAGGAAGGATAGCATCTTCAACAAATGGTGCTGGGAAAACTGGAAATCCATATGCAACAAAATGAAACTGAATCCCTTTCTCTCGCCATGCACAAAAGTGAATTCAAAATGGATCAAGGAACTTGATATCAAATCAGAGACGCGCCGTCTGATAGAAGAAAAAGTTGGCTACGATCTACAGTCGGTGGGGTCGGGCTCCAAATTCCTCAATAGGACACCCATAGCACAAAAGTTAATAACTAGAATCAACAAATGGGACTTACTCAAACTAAGAAGTTTTTTCTCAGCAAAAGAAACAATAAGAGAGGTAAATAGGGAGCCTACATCCTGGGAACAAATCTTTACTCCTCACACTTCAGATAGAGCCCTAATATCCAGAGTATACAAAGAACTCAAAAAATTAGACAATAAGAGAACAAACAACCCAATCAACAAATGGGCCAAGGACCTGAACAGACACTTCACAGAGGAGGACATACAGTCAATCAACAAGTACATGAAAAAATGCTCAACATCTCTAGCTGTCAGAGAAATGCAAATCAAAACCACCCTAAGATACCATCTCACCCCAGTAAGATTGGCAGCCATTAGGAAGTCAAACAACAACAAGTGCTGGCGAGGATGTGGGGAAAAGGGTACACTTGTACACTGCTGGTGGGACTGCAGATTGGTGCAGCCAATTTGGAAAGCAGTATGGAGATTTCTTGGAAAGCTGGGAATGGAGCCACCATTTGACCCAGCTATTCCCCTTCTTGGTCTATTCCCTAAAGACCTAAAAAGAGCATGCTACAGGGACACTGCTACATCGATGTTCATAGCAGCACAGTTCACAATAGCAAGACTGTGGAACCAACCTAGATGCCCTTCAATAGACGAATGGATAAAAAAAATGTGGCATTTATACACAATAGAGTATTACTCTGCATTAAAAAATGACAAAATCATAGAATTTACAGGGAAATGGATGGCATTAGAGCAGATTATGCTAAGTGAAGCTAGCCAATCCCTAAAAAACAAATGCCAAATGTCTTCTTTGATATAAGGAAAGTAACTAAGAACAGAGTAGGGACGAAGAACAGGAGAAGAAGATTAACATTTAACAGGGATGAGAGGTGGGAGGGAAAGGGAGAGAGAAGGTAAATTGCACGGTAATGGAAGGAGACCCTCAGGGTTATACAGTGGAGGGGGTAGAGAGAGAGGAGGGGAGGGGAGGGGAGAGGTGGGGAGGGGGGAGGGTGGATGATGGGAAAGGCAGCGGAGCACAACAGACACTAGTATGGCAATTTGTAAATCAATGGATGTGTAACTGATGTGAATCTGCAATCTGTATATGGGGTGAAGGTGGGAGTTCATAACCCACTAGAATCAAAGTGTGGAATATGATAGGTCAAGAAATTTGTAATGTTTTGAACAACCCACAATAAAAAATTAAAAAAAAAAAAAAAAAAAAAAATCAGATTAAGGATGTTACCACCCATATCTAGTGTGCTGACTTTGCTTCTTTATAAAAATGTAAATAGATTTTAATATTATGAAATGCATTTTTCCACATCTATCAAGATGATGTTATGATAGTTCTCTTTTATCCTGTAATGAGGTTTGTTTCATTAATTGATTTTCAAATGTTATGTCAACTCTGTATTCCTGAAATAAAATCTACTTTATCATAATGTAGTATTGTTTTATTATATCATCATATTCTATTTCTAATATGTATATACATATTATGCATTTAGAGTTTTTGCATTTACATTCATGAAAAATGTTCACCTATGATTTTCCTTTTCAGTAAAATATTTATCATATTTTGCTATCAATGTTTTTCTGGCTTTAGAAAATGAAGAGGTTGAAAAAGACTGGCGTTATTTATTAATTAAATGTTTGAAAGAATTTGCTAGGAAAGTCATCTGGTCCTATAGTTTTCCTGTGGAAAGCTTTTTAATTTTATTATTATAATTATTAATGCATACTCATTGTATAATTGATGGATTTCACTGTGCCATTTCCATGCATGCACATATATATTGTGTAGTCATCATAGCCACCCTCCCTTTCCTCTTCTCTGATAATCCCTCTTCTACTTCCAGGTCATCCTTTATGTTTTTTTTTTGAGCTTTCACATATAAGAAAAGAACATTCAATACTTGTCTTTCTGTGTCTGATTTATCATGATGTCTCCAGTTCCATTCATTTTCCTTTGAGTGACATGATTTTGTTATTCTATTTTTGGATGAATAATGTTTTCTTTATCCATTCATTTGTTTGGATAAATATTAGGAGTAGATCATATCTAGATCATATGGTAGTTCTAATTTTAGTGTTTTGAGGAACCTTTATATTATTTTCCATGGTAGCTATACTAATTTATATTCTCACCAACAGTGTATAAAAGTTCCTTTTTCTCCATGTCCTTGCTATAATTTTTTATAATAATCATTCTGACAGAGGTGAGATGGATGGCTAAAGATATTGAGCATGTTTTCATATATTTAGTGCTATTTTTACTTCTTTGAGAAGGTCTATTAAGAACATTTGCCCACTTTTTGATTGATTTACTTGTGTTTTTTTCTGCTGTTAGTTTTTTGAGTTCGTTATATATTCTGGATATTAATCCTCTGTTAAATGAATAACTGGCAAAGATTTTCTCCCATTCTGAAGATTTCTTTACTCTGTTGTTTATTTCATTTGCTGTATTATTTTTTTTTAGTTTGATATAATTCTACTTGTCAATCCCTTTCTTTGCTTCCCAGGTTTTGGAGTCCCATTTGGGAAATTGTGGCCCATGCCAATATTTTTAAGGGTTTCCCCTATGTTTTCATTTAGTAGTTTCAAAGTCTCAGGTCTTCATTGAGGTCTTTGATCCATTATGAGTTATTTTTTTGTACAGATTGAGAGATAGGGATCTAGTTTCAATCTTCTACATGTGGATATCTACATGTAGAAGATATCCATTTATTTGTTTGGATAAATATCCAGGAGTAGATCATATCGAGATCATATGGTAGTTCTAATTTTAGTGTTTTGAGAAACATTTATATCATTTTCCATGGTAGCTATACTAATTTACATTCTCACCAACAGTGTATAAAAGTTCCGTTTTCCAAGCATAATTTGATGTTTTCTTTATCACTAGTGTGTATGTAGGTATATGTATTAGCACAATGTACTTTTTTGTTATGGCAAGGAATGAGGCTTAATTTTAAGAAGTACCAATGAGATTTGCCCACTGAAACCCAGAGAGTAATATGTTCAGATCCAGTTCAATCTGGAACTTTACATATGTACAGAAAGGTATTCTAGTAATTTTTTGACACTTAAAGAAATTGGGCAAGAAATGTAGCTTCTCCCTGGTTGTATCCAGTGTATATTTTCAATTAGCTATAGCTGTGGGGTTTATTTCTGGGTCCTCTGTTGTTTTGTTAGTATGGCTCTGTAGCATAGTTTGAAATCAGGTATTATGACACATATAGCACTGCTTTTCTTTCTCAGGATTGCTTTGGCTATTTTGGGTCTTCATGCTTCCAAAGAATTTTAACATTTTTTAATGGCATTGGTATTTTTATAGGGATTACATTGAATAATAGGGCACTTACAGTAGCATGGTTATTTTAATAATATTAACTATGAACATGGGAGTTTTGCTATATTTTAGTATCTTCATCATTTTCTTTCTTCAGTGTTTTGTAATTTTTGTTGTAGAGGTCTTTCACCTCCTTTAATTTATTCTTCAGTTTATTCCACGATTTCTTTTGTTTTTTGTTTTGTTTTTGTTTTTGTTTGAGGTTGTTGTGATTAGGATTGGTTTCTGGATACCTTCCTCAATGACTTCACTATTAGTGTATAGAAAAATGATTCAGTTTTGTATGTTCATTTCATATCCTTCTGCTTCACTGGGATTTTCTGAGGCGTCTGGGATTTTCTAAATAGACAGAATGCAGATAGGAATGATTTGACTTCTTCATTTCCTACTAGTATTCATTTTTTTCTTCCTCTTGCCTAATAGCTCTGGTTAAAATTTTAAGTACTTTATTGAATAAGAGTGCTGAGAGTAGACACCCTTGTCTTGTTCCTGATCATAGAGGAAATGCGTTCAGTTTCTCCCCATTCAGCATGATGTTGGCTATGGATTTGTCTTATATGGCCTTTATGTTGAGGTGTGAGCCATCTATATCTGATTTATTCAGGGGTTTTATTAGAAGTGATGATGAATGTTTTTCAAAGTCTTTTTCTGCATCTATTGAGATGATCATGTGATTTTTTTGTTGATCCCATTTGTGCATTATGTTTATTGATTTGCATATATTGAACCATCCATGCATCCCTGGAATGAAACCAAGTTGATCATGGTGTGTGATTTCTTTTTTTTTATTGGTTGTTCAAAACATTACAAAGCTCATGATATATCATCTTTCATACATTTGACTCAATTGGGTTATGAACTCCCATTTTTACCCCAAATGCAAATTGCAGAATCACATCGGTTACACACTCACATTTTTACATAATGCCATATTAGTGACTGTTGTATTCTGCTACTTTTCCTATCCCCTACTATCCCCCCTCCCCTCCCCTCCCATCTTCACTCTCTACCTCATCTGCTGTTGTTCAATTCTCTCCCTTGTTTCCCCCCCCTTTCCCGTCACAACCTCTTATATGTAATTTTGTGTAACACTGAGGGTCTCCTACCATTCCATATGCTTTCCCTTCCCTCTCCCTTTCTCTCCCCCCACTCGTCTTTATTTAATGTTAATCTTTTCCTCATGCTCTTCCTCCCTGTTCTGTTGTTAGTTGCTCTCTTTATATCAAAGAAGACATTTGGCATCTGTTTTTTAAGGATTGGCTACCTTCGGTTAGCATAATCTGCTCTAATGCCATCCATTTCCCTGCAAATTCTATGATTTTGTCATTTTTTAGTGCTGCATAATACTCCATTGTGTATAGATGCCACATTTTTTTTTCCATTCATCTATTGAAGGGCATCTAGGTTGGTTCCACAGTCTAGCTATTGTGAATTGTGCCTCTATGATCATTGATGTGGCAGTATCCCTATAGTGAGCTCTTTTAAGATCCTCAGGGAATAGTCCGAGAAGGGCGATAGCTGGGTCAAATGGTGGATCCATTTCCAGCTTTCCCAGGAATCTCCATACTGCTTTCCAAATTGGCCTCACCAATTTGCAGACCCACCAGCAATGTACAAGAGTACCCTTTTCCCCACATCCTCTCCAGCACTTGTTGTTGTTTGACTTCATAATGGCTGCCAATCTTACTGGAGTGAGATGGTATCTTAGGGTGGTTTTGATTTGCATTTCTCTGACAGCTAGAGATGGTGAGCATTTTTTCATGTACTTGTTGATTGACTGTATGTCCTCCTCTGTGAAGTGTCTGTTCAGGTCCTTGGCCCATTTGTTGATTGGGTTGTTTGTTCTCTTATTGTCTAATTTTTTGAGTTCTTTGTATATTCTGGATATTAGGGCTCTATCTGAAGTGTGAGGGGTAAAAATTTGTTCCCATGATGTAGGCTCCCTGTTTACCTCTTTTATTATTTCTCTTGCTGAGAGAAAACTTTTCAGTTTAAGTAAGTCCCATTTGTTGATTTTTGTTATCAACTTTTGTGCTATGGGTGTCCTATTAAGGAATTTGGAGCCCGACCCTACAATATGTAGATCGGAGCCAACTTTTTCTTCTATCAGACGCAGAGTCTCTGATTTGATATCTAGCTCCTTGATCCATTTTGAGTTAACTTTTGTGCATGGCGAGAGAAAGGGATTCAGTTTCATTTTGTTGCATATGGATTTTCAATTTTCCCAGCACCATTTGTTGAAGATGCTATCCTTCCTCCATTGCATGTTTTTGGCCCCTTTATCAAATATAAGAAAGTTGTAATTTTGTGGATTGGTTTCTGTGTCCTCTATTCTGTACCATTGGTCTACCTGCCTGTTTTGGTACCAGTACCATGCTGTTTTTGTTACTATTGCTTTGTAGTACAGTTTGAACTCTGGTATCGCTATACCTCCAGATTCACACTTCCTGCTTAGAATTGCTTTTGCTATTCTGGGTCTTTTGTTTTTCCATATGAATTTCATGATTGCTTTATCTATTTCTACAAGAAATGCCGTTGGGATTTTGATTGGCATCGCATTAAACCTGTAGAGAACTTTGGGTAATATCGCCATTTTGATGATGTTAGTTCTGCCTATCCATGAACAGGGTACATTTTTCCATCTTCCAAGATCTTCTTCTATCTCTCTCTTTAGGGTTCTGTAGTTTTCATTGTATAAATCTTTCACCTCTTTTGTTAGGTTGATTCCCAAGTATCTTATTTTCTTTGAGGATATTGTGAATGGAGTGGTTTTCCTCATTTCCATTTCATAAGTTTTGTTGCTGATATACAGGAATGCCTTTGATTTATGCGTGTTGATTTTATATCCTGCCACTTTGCTGAATTCATTTATTAACTCTAGCAGTTTCTTTGTAGACCCTTTTGGGTCTGTTAAATATATTATCGTGTCATCCGCAAATAGTGATAATTTAAGTTCTTCTTTTCCTATTTTTATGCCTTTAATTTCTTTTGTCTGTCTAATTGCTCTGGCTAGTATTTCAAGAACTAAATTGAATAGAAGTGGTGATAGAGGGCATCCCTGTCTTGTTCCAGATTTTAGGGGGAATGCCTTCAGTTTTTCTACATTTAGGATGATGCTAGCCTGAGGTTTAGCATATATAGCTTTTACAATGTTGAGGTAAGTTCCTGTTATCCCTAATTTTTCTAGTGTTTATTTTGTATTTTGTCAATTTAACTGTAATACCTTGTCAGGAGGTTCTTTTTGGCCTTTTTTTTTGGGGGGGGGGGATTCTAAATGCCTCTTATGCCTGGATGTTTTGGTTTTTCCCAAAATTTAGAGAAGTTTCTGCTATTTTACTAATTAATCTGACTTAGTGAACTTTTCATTTCCAAGATTTCTGTTTGGTTCTTTTTCAAAGACTATCTCTTTAATGAATTGCTCTTTCATATCCTGCATTGTCTTCCTTAATTCCTCCTGCTGTTTATTGATCTCCTTTTGGAATTAATTGAGCTTTTTTATAATTATTCTTTTGAATTATTTGTCTAGCATTTCATCCACTTTGCTGCCTTTGGAATCAGTTTTTAGAGAGTTCTGAACTCTAGGGAGTGTTGTGTTTTTTTCATATTTCTTGTATTTCTTTGCACATCTATTTGGATGGATATCTCTTCCATTTGTATGTGAGGGTTCACTTAGTAAGTAGTCTTCTCTTGACATTATGCCCTGGAATATATGGTTGCTATGTAGTGTTGAATTTAATTCCAGTTTGACTTAATAGTGTAGTTTCCCTGTGGCTGATTAGAGGGTTTTGACATAATTCACAAGATATCCCATCCAGAAGGACCTGCTTTCTCAGTAGGTCTAGCAAGAGTGGGGCTTCTCTGGTAGTTCAGGCAAGTGTGGTCTGAAGGAGTAATATATAATTTGACAAAGTATGGAATAAATATATGCTTGAGGTTTTATGTGCTGTCCACAACCATTGGGTTATTTCTCTCTGCTGTTGCTATGGGGATTAATTTGCAGAAGTAGGACTTCAGGTTCCCCAAAGCTGTGTCTAGTTGGGGGTAGGTTGATAACTGGGACTTTTATTTCTCTTATTCTTTAAATTAAAATAGCTATAAATTTCAAGTGAGGCTAATTAAGTGAGAGCGGAACTCAGAACTTCCCAGTGAGGTTCAGTATCTCTGAGCTGGGATAAGAATATAGCTCACTGGCAGAGTACCCACCCAACATTCTTGAAGTGCTGGGCTTGATACCCAATACCACACAGAAAGAAGAAAAAAAAACAACAGCAACACCTTTAACAACAGCAAAATACTCAGATAAAAAATAAAAACAACAATGACACCACCACTGGGCATGGTGGTGCACACCTATAATCCAAAGGACTCAGAAGCTGAAGCAGGAGGATGGCAAGTTCAAGGCCAGCCTCAGAAACTTAGCAAGGCCCTCAGCAACTAACTTAGTGAGACCATATCTCAAAATAAAAAGGGCTATGGATATAGTTGAGTGGTAAAGTACCCCTCAGTTCAATCCCTGATAGCAAAAAATAAAAAATATGACAACACCAACAACAGAAGAGAAAGGGGCAAAAATTATACAGAGTAAGATAAAAGTTAAAAAGCAATTTAAAAAGGAAGAAAAAAGGAAATCATGAAAAAAAGGAAAAAGAAAAATTTGGAAATTAAAATGAAAAGAGAAAAGGGGGAAAGAGGGAAAAGGTTTAAAAAGGGTGGATAAAGAAAAGAAACTATATATACACACAAAAGAACAGTAACAAAAATATTAATAAAAATTTCCTCTCTTGAGGTGCTCAATTGTGCATGTAAGACTGGATGATAATAACCTATGCTGATCAGAGCTTCTGAGTGCCCTTTGGAGAGAGCAAAAGGTTTTTTCACTTCTTTCCCTTGTGGTGTTTGCCATATGACCAGCAGGAATGGTTTGTGGTTGAATTCAGTTGGAATATCCCTTATCTTCCCTGCACACCAAATTAAGCAAGAGTGGAACTCAGAACTGCCCAGGAAAATATTTACTCCTGATTTATTTGGACTGTGCATTTGGAGACTGGGGCAGACATTGAAGTTGCAGAGTGTCAGGGACTCCAGCACCTTTTGTGTTGCACACTCCAAATACAGGGAGAGGCTGTGGAGTCTCAGCCATTTGTACTGGGGGAAGGAGAAAGTGGGCCCTGTACAATCCACTACCTTTGACTCTGGTATTCCAAGATAGTTCCTGAAGGAAATTGCAGGTGTGTGCCCGTACCCGCCCCCTCCCCACAATTCCTGCAGCTTGTTTTCTGAACTGCCAGTTTTAAAGAGGAGCCATCTTTAGTTCCCTAGGCGTGTCAATCCTGGTTCCCACCACAT
This sequence comes from Marmota monax, assembly GCF_021218885.2. Taxonomy (NCBI): domain Eukaryota; kingdom Metazoa; phylum Chordata; class Mammalia; order Rodentia; family Sciuridae; genus Marmota; species Marmota monax. Next base: position 23,960,503 of record NW_026695215.1, on the reverse strand, counting down.
GGAATTATTATTACTGAATTTTTATTCAGTTTGTGGCCAAACTGAATCTCAAGACATTTGCTTCCTGAACCAGCCCAGCAATATTTCTGGAGACCAAGAGTCAGAAAAATGCAGGGGCCTTTGACTTTAGAGGAGTAAACTGAGATAAGACTTATCAAGATGGCTTCATGGTATAGCACCTTGAGAATACACTGGGAAGTGTAGAGAACTTATTCATAACCAGTATTGATATGAAGATCCAAGTCTATTTTCTGTTTAGGCTGCATTTTCCTTCAAGGTGTCAAATCCTGCATTAGTGGTGCTCATGGGGACTCCTCCATCTTCTACTGCACTGCTGCTGCCATATTGCTCATGCCCTCTGTTCCACTATCCAAATCTCTGCCTGTCCATTATTGAACTTCAGTATTCTCTCACTATCACCTTCCTAGATATCCAGTTGCTCTCCAGTTCTTTTAATTGTATCTCATAGAAAATTGGGCAAGAGCTAGGTGCTCTAATTTGCCATCTTCCTGTCTCCTGTCAATCTAATTTCATTATTTTAAATACTGGCTTTTCTGTGTTTAATGGTAAAGGACTGTTCATAATTTCTATTTCTTCTTGTGTCAGTTTGGTAAATTGTATTTTTCAAACACTGCTTATTTAATCCAAATTGTCAAATTTATTGGCAGAAAACATGTTTATAATGCTGTCCTACTACTTTCTAGTATCTGTGGAGTCTACAGTGTTACATTCCCTTTTCCATTATTGTTATTATTGATCTGTTTTTTTCTTCTTGTTTTTTTTGAATTAGTCTTGCTAGAGGTCTAGTAAATTTCCTTGTCTTTACTGATTCTGTTTTTATTATGTTCGTTTCTATTTCATTCATTTCTTCTCTTCTTAAAAATTTAAATTCTTTGCTGTGATTTGCTAGTCTGTTTCTAGATTATCAAGTTTACTTAGATCATAGAATTTAAGCCCTTTTCTCTGCTAATATATGCATTAAATACTTTCAGGTTTGTTGTAAGTACTTTCCTTTGCTGCATTCAATGACTGTTGATATTTTATAACTTCATTAGCATTCAGTTAAGAATATTTTCTGATTTCTTTTGTGATTCTTAACAAGGATTATTTAGGGCTGGGAATGTGGCTCAAGCAGTAGTGCGCTCGCCTGGCATGCGTGCGGCCCGGGTTCGATCCTCAGCACCACATACAAACAAAGATGTTGTGTCCGCCGATAACTAAAAAATAAAATATTAAAAAAAAACAAGGATTATTTAAATGTATATTCCCTAATTTATAAGTTGGAGATTTTACAGTCCCCACATCCCCACATTCTATTTTTCCATTATGCATGTCTAGCTTAATTTTACTGTAGTTGGAGTATATATTCACAAGATTTTGATCCTTGAAATCTGTTGAGGCTTGTTTTATGACCCCATGGTGTACTCAGTTTTGGCAAAATGTTTAATGTGTCCCTGAATTTAAATTTTGTTACTGTAGGGTGCATTTATGCCAATTTGTTAATTTTGGTAATTGTGTTGTATAGATTTTTTTCTATGCTTACTTATTTTTATTTCTGCTTGTTCCATCAGCTATTGAAAACGTGTGTGATTATGAATCACAATGATTGATAATTTATTTTTCCGTTTAATTCTATGAGTTGTTGCTACACAATAAAAACACAGAATGTTAATGGGTATATACAAATTAAAATTGTTATATGTTCCTAATGGTATGATTTTTTTATCAGTCGATTATCTTAATCTTAGTAGTGGTTCTTGCCTTAACTTCTACTTTGTCTGTGCAGTATAGCTATACTAATAATATTTTTTACATGATGTATCTTTTTCTATCAACCTTCTGTGTTCTTGTATTCAAGGTTTATTTTGTGAACAGTGTCTACTTTTTTTAAAAATCCAGTCTGATAAGCTTAGTCTTTTCGAATGGAAAATATTTTATGTTAATATATTTATACTTTTATTTTTATTTTCATTTTATTATTGTTTTATATATGTCCCACTTGTTTTTGTGTTTATTTTTCTTTCCTTTTCTTCCTTTCTTTTGGCTTAAATTTTTTGAAATTTGATTTTTTTCATCTAGTAACTTATTATAGTCTGTTATATATACATATTAATGTATATATAAAAACAAAAATATTGTTTTCTTTTAATTATAACCCTAAGAAATATTACTTGCATCCTTGACTTATTGCTGTCCAGTTAAAGAAAAAATTATTATTTTAAACACTTTTTCAATAATTCAAGATCCTTAAAGTACTTTAATTTTCTTTTTTATACTCTTGTCCTTTGCATTATTTTTGTTATAAATTTTTATTCTGTATAATTTTTAAATCTCACTAGCTATAGTTAATATTATTTTGTAGATTTAATACCCATTTATACATATTCACAGAATTAGTCTTTTGGTTCTTCTTTATTTCCTCTTGCATTGCTGGTTTCTGTCTGGGATAATTTTTCTTTAACGTAAGTATTCCCTCTAAGGACTTTTTAATACTTTCCTGCTGGCAGTGAACTATCTATTTTCACTTGTCTAAAAATGGCATTCTTTCATCTTTATCTGAAGGAAAAATTTTTTCTGGCTATAAAAAAATCTAAGTGTATTCTAACATGTCACATACAATTTAATAGTATTATGGATGAATGCAACATTTATTGAGCTTCAAATAATTTTCTTTACTTTTATGTTTACATTGATCTTGGTGCTCTAAGTCAATGTTTTGTATTTCTCCTAGCATTCCTCTTCTTTCTAGTTAAAATAATACAGAATTTGGGAAGAAAAAATGCCTTATTTTGAGAGTCAAGTTTTAAATTTACCACCTGTATGAACTTGGTCAAGTCATTTAACTTTTCTGAGGCAATTTCCTTATCTATAAAATAAGAAAAATTTTATATTAGCTCTATTTCACTGGGCAGTTTTGAATTTCCATTCAGAAGTAAATGAAAGTGCTTTGTAAAGTGCACCAGTTAGTGAAAAAAATAGTGTTATTATTTTTATTTTGGGGGACAAAAACATTATCAATGTATGTATCCAGAATTCTCTTATACATGTACATATTTTATGAGCAAACACAAATTATTGTAGTCATGTATATATTTGTATATATTAGATACAGTATTTAAAATTGCATAAAATGCAACTTTATATAAGGTTAATCATACATTTATTTCTAATCTTTCAATAAAATAACAGGAAAAGAGAAACCCAGCCAGGTACATAATTTCTAATGCCTATAAGATAAAAATAACCCATTATTTAGGAGAAGTACACTATTTCTTTTCTTTTTGTACCAGGGTTGAGCCCAAGCACACTTAACCACTGAGCCACATTCCCAGTCCTTTTTTATATTTTATTTAGAGACAGGGTTTCACTGAGTTGCTTACGGCCTCGATAAGTTGCTGAGGCTAACTTTGAATTACAGCTTTGCGCCACCACACCCAGCTCAGTTATCTCTTTATACTAAATTCAGGAATGAATTTACCCCTTAGTTTTCTTCATGATGGAGAGCTATTGAAAAGATTTTTCTGCTGGTTTAGAGGATGCTGATTTGTATGGCTAATCCAAATCAGTGTTGGATTGATCTAGAATTTTAATATTATCTCATACTCCCCAAGGGAGAATTATACATTTTAATGTGAGCTGCAAGAAACTACTCTCCTACCATACTTGCAAATGGATTATGTTCAGGAAACTAATAAGGAATGCTAGTTTCCTTATCAAAATGCATGGATACACAGGAAAGGGAAGGTTAGGCTTATAAATTAAAATTTTATTTTGCATGCATAGCATTAACAAGACTGCCTTAGGAAGATAATATTTAGCTTTATTTTATTTTTCCTGCACAGAATCTAATTCAAAAAATTTTTAATACATCAACCAAATTTGTGCAGGCACTTGCTAACTGTCAGTATGTTTATTCTCCTTTTGAAAAAGCACTCATTCAGACTTACTGTTGTCCTTTATTTTTGTGCTTTTTAAAAATTTCTTTTTCTTTCTTTCTTCTTTTTTTTGATGGTGGGGGAACTTTATTTAGATAGTAAAATAATACTTTGAAATTGCAATTTTTAAACAAACAACGGAAATGTATGTTAGTACTTCACAGCCAGTGCCCCAATACCTCTGAAGTTATATGATGATGAGCACATGTAAAATAGGGCAGAAATTCCTTATTTAAATTCTTTTTATCTTCAGGTCACTGGCATGTATTTTATATGAGATGTGTTGTATGGATCACGCATTCACTGGCTCCAATTTCCTGTCTATTGTTTTAAAAATTGTTGAGGGTGATACACCCTCCCTCCCTGAGAGATATCCAAGAGAACTAAACACCATCATGGAAAGGTATGGAAAGAAATCTATTGTCAAAAAATATTATTTTGTTTAAATGAACTTATTCTTTAGCTTACTTGAAAAATAATTTTCTTTTTGAACATTACAGCATGTTGAACAAGAATCCTTCATTGAGACCATCTGCTCTAGAAATTTTAAAAAATCCTTACATTGCTGAACAGCTACAGGTATTTAAAATGAAAGGGATACTGGGAAACAGGTATTAGCATTTATATACACATTCTGTGACTTGAAAATATACTGTGGAAGTAAGATGCATTAAGAAACAAAGGAGGAACAAGATTAAAAAGAAGGTAGTCAGGACAATCTGTTTGCAACTGTACATCAACACTAGTTCCCAGATGTGCCCAGAAATGGGATGTTGGGGCTTTCAATTTATGCCTAATCTCAACATCTACTCTATGGCTCTTATACTGACAGTTGTTACCTCAACACATTGGAATTATATCCCTACTAGGACAAGAATGCACCAATAATGATGTTAGTCTGGGATTTTCTTTGAGCATTTATTATTCCACTCCTTTATTATATGTAACTCACTAACACTTTTTATTTATTGAGCTCATTTTGTTTTCCTGTGGTTTAGAAAATTTGATATAGTAGATCTGCCTATGGTAGTAAGAAAGAAGCAAATGGTTTCTTCCCTGAGGGCTTTTTTTCTTTTTTTAGCTTCTCTGGCTTTTGCAATACTAACCCCTCAGGCAGGTTTCTTCTGATTTCATGAAAAGATTTAATAGGAACCACAAGAGTTGTCCACTTTCCAAAATGTGCATATCTTTTCAGTCAGTGGACCGAGTTATAAATCCAGAGGAATCAAAGGTGGTGATGATGTATACTCATTCTTGAGTGCCAGGCACTGTGCTGACACTGGGGGGAGGCTAAAATGAAAGGAATGGGTATTGTTCCTGATCTTTTGAAGCATGACTGCTAGTGAGAGAACCCAGTGACCAAGGAAAAGTAGACAAATAAATGATCACAAGCAAAAAAATTAGGAAGAAAGTGAACAGGATTCTACAAAAAGTAACAGGTGGGGAGGGGCTTTGGTAGTCAAAGAAGGGGTTGGTACCATTTCAACACCAGTGAGCACAGGAGAAGGAGCCAGAATGTAAGGAACAATTTGAATCATAGGGAACAGCTAGTACAAAAGCCAGCCCTAAATTAAGTTGTGCTCATGGAAGGTGGACATAGAGAAGAAGGTTCTTACACAAACACATACTCCCAGAGGAAGCTAAGGAAAACATGGAGAGGAAGTCTTAAGGACCTGGGCACCTCCAATTCTCCCTATGTGCCAAGCATATTGGGCTCTGGGTAGTCCTCTATCAAAGGGAAATTAGTGCCAGCTAAAAGGGCCATCAATGTACAAAGAAACAAAAAGGATCTCAGGGAATCTGCCAAGACTAGGGTCAAGCAAGTGAGATACCTACCCAAGAGCAAACTTAAAGGGGACACCAAAAACTCAGTCAAGATAAATCATATATGTTTATGCAATAATCTAAAATCCAAAATAATACTAATTATCCCTGGTGAAGAATATTTAAAGTTTAAACAACAGATTCAGCAGAACCAGGATTAGGGCAAAGCAAGGAAGTAGAGTTGGGCAAGTTCAGTATTGGATCATGTCTTTATTTAAATATTTGATATTGTATTCTTCATAGCTTTTTGGACTTATTTTTTTTCTTTTTAAAATTTATTTCTTACATATATAACAATAGTGGGGTGCATTACATTCATAATTATCCATTCATAGCACAATTTTTTGTAATTCTGTATATAAAGTATGTTCACACCAAATTATGGCATTATACATGAGCTCTCTTATTTTTTTGCATAAAATTCTTAATACACCTTTATACCACCATTTATCATATCTCTGTTTGTATATAAGGACTTAATTTTGATTTTAAAAATAATATTGTATTTAAGTATTATTTCTCTTGGTCACAGAGTTTTTTGGTACCCACTTAGATTTTGTACCTAAAGTGAGTGCCTCATTTGCTAAATCCTAGTTCTAGCCTGAGGAATGTAGATTTGTCCATTCCAGGCTGGGATTTGGAGAAAGTGAGTATTGTTGGAGCTGAGAGCAGGCCTGCTTATAGTGGGTAACAAGGAGTAAGAGAGCAAGTAGTACAAGGTGAAGTTGGAGAGGTAGGCAGGAGCCTGGCCCTGTAGGTCTTCTCACATAAGCTACCGTGTAATTTTATATAACCTTTATATAGAGAAAAATAGTTACTATGAACTTAGTTTTCAAGCTTCCTGCCAGAGTCAATAATACCCCAAATCAGAAAAGGTACCTAGTAGTTTTATGTCCTTTCATTCAATTCATTACTGAAGAGGAATCTAATTTAAGTTTACCAGGATTATTATTAATTTTTTTAGCACCTGATGTGTAGATATTCTGAAATAACTCTGGAAGACAAGAATTTGGATTGTCAGAAGGAGGCCGCCCGGATAATTAATGCCATGTAAGTAATTGCTTTGTTTTTCAAAAGCCCATCCAGCATAAACGTTAAATGCATTTGTCTTTAAAAATCTATTAGTGCTAAGCTGAATGCATGGAGCATTCTAGAATTCACTTAATCTTGCCAGGAAATTAAGGAGCTTCAGTAATGTAGCATTCCAAAGCTTTTTGCCCCAGGTGGTAGCAAATTGAAATCATAAAAGTTTAAACCACTGCACAGCTTACAGATCTGCAGGGTAGCTCCACAGCTGCCTTGTAAGTGTGTAGAGAAATTAATATCTCAAACATTTAGTAACATTTATGCTAATGAGCCTTCCATCATAAGCATAAGTGGCTTTCACACATTGTTTGTTTAATGTGAACTGGCAGAAGAATATGGGATTCTGGGACAATTGAAAATAAGCCAGATTTACTTCCTTAAAGTATGTATCTTCTTATATAAGATCTAGAAAAGTGTGTTTTCAGAGAATTATAATTATTTTCTGTCCTAACTTCTCTTTTTCCTCATTCAAATTTTTTTGTGCTATAACTTGCAGGAGTCTAGAATGCTATATTACTTCAGAATCACCATGTGTAACTGTGCATGCAGTGCACTGCACAACTCCTGGGACCACTACTTTTAAAGACTAAATCTATAATTTTGCCAAACAAACTATATTTAATATTATAAAGACACACAGAGCAGAGCAGTCCCTCTTCAGCAGTGTACAGGACAGTGGAGTGAGAACAGGGGACCTGGGGCTGGGGTTGTGGCTCAGTGGTAGAGCACTTACCTAGCACATGGGAGGCCCTGGGTTCCATCCATAGCACCATATAAAAATAAATAAATAAAATAAAGTTAAAAAAAAAGAGAATAGGGGCCCTAAATAGGTTGATCTACAAGGCCAGATAGCCAGCAATATTTCTCTCACACCTAGTCCTGTGGGTTTCCTAACTGCAGCATTGTGGTCTCCATCCTCACATGCAAACTAGGAGAAACTTATCCACCAAGGCATCCAGTCTTTGTGTGATGCATGATCTCTAGGTGAAGCACATTGTGCCTTAGGGGGCAAATTTTTAAGCATGCTTCTAATAACCTTGTTTTGTTGAATTTCTAGTTATTCTTTCAAGAAAGGTTGGAATTTCAAATTTTATTTTATTAACTGGAAATGTGAAAGTACTAGATATCTTATTTTTAAAATATTGAGCTAATTTTAGTTATTATTTTGCACTGCAGTTGTGAAACACTTTGCCTTACACTGTTTAGAATTAACACTATGCTAGAATCTAATTATTTGGAGGGCATTTCATGTTGTGAAATATTGATTTCAATTAGTCACTCTTATTTTCAAGATCTAAGACTATGTTTTAAGGAGATCTGTTTGGGTTTAGAAAATTGGGTATATATATGCCTGAAGGATTGAACTTTGCTTGGTGACTCTGTTTGGATGATATTACAGAGGAATGAGAACTGCTACAAAACTCATTACAATTCTCTTAGTGGTTCTTAAGGAAGGAGTGGATTATAAAAGGTGTTCTTTGATATTGATCCATAACCAAGTCAGGAACAGAAGCAATTATCATTGGGAAAGTGGTTGTAGGCCTTTCAATAGTAGATTAATGTGAACACATTCCTTTTATTGAAGAAAAAGATTCTTAATTAATAATATTATCTAACATTTTGTGGGTTAATGACCATATCCTCAGCTCGGTATCTAATAGAATCCATTTACATGAACTCATTTAAAGGCAGGAAAACCCTATGAAGTAGGTAGTACTTTTTTTATAGTCATGGGTTAAGTAACTTGCCCAAGAATACATAAAATGTAAGCTGGGAGGTTATGATATGAACCCATATTTAGTTGTTAACCTGTGTGATCAAGCACTCATATAAGTCATACTCAGCAACATACACCTATTGTGATACCATCATAAATACTTGCGCATACATTGTCTCATGATACTTACTATAGCCCATTCTTTACAGATGAGAACATTGAGGTTCAATTTCTCATTCAAGTCTATTGAGCTAATGAGTGGTAGAGGTGGGATTCAAATCCTGCTTAACTCCAAATATTGTATACCTATCCACATGGCTGAATTACTCTGACAGTCGTTTTGCTCCCTAATGACCACAATTCTAATTTGTCTTACCATTGTGAAAACTAGTTATAGGCAATGAAATGAGCAGAAATTTGGAAAGTATATAATTTTCTTTTAAACAAAAATCTAATTTGAAAGATATTGTCAATTAACTACAGTCCTGATTGGCTCATTGCCTATCCAAAGATTATTAGTTTTTGCCTGGCCTGTCTTGAGATGCTTTTGCTTTCTCGGTAGTGTAATTATACTTCTGTAAAAGATTTGTTTAATTTTTCTGAGCATGTTAGCATGTGGGGAATCTTTATGATTTATAGGCAAAAAAAGATACACCTGCAGACTCTTCGGGAACTATCTGAAGTGCAGAAAATGACACCTAGAGAAAGGATGCGGCTGAGGAAGCTCCAGGCAGCTGATGAAAAAGCCAGGAAGCTAAAGTAAGCTGCCTTTCCTTTCGTACTGTATGCCTCCTGTGCTGCTCCCAGGGGCTATGAAGGAATTCACTGAAGAGAAGACAAAAAAAAAAAAAAAAAAAAACAAATCAAGAAACCAAAATGCATATGGTTATATATTTATTTGTTTATTCATTTACTCATTCAGTCAAAAGATGATTGAGTCTTAGAGTGGATGCCAGGTACAATTTATATTAGGCTTTCAGTGTTGAGTATAGAGAAAGATTGAAAATCAGGGAGTGCATTAGTGATGAAAATAGGGTTAGTCTCTTGAGTGAAACTTCATTGGTGCTGACATCTTCTATACATACTCAAGCAACAGACCAAAAAGAAGCCTTTATTATTTTAATCTCATTCCCTAGGTGCTTGTTGTGTTTCTTCTACCAGGAGACCTAGCTGATCTACAGGGATAAGAGGTTTTGCTGGCAGAAAATTTTTAGCTTGGAAGACAGTAAAATGCAGTCAGTTCTGGTCTGTTAAAAGAAGCATTTAGAAGTATCTTTTTATGAAAAAGTATAATTTCAAGCATCGGGAAGGGGGTGGAAAACTTGTAAAGTTATTATGGAAAGAAGTATGGAGTTTCCCTAAAAATTTGAACATAGAACTTCTGAAAGATCTCACAGACCTGCTTCTGAGTTTATATTCAAAGGAAATGAAATCAAATATTGAACAGATCTGCATTCCCATGCTCACTGCAGCATTATTCACAGTAGCCCAAAGATGGAATCAAAGAGAAATGTGGACTGTACATACAACAGGATTCTCTTTAGCTTTTAAAAAGAAGGAAATCACATCAACTGCACCAGCATGGATGAATCTGGAGGACATTAGGCTAAGTGAAATAAGCCATCCATAGAAAGACAAATATTCATGATCATGATCTCACATATATATGAAATCTGAAAATATGGAACTAGTGAAGGTGGAAAATGAAATGGTGATTAACAGGGTCAGGGGCATGGATGAGGAGATTTAGACAAAGGTACAAAGTTGCAGTTAGCCAGGAAGAATTAGTTCTAGAGAGCTATTGTTCATCGTAATGACTAATTAAGACATTGTAGATTTGAAAATTACTCAGTAATAGACCTTAAATGTTCTCACCACAAAAAAGTATGTGAAGTGATGTATATGTTAATTAACTTGTTCTAATCATTTTAACAATATATACATATATCAAAACATCATAATGTATACTATAAATATAAACTATTTTATCTGTCAATTAAATCTTATTAAAACTGAAGAAAGATGTATGTATGAAGAGTGGAATATCAAAGAGCCCCGGACTCTCAATTTCTCAAATGCTTTTTTTCAGTTGCAAGGTTTGCCAATTCTCTAATTTTTCTTCTTTCTTCCTTCGCTTACTCTTTGGTAACTTAGAAATCCCAACCAAGGACTAGAGGGATAGATAAGTTCCAAATAGCAGATCTGCTTACTTTGTGATCATGTTTACAAAACAAACCTGAAACATGATTTAGAGATATCCTTGTACTCTGAATGAATATCATGATGAACCAAATAAGAATCTATCAGACTCTATTTTCCTTAACACATGCTTTCTTTAATATATGTGGAGAAAGATTTGCATCAAAGTGCAGTGATGTGCTGGTAAACATTTAACAGACAGCTCTGGATTTAGAGTTAGCTGACTTGCTTGCTGATTTCTGTGTTGTAAATACTCCCACCATGGCCAATTTCGGCTACCAATGTGATGTTACTGAATGTTTAGTTAGGAAGATAATGTACACAGTGTGTTCTAGGGAGCCAATACTAGTTTGTTTTTGTAAATCACTATAGCACTGAGTGTGGGTTTTACTTGGAAAATATATTCACATAAATTCCTTGAGCCATTCCATCAACTCATAGTCTCAAATTTGTTTATAATGTTAGTATCTCCATTGTACCATGATTCAGATCATTGATTGTGGATAAAAGAAAAATTTATACTCTGATAGAAATGGATTAAAATGGCAGATTTAATAATTTATCTGCATATTACAATTATTCAGATTAAAACTATTTTATAGATCAATGGAAGTCATAAATCTTTCAAATGATGCACTAATATTTTCACATTTAAAGTGATAGTGTTTACATAAAATTTGATCTTTATTTTATGAATGAATTGTATTGTAATTTTGATCTTTGTTTCTAGAATAAAAGGGAACATGTGTTTTTAGTAAGAAAATGACTCTAATGTCAGAAAGGTGAAATGTATCCATTTTATAGACAAGAAAATTTAACTAGAAGGATGTTCAGTGACTTGTAGAAAATATCTAAGTATAGATTAACACACAAGTTATCATAAGAACTTAAATCTTTCTTCTAGTAGCAGATTTATTATAATCAATTCTCCTAGTTGGAAACAAATAAAGAAAACAAAGGAAATAAAATTTTTCTACAGAAGAAAATTTTCTTCCACAGTGATGCCTATATATTTTTCATAAATTCTTTGATATGTAGTATTTCTTTTTTTCCTGGCTTGTGTGTTGGTTCACCCTGAAAACATTTTTCATGGTGTTAGTATATGTCAGACACTGTGGAAACCCCCATCATCATATTCAGGATGCACAGGGAGGAATTGTCTTCTCCTTCTGCTGCATTTGAGAATTCCTAAGAATTAATAAGGAACCAGAGTATCCCTGTGTGTGATTTAAAAGAGAACTAAAGTTTAAAAGTGTTATGCACAGCATACTACTTCCCAAGCGAGAGACAGATGACCTGGCTTCCCATCAGCCTAATCTGCCCATGATCCCTGAACAGGGATCATACATATCTGTAGATAAGACATAGTTTTAGAAATTTGAGTTACTTTTGTATGTTCACTTTAAATTTGCAGAAAAATTGTGGAAGACAAGTATGAAGAGAATAACAAGCGGATGCAAGAATTGAGATCTCGGAACTTTCAGCAGCTGAGTACAAATGTGCTTCATGTAAGTATCTCTTAAATTTTACATAAGACTCTTTCTTGCTTCAGATTATACATACTCATATAGGTAGTTGTATAGGAAAAGGGACAGGTTAGAAAATAAAAGTACTATGACCAAGTTTCTAATTCCAGGGAGGATTCTAGAATGTAGGCCATCAATTGGAAAAAACACTAACTCAAAGATCCACAGAGGTGGATCAGGTGATGTATCCAACACATTTATTGAGTGCCTACTATGTAGTTTATAAAGGATTGGCACTGAATACACAGTTGATGAGTTAAATAACTAGATCTTAGAACACATATGTGTATTTCTAATTTTTTTTTTACTGAAACAACTGTTGTCAAATATGACTTTTATTATGCATTTTCTTTATATGTGTGTCTTTATGAATGTATATGTCTATTCACACACACAATCATTCACACAGAGAGACACATACTTCAAGCCGTGGAAAATTCTCAGGATTTTGTTAGGTTTAAATAATCTATATATTAATTTGTGGACTACTGATATCTATATCATGCTGAAAATTCCCATAGAGGTGGATAAATGTCTACTCAAGTCTTCATTTCCATCCTCCATTCATCTCGTATGTTCAGATGTGAGCTGGTTACTGTGTTGCTGCACACTCAAAGCCTTCAGGAGTCAGGAGGAGTATAAACAGTGCAGCAGGGTAGATATGAGGGAATGGCGAGTGGTTTGAACTTTGGAGAACTAGAAATAACATTGTCATAAAGGTATTAGGTTCATTTAAAACTCAATGCACATTAAACCAATGTTTGTGGACAGCCAGTTGGAATATCCATCTATAGTTCTACTTTACCTTCTCCTTTAGTTTTGGAATTTTAGAAATGTAACAGCTTCTTTAGTTTAAATGACATAAGTTTGAGACCATTCATCCACCTGGAATTAGGAAAGCAGGTCAAACTTTATTCTCTATCTTCACTGGTTACGGATGAAGTTTTATCTAGTTTTAAAAATTTGTTGTTTTGTTTATATGTAAATGAGGAACACATCTCAGTTCTTTTTTAAATCTTTTCTCTATCTCTTTTTTTTTTTAATCTTTTCTTTTTTTGGAACTGGGAATCAAACCCAGGGCTTTGTGAATGATGTTGTAGATGTCTTACCTCTTTAGTTCATTGACCTTTCTTATTTTTATTCTTTCCCTTTTTATTGTCTCTCTCCCACTTATATCATGTGTATTGTGTTAATAACTTCATTCAAACTCTGAAGAACCACCATAGCTATATGATAACGAATAGGGTTGTAGGTTTACATGACATGGATCCCAAATTCATATCCTCTATATTCCAAATCTTTGAATAGCAAATGCCATTTTCACTAATGGTTGAAAATATCTCCACAGGCCTTGGGGTAGGCTCTGATGCTCAAGGTAGTCTTTATGAGGTCATATTTGGTTACTCAACATCAACACTAACTCATAGCTCTCCTGGTAAAAGCAATTTGGGTTGGAGATATTTCTCATTCATTCAGTGGAAATTCCTGTATGTGAAAGAGATTCTTACCTTTCGCAGGAAGAACCAACCTCCCCTAGAGGCTGTGGGGAGAATCCTTTGAACCCTGAGGATGCTAATTCTGTAGTAGTATAGTATCAGAGGCCTCAAACCAAGGGACATTCAAACCTTAGCAGAGCTCACTCTCAGCTAGGAAGGGCCTAGGAACACTTGTTTTCTGCCCTTCTGAGGAGGAGAGATGCTAGTGAACTACCTTTATCAAATATTTAGGGGTACTAGATGCTTTAGAGTTCTGAAAATCCAAAATTGGGCCAAATAGGGGGCAAAACTTCCTCTGAGCTCACAATCTCCTTCTGTTTACTGGACCAATTAGCAGATACTGTGGAAATGCTGGACATACATGCTCAATCCCACTCTGCTTCTTCACCCATCTGGTACCTCTGTTAAGTAAAGCCAGCTATGGGATCTTTTTGCAGGTCCCAAAGACTTGGGAGATGAGGTTACAGACCCTAGTTAGTGGAGAAATTGTTGGCTGAAATGACACAGGGTTCAGCAGCAGGGTTAGATTCCTATTTGATGCCACCATAATGTGGAATGATCCAAGCCCTCTGAAAACCTAGCACCTTTCCTCAGCTCCCCAGATTTTATGGGCTTTGCAAGGAAAACCTGTGGATGTGGATCTTTTTCCCTGATTCTGAGACTGAGAACTGCACGTTTTCATAGATCCAAACAAGGAGGACTGGCAGGATCATAAGGATTCAGTTTGTTAATGTGCGTAAACTATTTGTTCTGGACAGAAACTGGGATGCTTTTTTCTGGAATTCTCAGGGACCCTTGATTCTAAGAGACTTTCCCCCTAAGACTGGAAATTGAGAACTATTATTTAGTTGCATTTTGTTTTATGAACCTAATGACTTTATTTTTGAAGTTACTATATGGCAAATAAAAGTGTATTTTCAAGTATGATCTTAAGTGTTATTATCCAATAAGTTAACTTTTTGCTTTCCTTCTTTGACCCCTCAAGATAATCATTTTGTGTTCTTTTTTTCTGATATAAATATTATCATCATTATAACTATGTTGTATGGTATCCGGTCTTCCCATCCCCCTATATATCAGGGTGTCTTGAAGTCTAAAGATAACTCTGAGACCATATGGCAGGCAGAATCTCAGGAGATTTTGTTATCCATATGTTATCCCACAGAACATGGGAGCTAGGCAAAACATCCAGAGATTGGAACAACTGAGAAAAAAAGAAGATTTTATAAAAATCATAATTTCCTCAGTGAATTCCCAATTCCATCCTCTGTCTATCAGCAATGAGCAAACGGAAAAGGTAGGGAAGTGCCCAGTGTTGCCCTGGCCAGAGATTTTAGTTCATTCTTTGATCTTCCAAGGTTTAATGCTATCAGCATCTCTAGGCCTGAGCTTTCCAGAAGCATGTGCCCTAGTTTATATATTGATGGGAGCAGAAAATGCTCCAGTCTGTGAGAGTCTTATATGTGAGAGTCTTAAATCTACTCTCCTCACAGATTATGTCCTTTTCCCAGCTGGTTCAGCCCTGCATGGTTGCTCAGATCTCCCAAGCTCCCTGCTCCCTTTTGTGCTATTGTAACAGCCATTTCCCTCTGGCCTATTGTTAGCTTCCCATCTTCTCTCTTCCAAAACTTCACCTCCTCTTCTGGAAAACCTTCTGATCTTTGATCTCCACAATCAACTGGCTCTTGCTCAAATTTCTATGGCTTATAGTAACATTTCTCAGAATTCAAAATGTATCTGGGAGGCCTATGGATCTTGTTAAAATGTAGGTTCTGATTTATTTGTTCTGGGGTTGGGGGTGGCTGGAATATTGCATTTCTAACAAGCACTCTGCCCATTCCAAGGCTGCTGGCCCAAGACCATACTCTGATTAATTATTGAAAATAGGGCTCCTGAAAGCAGCAGTTCACCTCCAGATGAAGGAAGACCTGGAAAAACCTCCAATGAACAGATCTTCTTATAATCTCTTTAGGAAAAAAATCACTTAATGGGAACAGAAGAAAAGGAGAAGCAAATGGAGAGAAGACTTTCTTGTTCACCCCAGCAGGAGGATGGAGAGAGACAGCCAGGCAAGGAAGAGGCAAGTTTAATCACATCCACAGGCAAAAGAGTGAGATGGGTTTAATGATATTCACTGAACAAAGAGGAAGAAAACCAAAGTCAAACATTTTGCAGAGGGACCTGAAGGTTGAACTGAGATAGATGAAATAAAGTATAAGAAAGAAAATGGATGAATCAGATGCAAGAGGCTAAAGAAAAATGTGATAAAGAAGAAGAGGAAAATGCTCCCTTCTTTGAATGCTTTTATTCCCCTGCCTCTACACATATTTACAACTTAAGTTCTTCCTAATCTCATTGGGGACTCTCTTCTCAATTCCTTTTTCCTTCTCTCTTGAATGGCTGAAGCAAGCCCCTTTTTTATTTCAGAAGCAGTCGTAGGAGAGAATCAGTTATGGGAGTGAATGGACTGATTGTTACATGTTATAAAAATTCTTTGAAGCATTTGAGAGAGTAACTTGCTTTGTTTTTCAGACCCTAACTGACAACATCTTTTACTTTGGCAGGCAGTTTCTGCTTGGTTGAATTTGAGCTATGAAATCTTGAAGCACAGTTGAATGTAGGTAGACTGATATTAGGCACCATTTCCTTAAAGAATGGTATCTTAAAAACAACTATGTACCATAATATAAAAGATAAGCCCCATTCATCTTTTTGGTATATATTTGCACTGGTGCCCAGGTTGAGTTTCTGTGAAAAGTGCATGTCAGAGCAGGTCTCCATCATGCATGGAATGGTAATGGGGATCAAAGATGAGATCAAGTCCTTCTATACTAAAAGAACAATTTTAACAACTCTGTTTGTTCTATTAAAAGAGGACCTTAGCAAATCAAAATCACTTGAGAGCCCAAGTACTTATTTTCAAATAAGTGCTAAAGCACATGTAAAATCACATTTCATGCAATTTCTACTCTTTGTTCTTGAAGTTCTCTATGTACCATCAGTGATCCTTTGAAATTTGGAATTCAGTTGTACTTCCTGAAATAATTAAGTATATAGTATAGAAAATGGACTTTTAAAAACCACTTTATGACCATATTTTCACAAATGCTACATCACAGTGTGGCATAGCTTCATTTTTACGTATTTATTTAATATTAGTTTAGGACTGGTAATGTGGGTCAGTGGTAGAGTGCTTGCCCGGCATGCAGAAGGCCCTGGGTTCATTTCCGAGCACAGCAAAATAGAAAACAAAAGACATAAGATTAATTTTTCCTTTTAATTTCCTTCTTAATAAGAAGACATTCTTGGAGTAGCTCTGCATCAAAGCCATTTATCAAGGAAAAGAGGCCAATTTACCATCCATTCTAGGTGACAAACACATACACACTCAAAACTGGGGGGGGAAAGGACAAGGTGATTTGTTGAAATACTTATTGATATGTTTATGAAGTTTACCTTTGTTTATTTGAAGTAAGAATTCTAAGTATTCTCTTAGATATTTTGCTTTTAAGAAATTAAAATTCATAGAATCATGGAGTTTTTAAAGCTAGACAAGAAGCTGGAAGTCATTCAAGCCAATGCTTTTTAATTTTGAGATGAAGAAAAATTCAGGACAGGAATGACAAAGGTGGAGTGCCCTGGGTGCAAAATAGAAAGCATCACTCCTAGCTGCCAGTGGAGCCTGCACTTGCCTGAACCTGAGTGTTAATTTTTTACTCTGGGCATCCTGCTTGACCTACTAGTCATGGACCTAAACCTGAGGGCTATGAAGTTCAAGTGTTTGCCCAAGGTCACCTGTCTCATTGATTCAGGACTATTTTTCTCCTAACCCAAGTTACTATCTTAAAGTTTGAAAAAGTTATTATGTTTAAGGGAGAGAATTTGGTAGGTTTTTGTTTCCAAATAATCTTTTAAACAAGAATATGATCTCATTTGTGGTAGTCCTATTTCTTTCTGTCAACTTCTGATGAATTATTAATTTCCTCCCATAAGGAATTAGATGAACCAGCTTCAGAGAACCTACCTGAGTCTCAGCCTACTCCTTCCCTGGACTTTGACTCGAGTAGAGAAGAGGCCATCACTGACCTTGAACATAATGGTATGTGTTTGCATCAGCTGTCATCAGAGTGCTTGGCTGCCTGCAGTGGGCCTTGCCAGCCTCTAAAAGAAGCTCTGATTGTATGTGACCACTCTCTATCAGCTTGCCAGCATTGGGCCATGACCAGGCTGAAAAACAGATTAACCAAGCATTTCTTTCCTCTCTATGTTCTTTGTAATAGTGAACACAGTTGGAAACTCACACCTGGTGGGGGACCGTCTCTGAATGGATTACATGCTATCATCATTGACCTGACTTTGAAACAGTGTAGGACTGACTCTGAAGTGCAGTTTCCCTCTCTTATAGATTGTTCCCCCAGCCCTTATAAATTTATATTAAAGAAATGAAACCATACTTTGTGTAAAATCAACTATTCAGATGGGCAAGAAATTGCTAGAAAATAAAATTGCTTAGAGCTGTTACCTAAATGGATGATATACATCATCGCTGAAAAGCATAGATTTTGGAGTAAAAAAGCTGGCCCTATCAGAGAGGCCCCTGGAAACTTATTCTTCCAGGTCTTAGTTTCTTTATTCATGAAACAAACAACATTTTCAGGGTTATTGTAAAGAACAAATGAGATGAGGCATATAAATACTTAGCACACATTAGGAGCTGAAGAAAGAGAAGCAGTTATGATAATTTGTGGGGAGTTTATGAATGTACAGGTTTTCTTAGTCTTGCTCACCACTCTCCCCAGTGCCTAGAATGACGTGCCAGAAACATGGAAATTCAATTTCTTGAATGAATGACCAATAAATGAATGAATAATATATTAGTCTAGACTTCTGGGAGGCAGATGCCAAGATAGAACTAAAATGCATGGTTATTTTTAGGGAAAATACCTGCATGAAAGGAAATAGGAAAGCAGCTGGGAGAGGTTAGGAGAACTGTCAGACACTGTCAGACTATGATTAAAGTCTTATTCTAACTAAAGAGAGAATGCTTGGTGGAAGTGTTCTCTTCTGCTATGAGCCAAAGTTAGCAAGGTATCACAAAGTCCTCCAGCAAAGCCATCCATTGGAGGCCAGCTGTACTGTGCTGTCTTCTTCGGAGAGGGCCTCTGAGAGAATGTGGAGGATTTCAAAAGCATAGCAGCTGGGTCGTGGGCCACTTGTACTCCCTATAGTTGGAAGTCTGCCAGGTCTTGGGCAGTAGGATAGTTTTGTTCGCAAATTGAGAATTAGGATAGTGAAGCTTGGATTGTTTGGTCATCTCAGCACACATTTGCACTTAAGATTCTCCGGATAGAGCTCTTAGAGGTTGAGCTACCTCCTTCAGCTGTATGGAGACTAGCACCTAAATACAGGGACTAACAAAGCTTTTAAATCAGTTTTTAACAGTAATGCTGCAAAAGCATTTTGAAACAGATATAATTGACAAATGAATATGTATATGAGATGGACTTGTGTTAGATCTTTCGTAGGTGTTTCTTTAATATATTGTTTGTTAGTTTCCCAGAGTGAAATTTGGAAGTATAGGAATATTCCATGGACCCTTCTTTCCAATAACAGAAAACTGAGAAAGTTAGGCCTGATAAGGGTGGCTTGTGTTGTGCTATAGGGAAGTGCCATTGTCCCAGGACAGTATATTGAATTGAGTGGTCTAGAACCAAGAATTTGGGCTCATCCTCCTGGCTTCAAGTAGGAAAAAGTACCTATCAATGCATTTCTGAGATGAGAAGCCTAAGACACTAATCAGTTTTCAAAGGACCATTAGAACACCTGCTTTCTAATGCAGCCACACCCCTACCATTTCCCTCAAACTGATGAGTAGGAGCAATAGGTTTATGAGAAATAGTCAAGCATGTCAAGTGAATTGGACTTTCAAAAGGCAGAAAGTCTTTGTTGTGTGTCTGTATGCTAATTTTTGTGAAATGAAGTAGAAAAATTACTCCTAAGCTACCCCTGATTGCAGATTCCAGCCACTACTGGGAGACCTGAGCTGATGTCCTTACTTTTCATTCTGTGTTTTGTTATTGAGGTTTCATTATGGTAGACCACACATTGATTTACCAGGCAAACTGGAAATGGTCACATCTATTTCCTTGGCCACCTTATTTATGCTACAAGGAAACACTACTTAGATCACTGTAATATGCTGTAAGATAAACAAAATCCCAAACTTAAAACAAACAAAAAAATAGTTTTAGTTGGTCAGATGCCTTGTAAAATACTTTTAGCATATCCCATATGTTTTCTTCTCTGTAAATTCACATTTCTAAATACAAATTTTTCTTAAACATTAAGTTGAAAGAGAGACTTAGAATTGTGAAAATGCAACCTTTGGGTTTGACATCTCATTAGAATGGTGAGCAAATACAGGATGATTGTTGATCACACAGCTTCATTATGAACTTTTGAAACATGAGACTGATTAAGTGCCTAATTATTTTCCCAAGGCTCTTTGCTTTTTAGAAGATTTGGCACCAAACTTTCAGCACCAAGAGGACATTTTTGTTTATTTTATTTTACTTTTTTTCTAGCATGTGTATACAAAGTAAAATTACTCAGTCATTTTTTAAAAACTCCTTCACCAACTATTTAATCATTCTTTGATCTTGAGCTGGAAATTCCCCTTGGGATGTGTGGAGTTGTAGGAAAAGAAGGCAGGTCAAGACATTATTTATGTTTGATGTGCATTTAGTTGGCTATAGGTGATTTCATCTAGCCGAAGTTATGGTTACCAAAGTTATTATAATCAAATGAATAAGTAAAACCACAGTGTTAAATTATTTTAAAATAATTCCTTATATTTAATGCTGATTTATTTCTTGCAAATTAATTTTTTCAAAGTCTTTCCTTGCACTCTTGCCTTATCTTCAGTAGCTCATAACTGACTTGCTCAAGTATTTCTTGCAAAGTTGATATAGTCTGAGACTCATGAGCTTGGATCTGCCCAGGACATAATCCCTTAGCCCAGCCTATCCCTTAATCCCTTAACCCATACCTGAAAGGCATGAAGACTGCAGGCCTCACATGCCTGCCTACATCCTGACCAGCTACCACCTCTTAATTTCCCTTTTATCTATTTCTGGAGCAAGTCCTGAGCCTCCTCTTAGTACCTGGAGAAAACTCTGACCTCATGGGGGTTATACTTTGTTTGCCTGTAGGAAAGCCACATGCCTTTTTCAGTTGTGGGTATAGGGAAGAGAGAAATCCCCTCCTCTGTCCCTTAGTTCTTCTGTAGGCTTTTTGGGCAAAACTAGGAAACTAATTAATATAAAAGCTGATTAACAAGATTAAAGCATAAAGTTTTATTAATTTTACATGTACACAGGAATCTTTACAAGAGAGTAAAATCCAAATAAATGACCAAGGCATGATGTTTTTATACTTTTGGACAAAGAGCAATAAATTTGTGAAGAAATGATAGGACAAGTGGCTGTCTGGACTTGGATAGTAAATTCTAAGGATGTTACTATGCTGTGTATATGGGGGTGATGTAGAAGACAGTGGAAGGTAAGGGTTACCTCAAAGAGTTTATTTCCTCAGGTTCATTGCAGCCCCAATATCAGTCTCTGATGATCAAGGCTATTTTCCAGCCTTGGCACGTGAAGCAAATCCCTTCCAAAAGAATCTTTATGGCTTGTTGCATCTGGGGAAGGATAGTTCAAATGGCCCTTCTTGCAGTTTCAGTTACTCAAGTGATTTCAGCTTGATGTAACCAATATACCTATCTGGCATTATTTCTAGATGGCTTTTCTTTAACTCCTTCATGGACTACTCTGTGACTCAAACATTATTTCTTCTTTTTAAATGTCCAAGTATAAATAAAGTGATTTGAACTTAATCATGGTATTTTTTATTGTTTTAATTTTTTAAAAAGAAAACTTCTGCTGACTCAAGAAATGACATTTCTCTGCCTGGTCTAGATCCACCTCCACCCACCTGCATGGGACCCAGGCCCAGGATAGGCCTGGGTCTATCCCACCACCAGAAGACACCCTCCAGAGCACAGGACCGCCTCCTCTGACTAGTGGACCCCCGCCGAAGCTCTGGCCTGGTTCAGATGCTCCTACACTGACCTGCGCAGGACCCAGGCCCAGGGTAGGCCTGGGTCTGCCACACACACACACCCACAGCCAGCCTCAGGCCAGGCCTAACCCACTTCCATCTTGGGACTCTGCAAACATTCCCACAGCCTTCTCCACACAGTAGCCTTTACCTTTTGCTAACAGACAGGGCCTAGAAGCAGCTGAATCTTGGAGCAGGCATCCCAAAGGGAGTGTAAGGTCCACCCTTTCAGCCCCATCACTGAAAGACCTGCATCCATCTTGGGGCACTTCCACTGCTATCTTGAGTTACCTCTGCTATTGCCACCACCACCTTTAGTTTCACTAGCACACATTGAGCACAGCCTCAGGGTCTGGAAGCCCAACATCAAGGTGAGGTACAAGTAATAACAGAGCCCATGGACAGTGAAGTTGATGAAATATCAGAGAAGGAGTTCAGAATAAACGTAATTAAAATGATCTGTGAATTAAAGGGTGACCTAAATGAACAAAAACAGGCAACAATTGATCACTCCAACAAAGATATAAGAGCAAATATAGGTAGCAAAAGACTATTTCAAGAAACAGAGACTCTGAAAAAAAAATCAGAAATTCTTGAAATGAAGGAAACAATAAACCAAATAAAAAACTCAATAGAACGCATAACCAACAGACTAGATCACTTGGAAGAAAGAACATCAGATAATGAAGACAAAGTATACAATCAGGAAAATAAAGTTGACCACACAGTGAAGATCGTAAGAAACCAAGAATAGAACATCCAAGAATTATGGAATAGAATAAAAAGACCAAATCTAAGAGTTATTGAGATAGAGGAAAGCACAGAGTTTTAAATCAAAGGAATTCACAATTCTTCATTCAGAAAATTTCCCAAGTATGAAGAATGAATTGAAAAATCAAATTCAAGAGGCTTACAAAACGTCAAATGTACAAAATTACAACAGATCTACACCAAGGCACATTATAAGGAAAATGCCTAGCATACAGAATAAGGATAGAATCTTAAAGGCCACAAGAGAGGAATCAGATCACATATAGAGGGAGGCCAATTCATATATCAGCAGATTTTTTAACCCAGACCCTCAAAGCCAGGAGATCATAGAATAACATATATACCAAGTTCTGAAAGAAAATGGATGCCAACCAAGATTCTTATATTTAGCAAAATAAGCTTTAGATTTGATGATGAAATAAAAACCTTCCATAATAAACAAAAGTTAAGAGAATTTACAACTAGAAAGCCTGCACTACAGATATCCTTGGCAAAATATTCCATGAAGAGGAATTGAAAAACAAGAGTTAAGGGAGGTATTACACTAAAGGAAAAACTAATCAAAGGAGAAACCAAGTCAAGTTAAATACCAAAGATAAAATAACTGGGAATATAAATCATGTCTCAATAATAACCCTGAATATTTATGGCATAAACTCACCAATCAAAAGACGTAGACTGGCAGATTGGATTTTAAAAAACAGACCCAACAATATGCTGCCTCCAAGAGACTCATCTCATAGGAAAAGACATGCACAGACTCAAAAGGTTGAGAAAAATCATACCACTCACATGGACTGTGGAAGCAAGCAGGGGTTTCCATCTTCATATCAAATAAAGTAGACTTCAAGCTAAAGTTAATCAAAAGGGATAAAGAAGGACACCATATATGGCTCAAGGGAAACACACATCAATAAGACATAACAATTATAAATATATATGCCCCAAACAATGGAGCATCTATGTTCATCAAACAAACTCTTCTCAAGTTTAAGAGTCAAATAGACCACAACACAATAATTCTGGGTATCGTTAACATACCACTTTCACCACTGGATAGATCTTTCCAAAGAAAAAGTGAACAAAGAAAGTATAGAACTCATTAACACAATCAATAACTTAGACTTAACTGATGTATATAGAATATTTCATCCTTCAACAAGCAAATACACATTCTTCTCAGCAGCACATGGATCCTTCTCTAAAATAGACCATAATATTATGCCACAAAGCAACTCTTAGCAAATACAGAAAAGTAGAGATACTACTCTGCATTCTATCAGATCATAATGGAATAAAACTAGAAAACAATGATAAAATAAAAAAATAAAAGCTTCTCCAACACCTGAAGACTAAATAATATGCTACTGGATGAAAAATGGGTTGCAAAAGATATAAAGGAGGAGATTAAAAAATTCTTAGAGGTAAATGAAAACATTGATATAACTCAGGGGAACTATAGAAATCTCTGGGACACTATGAAGGCAGTAATAACAGGAAAGTACATTGCGGGGCTGGGGTTGTGGCTCAGTGGTAGAGCACTTGCTTAGCACGTGTGAGGCCCTGGGTTCGATCCTCAGTACCACATTAAAAAAATAATAAAAAATAAAGGTATTGACGACTGCAACTAATATATATATATATATATATATATATATATATATATATATATGAAAGTACATTGCATGGATTTCATTTCTTAAAAGAAGAAAAAGTCAACAAATAAATGACCTAACATTACATCTCAAAGCCCTAGAAAAGAAGAACAAATAAACACCAAAAGCAATAGAAGACAGAAATAATTAAAATCAGCTGAAATGAATGAAATTGAAATAAAAGAAACAATTGAAAAAATTGACAAGATAAAAAGTTGGTTCTTTGAAAAAATAAAATTGACAAACTTTTAGCCATGCTAATGAAAAGGAGAGAGAAAATTCAAATTACTAACATTACATGATAAAAAAAAGGAAATAGCACAAAAGACACTACAGAAATACAGAAGATAATTAGAAATTATTTTTGAAAACTTGTACTCTAATGAAATAGAAACTATCAAAGGCATAAAAAAAATTCTAGAGTCATATGATTTGTCCATACAGAATCAGGATGATGTACACTATGTAAACATCAATTTCAAGAGATGAAATAGAAGATGGCATCAGAAGCCTACCAACCAAGAAAAGCCCAGGACTAGATGGATACACACCTGAGTTCTACAAGACCTTTAATGAAGAACTAATACCAATACTCCTCAAATTATTTTGTGAAATAGAAAAAGAGGGAGCACTTTCAAACTCATTCTATGAGGCCAATATCACCCTGAATGCAAAGACCAGGCAAAGACACATCAAAGAAAGAAAACTTCAGACCAATACCAATACCTCTAATGAACATAGATGCAAAAATTCTCCAAAAATTCTGACAAATTAAATACAAAAGCATATCAAAAAGATAGTGCACCATGATCAAGTGGGGTTCATCCCAGGGATGCAAGGTGGTTCAACATATGGAAATCAATAAATGCAATTCTTCACATCAATAGACTTAAAGATAAGAACAATATGGTCATCTCAATAGATGCAGAATAAGCATTCAACAAAATACAGCACCCCTTCATGTTCAAAACACTGGAAAAACTAGGGATAACGGGAACATATCTCAACATTGTAAAACCTATCTATGCTAAACCCTAGGCTAGCATCATTCTAAATGGAGAAAAATTGAAAGCATTACCTCTAAAAACTGGAACAAGATAGGGATACCCTCTTTTACCACTTCTATTTAACATAGTTCTTGAAACACTGGCCAGAGCAATTAGACATATGAAAGAAATTAAAGGGATATGGATAGGAAAAGGAGAACTCAAATTATCACTATTTGCTGATGATATGGTTCTATACCTAGAAGACCCAAAAATTCCACCAGCCAACTTCTAGAACTAATAAATGAATTCAGCAAAGTAACAGCATATAAAATCAACACCCATAAATTAAAGGTATTTCTGTATATCAGTGAAAAATCCTCTGAAAGGGAAATGAGGAAAACTACCCCATTTATAAAAATCTCAAGCAAAAAATAAAATACTTGGGAATCAACTTAATGAAAGATGTGAAAGACCTTTACAATGAAAACTACAGAATGCTAAAGAAAGAAATTAAAGAAGACCTTAGAAGATGGAAAGATCTCCCTTGTTCTTGGATAGCAGAATTAATATTGCCAAAATGACCATATTACCAAAAGCACTATACAGATTTAATGCAATCCTAATCAAAATCCCAATGGCATTCCTCATAGAAGTAGAAAAAGCAGTCATGAAAGTCATCTGGAAAAATAAGAGACCCAGAATAGCTAAAGCAATCCTTAGCAAGAAGAGTGAAGCAGGTGGCATCACTATACCAGACCATAAACTCTACTGCAGAGCAATAGTAACAAAAACAGCATGGTATTGGCACCAAAATAGACTTGTAGGCCAATGGTACAGAATAGAGGACACAGAGACTAATTCACATAATTACAGTTATATTAGACAAAAGCGACAAAATCGTACATTGGAGAAAAGATATCCTGTTCAACAAATGATTCTGTGAAAACTGGAAATCCATATGCAAAAAAAAAATGAAATTAAGCCCCTATTTCTCACCATGCACAAAACTTAACTCAAAGTGGATCAAGGACCTAGGAATTAAACAAAAAACACTGTGCCTAATAGAAGAAAAAGTGGACCCAAATCTCCATCATGTTGGATTAGACCCCAACTTCCTTAATAAGACTCCTATAGCACAAGAAATGAAATCCAGAATCAATAAACGGGATGGAATCAAACAAAAAAGCTTCTTCTCAGCAAAAGAAACAATCAGTGAAGTGAATAGAGAGCCTACATTTGGGTAGCAAGTTTTTACCACATACACGTCAGATAGAGCACTAATTTCTAGGATATATAAAGAACTCAAAAATCTCAATGCCAAAAAACCAAATAATCCAATCAATAAATGTTCCAAGTAGCTGAAAAGACACTTCTCAGAAGATGATACACAGTCAACAGATATATGGGAAAAATGTTCAATATCTCTAGCAATTAAAGAAATGAAAATCAGAACTACTATAAGATTTCATCTCAGTCCAGTCAGAATGGCAGCTGTTAAGAATACAAACTACAATAAGTATTGTCAAGGATGTGGGGGAAAAGATACACTCATACATTGCTGGTAGGACTGCAAATTTGTGCAATCAATGTGGAAAGCAATATGGAGGTTTCTTGGAAACCTGGGAATGGAACCACCATTTTACCCAGCTATCCCACTCCTCAGTCCATACCCAAAGGACTTAAAAACAGCATACTACAGGAACACAGCCATATCAATGTTTATAGCAGCACAATTCATATTAGCTAAACTGTGGAACCAACCTAGATGCCCTTCAGTTGATGAATGGATAATGAAAATGTGGCATATATACTCAATGGAATATTATTTAGCATTACAAGAGAATAAAATTATGGCATTTTCAGGTAAATGAATGGAGTTGTAGAATATAATGCTAAGTGAAGTTAGCCAATCCCAAAAAATCAAATACTGAAAGTTTTCTCTGGTATAAGAATGTTGATCCATAACGGGGTTGGGAGGGAGGAAGATGGTTGGATTAAACAAACTCTAAATACAATAAAGGGGAGGGAAAGAAAGGGGGAATGAGGGTAGGAAAGATGATGTAATGAGATGGACATCACTATCCTAAGTACATGTATGAGGAAACGAATTGTGTGAGTCTAATTTTTGTACAACCAGAGAGAAGAAAATGTTTGCTCTATATGTGTAATATGAATTGTAATACATTCTGCTGTCATACATAACAAATTAGAATAAAATAAATAAAGCATTTAAAGTATTCCTAATATTCTCCTTTTACTGTTGTTAAGCAATGAAGTAAAACAATTGAAAAAAGAAATGACACTTTTCTCAAATAATACAAGCAATTTCACTTGAAGTTACTTGAAAGAACTGAAAACGTGTGTACAAGTTCTGTATATAAATATTCTTAGCTGTTTTATTCATAAGTACTAAAAATGCAAAACAAGTCAAGTGTCCATGAACAGGTGAGATAATAAACTTTTGTCAATGCTTTTTATACAACTGGGCAATGAAAAAGAACAGATTCCCCAAACATACAATAATGTGGATGAATGTAAAAAACATACCAAGTAGAAGAGATTTTATGCAAATCAAGTATAGACTGAATGGTTCCATTTCTGTGGTCAAAACAAAATTAAAAGAAGAAACTTATCTCCAGACAAAAAGTCTGGAAATTAGAATTGTAATCCAGGACATACATGGAAATCAAGATGGACTCTGGTATGTTCAGAGAACAAAGAAAAAATGGGAGGGTGGAGTATTAGAGAGAAAGCTGCACAAGTCATTATGAAAGAGTTCACTGGTACTCTCTGTGCTTGAGGGAGCTGGAAAGTTCTGATTGGCATATGATGGCAGTTACTATATAAAGCCAGTCTTAGGGTCATAATTGGCAGTTCCATCAAGTTGCTAAGGGAAATAAAACCACATAGTATTAAAGATAAGACAGGCAGTTTGGTTGAGTTGGCTTAGCAGGGTGGTTCATGGAATTGCTTATGTCCTCAGCAATTTCTCTCCAAGACCTCTCAGCTCCGTTTTGGATAGGTATACAAAAATGTTTTCATTGTTAGGCTCAATTTCCACACAAAGGTCTAGACCCAGCAATATTTATCTACA
This sequence comes from Marmota monax, assembly GCF_021218885.2. NCBI lineage: Eukaryota > Metazoa > Chordata > Mammalia > Rodentia > Sciuridae > Marmota > Marmota monax. The sequence continues at coordinate 23,932,096 of NW_026695215.1, read as the reverse complement.
GCAATAGATGAGGCCCATGGTTGCATGGGGTGGTGGTGGTAGAAATCAACACTAAAGGGCACAAAGGGGCCTATTTTAGTGATACATACATTTGATACAGTGATTGTAATTGTGGTGGTGGATACGCAGATGTGTCTATTTACCAAAACTCACTGAACTCTATATTTTAGATTAGTGCATTTTATTGTCCATAAAATATACCTCAATAAAGTTAATGAATAGGAAAATGTTTTCTAGATGTTCAGAATACTAAGAAAGTATCATGAATAATGCCTATCATATAGATGTTACAAAAAGATATTAATTAGCTAACGAATGGTAGAGAGAGAGATGAGTGAAGTTATGGAGATAAAAGCAAATGGGGGCTGGGTTTATAGGTCAATGGTAGAGTATTTTCCTAGCATGTGTGAGGCACTGGGTTTGATCCTCAATGCCACATAAAATAAATAAATAAATATATTGGGTCCATCTACAACTAAATATATCAAAAAAAAAAAAAAAAAAAGCAAATGGGATGATCTCTAGATATCACTTGGGACACAAAGTCCTTTTTAGTCCAGAAAACAACCATGGGATTTGGGGTTTTCTTCTAACATAGGCTGAAAAACATTGTCATATATAATGATTTGTTAACAGAGTTTTGAGATCTTCTCTCAGGAGTAAAATTGGATATTTAGAGATGATGGACTGGTATGAGATTATTGTAATTTTGTGGGTTAGTCTCTGTGTCCTCTATTCTGTACCATTGGTCTACCAGTCTGTTTTGGTGCCAATACCATGCTGTTTCTGTTACTATTGCTCTGTAGTATAGTTTAAGTCTGGTATAGCAATGCCACCTGCTTCACTCTTCTTGCTAAGGATTGCTTTAGCTATTCTGGGTCTTTTATTTTTTTTTAGCTGAATTTCATGATTGCTTTTTCTATTTCTATGGAGGAATTCCATTGGGATTTTAATTAGGATTGCATTAAATCTATATAGTGCTTTTGGTAGTATGAACTGGGATCCTTTGACTCTTCTTTGTTCAGTCTTGACTGGCTGGGCACAATTCAGGAGCCACTTGTCAAAGGAAACGAACTTTATTTTTAGGACACACACACCGCACCACACAGCTCTTCAGGAAAACCCTCAGAGCCCAACTGCCACCACTGGCTTCCCACAAGCCTCTCAACCTCCCCCACTCCTCCTGCTCTTGAGGCCGATTGTCTGGGTCGCCTGGGCGGAGCCAAAAAAATCCCCCAGTGAGCAGCTCCGTGGTCTGAAAGGGCAGGGAAACAGCCTAATGAGCATCACCGCAGAGGAGCCAATCAGTTGGCAGCTGGAAGTTTGCTGGGGCCCCTTCAGCTGTGGCTCTCAACAGACTCTTCTTTATTCAGTCTTGACAGAAGACTCACATTTGAGTGGCAGGCAACCCTACCAGCAGATCTATAAGGACCTAAGCACTATCATGCTAAGTGAAATAATCCAGTCCCCAAAACCAAAGGTTGAATGTTTTCTCTGATAATGGGGGAAAGTAGAAGTACAGTCGATTATACAATGGAGAATGGAGGGAAGGGAGGGGAGAATAGGAAAGACAGTGGAACAAATCTGACATAATTATATATATATATATATGAAAACATCACAGTGAAACCTACCATCATGTACATCCGCAAGAATGGGGTTCTTGCTGGGTGTGGTGGCACACACTTGTAATCCAAGAACCTTGGGAGGCTGAGGCAGAAGGTCATGAGTTCAAAGCCAGCCTCAGCAGCCTATGTTAGAAGAAAACCCCAAATCCCATGGTTGTTTTCTGGACTAAAATATAGTGCTTGTTGCCTTTTGTCTACCTGTTGGATTTAGTTCATTTTTTTTTTAATTTTTAATTTTTTTAATTTGTTGTAATTAGTTATATATTACAATAGAATGCATTTTGACACATCATACATAAATGGAGTATAACATCTCATTTTTCTAGTTACACATGTTGTGTAATCATATAAGCACATAGGGTAACAATGTTTGATTCATTCTATTGTCATTCCTACTCCATAGCCCTTCCTCTTCCTTCACTCCCCTCTAATTCCAAGTACCTCTATTCTTTTGTAGGACCCCCCCCCATTACTGTGAATTAGCATCCACATATCAGGGAAAACATTTGGCATTTGGTTCTTTAGGATTGGCTTATTTCGCTTAATGTGATAGTCTCCAGTTCCATCCTTTTACTGGAAAATTCCATAATTTCATTTTTCTTTAAGGCTGAGTAATATTCCATTGTGTGTGTGTGTGTGTGTGTGTGTGTGTACCAAAATTTCTTGATCCATTCATCTGTTGAAGGATACCTAGGTTGGTTCCATAGTTTAGCTACTGTGAATTGAGTTTCTATAAACATTGATGTGGCTGTGTCCTTGTAGTATGCTGATTTTAACTTCTTCAACCTAGCAGTGGGATGACTGGGTCAAATGGTGGTTCCATTCCAAGTTTTCTGAGAAATCTCCATACTGCTTTCCAGACTGTTGCACCAATTTGCAGTACCACCAGCAATGCATGAGATTACCTCTTCCCCCACATCCTCACCAACATTTATTGTTGCTTATCTTCTTGATAATTGCCATTTTGACTGGAGTGAAGAGAGAGCCAACAGAAAGGGAGAAAATCTTTACCACACATACCTCAGATAGAGCATTAATCTCCAGGATATATAAAGAACTCAAAAACTTAACACCAAAAATAAACAAACAAACAAATAACCCAATCAATAAATGGGCTAAGGAACTGAAGAGACATTTCACAGAAGAAGAAATACAATCCAAATATATGAAAAAGTTTTCAACATCTCTAGCAATTAGAGAAATGTAAAGCAAAACTACACTGAGACTCCATCTCACTCTAGCTCATTCCTTAAGACCTGCATCAAAGACTTCCTTTTTGACTTGACCTGTTCTGATGTCTCCCACTAGAACTCCTTGACTATTGTAATTATTTTTCTCTTTTCATAGAATTCACCTCATGCTGCCTTACAGTACCATGATTGTGCACCTGACTCATGCCCTAACCTGGGTTGTAAAACTGGAATGTTTTTGTTAATAAGCCGTTTGAAAATTAGTTTTAAAAACCTATCTAAACCCCACTCTATCTGGTTATAGTAGCACAAAGGGACTAAGAAAAAAATAAAATTTGTAATAAAATTTTTTATACAGATTTAAGGATAACTATATGTCCAATGTCTCATCTAGAAGTGCTCTGAGGGATTGGATTGCACAACTCAAAATAGCCAATAGTGACAAGAACACTTATGTCTACAAGTATGTGAGGGGTTTAGACAGTGGGATCCCATGAAATTTTAGAGTGGTAAAAAGCAGTATCTCTAAATATACTTATTTTATATGAGAACATAGATCTAAATTTGTTACTAAACTAACAAAGTAAATATTGCACACAGACATTTATAATTTAATTTGTACACCTAATAATTTGGCATTCATGTTTGACTTTTTATTAAAAAATGGAGCAAGATGATTTTGTTTTCTTATAATTAGATATGTAATATATTTTATCCAGCCTAAATGATACATTTTTACTCACTTTAACATTTGTGACATTGAGATGTTTCTCAAAATAGATGGCATTCCAAATTTTATGGAAAGTGTTTTTATCAGTTGTACATAATGTAATGGTGCATCTTAAAATTGATAGATAGTGTCTTTGATTTGTAAAATACAGTATGGTATTTCTCAATTGTATTGGTCAGGCTAGGCTAGGCTTACTCTTATAACAAATAAACCTATTGAGTTAAATAACAGGGGCTTACAACCCACTCCCAATAAGTCCCATGTGGGTCAAGAATCTCTCCAGGACTCCCAATATAGTGACTAAGGATCCAGGTTTTTTCTATTTTCAACTACTACCATCTCAGCCTGTGGCTTTCAATGTCCCCACAGCAGCAGAAGGAATAGGCTGGAGGTAGAATACTTACGTGTAAATTCCTTAGCTTGTAAATCACTTCTCAATTCCACTGCCTAAAATTAGTCATGTGGTTCAATCACCCAGCAAGGGCAAGGAAAGTACCATCTTCCTTGTGTCTAAGAAGGAAAGAATCAGAAATAGATGAACACTAGTGATGGCTCTCATAGGCTCTCTTAGTTACCTGACTCTGAAATTAGGGTTATTAAAAAAGCCCAAATATATAATGATTGAATGGTGTGAGGCCTGGGTTTCAGTTAGACAGACTAATTCCTTTATTGTTTTTCCACATAATGCATTAACTTGAACCAAATATGAACTAAAATAAGCTTATTTCTTCATACAGATTTCACAAAACAAATTTTTTGATCTTTAAATTTTATGATTCAATCTAAAAAGCAAAACTTTCAATATACATAAAGCATTTACGTAGGTTCTTAAATCTCTTCATTCAATCCTGTATATGTAAAATTCTGTTTTGGGAACTTATGAAGCCTTGCCAAGGTTTTAACCTTGAACAATGTTATATTTGTAAGGGTAATATTTGTAATCTACCATAACTCCTCATTTCTGCCAGCTAAAAAGAATTATTATAGTAGGCATGAGAGTGGTCTCCAAAGACCACTCCTAATCCTTGGAGTAATTATGTTAGGCTGCCTGGCAAAGGGGAACAAACTAAGGTTGCAGATGGAACTAGGGTTTCTAATCAGCTGACTTTAAGGTTGGAAGATTATCCTGATACTTTTAGGCTCAGTGTAATCACAATTGTTCTTAAGAGTAAAAAAGCAAGTCAGTAAAGGAAAAAAAAAATGTAGAGTAGTGGCAAGTGAAAGGACTTGGCTCAATATTGATATCTGGCTTCAAAGATGCAGGAAAAGGCCATGAGCCAGGGAAAGCAGGTAGCATCAAGAAGCTGGAAAAGACAAGGAAATGGACTCTCCCTGGAGACCCCAGAAAGGAAGGCACCTGTGAACCAGAGGGTCTTAGCTGAGATATCTGCCTCAGATCTACAGAATCATGATAATTTTTAGTCGTTCTATGTCACTAAATTTGTGATAATTTGTCAGTCACAGTAACTATCGAAAACTAACCTTGAACAACGGTACTGGATTGTATCTGTATAATCTCCCTATGGATTTGCAGGTTGTTGTTAAGGTGAGTGATGTATTTTGCTTGGTATTTAAGTCAGATTTTAGGTGGTTTTGATAGGCATTTAAATTTTTCTTCTTTAATCTATGTAGTGACTTCTTTGTATCATTTTGTGACAGTGAAGTCCACATCAGTACCACACTAATTGTTGTAGACGGGAGAGCATCCTAGAATTATCTGTCAAACTCTCATTTTTTTGAAGTGAAATAGCACATTTCCAGAAAAACGAACAAATGAACAAATTTTCTGGCAAGGAACCATGGCAGCAGTATCTAATACTTTTTGTCACTCATGACTAACAGCATTTCCCACTGACTTCTCTTTTTCTCTTGCTTCTAAAATAACTCTCAGAAAGAAAAATTGGATCGCACAAAAAGATCCAAAATGATTGTCGTGTTTCATAGTAGTGTGTCTATGTGTGAATCGTATAATAAATTTGACTTATTCTAAAAGCAGTTATTTTCACATCTGACTGCAGAGAAGTATATATGTGAAGTCGCCAGTATTTGCAGCTCACCAGGTGGACCTGTCTGAGCTGGCAGGATGGGTTCTTCATAAATCCATCTTACTGTTCTGTGCATTGGTGTCCACATGTGGGAATGTATTCATGCATAGTATAAACATATAGAGCCAGTCTCAGAGCTAGTCTTCATCACTCTTCTGCCAAGCCCTTGACCCATCCAGATTACTTTTATTGGTCATGGCTTCTTTAAATTATTAATGGGAATTCTTACTACTAAAGATTGACTGGCAAAGCAAATATTTGTAGATGAGTTTCAGATGCCTGCAGTCTTGCGTTGCATTTTGCACCTGGGCATTTTGGTTTGTAGAGATCAAAGTGACTTACTCTTTTTATATCTCCTTTGAGTCTAGGAAAAATGAACACTTAGCCTCCTCCCAGATTAATTCTAGATGACCTGTTTTTCTGGCTTTAAATTAGAATTAAATTAACCCTGTATTTCTCTCCACCTCCCCACAACTCCATTTTCAGATATAATAATTTGGCTGTTTGCATAAGCAGTTGCTTATGAACATATGGTCTCTAGCCATATATTTAGCCTCTTTTTATTTGTGAGATTGCACATTTGAAATAAGACCAAGTTTTCACAACACCTTGGATGAGAAATTTTAGTGAGAGGGATGAAAGGTGATTACTGATTAAGGAAAGGCAGATTTTTGGAACATTTCTAAAAGATATTTCCCTTAGCCGTTAGTTCTGTTATCATGGGTGAGGAGACTGGTCCAGGCCAATTCTTACCTATCCCTGGGAGCTCCATCATCCTTTGGAGCCATCATGATATCATTCCTTGCCTTGCCTCTTACTTTGTGCTCTCGGTAGATTGTACCCTACAATCATTGCTCTCTCAGTGCAAAATTCTATCGAGTAGGCATCCTAGTAAAACTATATGTTTCCCATTCTATTGGCAATATTCACTGATTCAAATTCTTAGGGGTGGTACTTCTGAGAAGTGCTTACAGTATGGAGGTATGTCAGAGCACAGCATCTGAGAGCCAGTAGTAGTCCTTTGTTACTCAAAGCATAGCATATAGATCCACATAACTAACATCCTGCAAGCTTATTAGGGATGTGGAATCTTGGCCCCCATACTAGACTTACAGGATCAGGAGATGTCTTTTTAACAAAATTCCAGTGGTTTTATATATATTGAGGTTTGAAAAACAGTGAGCTAGATTCTAAGCCCAAAGACCATGTGTCTTGGTATCATTTTATCTCTACCTGTTTACAGTGACTAGCTTGGAGTTAATGTGTGGTAAATGTTTGTTGAATCAAAGACCAAATCTAGGAGGGAAAAGCTATGAAGACTACCAATAAACATCATATATATCTTACAGAGATTAATTCAGTTGGGCAAAAGCAAAATAACAAGTTGCCGGGAAAGGCTAATTTGTGTGCATCAGTGTTCCCCTAAAATATTTCTCCTTCTTCTTAAGGGAGTTTGTAATCTCATTTCACCAGATGGATAACAGAAAGATGAAAAGTAAATGAGTTTCTGAGACACAGAAATATAATCATCCAATCATCCACACATTTTGAGTCCCTAGCCATTCTTTCTTTTTTTTTATAGATCCCACACTTAAATAATATTTTATATAAACCACCAACAGTGCAAAAAATGTGATTTCATTTTTTGTAACAATCATAAAATAGTATATAATAGAAGAGGCTACACCACCACAAAGTAATCCTCCTAGACTTCTTAATGTATTTGTTGCTCATGAATTCATATGAATAAAAGGATTGTTTGAAGTACAGTTTGTGTTACAGGTGCACATTTGTCTTGGTCTCTCTGAGGAGTCTGTGATAGCACATTCCATATGATGGAGCATGAGCAAAGACTGGTTGGTACAAACTTAACAGACCTATTTCACTATGTGAAAATACCCTTTAGTGGTTGTGTCAGCATTCACCATGACAGAAGTACAAGAGATGTATGGAGAGTAATATCATTTGAGAGAAAAATGGCAGCAGGATAAGGATCAGGCAGAAAGCCTTCAGACTGCAAAGCAGATCTGACACTGGTGAAAGGTGAACAGAAAGGAAGGAGGACTGGGTAGGAGTTTCAGGATGCACTGGAGTTCTGGGTCAGCCTCGGTCAGCCTAGAGGGCAGGTCTGGTTCAAAGATTTCCCATCAAGGAGTGTCATGGGGTAGAAATGCTGTGACGTGCTGAAGATTCCCAGTATGCTGCTTATGGAGGCTGTTGCCTCATTGCAGCTAATCAGCAAATTCTTTTTTTTTTTAAGAGAGAGAGACAATTTTTTAAATATTTAGTTTTTATTTTCAGTGGACACAACATCTTTATTTTTTATTTTATTTTTTAAAATAAGGATCGAACCCAGCGCCCTGCGCATGCCAGGCAAGCGTGCTACCGCTTGAGCCACATCCCCAGCCCAATTCTTGAAAGGAAGTCTGAGAGGCACCATCAGAGATGCAAGAGTGGTCCTTTTGAATCATTCCTTTGCTTGAGATGAGTAAAATACTATTTGGATAAACAGTACATTTCTCTAAATTGAGGTAACCTGACCTCTGATATATTAAAAATGAGAATGACTAAAATCTCACAAAAACAGACATTTCCAAAAAATCCACTGATATACTTCAAAGGGATTTGGAGCCAGATTTTTGTCTTCTTCTCATTTTTGCCATTTACCAGATGTATGGACTTGTACAAAAGTTTAATATTTTCAAGCCTTAATTTCTCATCTGTATAATGGGAATAATAATGTCCAATTGCTAAAGGTTTAGAGAGAATAAATTATATGGTACTCAGAAAGCTTAGCACAGCACATGAGACATAGAAAATGTACAATAATCTTTTACCAAAAAAGTGCAATCAATATCAAAGCAAGTTGCAATAGTTTCTTCAGTTCCACATAAAATCTTTGAAGTGGTGATGAATAATATTTTAGTTTTTCACCATTCAAGAAAACTTTTGAGTTTAGCTCATAAGCATCTTCATTACATGGATTAGATATAATTTGGAATACCTGGGAACAAAGTTCTTTTTTTAAAATATACTCCTTTGCCAGCCATCAGAGCTCATACACTTGCATCTTAGATTTCCAGCTATTTTCTTTAAATACATTATAAATGTAAATATATTTTGTGTTACGGAGCATAATAAGGATGAGAATATATATTAATTTTCCCACAACAGTCTCATTTGGAATATAGGCCAAACTCAACATATTAAAACACAGAGTTTAGTTAAATATGACTAGGACTTTTGCAATGGAAATATTCAGATAATGCAAATAGTTATTTTATTGTACTCTCTGCTCTGGGTTTATAATAAAATCAGCTGATTTGCCTGATACATCAGGATTTGTTCTTCCCTCTACCTCAGAGGCTCTATGTGAAGTAACCTCCTGACTTTAGACAAGTTTCTCTAAATTGCTTTTATTATGTTCTCCTTTTGTTAGGATACAAAGAAACTGAAGCAGGCTGCTCTTCCACAGCATAGATTTCTAAGATAGGGGAAAGTCTGTGTTCAATTCAAATGAGTCTATGATTTTGCCTCCCTTAGGGCTGTATCTGGCATTGGAATATTTCAGATATGATTTAGTGTGAATAGTTTTATCATTTCATTCTCTATCACAACTCTTTTGAGATAGGAAGGTCAAATTTATATTAAAGAAGGACATGCCCTAGAAGTGATACATAGTGGCATTTTCAAAAAAATATATTTTAGGGCTGGGGTTGTGGCTCAGCAGTAGAGCGCTCACCTGGCATGTGCAAGGGCCTGGGTTCGATCCTCAGCACCACATAAAAATAAATAAATAAAATAAAGTTATTATGTACAACTACAAATAAAAAATATATTAAAAATGGTAATATATTTTAAAATCTATGTTATAAACAGCTATAAAGTATCTTCATAAATTGTCCAGTTTGTAAAAGATTTTCTTAGAGTAATAATTAATTGCAGCAGACTCTAAATTATCCTAATTACAATTCTCCTTGCTTTTCTTAAGTGGGTAAAGGAAAGAGTAATGACTAGAAAGTTGATATATCTTTATATATCTTGAGTCTGCCCCCTGAGTAGGTTATGCCTATGATATCATTCATCTTATCAAGATGGTAGACAGTTTGGAATGGCTGTTCTAAGGGAAGAAAGGCTAGATGTGGCCCTCCACTTTGAGAAGATGAGGCTCAGCCTTGTCCATGCTCAGGAGTGAGAACTTTTAATAGTCTGAGTGTGGCTCGCTCCTTGAGGTGGTTTGGCCTGTGTGTATTGAGTTCTGGCTTTCTAATTGGGCTGCTTATCAAAATCCCTTGTGGAGATTTTAAAAAGGCAAACAGCATGACCTCTGTTGTCTTAGACTTTGATTTAGAAGATCTGTAACAATGGTTCTCCAACTGTACTGTGCATAAGAGCCATGAGAGTGAAAGGCTTGCTGAAACTCAGACTGACAGACTCATTGGCATGTGCAAGCTGGCGCCCACTGCAGAGTCTTTTATGTACATCTCTTTCCAGTCTCATGCTCAGTGCTATCACGTGAGTAGTTTGAAATCAGGCCACGATGAGAGTATTTACACTGGGGCATTGACAAATGTTACTAATCAGCAATTTCCTCTCCCCAAGTTGGAACACACTGCTGGCAGAGCCCCAACCTAGAGCCTGTGATTCAGTAACTCTGGGGTAGAACCCAAGAATTGCCTTTCTAACAAGTTCCCAGGTGATGTTGCTGCTGCTGATTTGAGGAACACCCGTTGAAAGCAATTTGTCTAGAACTGTGCTAACTCAGTAGTCACTAACCACATGTGGTTTTACATTTTAATTAACATCAAATAAAATTTTAAAATTTGTTCTCCATTCATATTAGCCACATTTCAAGTGCTTAAAGGTCACATGTGGTTAGTGGCTACTATTTTAGATAACACTTTTAGAATGTTTCATCATTGAAGAAAGTCATATTGGGCAGCACTGCTCTAGGATACAATCTATGTACCTATGTTTTTTAAAAGTTCTACAGATGATCCTGGTGGGAATCATGTTTCATTAATCACCACATTTATTAAATCTTGATCTTATATTTCAATTTAAAATTGAACCCACAAAAAATTCTACTTCCCTCATTTTCTAGTTTTTAGTTGGGGGATTTTGCCTTAGTCTATTCAGTCTGTTGTAACAGTTTCCTGAAATTCTCAAATACTCATGGATGCTTTAATAACTCTTTTCCCTTTTTCAAGATGAGGACAGTGAGGTGTAAAGAGGTAAAAGACAAAAGGTATCAATTAACTGGAAACCAGCCCCAGATTCATAACTTTTTCAATACAGAAATATCTCCTCTATGCAGTGACAGCTTTCCACCAAACTGAAGAAATGAGTACCAGTGTTTGGTCAGAGTTCCACACCTGGATTATGAGGGCCCAATACTGTAATACCATTACACTACCTCTGACTAAACATGTGGCAGGTCACACATATTGAAAATGAAGACTTTCAGATTTTATCTAACGAGAGTCCCTTTCCAATCAGTGAAGGACATGCTTATATTTATTGAAAACCAATCAATCATGTTGATGAATCAGCAGTTTTCAAACCAGAAGATTATGCAAGACTGAAGAAGCAATGCCATTTATTTATAGTAAAGGATTAGGGGAAGTAGCTAACAGTCATTAGAGACATCTGTGAGCAAGTGACCGAAACCTGAGTTAATGAGAGGTACACAGGGAGGCAGAGGTTTGATAGTTGGAAAGGGACTAGAGCCGGCCTGGCGTGCCAGGTTGTGTGGTGGTGTCTCGTGTGCACTTGGGTAATGAATGGTAGGCTTATTATAACACCTGGCATGTAGCAGTGTGCACTGTGAATTGCCATCTCTAGGATTCTCTTGTAGCCTAAAATGTCCACTTCTTTGGGGTCCTGTATGGCTGAAATTTTATGTTCTTCACAGTGATCAGAAAATAACCAGTGGTGTTTCTCTTTTCTCTGAAAAATTAACATTAGAGGCTCTCCCCTCCCCCCTCAAGTGGCAATTTTCCTCTCTTAGCTTTAAAAATTGTTGCTTTGTATGGTTCTATATAAATTTCAAAACAACTTGCTTTTTACATCGTCATGGGCTTCCTTTAAGGAATTCTCCAGAATTCTTTCTTTTAGGAATTCCACATTGCTGCTATCCTTGTACTTTTGTATCCCAATTGATCTTCCTGGCCCTGTAATTGCCTTACATGTCCTTTGGCAAAGCATTTTCTTGAACACCACCTTCAACAGAAAGGAATACAGTAGTGAACAAGACAGACTGGGTTCTACCTTTGTGGTGCCTACAGTGAAGTTTTACCTCTATCCACAAGCTTTTCATTTTTATATTGGGTTGAATTGAGAGACCAGAAGACAGGTTCATCTGGAATCTCAGAATGTGATATTATTAAAGATCTTTGCAGATATAATTAAAGTAAGAATTTTCAGATGAGATCACCCTGGGTTACAGTGGGTCATGAATCCCATGGCCAGTCCTTATGAGAAAGAACAATCAGAGAGGATGATGTGAATAGAACATAATGCTGCATCTACAGCCAAGGAACATGATGGACTTTGATGGCCACCCTAGAAACTAGGGAGGAGGCATGGAAAAGATTCTCTTCAGAGCCTCCATAAGGAACTAACCCTGCTGATGCCTTGATTTAGGACCTCTGACCTCCAGAATTGTGACAGAATAAATTTCTGTTGTTTTAAGCCACCAAGTCTGTGGTGCTTTCTTATAGCAGACATGGGAACTTAATACACATATTGTCTTATTTCATTCAGGCTGCTATAACAAAATACTATAGGCCGAGTGGCTTATAAACAATAGAGGTTTACTTACTACAGTTTTGTGGTCTGGGAAGTTCAAGATAAGGTGTTGGAAGGTTTGGTGTCTGTTGAAAGCCAGTTTCCTGGTTCATAGGTGATGCCTTCTTGCTATGTCTTCACGTAGTAGAAGGGACATGGCATCTCTCTGGAGTCTCTTTTATAAGGATAACTAATCCCATTCATGAGATTTCTGCCCTCATGCTCTTCTCTGCTTTAGTTTATGTGATTTTAGATATGTACTTTACCAGGCCGTAAACCCAGGAACTTTTTCCTTTATTTTTTTTTTAATGGTGCCAGGAATTGAACCCAGGGCTTTGCACGTGTGAGGCAAGCACTCTACCAGCTGAGCTATATCCCCAGCCCAACCCAGGAATTTTTAAAGCAGTCATTTAAAAGTAACAGTAGTAAATCTATTGTATGTTAACAGAAATTGCATACTTATTATGAAAATTGCCTACGTTTTCCAAAATTAAAAAAAATATATTGAGTAGAGTGGCATTATTTTACATTTTTATGCTTAGCACTGACAGGCCTAGTAGAAGGCAGCTGCTTTGAATGTAGGCTCTTGTGGTATGCCATATTATTTCTGGAAAGTTCCACCATATACCAATGAAAGGACAGAGCAAAAAGGTCAAATAATATCTTAAATATGTTATGAAATAGTGACTTTGGACTCCCTGAAAGCAACTCAGTGATCCCCAGGGGTCTCTGGGCCACTCTTGGAGAGCTGCTGTTGTAGACATGAAGAGAGACCCTGAAGGAGTGAACTTTAAATATCCTAGGATGTCATGAATAATTTCTCCATTTATACTGCCCTGTTAAACAATTTGTAATAAACTGGAAAAGGGATAATTATGTGGTAGGAGCCCATTTCACACATAAGGTACTCTAAGGTAAAAGCCCTGCTCTCTTTAAATTTCACGAGAAGGAAATCATTAATAAATAGAATTAATGTTGCCAGTGTTATTATAGTGGTTGTAAAAACCTGCAGTCTTACTGAGATTGTATACTTTCATGTTTTAACCACATCATTTTGTGTGCTAAGAAGGTAGCTGCAGTTGTTTGAGGGGGCCTCCTATGGGGATAATTATGTGGTAAAATATATCTGTTTACTTATATATTTCTCCCAAAGAGTTTGAGAGTTTCTACATCAATCACCCAAAATACCTGGCTTCAGCATTTGCTGGGCACAGCAGTTTTTCATCATCAAGGAATCCCAAATAAGATGCAAATTATCTGATAAATTATTTTGTGTTACTCTTCAAATTCTCAGAAAACTAGTCCCTAGAGAACTGTAACGCAAGCAAATGCAATCAACACTTTATAGCAGGTTTATTTTCATCTTTTATCATCGTGGAAATGAAGCCCTCAGACACTGAAAGGTATGGTTACAGTGAAATGTGCTCTGTCCCTGGTGGCCTCAGATTTCAGAGAACATCTTTAAATGGATTGTAGTAGGTCAGCAATGATAAATTACACATATAGCTATCTTCTATTTCAGTTTCTCTAGTTATATTCTTAAGTGAGTGCACTTCTATTTTGTTTAATTTTCTCTTGGGTAAGACGTAAAATTATTTTTTAGTTGAATGGCTTATGAAAAATTAGGTGCATTTTACAAAGGCACTCTGTGTATTGAAGGAATAAATACAATTCTAGTTGAGTGCACAGCAAAAGCACCAGTGGGCTGAAATTTGAAATTTCTTGTTGAGCATCTCTTCCATTGTCTAGGCTGATTATATCCTACAGAGGGTTCTAGGACTTTTTTCAGTAGAATTCTATTCATTGAGATTGTAAAGTTAGAAATATATCACATTTTCCTACTTTAACATTAATAATATTTCTCCTTCCCATTACTCATAATAATCACTTTAGTTTTATTGAGTGAAGCAACGCAATACTCATGCCATTTGCATTGAGTTTTTATGAATTCATCTTTTCTAGATAGATGTTTAATAGTAATTATCACACCATTTTAACTGTGGATTATATTTGATTTTAAATTGTCTTACAATTAGAAGAAGGCACAGCATCTATAAAATGTAAAACATTTGTTTCTCTAAGAAACTCATCCATCTGTCATTACAATTGGGCACATCAGTCCAGGGGTTTTGTTTGATTGTTTTGTTTTATTTATAAGAAATCGGGGTCATAAAATGAGCAGATCTGAGGTTGAATCCTGCCACTTGGCATTGCCTATATGAAGTCAGTCGAGTTCCCTAACTCTTCCACGTCTCTGCATTGTCAGCTATAAAATGAATTCTGGGTCCTGTCATCAGACTGCCCCTCCCGTGAGTGTTGTTCTTGCCTCCAACTAGTCTTCAGCCTCCAACTAGTTTATCCTCTACATGCCCACCAACGGGATTTAAAACTGTAAATCAGAGTTTGCCAGTGCTCGTTTAACACTTTCCAATTGCTTTTTGTTGTATATAGGGTGAAATATAGGGTGTTGTATATAGTTTGCCTGGGACTTTCTCAGCTTTAGCATCGAAAACTAGAATGGTTGGCACCTCTACTCCCAGTGACCCAGCCACATAGACCTTCTTTTCCTTGGGTGTGCCCACATCTTTCCTACCATCGGAAAGGCTTTTCTCCTGGATGTCATATCACATTATCTTACCATGTACCTAGCTTATTCCTACTTATTATTTAGGCCTAAGACTAAATGTCAGAGAATCTTTCCCTGAACCACAGATAGAAATTAGATCCCATGTGTTTTACTCTTGCTCGTATTAGCACCCCCAAGGCCACTGCATACAGTTGTGCCACAACCTCAGTGACTCCTACAGATGATGTAAAGGCTGCTCCCTGGTGTGGTGCAGTGAATTGATTCTTGAAACCTGTTCTTTTCCTGTATAGTATATATATTTCCTCAAAAACATATATATCCCAACAGTTGCATTACCCATTACCCATATTAATCACTTTAATTTTATTGAGTAATTAAATTAAAATATAAATTTGATTATATTTATATATATATATATATATATAATTAATATATATATACTGTATGTATATTTGAGAATATGGATACGTTTAAGAAATTTTAACCTTGCCTTTGCTCTGTATGCTTTTTGAGAGTAGGAACTCTGTCAATTTTGATCACTTTTACATGAACTAACCAACACAGTTAGCTATTTGCATAATGTGTGTAGTAATTATTTGCTTAATGCATGAGTGGGAACACATGTTTCATGTGGATTTGATGACTATTATGTGTGGTAATGTACTGAAAGCTTTCAAAGTTGAAGTGATTATGATAATTACTTTTATGATAAATAGTGAATATAATATGAAAAAAATGGTAATTAGGAAAATATCTAGGTTTTACTGTGATAGAAAATTCTTAAGTGTTTTTCAATTACCCTATCAGCAGTCTCTAAGACTTTCCACAAAGATACAAGGATAAATAGGCCAATAGAGTAAAATAATCTAGAAACCTGCCTAAATATATATATGTGAATTTAACATACAAAAATATATTATTTAGTGATGAAATAAGATATATTTAAATAAGTGGTCTTGGGAAAATACTTGTTTAAAAAATATATCCCTGCTCTATACTGGACAGGTGAAGTCAAGTCAATTGAAGAATTAATATATAAAACATGAAACAAATGATAAAATATTAAAGAATAATTTCAAAATCTTAGAGTAAGAAATTTCTTTAGAATTATGAAATAAACCCAGAAAGCACAAAGATTTACAGAATTGTCTATGTAAAAATGCAAAACTGTGGGGACAAGTGCATGGATTACTGCATACTTGGCATATGTTAAGGATATCTGAATGGCAAACCATTTCCCCGTGCTAGGCGTGTGAGTGGCAAACAGCTTACCTCGTAGGCACAGCCCTGGGCTGAGGCTACGCGTTGCACCTGTGCTTGCTCCATGGCCTGCTGTTCCATTGGTCACTGCAAGGACGGTTGGTCAGAAATTGTATTGGTGGCTGCCTATAATCTGCTTAGCTACTGCCTGAATATATATACATGGTAACTGTGCAATAAAATCAGACCTGCTTCCTGCTTGGTCTCTGGAGGTCTTGATTAGTGACTCCGTAGCCACAACTCCTCTACCCTGTTCCATGGATTTCCTCGCTGGATGAGAGAGAGCCCACACACAAAACCTTTATATAGCAAAAGATATAATAAAAGACAAGTGAGAATTAATGAACTAAGAAAATATTTGCAATTCTTATAATGTATATATTTGTAGTATATGAAAGATACATGACTTACCTATTCTCTTAGATCAGTAAGAAAAACAATCTAACTGAAGAATTGTTCAAGAAAATTACTTTTCATGAAGAACTACCACAAATAGCTAATAGTGACTCAACCTTATTAATTATTCAACCAGTAAAAAAATAATTATTCAACCCAGTAAAATTCAACCAGTAAAAAAAAAAAAATAAGATGTCACATTTTTGTAAAACAGGTGAATACTTAAAAGACAGAGAATATACAATGTTAGCAGAAGTATAGAGAAAAGAGGATTGTTTATACATTGTTGGTAAAATGACATAATAGTTTTGAGGAAATATTTTATACTATTTTAAAAATATCATTTTGGCTGTAATACAGGGGATTAAACAAGGTATCACATACGCTATGTAAGCATTCTACCATGGAGCAACACATCCAGGCCCTTTTACTCAACAGTTTTTATAAGATAATATGTAAAATGATATTCTGGTTGTTGAAGATCCAATGGTTAAAAAAAAAAAATAAAAGAAGAAGAAGTCTTATTGGGAGTGGAGCATCTGTAAACCCAGTGACAATGGTTGGAGGCTAAGACAGGAGAATTGTAAGTTCAAGGACAACCTAGATGAATTAATAAGACCCTGCCTCAAACTAAAAAACTGGGGATATAGCTCAGTGTTAAAGCACCCCTAGGTTCAATCCTCCATACCAAAAGAAAAAAAAAGTTCCTAATCTCGTGGAATGTAGCAATCTGGAGAAGAAGTTAGAAAATTAACTAAAATTAAATAAAATCTAAAAAAATTAGAAAAACATGAATAGAAATATAGTATCTTACAAAACACAATGCAGTTCTAATTCTGATAATATAGGCTGAGTAATGTCAACAAGTTTTCCTAGACTAAACTATCTTTTCAGTAGATTGGGGCTCAAAGGCTTGAGATATTGGAATTATCTGAAATAGGCTATAAAATAATAATGTCTCCTATGTTTATTTTATTTTTTTTTAATTTTTATTGTTGGCTGTTCAAAACATTACATAGTTCTTGACAAATCATATTTCACACTTTGATTCAAGTGGGTTATGAACTCCCATTTTTACCCCATATACAGATTGCCATACTAGTGTCTGTTGTGTTCTGCTGCCTTTCCTATCCTCTACTATCCCCCCCTCCCCTCCCCTCCCCTCCCCTCTTCTCTTCTCTCTCTGCCCCCTCTACTGACATTCATTTGTCCCCCTTGTATTATTTTTCCCTTTCCCCTCACTTCCTCTTGTATGTACTTTTGTATAACTCTGAGGGTCTCCTTCCATTTCCATGCAATTTCCCTTCTCTCTCCCTTTCCCTCCCACCTCTCATCCCTGTTTAATGTTAATCTTCTTCTCATGCTCTTCAACCCTACTCTGTTCTTAGTTACTCTCCTTATATCAAAGAAGACATTTGGCACTTGTTTTTTAGGGATTGGCTAGCTTCACTTAGCATAATCTGCTCTAATGCCATCCATTTCCCTGTAAATTCTATGATTTTGTCATTTTTTAATGCAGAGTAATACTCCATTGTGTATAAATGCCACATTTTTTTAATCCATTCATCCATTGAAGGGCATCTAGGTTGGTTCCACAGTCTCGCTATTGTGAATTGTGCTGCTATGAACATCGATGTAGCAGTGTCCCTGTAGCATGCTCTTTTTAGGTCTTTAGGGAATAGACCAAGAAGGGGAATAGCTGGGTCAAATGGTGGCTCCATTCCCAGCTTTCCAAGAAATCTCCATACTGCTTTCCAAATTGGCTGCACCAATTTGCAGTCCCACCAGCAACGTACAAGTGTACCCTTTTCCCCACATCCTCGCCAGCACTTGTTGTTGTTTGACTTCATAATGGCTGCCAATCTTACTGGAGTGAGATGGTATCTTAGGGTGGTTTTGATTTGCATTTCTCTGACTGTTAGAGATGGTGAGCATTTTTTCATGTACTTGTTGATTGATTGTATGTCCTCCTCTGAGAAGTGTCTGTTCAGGTCCTTGGCTCATTTGTTGATTGGGTTATTCATTTTCTTATTGTTTAATTTTTTGAGTTCTTTGTATACTCTGGATATTAGGGCTCTATCTGAAGTGTGAGGAGTAAAGATTTGTTCCCAGGATGTAGGCTCCCTATTTACCTCTATTATTGTTTCTTTTGCTGAGAAAAAAACTTTTTAGTTTGAGTAAGTCCCATTTGTTGATTCTAGTTATTAACTCTTGTGCTATGGGTGTCCTATTGAGGAATTTGGAGCCCGACCCCACAGTATGTAGATCGTAGCCAACTTTTTCTTGTATCAGACGCCTCTCCTATGTTTAAATAAATAAATAAAAGCTTAAAATATTTTCAGGAAATAAGAAACTATAAAAAACGTATACCCTAGTAGAAAAATAATAAAAAGTATAGAAGTGAAAAATACAGTAGATTGAAATCAACTCAATGAGTTCAATAGCAGAATAGATATAGCTGAAGCAGAAATTAATGAACTGGAATGAAAGTCATAAGGCATTATATTATAACATGGAGAAACAAAACATGGGAATTACAAAAGAAGGGGCAAAAGAAATGAAGAATACAGTAAAAATATAAAATCATCTCATTGTAAATCTGAAATCATCCCAGAAAGAATTGTCAATGGTATTTCAAGACATAGTATAGGTGAAAAAATTCCAGAATTGATGATAGATATCATTCAATAAATTCAAGATACCCACAAATGTCATATAGAAAAATAAAATCTACAACTTGATACATTGTATTAAAACTTCAGACAACCAAGGATGTAGTCATTCTTAAAAGAATCAGAAAGGGGCTGGGGTTTTAGTTCAATGGATAAGTGCTTGTCTCGCATGCTCAAAATCCTGGGTTCAATCCCCAGTAACACACAAAAAAATAGTAATAAATAAATAAAAAGACAAAGAACTGAGATAGAGATCAGTTGTAAAGCTCCTGGATTCAATTGCCAATACAAAAAAAATCTAGAGAAAACTGAGAAAATTGCTCTCAAACGAATGACAGTTAAATTAATTGCTGCAATCCTTAGCAGGAAGAGTGAAACAGCAATATGGGGAATCTTTGGAAAACTGGGAATGGAACCACCATTTGACCCAGCTATTCCTATCCTCATTCTATACCCAAAGGACTTAAAAACAGCATACTACAGGGACACAGCCATATCAATGTTTATAACAGCACAATTCACAATAGCTAAACTGTGGAGCCAACCTAGATGCCCTTCAGTGGATGAATGGATAAAAAAAAAAGTGGCATATATACATAATGGAATATTATCAGCAATAAAAGAGAATAAAATCATGGCATTTGCAGGTAAATGGTTGGCGTTGGAGAAGATAATGCTAAGTGAAGTTAGCCAATCCCCAAAAAACCAATGCCGAATGTTTTCTGGGATATAAGGAGGCTGATTCATAGTCGGGTAGGGAGGGGGAGCATGGGAGGAATAGATGAATTCTAGATAGGAAAGAGGGGAGGGAGGGAAAGGGAGGGGGCAGGGGATTAGCAAGGATGGTGGAATGTGATAGACATCATTATACAAAGTACATGTATGAAGACACGAATTGGTATCAACATACTTTATATACAACCAGAGATATGAAAAACTGTGCTGTATATGTGTAATAAGAATTGTAATGCATTCCACTGTCATTTATTTTTTTTAATCAATTAAAAATTAAAAAATTAATTGCTGACATAATAGCATGGAAATAATGGAAGTATTAGTCATTGACATCTTAGTGTGCTGAAGAAAACTTCTAACCTATAATTTGTGTAGGATAAATCAAGAAAATCAAAATTAAAATCCACAACCAAGATATTAGTACATACTACTCAAAAAAGGACAAAAAACTTTTAAGTTTGAGAATACTAAATGATGTCAGAAATAAGGAACATGGACAAATTATATGTCCATTACTGGTAGGAACATAAATTGGTGCATCTTCCTTAGAAAATAGATCTTGGGCATAATATAATAAAGATGTACCTCAATTTAGCTCAACACTTAACTTATGGGTGTATTCTTTGGAAACATACATGCATATGTACACCAGGAGATGCCCACAAGAATTCTGCAATAACCCCAATCTAGAAACAATGCAGATGCTTATCTTGTAAACATTGTAGTATAGTCGTACAATGTGCTGCTATACAGCAGTGAAAACAAGTGGACTTCAACTATTTGTAACAACATAAATAAATCATGTAAATGTAAGTAAAAGAAGAAAGACCCAAAAGACTCCCTATGATTCCTTTTACATAACTATCAAAACCAAATCAAATTATAATTATATAATTTGATTATATATTATATCAAATTATATAATTATATAATTTGATTATAATTATATCAAATTATACATAGTTTGGAATATATACATATTTTTATATGCATACAAATTGTATATACTTTGGAAACTATAAAGAAAAGTAAAGATGTGATTACCATAAAAGTTTAAATATTGACTATTTGTAGGGTGAGAAGCAAGATTACAACCAAATAGAGATATGAAATCTAGGGATGTGGGTGCTGTTTCTGGGGCATTGATTAATTCTGAATTTCTTCATCTAGATATACTTTTACAAGAATTCGATATTTCTTCATTATGTTGCACACATGTGGTTTTGCTTAGGGAGTAGCATTTTAATCAAGACTTAAATGAAAGAGCAAACAAACTATGTGCTTAGCTAGGAGAAGGGTTCTCTCTGACCGGAATGCTCAGACCCTTCAACCCAGCATTTTCACTTGTGCTAGTTTATCCTCCAGAAATATAGTCTTGTGCCACATAGTGGCATGTTTGTCAGCTATGGACCATATATAATATTAGTCCCATAGAGTATATTGCCCAGGGACATTGTAACCATCTTTGTTTGTATAAGTACATTCGTTTATATTCACATACAGTGAAATCACCTTGTGAAGATTTTCTCACAATATATCCTCCTTGTTAAGAAACAGATGACTGTCCTTTTGCAAACTTTGCAAAGTTATATGTTCATTGAAACGTTGTTTGGAGCATGTAAGTAATTTTGTATTGAGAGCTTATCATTAATGGAGATTTTTCTCTGAGCAAATGCTAAATAACAGGTTGTAGAAATATCCTTCCAGAGTCTTGTCTATTCTTTCTGGCAGCCATCCTGTGTAACTTTTCCAAACCAATTTAATGTCTAATGTCTCACAAAATCCTATAAGACATGATGGGTAGAAATTTAGATTTTAAATACAGTCTACATTTGGGGTTTTGAGTTTTCATAATTTTTTTTTCCTACCCAAAGCCCTATGTGGAAACAAAGTTTTCTTGCATTTCTCTGAGTTAATGGTTAGAGATTGTTTAGTTACTTGATCACAGAGGTCACAGCCTCACACTGAATGTTGTCCCGGTACTGAATGGCTTCCAGGGTTCATCAGTGGGGGTTAGTGTTTGAGTAAGATATGACTTCATGTGCTGAAATCAGATTCCAAAAGTTATTTTTCTCTCTCCTTGGATTGGCTCTTTGAATCCAGATCAGGCTCAAACAGACTTTTCTCAGGTGCTTAACACTGGGATTCTGAGGTTCACTTATGAAGCATTATAAATTTCCAACTTTACTTATGGTTGTATGCTTTGGAATTAGTCAGGGATTTGAACAAAAGGCTTCTCCTAGCTTCATGGTTCGTGTACAATATTTATTCAGAGTTAGCAACTACCTAACTCTGCTATTGAACTTTGGCATCATAGAGAGAAAACAGCCATAGACAACACAGGGTATGGCTGTGTTCCATCCAAACATATTTACAAAAGAAAGCAGCCTCTCTCTATATATTTTTAAACGTATTTTTAGATGTTGATGGATCTTTATTTTATTAATTTGTTTATATGCAGTGCTGAGGATCAAACCCAGTGCCTCACAATGCTAGGCAAGTGCTCTGCCACTGAGCCACAACCCCAGCCCAGGCTACCACTTGCTAACCCTTAGTCTAGGTCATCTTCTACCTATTGCCTGCGTATTTTGAACAAACCAGTAGATAAACTAACAGCACTGGGAAATGTCCATTTGAAAAGAAATTTGCTTGCTATACATTCTCCTTCCATTCATTGAAACTTGGCTTAAGCTTCACTGAAACAAAAACTTTTAATACTATTACCATGCAAATGCACAACATATCTATTTTTCCTATTTATTAAATAGGGGGAAATTAATTTTCTAGTGCAGTGACTTTGCCCTGATGTTTTTGAAAAGAATATGATGCAAATCAGTAGGAAAGCCCTGGGCTTTCTCATTGTTTGCAGCATGAGGTGAGTGGCAGTACAAAACACATGCTCAGAGGGAATCGAGAGTAGAATATTAACAGAGAAAGGGCACTGAACCTTGTGACTTCAAGGTTTTCCCCATTGTGGTTGCTGATTTCTTAGGAAGGCTATCATCTAGATATGAATTAAAGTTCAGTAAACATCATGGCTGAACAAGTAAGGGTGCTGCAAAGGACCTTGGTTCAAGTGAGGAGGCCAGGTGAATTGGAGAGAGGGATGGGGGAGATTGGTTGTCCTTGAGAAATTAACCAGAATGCTAGCATTTGGTGGGCCTGACATGAGGAGAACAAAATTTGGGTTTGGAATTTAGATTGAGTAAAGGCAAAGTCACAATTGGGTGGAATTAGATCAAACTGAAATGTGAATGATAGACAAATGAGAGAGTTGGTCCAAGGGATGAGGGCCAAGAGGTGTTTAGAGATGTGGGTCAGGTTAAGCAGTTCATGCACTTTTGGATGGAGAACAGGTATACACCTGGGTTTCTATAATCTGTTCTTCATGAAGGTTTTGGCAGGGGGTGTCTGATTAGGGGATTGCTAAAAGAAAGAGCTGGGAAAAGCTGAATGGGATCAGGTGTCAGGAGAAAATGTTTCCCCCACTGCCGCAGCTTTGCTCAGAGCTCTGTCGATACCCTGAATGATCTCTCTGCCATTTTCTTGTGCTCAGTTCCATACATGTGTCTCTCTTGTTTGGGGAGCAAGTGCCAGAGCCTACTTTGCCTACTTAAAGAGAGCTAGCACTGCCTGGGAAGACACATGTCACTCCCTAGTCCTCAGCTCCCAAAGGCGGTCTTTGTAAACACTTCCAGTGCCTGCCTGATCACTGTCCCCAAAGCTCCATGAGATTAAGCCAAAGTTATGCCTTGTGGAACTCTGCTTAGTACTACCTTTCTAAGAAATAACTTTCTTAGAAACAATCTTCATCTCAGAAGACTCATAGCTTTTCAAAAAGTTCAAAGTACTTTCTGGCTATTATAAGAGATCTGTTTGGATTTTTCTTATTAGTTTTATCTGAATTAGGCTTTTAATTTTTTTTTTTAATCTGGTGGAATTATTGGTGTGCTGTCTGTGTAACAAGATAACAATTTGGATCACTGTGTCAGTAATCAATAAGGAAAACATTTACTGAATTTGTGAGCTTTCTATGTAGTTCTGGTGTATAGCACAAAGGACCCCATTTACCAAAAGGAAGTTTTTTTCAGGCTCCATTCTGAAAGGTGGCCTGTTTACCTGGCTCTGTCCATAGTGGGCAAAGATATCTGGTGTATCTTGACCATCCAGTCAGATATAGCGGATGGCTTTGAAAACACCAAAGAGAAAATGACAAGAATTTTCTGAGAATGAAAGCAAAGTGAACTCTACCAGAGGATTATTCACAGTTTCCTGAGAATACTTCGAGACAAAAAGCTTTGCAAGAAGGCTACAAATTCTGATAGTAGTTTGTTAAGAAATTGGTGATCACTCTTGCTTAAAAGTCAGCATTTAAGTGTCAGGATTTCCTCAGTACTGGACAAGGCCTGGGATTCTACTGTTTGAGGGTTTTATAGCCTCAGCAGGAGATCTGAATTCTTTGACAAATAACTTCATCTCCTGTGTCAGATGCCTGGTTGGAAAAGAGTGCTCTGGTTCATTTTATATGTCAGCTTTGCTAGGCTATAGTACCGTACAAGTTTCCTCAAACACCAGTAGATGCTGTAGTGAAGGTGTGGTTACATTTAAATCAGTAAATTTTGGAGTAAAGCATATTATCCTCCATAATGTGAGTGGACCTCATTCAATCAATCGAGAAAGAGATAACTTTCCCCAAAGAAGAGGGAATTGTGCCCAAAATTGCTTTCTGCTTAAGATTGTCATGTTAATTCTTCCCTGAGTCTCCACCAGCTGCCCTGCCCTGTCAGCCTACCCTGCTGATATTGGACTTACCAACTCCCATAATTGTTCAAATGTGAACCAATTCGTTAAAATCAATCTCTTTCTCTCCACATATGTGTGTATATATAATACGTTCTGTATCTACATATGTTTACACATATACATACATGTATATTTGTGTGTATATATTTATATAAAACTTTCTGTTTCTACTTTGGAAGTGTATAAATCAAAGCTTTCCCAGATTTTATAGCCATGAAAGATTTCCTTTTAAACTTGAGTTTACCTTGATCTCTGTGACCAGATCAACCTTTCAATGGGAAGTAGCCAGCTCAAGAAAGTGCAGGTGACCCAGGGAAAAAAAAAATAGGCTTGCAACAGTAACATTTCCAAGGTACAATCAGAAAAATTTGCCTTAACTGATATGCAACTTACTTTATGCAAATTTTAAGTGAACACCATGCCCACGATATCCAGGCACCAGGTTTCCTTTGTGATCCCTGGCCTGCATCATTGTATTAAGTTTTTCTCTTCAAATTGGTGAACTAAGACTCTCTTATACTAGCAAGTATCTTCTGGCAGTTTCCTGACTGCCTCCAGATGGCTAGTTAACAGAGGGGTTCTGCCAATGGGAGACAAATGTTTTCTAGGAGACTGGAGGTGGAAAAAAGAAATTATGACTCCAGGATTTCATCAAAGAGGAAATCCTATTTGACTTATAAGATGTTCCCTCTACCAACAAACAAATTGCTAAATGCACTCTGATGTGCATAAAAGAAAGTAACTGTTAGTGAGGAAATACAGCCAGAGTAAAGGAAGAGAGAAGAAACAGAGGCCTAATTTTGATGGCAATTTAAATTGTTTAATTTCGTGAAAATCTAAGTTATAATCTTAGTTATAATTTCATGGTGTTCATTTAAATTTTACATAAAGTAAGTGCTTCTCTACAAATACTTGGTGACCAGGTACAGTGGTCTATTCTTTTGCTACTTAAAGTGCAGTTCGTGGACCATCACCATCACCCCAGCAGTACCTCCATCACCCCTAAGCATGTCAGAAATGCAGAAATCCAAATTTCATCAGGTTTTCCAGATGAGTTATATACACACTGGTTGTAATGAACTGCATGTGTACCCATCCACTGCCCAAGTTCATATGTTGAAACCCTAATCCCCACTGAGGTAGTATTTGGAGATGGGCCCCTGAAGGGGCTTGGGTCATGAGGGTGAAGCCCCCGTGATGGGATTAATGCCCATGTTAAATAGCTTGCTTTGCATCTCTCTTTTCATTGTCATGTGAGGATAGATGTCTGCAAACCAGAAGTGCCTTCACCAGAAACTGGATCTTCTGTACCTTGTTCTTGGAATTCCTGGGTTCCAGGATTGTGAGATATAAGTTTCAGTATTTAGGCTGCCAAGTCTATGATATCCTATTATAGTAGCCTGAAACACTGAAAGGACTGATCACAAATCCTTTACTCTAGGCCACAAACTTGTAAGCCTAAGAGCAAAACCATCTAGTTCAGGCTCTTGATTTATAGGCTGTTGAGTTACTACTCTCACTATTTTACAGATGAGATACCTACAGCTCAGGAACTTAAACCAATTGTCATAGAATTAGGCGTCTTCTGCTAATGAAGACAGCACCCTGCTGTTGGACCACTCCTTCAAGGTCTCTGTGCTGTCTTCCTATATTTCCCCTTGAGAGAGTGGGTTCATTTCTCTGAATCTGGTGGAGAAAAGACAAATTTTACCCAGTCATTTTGGCTCTTGCTTTCTAAAACAGGAAAAAAAAAAGTTTAGAGAAATGTTACAGTTTTGCCTGAGGGAAAATCATTTTGACACATAGGATAAAATCACAGACTCTAGAGCTCAGGAGAGACTTATTTCCAAAAAGATCATGGAGCTTATTTTTGTCTTGTGTGTGTGCGTGTGTATATACGAGTATGTGTGCTTGTAGGGGAAGCAGAGAGCCTTTTGTGCCCTTGATCAAATATAGAGATGTCACTGAGAAAAACAGCAGAACCTGCTGTCCTATATATAAAAAAGGTACTGTACTTAATTTAGCTCTCCATACAGAAAGGGTCATGAATATGCATTTTGACTAAGAAAATTATTTCTTTTCATAGCCTCATGTGTGAAGCTGTAGGCTAAGCTAATCAACGTAGTTAATTTTAGCCCTCGTTTTGAAGGTTTATTTTAGAAAAGGTCATGGCACTAACCTATGGCTTGTTGTGACAGAGAAGGAAGTGTTGAAGATGTAAAACAAAGCAATTGCAGTGTGCCTCCCCCCAAGACTGTAAGTGTGATGTTCGTATTTAGGTTCAGTTCCACTTGCTATTAGTGATATTATTGACAAGGTGGATTTGATCCGTGCCATGCACAACATTGTCTATTGTGGGACCTGGGAGATCCAAGAGCTGCCTTTCTCTGAGGCCAAGGGTGGCACTGGACATCTGGTAAAGCTCAATATGTAGATACTAAGTAACAAGAGGTAGAGAAGGTATCTCAGAGATTAAATTTGAGATACTAAATCCTTTATTTGACTTTGGCCTTGGGCTGGCAGGGGACAGAGTCACTGCCTTTCTCTGGCTAAGCCCAGAAGTGTGAGAGCTGGAGTTTCTCCAAGGGACAAAGCTCCACCTTCTCTTTGCAGGTGTGAAGTTTGCTGATGGTGGATGGTGTGCTGGCCAGGGGGAAAAGTGAGGGATCAGAGACGTGAAGTAGCCTGCATCCCAGGACTTCAAAGAAATCTAGCTGAATTGAAATGGGGCTGTGGATGAGCAGGGATAGACAAAGAAAGAGACAACACTTTAGAACAGCACTAAGAGAGTTTTCTACAATGTTGGGAGTATTCTATGATCTTATCACAGGTGGCTTGAAATGTTGATATTGTGTCTGAATTTGTAATTTTACTTAATTTTAATTTAAATGAGAGTATGTGTGGGGGGGGCTACCATTCTAGACAGGGCAATTCTAGAAGGAGCACCACTTCAGAGGAATGAAGCTAGAAAGTTAGAGCAAGCTCAGAGAAAAATATACTATTCAGATTATAAAAGCCAAGATTCTGACCCACAGGTACATATGAGAATTACCTTGGAAACTTTAAAAAAATTAAGCTGTCTGGACCCAACCCATGGGTACCTATCAGATTTCCTCTTGGTATTTGCTTTTAAATGAGAGCTTCCAAATTCACTGGTAGGAGGAGGCAGGTTTGGGACTGTGGGGTTGCAACAAGATGAGAGAAAGCCTTGCATGCCAAGCTGAAAATTTTATACTGAGCTTTATTGGTGGTGGGGGAGTCATTGAAGATAGAGAATGATGTAGTTAGTGCTTTAGGTAAGATTTGCAACAGCCTGTGTAAGAAGATGGAGGAAAGGGAGATTTGAGGTGATTGCAGAGCTGGGTGTTCAAAGATATCTGGAGTTTTCATTTCTCCCTCAGAGTATGAATGTGTTCATTTCACTCAGGGCTGTCCATATTCTCCCCTGGACTGAATATTGGTTCAAAATGTTCCTTGGCAAATATGCTGCTGCAAGCCTCTAGCCCCACTAAATGTTATGGTGATTGAAAATTACAGTTGCTTCCCAGGGGCCAAGAAGGGGGCTCTTTGTAATGAAATAGAGATGCAACAGCCATTTGGAATGTGGGGTAACTGCCTCTCTGGGACCTCCAGCAAGGGCCCATGGTATCCATAAAAAGGGATGACTCACCAAGGGAAGGACTGATTGCTAGTCTTAGAGTGTATCCTTCATCCTCTATGATTTCCAAACTCCAACAAGCAACCTTAATGTCTGCCGCTGGGAATTAGGACACCATGAGAACAGAGTTTTAGGTCTAGGCAGTAACTCACTGAATAACCTTGATAAACCCATTGGTGGTTCACAGTGTAGGAGAGATGTCTCTTAAATACTGAAAAGGAAAAATCCAATGTATGTTTGAATCAACATTCAGAAACTGACCAAATACCTTTCCAGATCTGCAAAGTGTCAAAGAGTTAGTCCTTTTTTTCTAATAATGCAGTGGAAGATATATCACGAGGACTCGGTGCCCTCATGGCTCTGGGGAGCATGGGAGGCCAAGGTTTTAGGCATGTTTTTTTACCCAGTAGGTGTAGTTCAGCTGTGGCCCTGAATGACAGGCTGCTTCTGCCTCAGGAGTGTTTTTCTCCAGCCCTACCATTGGCTCTTTGTATACAAATGCCCCCTTTATATACAATAATGATGTGACCTAGATGTCAGCAAGGACCTCTCCATCCCTGGGAGACCTGGGAGGAAAGCTTGGCTCAAATTACAGCTTGTCTAGAGCTGCGGCATAATTGCTGAAGACAGACTGCTGCAGGCCTCCCTCGCCTCTGTCTGTGTTCTCAGGCTGAAGGTTCCAATTGGCTCTTATCTCTTCAGACATCAAATACAACATTTTAAAACTTATACCAAGTATTTGGTGAGTTTGGCATTTCACAGAGAGCACAGCATTCCACCATTTCCCTGGCTCTGACCACTCACTCATCTCTAGCAAAAGCTGTTATACAAGGGCTGAGCCTATAGCTCTGTGGTAGAGTACATCTGGGGATTTGACCCCAGAAACTGCAAAAATAACAAACAAAAAAAAAAATCAAAAGTGATTAAAATTTTCTTCCCTTGTACTTGTGTCAGGTATTTTTTATAAATACAGTTTCTTTTTATTTTTTGCACAATACTCTTTTATATATATATATATATATATATATATATATATATATATATATATATATATATATATATGTCATATATATATGACAGCGGAATGCATTACAATTCTTATTACACATATAGAGTACAATTTTTCATATATCTGGTTGTATATAAAGTATATTCTCACCAATTCGTGTCTTCATACCTGTACTTTGGATAATAATGATCATCACATTCCACCATCATTAACAACCCCATGCTACCTCCCTTCCCCTCCAACCCCTCTGCACTATCTAGAGTTCGTCTATTCCTCCTATGCTCTCCCTCCCTATCCCACTATGAATAAGCCTCTGTATATCAGAGAAAACATTCGTCATTTGTTTTTTGGGGACTGGCTAACTTCACTTAGCATTATTTTCTCTAACTCCATCCATTTACCTGAAAATGCCATGATTTTATTCTCTTCTATTATTGAGTAATAGTCCATTGTGTATATATGCCACATTTTTTTTATTCATTCATCTATTGGTTCCATGGTTTAGCTATTGTGAATTGTGCTGCTATAAACATTGATGTGGCTGTGTCCCTGTAGTATGCTGTTTATGGGCCAAGGACCTGAACAGACATTCTCAGAAGACGATATACAATCAATCAACAAATATATGAAAAAATGTGCATTATCACTAGCAATTAGAGAAATGCAACTCAAAACTATTTTAAGATTTCATCTCACTCCAGTCAGAATGGAAGCTATTATGAAGACAAACAATAATAAGTATTGGTAAGATGTGGGGGAAAAGGTACACTTATACACTGCTGGTGGGACTGCAAATTGGTGCAGCCAATATGAAAAGTAGTATGGAGTTTCTTGGAAAATTGGGAATGGAACCACCATTTGACCCAGCTATCCCTTTCCTCAGTCTATAAATACATTTTCTTAAGAAGAAGTTTCATTCCTATTAAGAAAACTAACATTTTCTACCTGCTATAGTAATGATAACTGCAATTTATTGAGCATCTTCTATGTTCTATTCATTGTGATAGATGAATCATTTTTAGAAGACTTTGAGCAGAGTCAGTGGACAAGCTTTCAAGAAAGAAAATTTAATTGCCTGTAGAATAACTCATCCCTGATGAATGACTCACTATGACAATGTCCATTGGAGCGGACTATGTTGTGTCCTAGGAGGTCTGAAGATTAAAGTTGCAATGTAAAAGAATGTGACTTTGCCAGCAATGGTGCTTTCCCTTTAAAAGATGTTTATTTTACTATATAGCATCATTTATTTTTTAATATTTTATGTTGCAACTATGAGTTAAGATGTTACATAATACCCATGTCTTTGGTTGGGTTCCTTCAAAGCAGTACCTGAGATGGATATTCTGGTGCCTGTATTTTATTATTGGAGAGCTGTCAGGATGGGGGGACCAGAATGGGACTGGGGGCTATGTTTGGACAGGGAAGGGACCTTTGCTGAGCAAGGATGTGGTCTCAGCTGGAGAACAGCCCAGCCTGATCATACAGAAGGATCTGGAGCAGGAGTAACACCACAGAGATGGTTCTACTTCTAGTCAGTCACTGGCCAAGACTGGCCCTGGGGTACAAGGGAGGCATCCTCCATTGATAAGAAGGCTTCCCTGATCAGATAGCAATTCTCTGGAAAGGGGAGAATCTGTGTGCTACTACTGTGGGTTCCATTGTGTCCTCCTAAATTTCATATACTGAAGTCCAAACCCAGCACTTGAGAATGTGACTGTGTTTGGAGCTCAGTCCTTTACAAAAGTAACTAAGCTAAAATGAGGCTGTTAGGCTAGCCCTAATCCAATTTCACTTGAGTCCTTATAAGAAGAGGAGACTAGGACATACAGAGAGATGCCAGGGCTGGTGTGAAGAGACCCAAGGGGCCATCCAAGAAAGGGGCCTCAGAGGATTTCAACCCCGCACTGTGATGATGGACTTTCCAGCCTCTGGAACCATGAGAAATAAATTTCTGTTGCTTAAACCACCCAACCTGTGATATCTTTTTATGGAAACCCCAGCTGATAGCAGCCAACACTCACAGCAGCTAGAGGATTTGTGTGACAATGATGTTTTAGGGTGTGCTTGGTAAGGCCATTTGGTAGGGCATCAATAGTATCCACTGTATCCACTTACAAAGGAGAAAACTGTGAATCAGAGAAGTGGAGGAGTCTGCCCAAGGTCATATAGCCAATAAGGACCCGAGGCAGGATTTGAACCCCTGTCACCCTATAGCTTGTCTTTCTCATCACTACTTCATGTCACCTCTGCTAATGGGAGGTAGTCTTTGTCAGAAGCAGCAGATATTGTCAGTTAACTTTGGCTTTGATTTTTGTCATTTCTTTTTTTTTTTTTTTCTAATTTGTGTTTACCTCACACAATGATGCTCCTGGGGAAACTGAGGCAGCTCAACATGGAAAATATAAATGTCTGTGTTCCTTTACAAGGTATTGCCTTTTACCCTATTGTTTTGAGAAGGTTGTAACATATTAATGATAGGTTTCTCCTTCATATGAGAAAATGATATTTTTATATAAAGCATTTCCTATTAAAAAATGAATTTGAGCAATCTTTTCCACACCCACAAATGTCATATTTAGGAAATGGGAAATTCTTTCAGACCTGCTCGTCAGTGTAAAAATAACTATTGTTCTGAGTACTGTTGCTCCCAATTTGTAATGAGAGAACATGGTCTTTGGAGAAGCCACATTGACATATAACAATAAATTGGTTTTTCTTATTACAGCTTTATAATAGCTTTTGTTCAATATTTTCTGGCTTGCTATAATATTGCTATTACCCTTTTTGAGAAAACTAGGAAATAAAGGAAAAATAAAGGACATCTCTGGGCATCTGTCTGCTGCTGAGGACCCCCACTGAGACTGCCCACCAAAACTGAAATAAATAGCATCCTCTCTTCATGAGGAGATTCTTTCCCCCATATGTTGGCTATAGTAAGAAAAATTTTTAAGAATTTTTAAAAAAATATCTTCAGGGTATTGTTTTACTTTATAGGAGAAGAGTGCAAGTGAGTCCGTTGGATTTCTCAAATCACAAGTCATTTGTTCACCTTTCCCAACAAACATTAATTCTGACACTATTATTAGATATGCAAACAGAAGTAGTGTAATCTTGTGGCTGGAGCAAAGTCTAGGGCACCTGGAGAAAGCTACAGTCTAATCGTGCATGCCATCACACTCTGAGTTATCTTGACTGAGTCCTCCAACTTTGTAGGCCTCTGGGAGGTTGCTGGGTATTTTAGTAAAAATGTGCTAGTCAGCTTTATATTACTATGACAAATACCTGAGATAATCAACTTATAAAGAGAAAATATTTATTTTACCTCATGGTTTCATAGGTTTTAGCCCAAGGATAGTTGTCCCCATTGCTTTTGGGCCTGGGGTGAAGCTGCATAGCAAGGTGGGGAGCACATGATGGAGCAAAGCCATTTACTTCCTGGCCATGGAGTAAAAGAGAGAAAATGAAACTGGGATCCCATTAGCTCCTTTCAGAGGATGCCCCCAGTGACCTACAACCTCTCACTAGGCCCCACCTCTTGAAAGTTCTGTCACCTCCCAAGAGCATCAAGAGATGGGGACCAAGCCTAAACCATACCAGAAAACTGTTTTCTGTTCAAAGGTGTGAACACATCTGAAATAATAAGTTCAAAATATGCGAGAAGGAGGAAAGGAAGCAGAGCTCTTAGGGAAAATAATCTGTCTCCTTCCTCTCCTACTCTCTTCTGCATCCCCTTCCTCTCCAAAAAAGATTAGCAAATTTTTTGCATATGATACTCTGTAGAAGTTTAAAAGGCCTTATCTCTTAGATACTATGCATTCATTTATTCAGCAATAAGTTTGGAGTGTCTCCTTTGCAACCCACATTGGACATACCCTGGAGAACAGGACATGTATGGCTCCTGCTTTCCTAGAGTTTGCTATCTGCCTGGATATTAGTAGAAATTGTTTTTTTATATGAGCAGACATTAAGTGCCAGTCAATTGTGCTAAGTTAGTGGTTCTCAAACTGAAGTGTAAATCATGATCACCATTTCCAAAATGCACATTGTTGGACCTCTACTCCAGTTTCTGATTCAGTGGATTGGAGACTGGGTGGAGGGTGGGGGTGGCTGAGAATGTGTATTTCTATTATGATTCCAGGGGCTGCTTCTGTTGCTGTTGTTGGGCCTTTCCTTTGAGAACCATTCTGCCAAGCCTGTCACATTCATTTACTCAAGTCTTATCGATATTTAGTATCATTTGGGATGGTGGCAGGTGCACAGGCTGAGATCTTCCTCCAAAATAAGTTTTTGTTTGTTTGTTTGTTTTTAGAGAAAATTTGATTTTGCCTTTAGGCGAAGTTACTGTTTTATGAAAATTGACTCTTTACGAAAAATTATTTAATGTATATCTGATCATTTCATAAGATTAAAGAGCTGGTGCAATAACAGATGAAGGAACAGGGAGGTTTTACTTAACAATTGTACCTGTTTGTCATTTTCTCTTTGAAGATCTTGATACAGAGCAATAGTTCTCAAAGTGCATTGCCAGAACAGCAACATCATTAGAAATGCAGGATCCCAGGCCCTATCCCCCTACCTACTGACTCATAAATGCTAAGTATACAAGCCAGGAATCTGTTTTAACATGCCTCCTAGGCGATTCTGATGCACACTCAAATTTGAGCACATCTAAGATAGAGGGGAGTGAGAATTGGGCTGAGTCTGAAGAAGGCCCCTGGCATTCAATATTCTCAGCTCCCTTAAGACAATTTGCCAGGATGACTAAGCTACAATTTTTTCTTTCTCATAAGTCAAAACTCTATCCTTTGTTGCCCAATATCTTTTAGAATTACTGGGAATGCAGTCATAACTTCAATCTGAAATAGCTTCACTAGCAAAGATGAAAATTCCTAGCTAATCATAATAGCACTGATTCAGTGACAGAAACAAAGGATTCAGATGATTTGCATTCTAATCTCTTGTCTACCATGCATGCAGCTGTGGTTTGTTATTAACCTCACTTTTCTTGTATGAAAAATGGTCAGAAAACAAATGTCATTGGTCTAACTTGAAGAGTCGTTGCAAAGATCAAATGGAATAATAGATATGAATGTGCTTATGAAAGTATGCACTGCTGTGCAAACACAAAAATTTTAAATATGAGCTGCTCACACTTATCTCTTTGCTTCCCTATTAATAAAATTGGAATAGTTCGTTACTCAAAACTCCATGGAGATTGTGATTTAGACAGCTAATAGCACAATTTGAGCTCTTCTAAAGTATATTCTGTGGTTCATGTTTTGTCTTTAACAAACAAAGGTTGGAAGATGTGGAAATAGAATAGAATATTCTGTACTTTATTATGGTGTTTCTATATAATATATGATAGTACTTTTCTTTGAAGTGGTCACATTCTAGATCAATGGTTCTCAGAATGTGGTCCCTGGACCAGTATCAATAGCATCATCTGAGAACTTGTTAGATATGCAAATTCTCCCAGTCTACCAAATCAGCTGTTTGGGGAGTAGGGCCCAGCATTATGTTCACTACAGGCTCTGCAGGTGGTCCTGATGCTCAGTCTAGGCTTAGAGGAAGAGATTTATGTGTGTCTTAATTGAAGGATTTGACAAAGGCCACCCTTTTCTCTAGCTTAGATATGCAGCATCTTTGTCCAAACTCAGACAGTAACTATTGGATTCCTTCATAACCACACTCTGTCACTGCCCACCCAGTGCAGGAAATCTGAAATGCTACTGCAGTGTGTCTGTTATGAAACTGACTTCAGGGCGTGAGGAAATTAAAGTTATTTATCACAACCCATTTTCTCCTCTGTGACAGGGGAAATGAGGCTTAGCTAACAAGGCTTCAAATTGGGCTCATGCACAAACAACACACAGCTTGACAAACACAGTTTAAGCAGGCTTACATTTCTTTGACTTCCCCTTTGAAACTGAGCCCTTTCTTAAGCAGCACAGAGGTATGTTGAGCTTACTTAAAAAGTGCTGGAGATGGAATCATCCCAGTCTGATCTTGTTTTGAATACCATTTTATACTTGTTATGTATTTGTGATTATCTAATTTCATATTTCTTCCTGGTGTGGGTATTAACTGGAAAAAGTACAGTGGTTCCCATACTACTTCCGACCATAACTAACATTTATTGGGTACATCCCATAGTGTGGTGAATAGTGCACAATTCTGTGAGATGTATATTATCATCTCTATTTTATAAATGAAAAATCTGAACTGCTGAAAGTTTAATTAATGCCCAATGTTATGAAGCTATTTTTAAGTCCTGATTCAGTGCAGGTCTTTTTGAGGCCCAAGCCAGCATTCTAAACCAAATTGTGGATTGAGAAGTTACTTTAGGGAGTAACAAATAGCATTTTTAAAGAATTGAATAGAATGGAAAACACCAGAATATAGCACATGTAGTTTGGGCAGTAGGTCTTGATGCATGAAACTTTTGTTTTAACTCCAAAGATGCATGTATATACACACATATAAGTATGTTGCTGTGTACTGGGAACAAAATAGAATATATTTTTTACTGTATCATACTCACATTTGAAAGCAAAGTTGGGGTTGGGAGGAACAAATAGAAAGAGAAAAAGTGAGAGCAAGAGGGAAAAGTATGAAAGAGTAAATGAATGACTAACTATAAAAGAGACACAAGACTGAAGGAGGAACAGTAGAAGGGAACAAGAAGGGAAAGGATGGCAACTCTGTAAAAGAGAATAGAGATTTGGGTAAAGTCTAGGGAGGAGGAGGTCATATGGAAGTCACATGACTCCGTCCACCATTCCATTCAGCATATGCTCCTACTTGATGGCAAAACAGAGCTCTCTTGTTGGATTTTAAGCTTTCATATACTTCTCATGCTGTTATTCCTATTCTGAATGCAAGTTGAATATTTTTATAAAGTGTGGTTCCTATATCTAAATCATCTATCTCATCTGGCTCTCAACACAAAATCAGTGGTCTTAAGGGGAAACAGGTTTTGTTGAAATCAATGAATGTGTAAGATCCTCAATGTGCCCCTTGCAAAGTTGGCAAAGGCTATTTTGAATACATGTAATTTTTGTCTTTTTAGCAGACTAATTTTGATTCCACTGCATAACCTCTTGTGTTTTAGTGGGAAAACACAGATAACAAATAGATATTAAAGCCTTTTATTGCCAGGAAACTCTACATCCATTAAGAATTTTACTTTCAAAGAATTCTGGAGTTGATTAATAAAAAACCCATTTTCAAACTTGTGGAAATTGAGTGAATATTTGCATGAAGCTTCCATACATACAGATACTTTCAAAAGCATCTTATTATTGAATCTTCATAACTACTTAGGTAGATTGCCCGCATGTAAATTTTACTGAGAAACTGGAGCTCAATAAGTTTAAGTACCTTGCCCAAATTTTTCCATAGAAGGAGATAAAGATAGATTCAAACCTTAATTCTTAGACTCTGAATGTTTTTTCCACTAGACAAAAAGAATAAAAAATGGATCGAAAAACAGTGCTTTGTGTCACAATTTAGAAGAACAATTTTGTTTGTAAGAGTGTGGTGCAAAATCTAAAATGCCCACTCTTTTCCTCTGGTAGCATATCGTTATGTAATTTCTTCCACTCCCACCCCAAAGATATTTCTCTATTTCTAGGCTCCCATTAGCAAATTAGAGTTGATATTGCTATACTTTCTTGTGATCCATCCTTGGCCTTTCTTTGTTGAAGATTATTGAAAGTACCAATTCTCTTGCAGTGGCTAACAGTGTTGTATCTAGTAATGGGTTATTGGCATCAACTAAAGTGGGTATTCTTTCCTTTTTATTTTTCCTTTTTTTTTTAAAGAATAGATGTTGTTGTCAGTGTAAATAGGACCCACCAGAGTGAATTACATTTTAAAAGCCTTCATAGCCTGTTAGAAAACAATTGTGATATTTTCCCCAGCTTGCCAAAATACCATTGCTTTATATCCTGTCCATCTTATTTGGTCCCACTACTAATATTTTATTTAAGAAAGAAACTTCCAGAAGAATGCTAGCCATTTCATTCCAACTATCTCTGCTAAAAACTTTGTGTGTTGTAATAAGACCTTTTCACCAGTGTATTTTGTCCTTATTTTTCTCCTAAATCCCCTCATTTTTAATAAGGATTCATGCTCCATTTCTTCTTGTTTTATGGACTTCATCTCCTACCTTCTAAAGGTAGCTGTAAATGAAAGTGTCTTTCCTTTCCTCCACTGGTTTCATTTGCTGAGTGTTTATTATATTAAATAATATATTTTTAAGAAGCTAAGATTCATCCCTACATTCCATAACAGCTTTGTCAGCCCAAATAAAATATACATCTCTGGGACAACATGGGGGATCCTAGCCTCATTACAATTTTACTAACTGATTGTTGTTTATTTCAGAAATCCCTGAAGACCCTCTTGTGGCTGAAGAGTATTATACAGATATGTTTGATTCCTGCTCTGAAGATAGTGAGGAGCAGGAAGAAGAAATAGTGTTCTCAGGACTGGAGGGAGAGGTCAAGGAAGAGGGACCCCAGCCAGCTTATAGAACAAACCAACAGGTACCTGCCGCTCCAGTCAGAAGTAGTGGAATTATCTGAGGTACTGACTAGACATCTCAGAAAGACTGAAGGAAGTCTTAAAACCTGAAGTGGAGGACAGGAGCACTAGAATATTTTTATGATGGCTCCATGTATAAACCTTCCAAGGGGCAGGGGCAGGTAGGATTTTAAGAATCTACTCTGGGCCAAGTTGACAAGGGAAGGACCAACATACATAGCATTTATTGGAGGAGCAAGGGGATGATGCACAGTACATTGTTTGCACACCAACAAGTGCCTCAGATGCAACTATTGAATAAACAATGCATATGTCTGTTTAGAAGGGACAATGAGATTTTTAATATAGTTTTCTGCCTGGTAATCAAATGTAGAGTCTTCATTTTTACAAATTTAATACAAATACATATTTGTAAAGACTGACTTTGTTCTGGCCATAACAGATGATATTTCTAGCTACTTTCAGCTTCTGAGGGCCCATCCTTACACTGCTGAGTCTTTCTAAGTGTATACCCTCATATAGAGCTCTTTAATTGTGGCATGACTAAGCCTGATGTGAGTAATAGGCCAAGAAATGGTCCTGACGTATGTTTTCTCTGTTGGGTGTCTGTAGGAGATTTAAGCAAGAGGTATGTGAAGAGAAAGCAGATGCCTATGGGAAATTTATGAATATGTACCTCATTTTCTTCTTGAACCATAAACCTGGCTATCTTTCCAAGCCTATGCTACCATGAGGTACAGAAGCTTTTTATTAAAAACTGGAAACTATTCAGCTACTAAAATAAAACTCAATCAGGGGTACCTGAGTCAATGGAAACTTAATTTGGGGAGATGATTTTTGTAGTACATAAACTACAAAAGGTTGTACATAAACCATTCAACCATTTTTAATGAAAACTGCGTAATCGATCATAATATGCAATAAAACCAACAAGAGATGTTTCTCAAGTTCTACAGAAGAGAAAAAGAGAAAAGAAGGGAGAAAGGAATTAGTAGGGAATAGGTGTAAGACTAAGCAGAGAAAGAAATGAGAGAAATAGAAAAAAGAGAAAGGATGAAAGAATTTAAGAGACAAATACATGAGACGATAAATAAATTATTGACAAAAAAACAGAATGAAAGTGGGGTAAGATTCATAATGCCAAAATACAAGCTTTCCTTTTAGCATTTTCCCAACTTTTCCAATGACTGCAGGGGGGATAAAAACAAACCAGAGCCTACTACTGTAAATTGAAAATATAATTTCCAGTTGCTTCTGTGCTGTTGTTATAAACAACTGAAACAAATGTTATTACAATATTATAGTAACTTTATTCTGCACCTGTTGTTGCAAAACATGATATGCAAAATTCATACTCAGTATTTTGCTCTCAGAGCCTCAATTTTTTAATAAAATAATTCAACTCAGAAAACCACATGAAAAAAATACACTGCAGACACCACCCAGGTCAAGAAATAAAGCTCCGAAAGCTTTATCTTTTCCATTGTTGCCAGAACTTAGGGTTGGAAATCAGATTTCTTATATCTGAATCTAGCCTTTCTCACTTTTGGATCTCATGCAGGTTACTAAACTTCACTGTGCCTCTGGTTTCTAACTTGTAAAATGGGAGGAAAATGGTTCCTACCTCATAGAGTGGGTTTTTTGTTGTTGTTTGTTTGTTTGTTTGTTTTGGGTCCCAGGGATTGAACCCAAGGGTGCTTAACCACTGAGCCACATCTCCAGCACTTTTTAAATATTTTTTTTAGAGACAGAGTCTCACAGAGTTGCTAAGTGCCTCACTAAGTTGCTGAGGCTGGATTTGTACTCCGATCCTCCGGTTCAGCCCCCTGAGCCTCTGGGATTACAGGCATGCCACAGCTTCCAGCTCCATAGAGTGGTTTTAAGATTAAATGAAATAATTAATATAAAATATATATCATAGATCCCAGAACGTAATTATGTACTTAATAAATATGCAATAACTTAGCTATTATTGTGAAGTTACCCAGACATCCTGTGGCCTTTTTATGATACCAATAAAACTCTTTAAAGTGAGATTTTACAATTGTAGATGGACACAATACCTTTGTTTTGTTTATTTATTTTTTATGTGGTGCCAAGGATTGAATCCAGTGCCTTATAAATGCCAGGTGAGCGCTCTACCACTAAGCCACAACCCCAGCCCCACAATTGTAGTATTTCTTAAAATCCTTCTTCTTGTGTCTTAAGGCATGTGAAAATATGAGGACAGGGATTTTGCTTTCTGGCCTGTGTATCTGTCACATGTTATATGACAATTTGGGTTGATTTAAGATAATCAGTTGGGGCAAGGTGCTAAGTCTTCTCACATACATGATGGTGTTTTTTCTCACACATTCTGTTGGACAGTTATTCTCATTCCTGTTTTCCAGATGAGGAAAAAGTGTGTTTCTGAGAGAGGAATAACTTGCCAGCAGTCCAGCTAGGGAAGAACCTGCTTCCAGCCTAGGGCAGCCATATTCCTAAGCCAGTGTTTTATCCTACTACACAAGGTATATCCATCTAGCATGGACTTGGTATAGTGGAAACAGGAGTGGAAATCACAACTGAATATTGTATTAGAGATGGGTAATTACAACCCCATTTTGTTATTGTCTTTGCTTTTTTCTTCTTCTTCTTCTTCTTCTTCTTCTTCTTCTTCTTCTTCTTCTTCTTCTTTTCTTTCCTTCTTTCCTTCCTTCCTTCCTTCCTTCTTTCTTTCTTTCTTTGTACTAGGGAGCTAACCCAGAGGCACTTAACCACTGAGCTACATCCTCAGCCTCTTTTTATTTAGAGGCAGGATCTTGCTAAGTTACTTAGAGCCTCATTAAATTGCTGAGGCTGGTCTTGAACTTGTAATCTTCCAGCCTCAGCCTCAGCATGTGCCACCACACCCAGCTCCCTCTGTGGTTTTGTATGTTTTGTTTTGTTTAAAAACTAATTCGATGTAGTTTCTCCATTCCAAAAAGTGGTGGGTGGGAGGATGTCATGGATGTTAGTTCTTCCATTTTGATTTAGCAACACATTAATTACACTTCAGCACTCAGTGAAGAGACCCAGTCACTTCACATTTTGAATTATGTGAAACCTACAGCCTTCTCTGACATTTACCTCT
Source organism: Marmota monax (assembly GCF_021218885.2). Classification (NCBI taxonomy): domain Eukaryota; kingdom Metazoa; phylum Chordata; class Mammalia; order Rodentia; family Sciuridae; genus Marmota; species Marmota monax. The sequence continues at coordinate 23,890,929 of NW_026695215.1, read as the reverse complement.
TTTCTCCAGTCTTGTCCTTGAGCCCTGAGTATGCTAGGGTCTGTTTGGGTGGTCATTATACCCATGTTTTTTTTTTTTTATAATCAGAGCGAAGTTAATTACGTTTTCTCCTGATGGGAATCATATTTTGAGGGGGAAGTGTTTTCAGAAATATAAACAGCTACAGGCTTCATCGTGATTGATTCCTGCGTCTTGGTGCCAACCATGACAATCTTTGCAGCAGTGGCATCTCCAGAGCAGTTTTATTAAGCATCTAATTGCTATTGGTTGCCAGTTGTTCCTTTGCTGAGAGAAGCAAAACATCAATGACACCTTTATCACAAGCCACTATCATATTGTTGATGGCTACTCTGTGAAGTCTGTGTTTCCCAAATTGAACCAGTCTCTTAGATCTCAGAAGAATAGAGTTCATAGTTGCCATCACAACAGGGTTGTCCACAGCATTTGTAGGACCCATCACTGAAAGCATTTCATGTGCTCTGATGGGCAAGTCTTGGGGTTTCAGGCTGATGAGTGTTTTCATTAGTTCTTCTCTCTTTTCCTTACTGCCTTGCCCATTGTTTCCCTCTCCAAGACTAATAAACGGCTCAGGTGCACTAGTGATACACGTACAAGATGGGCAATAATGACTTGACACAGAACTCCCTCCACAAAGCTCTGTTTAATGCAGGCCACATTCAATGAGTCTTGTTTTAAAAAGGCTTTTCAGGACCATGGTATTTGTTTCTGCTAAGATGAAGGACTGCAGCTAATTCAGAAGTTTTCAGATCTTTCAGTGGTCTGAAAGTCTCTCTGAACACTAAAGCCTTAGGAAAAGAAGAAATACTATTCCATTTGAAATGTGGCCACAGAGAGAAAACTGTATACAGAGTAAGTAAGGTTTAAGGTTTCCCCTGGGGACCCTTGGATTAGACCATTATGAAGATAGATGCCTCAAGAGTTATCAATGAAGCATTAATCTGATCTTAATTATTGGAACAATAGCAGCTACCATTCCCAGAACCTTCTTTTCATGCTCAGTACTTTATATTCTGAGTCATCTTAGATCCTCTGGGAAGTGGATGATAAGACACAACTAGAAATGAGGTGCCCGTAGATAGGGAGCATCAAACTGTGCTGAAGGAGGGAAGGAAGGAGGAAGGGAGGAAGGAAGGATGGAAAGAAAAGGAAAAAAGTGGAACAAAGGAAGGAAGGAAAGACTGGGTAAAGGAAGAAAGGAAAAAAGAAGGGAAGGAGCAGGGTAAGAAGGAAGGATTAATTGTGCAAAAACTTTAAAGTGCAGTCCTGAAAAAGGCTTGGAAGCTGATACAGGTGGCCTCACAGCGAAGACTTCCATTTGTAGGAGTGCTGCACTGGGGAGGAATGGCCTGGCTCTAGCATCCCCTCTGCGCTCAGACTGGCAGGGAACCATCTAGGAAGAGCACAACCTCCCGTGGGGCTGGGACTTGTCAGGTCCTTAGGCTCATTGATGCAGGCTGTCCTTGAAGGAAGTTGTGACACACCTCATAGCTGCCACAGATAAATAATTTAATTCTTGTAATGGACCCTTTGATGTATGTATTCTAGGTGAATTGTATCAAACCAGAATTTAACTAACTGGATTCTAATAAGGGAATAGGGTAAAGGAGAAAGTGAGGGTAGGAGAAAGGAAGGGGCTTGAATTAAGGATTTTAGGCAATTCTGCCTGATATTTCAGAACGTGAATATCCCAGAGTGAGATGAGCTGTGAGCTGTAAATCCAGAGTCCTCCTGCTGCATTTCAGTTCTTGTGTGTCTCTCATATTATGAGACTCTATTGCTTCAATTGTTGCACTTAGATTTACAGTCTCTTGTAATTTAAAGGTATGTATTTTTAAATGTAATCCTCAGTGCAAGTCAACCATCTCATTTGTTGCTCAAAAAAGCAAGAACAGTGGGAGATATTTTGTGTCTAATTGATTTTGCATAAATGCCAACTATAAATCCCAGGTCCCTTGAAAGATGAGACTGCTGTGACATCCCAACCTCACGTAAGAGGAAACTGAGGCTTAGGGAGGTCATTTATCCAAGGTTACATAGCTATAAAATAGCAGACCTTGACTCTCTGTTTAGCCCCTATTTTATATAGTATTTACCCAACAATGATAATCCCTCCTTTGCTAGTGGTGATAGAGGAAACACATGAAATACAAAGGAACAGTTGAGGGGCCATTGCATTATCTGGTACCATGGCAAGATCTGTTTTACTAAGCAGAATTACTGAGCTTTGTACAACGCAAAATTTATACCAGTTCTAGGAACAATGCTGAATTATGAAAAGTAAATTTTTAAAAAAATCACCTCTTTCCTCTGTGAAGGGATACAGATTTATCTCCTTCTACTCTGTTTTTTTTCTTTTAATAGAAGATGCTAGAATTCTTGATTGCCAATAAGGACAGTGGTGTACCTGCTATTTTACATGATCTGACCTAATTCATTTAATTGCATACATGGGAGAAAACACTTTCTGTCTTGAATTAACCTTAAAAGTCATCAGTTCTAAGGAGCAGCCTGCCAATGATTGCATGCTTTTGAGTCATTTCTCTATCAGTATTCACATGGGCTGTGTCCCAGGCTATAAAGTAGCCAGGCTTGCTGAGGTGTTAATGGATACTACCAGTTTGCTGTGCCATTCCTTCAGGTGACTGGCCTTCTGTAGACTTAATGTGTGTTGTTCAAAGAAGTGACTTCAGTGTGTCAGTTTCTACTCATCCCAGATCTCATTGCTGCTCCCTCTGTTTTTGCAGGGCATAGCACAGTAGGCCTTAGTTCTTACTTTCTTTTAATAGATCCACTATTTTGTTTCAGAATATTCCTACATTTCTTGCTCCAATATCAAAACATGAAAAAGAGAGAGACATTAGAGTGGATAAAGACAAAGTCACACTAAGCAGGAATTCAAGTTTCTGCATTTGTTTCAGTGTAAATGAAGTTATAGGTCACCAGCCCTATGGTCTCCCTGTTGGTAGATGAGCAGAGGTCCACCAGCTGATGAGGGAGCAAAGGGACAGTGACCTACAGTGTGAGATTCCCTGTGTTCTGCTTCTGGAGCTGGGAAGAGTGTGGTGGAGACTTTTATAGAACTGATAATACCAACTGCTATGGTACCTTTAGAATTTTCTTTCCAACAACCTTATCCCTGTCATCTATCCTAGACCAATTCTAGTTTCCCTAGCTATCATCAGGGCTGAGGTTCACCGAGTATACAGTAAAAAAAATAAATAAAAAAGCCTTCAAAAAACATGTAAATCTTTGTTAACAATCCTTGCAACAGAAAAATTAAAAGGTGCATCCCACTATTTTGTTTTAAATTCCACAAAGATTTAATTTTCTGAGTATTTTATTCACATAGTAAGGAGAGTGAATACCATTTCATGGTATCCAGCCTAGAAGGAAAGGAGTGTGACGTGTCAGTGATGTTGTTGGAGGTGCCATCTTTCCTGTATGACCTGCCAATCTGGAGATACGTGGGGGCACATCATACTTGAGAATGGCAGTAATCACAGTTAATCAAGCAAAACTGTGTTGCAGTATGCCAGGTGCTCTGCTAAGCTCTCTGCATGCCTTATCCCATCTTGTACTCACTCATCTTGTACTCTATGGGGTTCATATTTTCCATCCCATTTTACAAATTAAGAAATTGTGACTAAGAGAGGATAATTAATTTAACCTAGATCACTGAATCCAATGACAAACTGAGATTCAAACCAGCAGATAGGTACTGTGTTAACCACTAGTCATTTGGGGCAGGTATAGAACTCAATGTAGAAGTTAGTCAATGAGAAGAAAAGGAGATGCTTACGTCCTAAAGGAAAGCTCCACCAATGTGAAAATGGACTATGACCTGATTATTTTAAATCATATTTAAATCACAGGACATGGTTTTCTGCTTTCTCTGTAGGATCAAAATGAGAATAAAACTAGAACTGGAGTTGAAAGTAGTAATCTGCAATAAATAAGTGTGTGTCATCAGGGCTTCCTTTTGGAATTTGAAAATATTTCTCTCTTTATCCCAATAAATTTCCCTTAAATTGCAGGATTTTCTTTCCTAGATTACTAGACAGGTGGTATGTGAAGAATTAATCCAGATCAAGGAGAGGTGGCTTACCCTCCACACGAATGGAACTCTGGGAGTGGGATGTAGCAGAGAGAGAACTGATTTCACCAGCTCCTGGAAAATCTATTACCCCTGTTCTTGGGCAGGTGTTATGTCACCAGTCCATCAGCCCAACTTTCTTTTTTATTCTCTTCATCTTTTACATTTCCAAACTGTATTCCAAAATAACTTGAGTTCTGTCATCAAATACCTATAAATGTCTCTGACACCCTAAAGCAACCCCGCAGCCCCTGACTTGCCGGGAACCTGGGCATTAATAAGACAGCTGCAGTTAGAAGACCTTAATAATGCAGAGTAAACAAGATGCAAGCACTGAAATGGAGTCATTGACGTGACATTGCCAGTCACATTTCAGTGATTCTGAATTTAGCAACAGAGGTACTTAGTGTTATAGGAGTTAGGGAGGCTTGTTTACAGTTCGAGTTTTGCAGATACAGCTCTATGTTGCCATCACTACACACATTTGAGGGCAGAAGGCAACCAACAGCCTTGAGATATGAGTTAAGATCTCAGCTTCCTGATTCCGGGGTAACCCCCATAAAAGTGCCATCAGCTCTGTACTCTGACTTTGCATTAAACAATATCCTCTGCCTTCCCATGAATTATGAATGCATGTAAGCAAGTACTTGACTTTTAATGAGATCAAACTGAGATGTGAAAGGTACATCTGAGTGTGCAGAAAATGGATAAGGTCACCTTAGTGTTTTGGTTTCTGTAACTTAGTGACATTTGGGGATGTTGTTGTAGATCCAATTTGAGGAGAGTAAATAATTGCTTAGTAATGTAACTGGCAGAAAAGAAAGTAGATGAGTTGTTACTTGGACCATTCATTTATATATTATGTATTCGAGTGTTCTAGGCAACTGAATATATGGTAGTGAACAAATAGACACAGCCCCACTCTGATGGACATATCAGTCTCATGTATTTGAATAGTCTCTATTGACTGACAACTCCTCAATGTGTCTTCCATTCATCACTTGTCTCCCCAGAACTCTAGGCTTACATACCTAGTATGCCAGGGAGTAGAATTAGAAGTCATATGGACCTCTGATAAACACACCAAGCATGTTTCTGCCTTTGGAAGTCTGGAGTGCTCTTTCCACCAGATGAACAAGTCATTTTCTCCCTCTCTGTCTATAAGTCTTGGCTTATATGTACTATCATTGGAGAGAACTCTGCCCACCTTAAATAAAATAGTATTTGCTGGCCTGAGAATCCATTTTCTGCCTTTCCTCCTTATTTTCCTCCATAGTCTTTCTCACCATCTGAGTTACCACTATTTACTTGCTTATTCATTTATGATCTACTGCTTCATATTAGAATGAAAGAAAACAGGGCAGAGATGCTATGTTTTTTTTCCATTGCTGAATCCCCTACACCTTAAGTAGTGTTTGGCACAGAGCAGATTCTCAGTAGGTATTGTGAAATACACGAATAAATGAATGAACATAATGTATGATCTAGTGGGGCAGGTGGTCAATAAGCCAATACACAAACAAACAAGTAAGAGCAACCATGAAATGAAGAAGCTGAAGTGGTAGAAGATATGAGCTTTCAGGGGGTGTTGAGAGACTTACTAAGAAGAGTCAGGGAGAACTTTTAGGAGAAGCTTTTCAGCTGTGACCTGAAGGATAGAAAGGGGCCAGATGCTATGAGATAAGGAAAAGAAGTTGGAGAGAAGTGTTTCAGGGAGAGGGAACAGAATGCAGAAAGGCCCCTGATTGTGAAAGGGCTGGGCAAGTTCTAGAAGCTGTGTAGTGAACAAGAAGGTCATCTGAGGTTGGAGATGCCAGACCAACTGTAGTTATACCATGAAGACCTTGTAAGGAGAGTGGATTCTAAGTGAAAGGCTAATTCAGTGGAGAATAACTGAAACAAAGCCTTAAATGAATCTATTGTGATATAAATGAGAACAAGGGTAGAGACTTGGCTGGAAGGAGGCCTGGGGGAACTGTTGGGGATGACAGATTTCTTTACACTTGTTTTGGACTGTGTCTATTCAGGTGTACAACTCAGAATTATACACTTAAGATATATGCATCTTGGTGTATGCAGAGTTTATCTCAATAAAAACATACATCATCAACATTGCTATCGAGAGAGGGAAAAATAATAGAAAACTGCAACAGAGTTTCAATATTCTTGCACATTCATGAACCATGTGAGTCTCAGTCTGTACTGAGGTCACTTCCTGGCTGCTTATAGTCAGGGGGATCTTTGCAGGTTCCAGGAGGTTCTGGGTACAACCAAATGAGGTCTCTTGGGAGGAAAAGTAGGTCCAGAATGATCATGGGTGAGTAAGAAAGAGGGTTCTGCATGGTTTGTGGGATGACTCTGAGAGAAGAAATGACCAAGAGGTTAAATAAATCAGTTCACTTACACCTACACACTCACTGATATAGGGGACAAGTGAGTGTGAACATGTGCCTGGGGTCTCAGTAAAATGAAGCTCAGCTGAGCGCTTCTCTGTGATTGGAGCCATCCCGGAAGGTTGTGTCTGCTTCATGCACATATTTATAGATCTGTGCCTGCTCTGGGTTGTTCAACAGATGGAGAACCTGGTGTCAGGTCTGGCAGCATACCATGAAGGCATCTGTGCATCTCTTCCCATTCATTTCGAGCAGCTTTCAGCCATTGGAAACCTAATTCACTTCTCTAACTGTGAAACTCTTTGTATTGGTATCTACCAAGCCTTCTCTGAATATGCCTTTGGGAGTCAGCATAGCCCCCCACCTAGGAGAATACTGAGGATGCTAGATGTAAATAGATGGTTGAGTTTGCACTGCCTCAAGTAAAAGGACCAGTGAGCAGAATAATCCCTTGAAAGGCTCTTGAAAATGTCTAAAAATAGATAAACAATTTCAAAGGGACTGTTTGTTGGTGCCCAGACTGAGTCCTCATTCTAAACCATGTTCTTATGGCAGTGAGGTGCTTACATTTACTCACTCTTGTGGTTGCAAAGCAAGGCCATCCACAGAGCTGAAGCAACCATGGAGATCCTCGGTCATTGATTCTGTGTGATCACACCAGAAGGATTTCAGACAAGTCACTCAGAGTAGTAGAGATGAGTTTATTAAAGGGGCCAGGAAAAGGGGAAAAGGGAATACTCCAAAGAGAAAAAGGGAGAGTGGTTCCTCTTGGAGAGGGACAGCACACCCTCCTGCCCTCTTGTTTTACTGGGGTTGGGGTCCTAGGGAAGGTTCTTGACTTGTGACTGACATCAGGATTACATCAGTCCCCACAGTGATGGTCTTACTCCATGGAGGGGATATTTTACTGTGATAATGACATGCTAGATCCAAGGCAACTCTGGGTCACCTTGGCCTGTGCTGACCAGTTCTGATTAGACTTGTTCTTATAGATTTTATGGTTGGGTATTTGCTTCTCATTTTCCTTATTTATTCATATTATCTCATTTTCTGAGTTCTGGAATCTGGTGTATGTAAAGATCACAGAATGCCCTGCTTCAGGATAACTTGTATTCTTCTTATCAGTAGCAAGGAGCCTGTTAGGTCTGCATTTCTCCTGCAGATAATAGGTTGTTTGCTGAGGAATATGGCGTATCCTATCTACTTAAGCCAGGCAGGGCCACAGCAGCTTCAGGCAAATCACCCTTCAAAATAAAGCATTCTGGGTCACAGCACAGTCTATACAATTATCCCTTTAAACCTCCTGTTTTCACCACTCATGTCTGTTCCCTATCAATATCACATATTTGTCACCAAACATAATATTGTGTGCAGCTATCATTTTACAAATATCATGGTTAGTTCTTTCCATTATTTATCCCTATATTCAACTTTAACAAGTACTATAGAAATTGTTTTCATTTTCTAACTTTTAAACCAGACCCTCTCCATTGGTTTATCATCTCCAACATTTTTCTTAACCAAAGGCTTTTTTTTTTCTTTGCCAACTTATAATTATTTCTCCTTTTAAGTCATTTAGAGAGAGGAAGAGATTCACTAGGATAAGTGGAGGAGAGAGAGATGTAGTGTCTTATGCCTATGTGTCTTGTCCTCTTGACTCCTTCCTCTGCATCTTGATCCACATGATGGCTAAGAGTTCTTAGCCTTGGACAACAAACCTTTTGGTACTAGCCTTCCCCCAAGAATGTCTTCTTATTGATTTTTTTCCCCAGTAGGTTGGCAGAGCCTCTTTTTCTTCCTCATTTTACCTATCTCACTGAGTTCAGTGGCAGTTTGAATGATATACCATGACTGGAGTCTCTTGAATGAGTGATTATTGGCAACAAGTTGAGAAACAAACTTCCTTAGAAAGAGAGTTCTTCAACTGCCCTTCCATTTCAACAATTGGAGCAGCAAGTTAAATATGCCTTTGGAAATTGGGGTTTACTTCAGGATGCTGGGAGACTATGTTAATCTCCAAAAGCATATTCAGAGAAGGCGTGGTAGATACCAATACACACATGGGATGCTATTTCAGAGCATATTAACAAATGCTTATTGTTAATATATGCAGGTATGGGTCTATGTGTTTTATAAATACTAGCATATTTGATTTTCCCAGCAACCCATTTTATAGATGAGGAAATAGAGGTATGAATAGGTAAGTAATTTATTCAAAATACATGCAAATGGCAGGACTGGATTTAAACTCAAGCAGGAGGACTTGAAAGTCCATGTTCTTACTAAGCTGTGCCCCACATTTTGTCAGAACCTCAGCTTTTGCCAGCGGTCAACCTTCCCTTATGATTTGGATAAACAGTGATTCATTCCAATCAGCCTAGCCATCGTATCCACTTTCCGGGGATTGTTTTAAAATTAATATCCATCAATTGTGGCCCAAAAGTATAAGGATGTTTTTTATTTGTTTTTATATTTTTGGTTTATTTTTTATTTTTTTGGAAAGAGGGAGCTCTGGGAATGCTTAAAAAGTAACATGGTGAAATTTTTATTTAAGTCATTTTATGTACATTGTCAGTTGTAGCTGAAACTGTCCTAAGTACTATAGATGCCATAAGATTATTTTTTCTAGAAGTAATAACTATGTATCAATATTATTGTATACTATTAGATTATGTTTTCAAAACAATATCTTGTCAACTTTCAAATCAAAGTTTCAGTTTTCAAGAACCAAAACAAGCCTTTCAGTATGCACTATGATAGTATTTGACATTTGCCTCTAAGAACAAAAATTGAAATGTAAAATACTATATGTACAGCTCTATTGGTAATTTGATTTGATGACTACATTTTTACTACCAGATTCTTTTTTTTTTATTGGTTGTTCAAAACATTACAAAACTCTTGACATATCATATTTCATACGTTCGATTCAAGTGGGTTATGAACTCCCATTTTTACCACAAATACAGATTGCAGAATCACATCAATTACACATCCACATTTTTACATAATGCCATATTAGTAACTGTTGTATTCTGCTACCTTTCCTATCCTCTACTATCCCCCCTCCCCTCCCCCCATCTTCTCTCTCTACCCCATCTGTTGTAATTTAATTTTTTCTCTTGTTTTTTTTCCCTTCCCCCTCAAATTCTCTTATATGTAATTTTGTATATCAATGAGGGTCTCCTTCCATTTCCATGCAATTTCCCTTTTCTCTCCCTTTCCCTCCCACCTCCTGTCTCTGTTTAAAGTTGATCTTTTCCTCCTGCTCTTCCTCCCTGCTCTGTTCTTAGTTGTTCTCATTATATCAAAGAAGACATTTGGCATTTGTTTTTTAGGGATCGGCTAGCTTCACTTAGCATAATCTGCTCTAATGCCATCCATTTCCCTGCAAATTCCATGATTTTGTCATTTTTTAGTGCTGTGTAATACTCCATTGTGTATAAATGCCACATTTTTTTATCCATTCATCTATTGAAGGGCATCTGGGTTGGTTCCACAGTCTAGCTATTGTGAATTGTGCTGCTATGAACATCGATGTGGCAGTATCCCTATAGTACTCTCTTTTAAGGTCTTCAGGGAATAGTCCGAGAAGGGCAATAGCTGGATCAAATGGTGGTTCCATTCCCAGCTTTCCCAGGAATCTCCATACTGCTTTCCAAATTGGCCGCACCAATTTGCAGTCCCACCAGCAATGTACAAGAGTACCCTTTTCCCCACATCCTCTCCAGCACTTGTTGTTGTTTGCCTTCATAATGGCTGCCAATCTTACTGGAGTGAGATGGTATCTTAGGGTGGTTTTGATTTGCATTTCTCTGACTGCTAGAGATGGTGAACATTTTTTCATGTACTTGTTGATTGATTGTATGTCCTCCTCTGAGAAGTGTCTGTTCAGGTCCTTGGCCCATTTGTTGATTGGGTTATTTGTTTTCTTATTGTTTAATTTTTTGAGTTCTTTGTATACTCTGGATATTAGGGCTCTATCTGAAGTGTGAGGAGTAAAGATTTGTTCCCAGGATGTAGGCTCCCTATTTACCTCTCTTATTGTTTCTCTTTCTGAGAAAAAGCTTTTTAGTTTGAGTAAGTCCTATTTGTTGATTCTAGTTATTAACTCTTGTGCTATGGGTGTCCTATTAAGGAATTTGGAGCCCGATCCCACAATATGTAGCTTGGGGCCAACTTTTTCTTCTATCAGACGCAGAGTCTCTGATTTGATATCAAGCTCTTTGATCCATTTTGAGTTAACTTTTGTGCATGGTGAGAGAAAGGTATTCAGTTTCATTTTGTTGCATATGGATTTCCAGTTTTCCCAGCACCATTTGTTGAAGATGCTATCCTTCCTCCATTGCATGCTTTTAGCCCCTTTATCAAATATAAGAAAGTTGTAATTTTGTGGATTGGTCTCTGTGTCCTCTATTCTGTACCATTGGTCCACCCACCTGTTTTGGTACCAGTACCATGCTGTTTTTGTTACTATTGCTCTGTAGTACAGTTTGAAATCTGGTATCACTATACCTCCTGATTCACACTTCCTGCTTAGAATTGCTTTTGCTATTCTGGGTCTTTTGTTTTTCCATATGAATTTCATGATTGCTTTATCCATTTCTACAAGAAATGCCATTGGGATTTTGATTGGCATTGCATTAAACCTATAGAGAACTTTGGGTAATATCGCCATTTTGATGATGTTAGTTCTTCCTATCCATGAACAGGGTATATTTTTCCATCTTCTAAGGTCTTCTTCTATTTCTCTCTTTAGGGTTCTGTAGTTTTCATTGTATAAATCTTTCATCTCTTTTGTTAGGTTGATTCTCAAGTATTTTATTTTTTTGAGGATATTGTGAATGGGGTGGTTGTCCTCATTTCCATTTCAGAAGATTTGTCGCTGATATACAGGAATGCCTTTGATTTATGCGTGTTGATTTTATATCCTGCCACTTTGCTGAATTAACTTATTAGCTCTAGTAGTTTCTTTGTAGACCCTTTTGGGTCTGTTAGATATATTATCATATCTCCACATATAGTGAAAATTTAAGTTCTTCTTTTCCTATTTTTATGCTTTTAATTACTTTTGTCTGTCTAATTGCTCTGGCTAGTATTTCTAGGACTGAATTGAATAGAACCCTAACCCTAACCCTAACCCTAACCCTGTCTTGTTCCAGATTTTAGAGGGAATGCCTTCAGTTTTTCTCCATTCAGAATGATGCTAGCCTGAGGCTTAGCATATATAGCTTTTACAATGTTGAGGTAAGTTCCTGTTATCCCTATTTTTTCTAGTGTTTTGAACATAAAGGGATGCTGAACTTTGTCGAATGCTTTTTCTGCATCTATCGAGATGATCATGTGGTTCTTATGATTAAGTCTATTAATGTGGTGAATAACATTTATTGATTTCTGTATATTGAACCAGCCTTGCATCCCGGGGATGAATCCTACTTGATCATGGTGCACATATTTTTTGATATTCTTTTGTATTCGATTCACCAGGATTTTATTGAGGATTTTTGCATCTAAGTTCATTAGAGATATTGGTCTGTAGTTTTCTTTCTTTGAAGTGTCTTTTTCTGGTTTCGGGATCAGGGTGATGTTGGCCTCATAAAATGAATTTGGAAGAGCTCCTTCTTTTTCTATTTCTTGAAATAACTTGAAAAGTATTGGTATTAATTCTTCTTTGAAGGTTTTGTAAAACTCTGCTGTATATCCATCCGGTCCAGGGCTTTTCTTGGTTGGTAGTCATTGATGGCTTCTTCTATTTCCGCCTTTGTTTTTGGTCTGTTTAAATTGTGTGTATCTTTCTGACTCAATCTGGGCAAATCATATGACTTAAGAAATTTATCAATATCTTCACTATCTTCTATTTTATTGGAATATAGGGTTTCAAAATAATTTCTAATTATCTTCTGTATATCTGTAGTGTCCATTGTGATATTGCCTTTTTCATCCCGTATGTTAGTAATTTGAGCTCTCTCTCTTCTTCTCTTCGTTAGCATGGCTAAGGGTCTGTTGATCTTATTTATTTTTTCAAAGAACCAACTTTTTGTTTTATCAATTTTTTCAATGGTTTTTTTTCTTGTTTCAATTTCGTTGATTTCTGCTCTGATTTTAATTATTTCTTGCCTTCTACTACATTTGATGTTGTTTTGCTCTTCCTTTTCTAGGGTTTTGAGATGAAGTGTGAGTTCATTTACTTGTTGGTTTTTCCTTTTTTTTGAGGAATGAACTCCAGGAAATGAATTTCCTTCTTAAAACTGCTTTCATTGTGTCCCATAGATTCCGATATGTTGTGTCTGTATTTTCATTCATCTCCAAGAATTTTTTGATTTCCTCCTTTATGTCTTCTGTAACCCATTGATCATTCAGTAACATATTGTTCATTTTCCAGGTGATGCAGGATTTTTCCTTCCTTCTTTTATCATTGATTTCCAGTTTCATTCCATTATGATCAGATAAGATGCATGGTATTATCTCCACACCTTTATATTTACTAATAGTTGCCCTATGGCATAATATATGGTCTGTCTTTGAGAAGGATCCATGTGCTGCTGAGAAGAACATGTATCCACTTGATGATGGTTGATATATTCTATATATGTCTGTTAAGTCTAGGTTATTGATTGTGTTATTGAGTTCTATAGTTTGTTTATTCAGCTTTTGTCTGGAGGATCTGTCCAATGGAGAGAGCGGTGTGTTGAAGTCACCCATAATTATTGTGTTGTGGTCTATTTGACTCTTGAACTTGAGGAGAGTTTGTTTTATGAACGTCGCAGCTCCATTGTTTGGTGCATACATATTGATAATTGTTATGTCTTTTTGGTGGATGGTTCCTTTTAACAGTATATAGTGTCCTTCTTTATCCCTTTTGATTAACTTAGGTTTGAAGTTGATTTTATTCGATGTGAGTATGGCCACTCCTGCTTGCTTCCGAGGACCATGTGAGTGGTATGATTTTCCCCAACCTTTCACCTTCAGTCTGTATATGTCTTTTCCTATCATATGAGTCTCCTGAAGGCAGCATATTGTTGGATTTGTTTTTTTAATCCAGGTTATTAGCCTATGTCTCTTAATTGGTGAATTTAAGCCATTAACATTTAAGGTTACTATTGAAATATGGTTAGTACTACCCGTCATGCTTGTTTATTTATTTATTTTAATATGGCTAGTTTTTCCTTTTTGGTTATTTTTTTTTCCTTCCCTTTACTGAGTTACCTCCCACTGTTAGTTTTGGGTGCTGTTTTTCAATTCCTCTTCTTGTAGTGTTTTGCTCAAAATGCCTTGCAGTTCTGGTTTTCTGGCTGCGAATTCTTTTAACTTTTGTTTATCGTGAAATATTTTAATTTCATTGTCAAATCTGAAGCTTAATTTTGCTGGATACAGTATTCTTGGTTGGAATCCATTATTTTTTAGCGTTTGAAATACGTTGTTCCAGGATCTTCTCGCTTTCAACGTCTGTGATGAAAAATCAACCATTAACCTAATTGGTTTACCCCTGAATGTAATCTGCCTCCTTTCTCTCGTAGCTTTTAATATTCTGTCCTTGTTCTGTATGTTGGCTATCTTCATAATTATGTGTCTTGGAGTTGGTCTATTACGGTTTTGAATGTTTGGGGTCCTGTAGGCTTCCAGGATTTGGCAATCCATTCCATCTTTCATATCTGGGAAGTTTTCTAGGATTATCTCATTCAATAGATTGATCATTCCTTTGGTTTGAACCTCTATGCCTTCTTCTATCCCAATGACTCTCAGGTTTGGTTTTTTTATGACATCCCATATCTCTTGGATAGATTGCTCGTGTCTTTTAAGCATCCTTTCTGTGTTGACTATATTCTTTTCAAGTTGATAAACTTTGTCTTCATTATCTTATGTTCTGGCTTCTACTTGATCTAGTCTATTTGTAATATTCTCGTTTGAGTTTTTAATTTGGTTTATGGTTTCCTGCATTTCTAGGATTACTGTTTGATTTTTTTTTTAAATCTCTATTTCCTGGTAGAGCTTATTCTTTGCCATTTGAATTTGCTTATTTAATTCGTTTTCAAAATATACTTTCATTGTTTGAACTTGCTGTCTAAAGTCTTCTCTAAGATTCCGTTCCATCTGAGTAAGGTATGCCTTGAGTTCTTTCTCTGTCCTTTTTTCTGATGCCTCTAGGTTCTCCTGTGTATTTAAGTTGTCCTGCATTGTTTGTACTCCTTTTTCCCCTTGTTTTTTCATGGTGCTCAAGTTACTTTCCAACTCTGTTTGACTGCTATGTTTCTGTTTTCTCCTTTAAATTTGTTTTGGTTTTTATAGTTCCACTATCTCTCCTTTGTGTTAGGAGACAATGTTTAGAGATGTTGGATTTAATTGTGATTTAAGGTAAATTCATTAGTTTCATTAAAGGCTTTCATATTTTGATGGCATATAGAGAATTGAGGTTTGGACTTAGGATTTTATGTTAAGGTCGGGCGATTTGATGGTATGGAGGTTAGTATATGTTAGCTTCTTTGGGGGGGTTGCTCAAATGCAGGCGGATATTAACAAGAGAATAGACAGGAGTACTTGGGGGTAGTTAAGGGCTTAGGCAGACTATAGACCTATTCGTAGTATTCATCTATTTGCATTTAGTAAGTTATATGTAATCTGGGTGTTCATGCTTAAGAGGAAAGATGGGGAAAAGGTAAGGATGCAAACCAAGAAGGAGAGAGGGAGAGAAGAAAGAAAGAGAAAAAAATAGAAAAGAAATGATAAAATAATAATAATAATATAATGCAGTAAAATAAAAATTACAATTGGAAAAAATTACAATTGAAGAAAAAAATAATTAACAAAAAAAATTTAAAATTAAAAAATTAAAGAATTTTTAAAAAATGAGAAAAGAGAAAAAAAAGGGGGGGGGGCACTGTTAGGCTTCTATTTTCTTCTCTTCCAATAGGTGGTGCTGTGCCTTCCGGGCCAAGATTTTGCCCTCTGGCTGTAGGATACAATCCGTGTGAGGCTGCTCCATCCTCCCTCCCCCCCCCCATGTCTCTCAAAAACCTGTTAGCTTAGGTTTATTCCTGGCCTCTCGTCCCCTGGCTTCTCCTGCTAGCCAGGCCTTCCCCAGTGTGATGCCTCTCAGCAGTTCAAACTGTACTCTGGGCCTGCAGTTTGCTGGGTGTGGAGGGTGGCTATTGGGAACTGGCACCTTATTGTTTTGATTTTTTCCGCTTGCCCCTCCCCCAGAGCTGGCAAGACAGGTTTCGTTTTCGCCTTTGATGGGAGGGGGAGTTGGAGGTCAGGTGCCTTTACCTTTCCCCATGTCTCTATGCAGGCTCATTCTGATAATCCCTCCCCCGGAAAGCCGGGGAGAGATTTTATGCGAATTCCCCAATGTATGGGAGATGGGCTGAATAACACACACCTGTTTTATTGTTGCAATCTGTCAGAAACTGGCGATGGTGACGTCAGCTCTCCAAGATGGTGGCCGCTGGCTTCCTTGGTGGACTGTCCAGTGTGAGGGATAGAACTGGACTGCTTCCTTTCCCGTCTCAAACCCCGAACTCAGCCCGGAGCTCAGTGAGGGCACAGCCGGCAGGACTCCACAGAATCCGCATCGCCGTTTCTCTCTGCTTGCTGGCTGCTTCTCGGCGTGCCCCGCCGTCTGTAGCCATGGGGCGGGCCACGGGGCGGGCCGCGGATCAGTCAGCCTGGATCTCCATTCGCACAGTTCCCTCGCGTTTGAGACCCAGTAACCGGTCCTCGGTGATGGAAATCCTTCCTCTAAGTTTCGGTGCACCCCAATTTTGCTGGAAATTCCTAACAAGATAGCTTTTGGTCGTTCTAACTCGTTATTCACCTGCACAGTGACGCGGTACACGGGGGTGATGCACTCTATTTGCGGCCATCTTCCTTCTCCCACCAGATTCTTTATTGAGCATTCAAATGTGAATATTTTTGAGAACTTGGTTCATGTTTCTATCAGAGGGTTAGATTAAAACAAAATAATGATTGTAGAAAATCTTTCTGGATTTGAAAGTTGCTTTTTATACTATTAAATTCTTCATGGTCAGGAGATTGTTATGTTTTCCCAGAGTCTGAATTATTTAATTATATAAAAAATAAGTTGACCAAATAAACAAAAGGAATGCTTGACAAGCACAGATAATTAATTCTTTTATTCCTCAAATGATTCAGAACTTTAAAAAAGTGTTTTTACAAAATTAGCATTTCAATTGAACTTTTGATTTCCAGTGTACATAAGATTCACAATATTAAAGTGACTGACCCAAAAGACTTCAATAGAAACATGATTCTTTTGATTAAATTCTGTTGCCTTTTAATCCATTGCTAATATATCTAACACCATACTTTACACACCCAAGTTCCTCAAATATTTCTTGAATGAAAACAGGGATAAGGAGGAGATTTTGTTATCATTTTAAATATATATTATGTCAAAAGTATATAATATGTTAATATTCAAGGATTCAATGTGAATTATGTAGTTATAAAACTACACACACACACACACACATACATATGTGGACACATGATTTTAAATGTAAAGCTTGGCAGAGAAAAAGCATCATGTTCTTGGAGCCTATAGAGAAGGTAAAAATACCTGAGATTTGATTTACTTACATACTCCTTCTTAGAAATAATTTATTTTTTCACAGATATAACTTAGAATTATTAAATATATTATGGTCAGTTAAGAAAAAGAGTAAGAATCATGCAATGGTTAATTTTATGTGTTAACTTGACTGAGTCACAGGGTGACCTGCTATTTGGGCAAATATTATTCTAGGTGTTTCTATAGAGATGTTTTGGGTGCGATTAACATTTAAGTGAGTAAGCTGAGTAAATCAGATTTTACACCATAATGTGGATAGGCATGCAATCAGTTCAAAGCCTGAAGAGAACAAAAAGGTTGACCCACCTTTCCTAAGAGACCATTATTTATGCCCAACTGCCTTTAGACTGGGATATTGGGGGTGGGGGTTCTGCCTTCAGATTCAAGCTAAATAATTTGTTGTCCTGCATTACTAGTATATGGACTCACCTTGCAGATCTTGGGACTTGCCAGCCTCTGCAACTAGCCCATCTTTTATATTCTCTCTCCCTCTCCTGGCCTCTCCTCTCCTTTCCTCTCTTTTCCTCTTCTTTCCTTTCCTTTCCATTTCTGTTTCCATGGAGAATCCTGAATAATACAAACACAGACGAAAACCTTATAGAAATCCCAGGACAGATGAATTCAATAAAGAATGAACTGGGGAACCTAGAAATTATGAACTAATGCAGGAAGCTTTGTTAATTTATTTTTCCATATGAGGATTTCCCAAATAATATTCCTGGGCCTTCCATGGCCATTTAGGTTTGGGAAACCATGAAAGTTTTAGAACTTTCTTTTCTAGAAGGATCCTTAGAACTTTCAATATATCCATGAGTATTATGCACCTCCAAGCTAGAATATGCAGCATTTTCAAGGTATTTTCATATATTGCTCAAAGAAAGTTCTTTGGACATATTTCTTTTACATACTTTGGTAATGCTGATCTATGTTGCTGAGTAACAAAGTATACTAGAGAAGGTCTTATAGGTTGAGTTGATGAAGAATAGTTTCAAACTAAGGCCAAGGCAAATAAACATATGACCTACACAATTAAAAATCCCAGTTTCACCAGGTTACAGGATATGTAATAGAAATAACTTTGGATCTACTAGAATATGAAATTGAGACGGTGAATCATCCCCAGAAAGTACCTACCACAAAACAAGGAGAGCCTGAGAGACACTAATAAGCATAAAACTGAATTTGGGAAGAGAAACTAAGCCTGCCACTCACATTCTTCCCACAGTCACTGACTGTTTTGTATGATTTGTATGTGGTCACAGAGAAAGCTGTAGCCTAGGCTTCAACACAGAGCAGGGTAACCTTTTTTAAAAAAATATTTAATTTATTTGTTTTAATCAGTTATACATGACAGCAGAATGCTCTTCGATTCACTGTACACAAATGTAGCACAATTTTTCACTTCTCTAGTGGTACACAAAGTAAGGTCCCACCATTTGTGCAATCATACATGTACCTAGGGTAATTATGTCCATCTCATTCCACCATCTTTCCTGTCCCCAGGCTCCCTTCACTCCTCTCCCTCCTCTTTGCCCAACCCAAAGTTCCTCTACTCATCATATAACCTTCCCCATTTTGCATTAGCAGCATCCACTTATCAGAGAAAACATTCAGCCTTTGATTTTTTGGCATTGACTTACTTTGTTTAGCATGATATTCTCTAACTCCATCCATTTATCTGCAAATGCCATAATCTTATTCTTTTTTACTTCTGAATAATATACCATTGTGTATATAATATCAGTTTCTTTATCCATTCATCTATTGAAGGGCATCTAGTTTGGTTCCACAGTTTGGCTAATGTGAATTGTGCTGCTATAAACATTCATGTGGCTGCATTACTGTAGTATGCTGTTTTTAAGTCCTTTGGGTATAGACCAAGGAGTGGGATAGCTGGGTCTAATGATGGTTCCATTCCAAATTTTTTAAGGAATTTCCATACTACTTTCCAGATTGGTTGTACCAATTTGCAGTCAGAGCAGGGTCATCTTTTGAAAGGAGAGTTTCTCCAGAGGCAGCAACAGAAACTTTCCTAGAAGGTTCTTGATCGAGATTTCATCAAAGAAAGTTCCCTCTTGGGGTGGGCATGTTGTCATATGTGTTCCTGATGTCAGCTCCAAAATAGTCAGAAATCGCCTCATGATAGAATATTTGTGAACCAAGAAGGAGAACCAAGGAGAAAAGATAGAGAGAAGCGGGGGTACCCAGTCAGCCAACTTAAAAGGAAGCTACACAAATAAAACCTTCTGAAAGAATTCAGTGGGGAAAAATGTTCAAAGTTTTCACAGGTTTAAGAGGCTTTCTTACTTGGTAAGGAAGAAATAGCTATTTTGTTGTGATATGTATTTACCTTTCATTATTCAAAAAGGATATTGTGAGGGAAATGCATTAAAGTGAGGCAGGAATGGAAGCAAGAGGAAGTAAGGAGATTTGCTCGGTTCAGGCAGGAGATGATGGACACTTGAACAAGAGTAGCTATTGGAGTTTTACTTTTAATACATAGCTCTTTTTCTTTTCATAAAAAGAAAGACCTTTTGTACTCTCAACTTAGCTTCGGTAGTACTACCAGCCACCTGATGGTGGGGAACATACATTTCTGGGGAAATTGATTGGGGTTGTTTGTTCCTGCAAGAGTGGAGAATCATTAAGAGCACCAATAGGGATTCCCTAGCCACACAGTATCATCCATCCTAGGCTATCCCTCCCACATAAATGATTGTCATTCTCAAAGTGGTTGGCTTAAGCTACATTCATCTTTCACATTTTTATACACATTTGATACATAATCAATATTTTCTGAATGCAATAGAACTGAGTAAAAAAGTGACACATTTTTTTTCTCATGAATTAAATCTTTCACCACAACTAGCTCTAAAGTAAGGAAATAATCTAGATTATTTAATATGACAAAACTGCCTGATAACTAAATGATGATTCATGAAATGTGATTGCTGCTGTGGATTGAACCCAGGGCCTCATACAAGCTGGGCAAGCATTTGCTGTACTACTGAGCTACATTCCAATTGTGATTTACCTTCTCAGCCTCCCAAATAGCTGGGATTACAGGTGTGTGCCACCACCCGCCACTGCAGCATGAGGTTTACAATCCTGTGAAGTCCTCATCTAACTTCCTCCTTTGATATGCCTGTCTTTCTGCCTAAGCTTTTGCCGTTAGAAATTATTTCCCCTAAAATAAGGTTATATCCCTTATGAAGCCAAAATATCCTGAGATAATTCATGAGCCTTATGATTTTGGCTGTAATGGATCTACCATATCTTTTTTTGAAAGAAAACAGATTTTAGGAGAGAAGAGGATGAAAAAAGAACACATTGTAGCTCGTTATGGAGAAAATATACTACTTGGGCGTGTGGAGAAAAGGGCAAGAGCAGAGGAAGAGGAGGGTTTCTGAGTGTTCATACTCAGTGGCAAAAATTCCATTTCAAAGTGGCTAAAAACAGATAATAAACATGAAGTAAATATTTATAGAAATAATCATTATAATGTTATACATATCACAATAAAATGGAAACAACTTACATGTTTAATGAAAAAGATATGGATAAATACATATAATAGTTTTAGAATGCAATATTATCCAGTTATCAAAATTATGTTTCTGAAGAATATTTGATTGCATAGGATAAAAGTCCAAACAAAATGTGTGTAATATGCTTTATGGATATACATATGTTATAACCAGAAACATATATAAAATCTCAAAAATCTAAAAGATAGACACTTCCCATATATAATACATATATAATAAAATTTCAAATATCTGTAGAACTATATAGAAAAGATTATGAGTGTGAATGTTAATAGTAATGTGGGATTGGGGGTGATGTTTATTTTCTTTGATGATTTTCTATATTTACCAGTTTAAAAAAACAAATGAATTACTAGAGGAAATATCATTTTAAATCTATAATAAATATTGTTTAAATTGGGAGATTGCTCTAGATAGCTGCTAGGCAAGCATGATAGTTACCATCTACATTATGGGTCTGATTAGTCATATTGAAAATAGCTCCCCTTTCCTCCTTAGAAGCTACTTCTAATGCATTAGCCAATTGTCCATATCTGGGCATTTGACTAAACTTGAATCTGTGGGACAGGTTTTCAGAATTGAATCTTACAAGGTGTTCTTCATGCTTCTAAAGCACTTTTCTTTTATGAAGGGGTTGATGGTTGTAGGAGAAAGAGACTTGAAGAACATCTAAATTCATTAACAATTTGTTATTTTCAGAGCATTTGAAAATCTGTCTATCAGCAGATTGACTGATCATCTTATTGGATGAGATAACTAGATTAGTGGCACTGACATTTGATATTTATTAAGTTATAGTTGTTCTCTTGGGCTGCTTAGCTCCAGCTAAGTTCAATTTAAATTGTGAAACAAAAAGAAAATGAAAAATTCTCATTAATAGTTAATTCCCATAATACATGAGATATAATACACTCATGATAATGTTTTTGGTGACCAAATCTCTGCTAAAGTGCACATAAAGGGCAGAATATCAAGAAATATCCTTGGAAAGGTGTGCCTGTAACTTCCATTTGTTTTCTCTTTCTCAAGGGGTAAGCATACTTCTGTTGGGATCATTTGTGTTTAAATAAATGATAATTTTTGGAAGACTAGGCATGAGTTCATTTGCATTTAATGTAAAAAAATGTTTTGATCTTTCTTATGAATTGTCTCTTTTTCAAAGTAGAGAAAGTTTCATTTGAAGGTTAAAAGGTACAGTTTGCATATTATCTTATTCCACAGTTTATAATCTATTAATATCATTTACATTGATCCTCATATTGTTCCTGAATTGACCAATAGGGGAAAAAATGTATGTCAAGATAATAGAGTGCTCAATAGGTCTCAACCAGAGGAGACTTTGCCCCAATTCCACTGGAGGTTTGGCAGGGTCTCCTGATGTTTTTGGTTTTCACACTTAGGGATAGGGAAGGTGAGATGGGAATGTCCTACTAACATATAATGGTTTGAAACTACAGATGCTGCTAAATATCCTTAAGTGTATTAGACAGAATTATCTGGTCCCAAATGTCAATGGTGCTAAGGTTGAGAAATCCTGTTGTGTATAGATAGATAGAAGAAGTAAACACTGTAAAACATTTACATCAGGATTAAAAGGTATACAGGAATTTTTATACTGTCTGAAACTTTTCTATAAGTCTAAAAATGTTTCAGAATTTCAAAAAGATTTAAATAGGTACAGTTGGCAGTTTTGGTCTCTATACCCCTGTTTACAGCTTTGAGAGAGAAAATGATTTGTCCCTTGTTGTGAATATAAATTCAGCCCAGTTATTGTCCATGATCTGTGAATCCATAGTCTACAGAGACTGGAAGGGAAGTTATAAGAGCTCCCAATGCCCATTGGCCCATGACTGTTTCTGCTTGCTCCACTGTGCAAATACATGTCCTCCTGTCACATCCATGTTTAGACAGAGAACTTCTTAAACCACTCTTCAGAACCTGGTGTGGAAGCACCTGATGAAGAACCCACCCCTCTCCACCCAACTCTGCCTTACCTGTATCTTGTCCCCAGGTTTTATATCTTCTATATATCTTGCCAAGGAACTGTTCTTAGATCATCTTTATGAGTTTATACTCTTGTTTCTTTTTGTTCTTTTTCTTTTCTTTTTTGGTACCAGGGATTGAACCCATGGATGCTTAACCACTGAGCCACATCCCCAGTCCTGTATGTATGTATGTATGCATGTATGTATTGACAGGGTCTCACTAAGTTGCTTAGAGCCTCACTAAGTTGCTGAGGCTGGCTTCGAACTGTGAACTTCCTGCCTCAGCCTCCCAAGCAACTGGGATTACAGGCATGTGCCACTGCGCCTGCTCTCATGTTCCAATTTTCTCAACTGTTAAATAGGGAAAATAATAGCACAACCTTGTAGAGTTTAAGTGAATTAATAAATATAAAATGGTACAACAGTGACACATACTGAGCCCTTAATAAAAGTGAGTATTCACTGATTTTTTTCAACTAATTGTTTATGCATTATTCCTGCCCTCCCCATACTCCTGTGAGATGTTCCCTAACTTTTGTATGAGGAAGATATAAATCATGTAGCACAGTTGTCCATGTTCTTTGTACAGCCCTGACCCTGACTCTTGCTGTTTCTGTTGCATTAATTCAACTCAAATACTTACTATGAATCTCCACATCCTGCAGCAGGCACAGTGATTGGGAGTCCTTAATATTCTGTGTATCATTCTCTTTTCCAACTCGTCCCATCCTACCCAACTCTCTTCTTCTATTCATTGGATATTTCCAATGAGTCATACACAATACTAAAATGTTTCTTTCTTTTTTAAAAAGCTTGTTTGCTTCTCATAAAAGCCCTGTTTGAAATGGAGACCATGATTTTTCTTGCTTTATAATTAAGGAAAATGAGCCTTAAAGAGATTAACTGATAAAACTGAAACCTCAAAATTAAAAAGTAGTATATCTTTTCCTGTACTTTCCTAGTAAAAATGTGCTCGGAGTGAGGGGAGCCCTGCTCTCTAATTGGAGGTACACTACTGCCCAAGGAGTTGATGCTACTCTTCTGGTTCACTTCCTTGCAAAACACAGAAGCTGGAAGAAATGTGACAGCTATGCATTTGAAATTTTTCATCTTCCAGGGATTGTATTAGGTTCCAGGGACATAAAAATAGAAAATTCTTTGTCAGTAGCTTCAATTTGTTTAGTATCTATTATTTTCTGTACATGAAAAAACTTAGTGGATTAAAACAGTGACTCCCTGTTTCTCATTATTCTCACTAGGTAGTTCCAATATTGCTTACAGTCAATCATGTGAATTCTTTCAGTTGGGAACTTAGCTTGGGGGTCTAAGATGGCTTCACTTACACATCTTGCAGTTAGTGCTCGCTGATGGCAGAGGGCCTCTGTTTTCCTCCCAAGAATTATGCTTCAGAGCCTCTCACCATGTGAGATCTCCAATAGCATAGTCTGGTCTTCTTGACATGGTCATTGGCTTCCAAGGGACTGAAAATGGAAGCTACCTAGTTTCTCAAGGCCTCATTAGAGAACTCACACAGCATTACTTCTGCCGCATTCTATGCGTCAAAGTAAGTTATAGGGCCAGATCAGATTCAGGGGCAGGGGAAAAGACTCTATCATTTGATGTGAGGAATGGCATAGGATCACAAGGATGGGAGGGGTTGCCGTAGCCATATATGGAAACAACCTGTTACCCTCACGTCCATGTATCTCTTTAGCCAGAAAACAGAGTTTTAAAGCTAGAAGACTCCTTAACTGTCACAGGATTCAACCCTGTCATGCTCTGCATGTTTGCATCCTCCTCACATTCATAGTATAATCACCAATAGGAGGCAGAGCCTTTAGAGAAGTGCTTAGTTCATGAGGCTCTGCCCTCCTCCTGTTCATGAGGCACCTGTCTTCCTGTTCCTGGGCTAGGCACCAAGGGTCTTTGGTGGTTTGGCCTCATTGGCCAGCACTGCCCAGGTGTGCCTTCCTTGTCATTGCCTTTTCTGTATATTCTGAGCTTGAAATGATGCTGGGCTTTACCACATGCAAAGAAAGTAGCAGCTCAAAACCCGACAGATGTTATGAAATGAAATCTAGCACACTTATATAACATTTTGGAACAGTCCATTACACTGCTGTACATTTTTCTAAGATCCACAGACAACTGCTGCAATGTGAATCATGTTGCTTGATTCAGAATGGAGCAGGTGATCCATAAGTGATAATTTTCCTCAGCATAACAACAAACCTGAAAATAATTTAGAGGTTCTATTTTCTCAGATCATTAGGATGTTATTTTGGATTATTTCCAGCCTGCTGGATGGAGGATAGATATTTATTTTGTCTTGAAGTCAATATTTGTTATCAAATACAGTTCTGGTATTACCCCAGGCCTCATGAGTGTGTATAGCTCTTATTGATGGTTAAGGTAAATTAAGATTATAATTCTTAGCTTTATTGCTTCCTGAAGGCCACAAATTTCCTAAGAAATGGTATCTCC
This sequence comes from Marmota monax, assembly GCF_021218885.2. Taxonomy (NCBI): domain Eukaryota; kingdom Metazoa; phylum Chordata; class Mammalia; order Rodentia; family Sciuridae; genus Marmota; species Marmota monax. The sequence continues at coordinate 23,865,817 of NW_026695215.1, read as the reverse complement.
AGAAAAAAAAAATCTTCACTAGATTCCTGCTATCCTGAGTCAATTATTGATGGAATAAAACCTTTTTAAATTCTAATAACATTTATTATTTTACAGATTAAAAATAATATTTGTTTATTATATAAAATTTGGAAAAGGCAGCACTCCAAGGAGAAAATACAGATCACTCACAAATTCACCTTTTGGTCAAAACCACTATTAATAGTTTTAGTGTATATTCTTCCTAACAGAGAGAGTATTAATTCTAGAGATTAATATGAAAAGAGTATAAATATGCATATAGCACTGGGTTTGATCCCAACTCCACACACACAAAGATTATCTTGTGAACTAATTTTGCAACCATATTTTTGTATGTGTGCTTTGTTTAGTTTTACCTAAATATACCAAGACTATGTCTAAATGTCATTAAATATTCTTCTACCTTACAAAATGAATCTTTCTCTCATTTTGACAGGACAGTGATATTGAAGCATTAGCCAGGTGTTTGGAAAATGTCCTGGGTTGTACCTCTCTAGGTGAGTAAGTTTCTTCAGATTCCAAATGATAGTGTTACTTAATGATTCTGATGGAATATCCAAAAGTTAGAATGCTTAGAAGGAATCTTATAAGTACTTTGCCCAATCTCTTCATTTTACAGATGAAGAAACTGAGGCTAATAGAGGCTGAGTGTCTGGCTAAGGAGTCAGGAAACTCAAGGAAGAATTGCTTATTATTATTATTATACTATAAATGACCTTTAATCTCCAAGGATGAAATAATTGAAAGTTGGTAGTTCCTTGTGATCAAATGGTAGCCGGACAGTATGTAATAACAGGTTTACAATCCCGGCACAGGAATCACCCTACCTAACTTGTTTTATAGAAGCAGATTGCATTCAGTCATGCTGAAAGGACCATCATTCTGAAGGTCAGTCAGTTATTGGAAGAGATTTGGTCTGAAAAACAAAACCAAAATTTCTTTAGCATTGTCAGTCTCGATAAATGAGGTTGCTGTGCTTCAAGGATAAAACCCTATTTCTTAGTGTCTTTTTTTTTTAAATCCAAAAAGTACAACTGTGATAACTTTTTGCACTAGACAGTATATTTTCAGACAGAGTATTCTTAAAGGCCCTAGATAAAAGGAGTATGAACTTTTCTTTTAAATTTGATTATGAGTTTTTATTTTAGGAATTTTAATTATGTAACCAGAAGCATTCTCTTCAAAGGGAATGGAAGGATTAAAGATGAACAATGAAGCTTTCATGTGAGCAAACATTCACCATTATTTATTAGGAGCTTTATGTACAACATAACCTCTTTCTAACTCAGGCCACATCTCCATGTGGAAAGCCACAGTCAAAACATAGTTCTTTGATCTTTCTCTCCTGACCATCACCCTGTGATGGTTTAATTGCATATTAATGATACTTATTAAGTAAATTTAACTCTTAAGATAGCCTACAAGGATAGGAAGGATTTCCTTTGACCAAGTCACTTCCCCTCTTTGCATCTGAGATTAGATCAGTAATTTGCAAAGTAGGCAGCTCTTGGGACCTCCAAGATTGGGCAGTGGGAAATGTACTGAGCAGCATGAGGACAGAAGCTGTGTTTTTACTGCTTGTCTCTGTTTTTCCAGACTCTAACATTATGTCTGGTGTATAAAAGGCCCTTCAAAAGTATTTTAAAATGTTTTTGGAAGCAATTAGATACAAACTGCCTTCCTTTATCAGCATCCAAGATTGTTTCAATCTTATCTATTTTATAAATTGAATTTCTACATAAAATTGTGTTTTGAAAAAGATAGATTCCACTAAAAAAAGTTAAATAACCTGTGATTGGGTAAGTGATATCTAAATTCCCTTCTAAACTGTATGATTTTGTAGAAATGAGCATTAGACACAAAATATACATTTATCTCTGCCTGGAGTCCCACTAAAGTGACAGTAAAGAAATAAAGCTGCTGATATAAACCGACAAGAAAAAAAGGAATAGAAGAAAGCTGTTGGTGAATTTCAGACGAGGGAAAAACAGATGGGTGAGTGGTAACTGATCTAGAAAACAAATCTGAAAGCCAAGTGCCTAGGATGTGTATGGGAGGGAAGAGAGGGCAGGAGGAGGACTAGGAGAAGCAAGCCAACTGAACCCTCAGGATCTTGGAAAGGCTCAGAATTTGGAAGCCCCTGTTACTGCTGAAGGCAAGACGTGTGTGAAGATGAAAATAGGAGGAACGATGACAGTGTGCATAAGTATCAAGAGATCCCAGGTCCCTTTCCCTGCACTGGCACTCCCAGGGAGTTCCTCTCCACAGTCAAGGCAGAAGACACAAGATTTGATTTGGGGAGATTAAATGAGAGAGGTGCTGGACATAGGGACACCAGGGACACCAAAGAGTAGGCCAATGTGATGTGAAAAAGGGATACAGTGAAAATCTGCATGTTGGATGAGGAAATCCCCAGGCACCACTCCTGCTTGGCTTCTGAAATACTTTCAGGACAGCACAGACCCCTTCAGAAGGTATCTCTCGAAGAGGACCTGTCTAAGAATCCTACAGGCTATGACATTCTCCCTCAAAAATGGTAGGAATAAGCCCTACCAGTTAATGATCACTGGATCCACAGAAAGAGCTTAAATTGTTTGGGTTTATGTTTTTTTTTTTTTATGTTTCATACTTAGATGTAAACCTATAGCCAATTTGCAGCTGATAGCTGAGGAAATCTAACAAAGATGGATGTCAAAACAAAAATATATAAAATACTCAGGAAACAAACAATGTAGGGGAAAATTTTCAAAACAATGTATTTTTTTAAAAAATCGGAGAAGATATTACATCAAAGAAACAAACAAACAAAAAGGAATATACAGAAAATAAGAAAGAGCTCTTGAAATTATAATTTTAATTGCAAAATAAGAAAATTCAGTCAAAGTTTGGGAGATAAAGTTGAGAATTTCCAGAATTAAATAAATTTAAAAAGATCAGTCTAGATGGTTCAGCATCTAATTAATAGAAATTTCTGGAAATAACAGAAAAAGAAGAAATTAATCAAAGGAATAAGAAAAATGTCTAGAGATAATAAAACAGATCATTTATAAGGTATCAGGAAAAAGGATGGGGTCTTATCTTTACTAAAGATTTGTTGTCTAAGGTTTAACCTAGAATTTTTTACATATCCAAACCAACAATCAAGTGTGAGAGAAGAATAAAGACATTTTTCAGGCATGCAGTCTCAACAAATGAGGTCTCAGATATATACTTTCCATGGCTTTTCCTGTAATGTTTCTAGAAGTTATACTCCATCAAAAAATAAGAATAAATCAACAAAGAGTTAGACATGAAGTTTAAGAGATTAACAGGATTCCCACAATGAGAGTAAAGGGAGGTTCCCAGGTGCCAGCTGGACAACAGGCCTGCAGAAAAATCTGTTCTGATTGAAATGGGTCAGAAGGCTGAAAACTGAATGGAATTTTCCTGAGGAGGAATGGATCTAAAGAATTTAACTATAATGAGAGAAGTTTTTAGGTTCTTTGGTGAGTTAGAGATGAATTAGGAAGAAGTAATCAGAAAAGTAAGCAATGTAAAAACTTCAAGGCAATTATTAATTCCAGGAAAAACAAAAAGTTAGAAAGAAAATTTAATCTGCATGCACTAAAGGCTTGTCTGTGTATAATGTTTACAGTCATAATAATTTAAATATTGAATTATTTAAAAACTTATTATACCTATATTGGAACAATGGATATGGAAAGATATGAGGGAGGGAGAGAGGGAGAAAGGGAGAGGGAGAGAGAGAGAGAGAGAGAGAGAGAGGGAGGGAGGAAGGGAGATAGAGAACACCTGATGACAGAGGCGGGGAGGAAAAAGAACAAAATTCAAATTCCCATGGGATTCAGTGGCACAAGCTGTAATCCCAGCTACTCAGGAGGCTGAGGCAAGATAATTCCAATTTTGAGGCTAGCCTGGGTGACTTAGTGAGTCCCTGTCCCAAAATAAAATTAAAAGAGTTAGAGATATAGCTCTGTGGTAAAGTATTTGGCTAGCATGCTTGAGACCCTGGGTTTAATCCCCAGTACCATTCACATACACACACACACACACACACACACACACACATACACTTCAAATTCTCCAAACATTAGTAGGATGGTCATATGTTGTACAAAATGTAAAATAAAAAATAGTTGTATAAATGTGATATGGAAAAACAAAGGTAAATACAAGAATAGTTAAAAAGTTAAATATAGTTGACTTTGGAGAATGGAACTTGAAAGTGAAGCAGGGAACTGCTTTTTTTATTATCAAATTGTTAGCTTTGGCTTTAAAAATTACCATGTATGTGAATTCTTAGACTATAAATCAACTTTTAAAAATGAATATTGGTGTAAACATAAGAGTGCTGCTATTTTCCCCCTTCACCCCAGTAGGGGATTGAATCCAGGGCCTCTCATGCTAGGTAAGTGCTGTTCCACTGAACTACATCCCCAGGCCTTTTTATGTTATTTTTAGATAGAGACTCACTCAGTTGCCCAGGCTAGTCTTGTACTTGAGATCCTCTTGCCACAGCCTCCTGAGTAACTGGGATTATAGGTATGTGGCTCCCTGCCCAGTTTAGGTATCTGTTTGATGATGCTGATTTCATTTCCTTTGGATATATACCCAGAAGCTGGAACATATGATAGATATGTTTAGTTTTTTAAAGAACTATATTCTCCATAATATCTATACTAACTTATATTCCCACCATAAATTATACAGTTAAAATCATCATCATCATCATCATCATCATCATCATCATCATCATCATAGAGCATTGGAAAGCAAAGAGCCCAATATTGTTTTTCCATTACTTTATTAATCTCTTATCAAAGCTGGATTAGGAGTTTTGGATACCTTGATTATTGAGAAGAGTATAGTAAACCTGAATTTTTAAATTAATAAGACTTAAATTGTAAAACAAAAAAATTACATGTACCTTGAAGTTAAAATAGCTTCTTTCCAGACCGACCAGTTGCAAGATTCTGAAAAAAAATTTATTGAAGCTGAATGCTTTTCAGTTTGGGATGTCCCTGTTCTTCTTGTGTCCTAGAATCAATTGGCATGATTTATAGGACATTTTAGTATCAACTTTGTGTAAACTGCTAAAGTGCTTGTTTTCTAAAACTGGACAAGACAGGAATCCCCTTAACCCCTCTACTGCTTCTTTTGACTGTGATGACCTCTTATGGTGACATTCGTTTTGTGCTGTTGGGTGGTGGAGTCTAACTAATGCTACTACTCAAAATGAGGGGGTCCTTTGATGATGACTTTGAGACGATGGGAGACATTGAGATGATGGGAGCACATGCTTTTGAAATACCTGTCTGAGGAGGGAACTCACAGAATGATCCTCATTACTGAGGAGACGTTTGCTACTTTTAGGGTGCCACGCTCTTTTTTGCCTTTACATAGTAACCACGAAGACAATCTCTTGTGGTCTTATAGGGGATGAGAGTTTAGGATTACTGAGGTAGTTGGTATTTGCTTTGCTCTAACTACGGTTTTAGGAGACTCACACATTATAATAATAGAGTTTATTAATCATTGTTGTCATTAATATATGTAAGAATGTTAACAGATCCAAGGGACAATTTAAATTTAAATATATCAGAGTTTAATCTTTGTCACTTCAAAATTAAACCTCTGTGAAATGAGATGGCCTTACTCATACTTTACCTGTGTTCAGCATCAGATTATACATTTCAGAAATATCCAGTTGGTATACACCACAGTGAATCTCACCATCATATACATCCACAAGACTGGGATCCTAATTAGAATAAGGTATACTTTATGCTTGTATAAATACGTTAAAATATATTCTACTGTCATGTATAACTAAAAAAAAAAACAAATAAAAAAGAAATATACTGTTGCCCATAGAGCACATTAAGATGTTAAGTATCTTCCACAAACTTCTCAAGAGCTTCTCCTAATCCTCAACAAGAAAGGAAAGAATAGTAGAGATATCCTTTCTTGTGATTTGTAATGAACAAAAGTTTTTTAACCTTGCAGCCCTGAAAATGTTAGTGCAGTGGTTTGACCCCATTCCAGACCCCAGATCTAGTTTTATTTTTACTTCAAACAGAGACAGTATATTTTTCCTTCCTTTATCACAGGTGAGTGACCTGTGCATTAGAAAGTATCCTTTTGCATTCCAACTTCAATGTATTGTCTCCTCTGTAGTATCTAGGTCAGATTGGTTCAGTGGTTCCCACAACTTGAGCACATATCAGAATCATTTAGAAGCTTAAAACAACACGGGTCTGGTGTATAACCAAGAATTTGTATTTCTGGCAATTTCTCATGTGATGCTGATGTTCCAGGTCCAGAAATCACTTTGAAAATCATGGCTTTTGAAGTATATTAGGGCCCCAAGTTATTATCATGCATACCCACCCCAATATGTAACTCAAACAAAAAAATACTGAAGTATAAAATAAACACTTGGTTTCTTAAAATTCTAGAGGTCTTATCTATATATGAAAATTAAATAGCTTATTTTTAGATTGTTTTTTCTCTTTATGGTCCTGTCAGTATATACTGGGCTATCTGGCCCTGTATACAGAGCATCATTGGACCCTGTATTGTGTTTCTGCTTCCTTGTCAGAACTCACGTCAGATATCTAGGAAGGACTGGCAGGTTTGAGGCATTGCATGAGGTATTGGATGTTGAGATCCATTTGAAACATAGTGTCATCCATGGAGTGGAACCCAGGATAAAATTGCAAATCTTTGTAACAATACCAGGGAGCACTAACTGGGCATTTTTTTTAATACATGGAAGACAGATTATTGTCTAAAGTAGAGGTATTTTATAAAGCCCCAAATTACCTTCAAAATTTCTCAGGGGAGCAAGATTAGTTATAAGCCAGATACTAAGTGATTCTAGGCAAAATTAGAAGAGGGAAGAAGGAGAACATTTAAAAGGAAATTGAAAGACCAGAAATAGGGGTGTGGATAGATAGCTAAGAATGTAGACAGAGGCCATTTTACTGAGGGTAAATAATTTTATTTATTTTTTTTATTTTTTCAGGAATTTATTTATATTACTGTATTAATAGTCCATTTGCTTCCAATTTCTATAGAGTGTACCATTGTACATATTCACATGTGGTAGAACCAATACTCTGAAAATACAGTTTGCCTCTGACATTCTTTCGCCACAAAAAGTGCAATGATTAACATCTTCATGCTTGTCTTCTTTTTTTTTTAAATTTTTTATTGTTGGTTGTTCAAAACATTACAAATTTCTTGATATATCATATTTCACACTTTGATTCAAGTGGGTTATGAACTCCCATTTTTACCCCATATACAGATTGCAGAATTACATCAGTTACACATCCATTGATTTACATATTGCCATACTAGTGTCTGTTGTGTTCTGCTGCCTTTCCTATCCTCTACTATCCCCCCTCCCCTCCCCTCCCCTCTTCTCTCTCTACCCCCTCTACTGTCATTGATTTCTCTCCCTTGTATTATTTTTCCCTTTCCCCTCACTTCCTCTTGTATGTACTTTTGTATAACCCTGAGGGTCTCCTTCCATTTCCATACAATTTCCCTTCTCTCTCCCTTTCCCTCCCACCTCTCATCCCTGTTTAATGTTAATCTTCTTCTCATGCTCTTCGTCCCTACTCTGTTCTTAGTTACTCTCCTTATATCAAAGAAGACATTAGGCATTTGTTTTTTAGGGATTGGCTAGCTTCACTTAGCATAATCTGCTCTAATGCCATCCATTTCCCTGAAAATTCTATGATTTTGTCATTTTTTAATGCAGAGTAATACTCCATTGTGTATAAATGCCACATTTTTTTTATCCATTCGTCTATTGAAGGGCATCTAGGTTGGTTCCACAGTCTTGCTATTGTGAATTGTGCTGCTATGAACATCAATGTAGCAGTGTCCCTGTAGCATGCTTTTTTAGGTCTTTAGGGAATAGACCGAGAAGGGGAATAGCTGGGTCAAATGGTGGCTCCATTCCCAGCTTTCCAAGAAATCTCCATACTGCTTTCCAAATTGGCTGCACCAATTTGCAGTCCCACCAGCAATGTACAAGAGTACCCTTTTCCCCACATCCTCGCCAGCACTTGTTGTTGTTTGACTTCATAATGGCTGCCAATCTTACTGGAGTGAGATGGTATCTTAGGGTGGTTTTGATTTGCATTTCTCTGACTGCTAGAGATGGTGAGCATTTTTTCATGTATTTGTTGATTGACTGTATGTCCTCCTCTGAGAAGTGTCTGTTCAGGTCCTTGGCCCATTTGTTGATTGGGTTGTTTGTTTTCTTATTGTCTAATTTTTTGAGTTCTTTGTATACTCTGGATATTAGGGCTCTATCTGAAGTGTGAGGAGTAAAGATTTGTTCCCAGGGTGTAGGCTCCCTATTTACCTCTCTTATTGTTTCTTTTACTGAGAAAAAACTTTTTAGTTTGAGTAAGTCCCATTTGTTGATTCTAGTTATTAACTTTTGTGCTATGGGTGTCCTATTGAGGAATTTGGAGCCCGACCCCACCGTATGTAGATCGTAGCCAACTTTTTCTTCTATCAGACGGCGTGTCTCTGATTTGATATCACCTCCTTGATCCATTTTGAATTAACTTTTGTGCATGGTGAGAGAAAGGGATTCAGTTTCACTTTGTTGCATATGGATTTCCAGTTTTCCCAGCACCATTTGTTGAAGATGCTATCCTTCCTCCATTGCATGCTTTTAGCCCCTTTATCAAATATAAGATAGTTGTAGTTTTGTGGATTGGTTTCTGTGTCCTCTATTCTGTACCATTGGTCCACCCGCCTGTTTTGGTACCAGTACCATGCTGTTTTTGTTACTATTGCTCTGTAGTATAGTTTGAAGTCTGGTATCGCTATACCGCCTGATTCACACTTCCTGCTTAGCATTGTTTTTGCTATTCTGGGTCTTTTATTTTTCCATATGAATTTCATGATTGCTTTATCTATTTCTACAAGAAATGCTGTTGGGATTTTGATTGGCATTGCATTAAACCTATAGAGAACTTTTGGTAATATCGCCATTTTGATGATGTTGGTTCTGCCTATCCATGAACAGGGTATATTTTTCCATCTTCTAAGATCTTCTTCTATTTCTCTCTTTAGGGTTCTGTAGTTTTCATTGTATAAGTCTTTCACCTCTTTTGTTAGGTTGATTCCCAAGTATTTTATTTTTTTTGAAGATATTGTGAATGGAGTGGTTGTCCTCATTTCCATTTCAGAGGATTTGTCACTGATATACAGGAATGCCTTTGATTTATGCGTGTTGATCTTATATCCTGCCACTTTGCTGAATTCATTTATTAGCTCTAATAGTTTCTTTGTAGACCCTTTTGGGTCTGCTAGGTATAGAATCATGTCACCTGCAAATAGTGATAATTTAAGTTCTTCTTTTCCTATTTTGATGCCTTTAATTTCTTTCGTCTGTCTAATTGCTCTGGCCAGTGTTTCGAGAACTATGTTGAACAGAAGTGGAGAGAGAGGGCATCCCTGTCTTGTTCCAGATTTTAGAGGGAATGCCTTCAATTTTTCTCCATTCATAATGATGCTAGCCTGAGGCTTAGCATAGATTGCTTTTACAATATTGAGGTATGTTCCTGTTATCCCTAGTTTTTCTAGAGTTTTGAACATAAAGGGATGCTGTACTTTGTCGAATGCTTTTTCCGCATCTATCGAGATGATCATATGGTTCTTATTTTTAAGTCTATTGATGTGGTGAATAACATTTATTGATTTCCGTATATTGAACCAGCCTTGCATCCCAGGGATGAATCCTACTTGATCATGGTGCACAATTTTTTTCATATGTTTTTGTATCCGATTCGCCAGAATTTTATTGAGGATTTTTGCATCTAGGTTCATTAGAGATATTGGTCTGTAGTTTTCTTTCTTTGAAGTGTCTTTGTCTGGTTTAGGTATCAGGGTGATGTTGGCCTCGTAGAATGAATTTGGAAGTTCTCCCTCTTTTTCTATTTCCCGAAGTAGCTTGAAAAGTATTGGTATTAGCTCTTCTTTAAAGGTTTTGTAAAACTCTGCTGTATACCCATCCGGTCCTGGGCTTTTCTTAGTTGGTAGTCTTTTGATGGTTTCTTCTATTTCCTCAATTGATATTGGTCTGTTTAGGTTGTCTGTATCCTCCTGACTCAATCTGGGCAGATCATATGACTTAAGAAATTTATCTATGCCTTCACTATCTTCTAATTTATTGGAGTATAAGGATTCAAAATAATTTTTGGTTATCTTCTGTATTTCTGAAGTGTCTGTTGTGATATTGCCTTTTTCATCCCGTATGCTAGTAATTTGAGTTCTCTCTCTTCTTCTCTTCGCTAGCATGGCTAAGGGTCTGTCGATTTTGTTTATTTTTTCAAAGAACCAACTTTTAATTTTGTCAATTTTTTCAATTGTTTCTTTTGTTTCGATTTCATTAATTTCAACTCTGATTTTCATTATTTCTTGCCTTCTACTTCTTTTGCTGTTGTTTTGCTCTTCTTTTTCTAGGATTTTGAGATGAAGTATGAGATCATTTATTTGTTGTTTTTTTTCTTTTTTTAAGGAATGAACTGCAAGCAATGAATTTTCCTCTTAGAACTGCTTTCAATGTGTCCCATAGATTCCGATATGTTGTGTCTGTGTTTTCATTTATCTCTAAGAATTTTTTAATTTCCTCCTTGATGTCTTCTATAACCCATTGATCATTCAGTAACCTATTGTTCATTCTCCAAGTGATGTATGCTTTTTCCTTCCTTCTTTTATCGTTGATTTTCAGTTTCATTCCATTATGATCAGATAAGATGCATGGTATTATCTCTACTCCTTTATATTGTCTAAGAGTTTCCCTGTGACATAATATATGATCTATTTTTGAGAAGGATCCATGTGCTGCTGAGAAAAAAGTATAACTGCTTGATGTTGGGTGGTATATTCTATATATGTCAATTAAGTCTAGGTTATTAATTGTGTTATTGAGTTCTATAGTTTCCTTATTCAACTTTTGTTTGGAAGATCTGTCCAGTGGCAAGAGAGGTGTGTTGAAGTCTCCCATGATTATTGTATGGTGGTCTATTAGACTCTTGAACTTGAGAAGATTTTGTTTGATGAACATAGCTGCACCATTGTTTGGGGCATACATATTTATGATTGTTATGTCTTGTTGGTGTATGGTTCCCTTAAGCAGTATGTAGTGTCCCTCTTTATCCCTTTTGATTAACTTTGGCTTGAAATCTATTTTATTTGATATGAGTATGGACACTCCTGCTTGTTTCCGAAGTCCATATGAGTGATATGATTTTTCCCAACCTTTCACCTTCAGCCTATGTATGTATTTTCCTATCAAATGCGTCTCCTGTAGGCAGCATATTGTTGGGTCTTGTTTTGTGATCCATTCTACTAGCCTGTGTCTCTTAATTGGTGAGTTTAAGCCGTTAACATTTAGGGTTATTATTGAGATATGGGTTGTTCTTCCAGCCATATTTCTTTATTTCTGTTACTAAACATGGTTTGTTTTCCTCTTTGATTATTTTCGCCCCCTTTACTGTCCTACCTCCCACTGTTGGTTTTCATTGTTATTTTCCATTTCCTCTTCCTGTAATGTTTTGCTGAGGATGTTTTGAAGAGATGGTTTTCTAGCTGCAAATTCTTTTAACTTTTGTTTATCATGGAAGGTTTTAATTTCATCTTCCCTCCGGAAGCTTAATTTCGCTGGATACACAATTCTTGGTTGGAACCCATTTTCTTTCAGTGTTTGAAATATGTTATTCCAGGATCTTCTAGCTTTCAGAGTCTGTGTTGAAAGATCAGCTGTTATCCTGATTGGCTTACCCCTAAATGTAATCTGCTCCCTTTCTCTTGTATCTTTTAAAATTCTCTCCTTATTCTGTATGTTGGGCATCTTCATTATAATGTGTCTAGGTGTGGATCTCTTATGATTTTGCACATTTGGCGTCCTGTAGGCTTCTAGGATTTGGGATTCTGTCTCATTCTTCAAGTCTGGGAAGTTTTCTCGTATTATTTCATTGAATAGATTGCTCATTCCTTTGGTTTGGAGTTCTGTACCTTCCTGTATCCCAATGACTCTTAAGTTTGGTCTCTTAATGTTATCCCATATTTCTTGGATGTTCTGCTCATGGTTTCTTAACAGTCTTGCTGAGCTGTCTATGTTCTTTTCAAGTTGAAATACTTTGTCTTCATTGTCTGATGTTCTATCTTCTAAGTGTTCTACTCTGCTGGTAGTATTCTCCATTGAGTTTTTAAGTTGGTTTATTGCTTCCTGCATTTCTAGGATTTCTGTTTGTTTGTTTTTTATAACCTCTCTCTCCCTGTGTAGTTGATCCTTTGCTTCCTGGATTTGTTTGTGTAATTCATTGTCAAAGTGATCTTTCATTGTCTGATTTTGCTGTCTGATGTCTTCCTTGATACTCCAGATCATCTGAAGCATGTATATCCTGAATTCTTTATCTGACATTCCATCTGCTGCAGCTGTTACCTCTTCTAAAGTTGAGTTGACCTGCATTGCTTGTGGTCCTTTCTTTCCTTGTCTTTTCATACTGCTTGCGTTTCTTTCTGCTTGGTGAAACTGTTGTGTTTTTGAAATGTTTTTTTCCCCTATATATTTACATTGCTCTTGTATAGTTGAAAAGTCTCCCTTGCAGGGTCGGGCGGCGGTCTGCCTACCTTGCATGCGCGGGCGGCGGCTCTGCTCTCTCCTTACTCCAATTGGAGTGTCGTGACTACCACGCCGGCAGGTCACTGGGCCTGTTCCGGGCGCGGGTGGCGGCTCTGTTCTGCCCCTACTCCAATTGGGGTGACGAGTGTACCACGCCGGCAGGCCACCGGCCTGATCCGCCGGTCGGTTGCAGGTCTGCCTACCCTGCAGGCGCGGATGGTGGCTCTGCTCTGCCCCCCCTCCAATTAGTGTGACTTGTCTACCACACCCGCGGACCGCTGAGCCTGTTCCGGGTGCGGGTGAAGGCTCTGTTCTGTTCCTACTCCAATTGGGGTGACGTGCCTACCACCCCTGCCGGCCACTGGGTCTGTACCACTGGTCGGTCGCAGGTCTGCCTACCTTGCGGGCACGGGCGGCGGCTCTGCTCTGCCCCTACTCCAATTGGGGTGACGTGTGTACCACGCCGGCAGGCTCCTGGGCCTGATCCGCCGGTGTGTCGCAGGTCTGCCTACCTTGCAGGCGCGGGCAGCGGCTCTGCCCTGCCCCTCCTACCATGCCTGCGGACCGCTGGGCCTGATCTGCAAGTTGGTCGCAGGTCTGCCCACCTTTCGGGCACGGGTGGCGGCTCTGCTCTGCCCCTACTCCAATTGGGGTGACGTGTGTACCACGCTGGCAGGCCGCTGGGCCTGACCCGCCAGTCTGTCGCAGGTCTGCTTACCTTGCAGGCACGTGCGGCGGCTCTGCCCTGCCCCTCCTACCACGCCCGTGTACCACTGGGTCGCGGGTCTGCCCACCTTGCGGGCGCAGGTGGCGGCTCCGCTCCGCCCCCTCTCCAATTGGGGTCCCGCGACCACCATGCCGGCGAGCCGCTGGGCCTGCTCCGGGCGCGGGCGGCGGCCCGGCTCCTCCCCTCTGGCTCGACGACAAATCGAGAGAGACTCTGGTGTCTGTGCCTCACCCTCCCTACCAGGAGACCAACTGTTTCTGTCGCCGCTGGTATTGATGAAGTTCTCTCCTCCACCGCTTTCTGCTGACATCAGATCTCTGCCATGTTGGTATCCTATGCGAATGGCAGCATTTCGTTCCCTTTGCCGGGTAACCAAAGCAACGGGTGATTCCTGACTGGTCCTCAGCAGGACCCGGACCAAGAAGCAGTTTCCGCAGGCTCCTTAGCCCTGGGCCAGGGCAGCTCTGGGAGCCAGAACTCGGCCGCTCCATGCTCGGTGTATGCTCTGATAAGAGCAGGCTCCAAGAAGCAGTTTCTGCGGGCTCCTACGCCCTGGGCCAGGGCCGCTCCGGGAGCCGGAACTCAGCCGCTCAGTGCTCGGTGTATGCTCTGATAAGAGCAGGCTCCAAGAAGCACTCAGGCACTGAGCCTGAGTAATCTGTCTGCAAGCCGCAGGCGAATGGCAGCCTGAAATTACCTGTTCTATGGCTGAATGAGCTGCGGTCAGTCGAAAACAGGGATGGTGACGTCAGCTCTCCAATATGGTGGCCACTGGCCTCCTCTGTGGTCTGACCCGTGTGGAGAACCGAGATGGACCGCTTCCTTCCCCCCTCTAGAACCCAGAATTCAGCCCTGAGTACGGTGCTTGCACGGCTGGCAGAAACTGCAGCGCTGTATCCCTGCGTCGCTATCTCCTCGTTTCCCAGCGCGCGCTGCAGACTCTAGCCGCGGGGCGATTTGCTGAATAAGCAATGTTACCCTCCGTGCAACAAATCTCTCACGTTTGAGTCCCCGTAGCTGATCCTCGTGGGATGGAAATCCTTCCTCCAGGTTCCGGAGCACCCCACTATTGCTGGAAATTCCTAACCGAGGGTAAATACTTTTAAACATAATTTTTTATAGCTGAAATGTGTAAGCTCTCTTCCCATTTCCCTCCTTGCCCTATAAATGGTTTACAAAGCTTATTTTTATAATAAGCCAGATGCCACAGAGTGATGAAAGAAACAAGACCCCTGTCTTAATGAGTTCCCATCCAGGAAGGCAGATAATCCTAGGGCACTGTGACATGCACAGCACACAGAGTGAGCAAGGGAGGTGGTGTGCATCAGCAGAGTGAGGGCACGTCCACTGTGGGGCAAGGCCCAGGTAGGCTGCAGAGAGGAGGGGAAGGTTTGTAATCCCTGCATCTTGGAGGGCAGGGCAAGGTCAAGTTCAGTATACTGTTCTCAGAGTCTAAACACACAGCATGACATAGCATAGTTTTTCAATAACTATTTAATGAATTAATGGAACGATAAATGTAAAGATGCCAAGTAGTCAGGAAGGAGTAGTGTTCTCTAGAAAGAACCAAGCAGGGTGAAACAACTGAGTATATTCAAGGAACTTCTTACTGAGGAAGAGATTGGCAAACCCAGGTATATAATGCCAAGACCATGGAGAACCTCACGTGCCAGGTTAGGAGTCTGAACATTATCCTGAGAGTTAGGGTACCACTGGCTTTTCAGCAAGATCAGAAAAGTTCACCTTTAATAAGCAATAAAGGACAGTGCTTTAAAAGAAGTGACGTGAGATGGAGAATTAAAGGGCTAAAATTACACAGCAGATCAAATATCACTATAGTAACTATTTAGACCCATCACCATTCAGTAAGAAAGATGGATGACCTCTGCCTGCATTTTCATTGAACTTTGTAGAAAGGAAAATTCTACCTTCATATTTCCTAGTAACCATATTGTGAGCCAAGGCCACATGTGAATTTTAACATTCTTACATTTTTGGGAAATTAGCTGTAGGTCTAAAGAGTAGTCAGCAGCAGAATGATAAATGACCTTGGTAAACTGTATTTATAAAAGACTGTGTACATTCAAACTGGATGTTGGACAAAAGTAATTAGAATTTCACAGATGCTCTAAAACCTCTCTGTTCATTAAAATTCCTTTAGTGTGTCGATGTATCTGATCAATTTGGGTTTTTGAAAATTTTTGCCTGAAACTTCTTCCATTAACTTTGGTAATAATTAATGTCTACTAAATGATAAGACTGATACAGACTAGAGAAGGCATCAGGGCTTCTGAATCCCTTAGAAACTTATTTTGCTAAAGCCCATCAGACTTTAAGCCATTAAATGTAGGGAAGACTGGCAGCAACCTAATCTTGCACTATTGTGTTTTTCATCTTGACAGAAAATAATTTCCTCATAATTGAAGTGATTTCAACACAGTGTCTTATTTGTGGTTACTCACACATTGAAACCCTAAAAAAGGAGGGATACTTTGGATCATAAAGCACTTGGATCATTTTGATGTGGAGGCACACTGTGTTGGCCATTATCCCTTTTGTTTATGTCTCATAGAAATCTAAGCCTCCAGCTGGGCAGGGTGGTGCATGCCTGTAATCCCAGCTACTCAGGAGGCTGAGGCAGGAGGATTGTGGTTCAAAGCCAGCCTCAGCAAAAGCGATGCACTAAGCAACTCAGTGAGACTCTGTCTCTAAACAAAATACAAAATAGGGCTGGTGATGTGGCTCAGTGGTTGAGTGCTCCTGAGTTCAATCCCAAATAGCAGCCCCCCACACATCAAAAGAGAGAGAGAGAGAAAGAGAGAGAGAGAGAGAGAGAGAGATTTAAGCCACTACAACTTTCAAACTTGAAAGAATGAACAGATTCAGAATTACTGGTAATTTACAGAGAACCTGCTACATGTCTGCTACCTAACCAGACACCTTCATTTGATAGATGTTTGGAGATGGGGTGGGGGCAGGGAAAGAAGTTATAATATAAATAACCCCCTACAACCATATTATTAATCATTCTTATTAATACACTCTTAGCAAAGAATGTCCTGGGTATTACTATTATCTAGGATGAAAACTACCATAATAAAATTTATATCTAAAAGAGAAACTGGCTAATCATTAATCCTACATTTATTTATTACTTCTAGTTTATGGTTTCATTGAGTTACTATACTTTGTAGAGGGAGTGCTGCACATTGTATTGGGGTTACAAAGGTAATGTTAGACTTGGGTCGTGCCCTTGAGGACCTTTGATTTCATAGTGGAACTTAAACAAGGGCCTAAATAACTATAAATAGACAAGAGTAAGTGTTCAGAAAAGGGGGAGAGAGTTTTAATGGGGGGGGGATCAGAAGTCATGAAGGAAACTTCAAGAACCAGATAGCATCAAGACAATTCCTCACAGTAGATTTGATCTCGAGGGGATAAGGATGGAGTCCCCATAGTAGAAGGAACAGGCAGCTTTTGCCTGGGAATGGTAAGTGCTGTTATTTTTGTGTTATTTGCAGTTGTGAATATGTCATGAATATCTAAGTAGTTAATTTTGATTCTTTTATTTTTTTCAAATAAATAAGACCTTTCTTTTCTTAAGCCATGGTTAGGGGAGAAGTAAGTCTAAAAATAATGAATATCTTCTATATAAGGATTATTGTAAAAATAGAACTTAAAAATAACTGGAAACGGTAGATATGGCCCTTGCAGTATCTTCTGGAAGCATCTATTTTGGTTTTCACAGAAGCTAAGGAGGAGATGATGCAAGATAATTCTTTTTAAAATTTATCTTCTGTGCTGCTGACTGTAGAGGGAGCGTGTGTTTCATATACAATTGTCAGGACTGACATTGATGAAAACCTGTTCTGTATTCTCACCTGGAGAGAGGCCACTTCAGTGGCAGCTGGTGGTGGACTGTGTGGAATACCTGCTTGAGGAACAAAAAAACTTGGCTCTGGATCTGCCTTGCTAAATGCTCAGCTGAGGCTGGAGTTCCACAAGAGCTTAGGAGAAGTGGTAGGAATGCAGATCCCCTGTCATCCACTCATCCACAGAAGCAGTTCAGTGATGCTTCTGAGGGTATCTGACTGCCTACAGCATGGGGAGCATCATCTTGTCAGCCTGGGCATGATGGTTGCTAGTGGGCTGTACGAAGTGAGCAAATTAACCTGAGCATTGAACTTTAGAAACTGCCTGTTGTGTAGGGAGAATATTAAGCTGTTCTTTCTGGCAGTAAATGGACACCAAACCAATTGCTTCTTGAAGCTACTTCTGGTTAGGTCTGTAAAGGAATTTTTGTCTAGTTATTTTAAAGTACTATTAAGTTATTTATGTGAAAAGTTAGAAGTTCAAATAAGGCTACATTTGCCTGCAGATCGCTTATTTATGAAGCATATGTCAGTCACTTTCTAGCACAGAACCATTGTAGGGTACACAAAGGAACACCAGATGTAGTTTTTCTTTTCAAGGAACTTGCAAATTAATAGGAGTGTTAACATCTCTAGATCAAACAATTAGAACTCCAGAAAGCTCACAATGAATACCCAGATGAATGAGGCAGATGGAATGGGTGGACACTATCCCCAGAGGTTCTGATTCAGTAGGCTTGGGGTGGAGCCCAAGAGTCTGCATTTTAACTAGTCCTGGTGCTGTTGGTTCAGAAACTATCTTTGAGAACCACCAGGATAGAAAAACAGAAAAGGAAGTGCTCTCACCACCAGCTAAGACTTTAAAGAGTGCTCATTTTTTTAATAAATTTTGATAAATTGAACTAAATTTTCAATAAAAGTGCCTCACATTCCATTTTTAATATTTATGACACCATTGAAGAGAGTGTTATTTACAACCTAGGAAAAAGTTTTCTTTCAATATTTAGGTTATGTTAACTTAAAAGAATAAAGTGCTTTGACTCAACAAATCTACATCTAGGAATTTATCTTAAAGAAACAATAAGATTTGTTCATTATACCTCTATCTAAAAAAAGAAAGAAAAAAAACAGAATTGTGTATAAAGATAACCTACAGGGGATGCTGATGGCAGTGTTATTTATAATAGTGAAAAATTGGTATCAGAATAAATGCTGAGTTATGGAGGTTATACATCTTCTAAAATAAAAAAGTTTTATACATTTTATTTTAAAATGATAGTGTAGTGACTGGGTTTGTGGCTCAGTGGTACAGCACTTATCTAGTATGCATGAGGCCCTGGGTTCAAGTCCCAGCACCACAAAAATAAATAAAATGATAGTGTAGCTACATATTCATTGGCATACAGTTGTTATAAACTAATGAATAATGAAGTATGCAAAACTGTAGTGGATTGTTACTTACACACATGCACACACAATTGGAAATACCAAAGAATTGATGATTTTCTCTGAATGGGTTTCTTTTTCTGTGTTTTCTAATTTGTCTGCAGTGAACATGGACAACTTATGTGATTATTTTCAACTGAAGAGAAGGAAGTACTGATATTCTTAAGTATTTTAGTCAATCTGGAATCCAGCCCAACTTACTGCTACAGAAAAGCAGATTTTGTTTATAAAGCTAAGATTTCCCACATTGGAAGCCTAGAATAATTAAATTTCCAAAACACAGGCTTTTGTCTCTTCAGGGAAGGACAAATGAAAATGTTAGGATCTGGCTTCCACAAATCTCTTCTTCACCTGCATCCACATTTAATTGCTACATATCAGTCCAAAACTGACACTTCCTTTTTTTTCTTTTTTTTTTTTTAACTGATAGGTGCTATTCTTAGGGAGTCATCTCCTGGCTTATTCAAAAGGATTTGAAAGTTTTCAGATCCCTAAACTATCGTCATTTTTAATCTATAAAATTCAGCTGAATATTTGTAGTGAGAACTAATCATGTAAAAAAACAGACAATTTTTAAAATTTCCTATCTTCTAGTATTTATTTTCTGCCCTATGAGATGACAGACAATTTACCTTTCCAAATTGACCCACTTTCTTCCAAGTATTTAGTGTTGGCATAGACAGTGGGTGCTATTTATTCATTAAGAACATGCCCTGTGTAAGGGCTGGGGCTGTAACTTAGTGGTAGAGCGCTGCCTTGCACATGTGAGGCACTGGGTTTGATCCTCAGCACTACATTAAATAAATAGATAGATACATAGATAGATAGATAGATAGATAGATAGATAGATAGATAGATAGATAAATAGATAAGCAAACAAACAGTTGGAATGGGTTAGGACAGTGATTCTCAAAACTAATTAAAAAGAAGAAGAAGACGCCCTATGCAAAGTACTGTGGTGGGTGCCCTAGGGATGAGGGAGGCAGTAAAATTTGACTTGGGCATTTGCTAACAATGATGTATCTTTATATATGTGATTGCATTTAATTTTTACTAGAGCCCTAGAAAGTAGAGTATTGTATTAATAAGGAAACTGAGTCATAGTTTTATAACTTATTGAACAAAAATCTCGGAGTCAGGACTCAAATCCAGGTCTTCTAAGCCACTCACATACCCATGCTAATATGCCTTAGCTCCCTTCTAAGTGGAAATCCCTTGAAGTTGTTCTCTTCTACTTCCTCCTATTGGCCTTTCTTCTCTAGACTCCTGGTGTCGCTTGGCTTCTATACAGCTGCTGCTGCTATAGGGTTGATGACAACTTCTTTATGTGGTGGCTTCTGCCCTGTGACAATAAAAGCAATTCTTTGAAAGAGCTGGGGATGGGCATGGGGTGATAAAAATGGGCACATCATCATTTTTATTATTGCTTTTAACAAATACTCAACTCATCAAAGGAATGAAGACAATCATCTTCACACCCTAGCTTTTCCCTCTCTAGTTCCAGGAACCATGTTTTATGGATCTGGGTTCTTCAGGAATCAGTCTTTAACACAAAACTGAGTGGGCAGATGTTTATGCAGGAGGGCCCTTGGGATTGACCACTGGTGATAGAAGGTGAGGGATGCAGAATGCAGCAGAGAGAGAAGCTGAGCAGTGATACAGGCCTGACAAACCCTAACCAAACCCATGGGGAATTCTGGACCATCAGAGTTGTCTGCATAGACCAAAATGGTCAGACTTTCTACCTCTGCCATGATCAGTCATAAGTGTAGGCCACCTGGAAGGACACAGCTTTGGGTGAGGAAGCTTTCTGCAGCTGAGGCAAATCCTGAAGAGGCCACGGCCATAGGCTTGCTGTTTACATCACTCATAACATCTGGGTGGCAACTCCTTCCCTCAGAGGTCTCTGAACCGTGCATCTCCAACCCTGGGGCATTGGAGTTACATACTGAAGATAGGGATCAGCTTTCTTTGAAGATTTTTAGATAATATTGTTGCCATCCTAATGTTCATTCTCATCACAGAAAAGCTCAAGGAAAAATCTTCACAAAGGTTGAGTTAGATATTCCTCTTGGCAGAGTAGAACAGTTTTCACAACACCCCGCTAATTCATAGCCCTACCCATAATAAGCTGTGGGGCTGTCATCTGAAGAGGTGGAGAAATAGGATGGCAGATACAATGATTCCCCCAAATTTCAACCTTTTGGGGGAGGGATTTGTCTGATGATCTGATTTTTCAAAATCAGTGCATGAAAATGTTTACTTCATCGTGGGGCATTCAAAAGGGCATGGCTCGGGCTGGGGATGTGGCTCAAGCGGTAGCGCGCTCGCCTGGCATGCGTGCGGCCCAGGTTCGATCCTCAGCACCACATACAAACAAAGATGTTGTGTCCTCCAAATACTAAAAAATAAATATTAAAAATTCTCTCTCTCTCTCCCTCTTTCTCACTCTCTCTCACTCTTTCTTTAAAAAAAAGGGGGGGGGGCATGGCTGCAGTCCTGGCTCTGCCCCTTCCTCTTCTAGCTGTGCCAACCTAGGTAAGACAGACAGCTTCTCTTGACCTTGACCTCCCCATCCATAAAGTGAAAGAATTTGACTTGAATAGTTCTGTGGTTGTCCCCAGCTTGGACTCATAATGCTTCCCCCTCACTGGGGCCAAGAATCAGCCAACTACAGCCAAACAGCTAACTTCCTGTTTTTGTAAATAAAGTTACACTCTAATATAACCGTGCTCATTTCTTTACTTATTTCCTATGATTGTTTTCATGCTCTTAACAATGGAGTAGAGTTGTTGCAACTGAGATTATATGGTCTGAAGTCTGAAATATTTACTACCCATTCCTTTAGAGAAAAAGTTTGCTGACCCCTGGTCTAGGTAAATCTTCTATCCTATTCCATTCCGAGGAGTCAGAGAAGAAATGTGGGCCATGAGCCATGCCTCTGCTATCATTTGGGAAGAGTGGTGTCTATCAAGCAACTATTTCTTGAGTATGCCTGAGGAAATTAAGAGGAAGAAAGAGTTAACGGAGATTAGAAGGGAAGCATTCTAAATGACCAGTGTAACAAGGGCAGTAGCTGTAAGGATTCCCGAATAAGCAATGTCCCAGGTGCTTAAGTGAGATCTTGTTTGCCAAAATATCCACCGATGCAGTCCCTAGATCAGCTCTTTATTACCCACAAGCAGGATGTTTAGCAAGGAGGTCAAACACAGGTTTTTGCTTTATGATCAAGGTCATTTGTCCAGCAACTAAAATGAGTAAAGAGCAATTTCAGAAGGAAATTTTGGAAGAAATGAGGGAAGGATCTCTCTCTCTCTCTCATGGAAAAATGTCAAAATCATCAAGTTGTCACTTCTTTGGGGAAAATAGCTCTGCTGGAGAGAGATGATAGAAGTAGGAGGAATCCTGACAATATTATTATTATGAGCTGTGCTTTGCATTGTTAAAAAACACAGCTTCTGAATGCTAATGCAGCTTCATATCATTTTGTTTTCATCTCATTGTCAAAACATCTCCATGGGGTAATGTCAAGTGTTATAATCCTTGTCGTTCTATATTTCACAGGCGGGAAAAGAGACTGTAGGGTGATTTTGCCTAATGTCACAGGCATTTATTGTGACATTTATTGTTGGTCCCAGCCATTTGCATCTTAGTTTTTGGTCCTTTTGATTGCTCTTTATCTTTATGTGTAGATATTATCTTCCCTAGTACACTCTTTGCCTGTTCATAGAAGGTTAGAATTGAGGGAAGGCTCTCAACTTAATGAAATCACTTAAATACGAAACAAGGAAACTGAGGCCAGGGAAGTGGCCCGAGGGCCGAAGAGCTGTTGAGAGTAGAACCAGAATAGTAACTGTGGTCCCCGAAGGCTAGTGCTTTTTCCAGAGACCCTTACTATACTACTTGCTATTCCCCATGCCTTGCCTAGTGTTATGGTTTTTATGGATTAAGGATATAACTACTATTTACTTTGCCTTTGATTTTGACTCTCATCCATTGAGCATGTAAAATACATGCCTTTATAAACTAAACTAAGTGAGCAGATTAAACCCACAGCAAGCAGAAGAGAGAAAATAATAAAATTAGAATGGAAATAAATGAAAAAATAAAGAATAGAAAAATAATAGACAAGAAAGAAGCAAAAGTCGATTCCTTGTAAAAATTTAACAGATTTTAGCTATATTGATGAAGAAAATAGGAGAGAAAACCCGCATTAATAAATCAGGAATGAGAAATGGAACATTAGTATCAACTTTAAAAAAAGAATTATAAGGATATCCTATGAACAATACACTGACAGATCAGATAACTTAGATGAATGGGCATCTTTCTAGAAAGACATAAATTTCTGAAGCTGACTCAAGGAAATAGAAAATTTGAATAGGTCTATCATGGGTAGTAGTAATCAAAGTAGTAATTTAGAAAGCCTCTGACAAACGAAATCCCAGGCTCAGATGGCCTCACTGGTGAATTCTACCAAATTCTCAAAGAACAATTAATACCAACCCTTCAGAAACTCATCTGAAAGAAAAAAATAATAATAATAATAAGGAAATACTTCTCAGCTCATTCTGTGAAGGCAGTATTATTTTCTAATATCAACCCCAGGCAAAAACATAATAGGAAAGAACAAGCTACTTACCAATATCCATTATAAATAAATGTGTATGTAAAAACTTTCAACAAAGTACAAGCAAGGCAAACCCAGAAACATAAAAAGAGTTTACTGACCAAGTGACACTTTGTTCAGGAATGCAAGGGTAGCTTAATGCCAGAAAATCCATCAATGTTGAACACCATGTTAACAGAATAAAAGGAGAAGACTATATATAGACAAAGAAAAGGTGTTTGAAAAAGACCTAACACCTTTTACCATTAAAGACACTCAACAAACTAGGAATAGAAGAGAACCTCTTAAAACTGAATAAGGGCATCTATGAAAAAACCCTACAGCTAATTCTTAATGGTTTATGAATGTTTTTCCCCTTCTTTAATGAATGAGACAAGAATTTTTTCTCTTACCACTTTTATTGAACATTGTACTAGATATTCTAGGTGAGGAAAAGAAATAAAAGGAATCCAGATTATAAAGTAAGAACTAAATTATCTCTTTGCAGATGACATGATCTTATATATAAAATTCCTTATAAAACCATCAAAAAATTATTAGAACTAATAAATGAACTCAATAGGCTATAGAGTACAAGATAAATATGCAAAAATCAATTTTATTTCTATATACTATGGGGAAACATTTTTTAATGAAATTATACAGCATGTTTATAGTCTTAACTGTTCAGGAGGGTAAGGTTGGAGGATCACTGAGCCTAGGAGTTCAAGACAAGCCTGGCCCATTTCAAGAGAGGGGCAGTGGGGGGAGAGAAATCAAGAAAACAATTCCATTTACAATGACATCAAAATGAGCCTAAGGAATAAATTTATGCAAATACGTGCTTTGTGCTGACCTGAGCTTTGGAAATACGAAGGTGAACACAGGCAAAAATATTTGTGAATAATATATCTGTTTAATACCCAGATTATTAAAAGAAAAAGATAACTAGCTCAATTTAAAAATAGGTAAAAGAATTGAATAGAATTTCTCCAAAGAAGATACACAAATAGCCAATAACTACATGAAAAGATGCTAAACATTAAGGATCTATCATGGGAATGAAAATCAAATCCACAGTGAGATATCACTTCATACCCATTAGGCTAGCTATTAAAAACAAATTTAAAAAAGGAAAATAGTAGTGCTATCATGGTTATAGAGAATCCTTATACATGGATGATAACTCAGAAATTCAACTCCTAGGTATGACTTCTACCATGAAAGTAGAAAACAGGAACTCAAATAGACATTTGTAAGCCAATGGTCATTATTCATAATAGCCAAAACATGGAAACAATCCAGTTGTTCATCAACAGTTAAATGGATAAACAAAATGTATTATATATATATACACACACACAAACATACACACAATGGAATATTATTCATCCATAAAAATAAAATTCTGATACATGATATAACATGTAATTGAAATAAGTCAGATAAAAAAGGTCACATACTGTCTGATTATTTTATATGAGGTACTTTGAACAATCAAATCTATAAAGACAGAAGGTAGCTTAGAGACTACCAGGGGCAGGAAGATGGAGAAAATGAGGTGTTACTATTTAATGGTCAAAGAGTTTCTATTTGAGATGATGAAAAACTTTTTAGAAATACTGGTCATGATTGTACAATATCAATGTAATTAACACCAGTGAATTTTAATCTTAAAATGGATTTAAATGTTTATAAAAGAGGAAGAGGACATTCTCAATATGCTCAAAGAGCTTATTAAATAGTTGAAAAGGGTAAGGGAGTGAAGGGAGATATTGACATTGACAACTAAGAGTATTAAAATACAAAATGTGGTAAATAGCCACTCACTCAACTAGCATCCAGCTCAGGGGTCACGTAGAGTGGGTATTTACTGAATGATGTCAACTGGACAGTGTAGAGCAGGTGGCCAACGTCTAGGACTCTGGAATAAAGCAAGGTTTGGTTTCAAGTTCCAGCTATGGAATGTACCAGTTGTGTAACATTGTGCAAGTTATTTAATATCTCAATAGCTCACTTTCCTCTCTGAAAAAAGTGCCTATTTCATAGGAACCTTACCAGAGATAATACAGGTAAGATGTTTAGTCCAGGGTCTGGTTTAGCCGTTATTATTATTGATTTAGTGGTGGCTTGGGGTTTTTTGTTGTTGTTGTTGTTGTTAATGAGGAATCAGAGTGAATTTGTGTAGAAATCAAGTTTGAAAAAAAAAAAACTGTAAATAGATCCAAGGCTTGAAATAAAACTCATACTTCTGAGTCTGGAAGACAAAGGAACATGGGATGGAAAGGTGGGTGAACAGTTGGAGGGTAAAACCAAGGAAAGGGGAGGACAGCAGGGGGCAGAACAAGACAGTGAGCAGAGAGCATGGGAGGAGAACTAGAGGAAGCCTGGCCCCAAGCAGAACAGCAAGGGGGAAGCTTCCTGGCTGACAGGAAGCCCAGTGGAACCAGTGATTCCGACATCTGTTGGTAGCTGTTTTCATTCAAGTTCCCACTTTTTCTGGGAAAGGGAGTAATGGGGATGGGGAAAAGGAAGCAAATGCCCAAACTGTTCCATGTGACCTTTTCTCCCACCACCTTCTTTTCAGAATTCTGCATCCCAAGTGTTCTGATGCCAGTTAGTGGTTTGAGATCTGAGCACAGTGACACCCTCCTCTGCTCAGACAGCATGGCAATGGACATTCCTCCTATGTATTAATGGGGTCGTCTCCCCTTCTAAGGAACAGCCAGCACGTGCAGTGAGTGAGTAGGAGAAAGTTACAAGTGGCAGAATAGAATGGTCAGTTTACATACAACACTATTTTTATTAACTGGGGATTGAACCCAGGGACATGTCCAGCATCCCCCCTGCCACCCTTTTTGAGTCAGGGTTCCACCAGGCTGGACTGTTGCTTGGGATCATCCTGTATCAACCTCCTAAACCACTGGGATTATAGGCATGCACCACCATACACAGCTACACACATCACTTTTTAAAAACTCATCATTGTCATTGGTGAAAAGCTTTGTCTGATGGATAGTCAGTAGACATTCTTCTACTGACTGGAAATGGAAAGAAGAGAAGTGCTGTTTAAGGAATACTTCATATCAGGATTCAGTGTTCTTCAGAAAAAGGCAGAGGTGGAACAAAAGCAAAGATCAGGCAAAAGTCGATAGATAATGGCTAGATCTTTGGTGGGAGAGAGTGTGTGAAGTTATTGTAGGAAATTCTTGAAATCACAAGTGCACCTAAAATAGTCTATGTTTCACACATAGATACTGTTTTCCAAATTCATGAGAATTTACTTAAAATTAGTAAAGGGAAAATTAATTTTTAAAAATTAACTTGGGAATTAAGGATTCACCTATATTAAAGCAAAATCTTTAAAAAAGCAGAACTCTGGAACCAAGCTTTCATGGGTAAATGACTGGTTCAGTTACACAGGATCCTGGGTTCAAGAGGGACCCCACCCTTGGGGCTTAATGAAACTTTATCTTTGAATATGTGATTTGTGAGTAACATCTGATGGTACAGTGGAACATATGCCACGGTCTTAAAGCCTTACTGATGTGCTGTCTCTTTTTTAGCCTCCTCCCTGGGAAGGGTCCTCTACCACCTTCTCCCTAAACCCAGCCCTGTGACCACTGCCATCTCCATCTTCAGAGGGGTCTTGAGCACAAGTAGAGAAGAATCAGTGTGCTGTGAATGTCTGCAATCCTAGTTCCTGAGGGAGAGGGACATTAAATACTCAACAAACAAACAAAACACCATGAGAGGTCTATAAACAGATGCAGAAGAAAGAAAACAGCTTTCTCTTGCTCTCTGAACAAGGAGCTCTGTAAGGCCACTTCGCACTGGATCCCACAAGTTTTGTAGCTGGCCTAAGAGATTTGCTACTCAGTGTGGTCTCAGGACCAGTATTGGTATTACCTGGTATTACCTGTAGGTTTATTAGATATAGAGAATCCCCAGCTCTATCCAGAGCTAAATCAGAATTTGCTTTTTATCAAGATCCCTGGGTGATTCACATTGAAGTTTGAGAAGCAATGGTATAGATCACATTTTGTGATTTAGTGACCAATCCAGATGATAGGTTCCATCCTAGCCCTAAAATGTTATTTTATCATTGTTAAATGTGTTGTCCTTTTCTCTGACATAAAACAACCACTATTCATATTAGGTGAGATGGAGAGGTCAAAAAGCTAGCCAGTAAGGAACACTAAGAAAGGAGATGCTCTGAGCACCAAGCTTTGCCAACTCTTGCTTGAAATTATATTTACCCTGTTCTATACCCTTGGGTTCAATGCTTAGCATCTTTCCTAGCCATGCTGAGAGCCTTATGATGGTAACAGCGGCCAGCTTAAAATAACCTGCAGCTCTCCTAGAAATTGTTTTGACCTTTATTTGCATAAGCGTTCAGAATGTGCCAGCTTTCTCTGGGAGAGTGGAGAGCAGTGCTTACCTTTCCTTCTTGTCATTGCTGATTTCTGAGTATACATGGGGGTTACTTGACATGGTACGGTCCCAGGCAAAATGTTTACAGAAAGCAACCTACATGAATACAAAATGAACCCCTAAGCCTTCCTCCCACCCCATGGGTCTTCCCTGGGGATAAGTTGCTGTTCTGGACAGAGCTAGTGGGAAGTTGAGAGCTGAAATGATACTTCTGTTCAATAGCAGTGAGTGCTGAGGCAGGTTTTCCCTCCAGGTATGGAGAAAGATGATCAATTTGTCTTTGGACTTGGGTCTTTAAAGTGGAAGCCTAATTTGTCATGTACTAAGAAGAATGGGTTGTTTAGTTAACTAATTGTAACATGCCAATTCAAAGTCATACTTGTTGCTCTAGCCTAGGGATTTAGCCTGAGGAGATTCAAGGATTTTTACAAAGTTTAAGCAGCATAATAGTCATCTAAATGGTATCAGTAAAAGCAAGAAGTTCAAAGTGGAATGCATCCCTTCAGGGGATATGCAAAAGGAAGAGGTATTAGAAATTAGCATTTGATTTTTCACATTTAAAAATGTGAGAGAATAAAATCCTTTACTAATATGTAAAATGGGGACTGACTCTAGCTTCCATGGTTGGTCTCTAAGTCAGACAGTGTTATATGAGATCCATTGAATAAAGAACAGGAATTTCACAGTATGGGTCTCTTCTCTGATGTAGCACTGCATGGATATAATTTATAAATTTATATAATTTAGAGAGAAAGAGAAAGAAAGAAATTAAACCTGGTGCGTGAGTGAGAGCCCTGTGCTCCAAGACTTTTGCTGATGAGGTCTGAGGCCCCTTGTGGGAGATCTAAGGAAAGGAATGCCCAGGAAGGGCTCTGCCCCCAGCTCCAGAAGCACAAGGACTGAATTTTAGGCTGAGCTCTTTGGATTACACCAAGCCCTCATTCACAGGGCAGGTTTAGTTTCTTTCTCTCTTTCTTTCTCTTTTTTCTTTTTTCTCTCTTTCCCCCTTTCCTTCCTTCTTTCCTTTTCCAGTACTGGAGACAATCTAGGGCATCACACCCTGGCTCATCCACCACTGAGCCAGGGTCTCACTCATTTCCAAGGCTGACCTTCAACTTGCAATCCTTCTACCCCAGCCCCTGAGTAGCTGGGACTCCAGTTCAGGTTCCATTCTTAATGGAAAGCAGTGCTGCTTCAGTTAGTGGTCTGTTTCTTTCCCTGGAATCCCAACATGTTTTCTGAGGGCCTTTAGGATGTCTCGGGAAAACTTGTATCTCTCAGCAGATTTCATAACACCTCACCTTTCACTAGCAAACAACTCCTTATCTTCTCAACCTAACTTTGGCCTTCGACTTTACTCTGCTACATTTCAAGGCTTCAGATGACTTGCTGGTCAGCATTCTGCTTTCCATTGTAAAAAAAAAAAAAAAAAAAAAACTAATGGTCTGGGCTGGGGTTGTAGCTCAGTAATAGAGCAGCTTGCCTAGCACATGTGAGGCACTGGGTTTGATCAGCAGCATCACATAAAAAAATAAATAAAATAAAAGTAATGTGTCCATCTATAACTAAAAATATTTTTAAAAACTAATGGTCAAATGTAAAATTATCATAAAGAAAAACTAAGTTTATTAGAAAAGTTCCTAGTTATTTAAATAAATATCTATACCTGCTAAAAGAGAATGGCTGAAGGCTCCCCAAGAATGTTTGCTTATCTGTAAATACATTTCCCTCTGAGGTTTCTAGTATAAAAAGTTCATCTCTTAAATAATGATTTTCTGTTTAATTTTAGCATTCCTTCTTGAGAGAGGCTTGGTCCTGCAATTCCTTGGGCATATTGAAACTGTAAATAATCTTATCATTTGGAATAAATCTCCTTAATGTGCATGTTATAATTGAATTCATTTCTAATTAATGTAGTATTACCTGTGGCAAAGGTGTATTAGCTTCTGTTTTCTGATTGCCCTTGAACATCGCCTTGAGGTTGCAGGAGTGCTGATGAAGTAATAAGGGCTGTGATTGATTTTCAGACACAAGGACCATTACCAGCATGGCTGCAGACATGTCTCCAGGACCAGCTGTCTTCAACAGCGCGATGGCCAGGACCAAGATGCAGCACATGAGGGAGTGAGTGGCATGTTGCCTGATCCCTGTCACAGAGCAGCATTAGAACAAATTGACCAAGCGTGTGAGATTGAGTCATGCAGTGCTGTCTTAGTCCCTTTTGGCTGTTAGGACAAAATGCTTGATACTGGACAATGAACAAAAAAACACAAATTTACTTCTCACAGTTTTGGAGGCAGGAAAGTTCGAGATCAAGGTGCCAGTGGTTTCCATGTTTGGTGATGCCTGGCTCTCTCTGCTTCCACAATGGTGCCTTGTTGCTGTTCCTCACAAGGGTAGAAGGGCAAAAGAGAACTGTGTTCAAATACACGGAGCAGAAACTTGAGGCAGTGCTGGGCAGTAAGACCCAAGATCCCATGCATGCCCTCAGCCCCTCCTTTGACACCATTCCATCTTCAAGGCCTGGCACTCTGGGCCTGTGATGGAATAGCAGCCTTGGGATCACTCTTCCATTGTCTCGATGAATAGCACCTGGCTTCCTTGTCCCCACACAGATCTCCTTACCAAATATCAGCTTGACCGCACCTTTGGTATTCTCTCATAATTAACTGTTAGCACTCAGGAGAAACCATGCAAAACTTTCAACACTTTGCTTAGAGATTTCTTCTGCTAAATACCCTACTTCATCACTGGCAAGTTCTGCCTTCCAAAATGCTGTAGAACATGGGCACAATTCAGCTGGATTCTTTGTTACTTTATAATAGGATAGCCTTTCCTCCAGTTTCCAATAACAACATCCTTACTTTCCCCATAGACTGTCATCAAAATAGTCCCTACTGTCTGTATTTCTACCCAGTGTTCTGTTCACAACAACTTATATTATCTCTTAAGACCAAAGTTCTTTCTATAGCTTTCCTCTTCCTCCAAGCCTTTGCTAGAATGACACTTTGTAGTTCAACTATACTTACCATCCAGTTTCAAAGCTATGTTCATATTTTCAAGTATTTGTTATAGCAATACCCCAGTTCCTCATACCAAATTCTCTTAGTCCTTTTGTGCTACTGTAGCAAAACCCCTAAGACTGGGTAATTTGCAAACAGTATAAATTTGTTGTTCCCTGTTATGGAGGCTGGGAAGTCAAGATCAAGGCTTGATCAGGTTTGCTGTCTAGTGAGGGATCAGTTTCTGCTTCCAAGATGATACTTTGGACCTAAGGGCAAAGGGGACTAGCTAGTTCCCCCGGGACCTTTTATAAAGTCTCTAAACCCATTCTTGAGGGTGGAATCCCCATGGCCTAATATGTTCCTAAAAGGCATCACCTCTTAATAATACTCTTGCATTGGGGATTAAGTTTCAACATGAATTTTGGAGGGGACATGAACAATTTAAACCATTACAGGTAATATTCTCCTTGGTCTCCTACATGCAGCAGTCGATGAAACAAGCAAAAGATCTTGGGAAAACCGGAGTTCCCAACAAAAGCACTCCTGCAAGTGCTTCTTGACAAGGAAGAGACACTTGGCCTCCTAATATAACTTCTCTCATACAATCCGTGTCTCTAGATCAGAGGTTGGCAAACTTTCCCTGTAAAGGAATAAACTGAAAATATTTAAGGCTTTGTAGGCCAATGATTTGTCACAATTATTCAACTCTGCTGTTGTAACACAAAAGCAGGCAATATGTAAATAAATGTACATGACTGTACTTCAAAAAATCATTATTTTGAGGTTGAAATGTGAATTTCATATAATTTTCAGGCATCACAAAATATTACTTTTTAATTTTTTTTCTTTGTGTGGTACTGGTAATTGAACCCAGAGCCTTGTACTTAATTGTCAAGAGCTCTGCCACTGAGTTACTCCTCCAGCCTCACCCCTTTTTTTTCAACCATTTGAAAATGTAAAAATAATTCTTAGCTTGTAGGAGGTACAGAAGCAGATGGTGGGCCAAATTTGGCCTGGAGGCTGTATACTTTGCCAGCCCCTACTATAGATGTTTCCACTCAGGAATTTCTCTCTGAAATCTAGTACCTATATTGATTCTGACTGAATAAGTAGGAAAGTTTGGCAAGAATTATTTTAGTTGATTTGCATTTACATTGTCCTTTCAATATAACTTGTTATCATCCAGGCTATTGTTTGAAAGCAAAGGAGAAAAAAAAAAGAATGCTAAGAATTATTTCTAAACCTAAAGCTATTAATAGGTTTTGATGCTTATTGTCCTGCTTATATCACAATGGTCTTACAGTAACATGGTTACCTTAGCAACAAGTGATTCCCAGTAGTTGGAAGTGAGGGATTTGGGAATAATCTTTCCTATCTCTACTTACCTCCACCACTCCTTGCTAGGAGGAGATAATGTAGAAGGATTTACTAATCTCCCAGTTGATACTCTTTAAAGAGAACAAAGCAGGTCACTTATTTCACCCTTCAAAAGTTAATAATATGGTGTCATATTTTTGATCTAAGACTTCATTACTTTTGCAAAGTACACAATGTCTCATTTGCTAGCATTTTATAACATGCTCTAAGTCATTAAAATGAAAGTAGCTTTGCCAAAATAATTGACCAAGATGCATTCTAGTGGTTTTATTACTGGTATATTTTCTTCCTTATTGCTTGACTGAATCTGACCAAGTATTTTCTGCCTCATTTTTTTTTAATGTAAACCAATATACTCTGGGTTTCTTCCATGTCAATGGGCTGACTTCTTTAGAAGAATAACCTGCTGTCCCCTTGTAATCCATGTCATGAAGCCCTATACAATCCAGAAAAGACAAAAAAAGGGAATCAAGGCTACACAGCTGTGTATCTTTTGTGCATGTTGTATCTCAGTATCTAAGACTTAGTACACAGCCAGGCTTTGCTGTTCTTTCACTGCACAGTGATATACCACATGCTCAGTGTGTTAGTTAGCTTTCAGTCACTGTGACAAAGTCCCTGAAAAAATCAGTTTTAGGAAGGAGAGATTCATCCTTGGCTCAGTGTTTGTCAATGGTTGGCTGGCTCCATTGCTTTTATTTTTTTATTTTTTTTTAATTTTTATTGTTGGTTGATCAAAACATTACATAGTTCTTGACATATCATATTTCATACATTTGATTCAAGTGGGTTATGAACTCCCATTTTTACCCCATATACAGATTGCAGAATCACATGGGTTACACATCCACTGATTTACATATTGCCATACTAGTGTCTGTTGTATTCTGCTGCCTTTCCTATCCTCTACTATCCCCCCTCCCTTCCCCTCCCCTCCCCTCTTCTCTCTCTACCCCATCTACTGTAATTCATTTCTCTCCCTTGTTTTTTTTTCCTTTCCTCTCACTTCCTCTTGTATGTAATTTTGTATAACCCTGAGGGTCTCCTTCCATTTCCATGCAATTTCCCTTCACTCTCCCTTTCCCTCCCACGTCTCATCCCAGTTTAATGTTAATCTTCTTCTCATGCTCTTCCTCCCTACTCTGTTCTTAGTTACTCTCCTTATATCAAAGAAGACATTTGGCATTTGTTTTTTAGGGATTGGCTAGCTTCACTTAGCATAATCTGCTCTAATGCCATCCATTTCCCTGCAAATTCTATGATTTTGTCATTTTTTAATGCACAGTAATACTCCATTGTGTATAAAAGCCACATTTTTTTTATCCATTCGTTTATTGAAGGGCATCTAGGTTGGTTCCACAGTCTTGCTATTGTGAATTGTGCTGCTATGAACATCGATGTAGCAGTGTCCCTGTAGTATGCTCTTTTTAGGTCTTTAGGGAATAGACCAAGAAGGGGAGTAGCTGGGTCAAATGGTGGTTCCATTCCCAGCTTTCCAAGAAATCTCCATACTGCTTTCCAAATTGGCCGCACCAATTTGCAGTCCCACCAGCAATGTACAAGTGTACCCTTTTCCCCACATCCTCGCCAGCACTTGTTGTTGTTTGACTTCATAATGGCTGCCAATCTTACTGGAGTGAGATGGTATCTTAGGGTGGTTTTGATTTGCATTTCTCTGACTGCTAGAGATGGTGAGCATTTTTTCATGTACTTGTTGATTGACTGTATGTCCTCCTCTGAGAAGTGTCTGTTCAGGTCCTTGGCCCATTTGTTGATTGGGTTATTTGTTTTCTTATTGTTTAATTTTTTGAGTTCTTTGTATACTCTGGATATTAGGGCTCTATCTGAAGTGTGAGGAGTAAAGATTTGTTCCCAGGATGTAGGCTCCATATTTACCTCTCTTATTGTTTCTTTTGCTGAGAAAAAACTTTTTAGTTTGAGTAAGTCCCATTTGTTGATTCTAGTTATTAACTTTTGTGCTATGGGTGTCCTATTGAGGAATTTGGAGCCCGACCCCACCGACTGTAGATCATAGCCAACTTTTTCTTCTATCAGACGCCGTGTCTCTGATTTGATATCAAGCTCCTTGATCCATTTTGAGTTAACTTTTGTGCATGGTGAGACAAAGGGATTCAGTTTCATTTTGTTGCATATGGATTTCCAGTTTTCCCAGCACCATTTGTTGAAGATGCTATCCTTCCTCCATTGCATGCTTTTAGCCCCTTTATCAAATATAAGATAGTTGTAGTTTTGTGGATTGGTTTCTGTGTCCTCTATTCTGTACCATTGGTCCACCCGCCTGTTTTGGAACCAGTACCATGCTGTTTTTGTTACTATTGCTCTGTAGTATAGTTTGAAGTCAGGTATCGCTATACCTCCTGATTCACACTTCCTGCTTAGAGTTGTTTTTGCTATTCTGGGTCTTTTATTTTTCCATATGAATTTCATGATTGCTTTATCTATTTCTACAAGAAATGTTATTCACCACATCAATAGACTTAAAGATAAGAACCATATGATCATCTCGATAGATGCAGAAAAAGCATTAGACAAAGTACAGCATCCCTTTATGTTCAAAACTCTAGAAAAACTAGGGATAACAGGAACATACCTCAATATTGTAAAAGCAATCTATGCTAAGCCTCAGGCTAGCATCATTCTAAATGGAGAAAAACTGAAGGCATTCCCTCTAAAATCTGGAACAAGACAGGGATGCCCTCTCTCTCCACTTCTGTTCAACATAGTTCTTGAAACACTGGCCAGAGCAATTAGACAGATGAAAGAAATTAAAGGCATCAAAATAGGAAAAGAAGAACTTAAATTATCACTATTTGCAGATGACATGATTCTATACCTAGCAGACCCAAAAGGCTCTACAAAGATACTATTAGAGCTAATAAATGAATTCAGCAAAGTGGCAGGATATAAGATCAACACGCATAAATCAAAGGCATTCCTGTATATCAGCGACAAATCCTCTGAAATGGAAATGAGGACAACCACTCCATTCACAATATCCTCAAAAAAAAATAAATAAAATAAAATACTTGGGAATCAACCTAACAAAAGAGGTGAAAGACTTATACAATGAAAACTACAGAACCCTAAAGAGAGAAATAGAAGAAGATCTTAGAAGATGGAAAAATATACCCTGTTCATGGATAGGCAGAACTAACATCATCAAAATGGTGATATTACCCAAAGTTCTCTATAGGTTTAATGCAATGCCAATCAAAATTCCATTGCTTTTAAACCTGTGGTGAGGCAGAACATCGTGGTGGGGAGCACATGATGGAGCAAAGCTGTTCAGCTTATGGTGGCTAGGAAGATAAGAGAGAGGGAGAGAGGGAGGGAGGGAGAGAAAGAGAGAGGGAGGGGAAGGGATTGGGGACAGGATATATACAAGGACAAGGACACGCCCTCAGTACCCTACTTCCTTCAAGTAGAACTCACCTCCTAAGGTTTCCACCACCTCTCTCAATAGCACCACCAATTGGAAACTGAGCCTTGAATTCATGACCTGTTGGAGGACAACCCAGATCAAAACTATATGTTCACACTGTGGACAGAAAATACAGGGATGCAAAGAAGAACGATGACCGACACTTGTCCCTAGAGAGATCATAATGTTAAAAAAAGTACAAAATTTAAGTGTAAATTAAATTTACACTTGTAAATTTAATTTACAGTGGTTATGTAATATGAAATGATGGTTAACAGAAGTCCCCACATGGAACCGTGATCATATACCAAACAGAACAGATGGTGAGAGCTCTAAGGTCAGAAAGGGAAGTCAGAAGCCTTCTGGGAGTGTGGAAACTTGGCATTGATCTTCACAGAGGAATATGATTTGGAGAGGTAAATAGAATGGAGAAGAAGCTGGAGGTCAGCAGATTTGTAATCAATGACTTGGCTTCACTAATAAATGGCTTTCTGACCTTTGGCAAGTGATTTTTCCAAAATTCAGTTTCCTCCTCTGCAAAATAGAAATATTATTGTTGCAGCAGAATCTTTGGGAAGCAGATGCAGAGATGAAGGTTAATGTAGGAGGAGGGTTGTTGAGAGAGGGCTCGAGAGGCTGATACCTATGAAAAGGAGAGGGAAGGAAGAAGACTGGCCATGGGGGATTCAAGCTGTGATATGGATTCAGTGGGAGTTTCTATTGATCCTATTGATCCACTCTGAAGCTGAGTGGCCCTGCAGAACTGTCCTGCGTTGGGGTGAGAGAGTAAAAACCCAAGTCACTCAGACATTGGATGTAGGCCACCTCAGAAAAGGGGCTGTGACTGAGCAAGACTTTCATTTTAGCCACAGCTGAAATACCCAAAGGACTTATACAGTCCACCAGTGGTACCCCCAGCATCTGGGGACTAGCTGCAGGTTCTGCTTGTGATGAGTAAATGATGTAATGCATGTAAGTGATGGATATAGGAGGCAATTTAAAAGAAGAATCAAATAGACTTGGCACTCATTGCTAAGAAGTTAAGATAGCTTTTTTCCTCGCCAAAGGGAAGAGAAGGCAAGGAATGTATTTAGGGGATACTGATTATATCAGGTTGTGTTAATTTTTTTTAAAGTTTATGAAAAATGTCAAACCTATAGAAAAGTTACAAGAATAGCATGATGAACAAGTTATATATCTTTTACCTAGTTTACCAATTGATAACATTTTGCCATGTTTGTGTTGTTGTTGTTGTTGTTGTTATTAATGAGTCATTTGAGAACAGACTTTGTGCAACATGTTTTTCATCCTAAATATTTAAATGTGTGATTCTTAAGAACCAGGTCTTCTCTTATTTAACCACAGTACCATGATTAAATTTGGTAAATTTCACATAGGTATGCACTGTTGTGAAATGCTCCAACCCATATTCAAATTTCTTTCATTATCTCCATAACACCCGTAATAGCAGTTGTTTTTATGATCTGAGACACAAGCCAGGAATATATGTGGCACTCAGTGGTGGTATTCCTTTGTTCATTTATTCTGGAATAGTTCTTCAGTCATTCTTTGTCTTTCATGAAGTTGATATTTTGAAGACTCTAGGCAGCTATTTTCTAAGATGCCCCTCATTTGGGGTTTGTCTTGTATTTCCTCATCATTAAATCCAGGCAATACATTTTATATTTTATGGTGTTATATGCAAACAATGCTGTGTATTCTTCTAAAATTTAAAAATTTCATTCTGGAAGGTTTCAGACATATACAAAAGTGTTCAAAATCGTATAATTAACCCATGGTCAGTCCTGTTTTTCTATGCTTCACCTGTTCTCTGATATTACTTTAAAGAAAGTTCTGTTTATCATATCCTTTATCCATTATTATTTCAGTAAATATGCAAATATGCTTCTTGACATTTCCTCTGATGTCCATTAAACATCTCAAATTCCAGATGTACAAAACTAAACTGAACTTTACTTGCACACCTCTCTATTACAGAGGCTTCTCGCATCTTTATATAAGCCAAGGCAAGACTAGATAAGAACCCATGTTCTGGGTCAGTAGTCAGTGCCTTTCCAGGCTTATTGGTGTTGGTGGTTTAGAGTACAGTCATTTCCTATTGTAAGAAAGTGAGGCTCTGTGAGGAAGCTGGGGAGCAACACATATGGGGATCATACTTCCATTCTTCATCAAGTTCACTCAGCGGGCGCACTCTGGGGCTTTGTAGATGCAGTATTAGGCATCGAGCAGACCCTAGCACAGTGGTCAGAGGGAAGGTGCAGCTGACTGCTGGGATATATACACACTAGCATGTGTCCTTGTGTCTTTGTGCCCAGATTTCTTATCTGTAAAGTGGGACTAATAATGGTTCCTACTTCACAGGGTTGTTTTTAGGGTGAGTTAAAATAATGTGTGAAATGCACTAAGCAGGGTTTATATCACATAGTAAATGCTTAATAAATATCAATAATTTATAATAAATGCTTAATATCTGCAGCTGCTTCCTTTCAAAAAACCCCAAGCCAAACATCTGAAGGTGTTGCTATGTGTTAGTTGCTAGGAGAAGTTTTATACCCGAGGGTATCTGTGAGTAAAGAAGCTGTTTGTGAAGACACTTATACAGTAATTTTTAGCATGCAAAAAAAAAATAAGTGGCATGCTAGTTCTGGGAAAATATCAAAAAGTTATTAAATATAAAAGCCAACCATTTATCATCCTCCAACACTTGGCTCCCTGCCATGGCCACTTCTTATTCCTAATGGGGAGACCACTCCACAAATGGATGTCCCTGCTGGGGCATGGGAAGCACTTAGTTCTCCAGCTGCTAGGTGGTCGAGAAATACAAGAAATACAAGAAATCAGTGTTGACTTCCTTCCTGACTGAGTAGTTTTCATGTACATTAAAAGATAAATTGCTGCTTAAAGATCAGTGGATGGATAAGTGGATGGTTGGATGAATGGATAGATGGACAGATGGATGGGTCTCTGTGGTTTAACCGGCCTCTAGAAGTCTCTACTCTAAGGGCTTGGTTTCTGATTTTCTGTTGAGAAGAATTTTTTTTACCACCACAAGCTGGATTCAAGTCCAGGCTTGGATCCAGGTCCCCACTGAGAGTAAGAAGGAATCCCTGTGGAATGACAGCTGGGTAGCTCTCAGCTCTGGGGAGAGTAAGGGGCACACTGTCATCCATAGACTGATTTTTAACTCACACATGCCAAGTCAATGTATCATGCCATGAAGGGCTTGTTAAATCCAAATGGAAAGTTCCCTCCGCCTCAGCTTTACCCATCACGTGGTTTTGTTAGTTAGTGTCTCAGGCCTTACTGCTTAAAGTGTGCTCTATGACCAGCAACACTAACATCACCTAGAAATTTTGTGAGAAACGTAGGCTCTTAGCCTCCTGATTCAGAATCTGCATTTTAATAAACTCTCTGGAGATTCATATACACATTAAAGTTGGAGAAGAGGGCTTCCACCTTAGGGAGGCATTTGTTGCCAAAGTGTGAACTGAAATCAGTCTTAATAAAATTCAGTACTACATAGGATAGATTTATATATTTGTGTTGTAAAGGCTCCAATATTTTAGGCTTTGAAAGACTTAACTTGTTTTCCATTTATATAAGGAAGGTACTATTTATATATTTGCCTTTAAAACTTGCCTTTTTAGTTTTTAGTTCTGTGAATATTGGCAAAACCATCACTTTTGTTTATGTAAAATATAAATTTAATAAAACTCACTCTTTTAGTATATGATTATATCAGTTTGACAAGTACTAATGGTTATATAACCACCAGCACAACAAAGATTATAGAGCAGTTCTTTCTTCCCTCAAAATCACTTGTGTTACCCCCTTTTAGTCACACACTGCCATCACACACTGCCCCAGCACCTTTGATCTGTTTCTATCCCTTTTGTGTTTCCTCTTCCAGAATGTCGTATAAGTGGAATTATCATAGACCTCAGTTGTAACTGGATGGTCCTTGTGGTTATGTATCTAGATCTATGAATGGTCATGTGTTAGACCATTGTCACAAGAAGGAATCAGGTTTTGAGTTCAAGACCCAGGTACCTCCTTAGCAGCTGTCCTTAAAGTTTCTGGCTCCATCAAGAGTCTGATGGTAAAAGAATTTGCTATCCAGAAAATTCTGAGGTTAAACTATTGGTTTCATTGGCAAGGACTTCTCAGGATTTTGCAATGACTGAGAGGTGTTGGTGCCTGGGAATAATGGGGGTGCTGTGGCCTTTACTGTCATGCTCAGTTGAGATTATTAGGGATTGGATCCACCACACCAAGACTCGGCCTGAGAGTGGGGAGCCATGGAGAAGGCCTGAGGGTCTAGGAAACTTCTGATCCCACTTTTCCAGTTTGAAATGAATGGTATGAAAAATATCTGGGTCGTGAGAAATTTTCTAATTACAGCAATAGAGTCTCCTTGAAGTAACACAACTCTGAATCATCTCTGCACTGTCATTTCACAGGAAAAACAAAATACTTGTCTGCAGGGATGCATGTCCTTGCCTTTACAATTACACATACAGTAGGATGCTTAAAATTGTCACAAAATTCAGTGTTTCTGTAGCCTTTGTGGT
Source organism: Marmota monax (assembly GCF_021218885.2). Lineage (NCBI taxonomy): Eukaryota > Metazoa > Chordata > Mammalia > Rodentia > Sciuridae > Marmota > Marmota monax. Next base: position 23,825,631 of record NW_026695215.1, on the reverse strand, counting down.
TGTTGTTTTTTAAGTGTTTTTTCCCTTTTATTTCATTTTGTATAGTTTCTATTGCTATGTCTTAAAATTCACTAGTATTTTTTCTTTCACATTGTCTTATCTGCTATTAATCCTGTTCAATATGTTTATGTGTGTGTGTGTGCGCGCGCGCATGCACGTGAGCATACACATGCATTTATATATTTATTTTTAAATAGGCTATTTTAGAGCAGTGTTAGGTTCATAACAATTGAGTGGAATACTTATTGTATTTTTCATCTTGGACATTGTAGTTTTCATCTCTAAATATTTAACTTGAGTGTGTGTGTGTGTGTGTCTCAATATGTTCAATATTTTTTACACTAATTATTTGTTTCCTTGACATTGTGAATTTTGCCTTGTTTTGGTGTAGGATATTCTCGTATTCCAATAAGTAGCCTGGATCTTAATTTTAGGATTCAGTTACTTGGAAATAGTTCGTTACTTTGGGGATCTACATTTGAGCTTTGTTATGTGAAACTAGGGTAAAATTTAGGCTAAAGATGATTGTTTCTCACTACTAAGGCAAGACCCTTCTGTGTACTCCATCTAGGTCAGTGAATTATCAGGTTTACCAGATGGGCTGGAGTGAAGGAGTCAAGAGGCACCATTCTTAGTCCTGTGTGGCTCTGAGTGCTATTCTCTCTAACCTTTTCAGGTCACCTTCCCTCACTTCAATAATTCCCTCACATGCACATGCTGGTCTCTGTTTGGCTGAATTACTACTGTATGTTGCCTATACATAAGTTTATTGGTTTGGTTTTTTTTTAAGTATTTTGAACTTGTTTTTGTTTTTATTACTTTTGTTTACTAATTATGCAGCCTGTTTTCATGGGCTCAAAGTCAAATGTACAAGAAAAACTTATTCAAGGAAAACTAGCTTCTATCTTTGATCCCTTACCCTCTTCCCTTCCTTTCATTTTTACAGCTGAATGGGCATAGCAGAACAAAGCTGCTCACCTTCTGGTGACCAGGAAGCCAAGAGGAAGCAGCAGAGGGTGGGAGCTCCCACCCCCAAGGACCCACTCCCTTCCACTGGGTCCTACCCGCCTATAGTTTCCACTGCCTTCTAATAGTCCATTCAAATTATAAATTCATCAGTAACTAATCTACCAATGAAGTCAGGGCCCTCATGATCCAGTCATTTCCTAAAAGCTCCACCTCTGAACCATGCTAAATTGGGGACCAAGTACTGAACACATGAACCTCTGGGGACATTTCAGATCCAAACCATAATAATTCCCGAATGGCATTGCTTCCCCTATAAGTAGGCATTTCATATATTGTCTTTACTGAGGAAGATGAGAAGCTGAGGGAGACAATGAGTAGAGCAGAAGTTGGGGATCAGGAGGAGGAAGGGGGAGGGAAAGGGGAGGTGCTGGGGAATGAAATTGACCAAATTATGTGTATGGATAAATATATCACAATGAATCCCCCTACTGTGTAGAATCACAATACACTAATACATTTTCTTTTTAAAAGATGAGAAGCTGTCTACATCCCTGGTATGTTTACCAGGCTACTCTCATCAACTTGACTGTCCAAATATGGTTGGTAAGTACATGCTGCTTATGATGCTCAAAACTGGTTTCTATATTTTCTTTTGTGACATAGCCAGATGGCACTAGATAATTGTGTCTGCAAAGCCTCCTTGATTTGACTGCAGAGCTTTTGCTGAGTGCTGTAAGGCTGGGGTGAGTTCCTGGCAATTTCATTGTTGAACTTCCATGTCAGCTATTCGAGAGGTCTTGTCAGGGTCAGAAAATAGCCATGGCAGAGTGCTGTGATAAGGGCTAAGTAAACTATTTAAAGGCTGCAGAAGGTCCAAGGAGGTTTGACCTCAGTGTTACTGAGGTCAACTGGTTGAGCCTTGGGTAGCTGGCTTACAGGTTCTGAGATTTTTTTCCTTTCACTTTCAGTCACAAAAAAGACTTTGCCCAAGGGAGGTTAAATTGAAGATGAGAAATCTATGTCCTTTATTGTCCTTCTCATTAACTTGATACACAGTTCATGGCACAGAGGTAATTACTTATAATAATGATGGTGGAGCACTACATTTGCTAGAAAGTTCAAAATCAAAGCATCCCAAGGTTTGATAGTATCAGCTCAGATTCTTAACCAAACCAAAGCCATTGCAATGTTTATATGGAGGGAAGCTTGCTTTCAATGCTTTTATTCTCTGTGCAGGGAATGTGCTAAGCCAGACACCTTCTGCTGCATGTGATTCTCACCTTATACTTGTGACATGGACAGGATTCCCTGTTTTGTATATAAAGATGTTGTACTTCAAGTAAGCTACAAAAGCTTCCCACTGTCAGCAACTAGTAAGTAGCAAGGCTACATTTCAAATAGAAGTCTGGACAATTCTGATTAAAAGCCAGTGCTGATAAGCCTTGCCAGGGTGAAATGGGGACAGTGAGAGCTGACTGACCCAAAAGCCTAGGATACATTAAGAACTCTTCAGGAGCCTTGTAACTCTGCAAGGTATTTATGTATCCAACATTATACTCTAGAACCTACTTGGTCTCATTTGGTAGTAATAAGTGCATGCCAAACCCACTAGAAATAAAGAATCTGTGGTACAGAGAGGTTAAGTGAAACACCCAAGTTGGCATCTGAGACTGGTCTCTCTGCTCTCAAATTTTACGCCCTTTCACATGCTTTTCTGTGTTGGAGATATTTGACATCAGTATTTTGACAGCATCTCGTTCATTCAGTCCAGGCACCTCCTTTGTCAAACTAAGAACTTGCTGTTTTCAAATTTCTAAGTGTTAGGAATAAAGCTTGTTTTCACTGATTGAAATTACCCTTCAATGGAGAAACAGAAGAAGTTATGCTTCTTTCCTTGTCTTCTTTCCAAAAATCACTGAAGAAGTGTTAGGTATACCTCTAACATTCTCTTTCTTTAATAAAAGGTCAGTATCAGGGAGCTCTTCTGAAGGAAGAGCTGATTGAAACCAGCACTTCAATTTCAAAACAATAAGAACTTATACATAAGTAAGGCTTGGTAACCAGCGAATAAGAGCTCCCTGTCCAAACAGCAGCAGTCTTAAATTTACATGGATCATTTAAGAGGTCCTTTAAAGAACAAATCAAACGTCTTGCTCAGTTATCTCAAGGTCTGTAATCAATTAATTGCACTTCTTGAGTCTGTTGTATATGAGGCATTGCACTATGAGGCACACAACAAAAAGACACCTTATAATCTAACTAGGGAGAATGAACAACTGAACGTGTGATTCACAAGATTGGGGTCAATGCCAAGCCCCACTTTAGTGAAGCCAGCACCCAGAAATTCAGAGAAAGAGCCCATTTTTTCCAAAGAGATGCACTTTCAGATGACCACTTCTCCCTGATGTGGACCTTTTGTGTCTGTTTCCCTGCTCTGTGAGTGACTTAACCCCTTTCTGTGAAGGCAAAATTTAGCCACATAACCCATATGTCAGCCAGCTTGTCCCTGTACCCACAGGTCTAGGCAACTTTGGCTCAAACTTCAACCATGCCCCCAAAGTCTTGAGACTTTGGCAAATTCCTGGGTGTTGTGATGATCTCATCCTCTGGGCTTTTGTCTCTATTATCCCTATTCTATATCATATTGATCAAGAGTGAAAATCTAGCCTCTTTATTCATTTTCCCTAATACACTGATTCAACCAAATCTTCTGTGAGAGCACTCGACTTTTCTAAAGATTTGGAAGCTGATGCAAAGGCTTCATGTCATAAGGACATAAACAATTTCAAATTAATCATTAAGCATCCCTGCTCTTTAAAAAAAAAAAATTGTTCTTTAGCTATCCATTGCAGAAAGATTCATTGGAATGCCAGCTCTGAGATGATTTTCATGTGAAAACTTCCTAGGCAGGACTGGCTCTCTGGATTCATATATGTAGGGGTAGAAAGCAGGACTGGGTAGAGAGGAGTGGGCTGTGTATGACCTCAGCAAGGCCTGGTCACCAGGTTGATACGTACCGAAGCTGGGACAGCCTGTAGGTCTGTTGCAAGTTGGCTCAAGGAGGCTGAGCTTGAGAGCCCTGTGTACAGGAAGTCATGTGAGCTCTGGTAAAGCAGATCTTGAATGGAATTGAGACAATTTTCCAAGAGACCTGATGGCCAAGAGCTGTCTCCCAGTGTCACTTCAAGTAGCCAAAGAATGAGATTTCTCCTGAAGAATGGAGTTCATGCCCAGCTTCATTCTGACATCTGTTTTCCCCTTGTTCTCACGGACACCTTAGCATTCTTTCACTCCATGGGCTTTTGCTGATGAATAGACCTTTATTCTATTTATTTATTTATTTATTTATTTATTTATTTATTTATTTATTTATATGCGGTGCTGAGAATCGAATTTGGTGCCTCACACATATTCTAGGCAAACACTCTACCACTGAGATATACGGCCAGCCCCATTTATTAATTCTTGGTATTATTCCTGAGCCATAGGAGACCTATAGAATTGTTTCCCCTGTTTTCTTCTAGTAGTTGCAAATTTTCTGGTCTTATACCTAAGTCTTTGATCCATTTTCAGTTGACTTTTACACAGGGTGAGAGGGATCTAGTTGACTAGTTTTCCCAGCACCATTTATTAAAGAAGCTGTCTTCTCTATGTTTTTGACACTTTTATCAAGACTGTAAGGGTTTTCAGTGTGTGTTCTATTCTATTCCATGGATCTACATGTCTGTTTTTATGTCAGCTCATGCTGTTTTTGTTACTATGGTTGTGCTATAATTTGCAGTCAGGTATTGTGATACCTCCAGCTTTGTTCTTTTTGCTCAATGTTGCTTTGCCTATTCTGGATCTTTTATTCTCCATTTTGAATTCTAGTACTGCTTTTTCTAGATGTGTGAAGAATGTCATTAGTATTTTGATGGAGATTACATTGAATCTACAAACTTTTAGTACTATGGTCATTAAACACTATTAATGATTCTTTTTCATGAACATGGAAGATCTTTCCATCTTCTAATGTCTTCTTCAACTTCTCTTTTCAATGTTCTATAATATTCCTAGTAGGAGATCTCTTACCTCCTCAGATTTATTTCTGGTTATTAAAAAAAAAACCTACTGTGCATGGAATTGTTTTCCTGCTTTCTTTCTCAGAGGATTCATCACTGATATAGAGAAAAGCTATTGATTTTTCTATGATGGTTTTGTATCCTGCTCTTTTGCTGATTTGCTTATCAGCCCTAGAAGTCTTCTGGTGGAACCTTTAGGCTCTTCTAAGTTTAGGATCAGATCATCTGCAAATAGGGATTTCTTTCTCTTACCTAATAGCTTTAGCTAAAATTTCAAGTATTATAATAAATAGGAGTACTGGGAATAGAATCCTTGTCTTATTCCTAATTTAAGAGGAAATGTTTTCCATTTTCAGTATGATGTTGAGGGATTAGTCATATATAACCTTTAATATGTTGAGATAAATTCCTTCTATCGCTACCTTCTTCAGAGTTGTTATCTTTTGTGTGTGTGTGTGTGGTGCTGGGGATTAGAACCCAGGGCCTTGTGCATGTGAGGTAAGCACTCTACCAACTGAGCTATATCCCCAGCCCCAGAGTTTTTAATCTTGAAGTGATATTTAATTTTGTCAAAGGCCTTTCCTGCATCTATTGAGATGATCATATAATTTTATAGTTTTATTTATGTGTATTATCTTATTGATTTGCATGTATTGAACTATCCTTTCATCCCTAGAATGAAACCAACTTGATGATGGAGTATGATCTTTTTGATGTATTGCTGAATTAGGTTTCCAAGTATTTTGTTAGTGATTTTTGCAATATATTAACATAGCTATTCAAATATTATTTGGAGTATCTGTATCTTGCCTGATGCTGAAAACCCTAATATCACCAGGTACCACAGGTTAAGCAGGAAGTCTCATGTTTATTGCTATATTTATTGAATCCTGACTAATAATTTTCAGTTGGCCAAATTTGAAAGAAAAACCATGCAACACAAGCCTTTTATTTCCTAGGCATGTAATGAACCATCATATCTGGGATCCCAATTCATCGGGCCTTAAAAAGAGGCAAATTCCTTCTGACAGTGAAGAATGAGGATGCTAACAAAGAAATAATCTAAACAAATATGATTTTGGATTTTGAGTTGTCCTTTGTTAAGCTTCTCTGGGTATAAAGGTCTATGTAGGCAAGTAATTCTTGTGCAACCTGAGTGTGTAAATGGAACAGCCTGAAGCACTCTCAGTGGGCACAGAATAATGAGCAAAACCTTAGGGGGAAAATGGAAAAATAATGAACCATAGTATTTTCAAGTCCATTTGAAAGAGCAGATGTTTCTGTCTGGGTAGGACTGTAGCAGCCGGCATGTGCTTTGGTGTAACCAAGGAGTGTTCAACAGGTACAGAGGTCCCTGCCAAAAGGGACAAAAGAGTCAAGACCATGTTGTGGGAATGGGATCAAATTTGGCCATTTGGTCTGCTTCATAGCTAGCCCAGAGATCCTTATATGGAGCCCAGCTCCATGTGAGATTTCTTAAAAGACTACATTGTTATTCCTTGGCTAAAATGCCAAATAATTTCTGAGTCTTAAAAGCATTCCAAAAATGTTATCCCTTTCCCTGCCAAGGTGAAAAGGGCTGTGATTGCCACAAGATTGCTACTTGCCACAAGTCTTTCAGCATTCCAGATACCAAACAGTTGGTGCACTTTCATCTAATTCCAGAGCATTCTGATTTGTGCTTCTTCCAGGAAACTCAGTTCTGGAGGAAATTTATAATGCCAGAAACACTGTGAGAAAAGCTCAGGTTTTCACTTTACCTTGGCATTCTCTACCTTATTCCAGGGAGATGCTTCCTTCTGGAAATTATGTTTTCCAGAATTTTCAGGTTCCTGCCTTAGAAACCATCTTGAACTCTTTTTCTGTCCAACATTCATCAAAATCCTGCTGCTAAGGTACCATATTAATAGATTTCTAGCAAAGAGATAGACACCACCCGTTTCTCTTCATCTTCTAAATCTCCTGCCTGGATCCACCCATTCCATGGCCATGAATATGTTTGAGAAGAGTGGTCACCTCTGCCCTCTTGTTCTCACCTCTAGTTTTTGTCCTGAATGTGTTTACAGCTCTTGCTGTAGACTTGCCTTACAGATGGCCAGACACAGCCACTGTCTGTTCATTGTCAAGTTCTAAACTATGCAATGTCATCAGGACCTCCTCCTCCATATCACGGTGTTCTTTCTCTCTAGGCTTAGCATCTGGGAAGCAGTTTCTTCTGAGTAACTGGATGTTTTTAATCCTAGGCTTAGCATGGTGGGCATACTGACTATATTTTGTTCTTTGCTTTGGCCACCAGGAATCATATAATTAAATTTTCCTCTCCCCTCTAAGACTAGTTGTTAGAATTTCTCTGTACTTAATATAATATAATAATATTATATTACTCTTAGATTATTGCTTTGCCAACTTTATTTTCTTTTCACACTGATTTTAATTAATTATCTTAATATTTTACACATCATCTATTTTTTTAGAATTCCTCAATGCTTTGTGAAATGAGAGGGTATAAATAAACAAGGTAGCAAATAAATAAATAGAAGAATTACATCATGGGGATTGAAAATGTTCACTGTCTCTCCCTTAATAAAAGCACCTCACCAGAACTCATCAGAAAAATCAAATGTATAAGTCTGTTTGGGCTGCCTTAACAAAATACTATAGACCCAGTGGCTTAATTAGCAGAAATTCATTTCTCACAGTTTTAGAAGTTCAAAGACCAAGATCAGGTGTTGGTAGGTTTGGTTTCTCCTAAGGGGCCTCTTCTCAGCATGTGTTTGGCTACCTGCTCACAGTGTCTTCACAGTGAGAAAAATGTCTTTTTCCCTATATACATGTGCATTACTGGTGTCTCTTTATGTGTCCAATTTACTTCCTATAAGGACACCAGTCAGTTTAGATTAAATCTCACCCTACAACCTTATTTTAATTTAATCACCTCTTTCAAATTCCACTCTTCAAATAAAGTCACTTTTGAGGTTCTCAGGCTTAGGTCTTCAACAGCATTTTTTTTTTGGAGTGGTGAGGCACAATTCAACCCATAATTTGAGGGGTTTTTTTATTGGTGGTATCAGGATTTTCTTATGGAACTTTTTCTCTCCTTGTTCAGAGGGATAGGTACGAGTCTCTAGAAACCACTTGCACTTATTATAGTGGTGCCATCAAATGCCTCCCAAAGGGTCTCAATCTATGGAACAGAAACAAATGGCAGTGTTTGGTTTGTAGCTTTTGCATCACTTGTGACAGATAAAGAAGACAAGCCCAATGCACTCCTATTGGGAATACTTGTCTACTCCTATGCCTAGATGCTGGGTTCTAGATGGTGCACGGTTCCTGACCTGCCAGCAGCACCTCTAACTGTGTCTTGACTACTGCTGATCCAAGACACTTGGCAAATTTCATACAGATCTTTCTCGGCATGGTTTTGCCATTGCCTAGAGTCTCTTTTAGGCACCCCAATGCTAATGACCTCACTGTCATGTGAAGCTCAGCATAGAGAGAGGCTGGCAAGAGCATGCCCTCGTTTGTTCTACCTGTCATCCAAATATGGAGTGAGAACTCAGCTTTCTAAACAGTACCTCTGTAAGTAAAATTGCCCAAATTCTTGACTCCAGCAGTTAGAGAACAGGTCCTTTCATTGAAGCAGACAACTGAGTGAGCCTTCTAGGGAGGCCAGAAGAGATCCGACACATTATCTAGGTCTCTTAGTATATGAATAACATTACATACGGAGTGTATTTTCCCAAGCAAGCCAGAGACAGTTCAGCCTCTGTTTGCACTATTGATTATGCTGTTGTGATGAAGCCTGCTCTAGTACTGGGGCACAGACCTATCTTGATGCCAGGCAGCATGGGCAGGAAGCTGAGCTCATATGTATCAGTCTTACATTATAATGTGTGCCCTCACCATCATCAGACCAGAAATGAGATGGGCATGAGGAATATCAGACAAGACGGGGGTGCTTCTGCTGTTGCGTGATCTCTGAAGAAAGAAGAAAGTGTTGTTTTTTACAGTATTTTATCAGCAGCTGTGCTCTGGTCTGTTGTGGGATGACCAGCACCCTGCCAGGATAGTTTCTTCCTCAGGAGGTGTGCGTTGCCTAGAAATGAAAAGTCTAAAATAATTAGTAAGAAATAGAGACAGAGACAGAAATTAGATAAAGTGGAGCACCTAACAGGTCTTCTAGTCCTGATAGAAGCTGGAACTGAACAACTGAAAAATGGCCCCTATTCTTTTCTTAAGGTAGAGTACATCAAAGGCAGCTATAAAGTTTCAGTGGGAGAAGTCTTGCTTGTTGGTGTGGCAGGAGTCTTACAGTAAACAGGTTGATTGGCATTTTGGCAAGCCACACCCATCTCCAAGAGGTTGTGTAGCTCCAGTGGGTCTCCCCATCTCTGATACTGTGCTGAACTTTGATGCAGCTTGATAGGAATCACATGTGTTGGGCATTCTCAAACTCAGCATTGCTCCTGGGAGTTTCTCATACCAGACTTTCCTGCCTAATGGCTTCCACATCATTTTAGTTCACACACAGTTCACAGATGGCTCATGGATGGCTTCCAGCACTGATTCCAAGAAATTCTGACATTTCTTATAACAAAAATCCAATAATTGGCTAACTGAGTGTTGAAAGAAGCAGGGCAGATGAGAGGATGCAGCTCACACAGGGCAGCTATTGCCCTGACCAGGGGTTTTGTTTCTTGTTCCAGTCATTGTTTCCTCCAGTAATATTCTGAAGGGTTCAAGATGTCTCCAGCCACTACAAGACTGCCATGCTTTCTGGTACTTGATTTCTACAAATCTGTCAAACACTCCAAGATCAGATAACTTCTGACTAGGGAAATCAAGATTTCGGCTACTACCACCACCACCATCATCACCCTTCTCCTTCTCCTCTTCTTTTTATATAGCAGTTATAGGTTCATAGCCATACTGAGAAGAAAGTACAGGGATTTCCCATAAACCCTGTACCAACACGCACGTGCGCACACACACACACACACAAACACACTCACACACAGAGAGAGAGCGAGAGAACCTCCTTCATTATCTACATCTCCCACCAGAGTGATAGATTTGTTACAATTGATGAACCTACACTGACACATCATGATCACCCAAAGTACATACATTACTATGGGGCCTATCTTTGGTATCATAAACTCTGTGGGTTCACCAAATATATAATGATATATATTATTACAGTATTATATAGAATAATTTCACTGCCCTAAAAATACTCTGGGCCCTGCCTGTTCATCCCTTTTTTATCTCCCACCCTGGAAACCACAGATTTTTTGACTGTTTCATTGTTCCTTTTCCAGAATATTATATAGTTGTAATGGTACAATATGTAGCTTTTCCAGATTGACTTCTTTCACTTAATAATATTGCAATCCTCTTGATCCACTTAAGGTACCTCCTTGTCTTTTTATGAATTGATAACAAATTTCTTTTTGGCACTGAATAAGTATTTAGTTTTTGGATGTATCACAATCAGTTCATGCATTCCAGGACTTTGGTTGCTTCCAGGTTTTGGTGACTATATATAAATCTGCTATGAACATCTATGTTCAGTTTTTTTGTGTGGACATATTTTCAACTCCTTTAGGTAAATGCCAAGAGCATGACTGCTGGATCATATGATAAAAATATATTTAGTTACCAAATTGTCTTCCAAAGTGACTAAACCATTTTACATTCTAACCAGCAACAAATTAATGTCCCCATTGTTCTAAATCCTCACCAGCACGTGGTGCTGTCAATGTTCTGGATTTTGACCATCCTAATTGGAGGTATGGTGTTCTTTTAATTTGCATGTCCCTCATTATATATGATACAGAGTATCTTTGAATATGCTTATTTTCCAACTGTATATCTTTTTTGGAGAAGCATAAGTTTAAATCTTTGGCCCATTTTCTAATCAGGTTTTTTGTTTTCTTATTATTGAGTTTTGTAAGTTCTTTGTATATTTCGTGTACTAGTCCTTCATCACATTTGTCTTTTATAAATATTTTAAAATTTCTTCTTTGATTTATTTCATCAAAGTTTTCTAGTTTCTCATACAGATTTCAAGTATGTTTTGTTAGATTTATAACTTAAGTATGTAATCTTTGGAGAGTGTTAAATGGTTTTGTGGTTTTAATTTCAAATTACACTTGTTCATATAGGAAAGTGATTGATTAACTTTTGTATATTAACCTTGTATTTTCTGCAACTTAGCCTATAAGTGCTTATTAGTTCCACAAGTCTGTTGCCAATTTTTTTTTTTTTTTTTTTGGTACTAGGGATTGAACACAGAGGCACCTAACCGCTGAGCAATACCCCCAGTCCTATTTATTTATTTATCTATCTATCTATCTATCTATTTATTTATTTATTGGAGGCAGGATCTTTCTAAGTTGCTTGGGCTGGCTAAGTTGCTGAGGCTGGCTTGAACTTGCAGTCCTCTTGTCTCATCCTTCCTAACTGCTGGGATTGCAGGCGTGAACCACCACACCCAGGTTTTTGTCAATTCTTTTGGATTTTAAACACTTAATTGTGTCGTGATGACTTCCTGAACAGAGACAGTATTGTTTCTTCTCTCCCAACATGTATACATTTATTTTCTTTTCTTGTTTTACTACATTAGCTAGAACTTTCAGTATAGTTTTCAAAACGATTGCTAAGAAGGATCATTCATGCTTTGTATCTGATCTTAGTGGAAAATTCCGCTTCAAGTTTCTCACCATTAAGTATGATGTTAGCTGCAGTTTTATAGAAATTCCTTATCAATTTTGGAAAATTTCTCTCTATTCCTAGTTTACTGAGGGTTTTTTCATCAGTCTGTATTGAATTTTGCAAATGATTTTTCTGTATGAACATGATCAGGGGCTTTTTTTTTTCATTTTTAGCCCACTGATGTGATGTATTACATCAACTAATTTTCAAATGTTGAACCAGTCCTTGTAACTGAAATTAATCTCACTTAGTTGCAATGCATAGTTCTTTTTATACATTTTTAGATTTTATTTGCTACTATTTTGCTGAGGATTTTTGCATCTGTGTTTATGAGAGATATTGGGTTTTAGTTTAATTTTCTTGTAGTGTCTTGTGTGATTTTCATATTAGGGCAATGCTGGTCTCATTTAAAATGCATTAGGAAGCATTGCCTTTGCTTCCATCATTTGAAGGAGATCATAGGGAATTGATATAATTTTTCTTTAAATGTTTGATAGAATTCACCATGAACCCATCTGGACCTGCTGCTCTCTTGACTTCTTTATCAGATATAGGATTATTCATATTATCTAATTCTTATGTGGATTTTCCAGCTTATATCTCAAGGAAGTGGCCCATTTCATTTAGGTCATGAAATTTGTGGTCATTGAGTTTTTTAGAGTGTTGCTTTATTATCCTTTTAATGTCCATTAAGGCTATAATGATGTCCCATCTTCATTTCAGATATTAGTAATGTATGTACTCCCTCTTTTTTTCTTAGTTAATCTGGCTAGAAGTTTATCAATCTTTCTGAGTTTTTTTTTTTCTAAGAATCAGTTTATTTTGAATTTCTCTATTGAGTTCCTCTTTTGTTTCATTGACTTGGGCTAGAGGTGTAGTTCAGTAGTAGAACATTTGCCTAGTTTCATTGACTTCTACTCCTAATTTTTATTCTTTACTTCTTCTTACTTTGGATTTAATTTACTCTTCTTTTTCTGATTTCCTAAAGTTGTAACTTAGATTATTGATGTAATACCTTTCTTCTTTTTTAATATATGCATTGAATTTCCCCCTAAGCACTGTTTTTTTCTGGATTCCACAATTGTGCCCCATCCCCACAACTGGGTCCCCTGGAAATTTTAATTCTCAGAGTTGTCCAACTGAGCCCCCAGCAGTTAATTAATTATAGTTTGTTTGCCTGCCTTGGCACTGGTCACAGTGGTAGTTTCCACTTGTGAGGGTGCTCTGGAAAACTATAACTCCATGTATTCACCTGTCTCTTCAGTATTGTGGTCAGCAGTTTGCCCTGTGTCCTTAACTCCCTCATGGAATCTAGAAGAGTTGTTGGTTTTTCTGCTCAGAGTTTACTTTATATGATGCTGTGATAACTTCTTTACACAGGAACCAAAACCAGAGTCTTCCACCTATCTTCCTATCCTGCACTTACCAGTATGGAATTAAAAATGACCTCCCAATTATATCATGTTCCAAGAATTTATGAACCAAACCCTCAATAAACAAGTACTATGGTTTGGATATAGTTTGTCCATGTCCCCCAAGAGTTTTTGTGTTGGAAGCTGGTATGGTGATGTTGAAATGTGGTAGAGCTTTAAGAGATGGAGGCTAGGGCAAGGTGATTGGGTCACTGGAGGCTGGATGGAATAGGAAAGCAGAAGATAAATCTCCTCCCCTCCCCCGACATCTGCATATCATCATATATTCCCTCTCACACCCACTCCCATCCTGATCCTTCTGACCTAAGGACTTCACCAGCATCAATAAGAAGCCAGAACCATACTCGCAAGCCTCCAGAACTATGAGCTAAATAAATTACTTTTACTTATAAAATACTCAACCTCAGGTGTTTCATTATAGCAACAGAAAAGAGAGTAGTATAGCAAGTGTTACCTATTGTTGCCTTCAGTAACAGCTACTGACCCCCTGCTGTTTGCTTGCTGCTCTAGGGAATAGAGAAAGAAATAGAAAACACAATATTTATCTTTGAGAAACCGAAAGTTTACTTCATTTAAAAATATATTTATTCTCTAATTCTTCATCAAAAGGACTCAAAAATCAAGTTAATATTTGACATACATGAATAGCGTGTTTTGCTGATCAGAGCTTAACCTAATACCTGAGAGCATATTTTTAATATATTTTATTTCAGATGCAATATTATAATTAGGCTAATAAGTTAATATACAGAAAGTGAAAATCAGAGAGAAAGTTTGGAAGTCAGTATACTGACCATAGTTGCTATAGCCAAGCTTGTAGTTTGGTTCTGAGTTTCCATGAAGCCAGATCAAACCAGGGAACTGGATACAATTCCTAGCTCTCATTATTAAGAATGTGGATGTGTTACAAGTTCTTCAGGGAAGACAGGCTTTATACATGGTGTCTTATAGAGAGCATACTGACTAAAATAATGTCTTTAATACTTCTGACCTATGATGAACTAAACTATGTAATCTTTCAGGGATCTAATTCCATTCATTGGCAAATCTTGGAATACCTAGATAATTTATAATCTCTTGGTCTTAATTAGAAATAAATATTTGCTTCTCACTTAAAAAATAAATAAAAATATATGACCCTTGAAGAAGGAATAAGAACAAAACTGAAGGCAGACGTTGATTTAAATTCTCTAGGGCATAAATGACAGGAATGCCCCTGGCTGGCTTGTGAGTATACTTCTCTGCGTTCATGCATTAATAACTAATGTTTAGAGTTTCCCTTTTTATGGTCAATTCCAAATCAAGGAGTGTTAAAATATGATCACCATTATTGATATTCTAAGAAAGGCAAGATACAAAATAACATCCATTAGTAACTCAATCTGAAGCCTCATCAGTCTTCAGTAATGGGTTCTGCTGGGTTGGTTTGCCCATTCTTCAGGTGGTAGGATCATGCATAATGGCCAGGAAAGTCTTAATGTTATAACATATGGAAGGGTTTCTTAAGTCACAACTGTCTAAAATATCTCCAGTGTATGCTGTGATAATCAACTTTGAACTCTGGCATGAAAGCAATTTAAGAATGCAGAAATGTATAGAAAAGAAATACTGATGGCTAAGTGAAGGAAGTCAAAGGGCAAAAGAGAAATGAGCACAATGAATTTTCACCCCTTCTTGAAGAACTGGGGATTATCCTTTTACAGTCTGATTTCTACAGTCCAGTCTAGACTCTTCACTTCCTTTTATGATATGCATTTTGCTTGTGATTTTTCAGTAGACCATGCTCTATTCTTGATGGGGATGAGCTATTCTTTGTATCAGAGTCCTTTTATAATTTTCAAAAGTTTTTTATATGTACCTGAGGCCTCTGGAGATTCAAATTAAATGCAATTGTTTTTTGTTTGTTTGTTTGTTTTGGTACTGAGGATTGAACCCAGGGGTGCTTAACTACTGAGCCACATCCACAGCCCTTTTTTACATTTTATTTAGACACAGAGTCTCTCTGAGTTACTAAGTGGCTTAAGTGCAATTGGTCTTTGTAACTCAGGCACCCTTTAATGCACTCTATAAAATGCTAGGTACTAGTTAATTTCCCCCATAATGCTTTCTGCTCTTTTTTTTTTAAAAAAAATATTTTTAGTTGTAGATGGACACAAAACCTTTATTTTGTTTATTTAGTTTTTTTTTAAATTGTTGGGACTCTTGTTCCCTGGGTGAGTATTCTGCACACCATGGAACTGAGAAAGCCACTTTGAAATTTCAATTGAGAAAGAGAGCGAGGGGGAGAGGGAGAGGGAGAGAATGAATCTTTGGGAAAACTAAAGCAATGTAAGTTGAGCTCTAAAATTATTATTTTTATTGTTAGAAATTACTGGCATAAAAATTATTTCCTAGATCTGAGCTGGTGTGGACCTTCTACTCTCAGAGGCATGGATACCATAAAACTTCCCCTCCCCCTACCTGTAGTAGCTCAGGAAGATGTTCTTATAAACATAACTCAGACAATGAGGTTCCATTGCCCCTCAAAATTACACCAAGATTCTTCATAGACTAGGACATGTAAGTACAAAACAAAATATTTCTAATGTTGTTTTCCTTGACAGTATTGTCTGCCTAAATGGAAGAATGATTGATGAGCAAATTAAGTTAGGAAGTAAGTTATTTTGTCAGATAGTCTGAAGAATGTTGTAGAGAAAACTCCCCTTTCATTCAAGAATATAAGCAGAAAAAAAAATTGTTTTCAACAGTATATAGGCTTACCTGATTTCCTTGCTGCATTTTGTCCATAGAGGAATGATACTAAAATGGTTTAAACAGGTTTCTTTGGTTCTTTGCTGATTTTCAGCACAAAGATCAGATAATCAGTTAATAGCTGATGGATGAGTGAATTGATGAATGAATGAAATATGAGGTCCTATAAAAATGGGTTTTCTTCTTTATTGGATCCTGGAGTCTCCAAAAAGTTGCTCATGAATCTGTGACAATCAGCAGGCCCTTGTTTCTCCAAGGTGGATTGTTATTAGGCTTAGGGAAAATGGGCTCTAGGGGCAGTTTTTACATACCCGTAGGTTTGTTTTCCTTGGACATTTGGACATATGGAGGGTTGTTTTGAGGAATTGGGTTTTCATGTGAGGATGATGTTTTTATGAGACCCCTCATAGGTCTTAAAGACTTGTTCTTTAAGATAGGGAGAGATTTTGTAGACAGTCTCACTGATGAACAACATAGCTATTATCTTCTCAGGAGTTTATTTTTTAAAATAGTTTAAATCTCAGTTTTTCCTTCTTGTTTGCTTTTTACTTTTACTTTGTACATGACCCATATATTTTGAAACTTAAAAGTGAAAATCAATGTCAGAGGTGCTGGTATTCACACCTTTTCATTGTTAGCTGCAGTGGGATGTGTTTGTCAGCTGCTTCTGAACATCTGTAGAAAAGAGCACAATGTGTATCTGTACAGAGGAATGAAAAACATGAGGAAAGATGGGAATTATATAACAGCATAATATGGCATCCCAAGCAGTTTGCACCATCTAAAATGATGTTAAATGAGGATGTTTCATTTTTTAAAGCAGCTACTGTCGATACCCATGACAGAAGATCGGTAAATAAACTGTCCAGTTATTCTCTTCTAGCCCCCCAATCTATGCATCACAGATCTCATTCCTAAGTCAAAATTAAGGGAAAAGAAGCTATCTATTGCCCCTGTTAGCTCTTTTTCTCCTTATGTAAACTTTACTCTGTACCAATGGGTTCCTGGGATCTCTCATCATTTATTTGTGTCCAGAACTGTGTCAACCCTGAGAGATTTGCAAGCCCAGGATGTTCAACCTTTATGGCTTACCAGACCTGTAGTTTTAGACAAATTATTTGAGCTTTTGGAGTGTCCGTTTCGTGATCTGCTCATAGTTCAATGCTATTTCTTTAAAGACACTTAGAATTTAATGAATGATTGTTCATCCAATTCTACCTCATTAGACGAAGCTTCTATAAACTGTAACAAGCAACACAAAGTCAAGCTGATCCCTTCTAATCTAGAATAAGGGCAAGAGTGATTCAACCAGTAGACTTAGGAACCCTAAGACACGAGTGCCTGTTCCAAAATAATTCAAATGGGAAGCCTAAAGGTAGAGGCAGGAGAAGTGAACAAGACACAGGATGATTTTGTCCTCACTGGGTTCTAGACAAAGCAACACATCTGAAATTTTCATATTACTGTGTTTCCATATATGCGATTTTGCTACTGTAATCAAATACAAGTGAAATAATTTTAGCAATGTTTATAAGTAGGATTTTCACAACACTGTTGCTTTTTTTCCTACAAAAATAGCGGCATTTTAGTGCCAAGTGAGACTAAAGTCTCGCCCATGGGTTAACTTCTTCAACATTATACTTTTCTTAAAAATAGATTAACTAGCAGGGTTTTTTCTCCCACTCACTTGAAATGGTTTCAAGTGACATTATATTTACTTTTAAGTCCACTAAATTGGGAAATAAGTGTTAGTTGCCAAACCAACAATGCTGGCATTTATTCTTATAATGACATAATTTTCTTTTGTCTACCTGGGATTCTGGTTGCCAGGTTTTGTGATGTGTTTCTGTAGTCCCAGAACTTAGGAGACTGAGGTAAGAGAACCATTTGCATATAGGAGTTCAAGAGGAACCTGGGGAACATAACAAGACTCCATCTAAAAAGAGAAAGAGAGAGAAAGAGAAAGAAAAAGAGAGAGAGAGACTGAGTTAAGACTGCAGAATTCTGTAACTACCATATCCCACCACCTCACATTCTATTTATAATATGTGCTATTATCATGAAGCAGGAGATAAGCATAGAAACTCACAGAACAACCATCAAGAATACTAGGTTCTTTGTTGTCTTACGCTTATTTCTGATATTCTAAACAATGACATATAAGTGATTTAATATCAAATCATACAACACATTTATTTTTTAAAATCTTTTATGCTTAAAGAAAGTTATATCTTGGAAAGGTATCCTACCCAGCTTTCCTGGCCCATCTATCAATCAGGGTCCTGTTACAAGAAACTACATGAATTAACGTAATTGAGAGAATTTAGTATAGACATTTTAGGGAACAAAAAAGACAAAAAGGGAACACTGGATGTTATACGGTTTTAATGTATATGTACCCCAAAATTCGTATGTTTGAATTTAATTACTAATGCAGTAGGGCCTTTGGGGGGTGAGTAAGTCTTGAGGGCTCTCATTAATGGGATTAGTTCCCTTATAGGGCTGGAGGGAAGTAGCCAGGCCCTTTGCCCTTCCACCCTTCTGCCATGTAAAAACATATGTATGGTACTGTTAATAAGAAACTGTCCCTCACCAGCCACTGAATCTTCTGGCTCTTTGATCTTAGACTTCCCAGCCTTCACAGCTATAAGCTATAAATGTCTGTTCTTTATAAATTATCCAGTCTCAGGTATTTTGTTATAGCAACACCAATGGACTAAAACACTAGAGTATCATGGAGTAGCAACTGCAGGACCAGCTAGTAGGCTGGGAGAATAAAAGGAAGGATTAGAAGTATTAACACTTCCAGGCCTAGGGGAAGTCCCTGTAGATCCTGGACTCAGACCCCTAAGGAGGAGGTGCTGCTTAGCTCCTGCTGATATCTCTAAATCTGAAGGAGGAGCCCAATAGAGTGGTACCCTCATTGTGGAAGAATGGGTACCAGCTTGTGCTAGTGCCTTTGAGGGGAACACTGAGGCTGGGTCTGTAAGCACTGGAGAAACTGCAAACAGGGTGTCATTGCTGTTGCAGGGAAAGTGTTGCCAGTGACCTTCACAGGGAACTCTGTAACTCCTAGTCTCCAACTAGCATCTCCTATTTCCAGTCTATCATAGAGGCTGGAAAGTAAAATTAGTTCATCAGAGTCTTTCTTGGGCTCAGCACCTCAAAGCAGAGTACAGAAGAATAGGTTTGGATTAGAGACAATAGCTTAAAAACTGGCACAGTTTGCTGGGCGCTAGGGCACACTTGTTATCCCAGAGGCTCAGGAGGTTGAGGCAGGAGGATTGTGAGTTCAAGGCCAACCTCAGCAACTTAGTGAGGCACTAAGCAACTCAGTGAGACCCTGTCAATGAATAAAATACAAAATTGGGCTGGGCATGTGGCTCAGTGGCCAAGTGCCCCTGAGTTCAATCGCCAGTACCCCCCCCAAAAAAAAACTGGCACAGCTTGCCTGCCCACCCCACACCAAAGGCATTCTTGGAACAGATTATGTTTCTGTGCTTCTTGTTTTACCTGGAAACTTGAGCAATTCCTTTAGTATTGGTGGAAAAGAGTCTTGACATTCTATTGTCAGAACAAGCCTTTGTAAGTGCACATATGTATTTTCTTAAAATTATTTATTACTTTATATTCTCACTATTTAGGATCGAATACAACAGGAAAACAAGTTTCAAGTTAAATATAAAAAATATCAATAGACGATAACTTACAGTTCTCCTAAGGGGGAAAAAACAACACTGAAGAACATTTTACATTTTACTTTGTATTTAACTTCTTTTTAAAATTGCATGTATTGAATGTGTACAACATGTTTTGATATACTTACAATCAGGCAAATTAACAGATTGTCTCACAGTTATCTTTCTTTTTGTGTCTGTGGTAAAAGTACCTAAAATCTGCTTTTTTGTTGTTGTTCTTTTTAAAAAAAAAATTACCAGTGTAGAATGCAATATTATCAACTCTAGTCTGTATGTTGTACACTAGATCTTGAGAATTGTTGGGCATGGTAGAGAATGCTTGTAATCCCAGCTACTCAGGAGGCTGAGGCAGGAGGATCCCAAATTCAAAGCTAACCTCAGCAACTTAGTGAGGCCCTAAGGACTGAGTGAGACACTATCTCAAAGTTAATTTAAAAAAAAAAAAAAAAACAGGATGGTGATGTTGCTCAGCGGTTTAGTGCCCTTGGGTTCAATCCCTGGTACAAAAAAAAAAAAAATCTTTAGAATTATTTACTTTGTATAACTTTAGTTTTCATCTTTCCATTTCCTCCATGATAGCTACAACCATTCCACTCTCTGATTCTCTGTATCCAGTTTTTATTTTCTTTTTTTTAATATTTCACAAAAAATGAAATCATGTAGATTTCTCTTTATATGTCTAGTTTATTTCACTTAGCACAATTCCTCTAAGCTTATCCATGTTGCTACAAATGGTAGGATCTCCTCTTTTAAGGCTGAATAATTCCCATACATATACACCATAATTTCTTTATCCATTTATCTGTTGATCAACACTTAGATTGTTTCCATGACCTTTGATGATCATAGTATTTTAGTCAGTCTTCAGCACAAAGGCATGAAGATTTTTAGGGCTTTCCATGTGTATATCTTTGTATATATACAAACACAATTCTCAAAAGTCTGTTTGTTTTCTTCCATATACCAGGTAGACTGTCATTCTGTGGTTATTATAAACATTTGATTCAAACAGCCTGATTTCCTGAAAAAAGGAAAGAACCATTATGCCTCTATGATTTTCTACTCAAATAGAATTTTTTAATGCAAATGAAAGCATGAATCAAGCATAAAAACAACCTAATTGCTAATCATCATATTTTTAAATGTTGCTAATTACAGCAAAATACAAGAATATTATATTCTTGCATGTATCTGTAATTTGTATCTCATTCATAAAGCTAAACTTGCATGTCTTCCCTGACTTTTGAGAAACATCATTTTACTCACATTGATTCTATTATTAGGAATGAACAGAGAAGGTAAACCTAATAGCCTTTCTAGGTGACAAAGTTCTGAAGATATATTATTCCAAGTCTTCTCCTTTTGCCTATATTTTGAAAAGAAGAACAGGCATTAACTAATTTTCTTAAGGCTCCAACACTGAGTTCTGGCCTATATTTTGATTGTATGGCATGTTGTTATTGTTTTTGTTGTTGTTGTTGTTTTGTTTTTTCTTATTTATTTATATTTATATATAACAGCGTAATGCATTACAATTCTTATTATATTCACTGGTTGTATACATAGTATACTCACATCAATTCATGTATTTATACATGTACTTTGGATAATAATAATCATCACATTCAACCATCATTAATTAACCCATGCCCCCTCCCTTCCCCTCCCACCCCTCTGCCCTATCTAGAGTTCGTCTATTCCTCCCATGCACCCTCTCCCTATTCCACTATAAATCAGCTTCCTTATATCAAAGAAAACATTTGGCATTTGGTTTTTGGAATTGGCTAACTTCACTAAGCATTATCTTCTCTAACTCCATCCATTTACCTGCATATTGTCATGATTTTATTCTCTTTTATTGCTGAGTAATATTCCATTTGTATATATGCCACTTTTTTATCCATTTATCTATTGAAAGGCATCTAGGTTGTTTCCACAATTTAGCTGTTGTGAATTGTGCTGCTATAAACATTGATGTGGCTGTGTCACTGTAGTATGCTGTTTTTAAGTCCTTTTGGTATAGACTGAGGAGAGGGATAGCTGGGTCAAATGGTGGTTCTATTCCCAATTTTCCAAGAAATCTCCATACTGCTTTCCATATTGGCTGTACCAATTTGCAGTCCCACTAGCAGTGTATGAGTGTACCTTTTCTCCCCACTATCTTCATGTTTCTGTATCCTTAGGCAGAAACCAACAGGGAAAACCTATATATGACAGCATCAAACATGTCTGGCTTGGATCAGAAAGGTGAAAATGTTCCTCTCAACTTCTGTTTGTGAATTTTTGAAGTTAGCATTTGCATTTCCCTTGATTTGCAAGAACTGATGGCAAAGAAACCATCACACAGGAAGAATTAAATTCAAAACTGCTGGTTTCTAAACACATGAGCAATTTCAGCTTTGCTGGAATGTAACACCTCAGAAAACATTTCAGTGGCACATGAGGAGGTTAGAGAGAAGCTTTAAAATGATTTAATTCCAAAAGGAACTTAAGGTGCTTTGAGCCTCTACTCAAACTGCTGGGCCTTCCATTCTTCTCAGCTTACATAGAAAATAATGGGGCGAGGCTTCAGTTGCACAAGGTGCAATTTGTGGGTACCTTTGGGACTGCAGCTGAGGCAAATCATTAATTACCACTTAGACCTAGGTCATTGTCAATAGCCACCAGGTATTATGTGATCAAGGAAATTAAAGACCTTTTGGGTTGTCACAACTGGTGTGGGT
Organism: Marmota monax; assembly: GCF_021218885.2. Lineage (NCBI taxonomy): Eukaryota > Metazoa > Chordata > Mammalia > Rodentia > Sciuridae > Marmota > Marmota monax. The sequence goes on along the minus strand of NW_026695215.1, from coordinate 23,803,279 downwards.
TGGGAAGATATCACTGGCATATATTGGGAAGAGGCTAGAGATACTAGTAAACATTCCAGAAAGCACAGGCCATTCCCTACCCCCAAGGAATTATCTAGCTCAAAATGTCAAGGTTGGGAAACTGTTTATTGTGGGTTGAATGGTGGTTTTCAAAAGATATTTCTACATGGAGCCAATGAATGTGACCACATTCAGTTAAAGGATCTCTGCAGAAGTAATTATTTTAAAGATCTTGAAACAAGTATCCAGGTGGGTCCTAAATCCAATGACAGAGTGTGTATAAGAATAGGAAAAGACATAAATAAGAGGAAAGGCACAGAAGAGAAGGCCACATGAAGACAAGGCAGGATTAGAGTAATGCAGACACAGGCCAAGGAATGTCACAGTCAAAATCTGAGAGAGTTAAGAAGCAGACTCTCTCCCAAAGCCCCTGGTAGAAATGGTGAACATCATGATTTCAGGGTTTTGCCCTCCAGAATTGAAAGAAAAATTGTTATTTTAAGCCATCAGTTTGTGGAAATTTGTTATAGCAGCTCTGGGAAACTAATATACTATCTTGCACAGTTTGGATCTTAAGGGTCCCCCAGTGATCCATGTGCTAAAGTGGTCCCCAGGGTAGTGCTATTGGAGGGTGGTGGAAACTCTGGGAGGCAGGACCTACTGGGAGGTCCTTTAGTCACTGAGGCATACTCTCAAAGGGGTTTGTGGGACTTGAGTCTTTTCCCCTTCTTTCTTTGCTCCCTGGCTTGTGAAGTAAGTAGTTCTGATCTGGCATGCACCCCACCATGATGCACTGCCTCATTAGTGCCTCAAAGCAATGCATCTTGAACTGCAGCCTCTAGAACAATGAACTACAATAAACCTTTTCTCTTTACCCCCCGCCAAAAGAAGTGTTAATTGATGCAATAATGTCGAGAGTAGTTTGGCAATGCCTATTCAAAATTTTTAAATGAAAATCTTTAATCTAGAAATTTCAGAATTTGTGCTACAGCAATACTTGTATAAATGCACAATGTATATCAAAGGTTTTTTTTTTAATTGTTTGTTTGGTTTGGTTTTCTTTTGAGGCAGTGTCTCATAATGTTGCCCAGTCTTGTATTCCTGGGCTCAAGTGATCCTCCTGCCTCAGTCTCCTGAGTAGCTGGAACCAAAGGTGTGAACCACTATGTTAAGTTTATAGAATTGTTTTAATAACAAATGCTATAAATGGATTAATGATATCAATAAGAACTGTTTTGAAAAATCAGCGTATGTCTCTGCAAAGGAATACTGTCCTGACATTAAAAAGAAGTGAGAAAGATCTGTATGTACTTATGTGGTGAGCTCTCTAGATTAAACTGTTAACTGAGAAAAGAAAGGTACAGAACAATAAGCATGCTGTGATTCCCATCTATATGTTATTTTTAGCATGTGCATTCATATGTGTATGTATTTATAAAGTATAGTTAATTTATTATATTTATATCCAACAGAGTATTCTACAGCCATTACAAACAGTGTTTTGGCAAAACTTTGAATAATTGGGACATCCTTGTAATGTAATGATAACAACAACAAAAAAGGACCTTAGTGTCATATTTTTTGCCCACCTTTCTTGAGCATTTTCCAATGTAATTAAATATCCCCCCAAGCAATTATTTTCTCTATAATGTGATATCCCTCTAGATTGTTTTCAGTTTCTCCAACTCATTTATAATGTTAACTTAAATATTTGAAACCTAATGTTATTTTCAAATTTTAAGCTCTTTCCTAAGATAAATGTCTTCTAATTCCTGGGTCATAGAATGTGACCTTGCCAAATTGATTTCCATAATCCACAAAGATTTATAATGTAGTACTTCAATTTTTGCTAATGTAATTGGTTATTAAAGTGATCATTTTTTGACAAACTTTTAAATGTTAAGCAATACAGTTATTAATGCCTACTGTTATTAATGCCTAGTTCCTCAAAGATACTGGGCTCATTGTTATGGATAAGACCTAATTCTGCTTCACTACTCAAAGTATGATCTTGGACTGGCATGGAGGAAATAGACACTTAAATACACAATTACACAGTCATGTGATTTGGGCTATCATAGAATTATGCCCAGCACAATGGCAACTCAGCATGCTTAGTATAATTGTGATCATTAACCAAAAAGGAACTAGATTGTATTCTTTTGTTTGAATCTTCCTTTCCCACCTTCTAACTAGAGAGTGATATTAACTTGGTGGTGGATCTCTAGGGGAAACATCTTCTTTCTTTATTCTTGTTATAGTTCAGTTATGAACTGCACCTGCCTATGAAAAGGAAAGGAAGTAGAAAAGAAAGTTAACTCTAATTGTTGTGCTAAGGTTTGGCACCATTTATGTATTTCTTTCACCGATTGAAAAATAAGCCTCCTTCATGGATACATGCATGCATTTATCCTGAATCGATAACCAAACCTGGCTTTCTAATACCCCCATTTTCCCCTAGTTGTTCAGAATAGAAAGATGGTTGTCTAGACTCTAAAAACATTTCCTCCAACTTCCAAAAATATCTTCAAACGAAAGAGAAAACCTAACCGGGCTCAGTGGCACATACCTATAATCCCAGCAGCTCAAAAGGATGAGGCAGGAGGATTGCAAGTTCAAAACCAACCTCAGCATCTTAGTGATGCTCTGAACAAATTATCAAGGCCCTGAACAACTTAGTGAGACCCTGTCTCTAAAAGAATATTTTTAATGGGCTGGATATGTGTCCCAGTTATTAAGTGTCCCTGGATTCAATCCCTGGTAAAACCTCCCACCACTGTCTGTTCTCTCAATATTTCTTAGGTCAAGAAATTCTAAAATGAATATTTTAATTTGGTTGATTTTGAAATTGCCAATATTTGACTTTTTAACCTATAAAGTGACAATTCCATACAGTGAAAACCGTGATTTAATTCTTCTTGTTTCCTCTCAACTGCTCATATATTAAACCTAATCAGCACTTTGTTTTATACAAAATGACTTCTGAAATACCTTCCCTAGATAGAATGAAAGGAAGAAAAAGTTATTAATATAGGCTTATGCCTATTTGACACTTCCTAGCCAAATCATCAGTAAAACAAGGTTGGAATACAGTATTTTCCAAATTGAAGAGTGAACTTATTTAAGAAAAAAGAGTTCTAGTCAAAGAAGAGTTAGAAGCAAGTGTGAGCAAGCAGACCCAGGGATCTACCAAACAAGCTTTAATTCATACTCTCCATCCCATGCTTGATTGGTGTCCTCGTAAGAACTAGAACTGTAACTTGAATAATACTGACAATTGCTATAAATCAAGTAATATTAATTGATTATTTTTATGTTTTTTATTTTTGATTAACAAATAGTAATTGTATTTTGGGGGCATCAAGTGGCATTTCAGTACATTTATACAATGTGTAATGATTAGATCAGGGTAATTGGCATATCTGTCACTTCAGACATTTATCATTTCTCAAAACTGACTTTTAAAGCAAGTCTGTCCACCAGAGATGGAGAAGAGGGGAGGACAGAGAAAGAGAACAAACCTTCAGCCTGAATCTGATAGTTGTCCCTTTTCTGTTATTTTTAGACAAACTCATACTGTAAAAAGGTAAACTCAGTACTTTAGCAGAAGGTTCTGGTATGGGAAACCATGCCTCTGAACTTAGGAAGCTGGCCTGATGCTAGGGGAGCAAACTTGTTTGTAGCTTGAACTGCATTCTAGAGTCTTGCTATTCAAACTGGAATCAGGGCTCAAGGCAAGACTCTAGTTTTTTTCTCAAACTCTGATATGCTTATGAATCACTTGGGATCTAGCTTAAAAGCAGAATCTGATGTAGTCAGCCTTTGGTTGGGTCTGCATTTCTAACCATCTCACATGTGATGCAGTGGTACTGCATGATTATACTTTGGTGAGATTTTTTTTTTTTAGTATAGCATCCTGATGATGGTCTTGGTTCATCTTTTCTAAATCACTAGTCTTATCCTAAAGGTAAGAGGCTCTCACTCCCTATTAGTGACCTTGTTCTCACTTCATTGGACTCCACCTGTAAAATGGAGCTGTAGAATCCACTGAAGGGCAGAATTTTAGAGTTTCTCTCTAGAGGCACTTTGGAGATTATCTAATCCAGCTTTTTCCCTACACTCTCCATCATATCCATGCCTGAAAGCTCATGCCTGAGATTTTAACCGCTGAGTTTGAAGTTGTTATTCTGGTCCTATCCCATGAGTCCTGGTAAAGCTCTGCAGAATAAGAGCCTCTTGTAGATATTTTCAAATAAATGGAAGTAACTTTAAAAAAATTGCTCAAAAACACTCAGCAAAACCCACCCTAATAAAGGATTTTCTCCTTTAGCTTTAGAAGGCAATTAAAAACCAGCATTTTTAGATGAAAGGATTTAGCAGTTTCCCTTCTGTTCCCCCCCAACCCCCATACACACAGCAGGTGCTAAAGCACAGCTCAGTCTTGATTCATCCCCTTCTGTCAAGAGCAGGTGTCAGCCTCAATTATTGTTTTGCAAATTCATTTCAGTCCTTTAATGCAATTCATGAGAATGAGGTATTGATTCCCCAATCTCAGCTGCTTTTCCTAAGGCCCCTACCACACATTGGCCTTCCTGGTCCCTCTCCCTCTCTTGCCTTTTCCCTCCCCACCACTTCCTGAATGCATGTCACATATCTGGCAAGTGTTCAGTAATAAATCCATCTATAATCATCAAAAGGGAGGTGTAATAAAGTCATTTGGAGGTGTTTGAGAAAGAAACTGGTGGAAATCACTTTTTATTTCCAGTGAAACATAACAAATCTGCTCTTTTGATCCTTGTAATACTGCTGTAGCACTCTTTTTAAAGTTCAACAGACCCTCTTCTTATGGGTGGCATTAGAAAAGATTGTGCTAAGTGAAGTTAGCCAATCCCAAATAAAACAAATGTCGAATGTTTTCTCTGATATAAGGAGGATGACTCAAAGTGGGGTAGGGAGGGAGAGCATGGGAGGAAAATTACCTCTAGATAGGGAAATAGGGGTGGGAGGGAAAGGGAGGAAGAAGGGGAATAGGATGGTGGAAGGAGACGGTCATCAGTATACAAAATGCATGTATGAAGATGTGAATTTGGTGTCAATATACCTTATATACAAACAGAGATATGATAAATGGTGGTATAAAGGTGTATTAAGAATTGTATGCAAAAAAAACAAGAGAGCTCATGAATAATGGCATAATTTGTCGTGAACATACTTTATATACAGAATCACAAAAAATTGTGCTATGAAATGATTATTATGAATGTAATGCACTACACTATTGTCATGTATGTAAGAAATTTAAAAAAAACAAAGTCTCTAGCCAGTAGATTTCACAACATGTGAGGGTGAGTATAATTTATTGTGCAAACCAAGTCGCTTTTGAGAATGGAATGGCAGCCACTGGTGACAGTGCTCCCACATCAGGCATGCCTGGGACTGTCTCAAGTTGACTGAGACACATGGCCATTCTAATTACAGGCAGTTTGTGATGTGAGTCTGATACAGTGACAGTTTGGCACTGACAGTGAATCAGTCCAAGGAAAAATGCACCAAACTGAATTAGATTAAACTCAATTTCTGAATGCAGCAGAGACAGCTGGGGATTAATAGCCAATGGAGGGAGTGGGGTGGGGGTCAGTGGATGGAAAACTACTAAGAGGAATTTAGTTAGGTGTCAAAGGTGGGAAATTTCTTGCCAAGCTGAACTCAGCAGGACAAGGTCTGTCCAGAAAAGGGCTCAGAAAGGACGAACCTGATTAAAGTATTGTGGAGGAGGAAGCTCTTGACAAATATCAGCAAAAGACAGCAGCTTTTTCAATGGACTCTATAGGAAGGAAACCCTGTAGTTTCTAGTCATAAGAACTCATCCTTGCTCTGAAAAATTCTTCCAGACTTTTTTGCTCTAATTTGCTTTCCTTTGTGATTTCATTTTCCTTTGGAATTTCAATTATTTTTGTTGTATTTGATTAGAAAACTTATTTTATCTTTTGATCTTTGCCTCTAGTTCAGTAAAACTGGGCTGAAATTAACTTGAAAAATAAAAATGTAGTTTGAATTGATCAAGGGGAGCACATTTGTGATTCAGCCAGGAAGGACTTCATGGAGTGAGCCTCATTTCACAGTATGTTGTTTAGTGGAGCTTAGGGAACAGAAGGAAAAACAAGAGGGTTTTCTTTTAGCTCATAGTGGAGGCTCCTGTAAGGGATCACCTGCCCTCGGTAGCCCACTGGCCCACCCCTTCTCCACTCTTGAGCACTGTTTTCCTTGTCAATAAAATGAAGGTGTTCCATTAGGTGGTCTCTTTGGAGGATTTTAAAAAATTCTGTGATTCTGATTTTTAAAATTACCCTATTCTACTCTGGACTGTGCTTCCTTATTATAAAATATCCATCTTGAGGTCATTTTAAAGGATTGAACATGGGTGATGATAATATCAGTCTGAAAATAATGGCAATGTAGAACTTGTGCCTGAAAAGCTCAGTTTTCTATGTTGTGTGTGTGTGTGTATGTGTGTGTATGCATATGTGTGTAGAGGTTAAGATACAATACATCCAAGGAGATGTGTGCAAGAATGTTCACAGGAGCCTTTATAGTAAAAATGTCTGCAATGGATTGGGAGGTTGAGGTAGGGTGGAAACAACCTGAAATATATTTCAACAGGATGATGAAATAGAAATGATGATGGAATGGCACACCATGGAAATCAAGCTACAAAATCAAAGGAAATAAATCACCAACAATTTTGAGCAAAAAGGACAAGAAAAGATTAAAGTGATATCATTTACTTAGAATATAGAAATACACAAAACACTGTTTATTTCTAAGGCACCTACATATGTGTGTGTGTATGTATAGGTCCCTTAGAAATATATAGAGACCTACATTTTCATATATATATATATATATATATATATATAATAAACAAATTTTTTAAATACTTGGTAGTGATAAACATTAGACTCGGGATGGTGTTACTTCTGAGGTTTGGGAAGGGAATATGATTTGGAGGGGGAATTAATGAAGCTGCAGCTGTATTTGCTAATGCTTGATCTTTTTCTTTTAACTGGGAGTTAGATGTGTAAATATTTATTGTGTTGTACTTTATACCTTTTTGCGTATATTAAAATATTTTATGACATCCTATGATAAAATTATAAAAAGTCATTGTGCACATTTGTTTGTAGATTACAAACAGGCTCAGTGAATTACCACAAATCTGCAGTAGCAAAGGCTAATGTGAATTTAAAATCTTGCTTACCTGCCCCATTATTCCAACATATCAAATAATGAAATAAGCAAAAAACTTTCAGTACTTACATTACTTACATTACTGAAGGAGTTACTGGTCAGATATCAGTTTGTTGAGTTGTAACTACTTACATGTATGATTGCTATTATTAATTACTTACAATGTATAGTATTTTGAGAAAGATTTATGAAAATATGTGAGTAGTTGGATATAAAATGGATATTGGGTGTCAGGTTGATAAATGAACAGTTTACTCTGCAAATAAGCACAAACTCAGCTCTGAGCTTTCAGGTGGTCTAAACAAGAGAAGAAACCCTGTGGGTTATAGAAATCAGCTCAGTGGGAGAGTTGGGTTTTTCTTGCTCTAAAATTGGGGGGAGAATTAATCACAAGGATCTGTATGTAAAGGGCACTGTGGCATTTTGAGTGGTGCTTCTGTAGATTTGCTCTTGGTGGTGATTCTTTGTTATTCATCCATTTTATATAACACATGGGTTATAACAATCCATCATGTCAACCCTCCAAGGGCTTCACATTGCACCCCTACCTAGGCCTCCAAAGTCCCTGTCCCTGCATGACCATCTCACCTCGTCTCTTACCATTCTTTTCTTAATTAGGTTCCAACCACCCAAGTCATCTTCCCTTCCATTCAGAGCCCATAGGATCTGGGCTTTTTTCTCCTCACAATTGGGAATGTTCTTCTAAAAGATCCTGACAGGAATGACTCATCTTCATCATTCATGTCTCCATTCCCATCCCAACCCTGAAGCATATTTTCTTAATCATAGGAACAAAAAGCCTCTCCTCCTTGAATACCTACTACCACCTCTAGGCCCCAGGCAAGAGAGTTGCTCTGGCCCTGTGCTATAGAGGGTATCACTGTTGGCATCCTCCAACCATCTCCCTCCCTGTTTCAGTCACTTTATTCACTTTGGCCAATAGATCTGACAAGAATAATTTTAGAAGATGGAAAGTTTATTTGGGGCTCACGGTTTCAGAGGTCTCAGTCCATATATGGCCTACTCCATTGCTCTGTGCCCAAAGTAGGGCAGAAAAAGGCAGAAGGCTATGACAGAGGAAAGCAATTCAGGACATGACAACCAGGAAGCAGAGAACATTTAAACTCCCCAAGGTCAAAATATATACCCCAAAGACACCCCCCAAAGATTCACCTCCTCCAGCTATACCCAATCTATCTACATTCACCACTCAGTTAATCCCTATCAGTGGATAAATGCACTGATTATGTTAAAGTTCTCATAACCCAATCATTTTATCTCTAACTTTTTTGCATTGTCTCACTCATGAGCTGACATCTAAACCATAACACTCCCCCTGGAACAAAGAGTGCCTGGGCCAAGAGGACTTGCATAGTCAGAATCTGGGTCACCTCTTCTGGGTTATGCTCCATGCACTATGGTCTAAAAGTGTCACCTTCAAATTCACATTAAAATTTTACCCCCATTGTGGTAGTATGAAGAGGTAGGGCCTTGGAGAAGGTGATTAAGTCATGTGGGTGCCACCCTCTTAAGTGTCTGAAAAAGTGACTTCAGAGATAGCTTACCCCTTTATACCTCTCTGCCTTCTGCCATATGAGGACACAGCATTCTTCTCCTCTTGAGGATACAAGACACTATCCTAGAAGCAGAGAGGGAAACCCTCACCACACACCATCATCTAGATTTTGAGATTCCCAGTCTTTGGAATAAATTTTCTGTCATTAATAAGTAGCCCTTGTCTGTGGTATTTTTTTAATAGCAGCACAGGTAGACTAAGACACCCTGCTTACTTAGGCTCTGCAATTTTCTGCCCAATGCTCCCAAATCCATTTTCAGCATCTGTAAGCCTCTGCTTCGAGTCCTTCCTCCCACAGGTTGTCTGTGCTGTCAGTTTACAGGTCCCTAAGCCCATAGCCATTTGCAGAAGATACGGATGGATCTGGAACATAGGGGCTGGGGCATCATGTGTATGGGCAAGAACTTCCTCACAATAGGAAATGAAGCCAGGTTGGGAAGAGAAGGGGGCAGGCCAAAAGCTAGGGGTCAGTGCCCAGAGGCTGGCTTGTACGACTCTGTCCCAACTCTGCCACATTTGGATGCAGAACTCTGAAGGGTCTGAAAATCTTGAATGGAAACCTAGGCTTCTAGGTATTTTAAAGTTGATTTATCATACTAACAGGGTAGATTATATTTTATATAATAGTTTGTTAGCTTGACTCAAAACTTGTAGTTATTTAGACATATGTGAGCCTCCGTTTGGACCCTTGCTGCATCCCGTGAATGCCAGAAGCAGCCCTTGCTTCCTCTGTATTACAGTCAGCCAAGAAGATGAAGGAGTTTGTTCAAATTCTGAGGCCTAGCAGAAAAGGGGTGTTTGCCAAATCCCCTAGAAATATCTTTTGTGCTTCCACTCTTGATCGGGGTTCCAGACTCTCTCTTCTCAGTAGTACTGCTCTCTTTGTTTTCCCTGATTTATGTTCTTTGCAGCATTGGAAAGAAATCTGAAATGATCTGATTGGTTTACTTGTTTAGTGTGAACTCTCAGAGGTCAGAGGTGTGTAGCTGTATCCCCAGTACTTGACACATACTAAATGCTCATTAAAATTTTGCTGAATGAATGATTTGGGGCTATTTTGTGCCAGGATAGTACAGAGTACAAAGATGACTAAGAAACATGCTAATTGTGCAAGGAGCTTCAAGTCTAGTGCAGAGAAGTCCTGAAAAAAATTGGTTTTGCTTTTAGTTTTACATCCCTCAAGTCTTTAATTAATCTGGAAACAGCAATAGATATGTCACTATTATTGGGGAATTCTAGGCAGAGAACAAGTGGGCAAGTTAAATAAGCTTCAGGGGAAGGAAAGAAACTCCTGTCATTATTTTTAAAGGATAGAGATGAGGGAACTTTGAAATTTATGGCCCATCAGAACTGAGGGAACTGTCCCTTCCCCTTCCTGAAGAGAACTGTTTGTTGTTTCTAGGAAGGGGGGCAGGTTAAGCATTTTCTGTTGTTAAGCTAAAATACTGTTAAGAACAGAAGGATATGGTCTCTTCTGCCGCTACTCTTGGCCTTATTTAATGCACCAGCAGTCTGTCAGCATGGCCACCCCCCTCCAAGTGGTGAGGCCTCTGGAGTCGCCCTTCTTGGTGACCTCACATAGGTGGCAGAGCAGTCTGGGTCTTCCAGAAGCTTTAGCAGACTTCAATTACTCCTCAGATTGCCTGGGTGTGCAAAGTGTGAGAGAAAACAGGCAAAAGCATAGTTCCTTCCACATAGAATTTTTTAAAATAAGACATGTTTCTTCCTACTCAGAGAAATATCAGAGGTAATTTTTATCCAAAGATGATTGTATGGTCCCCATAGAGCCAGTCTACTTGAAGCAGGGATGAAAATATTATAAGAAGTACTGAAAACCATTCTTTGGGGAAAGTTTATCTTTAAAAACAACAACTAAAAACCATAAAATTGAGCTGATATTTCCAGATTAGGTTATAAATTTCACTATGTACTAATCTTACAATAGATACTAGGGACATATATATTTTTAAATAAAATTATATGAAATTACCATATGTCCTTCCTATTTGACTTTCAAGACATTTATTCATTCATTTATTATTAACTATGTGTCATGAACTTTACTAGGCAGTAAAGAAAAAAAGTGAAAATATCCCTTGCCTTCATGGACCTTACATTGTAGTGGATTATCGTAGAATATGGTCAAAACATAAAATATGACGGAAAAGCAGACCATGCTAGAAAGTAACAAATACTAAAAAGAAAATGCAGAAGGTGAATAAGCTACACAAAATGGGGATAAAAGCTACAGTTCTTGAGAGTGGTCAGAGTATATCTCTCTGAGAAGATCTGAAGGAGATGAAGGAGAGATACTTGTGGATACCGGAAGAAAGAGCAGTCTAAGTCAGAAGGAGCCACAGGTATGAGAGCCCTGGGGTAGAATGTGCCTGGTGTGTTAAAGGAAGAGCAAGGAGCCAGGGCAGCTGGGGTGGAGTGAATGGAGAGAGAAGAGAGGAGATAGGTTTGGAGATGTATGATTAAAGATTGTTCAGGATATTATAGACCATATCAAAAAGGACCTTGATTTTACTGAGTGAGATGGGGAGTGCAAATATTTTGGGCAAAGGAGTGAAAGAATCTAGATCACTCCGACTGGGGACTTGGAGATAGATTAGAAGCAGGGAACCACCTGAGAGGCTACTAGCAGTCAGGTGAGAGATCATGGTACTTGGGACCAGAGTTGTACTAGAAATGGTGAGAAGCATTGAGATCCTGGAGAGGAGCTGAGAGGACTTACTAACTTAACCGATTATGAGAGTAACAGTATCAGAGAAAGACAGCAGTCAAGGATGACTCATTTTGTTCTGAGCAACTGGAAGGCAGGAGATGGCAAACAGAAGTGAGGAAGGCTGAAACTTTAGGATATTTTGGAGGAAAGACTGGAAATTCAATTGGATATGATAAGCATAAGATACCGGACATCCAAACAGAGATATTAAGAGGGTAATTGATATGAGTCTGGATGGGGTTCAGGGGATAAAAGAGAAATTCTTTTATTGAGAATCAATAGCTTATGGGAGGCACTTAAAGCCTTCAGACTAGATGAACCACCTTGAGAGTAAATGTGGACACAGGACAGAAGAAATCTAGCGTTTGAGCCCTGGACACCCACATGAAAAGATTAAGTAGACATGGAAGGAATCAGCATAGTAAAATCATAAAATCAGCTTTGGAAAATTGTTTAATGGTCTTGTTGAGGCATCTGTTGTCATTGTTGCTGATTTTTTTTTCTGTTCTTTAGGTGTTAGCTAATTACTATTAAATGCTTAGAGACTTGCTTATCAATGACAGACAATATTTGAACATGAGGTTCATCACTGTGAAATCTTGCATCTTTTTCAATTTTGCACTACCGTTTTAGTGAAGTCAATTTGCATTGCACTTGCACTTTGTGTTCAACTCTTTACAGAACCCATGAGAAACACCACTCTTAGAGTGATGGAAAGAAAAAGAAGCTAGTGTCTGTGGAAAGGCATCTTTTGGGGTGGAATAGTTCTATACACATCCATTTTATTAATAAATCCTTTCATGTTCTGATGCCCTAGAAAAACCTTGTAAATTTGAGAACTTGTTTTTTTTAATTTTAGTTGATAAAGACCATCTTTATATGTATTACATTATTAACAATATATCAAAATTATGAATGATTCATAGATAATATAGATGAACTGGGAGTTTATTCCAGAAATTAATGGCTTAATTTGATGGTGGAAGATAGTGACTGGCCTGGAAAGGTGAGTGACCAAGCCACATAGCCAGCTTGGAGCGAAGCTTGAACAAGAACCAATTTTTGCTCCCCATCTAGTGCCATTTATGGTTGTTACTTACTATCTGTGCCTCAGTTTCCTCAACTGTAAAATAGGGGTTCTATTGCATACTCATGAGTCTATAAAAATAAATTAAAAGGTAGATAATTTTGCACTTTTATACTACTTAGCATAAAAGTTTTTAAGAAAATACCAAATTTGTGCAAGGATATGAAGGAACTGGAACTCATCCAGTGCTGGTTGCAATGTAAAATGGAACAGCCTCTTTGAAAGACAGTTGGGTGATGTTTTAGAAAGTTAAATATACAATTACCATACAACCCAATAATTGTAATCCTCAGTATTTATCCAAGTGAAATGAAAATATATGAACATACAAGACTTATATATGAATATATATGGCAACTTTATTCATAGTCTTCCCAAACTGGAAACAACCCAAATGTTGTCCAACTGTGAATGGATAAACAAATTGTGGTACAACTATACATAACAATATATAGCAATAACAAGGAATGAACTGTGATAAACACACAGCTTGAATAAATCTCAGAGAAATCATGCCAAGTAAAAAAAGCCAGTTCTCAAAAAGCTACTGCTGTAGTTTGGTTGAGAGTTCTTTAAAGGACCGTTATATAAAGGTTTGGTTCCAAAAATGATGGTATTAGGAGGTCTGGGCCTTATGGGAACTTGTAGGAAGTCCTTAGGTCTTTGGTGCTGTGCCTTTCTCTCTCTCCCTCCCTCTCTCCCTCTATGCCTCTCTCCCTCTCCCCCCTTTCTCTCTCTCCCCTCCACCCCCCCCCACAGACTCAAGGTGTGACCACCTGCTCGGACATGCATTGGCCCCATGATGGGCTGCCTCCCTAGAGGCCCCAAACCAATGGGGCCACCTTATTTTGAGCTTGAGCCTTGTTATATGAGCCAAAGTAAACCTGTCTTTCTTTATAAGTCAGGTATTTCATATAGTTATGGAAAGTTGAGTTATACAGACATTCTAAATAATTACATTCATATGATATTCTGGAAAACAAAAGGAATGGAAGACAGATCAGTATCACCGAGGGGAAAGGAAATGAATTAACTTTAAAAGAGTTCAAGGGAATTTAGTGGGCTGGATAAAGAACAGAACATTCTCTATCTCAGAACTGAACACTCAAAAGGAAAAATGTTATATGTAACTTTATCTCAAATTTAATTACACTCACACACACACACACACACACACATTTTTTTTTTCACAAAAACATAACAAAACAAAAAGTCCCTGTTACTTAAAAACCCTTAAGAACATCAGGTATCCTTCCCTTTTACCATTCTTTTCCAGAGTAATAACAGTTCATCTGATCACAAGTAATTTAAAAGACTTTCCTTCTTCTGATATTGTAAGAAAGTGTAAAATTTTTGGCTTATAGAATGTCTAGTTTGAGGCATTTGAATAGTTTATTTTTTCTATTTCTATTTCAACAAATATTTACAGATCACCTCTAAACAAAGAATATCTTCCCAAGCTCTCACCCATAATTAGAATCTGAACATTTGGAGCTGAAAGAAGTCTCTGAGTCTTTTTTTCTAAGTTGCCAATGAAGTAACTAAGGCTCTGAACGTGGTACATCCAGAAAGTCAATGGCAGAATCCCAGCCAGCACGTAGAGTTTCTGATGGGTTTCAGTTTCCTTCCACCATGCTCAGCTCTGTAGCCCCTGAACCTTGTACTCAGAAACAAATAGATACTTCGAGAAGCAATCCCTTTTGCTCTGAGTGTGCCCTTCGGTGGTGGTATTCATGCAATGTGACAGGGTGTGCAGGGAACTATTTGGGTCAGGACATGTTTTCTTGAGCTGGAATCTTACCTCCCAAACATCTTCCTTTCCTGAAGAGAAGTCCTATTCCTTACAGTACCACAGGTATAGAGCTGTATGGAAGAATCACTAGTTAACTGTGGAGATGCAACAAGATCCTACTCTTCTTACTACTAGGGCTTTTGTTTTGTGAACCCAGTTCAAGGGAGAAACTTGAACTAGTATACATGGAGCACTCTAAGAATACCCCAAGGTAACGGGAATCTCAATTCCTAAAATTGCCTTTTAGGCTTATATCTAAATAGAGATTGAAAGATAGATAAGAGGGGATAACCTAAGGGTAAAAGTTGGAAAAATCTTAGGGGCTCATGCAACACAAATTGAGGGACATTTCTACTAAACAACTGTCTTTTAACTTTCAAGAGTCAAGATCATTAAAGGAGACTAAAGAGATATGACAAGGAAATGTGACTCATGATTATTCTGGAGGCTTCTGCTAAAAGGCAGTGTTATAGGATAACTGGGGAAAGTGAATGTTTCCACATGCAGGATAAGAGTATTAGATGACAATAATGTATCAATGTCAATTATCTGGTTGTAATGGTTGTTCTTAGTTATGTAGTGAGTTTCTTTTTTTTTTTTTTTTTAGATTTTTCCAGAAGTTTATATTCTTAACAATAAAGTTTTTTTTAAAGTTCACTAATTATTTTATAGTTGTATATATTTAAGGAGTATAGTGTAATAATTTGATATACATATACTGTAATGATCAAATCAAAGTAGCTGATATTTCAATTTCCTAAAACATTTAAAAACCTTTTTTGGTAGACATTTAATAATTGTACATACTTGCGGGGTACAGTGTGATATTTTAATGCGGATTTAATAAGATAAAGATAAATAATTAAAGGGCACACAGGTTACTCAATAATTAATTGATGGGGCAAATGCATAGATGTGATAAAATGTTTACAAATGAAAAGCAGGCATGGGAAGATATAAGTGAAGAAATATGGAAAAGGAAACACTGGACTTAGGGGATGTTAATGGAGGGAGGAAGAGCTCCCTTGGAGTTTAATGGAGATAAGAAAGCTTGGGAACCAGCCAAACACATAGTCAGGATTTGCCCCAGGCTATGCAAGTTTTGGAATCTTGGGAAACCTTCTTCCAGGTCTCCTGTGTTCAGGTACATTATGCAGCCCAAAGATTCCTGGCCTGAAAGTATAGAACCCAGGATCTGGGCTCCTATTTGTCTCCAACTGCTTGTTCAACCTTGGACAAAGCACTTAACCTATAAATGAAGCATTTGGACTAAAATTATGTATATAATATTATATGTATGTATATATATATATATATATATACACACACACACACACACACACACACATCTTTTTGTATATATTTACACACACATACATTTTTTTTCCTTTCTGCCTTTTTTTTTTTTTTTTTTTTGTACCAGGGATTGAACTCAGGGGCACTTAACCACAGAGCCACATCCCCAGTCCTTTTTTATAATTTATTTAGAAACAGGGTCTCACTGAGTTGCTAAGCAGCTAAGTTGCTGAGACTTGGCTTAGAACTCGTGATCCTCCTCCTTAGCCTCCTGAGCCACTTGGGATTACAGGCTTGGGCCATTAACCTGGCCTAAAATGATATTTAAGAGTTCCTAAAAAAAACTTTAAAGATTTTTATTCTTGAACAAGATGAAAAAAATTAAAAGAGGAAATAAATAGATGAGAAAAAAATGAAAAAGTTAGCTCTTTTTACCTGAGAGATCCAGTTAACTAAAGGGATCATCCCTTGGCCCCATCCCCAACCCCAATCCTCTCTCTGAGGAAACTTAGAGTTCCTTCTATAATTTGAACTGCACAGAGAACATTGTCCTCACTTCTCAAATCATACCAGCAGCAAGAGTCCTCTTAAATAGAATCTTCTATATTATGAATCCCCAAATATTTAAATATTCAAATATATTTGCAGAATACTACATGTGTGTTCCCAGTGTAAAAATCAATCTACACCATGCATTGCAGTGTGGGGGCACCTCTCACTGTCTTATTAGCCTGAAATGAGTTTGTTTATGGCATGACCAATTTCTTCTTTGACCCTTTAATTTATTTAAAAATGTTTTAAAATTTATTCACACGTGTAAATGTTTAGTCTATATTTTTATTAAATATTTCTAACAATTGTATTTCATGTGTTGAAACTTGAATTGTCTAGCACATGGTCAGTTTTGCAAATGTCGCATAAGAGACAGAGAAGAATGTGTGTTCCTAGTTGGTGTGGGGGTTGGCTCTATGTATATTAAGTTCAGCTTATTTAGTATGTTACTCAGATATTCTAAGAACTACTAATATTTTGAACGCTTCACCTATCAATAACTGAGCAAGGCATATTGAAATTCTATATTATGAAGATGTATCTGATAGTTTCTCTCTGTGTGCTTTACATACTTTGATTCTATGTTATTTGATATATTCTAGTTTAAAATTTTAATTTTTTCCTTGTGAATTGAACTGTTGCATTATGTAATAACTTTCTTTATCCCTAATAATGTTTTCTTTAATTTTTTTTAAATTTAAAATCTACTTGTCTCATATTAGTATGGCTCCTTCACATTTCCTTTGGCTATTGTTTACCTGATAGTTTTTTCTTTTTTAATTTCAATCTTTTCATGACCTTATGTTTTAGGTGTGCCTTTTATAAACAGCACCTAGTTCAGTTTTATTTTTTAGTCAGTGAGTCTAATCCATCTTCATTTATTGTGATTATGTAACAGAGGGAATTTAGGTCACAAATAAAAGAATCTTTTCTGGAATGGTTGGCTTTAACAAGATACCAAACCAACACTTGAACTCAAGAACCTGCCCAGGGTAGACAGAGCAGAAGGGATGCACCATTGACAGAAAGGTTCCTTAAAGTCACATGCCCCCATCTGGGCACAGTGCATGCTACTAAAGCATCAACTAGCACAGTTGTCTGACTCTGTGGAGAGAGCCATTCTGTCTTCACCCAGCTGATTCATGCAAAGCCATTTAAAACACTAGAGGAGGAGAGAAAAGGTATGAAGTCATCCTTAATGAAGATCCCTGATGCTTGTTAGTCCCCGATGGTTGTTGAAATGGCAGTGTTAAAGGGGCATTGCACTGCACCAATACTTTCCTGCAGTGACTCGTACATATTTCATGCTCAAGGATCTCATATAGTATATAAAATCATTTTCAGAGTTTTCTTAAACTATGTGTGAAGAATAATCTATGTGTTCTCTTTATGTTTTCTGCTAAACTTTCGTGATTATTTCTATTTAATTACATGTTTTTACTATTACTACTGTGCTACTGACCTCCTTGTGTTTTTATGCTTTCCAAATTCATCTACAGAAAATTTAAAAATTATTTAAAATAATTACTTAGCCAAGGATGAAACTATAAAATTGAGGTTTCCAGTTAAATGTAAATAATAGTGCTGTGCCACTCACTATGGGGAAAGCAACAATAATGTCCACAATAATAAAGCAATAGCTATTGAGTGTCTGGTGGCAAATTCTCTGCTGTGTGTGTGTGTGTGTGTAAATCCCCTTAAAAATGAAAAGCCTCGGGCTCAGGTTAAATGTGTTAGTTTGTTCCTGCTAATAATAAAATATTGGAGACAGGGAAACTTAAAAACAACAAAAATTTATTGCTCACAGTTCTGGAGGCTGGAAGTATAAGATCGAGGCACCAGCAGATTCAGTGTCTAGAGGGACCTTTTCCTCATAGATGTCACCATCTGTGTCCTCATATGGTGGAAGGGCCAGACACACCTTGCAATTTCTTTTATAGAGTAAGCCCATGCATTGCAGAATCCTCAGGATTTAATCACTTCTCCAAAAGCTTCACCTCTTAAGCCTATCACACTGGGAATTTAGTTTTAGCAAATGAATTTTGAGGAGATACCAACATTCAGATTATAGTATTAAGTAACTGGCCCAAGATCACATAGTGAATGTAGGGCAGAGCAAAGATTCAACCTCAGTCTCCTTGATCCAAATTCCATATCACACTGATGAAAAGAATAAGCCGTGGAGTGAAACTACTGAGATTCAAATTCTCAAACCACCACCTCAGACTGTGGCAATGGAAAAGTTATTTACCCTCTTTGTATCTCAATTTTCTCATCTAAAAATGAGAATATCAATAATATCTATTCACAGGGTTATGCAGATTTAATGGATGATATGAGGAGGTAAATCGGTATAAGCCCTGGCATTTAGAGAAAGTTCAAAAAAACTGTTAGTTGTTACAGTTGCAAAGGGCACTTTCTTGGACTCCCTTATCACCGATAGGTGACATGACTACAGATGCTCCTTGACCTATAGTGGCGTTATGTCCTGATAAAGCTATACTAAGTTAAAAATATCTCGAGTCAAAAATGTGTTTAATACCTGACATGCTCAATGTCCTAACTTACCCTAGTCTACCTTAAACACTCAGAATACTCTTATTAGCCTGCATTTATGCAGAATCATCTAATATAAAGCTCACTATTATAATCAAGTGTTTATATCTTGTATAATTTGTTGAACACCCATATCCAAAAACCACTGGCAATGTAGCACACCGCAGAGTATAAATCCATCACTTTCATGAGCACGTAACTAACTGGGAGATGCAGCTCACTGCTGCTGCCCATCATCACGAGAGAGATCATGCTGCCTGTCATTAGCATAGGAAATTAGAATTCAAAATCTGAAGTATAGTTCCAACTGTACACATATCATTTTGTATCATCATAAAATGAGAAAAATCACAACTACTAAGTCAAACACTAAGGCTTCTTTAAGCATCATGTTTATGTGCTTCTCACCTTCATCTGTCTGTGTCCTATTTACCTGCCAAACTGACTCACAGATTTCCACTGTTGATTCCCTCCTGGATTCCTCAGAAAAGTCTGAATGAGGCACAGACTACCTATTATGGACAGTAGATTCATGTATCAGTCCATGATGAATTAAAAATTTAAAATAAAAACTGTTTCTTCATCAGTTTGTGGAATACAAGAAGTCTGGCTCATCCCTATGAGATTAATGTGAGAAATAAAGGTATAGAAAGTTAAGTATATCAAGATATCATGGGGGCTAAGGGTGTATTTTAGTGGTAGAGCACTTGCCTAGCATGTGAAGGATCCTGGGTTCCATCCCCAGTACTGCAGGAAAAAAAAATTATCACCTGGTGCCTGTAATCGCAGCAGCTCAGGAGACCAAGGCAGGAGGATGACAAATTCAAAGCCAGCTTCAGCAAAAGCAAGGTGCTAAGCAACTCAGTAGACCCTGTCTCTAAATAAATACAAAATAGGGCTGGGGATACAGCTAAGTGGTCAAGTGCCCCTGAGTTCAATCTCTGATATCCCCACTAAAAAATCATCATGTTGTACATCTTAAATATAGACTATGTTTAAAAAGAAATATGGGTGATGGATATAATTTGGTGGTAGAATGCCTGACTACCATGTATGAGACCCTGGGTTTGGTCCCAGGACCATTAAAAAAAGAAAAAGAAAAAGAAAGACAACATAAATAAGTAAAAAGATATAAAATTAAAAAAAAAAACAGAATAACTGATCCAGCTAAACCACTTTTTGGTATTTATCTTAAACAATTAAAGTCAGCACACTATAGCAATACATACATACCCATGTTTATAGCCAAATTTCATAATTTGCAATAGCCAACTATGGAACCAACCTAAGTATTCATCAATGGATAAATGAAGAAAGAAAATATGGTATATATACATAACAGAGTTTTATTTAGCCATCAAGAAGAATGAAATTATGCCACTTGAAGGAAAATGGATAAAACTTGAGAACATTATGTAAAGTGAAATAAACCAAACTAAGAAAGTCAAAGTTCATATGTTTTATCTGATGTGTTGAAGATAGAAAAGAAAGAGGAGAAGGAAATTTCTGAAAATTGAAAGGCGATCAATAGAGTAAAAGAAACACACTAGAGGGAAGAAGTAGGGGGAAGGAAAATACTGGGGAGCAATATTGGCCAAATTATATTGCTTATACTGTGTGCAGGTACAAATATGTAACAATGAGTCCCCACCATTATGTACAATTATAACATACCAATAAAAATATGGAAAAAAGAATAACTTGACTTACAAAATTGGATAGATACTGGTGTCATTTAAGCTAGGAAATATCATAAAACCAGCATATATTTTAGAGGGAGAGAGGAGGTAATTAAGACTCTCTTTTAGCCATGCTGAAATCACATGAGATACCTATTAGACTAGCAACTGGGGACAAAAAGTGGGCAATTAGTTCACAAGCCTGGAGTTCTAAGTGAAAGGCAGGGTGGAGGCACAGGGCACATATCAGACAAAACATATCAGGTAAAATCCTCAGCATATGAACAATGCTAAAGATCTGGGACTAGGTGGGAGGGACTTTTCACTTAGGCAGCCTGAAAACAGAGGACAAAGGGGGTCTGGGACTAAGCCTAGGGGTACTACTAAATGCAGAGATCCAGGATAGGAGGAAGAGGAATCAGCAGAGGAGTTTATAAAGAAGCAACCAACGTGACAGGAGAAAATCCTGGCTATATCACCAAAGGAAACAGAAGAAAAATGGGGAGGAATGTGAAGGTTAAGGGAGGTTTTTTTATTTGGAATAGGTTACAGTGGTCTCTTGAAAAGAATGATCCATAGAGGTAGAAAGAAATGATGAGAGAAAGAAAGAAGATAACTGCACCAGGGAAAGTCACAGAGATGGTGACAGAGGCCAGGATCCAGAGCTCTCAGGTAGGTTCAGTCTCTGATAGAAGCAGGAATAGTCTATCCATTAGGGACAGGAGAAGCAACCAAGTATGTGGTTACTGTAGTTTGGGTGCTGAGAAGATAAGGGAATATTTATGTGATCACTTCTATTTTCTCAGGGAGATATGAGATAAAATCATCAAGTGAGAACAAAGGTGAGGGCTGAGCAAGCTTAAGA
Source organism: Marmota monax (assembly GCF_021218885.2). Classification (NCBI taxonomy): domain Eukaryota; kingdom Metazoa; phylum Chordata; class Mammalia; order Rodentia; family Sciuridae; genus Marmota; species Marmota monax. The sequence continues at coordinate 23,781,900 of NW_026695215.1, read as the reverse complement.
ATGATGCAGAAGGTATGAAATAGTCGTTTTGGATAAGAACAAAGGCATACTAGAGAAGTATAGTAGGATCACTGGGCAGTACCAAGCACCATTGTGAATCGTGCTCATCAACTTAAATGAGACTTGTTGGCACAATTGGATACTTTTCTCCAGAAATATTTTGTTGGGTACAGTCATGGGTCCATGTATGATTAGGTTTTACCATTAGGACTTTTCCAGGCAAAAATGAGGGTATGAGATCATCAAGCAACCATTAAATTTAAGTGGGGGAAGGTGAGAAGTGAGGGTATAAAGGGAAGGAGGAGTGGCTGTTATCATGGTGGTAGGGTCAAAGGACTGAAGGTCACTATGAAGTAAAAAGTGGCTGGAATAAGTATGGTAGGAGGGAGGGTATAGAGAAATAATCAGAGAGTAAAAAGATAGAAATCCCAGGGCACGTGTCATTCAGGCTGATGAATTCAAGGGTCTCATCCTGAGAAAGGGCAACCGAGCTAGGTAGAGGAAGTGGTCATTGGAGGTCAGGTAGTCCAAAACTAGAGAGACCAGGAACACTGAGGTCAAGAGTGGCAACAGGAGTGGGAGGTGGGAGGAAGACAGTGGGCTCCTTGCTGAAGTTATCAGTGAATGAGAGGGGCAGGGCCAGGGTCTGATAAGTGTCAGCAAAATGAAGACTTGAATTTCTGGTATGGTCTGAGGTGACCAGGGATGTCAGGAATGTTAGGATCAGTCCTGAAAGTCTCATGATAAAAGTAAACCACTCAGGCTAGATAACAGGAGGTCTTAGGGCTGCTGGTCTCCCCAGAACTTGGAGTTCTGAGATCTGCATTTGGGTGTACCACCCAAACAATAAAAACTCATAAAATAAGTGAGAAAATCTCTAACGCCTTCAATGTTATTGTCAACGTCCATCATTGCTGGTTAGCATTGATGCTTTAACATTTTTGAAGAGAAAATAAAAAGACATTTTCTTTTTACCAAATCCACTGAATGAATAGAAAAATATTTCTGTAAGATTAAAGTCATAAAAGTGTTTATACATTTTGATGTAATAATTCCATTCCTACAAAATTTTCACTTTGTTTTTGAGACAGATCTCACTTTGTCTCAGATCAGTCTTGAACTCTCAGCCTCCCAGGTCTCTGGATTACAGGTGTGTGCTGCTGTGACCAGCCCACGTTCTTTTAATCAAGCACAACATATATACAGAAACCATAAATATAAATATGAATTTACAGAGTGAATATAGCCATGTAAAACACTCCTAAAAATCTGATGCCAGAAAATATTCACTTAAATGAATAATCTATAAGCCTCAAATGTTCACACACTGTTATAGTGAAAGGGAATAAAAAAACTAAATATTTAATGTAGAAATAATTAGGTAAATGTTCACACATTAACTCAGTAGAACATTATGGAGCCATTAAAAATGACGAATTTTTATAGTTTGAAGACTGTACAAAAAATTCACCAACTTGAATGCCACTGAGTTAAGCCTCAGATCTTCATCTGTAAAATAGGGATTAAAAAGAATGTCTCCCCTCATAAATCCATTATAAAGATTACATGAGATTGGAAAGGTAAAGTGGGTTGAAAACTGGCTGATGAGTAATTAATAAAGCATCTCTTCTCCCCCTCATTTTTTTTACTTTACTTTTTTATATGTGATAGCAGAATGCATTACAATTCATATAACGCATATAGAACACACATTTTCATATCTCTGGTTGTACACAAAGTAGAGTCACACCATTCATGTCTTTATACAGGTACGTAGGGTAATGATGTCCATCTCATTCCACTGTCTTTCCTACCCCCATGCTCCCTACTCTCCCATCCCTCCCCTTTGCCCTACCTAGAGTTCAACTAATCTTCCCATGCCCCCACCACCACATTATGAATCAGCATCCTTAAATCAGAGAAAACATTCGGCATTTGGTTTTTTGGGATTGGCTAACTTTACTTAGCATTATATTCTTCAGCCCCCTCCATTTACCTGCAAATGCCATAATTTTATTCTCTTTTAATGCTGAATAATATTCCATTGTGTATATATACCCCAGTTTCTTTATCCATTAATCTACTGAAGGGCATCTAGGTTGGTTCCACAGTAAAGCTATTGTGAATTGTGTTGCTATAAACATTGATGTGGCTGTGTCCCTGTAGTATGCTTTTTGGGTATATTCCAAGGAAAGGGATAGCTGGGTCAAATTCCATTCTCAGCTTTCCAAGGAATCTCCATACTGCTTTCCATATTGGCTGCACTAATTTGCAGTCCCACCAGCAATGTATGAGTGTACCTTTTTCCCCACATCCTCGCCAACACTAATTATTGTTTGTCTTCCTAATAGCTGCCATTCTGACTGGAATGAGATAATATCTTAGAGTAGTTTAATTTCAATTTATCTAATTGATAGAGATGTTGAACATTTTCTCATATATTTATTGATTGATTGTATATCATCTTCTGAGAAGTGTCTGTTCAATTCCTTGGCCCATTTATTGATTGGATTATTTGTTTTTGGTGTTAAGATTTTTGAGTTATTTATATATCCTGGAGATTAGTGCTCTATTGATGGAGATCTGGGCCAACTTTTTCTTCTATTAGATTCATTGTCTCTGGTTTGATTCCCAGGTCCTTGATCCACTTTGAGTTAAGTTTTTTACATGGTGAGAGATAGGAGTTTAATTTCATTTTGTTGCATATGGATTTCCAGTGTTCCCAGCACTATTGGTTGAAGAGGCTATCTTTTCTCCAATGTATGTTTTGGTGGCTTGTCTAATATAAGATAACTGTAATTATGTGGGTTAGTCTCTGTGTCTTCTGTTATATACCATTTGTCTACCAGTCTATTTTGGTGCCAATACCATGCTGTTTTTGTTACTATTTCTCTATAGTACAGTTTAAGGTCTGGTATAGTGATGCCACCCGCTTCACTCTTCTTACTAAGGATTGCTTTTAGCTATTCTGGGTCTCTTATTTTTCCAGAGGAATTTCATGGCTGCTTTTACTATTTCTATGAGGGATGTCATTAGTATTTTGATTGGAATTATATTAAATTTGTACAGTGCTTTTGGTAATAGTTATTTTGACAATATTAATTCTGCCTATCCAAGAACAAGGGATTTCTTTCCATCTTCTAAGGTCTTCTTTAATTTCTTCCTTTAGCATTCTGTAGTTTTCATGTTCATCAAGTTGATTCCCAAGTATTTTTTTTGAGGCTATTGTAAATGGAGTAGTTTTCCTTTCAGAGGAATTGTCATTGATATACAGAAATGCCTTTGATTTATGGGTGTTGATTTTATATCCTGCTACTTTGCTAAATTTATTTACTAGTTCTAAAAAAATTTGTGGTAGAATTTTTTGGGTCTTCTAGGTATAGAATCATATCATCAGCAAATAGTGCTGATTTGAGTTCTTCTTTTCCTAACCATATCCCTTTAATTTCTTTCATCTGTCTAACTGCTCTGGCCAGTGTTTCAAGAACCATGTTAAATAGAAGTGGTGAAAGAGGGCATCCCTGTCTTGTTCCAGTTTTTAGAGGGAATTCTTTCAATTTTTCCCCATTTAGATTGATATTGGCCTGGGACTTAGCATAGATGGCTTTTATAATGTTGAGATATGTTCCTTTTTTATGATATGTTCCTTTTATCCCTAGTTTTTCTAGTGTTTTGAACATGAAGGAGTGCTTCGTTTTGTTGGATGCTTTTTCTGCATCTATTGAGATGATCATATGGTTCTTATCTTTAAGTCTATTGATGTGATGAATTACATTTATTGATTTCCAAATGCTGAACCAACCTTGCATCCCTGGGATGAACCCCACTTGATCATGGTGCACTATCTTATTTATATGTTTTTGTATGCAATTTTCCAGAATTTTATTGAGAACTTTTGCATCTATGTTCATTAGAGATATTGATCTGAAATTTTCTTTCTTTGATGTGTCTTTGCCTGGTTTTTTGAATCAGGGTGATATTGGCCTCATGGAATGAGTTTGGAAATGCTCCCCTTTTTTCTATTTCATGAAATAAATTAAAGAGTCTTGGTATTAGCTTTTCATTAAAGGTCTTGTAGAACTCGGCTGTGTATCCATCTGGTCCTGGGCTTTTCTTGGTTGGTAGACTTCTGATGGCATCTTCTATTTCATTGTTTGAAATTGATCTATTTATATTGTGTATATCATCCTGATTCAATTTGGGCAAATCATATGACTAGAAATTTGTCGATGCCTTCAATATTTTCTATTTTATTGGAGTACGAGTTTTCAAAATAATTTCTAATTATCTTCTGTATTTCTGCAGTGTCTGTTGTGATATTTCCTTTTTCATCATGTAGGTTAATAATTTGAATTTTCTCTCTCCTTCTCTTCATTAGCATGGCTAAGGGTTTGTCAATTTTATTTATTTTTTCAAAGAACCAACTTTTGTTTTTTCAATTTTTTCTTTTGTTTAAATATCATTGATTTCAGCTTTGATTTTAATTAGTTCCTGTCTTCTACTACCTTTGTGTTGATTTGTTCTTCTTTTTCTAGGACTCTGAGATGTATTATTAAGTCATTTATTGTTGGCTTTTTCTTCTTTTAAGTAATGAACTCCATGCAATGAACTTTCCTCTTAGTACTCCTTCATAGTGGCCAGAGATTTTGATATGTTGTATCTATGTTCTCATTCACCTCTCAGAATTTTTTAATCTCTTCTTTGATGTATTTTGCAATCCATTGTTTATTCAGTAGCATATTATTTAGTCTCCAGGTGTTGGAGTAGCTTTTATTTTTATTTTATCATTGATTTCTAATTTCATTCCATTATGACCTGCTAGAATACAGGGTAGCATCTCTACTTTTTTGTACTTGCTAAGAGTTGCTTTGTGGCATAACATATGGTCTATTTTAGAGAAGGATCCATGTGCTGCTGAAAAGAAAGTGTATTCACTCGTTGAAGGATGAATATTCTATATATGTCAGCTAAGCTAAATTATTAATTATATTATTGAGTTCTATAGTTTTCTTTGTTTAGATTTTGTATGAAAGATCTATCCACTGGTGAAAGAGGTGTGTTAAAAATCATCCAGAATTATTGTATTGTCGTCTATTTGACTCTTGAACTTGAGAAGATTTGTTTGATAAATATAGATGCTTCATTGTTTGGGGAATATAAATTTATTATTGTTAAGTCTTGTTGATGAATGGTTCCCTGAAGCAGTGTGAAATCTCCTTCTTTATTTCTTTTGTTTAACTTTGGCTTGAAGTCTACTTTATTTGATATAAGGATGGAAACCCCTGTTTGCTTCTGCAGTCTATGTGAGTGGTATGATTTTTCCCAAACTTTCACCTTCAGTCTGTGGATGTCTTTTCCTATGAGATGAGTCTCTTGGAGGCAGCATATAGTTGGGTCTTTTTGTGTGTGTGTGTGTTTGTGTGTGTGTTTAGATACACACATGAAGGCAAAAATTTACCTAAATTATCTACTGCTATATACACAATTCCTGGAAGTTTACTTGGAACATAACGGACATTCAAGGATTCTTCATTGAATAGTTTTGAAAGTTTAGGGTGACATTGTATCTTACTTTTCTTTTTTCTAAATCCCAGGATGACAATGTTATTTATATAATCAAAAATTTCAAAACCACATTTTTTTGCAGGCCATCTCCATGGATAACTCTTTATAATAATTTCTATTTTTTTTTTTGGCAGATTGGCCATGCAGAAGCTGGGAACACAAGTATTTGAGGAGGTCTACAATTACCTCAAGAGAGCAAGGCATCAGAATGCCAGTGAAACAGAGATCCGGGAGTGTCTCGAAAAAGTGGTCCCTCGGGCCAGTGACTGCTTTGAAGTTGACCAGCTTCTCTATTTTGAGGAACAGTTACTGACCACAATGAGGAAAGAACCCACTCTCCAGGACCCTCACTAAGGAACCATGACAAACAAGCAGAAGTTCAAGTAGACAAATTTCTGTGAAAATCCATGAACTGTATAAGCTGGACTTTATTGTGGGAAATGGGCACATAACTGGAGCTCCCATCTTTAACTTCCATTCTTTAATGACTCCTTTAGGAGTAGTGAGCATGGCTGCCTGTTCTTGGAGTCAGAGGTCATATGTGTTGTTTGATCTCTGTCCTGAGATAAGCTTACAGATCAATCTTGGCATCCTGTAAAGGATTTCCCTCATGCGTGCCTCAGGGCTCCCATGAGGGTTGGATCGTCCCAATGATGGCCGAGGAGAAGCCAGCTGCTCTTTGCCATCTCTAGTTGGAGGACAGAGCTCAGGCCTGGCTGCCTTTAGTCTCAGTGAACTGTGACCGGCTTGCTTGGGAGAGCTGTTGGACACTGGCCTCTCTGACAAGCTGGGCTGCCCAGGAGTCAGACAGGCCTTTCTCTCCCCAATTATTATTTTTTTATTATTTACTGTTACTTGATTTTATATCTCACCTTCCTTTTCACCTTTTTTTCTCCTGACACTAGTGATTCTAGCCTTCTTGCTATTTCCCCAACATGTTTTAGCTTTGGAGCCCAAATTCCCTTACCCCCCTGTATTTCCCTTTTTTCATGAGGGTCTCTGCTCAGATGACAGCTCCTCAGAAAGGTTTCTTTGCTCTCCCACTTTGCTTTCTCTTCATTTTGCTGAGCACCCGTTTTTGGTCCATGTTTCCCTTACATGACCAGCAAGCAAGATGTACATGAATACAAAAACCTGGATTAAAATACAAAAAGCAATTCCCTTCTGGGATTTACTCCCCAGACTCATCTGTGGAGAACTGAAGATTTCTATTCATAATAAATATATATTCCATTGTTACAAAATCACCTATTTTATCTTTTCCTTATGTAAAAGTATCTTGTTAAATGTGACACTACTTTCAAATAATAGTTATTACTTAGTAGAGAGGAGAGGAGAAAGCACATGTGAGCTTTTCTCGATGGGTGGTGGGTACTGGGGATTGAACTCAGGGGCACTGAGTTCAACTGGACCACATCCCCAGTCCTATTTTGTATTTTATTTAGAGACAGGGTCTCACTGAGTTGCTGAACACTTTACCATTGCTGAGGCTGGTTTTGAACTAGCAATCCTCCTGCCTCAGCCTCCTGAGCTGCTAGGATTATTGGCGCAAGCCACCACACGTGCTAATAGGAAAGAGACCTCAACCCAAGAAGAGCACTCCGGAGCCTCTTTGGCCTTTTATGACCAAATGGATTGCAGATAGGTCTGGAACAAGGGGGACAACAGTAGAATTTAAGTTAATAAAAAGTTTCTAAGTCTTTCTGCTGATGGTTTTTACAACATTAGAGCAGAAGAAGGCTTGTACAAGTTGCTGGGTCTGACAAGGAAATTATCAGAAAATTTCAGTCTCTACCATCTTCCACAAACAGATTAACATGCTCAGATAATAATGCTCTGCATTTTAAAATCTGTTTCTAAGGAGACAGGAACAAACAAAATATCTTACCCTTCAGAGATTTGTGTTGTATACCACATCAGGCTTATAAGAAAAGAGAGCTGGGGAAATATCAGTCAGGATAATCATTTCTTATAAGAGAAGCTTACTTAAGTGTATCCTTCCTTTGGTTTACTGAAATGGGAGTTGGGAGCAAAACTTAACATGACTTGAAGAATATATCTCCTTATCATTACTACTTGGAAAATTCTCTTTTAGCTATACCCAGTCTTAATTTGGGGCCACTTCAATGTGGGAATTAATAACTAAATCAAAGAAATAGGAAGTTGCTTAGTATGAAACAGATAAAGGTATCAGGGGATAGCCTTGCTGCTTTATTAAAGAAAATGCACGCACATACACATGCGCGTACACACGCGCACACACACACACACACGTTTCACAAACTCCAATTGACCTTTCTGCTTTCTATTTATGCAGAGGAAATGCCACTAGCTATTTTGGGTGATGCAGAGATAAAGGGGAGTGATAGAAGTTAATCATTTAATGTCTTCGGGGCTGAGGCTGGAGCAAAAGCTTTAGGCGTATTATAAGGGAGTCCAGCCATCACAGTGGGCTCAGGATAAAGGAAGCAGACAAATCAAGCAGTAGCTCAAGGGGGAAGATGGCAGGGGACACAAAACAGTCTTTTAAGGTGATGGGAAGACTAATGGGTTAGAAGGGAATGGGGCCAGGCCACAAAGGTGGTAAAGGAGCAGTAGTGAGACAATAAGGAGGAGAGGGGTGTGTGTATGTGTGAAAGAGAGAATGGGGGACAGGGCTGGGGTGGACACAGAGTAAAGAATGTTCTCAAATAATTCTGCCACAACCTGTGTGATGGGGGGCAATTGAATGCTTTTGAAGACTTGGATTCTAGACTTAACTCTTGCCATTACCGTGTGATCTGGAGCAAGTCATTTCCTCTCCACCTGTTTCCTGCCTATGTCTAAACATTGCTGTAGAGAATCGAAATAGTGTAATGGGTTAAATCAAGTGAAATTGTCATTGTGGTTCAGCCTATTATGTAGAAGTGCTTCAAATGCTATAAAAAGCCCTCATCTTTGGAGGAGGAATCTTTCACTTTATTTTTAGGCTGCCTGATCTTCCATCATTAGTGTTTTACCCCTGAATGCTTCCTTAGGCTTCTAACATCCTGCTATTATCATACAAATGCACCCCCCCACTAGAAATAATAATAATCACTTTGACATTTTCAGCTGGCACTTGACGAGCTGGGAACCAACAAAGGAGTGAGAAAATCTCGCAGACAGCAGCTCAGAAAAGACACACACACATTGCACCGGTCCTGGATGTTGAGGACATGTCTTCAGACGTAGGCCTGTCACCCTATGGATTGAGCTACACTCACCTGTTCCTTTGTGATATTACCCCTTGCCCTGTTTGGGATAGAATGTTCCATGGAAACACTTTGTGTGTTCCTTTCCTTGCTCTGCCTTTGGGAGTGGCCTTCCTAGATGTCAGTCAACCTGCTGACAGCAGACATCAGGAAGCTAGGCTCAACCCCCTGAAACCTGACCCCTTGCCTCATTTGAATGGCTTCTCCTCAATAAAAGGGTTCAGCATGCGCTCTCTTGCTCTCTTTCTGCAGACCCTTAAGGTCAGAGGAGCCAACACAGGACCCCAAAGAAAAAGGTATCTCTGTCTCTTGTGTGGTTATTTCATGCAGCCCGGTTCCCCTGGTGTGACCCTGAGTGTTTTAGTCGTGAGGAACGGGACATCTCCCCACCCTGCCTATGGAACTTCAAAGTGATCATCACCAGACCCCAGGATCCCCAGTAGTTCTTTTCAAATTTCATCAGGAAGTTTATAAATTTGGTTCAACAAATACACATTATAAAAATAAGGTCTTCACAAATATTCACTAGAAGTACCATAATCAGGGTTTGAATGTCCCCACCCAGACTCAGGTTGAAATTCAATCCCCATTGTGAGGCAGTGAGAGGTGGCACCAGGAGTGACCTTTAAGAGGTGATGACATCGTGAGGTCTCTACCCTCACAGATGATCCATTAATGAAGTGATGGGTTCATGGGCTATGGTTTTTCTCCAGAGTGGGTGTGTTATAAAAATCAGTTTGGCTTTGTCTCTTTTAGGCAGCCTTCTCACTATGTGATGCCCTGGGCCACCTTAGGTCTCTGCAGAGTCCCTCACCAGGTGTGGCTCCTTGATCTTGGACCTCCCAGCCTCTAGAACCATGATCTGAATAGAACTTTATTTTTTTGTAAAATTACCCAGTCTGTGGTGTTCACTTACAGCAACAGAAAACAGACTGAGACATCCAGAATTGAAAACCTGACTCCAGCAGGAATATTGTCAAAGTAAATTTGTAGGTCTACTATGGGAGACAGTCTTTCTATAGCTAGAAACATGTTTGTCTTTTCAAATACTGTGAATTTTCCTGCCTCAGGAGCTTGAATTTTCCAGCTCAATTCTTCTCTCCCTATACCCTTGACAGTTGTCACTTTTGTAGTTTTCAATATCTTGCCAACTACTTCACTCCGAGTTTGGCTATGGAACTTGTCCTGGCTGAGTGATGAACTCAGGGGCTGGAAATGTGTTGGTGCAGTTGGCTCTGTTCACCTGCACATCTGTCATCACCAGTTAGCTCCCAGATTAGAAGACGATGATAAGAGACTTGGAGCAGAGAGCTCTGGAGGTAACCCACAGAATGATGCAACGTCACCCCAGCCAATATGGAATAGAGCAAAAGTCACTTTGGGCAATCTGCAAACTTCTGAGCAAGAAACCAGTGTTTGTTATTGTATGCTGTTCAGGTTTTGTGACTGTTTGTTATGCAGCAATATTATGGCAACAAGCTAACCAATGTCTTCCCTCTCCAAACATTATTTTCTCTAACACTTACTAAATCCTCAAGTTTTATGCTTTTTGGCATTAATTTTTGTTGATCTGGGGAAAGTTTTATCACCAATGAAATGACTGTGACTTCTGGGCTGGGGATGTGGCTCAAGCAGTCGCGCGCTCGCCTGGCATGCGTGCGGCCCGGGTTTGATCCTCAGCACCACATACAAACAAAGATGTTGTGTCCGCCAAATACTAAAAAATAAATATTAAAATTCTCTCTCTCCCTCTCTCTCACTCTCTCTTTAAAAATAAAGAAAGAAAGATGTTGTGTCCACCGAAAACTAAAAAAATAAACATTAAAAAAAATTCTCTCTCTTAAAAAAAAATGACTGTGACTTCTTAGAAAAATGAATAGGGATATCCCTTTTCAAAACAGCCCAGGTGAACCATGCATGCTTTCTTTCCTGGCTTTTAGCACGTACTTCAAGGCAACACTCACTGGGAGCATGGAGCTTACCTGGACCATCTTTTCTGAAGCTATGGTCTAATTCTTCTTTATATTTCAACTTAACATGTATTGAGTTCCCATCTTGTACCAGGCTCTAAATTTAGGCATACACTTTTGAGAGATAAGAATTTACCAAGCAAATAATAGGATAAGATCTTATAAGGAACACAAGAATGAAGAACATAGACATGTGGGATTCTAGGAAATTGAAATCATTTGGTGCTTGTGGCACAAAGTGTGATTAAGATTTAGAGAGGAAGAGGTGGTAGCCAGCCTCCAAGATGGCCCTCATGATCCTCATTTCTGATATTCATGCCCCATATAGATCCCTATCACACTGCATCAGGTAATCTGTGTGACCAATAGAACACTGTACAATTGGTGGTGTATGACTTCTGAGACTAGGTCATAAAAGGCAGATTCCATCTTGTTTTCTCTAGGATCACTCACTCTGGAGGAAGCCACCCACCATGTTGGCAGGACATTCAAGCAACCTTATGGAGAGATCCACGTGGTGTGAAACTGAGGCCTTTTGCCAATATCTGGCACCAACTTACCAGCAATGTCAAGGAGCTATAGGAAGAAAATCTCCAGCCCTAGTCAAGCTTCTATTGACTGAATCCCTCACTGACATCTGGATTAAAACCTCATGAGAAATCCTGAGGGAGAACCATTCAGATAAAACATTCCTTGATTCTTACCCACAGATACTGAAATAATGCCGTGTCTTCACTTCACAATAGATCACTTCACAGAAGGCAAAGCTCTACTGTGAGCTGTTGAGTCTGCTGTGCTATGTATGCCCTGTAGTCAGGGACAGACACCAGATATTGATGTACGTGACTTCTGGCTGAATGGGTTTGAGGAAGGTGAGAATGGAGAAAGGTGGGTGGTAAGAGGTATAAAAAAGATGAAGACCTGACCTGCATCTGATGAAGTCAAGGTATTCTGAGATGAGAGGGAAATGAGACAACCCAGAATTGACTAGATGGGGAGAGGAGGTAGAGGAGTTATCGTGGAGGATCCTAGGTTTCTAGCAAGGGGACTGGATGGGGGATTCAGAGCTGGTGATATGGCTAGATGCAGACTAGAGGATGGGAGGAATGCTGAGTTTGTTCCTGGGTGTATCAGGTTGGAGGTGCTTCTGGGATATTTGAGTGAAAAGGTCCAAGACCTGACACTGGAAGTGTCTTTAAAAGTTAACCCTTATGGTGAAGTGAATCTACTGAATGATGCCAAACGTTATAGCAAAAGATATTTTTGAAGCTGGACACACCAACATTAAAAAACAGAACTGGCTCCTAAAGAATGCCATCTCCTTTGAGGCTGCTAGATGTGATTCCAGGTATGTGAATACCTAAAAATAGTAATATCATTTATCCTTTTTCAGGAAGTCTATTAGATAAACTCCAACTGGCTCTAGCTGTTGGTACCTCTTTCCCCTTACACCATTATACATTTTTTCTAAATCAGATGTTCAACCTTGGCTCCATATTTGAAGCAATAGAAACTCTTACAAGGATTAAACAGAACAGGTTAAAATTACCGGGCAGATGGTAGGTGTTTGTTTGTTGGTAAGCACCACTTTTATTATAATTATTAACACATACTTACAAATATTTACAAATCAATGATTCACTGTGATATTTTTATACTTGCATATATGGTATACTGAACATGTTCATTCACCCTTCTTCTAACCCCAGTTCTGTTGAGAGCCACAGCCGAAGGGGCCCCAGCAAACTTCCAGCTGCCAGCAAACTTCCAGCTGCCGGCTGATGATTGGCTCACAGCGGCCCCAGCAACATCTAGCTGATTGGCTCCTCGGCCCCAGCAACATCTAGCTGATTGGCTCCTCTGCGGTGATGCTCATTGGACTGTTTCCCTGCCCTTTCAGACCACGGAGCTGCTCATTGGGGGACTTTTTTGGCTCCGCCCACGTGACCCAGCCAATCGGCCTCAAGAGCAGGAGGATTGTGGGAGGTGGAGAGAAGCTTGTGTGAGAGAGAGAGGCTTGTGGAAAGCCGGTGGTGGCAGTTGAGGCTCTGAGGGTTTTTCCTGAGAGGCTGTTTTGTTTGGCGTGTGTGGTTCTAAAAATAAAGTTAGTTTCTTTTGACAAGTGGCTCCTGATTGTGCCCAGCCAGACTGCGGCATTTGGTGGCTCGCACGGGGAGCGACTGAGGGTAAGTGAACTGCTCGCCCCTGAGGGCAGGGCGAGAGGATGGGTAGCCATTTTAAGATTCTTCTTTTGTTATTTTGTTTCACTTTTGTTTTAAGTTGCCTGTCCCTGGAGATGTGTAAGATGGAAGAAAAACCGCTCACATCTGAGGAACAGATAGGGAGAAAGGACGGATGGACATTTCAGGAGGCTATTATAATGATTTTGTGTTGTTTCAATTGTGTTTCACTCTGTTTCAGTTTTGTTAGGCGTCATCTTGTTGGGTTGTATTATAGTAGAAATACGGGATCCGAAATTAGTAAAAAACAAACTGAAAGAGTGTTAAGTAAATTGTTAGAGGAAGGAGGCATCTCAGTAAAATCAAGAACAGTCAGGGCATACGTTGATACAATACAAAAATGTAGCCCATGGCTTTTTAAGGAGGAGTTGTTAAATATATCACAATGGAACCATCATGGTGAAGATTTAAAAAGAATAGAAAAGAAAAGCCCAGGGACTCTGCCAGTTGGCACATTGCCATTGTGGACGTTCATATCTTGTTTGCTTAGTCCAAAGCCTTCAGTTCAGACAATGGTAGAGGAAGGAGAAGACATATTGATTCAAGTAAAAGAGAAGGTCTCTCAAGTTAGTCAGACAGAGGAAAAGATTCAAGTAAAAGAGAAGGCCTCTCAAGCTAGTCAGACAGAGAAAGAAAGTGTAAAACAGAAAAAGCCACCAGGGGGAAAGTTACAACAGGAGACTGCTACTAACACCTTTCCATCACCAGAGGATGTAAGTGTCCAACTAACAAGGCCACCTCCATATGCTGGGAGGTCCCCAACCCCCGCAGTTGATAGTTGGGATCCTGAGACAAGATCTCAAATATTAACATGCCCTGTATTTGAGGCAGGAGGGCAGCGATTTTACCAAGTTTTAAATTTCAAAACAGTGAAGCAGCTAAAAGAGGCTGTAACAACCTATGGTCCTCAAGCACCCTTCACTGTAAGCATGGTCGAATCCATTAACAACTTGAACATGACGCCAGCAGATTGGGCTAATATGTGTAAAGCTGTGCTAAATGGAGGACAATACCTGTTATGGAAGGTTGCCAATGAGGAAATTTGCAAGGAGACGGCTAGGCGAAATGCAGCAGCTGGTTATCCTCAGAGAAATCTAGATATGTTGTTAGGAAAGGGACCTTATGAGGATCAGCAGCAACAAATTGCATATGATCCTGGCGTATACGCACAAATTGCTGCAGATGCAATTAAGGCATGGAAGACTTTACAAGGACATGGAGGTTTACAAGGTCAATTATCTAAGGTAATACAAGGAGCTAATGAACCTTATGCTGAATTTGTAGATAGGCTTATTCAAACAGCTACCAGAGTTTTTGGGAATACAGAACAAGCAATGCCATTACTAAAACACCTGGCTTATGAGCAAGCGAATCGTTGGTGCAGAGATATCATTAGACCATGGAAACATGAAGATTTAAACACATATATTAAATTATGTAGAGACATTAATGAACAAGAGCAAGTCGTGGCAGCTGCAGTAAAACAGGCTTTAGATGCCAGAGACATTAATGAACAAGGGCAAATTGTGGCAGCTGCAGTAAAACAGGCTTTAGATGCCAGGCCAAGAACATGCTACAATTGTGAACAAACAGGACATTTTAAAAGGAATTGCCCCATTGGAGGAGGGTTTAACAAAACTAGGTATCAAAGGAGTAGAATACCAGGTATTTGCCCACGATGCCGTAGAGGGAGACATTGGGCTAATGAATGCCGTTCTCAAACCACCATAGAGGGTACTCCATTATTAAAAAACGAACAAGGACCAGGTGTTTATCCACGATATCGTGGAGAAAGGCGTCGGGCTCCATTGCCAAAAAATGGACAGGGGGGCCCAATGCTCCGGGGCCCAAAACCACAAATATACGGAGCACTGGAGGAACCCAGCAACCCCATCAGGGTAGTGCCCAGGACACATTGTCCATCAGATCCCTCATCAGACAAACCAGAGGGAGCGCAGGGTTGGACATCTGCGCCTCCGCCAGAACAGTACTAACTCCAGAGATGGGAGTTCAAATTATTCCCACAGGGGTGAAAGGACCTCTTCCCAAAGGAACAGTAGGCTTATTATTGGGACGCAGCTCTTCTACTCTAAAAGGACTTATGATAAGTCCTGGGGTAATTGATCCCGATTATGAAGGTGAAATAAAAATTATAGCCAGTTCTCCAAAGGGTATATCAGTAATTTCACCAGGAGATAGAATAGCACAGTTACTAATAATACCCAGCCTACATGATAAATTTTCCAGTCGTACTGTAGAAAGAGGTTCCAAGGGATTAGGCTCCACAGGTGTAGATTGGGCTATGCTTTCTTTAAATTTAGATTCTCGCCCCATGCTAAAACTAAATATTCAAGGACATGAATTTAATGGGCTACTGGATACAGGTGCAGACCTTAGCATCATCTCTCGTCAAGAATGGCCAAAACATTGGCCATTACAACAAGCCACTCAAACGCTTCGAGGCCTAGGAGTGGCGACTAATCCCCATAGAAGTGCAATGGTATTAGATTGGAAGGATCCTGAAGGATGTGAAGGAACTATACAGCCATATGTATTGGATCATCTTCCCGTAAATTTATGGGGACGAGATGTCCTAGATCAATTAGGTTTGACATTAACAAATAACATCAACCAAAATGCACCCACTATTATGACTAGACAAGGTTTTAGGAAAGGAAAAAGATTAGAAAAACAAGAACAAGGTATAGCAGCACCAATACAAATAGATCAAGGAACAGACAGACATGGGTTGGATTTTCAGAAAGGGCCACTGAGACAATAAAAATTACTTGGAAATCAGAAAGACCAGTATGGGTTCCTCAGTGGCCCCTGACTAAAGAAAAGATACAAGCAGCCCATGACCTGGTCAAACAACAATTAGCAGAAGGACATATACAACCTTCTGTATCTCCCCATAATACTCTCATTTTTGTCATCAAAAAGAAATCTGGTAAATGGAGATTATTGCAAGATTTAAGAGCCATTAATAATGAGATGGTCATTATGGGACCTGCTCAATCAGGGATTCCTCAGTTGTCTGCTTTGCCAAAAACCTGGTATGTTTTAGTTATAGATATTAAAGATTGTTTTTTTCAATTCCAATTCATCCTGAGGATAGTCCACGTTTTGCATTTACTATCCCTGCACTGAATCATGAAGGTCCTGATCAGAGATATGAATGGAAAGTACTCCCTCAAGGGATGGCTAACAGCCCAACTATGTGTCAAATTTATGTTAACAAAGTAATCCAGCCACTTAGAAATCAAAATCCTGAACTACAAATATTTCACTATATGGATGATGTATTATTAGCACACAAAGATAAAAACACATTGCTAGAATGTTATGCCACACTTACAAACTTATTAAAAAATTATAATCTAGAGATAGCAATAGATAAAGTACAATTAAATTTTCCAATTAATTATTTAGGAGTTCTATTATCCTCAACCATGGTCCGTCCACCAAAAATTCAAATACGAGTAGATCAACTCAAATCACTTAATGACTTTCAAAAGTTATTAGGAGACATAAATTGGATAAGGCCTTATTTAGGTATACCAACAGGAGAGTTGGGACCTTTATTTGATATCCTAAAAGGTCCATCAGATCCAAATTCACCCCGAATGTTAACGCCTGAAGCAAGAAAGGCATTAAAAATCATTGAAACATATATGGAAAATATGCATTTGGATAGAATTGATATAAGTTTGCCTTTATTATTTATTGTACTACCAACAAAAAATATTCCTACAGGAGTATTTTGGCAAGAAGGTCCATTATTATGGATACATTTATCTTATTCTCCTAACACTATTCTTACTAGGTATCCTGAGGCTGTAGGACGATTAATACTCAAAGGAATAAAAGCAGCAAAGGGAGTGTTTGGAATTTCTCCCAATAAAATTATTACTCCATATACTATGAATCAAATTGATGAGTTAGCTAATGAGTTAGATACTTGGGCAATAATCATGTGCAAATCTAATGTTTCATTTGATAACCACTTACCATCTAATCCTTTATTGTCTTTTTGGTCATTGCATCCTGTAATTTTTCCAAAAATGACAAGAAAAACACCTATCATGAATGCTCCAAATATATTCACTGATGGGTCAAATAATGGTACAGCAGCAGTAGTTACCCCTGATCAAACTTTTACATTTTTAGTACCCAAACAATCAGCTCAAAAGGTAGAGCTTAATGCAGTTTTACAAGCTTTTGTGATGTTTAAAGATTCTGTATTTAATTTATTTTCTGATAGTCAGTATGTAGTTAATGCTATAGTATCTCTTGAAGATGCTGGTAGGATTTCCCCTTCTTCTACTGTTTTCTCTTTGCTTTCCACTATACAAAGTCTAATCTGGGACAGAAAAGATCCATTCTTTATAGGACATATCAGGGCACATACAGGATTGCCTGGAGCCCTTAGTTTGGGCAATGATTTAGCAGATAAAACTACACATGACATACATATTTTCTCTACACTAGAAGAAGCTATAAATTTTCATAAAAAATTCCATGTCAATGCTAATACTTTACAAAAGCGTTTTAAAATAACTAAGGAACAAGCTAGACAAATAATAAAACAATGTCAAAATTGTGTGACCTTTTTACCACAAGTTAATCTTGGAGTCAATCCTAGAGGATTGATACCTAACCATATTTGGCAGATGGACGTCACACACTTGCCAGAATTTGGAAAATTAAAATATTTGCATGTTACAGTTGATACTTCTTCTGGATTTTTGATGGGCTCCCTTCATGCCGGAGAAAAAACTAAAGATGTTATAGCTCATTGCTTACAAAATTTTGCCACTGTGAGTGTTCCAAAACAGTTAAAAACAGATAATGCCCCTGGTTATACTTCTACCTCTTTTAAACAATTTTGCTCAACATTTGGCATTACTCATATAACAGGAATCCCATACAATCCACAGGGACAAGGCATAGTTGAAAGAGCTCATCAAACTATTAAAATGTACTTATTAAAGCAAAAAGAAGGAATTGGGAAGGGGTATATATTCCCCAAAGATAAACTTAAAATAACCCTTTTTACTCTAAACTTTTTAAATTTGGATTCATCAGGACTTAGTGCTGCGGAAAGGCATATGTGTCCAAAAAATGTGCATAAGCCCAAGGTACTTTGGAAGGATATTCTAACAGGACAATGGAAAGGTCCTGACCCAGTAATTGTCTGGAGTCGGGGGTCTGTTTGTGTGTTTCCACAGGGAGAACAGCAGCCGATTTGGATTCCAGAGAGATTAACCAAGGTCCTGACCCAGTGATTGTCTGGAGTTGGGGGTCTGTTTATGTGTTTCCACAGGGAGAACAGCAGCCGATTTGGATTCCAGAAAGATTAACTAAAGCGATTTCTACAGACCAAAAAGAAGATGATTTGGCTCAAATCCATAACAACTGATATCCAAAACTCCAGTTTGGCTATTCTTACATCTGCAACAGAACCAGGATGCTTTTTTCAATATCTATTTTATTATTGCCCTTTGCCATATCATGAAGTTCTATTTTGTTTTTTGAGCTCATACAGACCTAGGTTAATGTTTTGCTGATCAGTTCTATTTTTTGACTATAGAGTTTTTAAACATTGCAATGGAGATTTCACCTGTAAAAAGTTATAAGGCCTTTACTATAATGTTATGTGTTGTATGTATTATATTATGTGTGCACACTTGTGTTTTGTGTTATATGTTTGAATGTATGTATGTCCATATATCATATATGATGAGCGCTCATGAAAAAATGGATCCAAATATTTTTTTTTAATTCACGTGATTTAAATGGTTTAATTTAATTGGGTAAACAGCTGTTGAAGATTGTTTTAATATGTGAACACAAAAGAAGGTTAACAGATCTGTTTGTTTACTTTCACCTTTCCTTTTCATTATATTTAATAATTCTCTTAAAGATAATGTAAATTGTTAAGAAAATTGTTTTCTTTTAGTGCCTTCTGTAATGTTACATAATTTTTTCTTTAGCCATTATTGCCAGAATTCCTATCTTCATCCCAGTGCCGGTGAAGACAATGTAAATTGTTAAGAAAATTGTTTTCTTTTAGTGCCTTCTGTAATGTTACATAATTTTTTCTTTAGCCATTATTGCCAGAATTCCTATCTTCATCCCAGTGCTGGTGAAGTCAAAGATAAAACCAATCTACAGCTTCTACAATAGCCATCACTGAACTGCTTGCAGAACTTGCCTGGACACATTGTGAGCTCACCTGTATGCATTGTGAACTATCTGTTGGTGCAGCGACTTGTGGTAGTGTTGGGGTATTTTTGCTGATGATGTCACCGGTGGTACAATTTTTCAAAGGAGCCCTCAATTGGCTTAATGTCATGGCATTTTGCATCCTCCTCTACTAGTGATGGTCTAAAATTTGGGGGCCAACAGAGGTGAGGCAAAGAACCTCACCCCCCCACTGGTGCAAAGGCCTATCCACAAGTATAGCTGTATGCTGGACCAGTAGTCAGTGACGGGTATGATCCAATTGCAGTGGTACCAACCTAAGACAGGAGGCTGACGCCTAGAGGTCAGTTCATCCGATGACGGGTAAGGACCATATGTTGAATTGGACTGCCTAACAGACACGGTCCCTAAGCCACATGCTTGTTGTTTAAACAGAGAGGGGGAGATGTTGAGAGCCACAGCCGTAGGGGCCCCAGCAAACTTCCAGCTGCCAGCAAACTTCCAGCTGCCGGCTGATGATTGGCTCACAGCAGCCCCAGCAACATCTAGCTGATTGGCTCCTCGGCCCCAGCAACATCTAGCTGATTGGCTCCTCTGCGGTGATGCTCATTGGGCTGTTTCCCTGCCCTTTCAGACCACGGAGCTGCTCATTGGGGGACTTTTTTGGCTCCGCCCACGTGACCCAGCCAATCGGCCTCAAGAGCAGGAGGATTGTGGGAGGTGGAGAGAAGCTTGTGTGAGAGAGAGAGGCTTGTGGAAAGCCGGTGGTGGCAGTTGAGGCTCTGAGGGTTTTTCCTGAGAGGCTGTTTTGTTTGGCGTGTGTGGTTCTAAAAATAAAGTTAGTTTCTTTTGACAAGTGGCTCTTAGTGCCTAAAAAGTGAGACTAGATCCTTACCTCTCTTTCCCTCTCCTAAATGAAAAGGGAACTTGTCAGGGAAAAGGTTTTGTGAAATGCAAAGCTTTATTCAAATGTAAATTATAACCTTTACCTTTAACTCCATGAGAAGCCAAAGATATTTTTGTTTTTAACTTTTTACTATGGAAAACAGTCAACTATATAAAAGAATAACATAACAAAGCTGTTAATAAACCCAACACCCAATGTAAAAATTATGAATTCATGGCCATAGTTATTTTTTATACCCATGGCATCTACCCCCCCTCACTGGATTGTTTTTAATCCCATTATTTATTTATATTTCTGCATAATCTCTAAAAGTTAAATAACCCTTAAAAGCATGGCCATAATACTGTTATAATACCCCAAAATAATTAATAATAATTCTTTACACCAAATATCCTACTGTGTAGACTTTTCTAAGTTTATTTGTTCAAATTAGAATTCAAATACGGTCCAATTACTTGGATTCATGTCTTCTGAATGAATCTCTTTTAATGTATGGGGTCTGCCTCCGTGTCTCTTTTCCATTGGTAATTCATTTATTTAAAAAAAAGACCATTTGTCTTGTAAATTTTCCTTAGTCTAGTTTTTATTGACTGAATCTTCCTGATTATTTAAAAAATATACATTTTATTTTTCAGAAGTCTTATATACTTAGAGAAAAATGGTGAGGATAGTAAAGAGAATTCCCATACACTCTAGTCAATTTCTTCTACTGACATCTTACATTAACATGGTCCCTTTCTTATAACAATGAACCAATAATGAGTATACTTCGTATATTACTATTAATAAAAGTTCATGCTTTATTCAGATTTCCTTAGTTATTATTTATTGTCCCTTTTCTGTTCCAAAATAATAGGCTATTTTATTGCAATTGTTTCTCAGTCATTTCTGGGAAACAGCATGACAACTTTAGATGGAATATTTGTATCCCCCAACCCCAAATTCATACACTGAAATCCTACCCCTAATGTGTTGGTATTAGGAAGTGGGACCTTCAAGGAGTGAGTAGGACATGAGAACAGAGCCTTCATGGATAGGGCTAGTGATCTTATAAAAGAGACCCTAGGGAGCTCCCTTGCCCCTTCCCACCTATGAGGTTTCAGAAAAAAAAAAATGGTCTTTTGAGAAGCAAGAACTGGCCCTCACCAGACACTAAATCTGCCAGGCCTTTGATCTTGGACTTCCCAGCCTCCAGAACTGTGGGAAATAAACTTCAGTTATTTGTAAGCCATCCAGTCTCTGGTCTTTTTTCCATGGCCCTAACAGTCCAAGATGATAATTGAAGCTTTACTGGTCAAGTATTTCATAAAGTGTCCTTCTATTGAGATTTGTCTGGTGCTTTTTTTTAATGATTAGATCAGGGTTATCTTTTGGGGAGAAAGATGACAGCCCCAAAGTATCCTTATATCATTTCATCACATTATATCAAAGGTACACTCGCCCACCATGACTTACCAGTGTTGGTGTTGACCTTGAACAACTGAGTAAGGCAGTGTTTATCAAGTTTGTCTACAAAGTGACTATTATTCAGCCTCCTGATTCTATCCTGTGCTCTCAGGAAGGAGTCACTCTATTCACAGTGCACACTTGAAGGTAGAGAACTGATGCTACACCTCCTTGACGACAGAGTACCACATATTTTCAATTCTTCTGCATGGAAGATTTTTCTTTTCTCCCATATTTCCTTTTACTTATCTATTATTGATTTAGGTCAGCATAAAATGGTAGATATATGGTACTTTGGGTTATAATCCAATATTACTTTATTTTGCTACTTAAGTTGTATCAGCTCTAGACATTGAGATCTCTTTTTTTAGGTTCCTGTGCCTCTCTCACTTGGACATTTGACATGTTTCTACCTATATGCAACCCCTCTCTTCCTGTCCTCCCTTTTCTTCCTGATCCTCCTCCTCCCCTTTCTCTCTCATACTTCTGGCATAACCAGGTGCTCCAAGCACAGTATCTATTCCTCATGTACATTTCCTGCCCAAACACTAGAACCAGCCATTTCTCTAAAGAACCTTGTATTTTTTTATTTGAAAAATAATGTTAGAAGCCAAGATCAGGGCAAAAAAGTAAGCTTCTTGTTACTGTGCTATCATTGCTTCTAGACCCTCTCAAATGACAGAGCATAGAATTATAAGTGTGTACACTAGCCCCAGTATAAACTCAGATCTGTAAATAATATGTAGACATCTGTATCTAAACATTAGTTCATATTAATGTCTCTAATTCTAATTCACTACGGCATGGATCATGCTGGTCTCTTCCTGATATTTTACAATGATGTTCATTTGTAGTTCTTACATGTTGGTAGTTGTTAAATTGAGATTCAACTTCAACGTTTTAGCAAGAATATTTCATAGGAGGTGGTGTGTTCTTCCATCAAGAGGTAAATAATAAACTATGCTATTTATAACCATTGCTGATAATTACTTAGGATGCATTAATTTTTTAAGTTTAATATTTTTGATTAGCTTTCTCCTTATTTGATTAGCTGCAATGCTTTCATAAAAGAAATTTTCCCTCTTCTACTATTTACTAGCCCTGAGGTCAAACCCATATTTAAAAGGGAATAAAAATGCTTAATTCCTTTCCTTATTATTTTTAAATAATTAATTGGCTTTGTAGAATCCTCCAAGGATGACCACGGAGTGTTTTTGTCTTTTTGAACCACTGTAATCTTGGAACAGCTTTTTAGCACAGGAATCAGCCTCTGTCTCTAGTCTTGACTACAGGGCAATATGCCTGAGCATGGCAGAATAGGAGTTGGGACAGGTACAAGATTGGCAAAAACAGAAAGCAAGATAAGATTGGGGGAATCTTCGATGCCTCAAAATTCAATTCATCCTGAAAAAAAAAAAACTCTGGTCTCCAAAGTCATTAATTTCTATATGTCCAGTACCTTGGTTTTATAGTTATTTTGGTTTTATAGCCTTAGAAATACCTGAATCCATCTTTAAAAGCCACAAGCAACCAGGAAAGAAAACCAGAAGAGTCAATGATCTGGAAAGGGCAGGTTTGACCCTATATTCTATTAACAACAACAACAACAAAAAAGTCATCTAGGAGAAACCAAGCAACCTTGGAGTGATAGTGGCAGGGAGATTACAGTCGTTCTCTGTCATGTTTTTTTTTTTTGTTGTTGTTGTTGTTGTTGTTTTGTTTTGTTTTTTACAATTTACTTGAAACAAATTTGAAAAAATTAACCATGTCCCAGCAACAACCCCATGGATTCTGGTAGGACCCTGGAAATTCTTAAAACCATTTTTTGCAAGGTGACCCTATGTTTAACCAGGAGCATTCTCCATTCCCCTAGAACTCTTAGTGGGATGAAGACTGTACCACACCTAGGGCCTCATCATCTCCATCCGGTTGCCTGATGTTAGATGTTGCCCTGCTACTCAGAAGACCAAGCTAGGAAAGATGATGCCAAGAACAGCTCATCCCCCTCAGCAGAGCTGAGGGATCAGGAATGCAGCTGAGCTCCAAACCTGGGTCTTTAACCTAAGACTCAGCACTGTGCCCCCATCCTCCACTCCAAGAATGGCTACATTCACTTTGTGCCTGGCACAAAGTTCAGAGTGCTTTACATCACTCCCAATAGGTCGGGATCATCTCCATGTAACAGCTGTGCTGGGAGCCATTAGCCAAGTAAGTATGACAATTTCCTTGCCAGCGTACCCCATGTTGCAGTGACATTGAATGTACTTAACCTTGCTCAAGGACCAAGGCAGATTAGGGTGTTCCCGGTTTTAAGATAATCTTGTTTAGGGCGTTCCCAGTTTAGGTTCCAGGTTTAAGGTTTAAGATTATTCCTGCTGGGAATAGGGCGTATCCTGCTGCCTGAGTTCCCCTTGAGTTCTCACGGGATTCAGACAGTATATTTTGGAGATAGAAGCCCAGTGGAGGTGAATTTGGGAGAGAAGGTGGATTTGGGAAGAGAACGTGGATTTCCCCAGAACGTGATTGTAGACGGCTGGTGTGAGTTCGGGAATAAAGAGTTGCTGTTTGAATCTACAAGCTGTGTGGTGGCTCGTGATTGTGTGCCCAGCCAGACTGCGGCATTTGTGCCCAGCCAGACTGTGGCACAGCTGAGCAGCCAGGGACCTGAGAGAGTTAAGTGACTGCTAAGTCACAAGCCTGATTCTGGG
This sequence comes from Marmota monax, assembly GCF_021218885.2. NCBI lineage: Eukaryota > Metazoa > Chordata > Mammalia > Rodentia > Sciuridae > Marmota > Marmota monax. Next base: position 23,757,624 of record NW_026695215.1, on the reverse strand, counting down.
AGAGCTCTGGGCTCACCATGGGCTGTCACTTCCTGGCTGTGACTTTATGCCCAGGGCCCTCTCAAGGAGCAGCCTCCTCATTCCCTTTGTGTAATAAACTTAGACTTTGGGCGTCGGGGCAATCTTCAGGGTGAAGACTTAGCTGGGGTGCTGGATTGGGAATCCTCCATCAGCAGCACCATGCCTGGAGAGGCCCCTGCCCTGTGGCAGGGTAAGCCTCCTGTCTCCCGCCCTCCCTCACTGCTCAAAGGTCTGAGGGTGCTTGTGGGTAAAATCCAGGAAGCTTAGGGGGCTACCTGTACCTCAGACCACTCCACATCTCTTCCTTGGCCATGGGTCTCACCCACAGCACCTTCTTTCACCTCCCTTCCCCAGAAAAAAAAATCTCTTTGATCCTGTGATTTTTCCATGTGCCACTACTGTCCATCAGACTCTCCATCCCCATCACTGCCCAGTGCCTGATGCCACTGATCCCTGACCACCTCCTTCCTACCATCCCATCTCAAAAAAATGCCAGCCCTATTCACCCAGGCCAGAAACTGTAGCCTGAAGCTAGCCTAACTCTCCCCCAATTTTCATTCACCCCTTCTCCGGCCAAGTTAGATCTCACACCCATCACTCCTCTCCATTCCCATTCCCACAGAATGAAGCCAGCCTTGCTTCATTTCATTCATAAACCAATCCAAGCCCCCTGCTTCGGGGTTCCATCCAGACCAAACCTGAGGTAGTTCTCTCAACATTCTAGTTCCTCAGCTCAGGACTCCTCAATAATTTCATCCTGCTCAGACTACAAACCTGTGCCTCCCAGCTCTCCAGACCTCCCTGGGACTCTGTCATACAGACTATGACCTAAGCATCCACCCGCTGAGCTCTAAACTCAGAGCACCAGCCACACCTTTAGCCCCGCCCTGCCTAAGGCCCCAACCCCAAGGAAGCTTTCAATTTCCCAAGGGTCCCGTGGCCCTCCTAATCCTCCTGTCCTGAGAGCCCCGTCCTGATTGGCTGCCGGCCAATCCAATCACTGCACCCCGGCCCCAGGACGCCTCGGTCCAGCCCTTGCACCCTGCGGAGATCGTCCCTAACAGCCCCGCCCAGACCCGAAGAGGTCCTAGGGGAAGCTTGCCGCCTGGACAGCTGGGCCAACAGCAAAACCCAAGGAATTCTAGGGTCATGGCCCGGTTCCAAAAGGTGGAACTGGCCGAGGCCCTGGAGTTGGGTCCCAACTGGAGACACTTCTGTTACGTACTGCTCTACGCACCCAACCCGGGGATGCTCTTCCACCGCATCCCGCTGCGGTACGCCGTGCTGGTGAGGAGGGGGCGCGCCTGGCCACTCCCCGCTCCAACCCTACACCGTCCTGGGGGGGCGCGCCTTTTCAGTGTCGCAGCCAACCCCACTTCCCCTCCCTCAGATGCAGATGCGGTTCGATGGACGCCTGGGCTTCCCAGGAGGCTTTATGGAAATGCAGGACAGCAGCCTGGAGGACGGGCTGAACCGAGAATTGCAGGAAAAGTTGGGAGAGGCAGCGTCTGCCTTCCGCGTGGAGCGCACAGATCACCGAAGCTCACGCGCCGGGACAAAACCAAATATAGTGGCCCACTTCTACACCAGGCTTCTGACCCTAGAGCAGCTGGAGGCTTTGGGAGCTAGCGCACCACGAGCCAAAGACCATGGGCTGGAGGTGGGGCCAGCCTGGGTCCTGCCCCACACCCCTTCTGCCTCTCTTTCCCCATGGGTTCCCAGCCAAAAAGGAGACCTCCAACCAAACCATGCACTCTTGCTCAGTTTCCAGGAATAGTTGGAATTTTGTTTATCTCTAATCTGGATAGTACTGAGTACTGCCAACCTGGTCTCCCTTCCCCATCTACTGGCCTCTGCCGACCAGGTTTCTCTGCTGTTCTTTATTGAAAATGTGATAACCATCAGTGGCGACACTCTAAGCACTTATCTTTGGGCCCTTATTTTTCATAGGTAGAAAATATAGCCCTGATGCTCAAGGCTAGAGGAGTAGGGAGATAGAGGTAGGTTCTCAAATTGTGGCGTGTATCAGAATCAAGAGGAGGAAAACGTATTAAAACAGCGATTACTGTGCTCACTTTGGCAGTACATATATTAAAACAGTACATGTATCCCCAATGCTGGTGAGAGGTGGGGCTGGAGAATTTGCATTTTTTACTAGGTCCCAAGTGAGGCTGAAACAGCTGCTGTAGGTTCTACATTCAAGAACCTCTGGTACCTAGAGGTTCTAGAACCGTGTCTGAATCCCAGAGACGAGTCACTAAATTTTTCAGGGAGAGAGGTAGGGAAAATGAGTAGCATTTATGGACCTAGAGACCATGTCTTGGGTTAGGTGCCTGCTCAGGGTTGGACCAAGTCTGCTTCACTGAGGATTGAGCCTTGGGGCTGGTTCTGCCTGGTGTTAAGGGAGGTAAGACCTCTGCTCTAGAGAGATATGTTGCAGAGGGTTGAGGTAACATGACAAGCTATGTGGGGTCCAAATGTCTCCTGTCTCCTTGTTTTCACAGGTTCTGGGCCTTGTGCGGGTGCCTTTGTATACCCTACAGGATGGTGTGGGAGGCCTGACTGCCTTCCTGGAGAATTCCTTTATTGGCAATGCCCGGGAGGAGCTACTAGAAGCCCTCCGTGACTTACAAATTCTGGAACCTGGCTCTTTCTCAAACCTTAAGATCCCAGCTCATCACCTTCCAAGGACCCATGGAACCTGAGACTAGGACCTTGGTACTAGGAACGGAGGGATGAAGGGACAGGGGAATGTTTTCTCTTCTGAGCCTGAGAGATAATACCAGATTAAAAGGACATGTGTATGCGATGTGTTTTGAGCAGAGGGCCTTCCAAACTCAGGACATCAGGGACAGAAGTCCATACCTCATCCCAGCAGTCCTGGCAGATTCTCAGGGTCGGCCTCCTCTTTATGCATGTGCATACACAGCCTGGACACCCCAGGCTTACACAGGAACAACCTGTGACCACACACAGTCTGACCCCCTTTGTCCCATCATGTCTAGGCTAACCGGGAAGTGGCATTTGTGGGGCCTGCCTTGTCATCCTCCCTGCTCCTTCCTGAGGCGGGGCTTCCCCATCTCCTGCATGGCTGCTCTCCATGGGCTAGCCCAGCTTTCGTTCACTGGGGAGGGCAGAGGCAGAGGACCCTCTGTTCCCTGAGATGCTCCCACCCTTCCCTGGGGGTTGACCATAGTTGTGGGCTCCTGAAAGTAGGCAGAGGTCCTAATGGATACCTCACAGTTTTCTTCCTTGAAACTAAGCATAAGGGCTAAGATAGTGTCAAGGTCTTCTTGGGCTGACCTTGAGACTAAGCCTCAGTCCTGGTGCCTGGTCTTTTAGCTACCTAGGTTCTGAGGAAGGAACTGACCCAGCCCCTTATTAGCCCTCCCAGAACTGATAATTGAACATTAAGGCCTTCTGTTGTTTCAACAGTTATGTAGCTACTAAATGCCAAGTATAGCAAAAGGTACAGAAATCCATTGCTCTAGCTCTTCAAGACTCCAGAACAGGGTCAATTTATTTTATTTTTTTCTTTTATTTTGGGGGGTACGGGGGATTGAACTCAGAGGCATTCAACCACTAAGCCACATGCCCAGCCCTATTTTGTATTTTATTTAGAGACAAGGTCTTACTGAATTGCTTAGCACCTTGTCATTGCTGAGTTTGGCTTTGAACTAGCAATCCTCCTGTCCCAGCCTCCTGAGCCACTGGGATTATAGGCATGTGCCACCCCGCCCAGCCAAAGTCTTTTTTCTTAATCACATACAACATATATTGTATATCACATAAAACAAGTCATTTTAAAAGTATGTACATTGTGGAATGGCTAAAGGGAGCTAATGAACATATGCATTACCTCATATACTGGTCATTTCTTTGTGTGGTAAGAATTCTTAAAATGTACTCAGCAGTTTTGAAGAACACACTGCCTTGTTTATTAACTATGGTCAGGATGTTGTGAATCTACCCCTTGAATTTATTACTTGTAAATTAAATTTTTTAGCCTTTGACCAAGAACTCTCCAATCCACCCCAGTCCCTGGTAACCAGAATTCTGTTCTCTTTCATTTTTTTTAGATAGCTCATATAAGAGAGAACATGCAGTACTTTCCACATCTTGACTATTGTGAACAATGCTACAATGAACTTGGGAAGGCAAAAATCTCTTCCACATTCTGATTTTCTTTCCTTTGAATATATATGTAGCAGTGGGATTGTTGGATCTTATGGTAAGTTTATTTTTAATCTTTTTAGGAATCTCCATACCGTCTTCCATAATGACTGTACTAATTTACATTCCCACCAATGGTGTTCAAGGGTTCTCTCCTCTCCACTCTTGTCTTTGACTTTTCCATAATAACCATTCTAACAGGTATGAGGCGGCGGCTCATTATGATTTTAAATTACATTTCCCTGATAATTAGTGATGTTTAGTATTTTTTCCTATACACATTGGTCATTTGTATGTCTTCTCCTAAGAAATGTCTGATAGGCTCTTTGCCCAATTTTTAATCAAGCTATTACCTTGCTGTTGAGTTAGGTTCTGTGTGCATTTTGGATGTTAATTCTCTATCATATGTTTGTTTTACAAATATTTTCTACCATTCTGTAGAATACCTATTCACCGTTTATTGTTTACTCTACAGAAGCTTTTTCATTCGATACAATTCTATTTCTCTATTTTTGCATTTGTTGCTCTTATTGTTTAGGCCGTATAAAAAAAGAATTATTGGAGCTTTCCTCCTTTATTTTCTCCCAGTAGTTTTATAGTTTTATGTTCCATGTTCACATCTATAATCCATTTTGAGTTTATTTTTAATTTGGGGTGAGATAAAAGATATAATTTCATTCTTTTTTTGTTTGGGGGGATACCCAGGATTGAACTCAGGGGCACTCAACCACTAAGCCACATCCCTAGCCCTTTTTTTGTATTTTTATTTAGAGACAGGGTCTCACTGAGCTGCTTAGCACCTTGACTTTGCTGAGGCTGGCTTTGAACTCACGATCCTCCTGCCTCAGCCTCCTGAGCTACTGGGACATATTTGCATGTGGATATGCAGTTGTCCCAACATCATTTATTGAAGAGTCTTCTTTCCCTTTTTGTGTGTTATTTGTACCTTGTTGAAAATCATTTGATTCTAAATGAATGGATTTGCTTCTGGGCTCTCCATTCTGTTCTGTTGATCCACACACGTTTGTGCCAGTTCCATGTTGTTTCGATTACTGTCACTTTGTGGTATATTTTTAAGTCAACTGTTGTGATACCTCTCACTTTGCTTGTTTGCTCAAGATTGCATTGACTATTCAGGATCTTTTGTGGTTCCATACACATTTTAGAATTGTCTTATTTCTGTGAAATGTCATTGGAATTTTGATAGGGATTACTTTGAATCTGTAGATCATTTTCAGCATATGAACATTTAATGATGTTGATTCTTCCAATCTGTGATCCTGGGATCTCTTTCCATTTATTTGTGTCAGCTTCAATTACAATCATCAATATTTATTCCTAAATATTTTCAGTTTGTAGTTATTGTAAATGGGATTGTTCTTTTTATTTCTTTTTCAGATAGTTTGTCATCAGTGCATAGGAATGCTTCTTATTTTTGTTAACTTTTTATCTAAAAATTTACTGAACTTTTAAAAACCACTGTTTTGCCTTATTTTTTAAATTTTTTATCTTATTTTAGAGTTGTAGTTGGACACAATACCTTTATTTTATTTTTGTGTGGTGCTGAGAATCGAACCTAGGGCCTCGCATGTGCTAGGCAAGCGCTCTGCCATTGAGCCACAACCCTAGCACCATGCCTTATTTTTAAAGAACTTTATTTTTATTTTTTCCTTTATTTTTTGTATTTTTAGATATACATGACAGTAGAGTGTATTTTGACATGGAATATAACTTGTTCTAATTAGAATCCCATTCTTATAGTTGTACATGATGTGGAGTTTCACTGATCATGTATTCATATATGAAAATAAGAAAGTAGTTATATTTGATTCATTCTACTGTCTTTCTTATTTCAATCCCTCCTCCCTTCTCTTCATTCCCCTTTGTCTAATCCAATGAATTTCTATTTTATTTCTTTAATGTGGTGCTGAGGATCAAACCCAATTCCGCACACATGCTAGGCAAGCATTCTACCACTGAGCCACAACCCCAGCCCCTGAATTTTTTTATTAGTCTATAAGTACTATTAGATATAAAATAATGTGACTTGCAAACAAGGACAATTTAACTTCTTCCTGTCCAGTTGAGTACCTTTAATTTCTTTCTCTTGCCTATTTTCTCTGGATAGTGCTTCCAGTGTTATGTTAAATTCTTATTTTATTTCAGATCCTAGAGAAAAAGCTTTCGGTTTTCACTGTTGAGTATGATATTAGCTGTCTATTGGTTATATATGGACTTTACTGGGTTTATGTACAGTTTTTCCATCCCTAATTTGTTGAAAGTTTCTACCATCAAAACATGTTGAATTTTGCCAATTTTTTCCCTGCAATTATTGGAATAATTTTTCCCTTTTATTCTGTTAACATGGTATATCACATTTATTGATTTGTACATTTTTAAACATCATTGCATCCTTGGGATAAATCTTGCTTGGTCATGGTGAACGATCCTTTTTATATGCTGTTAAATTCAATTTGTTACCATCTTATTGAGGATTTTTGCATCTGTGTTCATCAGGGATATTGGGCTATAGTTTTTTATACTGTTCTTGTCTGGCTTTGGTATCAGGGTCGTGATGTCCTTAAAAAATTAATCTGGGGGCTGGGGTTGTGTAGCAGAGTGCTTGACTACCATGTGAAAGGCCCTGGGTTCAATTCTCAGCACCACATATAAATGAATAAAACAAATGTCCTTCAACAACTAAAAGAAATCAATCTGGAATTATTTATTCTTCGATTATTTTTGGAAGAGTTTGGGAAGAATTTATATTAGTTCTTCTTTAAATGTCTGGCAGAATTAGTAGTGAAGCATAAGTTTTTCTTAATGAGAAAGAGAAAAATTTTATTACTGATTCAATCTTACTTATTAGTGTCTGTCAGATTTTGTTTTTCTTCATGATTCAGTTTTGGTAAGTTGTATGTGTCTAGAATTTTATTGATTTCTATTCAATTTGTTGGCAAACAATTATTCGTTATAGCCATTTGGATGTTTTGTATCCCTTGATTAACAGTTCTAATATCTCCTCTTTCACCCCGATTTTATTAATTTGAGTTAATTTCTCTTAATCTAGCTAAAGCTGTGTCAATTTATTTTTTTTCAAAAAGTGACTCTTAGTGCCATTAATTCTTTTTCTAGCTGTATTTCTTCTCTGATCTGTATTATTTCTTTCCTTATACTAACTTTGACCTTAGTTTGTTCTTTGTCTAGTTCCTGGAGGTTGTTATTGAAGATATTTCTTATTTCTCGTTGTAGGCATTTACTCCTATTGACTTACCTCCTAGGTCTACTTTTGTTGCATCTTATAGATTTTGATACATTTTGTGTTCATTTTGACTTGTTTCAAGATATTTTTAAATTTCTCTTTTAATTTCTTCTTTGACCCATTGGTTGTACAGAAACTTGTTTAATTCCCATGGATCTGTAGATTTTCTGAAACTTGTCCTATTATCAATTTCTAGCTTCATGCCAGTGTGGCTAGAAGAAATACTTGATAAGATTTCAGTTTTCTTAAATTTCTAGTTTGTGGCCTATCATAAGATCTGCCCTGAAGAGTGTTTTGTGTATTTCTTGAGAATAATGTGTATGATGCTGCTACAGGATGGGATGTTCTATGTATGTCTATCAAGCCCATTTGGTCTAAAGTGTAGTATAAGTCCAGTGTTTCCTTCTTGATTTACTGTCTGTATGATTTGTCCATTGGTGAAAGTGGGGTATTTAAGCCCCTTATTTTTGTTTTACTGTCAACTTCTCCTTTGAGATCACTTAGTATTTGCTGTGTTTAGATGCTCTGATATTGAGTGCATATGTATTTATAATTACTATATCCTCTTGATGAATTGACCAATTTCTTATAATATGACTTATATTTTTTAATTTCACTTTATTTATTTATGGTAATAAGGATCAAACCCAGGGCCTTGCATATGCTAAACATGTGTTCTACTACTGAGCTACACTCCTAGCCCAGTTTTTTATTTTATATAAATCTATGTTAGCTGATATCTGTGCACCTACTTGTGCTTTCTTTTGGCTTCCATTTGCATGGAATATCTTTTCTCATCCCCTCACTTTCCATGTAACTGTGTCCTCAAGAGCAAAGTGAGTCTTTTGTAGGTAGTATATAGTTGGATCTTGTTTTTTAAAATCCATTCAACCACTCTGTCTTTTGATTGGAAAATTTAATTCATTTGCATTCAAGGAAATCATTGATAGGTAAGAAATTACTCTTGCCAGTTGGTTCATTGTTTTCTTGTTCTTTCGTAGCTCTTTTGTTCCTTTCACTCATGCTGTCTTCCTCTGAGATTAGGTGATTTTCTTTAATGGCAGGCTTTGATTTCTTGTAATCATTTATGTTTCTACTATGGTTTTGATTTGTGATTACCATGAGGCATATATAAAATATCTCATAAAAGGCTACTTTAAGCTGATGACAGCCTTACTTTAATCAGATACAAAAAGTTCTACACTTTTAATCCATCCCTCTTTGGGTGTTTTTAATGTCACAGTCTACCTTTTATTGTATTGTATATATTCTTTAACAAATTGCAGATATTATTAGTTGTAATAGTTTTTGTCTTTCAAACTTTAACCTAAAGATATAAATGATTTACACACAATCATAACAATATTAAAATATTCTGAACTTGACTATGTGTCTGCTTTTCCCAGTGAGTTTTACATTTTCATATATTTTTGTGTTACTAATAATTTCATCCTTCACTTTTGGCTTGAGCTGAAGATATTTCTTATACAACAGGACAGATAGTAATGAACTTCCTCACTTCTACTTATCTAAGAAAGTCTCTTTCCTTAATTTCTGAGGGACACCTTTCCTGGTATTGCTGAAAGTTTATTTCTTTCTGCCCTCAGAATATATCATTCCACTCTCTCCTGGCCCGTAAGTTTCTGCTGAAAATCTTCTGCCAATGTTTTTGGAGTTCCCTTATATATTATATTTCTTTTGCTGCTTTTGGGGTGTTCTCTTTCTATTTGGCATTTGAAAGTTTGATTTTAATATGTCTTGGCATATTCTTGTTTGCATTGAATCGTATTGAGAATCTTTTTATTTTTCTTTTTTATTTGTTCTTATTAGTTATGCATGACAATAGAATGTATTTTGACATATTATACATATATGGAGTACAACTTCTCATTCTTCTGGTTGTACATGATGTAGAATTACATTGGTCGTGTAATCATATATGCACATAGGAAATTGATGTCCAATTTATTCTCTTTCCTATTCCCATCCCCCTTCGTTCTCTACATCCCCCTTCTCTTCCCTACCACCATCCCCTTATTGTGAGTCAGTATCTACATATCACAGAAAAGATTTGGCATTTGGTTTTTTGGGATTGGCTTATTTCACTTAGCATGATAAGTCTCCAGTTCCATCCATTTACCAAGAGGTGCCATAATTTAATTTCTCCTTATGCTGAATAATATTTCCTGATTGAAGATCTTTGATCTTCCTTTTCATAGATATTTATAGGTTTTTCTAGATTGGATAGTTTTATATTTCTACTTCTTTAAATAAACTTTCTTCCCCTTCATCTTTTCCCCTCTTCCTCTTGACTGTTATAACACAAGTATTTGTTCTTTTGATGCTGTCCCATAAACCTTGTAAAGTGTCTTCATTGCTCTTTACTCATGTTTTTGTTCTGTGCTTTCAAAAAACTTGTCTTTGGATTCGCAGAAAAACTTTCTTCTGCTTGAAGACTTCTGTGAACACTTGCTATGGTTTCAAATAAGGTTTGTCCCCTTTAAAACTCATGTTGAAATCTAATTCCCAATGTAATGGTATCGAGAAGAGATGGGAACTTTAAGAGGTGATTTATCATTAAAAGAGATCAATGCAGTTCTAATGGGACTGGCATAGTCGCCATAGGAGTGGGTCAGTATAAAGATGACTCACAAATCCTCACGATTTGTCTTTCTAACGGATGCACTTCTTTGCCCTCCTTTCTGTATGACAGTGCAGCATGAGGCTGTCATCTAAGTTGAGCAGATACCAGTGCCATGGTCTTATGCTTTGTAGCCTCCAGAATCATGAGCCAAAATAAATTCTCTCTCTCTCTCTCTCTCTCTCTCTCTCTCTCTCTCTCTCTCTCTTTCTCTCTCTCTCTCTCTTTTAATAAATTATCCAGTCTCAGGCTGGGGATATAGCTCAGTTGGTAGAGTGCTTGCCTCACATGCACAAGGCCCTGGATTCAATCCCCAGCACCACATACACACACACACACACAAAAAAAAAATTGCAGATCTTCCTGTATGTTAATTGTACCTCAATAAAATTGACACAATTTTTTTAAATGCCAAAAAATAAATTATCCAGTCTCAACTATTCTAACCACAGAAAATGAACTAAAAATAGCACTTCCTTTCATTTATCATTTCATTCATTGTGTTATTCAGCTCCATAGCATGTGTGTGTTAATAATTTCAACATCTCTCTTATATTTGTATTTTGGGTAATTTATTGTTTTCCTGATTTTCAATAATTGCACATCTTTATTTTTTTGATATTTAATGAGCTTTCTTGAAGCCATTATGTTGAGTTCTTTGTTTGGCAATGTAGTTTATTAACTCCCAGCACAAAGGGAAGGTAAGATCAATAATATGAACTGTGATGTCTACTTACCTGTTAAGTGTTCACAAGGGAAAAAATAAGAAACTGATGAGTCCCATTTGGGTATTTTTAACTATTAGTTGAGCCAGTCTGGAAGGGCACTCATTGGAGAACATTTAATCTGAAGGAAAAGAAAGAAGTAGTTAAGTAGGAATATGTTAAGTGTTTTCCAGAGAGAAGCATGTTTCAAGGCTGTGAGGGAGGAAAATCTTGGCAAAGCATCCCAAAATTTAATGTTTAAAGTAATAACCATTTCATTATAATTAATGATATTGTGGAACAGAAATTTCCAGGGGGCCCTTCTGGGTACCTACTCCACATGACTATGATGCAGATCTTGAACAGGCCTGATGGTATTGAGCTGGCACATAAGGCCTGTCTGCAGTATCTCAGGTACCTTCAGTTAGAGGTCTGGCACCTTGGCAGGGATGGGCTGAGTGGGACCCAAATTCCTGTATGTGGCCTCAGCACCATAGTCTAGGTAGATGAAATCCCCACTTGGTGAATCATGACACCCGGAGAAGTATTCTGGGGACTGAGATCTGGCCTTGGAAATTGGACAGTGTAACTTTTGCCACATGGTTGGTCAAGCAAATCATTTAAAGTCAGCCAACATTCAAGGGTAAAGGGGGATTAGGTGCTATTTCTTGATGGGGAGTGAGGGACCAGGCAGAGAAGTAGCAAAGCATTTGTATACAACTCTATTGATTAAAATGGTCTAGGGGAAAAAAGTATCATTAGACAAAAGTAAACAGAGAGCTAAAGCAGGATAACTAGGTTGGAGTCAGACAGTACAAAGCCTTCAGGTCAGAGTGAGGGGCCTGGTGTATGTTTGAAGGAAGCCACTTCTTCTGCTGTGGACTGGACCAGGACAGGAGAGGAAAGAGGAGACAGAGTAGCCATCCACAGTAGAGGTTGATGACTGGCACCAGAGTGAGGGCAGTGGATGTGAAAGGAAGTGGACGCTTTGGAGAGTGGCCAAGGTGGTGTCATTGACATGGCCTACTGATGGACTGGTTGTAGGAAGATGGGGTGAGGGAAGAGGGGTGCTCAGGGATGACTTTTAGGTGTGTGTCTTGTGCATTCAGGCTGTGAATGAAGGGAGAGACTGCTGGGTAGATATCATAGTACATTTCTGTGGCTCCAACTAAATACCATAGACTAGGTAATTTACATAGAAACAAATCTATTTCATTCACAGTTCTTGAAGTTCAAGAGCATGGTCTGACTTCCACTTTGCATCTGGTAAGGGTTGTCCTGCAGGTGGGGACTCTACAGAGAATCCAGAGATAAGTTGCTTTTATTTCTAAAAATTCAACAATTACTCATTAATCCACTAATCCTTGAATGAATTAATTCCTCATGACCTGGTAACCTCTTTAAAAATCCCACCTGATCTTACCTGTTAATAACTCACATGAGGATTAAATTTCAACATGAGTTTTGGTGGGGATGTTCATAACATACCAGTGGGGAAGTCGGTTCCTCAGAGAATAGGATCAAATTATCCATTTCAGGTAGACTAAGAAATTTGTGAGTCATCTTTATTAAAAAGGTATACAAATTTCATCAAACTAGATGATGTCATTTGCTATAGTTTTGATGTGGTTTGTTTCCCAAGGGGTGTTTGGTTCTCACTGTGATAGTATTGAGGCCAGACCTAGTAGGAAGTGGTAAGGCCACTGGGGGGTGACCACACAAGAGTGAATTTTTATGAAGCAAGGCCTTCCCACCTACTTGGCCTTTTTTTGCATAGAGTGAGTTTGGTTTCCACTCTGCCATGTTGTGGCACAGCAAGTGGTCCTCAGAAAAGAACAGATCCATAGAGCTACCCAACCTGGGATGTTAGCTTCCCAACTGTGCCTAAATAAACTTCTAGTCATGATAAAGTACCACGTTCAGGTATTTTACTACAACAGCAGAAAGTGGATTAATAAAGACAGGATGGAAATTGGGGGAGATTATTGAAGTGACACAGTCCATGGAGAGGAGGAAGAATGACATTGAATAGGAAGGGAGTCCTACAGCTTAGAAAGGTCCAGAAAGAGAATGTGGGAAAATACAAAGGGTTAGAATGGCCAAATTATGGGTGGGATGATAAAGGAGTTTCAATCTCTTTGGTGAAATAAGTCAGACCATCCACTCAACATGGTGAGGATGATCCTGGAGGGCATGAAGTACCCATTCCTCTCAGGAGCAAGCTGATGGGACACAGCAGAATGGCAGGGCAAGGGTGAGCTGTGAGGTGGTCTTCTAGAGGGGAAACTAGGCCCTGGGCTGGGTGCATGCATGATGGGGTGCTGAGCACCCTTCTCCCTCCGTAGTGTTCAGAGGTTGAGAGGGAGACTGCAGAGTTGGAGTTTTGCAGGGCAGTAAAAGACAGGGAGAGAGGGGAGGCAGTTGAGATGAAGGCAGATGAGAAATAATGATAAGAGTGTGGGTCCAAGGCTTAATCTGGGTAAAAAAAAGAAAAGAACAGAGCAGGTGACATCAGAGTGACTAGAAAATTAGAAGTTGTGATGAGATAGACCCCCAGGAGGGTGAGGGAGGAGTAGAAGGTGTATCTGAGCCAGAGATGAGTATTCTGTACATTGAGAGGTGGGGCAATCTTAGGTAAAGTTGGGGTCCAGGCCAAGACACGTTGTGGTTAGTGAGAGCCAGTGAGGCCAGAGGGTGGAATGAGCCCCTAAACAGGCGAGGAGGCCAGACACTGGCAGATGCTGGAGAGGATGGTGCGAGTCAAGAGCCAGCAGCCTCAGTGACCAAGACAGTGACCACAAGGCCAACGCCAGCTGCCAGGAGGTACAAGTGGGCTTGTCAGGACATAGTCTCCCAGGAAAGGGTCACTTGAGGATCAGAGTGGGGAGTGGTCTGCAAGTGCACTTCAGAGCCATGTGGGACCCAGTGGCAGTGTCCTTTGATCTTTGGGGGAGTGTGACGGGGAACAGCTGCAAAGATCCAGTAGCTCCTGAAGGGGTTAATTACTCTGACATGTTATCCTCACCTGTTGCTTTTGTCACCTTCTATCCAAAGTAAATTCTAAAGGGGGGGCAAATAGAGACAGGGACCTGTGAGTGTCCCCAAGGCCCCAGGCTGGACCAGCTTCATCTGTGCCTGATACCACCAGGCCTCATCACCTCGGCAATTGAGGGGGCAACCTGAGGCTGAGAGAGACCAGAGAAACTCACCCATAGTCGCTCCACTAACAGACACCTCAGCTTGGTGCTGGTTCGTACGTGGTGGCTCCCAGAACTCATCTTCAGATCAAATCTGGACCGATGTTGTGAACAATTTTTTCGATCCTTCACAAATTCATCTTACTCTGCTTAACTTGACTGTCAGGCTCCTTGTGCCTCCTGGGCAGGTTTTTTATCCACCGCTTACTTAAATTTCCTTTGGTCCCTGGAGAGGGTGAGGGGAGGTGTCCATAACTCTCTGAATTCTCCAGCAAACAAACCTGCCCAGTCAGCAGGTGGCTTCCCCACCAGCCATCATAAAAGTGGTCGATCATGCTTTGAGTTGATCATTTCAGTGGCCTGTTCCCAGCAGTGTGCAGATGGACAAGAGGGAGGACAGGCTAGCTCAGACTCTGCATTTCTCCTCCTCTCACCTACTCGCATCCCGCTAAGGGCTGAATAAGCCGGAAATGGTTGCCACGCAGGTGTTCAGTCCAACCCTGTGTGGTGGACAGAAGATGGAGGCTCCGTGCAGCACTCCCACCCCCACCACCTATGTCCTCTGCTAACTGCTGGGAGGACTTTCAGCCCAGCTCCTGACCTCTTTTCCTTATCTGAAGTGTTGGGCTGTGGATCCTGGGGTGAGGGTTAATGGAGGTGGCACTGGCCATGAGCTTTGGGGAGAGGCAGCCAGCATAGGATCAGCACAGGATGCTGGTTCCCTCCTGCTTCTTAGCACAGGTTGTTTCTGAGAAGGTGAGAGCCCCCCCAACCCCCCACCACACACATGCCTGCCTCTCTCAGCATAATCAGCCAGGTGTTTCCACCTGTCAACACTGCCTTTTCCCTGGAGCGTGCTGGCTGCTGGGGCAGAGAACACACTGTGGGGCTGCACCTCCTCCTGAGTTAAGTGCTTCTGCTGCTTCTGGGCTGACACATTTGGGGGAAAGAGTGACTGTCTCCTTCTGCAGCCACCTGGGCTGTGGGGAAGGCTGAGTGAAGCAGACAAGGCCGGTGAATGAGAGTGGAAGGCAGGGTGTCTGTGAGTTCATTGCACAGAAAACATTTAAGCCCTGTACCCCAAACAGACTGGAAAAGAGGGGTACAGGTTGCAAAAATGGGGTAATGCATTCCATCTGTGATAACATTCACGGTTGGCAAATTAAACCATGCTGGACTGGTTTAATTGCTCACCTCGGGAGGACAAAAGAGCAGTAGGCAGGGTGTTCAATTTAAAACACAGTACTGAGGCAGGCAGGTGTGGGCCGGTCACAGAAACAAGAGACTGTCCCTCATGGACTTCTGGCCACTGGATCCCCTCCTGCACTCAGAGGGAAATCACTTGGCCTTCTCTTAGGGTCCCCCCTCTCCCTTTGACCCAGAGGAATGTGGCAGTTCTTGCTCCCTCAATGGTAGACAGCCTGGCAGAGACCACATGGGCAGGGGCAAACACACCCACAGCCCCACTCACAATTGCTAAGACACATATGAAATGCGACAGTGGTGAAGGGCCCAGGGAAGGATGTGAAACACGCAAGGAAACTCCTTACCCATCACCTCCAGGGCCCTTGGACTCTGTGTGTCTAGGTCCTCCCCAAAGTGCCAGCTCCCCTGATGCCTGTGGCAAACCCCAGCCCCACCCAGGGCCCAGCACAGGCTCTCCTCCTCTGCCCTGCAATGGCCAAGGACACTGTCCTGCCATTCAGCATGGCAAGCACTTCTGGGGATTCAACAATTATCAAGAGACCCCCCCCCAGAATGAGAAGTCCCCAGAAGGATTGTTGTCCCCCTTTATATCCAGGCCCCACCCTATGCTTCTGAAAGGACAGACCAGGTAGATTTCCAACATCCTAGCATCCAGCCCTGATTCTAGGATGTGTTGAGGCAAAGACCTGTTGAACAGGAAAGAGAGAAAAGGTGAATGACCTTGTGCTTGAGATCAAAAGAGTGGAAAAAATTGTTTCCAGTCAATATCCATAAAGAGGTAACAACATTAGGTCTTTTCCCACATGGTGCAACATTGGACAGGAAGCAGACATTGGATGTCCATGATGAAGAGAATTCTCTGGAAGAATTATTCCAGGGCACAGAAGCAATTGCTCAGGAATTTAAGGTGTGGAGACTGGGATGTGAGGAAGAAGAGATGATGCATGCACACAACACCCTAAGAAAAAGTATAAAACAATGGAAGTGAGCAGAGGACGTGGTGGAAATAGAGATCAGATAGTGGTGGGCATGATGGTGCGTGCCTCTAACTCAGCTACCCTGGACTATTTCAAATTGCAGTTCAGCCTCAGCCACTAGGGGATGTAAGGCTGGGGATGTAGCTCAGTGGTTGGTCACCCCTGGGTTCAGTCTCTAGTAATCATCATCATCATCATCATCATCATCATCATCATCATCATCTGATCGTGGAAAGTCAGCACACTAATAATTGATAGGAGAAACAATACTTCGGCAAAGCCAAGACTGAAAGAGCCTACACTTGGAGGCTACAATATTCACTATTTAGGGGAATACAGTTGACAGTCGTGTTAGTCACCTTTACTTTGCTGTGACAGAATACTTGAAAAAAAAAAAAAGGAAGGATTTATTTTGGCTAATTTTTTTCAGAGGTTTCAGTGTGTGGTGACTTGACATCATGACTTTGTGCCTCTGGCGATGTGGAACATCCTGGATGGGGAGCACTACCAGAGCAAAGCTTCTCACCTCATGGCAGCCAGGAAGCAGAGAGATTAAAGAGAGACAGGGAAGAGAAGGATGGGCCAGGGTCCAATCCACCCTTGAGTGTGCACCCCCCAGAGATCTACTTCCTCCAGTCAGACCCTACCTCCTAAAATGGACCACTATCCAAGGACCAGACCCTTACCACATGAACTTTTAGGAGACATTTAAGATCCAAACTATAACAACAAGGCAAATTTATCATTATTTTTTTAAATATTGATTTTATTTTTTAAATACATGACAGTGGAATGCATTACAGTTCTTTTTTTTTTTAAGAGAGATTTTTTTTTTAATATTTATTTTTTAGTTTTCGGTGGACACAACATCTTTATTTTTTATGTGGTGCTGAGGATCGAACCCAGTGCATTACCAGGAGAGCATGTTACCGCTTGAGCCACATCCCCAGCCCCCATTACAATTCTTATTACACATATAGAGCACAATTTTCCATATCTCTGTATATAAAGTATGTTCACATCAATTCAGGTCTTCATACATGTACTTTGGATAATGATGTCTATCACATTCCACCATCATTGTTAACCCCCTGCCCCATCCATTCCCCTCCCACCCTTCTGCCCTATCTAGAGTTCATCTATTCTTCCCATGCTCCCCCTCCCCACCCCATTATGGGTCAGTCACCTTATATCAGAGAAAACATTCAGCATTTATTTTTGGGAGATTGGCTAACTTCACTTAGCATTGTTTTCTCCAACACCATCCATTTGCCTGCATATGCCATAAAAAATAACCCAATCAATAAATGAGCCAAGGACATACAATCAATCAACAAATATATGAAAAAAATGCTCATCATCTCTCACAATTAGAGAAATACAAATCAAAACTACTCTAAGGTATCACTCCAGTCAGAATGGAAGCTATTATGAAGACAATAAGTGTTGATGAGGATGTGGGGGAAAAGGCACACACATACATTGCTGGTGGGACTGCAGATTGGTAGCCAATATGGAAAGCAGTATGAGATTCCTTGGAAATTTGGGAACGGAAACACCATTTGACTCAGCTATCCCTCTCCTCGGACTACACCCAAAGGATTTAAAAACTGCATACTACAGGGACACAGCCACATCAATGTTTATAGCAGCACAATTTGCAAATTTATCGTTATAAGGACATTTATAGAGGTAGGGCAATTAGATACAAACTTCACATTTTTCTACCCTGACCTCAAATGCAAAACCATGGACATTTCCCATAAACTCTGCTGGAAAATTATGCAATTGTGCCTTAGCAATGTTCAAGGTAAACTTCAGTAAAGAACTAATCAATGGGGGAAATGTATGAGCTCTAGTGAATGGGCTTTTTGTGACCCATGCCACCTGTTATCTACCCGTCTAGTGCTAATCATTGTGTGGCTGTAAAACAATATAAATGGAACCAATAGAAAGCAAATGTGTACAATGTAAAAATAAAATAATGAATAATTTGATTAATATGTTAGTCTCAAAATCCTAGCTCATTCCCCTCAGAGATAGTAGGGAGGTATGAAAAATAACATTAATATGTGCCAGTTTTGCTGGAGAAATGAATAGTTTGTTTTTTGAAGTTAAGATGTTTAGTTATCAGAATAGTCATATTGGACCTCATAAACCTCAGTAAATCCTCTTCAATCTTTCAAGGAGCAAAACTTGAAACTTTTTATTATATCCAGGGTCATGCCAAAGCAATAGGATTCTGGTTGGATATGAAAAGGTGGGCAAGGAATGCCAGATAATTACAGTAAAAAAATCAAAGAATCACCATTGTATTAATATCAAAATTCAATGTTTAAAGCATTGGAATTTTTAAATTAATCTAGTAATCCCCAATATTTAGAATTATTATGAATTTCAGATTATATTCAACAAAATTTATAGGAAATGCAGGGATACATCAATCGACAGAAGAATATTGGAGGGAGTTAACATTTATTTCATGTTAGATAAATATCAAGGTGTCAGTAAGGATGTCTAGGATCTAGAAATAATAAAGCCAGTGATGATGATGACCACAACAAACATTTGGGAGGTGCTCGCTGTGTGCAAGGGCTCTTCTAAGCTCTTTGCCAGGATGAACATATTTAGTCCTTAAATCAACCTTATGAGATAGGGATACTTATATCTCCATAGTGTATATTTTTAAAAGAATCCAAGCCAGGAATGGTGCCAAACACCTGTCATCCCATCTACTCAGGGGGCTGAGGCAGGAGGATTACAAGCTTAGGGCCAGCCTGGGCAATGTAATGAGACCATCTCAAAATAAGGGATAAAATGAAAAGAAGATCTGGGAATGTAGAACACTCCTGAGTTCAGTCCCCAGTCCTGAAAAGAAAAGAAAGAGAAAGAGAAAAACTACCATGGCCAACAATATAATTAACATATTTTTCTCAAAAGGCAAATATTGATAATATTGATTTATATAACTTCAAGGAAAGAATTACCTTTAAGGACCCAGGAAGCATTTATCTAGTCATATTGGGCCTTATAAAAACTCAGTAAGTCCTCTTCAATCTTTTATCACCTTCCTGAAATTACAGAGTACATGCCATGTTCTGTGACACCAAATAATAAAAGAAAGAAGTTTCAGGATTAGCTCTATAATTTTTTAAAATATTTTCTAAATCTCTTATAATACATTTGTATTCTATGGTTATAAAATGACTAGCTTAGAAAAAGTAAGAAGGAAAATATTATTTTTTTCCTGTAAGTTTGTAAAAACCAGCCCAAATAAATCTAAAGAATCAAAAAAGAAAAAAAAGAATTCGGGGCTGGGGTTGTAGCTCAGAGGTAGAGTTCTTGCCTCGCATGTATGAGGCACTGGGTTCAATCCTCAGCACCACATAAATAAAATAAAGATATTGTTTCCACCTGTTGAGAGCCACAGCCGAAGGGGCCCCAGCAAACTTCCAGCTGCCAGCAAACTTCCAGCTGCCGGCTGATGATTGGCTCACAGCAGCCCCAGCAACATCTAGCTGATTGGCTCCTCGGCCCCAGCAACATCTAGCTGATTGGCTCCTCTGCGGTGATGCTCATTGGACTGTTTCCCTGCCCTTTCAGACCACGGAGCTGCTCATTGGGGGACTTTTTTGGCTCCACCCACGTGACCCAGCCAATCGGCCTCAAGAGCAGGAGGATTGTGGGAGGTGGAGAGAAGCTTGTGTGGGAGAGAGAGGCTTGTGGAAAGCCGGTGGTGGCAGTTGAGGCTCTGAGGGTTTTTCCTGAGAGGCTGTTTTGTTTGGCGTGTGTGGTTCTAAAAATAAAGTTAGTTTCTTTTGACAAGTGGCTCCTGATTGTGCCCAGCCAGACTGCGGCATCCACCTATAACTAAAAAGTAAATATTTGAAAAAAAAAAAGAATTAGTATTTTTTTTTTTTAAAAAAAAGAATTTGGAGGTGGATACAGGTCCCATCCCAGGAAGAATACTGGGGTAATTTGTGGAGTTGAGGGAAGATATGTTGTTTGTCCCCAAATGGAAAAGTCCAAGAAAAGACTGACTTGAGTCTCGGTCACATGTTTGTTTGGGGTCCTCCCTGTGGTCACTGGATCCTGAAGTCTGACTGGACAGGCTTAAGTCCTTGCCTCTCACAGTGGCCTGGTGAGTGCAGAGCTGTGACTGGCAGATCAAGCTCTGGGGAAGGTGCAGTTCTGCAAGGGTGGAGGCCGTGTGGCCATAGTACAGACCCCGGTTCCCCAACTTTCCTTAGTTCCAGTCGGGGCCTCAGTCATGAGATTCCATACTTCTTTTAGATAAGAATTGCCCATCTATTATTATTAGGCATAAGCTTTGCTCAATATTGCCATATCATCTCCACAAGGATCCTAATAATCCAGAGGCGTTTCACCTGCATTTTTATCATGTCCTCTTTAGTTTCTTCCTGGGTCCTTAAAGGTTACTCATCAAAGGTTCATCAAAGGCTAAGAAAGCCATTCTGATTGCAGGCTTCCCAGCAAAGCAGTTTCCACTCCCCTCTATACCTGCCACTGTCCCTCCAGCCTCCTCTTCTCCTTCCCACACACATTTTCCTCACCAGCTGTCTTTTGTATTTTTAATGTCACTGCCTAGGGAAAGAATTTCCTGACCCTGCCCTTCCAGACTGAGTTTGCCATGGGATTTCTCTTCACCCAACTTAGCACAGTTTTTAATCACTCGTTTGTATTTATCTGATTAGTATTTGCTGTCCTCCATGTTCTTAGTGGCGAATAACAGAAATGGATCCTGGTATATTTACGCAGAAATTTAGTTCATTGGAAAGGTACTGCATGCCTGCCATCTTAAAGGAAGATGGGGAACAGGACTGGGCAGGTGTCAGGTCATATTGCCTCCTGAGCTTTTGCCACTAGACACTGTCACGCTGTGGGCGCCATCCATTGCATGCTCGCTACTGTGGAATTGATCCTATACTGATCAATATATATCAATTCTAATCATATATTTTGTGTTGCTTCTCCAAACCCAGTGTCCTAGGTGGGGGCACCTGATTCACTATGCTTTCATCTTGAGCCTCTATTCTGGCACCAAGGACCAGAGAGAAGCATTTGCCTGCCCTTAGCTTGGTAGTAGAGGCAGGGACTTTGCTTACTTGTATTCTTTGTGATAGCTCCAAACTGGAAGCAATCAAAATGTTCCTTGCAAGGTGGATTGTCCTTACAGGAAGTTCCATGGGATTAAACCCAACTGGTTCCAGCTGGTAGCTCTCTCCTGGGGTACCTCCTTTCCCCACTCCCCCAAATGGTTCTCAAATTTGGCCCTGCATTTGAAACACCTGGAAAATTGTATGAGTGTTAAAAATGGAATGAGGTAAAATTACCTGACAGACTGCAAGTTTTGCAGGAGGATCTCAAGTTCAAGCCATCCTGCGCAAATTGTCGAGGCCCAGTCTCAAAACTTTATAAATAAAATAATAAGGACTGGGGATGTAGCTCAGTGATAAAACACCCCTGAGTTCAATGCATAGTGCCAAGAACAAAAACAAAAACAAAAATACAACAACAAAAAAAGAGACTGTAGGTGTTTGTTGTCTTCTTCTTCCCTAAAAAATAAGACTAGACCCTTACTTCTCTTTCCCTCTCCTAGAGCAAAAGGGATCCTATGAAAGGGTTTTGTGAAATGCAAAATATTATACAAATGTAAATTGTAACCTTTACCTTTACCTTCCTGAGAAGCCAAAGATCTTTCTATTTTTAACTTTTTACCATGGAAAGCATCAAACTATATAAAAGAACAACATAATAAGCCCTTAAGGGACCCATAACTCAGCTTTAAAAAATTTATTTTCTGAGTCTCTATCATCCTGCTGGATTATATTTACCACATTAATCATAAATATTTTAGTAGGTATCTTTAAAAGGTAAACCTTTAAAAACATAACCACAGTACTATTATTGCACCTCAAATAATAATTACTGTATATGAATATTCAATCAGTATTCACATATCCCCCACTGTGTGTTTTTCTTTGTTCAAATCAGAATCCAAATAAGGCCCAATTGCTTTGTTAAACCAAAACTCTGAGACCATGGGATCTCTGAAGTAAAAAGCTTATTGAGCCATCACAAATTCTAAATAGAAAAAAGGAGGACCAGGTACTGGGACAGGTTCCTGTTAAGTTAGCAGCTGGAAAATGTCCCCTGGATCTAGAGCTAAGAGCATTTTTTATAAATGTCAGGGAAGGCAAGCATTCTTTTCATTGACCCTGCACTGCTCCTACATAAGAGGGGTGGCATCACAAAAAGCCAAGAGAGCTTTGGGATAGGAGAACTATCTGTGAGAAGTACTTGCTGCTCCTTGATTGAGTGGCATTCTAAGTGGTCATGCTTGTGGAGTTGGAGTCAAGGGTAACAAGTTTAGGAATGTGGAGCAGATTTTTTTTGTTTGGCCCTGAGAAAGGAATTTGGGGATACAGAAAAAGAAGGATATACTGAGCCTCAAAGGAGCCAAAGAACTGTTAGAATGGTTTAAAGATCCTTGAACCTTTGAATGAAGAACAAGCACTCCAGTAAGCAACCCATCCCATGCCCTTAACCCACATCCTGGCCCATCTTTGCCTGCAGAAAGTAGCATGATTGGGCAATACACAAGCACAAGGAAAATTGGCACAAAATTGTATAACTCCTTCCTAACTCCCCCTTTAGTCCAGCTCCCTAGCTACTCTCTCTCTATAGATATTAACACCTCAGTCCAAGGGGCTGGGGTGTCTCCTCTGGAAGCAGCCATATTCTCCCTTGAATGTGTATCTGCTTTCCTAAAAAAATCACTGCCTGTGCTTTGACTGGCATGCGCTGAAATTCTTTCAGGTCATGTATACCAAGGACACCACTTGTCCTGAGTCAAGGTCCCCCTCTCCAAGAACTCCGCCGGGGACAGCCCTCCACTGTTAGCTGAATAACTTCTCTTACCTTTCCTTTAGGACATCTCAGCATTTTTTTCTCATTGTAATTCATTTATTGAAAAAACCAGATCATTTGTTCTGTAAACTTCCCTTCCGTCTACTGTTTACTGATTGCATGCTCCTGATATTTTTTTTATTTTTAATTTTTTCTGGTGATATTTTAAAAGTAAACTTTGTTTTCAGTAGCTTACACTTAACAGGAAAAGTGGTAAGATAGTCCAGAGAGTTCCCATATACTCTACCCAGTTTCCTCTAGCAGCATCTTACATTAATATGGTGCATTTCTTACAATACTGAGTCGATTTGGATATAATATTATTAAACAAAGTTCATGCTTTATTCACATTTCCTTTGTTTTTATCTAATATCCTTTTTCTGCTCCAGGATACCACATTTTATTTAGCTGCATCTTGTTTCCTTAGGCTCTTCTTTATTAATGTGACAGTTTCTCAGACTTTCATTGTATTTCATAGCTATCGATGGGATATTTGTCTCCTCCCCAAATTCATATGCTGAAACTTGACCCTCAGTGTGTTGGTATTAGGAAGTGGGGCCTTCTGGGGATGAGGAGCTCATCAGAGTGGAGCCTTCATGGATAGGGCTAATGGTCTTAGAAAAGAGACCCTAGGGAGCTCCCTTGCCCCTGCCAACCTGTGAGGCTTCAGCAAAAGATGGTCTTCTGGGAAGCAAGAACTGGCCCTCACCAGACACTGAGTCTACCAGGCCTTTGATCTTGGACTTCCCAGCCTCCAGAACTGTGGGAAATAAATTTTAGTTGTTTGTGAGCCATCCAATCTATGGTCTTTTTTTTCCATAGCCCTAATGGTCCAAGATGATAACCTTGCCAGTTTTGAGGCATACTGGTTGTAAGCACATGGCACACAAATGACAAGGCAGTAGACAGGAAGCAAACCTTGGATCAGCAGGCTCTCCTTTATTCTGCAGTAGAGTCAGTCAGGCATGGGAGGGCTCATTTTCTGGGTATGGAAATGGCCCCCAGGTTACAGAAGGAGTCTGGGTTTTATAGTTTACAATGAGGGTGAATTAATCACTGGAGACTGCAGATGTGCCACTTGGACAGTCAGGGACCTGGTTGTGCAGGTTAAAATTTTAACTCAGCAAGGCAGTTGTAAAAGCTTGGAACTCACTGTCACTGGGAAAGCTCACAGCTTGGTGTTCTCTGCTTGTCTTCCTTCCTCTGGGCCCACTGTTACCTAGAGCTTCACTATTTGCTTTTCTCCCTCCAGGGCTCATCTGCAGTGGGAAAGGGTCCAGCATTTCAGTATTAACTCCTCCCTTCAGGACCCACTGGGGTGGGGAAGGGGTGAATGTTTGCTCTTGGTGGAGATGCTGGGGATGAACCCGGGAAGGAATGAAAGTTTGCTTTTTCCCTCGGGGCCCACTGTTACTGGGAAGGGATGTACTGGGAGAGGTTTAATGTTTGGATAATTTCCCTCCTTCTCCCAAGTCACATTGTCCCTCTGTTTTTCCCTGGGGGTGGGGGGATGGGGGTGGTGGGGGTGGTGATGGTGGGGTGTAGTGAGGTAGTAGCTATCTTGTAAGAATATTATTTTACATAACCCTTCAACCCTTCACTGGTCAGATATTTCGTAGAGTGGCCCTCTTCTGGGATTTAAAATAAATTTGACACTGGGGATTGAACCCAGGGGCACTTAACCACAAAGCCACATCCCCAGCCCTCCCCTCACTTTCCTTTTTTAAATTTTGTTTAGAGATGGAGTCCCACTGAGTTACTGAGGTCCTCCCTAAGTTGCTGAGGCTGTCTTTCAACTCGAGATCCTCCTGCCTCAGCTTCCCACACCACTGGGATTACGGGCCTGCACCAGCACACCTGGTCTCTCTGAGATTTGGTGCTTTTTACATGATTAGATTGGAGTTATCATTTGGGAGGAGGATCACAGCCCAAAGTTCCATTTTTATCACACATTACATCAAAGGTAACTCTCCCAGCATGACTTATCAATGTTGGTGTTTGTAAGATTTGGAAAATGACAAACCCCAAAATAGTGTGGCCTGGGAAGAGGGAGTGAGGAAGAAGTCCAAATGATAACATTGATCCTTTCCAAGACATTCTTTCCCAGTGACAGGAGAATCCCTGGGAATGAAGCAAACATCACCCAATGACAAGACAATCCCTGGGAAGGAGATATACATCAGCCAAAGCATGGATCTTTCCCAAATAGATCCTTTCCCAGTGACAGTACAGTGGGACCTCAAAGGGAAAAAGATTCTTCCCCAAGTGAAAATATTGCCCAGTAAAAACAAATTTCAAATTCTCACACACCCGTTTCCTGAGTGCCTAGACACGCTCCGTCAATAATTAAGTCACCTCTCAGTGTAGTATATATAAGCACAGATCCCTCCTTTGGCCAGTGGCTCATTTTCCATCAGGAAATTATGTCCACCAGATGACTTTGCTCACCTGTGAAGTTTGCACCCAGCTTGGTCATTTTGTGCTAACAGTGTTGACCTGGAACACCTGGGTAAGGTAGTGCCTGTCAAGTTTCTCCACAAAGTTAGGATAACCCACCCTCCTGATCCCATACCATACCCTTTGGAAATCATTATTTAAACACAAGTGTAAGGAGATTGAGGAGAGGATAGCTACATAAATTATTTCTGATTCTTCTACATGGGAGATTCTTTCCCCCATATATTTACTAATTCCTTATTCATTTGCAGTATTCTTATGTAATTATTTATTTTCTACTTTGAATTTTAATCCAGTACTCATTTAATTTATTACTCAAATTATTTCAACTTTGGCCATCAGGGATGCTTTCAGTAGGCTCCTGTGTCCTTGTCCCTTTGAGTACTACTATCAATGTGACTTCTCTTTATCTTTTGGGGGGCAGTGTGAACTTATTTTCAGACATCACACAATGCTTGAAGCTCTTCATATCCTCATCATGAATATTCCTGCCCCACTGCTGGACCGGCCATTTCTCCAAGGAAAATTGTGATACAAACCAAGATCTGGGCACAGAGAAAGGAATTACAAGTGTGCCTCCTAACCCTTGCATGTGTGTGTGTGTATGTGTGTGTGTGTGTACAAGCAGTCAGTCCTCTATGTAAACCTGGTATGAATTCATACCAGTTCAATCTCAAGACTGAAAGAGCAAGAATAATTAATAATAGTAGTGATGCTGATCATAATCTAAAAGACACAATAATGAACACCATAATCCCAACCATTGAAATCCTGAAAACCATATCCCCCATGGAAAAAGGGTATATAAGAGCAATAGAAAGTCAAATTCTGGGGAAGGCAATTGTACATTTTCCGTGGTATACACAGGATAATTGCCAAATTGTTCAACGGAGTACCACTTCTGCCCCTTTACACATAGCACCATGCTTGTTTTTAAAAAAAGCACTTTGACCGAGAATAAAAATTCGACAAGTTTGGCAAACTTCTGAAGACACTTGCTCATATAGAGGTTGCTCCAGCACTACAAAATGTGTTTGTTAAATGATGAACCATTGTTGCTGGGCTTGGGAGCCAGTGGCTTGGGAGGATGAGGCAGGAGGTTTGCAAGTTCAGCCCAAGCAATTATTTAGGCTCTAATCAACTTAGTGAAACCCTGTCTCAAAATAAAAAATAGAAAGGGCTGGGGATGTGGCACAGTGGTAAAACATCCTTGGGTTCAATCCCCAGTACCAATACATACATCAAATTTTAAAAATTGGTGAATTCCTCTTGGTTAGAGATTTGACACTTGAGGAAGATAGACTTCTTACGTTTACCACTAAATCTAACAGAAAAATAAGCACATGATTTACTTTGGGTAATGGATGGCACTTTCAAAACTCTCTCCCTTGTTTTTAATCAGATATATACAATTTACACTGCTGTTGGATGTAAAAATTCTAGAGTTTATCCGTTCATCTGTTGCTAATGCTTGGAAAAACTGAAGTACTTTATAAATGTTTATTTGAAGATTTGGTGGACTTTGAAGAAGAAAGTGAATTGTAAATTCAAACCATAATGACAGACTTTGAATTAGGTGTAATCAAGTCTTCTAAAAATCAATTTCTAACGTATTACCAAACAAACTTGTTTTTTCCATTTAGACCAGTGCATTGGGCAGAAAAGTCAGATGAATGGATTGACCATAAAATACAGCCACAATGAAAGCTTCACTTTAAATATTCCTCCGTTTGCATTGGCATTCCTTCTAGCTAATGAAACTCTGGGAACTGTGTGTGTGTGTGTGTGTGTGTGTGTGTGTGTGTGTTTACTGGGGATTGAACCCAGGGCCTTATGCATGCTAGGAAAGTGCTGCACTGAACTACATACATCCCCAGCCTCCAGAAATTTTAAATGAATTAAAGCTGCATTTGCCTGAAAAAACCAGTGAAATTACTGTTTTGAAAATAATGTGTGCATTGTAGGGTAAGAAGTCCTGCAATATGCTGTTCAATCACCTGTGTAAGTTCCACCAAATCTGTGATCTGTACATGAGTACAGATGTGTGGAATGCCTTCCCCAAACAACACAGACACATAGTGTGGAAGATGGGAAGACTTATAGGGAATGATCATGTCAGTGGATATCAAATCATTAAAGAATTTCAAAAAGAAGAGCACAGAGCACCATGTAGAAAATGAATGTGAATATGTTCTCTAAGGAGAGCTAGGCCTTAAAAGAAAGCAAGCAGGTATTTATCATGATGTAAGACTTCAAAATACAATGATCCTGAATGTCTGTCAGTTCTTACGGATTACCTCTGTGCAATTGCCCATAATTTATCTCTGTAATATGTCTTTGCCATGTGTCAATTTTCTTTTGTAGTTTTTCCTCATCATTTAAAATTGTCAGCATTCTCTCTATACTTGGCTATGAAATCATTTTATCTTTGCATCAATTCCAATAAGGAAGCTATAAATTGTGCAAAGACTTTGAGTGTTCTCATTCATTTTATGCAAATTTGATTCTCAGAAAGTGAATTATAGCAATGTTGATTTTGTTCATTTTATGTAAAAATGTCAAAACCTCCTCAATGAACAAAGAGATGTCCTGTGTGTGTATCTTCATTTATGAAACAAATTTTTGAGATCTCAACTCTGGGTAACTGCATATGCTGGGCAAAGTGCAATGGTGACCCATTGCAGTTTTTATGAACTTCATCAAGACTGTCACAATGTTTCAGATGATTAGTTATAAATCTGAGTGTACACAATTACTAACCATAGTGATATGTGTTTATACATTTAAATTTGTTGACCCATTTCTTAGTGAATATGGCTCATCTGTTCATAAATGTTATACCCATGAAACTATTAATATACTATAGTATATTAACATATATGAATATGCTTGTAAAAATATTTTATTGTCTATTCTGTGGCCTAGGAAGTGTTCTTTTATGTTTCTCCAATAAACCCTTTTTAGAAATGTAAATATATGTCTCTTAAAGAATATTTTAGTTATTTTTTCCAGAGTTATAGTTTGAGGATTTTGGTGTTTCAAAGTTGGGGAGTTTATGGATTTTGATCTTTCAGAATTTTAACATTGGGGGATATGGCATTCAGGATTCTGTCTTTTAGGAATATGACCTAAGCCTATTCATAGCAGGTGGTGTTTTCTTCCATCATGATCTATGCAATAGCTGGTTGATTTTTTGCAATGTTAACAAGCATTGGTGAATATTGCCTAAAATTCAAAAATGGTAAATTCTTTAAAATTTAAGAATAGTAAATTTTCGATTAGCTCCTTCTTTCATTAGAAGAAATACTTTTATCATGGAAATTTCTCCTGTTCAACTATGTGATAACCTTGAGGTAGAGTCCATATTTTTAGAAGTAGCAGAGATGCTTAATTCTTCTTTATTATTAAAATAATGAACTGGCTCAGCAGTATCTTTCAAGTATAACCACTAATCAATTTTTGGTTTTGAGTACCATTATTAAGTTGGGGCATGGCTCTGTCCTCTACTTTCAGCCTTTACTGCAGGGCAATCTACCTGAACATGGTGGGACAGGGGTTGGGGAGTGGGAGATGGGCCATAGGCAGACAGCAATTTGAAAGTCTTGGCAAGGTTGGGGGGATCTTGAGTGCTTCTAAATCAATTCATCCTGGAAAAGGATCTTCACATCCCATGACTTTTCCATGTGCTACGTACTAAACACTAGATCCCTCCAGTCCCTTTGGCCACAAAGAATTTCATTTTGGAAACTCTAGTTTCCAAAGTCATTAATTCCTGGTTTTTTAGTTATTCATATTGCCTTAGAAATACTTAAATCCATCTTTACAAGCCTCAAACAACCAAAGAAAGATGAGCTAATGCTCTGGAAAGGGAATGTTTGACCCTACTTTCTTAAAGATAACCCATTCCGAATAGAAACGAAATCATCCTGTAATGCTAGGGGGAGGGGAAGGAGGAGTTGATGGTATTGGTTCTCGACCCTGGATGTTTGACAACCGAAACATGTTTTTAAAACCACCCATCCCCTAACAACACCCCTATGGAATTTGATTCAATTGGTCTGGACTGAAACCCAGGAATTGGAAGTTCTTATAAATTTTCATAGTCTTTTTGCAAGGTGACCCTACAGTTTAACCAGGGGCATTTCCCACTCCCCTAGAACTCTTAGTGGGATGATGACTGTACCACACCTAGGGCCTCATCATCTCCATCCAGTTGCCTGATGTTAGATGTTGCCCTGCTACTCAGAAGACCAAGCTAGGAAAGATGATGCCAAGAACAGCTCATCCCCCTTAGCAGAGCTGAGGAATCAGGAATGCAGCTGAGCTCCAAACCTGGGTCTTTAACCTAAGACTCAGCACTGTGCCCCCATCCTCCACTCCAAGAATGACTACATCTTTACATCACTCGGCATCCTAATAGGTCGGGATCATCTCCATGTAACAGCTGAGCAGCCAGGGACCTGAGAGAGTTAAGTGACTGCTAAGTCACAAGCCTGATTCTGGGAGAGCTCTGGGCTCACCATGGGCTGTCACTTCCTGGCTGTGACTTTATGCCCAGGGCCCTCTCAAGGAGCAGCCTCCTCATTCCCTTTGTGTAATAAACTTAGGACTTTTGGCATCGGGGCAATCTTCAGGGTGAAGACTTAGCTGGGGTGCTGGATTGGGAATCCTCCATCAGCAGCACCATGCCTGGAGAGGCCCCTGCCCTGTGGCAGGGTAAGCCTCCTGTCTCCCGCCCTCCCTCACTGCTCAAAGGTCTGAGGGTGTTTGTGGGTAAAATCCAGGAAGCTTAGGGGGCTTTTTGTACTTCAAACAACTCCTACTTCCCTTTCCTAGCCACAGGTCTGATCCACAGCACCTTCTTTCACTTCCCTTCCGCAGAAAAATCTCTTGGGATCCCGTGACTTTTCCTTGTGCCACGTACTGAACACTAGATCCCTCCAGTCCCTTTGGCCACCAGTGCTACCACTACCATCTAGGATTAAAAAAAAAAGGGGGGGGGGTGCGACATTACTATCACCTAGGTCACAATCCTTAACCTAACGCTCAACCTAACTCCCCCCACACTGAATCCTCTCAATCCATTCCTAATAGTTGTCATACACCTCTCCTTCCCCACAGCCGAAGGATAAGCATAGGCACTGAAGCCAGATTGCCCTATTTCCCTCCTACCCGCAGCCCCAGGCCCCTAGAATTGTGTATAGTCCAGAATAAACAACAAGTAGTCTCCGGACCACGCTACTTTGTTCCTCCCACTGTCGGGACTCCTGGGCCATTAAATCCTGCTCAGGCTACAAAGGCAGCATTTCCCAGCTGCTCTAGGGACTTCTCCGGAAAGGCCTGGGATTCAAACTGTGACGTAAGCATCTATTGACTAGCCTTGCCAGGATTTCAGGGTTCCCCATTCCCCTTCAGGCACACCTCGGTGTAATGCCCAACCGAGAGAAAGCTTTCAGTTTCCCAACAGTCCCGCAGGATCTACCTGAAAGCCCCGCCTTGATTGGCTGCTGCCGGAATCAGTCATCAGGCCTGCCCTAACACAGGCCGGTCCCGCCCATACGCCCTGCAGGGATTGGCCCTAGCACCCCAGCCAGGACCCTATAGGTGGGAGATGAGACACCCCTCCCCCGGAAAAACCACGTCTGTCCAAACCAGGAAGAGAGAGAGAGAGAGAGAGATCCTCCAGCCATGGCCGAGGGCCACAAGGTGGAGCTGGCCGAGGCCCTGGCTTTGGGGTCCGGCTGGAGGCATGCTTGCCACGCTCTGCTTTACGCGCCCGACCCGGGGATGCTCTTCGGCCGCATCCCGCTGCGGTACGCCGTGCTGGTGAGGAGGGGGTGCGCCTGGCCACTCCCCGCCCCAGCCCTGCACCGTCCCGGGGGCGCACCTTTTGGGCACCTCAGCCAACCCTACTTCCCCTCTCTCAGATGCAGATGCGCTTCGATGGACGCCTGGGCTTCCCAGGCGGCTTTGTGGACGCGCAGGACAGCAGCCTGGAGGACGGGCTGAACCGAGAATTGCGCGAGGAGCTCGGTGAAGCGGTGTCGGCCTTCCGCGTGGAGCGTACTGATTACCGGAGCTCACACGCTGGGGCCAGACCGCGCGTGGTGGCCCATTTCTACGTCAAGCGCCTGACCCTAAAGCAGCTGGAGGCTGTGGAAGCTGGCGCACCACAAGCCAAGGACCATGGGCTGGAGGTGGGGCTAGCCAGGGTCCCGCCCCACACCCAATCTGTCCCTCTTTCCCCAAAGAAAACCTCCCTGAAAGGAGTCATAACCCTTGAGATCTTGCGATCTTCCGCAGTTTCTAGGAGTAGTTGGGATTTTGCTCATCTCTAATCAGAATAGTATTGCCAAACCAGTCTCTCGCGCAGGTCTGTCCTCTTCCCCCACCATATCAGCCTCTACAGAGATCTTTCTAGAGCACATCCATCCAAGTTTCTCCGTTGTTCCTTATTGATAATGTGAAAATGATCAGTTGAGGTACCCTAAGCACTTAATTTTGGGCCCCTTTTTTTTCTTAGAAGATATGGCCGGTGCTAAAGGCTAGGCGAATAGAGACAGATAGCGTACAGAGGTATTTTATCAAATTGGGCACATATCAGAATCACAGGGAGAAGTTATGAAAACAGTGATTACTATGCTCACTTTGGAAATATATACTCAAACAGTGATTTCCTGGATCCCATTCTTTCGATTGCTAGTGAGAGGTGGGGCTGGAGGAAGTCTTGAGAATTTGCATTTTTCACTAGGTCCCAAGTGATGCAGAAACAGCTGCTGTAGATTCCACATTCAAGAACCTCTGCTATAGAGCTATGCCTGAATCCTAGAGGCTGGAGTCACTAAAGGTTTCAGGGAGAGCGGTAGGAAAGATTAGCATTTATGGAGCTGGAGAGCATGTCTTGGATTAGGCACCTGCTCAGGGTTGGGATCACTCAACTTCACTGAGGTATGAGCCTTGGAGCTGGTTCTGCCTAGTTGTTAAGGGAGATAAGACCTTTGCTCTAGAGAGATCTGTTGCAAAAAGAATCCAGGTAACATGATTAGCTATGTGGGGTCCAAATGTCTCCTGTCTCCTTGCTTTCACAGGTCCTGGGCCTTGTGCGGGTGCCTCTATATACCCTGCGAGATGGAGTGGGAGGCTTGCCTGCCTTCCTGGAGAATTCCTTTATTGGTGCTGCGCGGGAACAGCTACTGGAAGCCCTCCAAGATTTGGGACTTCTAGAATCTGGCTCTTTCTCAAGTCTTAAGACCCCCGCTCATCACTAAATGTAACCATCTATGGATCCATGAAACCTGATTGGGGACCTTGGGAGGGAATGATGGAGGGACAGGGGAATGTTTTCTCTTCTGGGCCTGAGAGATGAAACCAGATTAAAAGGACATGTGTGGTGCAATGTGTTTTGAGCAGAGGGCCCTCCAAACTCATGACATCAGGGTCAGAAGTCCATACCTCATCCCAGCAATCCAGGCAGATTCTCAGGGTCTGCCTCTTCTTTGTGCATGTGCATACACAGCCTGGACACCCCAGGCTTGCACAGGAACAACCTGTGACCACACAGCCTGACCCCTTTGTCCCATCATGTCTAGGCTAACTGGGAAGTGGCATTTGTGGGGCCTGCCTTGTCATCCTCCCTGCTCCTTCTTGAGGCAGGCTTTCCCATCTCCTGCATGGCTGCTCTCCAGGGTCTATCCCAACTCAAGTTCGCTGAGGAGAGCAGAGGACCCTCTGCTCCCAGAGATGCTCCCACCCTTCCCTGGGGGTTGACCATAGCTGTGGGTTATGGTACTAATGGATACCTCACTCTTTTCTTTCCTTGAAACTGAGCATAAGGGCTGAGATGGTGTCAAGGTCTTCTTTGGCTGACCTTAAGGCACCAAAGTCCTTGTGCGTGGTCTCTAGGGCTTTTGTTTTTGTGCTACCTTAGTCTCTGAGGAAATGAGCAGGGAACTGACCCAGCCCCTTATAGCCTGCCCTACCAAAAAGAGCCTCTCGGTAAGAATGGATAGCTAGGCAACTAAAATCTTCAATTATTTCAACAAATTATGTACCTAAACCTGCCATGTACCATAAAAAGTGGAGAGATTCATAGCTTTTGCTCTTCTAAGACTCTAGAGCAAGGGTTGGGCAGACAGTAAATATTTTAGACTTTGTAGGTCACATGGTTTCAGTGGCAACTTCTTCACTCTGCCATGTCAAAATTATCTGTTCAAATCAAATCTTGTGGCACATGCCCAAAATGCCAACTATTGGGTAGGCTAAGGCAGGAGGATCAGAAGTCCAAGGTCAACCTTGACAAGTTAGCAAGACCCTGTCTCAAAAGAATAGTAATTGAAAAATACTGGGGATTTAAAAATTAAAATTAAAAATTTTTAAAATTAAAAATAATGGGAATGTATTTCTGATAGAGTACCCATGGTTTTAATCCCCAGTATAACCAACAGCAAAAATATTATCTGTAGGATGCATAAATATATTTGTATTGCTGTAGCCCATTAAGACACTAATAAAAAAGCAGTTGGCTAGCCTCTGGTCCATAGATTACTAAACATCTGTTGTAGGAGGAAGTAAGATTAAAAATTTTCTTTATGTGTGCCTGTTTACTTGCTAAGCGTTCACAAGGAAATAAATAAGCTATGATATAGTCCCATTTTAGTACTTTTACTTGGGCTGTTTGGAAGGGTCCTCTTTGGTGAACATTTCAGAGAAGGAAGTGATCACATAGGTAGGAAGTGTTTTCCAGCAAGAAGCATGTGTCAAGGCTGTGAGGGGGTGGGGGGGGGGGGCGCGGGGAGAAACGTGACACACCATCCCAAAACTTGATAACATATTTAATGTAGTATTTCATATTTCACAATTTTGTGGACCAGAAATTTCCAAGGGGACCTGCTGGGTACCCCTCCACATGACTGTGATGCACGTCTTTTGAACAGGCCTGATGGTATTGAGTTGGCACATAAGGCCTGTCTGCAGTATCCTAAGTACATTTAGTCACAGGTCTGGCATCTTGGCAGGGAAGACTGGGCTAAGTGGGACCCAGATTTCTGTATGTGGCCTTAGCAATACAGTCTAGGTAGATGAAATTCCCACTTGGTGACTCATGACACCCAGAGAAGTAGTCTGGGGACTGGGATAAAAACCCCAAGACTTCTGACCTGGCCTTGGAAATTGCAATGTAACTTGCCACACTGTTGGTCATGCAAGTCCTTTAAGGTCAGCCAACATTCAAGGGTACAGGGATTATGCTCTGCTTCTTGGTGGGGAGTGAGGGACTAGCAGAGAAGTAGCAAAGAATTTGTATACAACTGTAACTGATGAGAATGGTCTAGGAAAAAAAAAGTATCATTAGACATAGCTAAAGCTGGAGAATTAGGTTGGAGACAGATGGTACAGGGCCTTCAGGTCATAGTGAGGGGCTTGGTGTATGTTTCAAGGAAGCTATTTCTGCTATTGTGTGAAACATGGACTGGAAGGGGATCAAAGAAGGAGGAGGAGACAGAGTAGATGTCCATAGTGGAGGATGGTGACCCTGACCAGGATGGGGCAGTGGATACAGAGGGAAGTGGACATGTTGGAGAGAGATCAAAGTGGTGCCATTGGCATGGCCTCCTGATGGACTGGTTGTGGGAAGAGGGGGATTCAAGGGCGACTTTTTTGTTTATTGTTTCAGATATTCAAGTTGTGTATGAAAGGAAACTTTATGGGACAGGAAAAAAGATTTGAAAGGGACAGGCTCAAGACAGAGATTGAGGCATGTGGCAAGAGGGTGGAATGAGTCCCCAAACAGGTGAGGAGGCCAGACACTGGCAGATGCTGAAGAGGATGGTGTGAATCAAGAGCCAGCAGCCTCAGTGACCAAGACAGTGACCACAAGGCCAGCGCCAGCTGCCAGGAGGTACAAGTAGGCATGTCAGGACATAGTCTCCCAGGAAAGGGGCACTGGAGGATCAGAGTGGGGAGTGGTCTGCAAGTGCACTTCAGAGCCATGTGGGACCCAGTGGTAGGTGTTGTCCTTTGATCTTTGGGGGAGTGTGACGGGGAACAGCTGCAAAGATCCAGTAGCTCCTGAAGGGGTTAATTACTCTGTCATGTTATCCTCACCTGTTGCTTTTGTCACCTTGTATCTAAAGTAAACTCTGAGGGGGGGGGGCAAACACAGACAGGGCACTGTGAGTGCCCCCAGGGTCCCAGACTGGACCAGCTTCATCTGTGCCTGATACCACCAGGCCTCATCACCTCTGCAAAGGAGGGGGGACCCTGAGACCAGAGAAACTCACCCATAGTCGCTCCACTAACAGACACCTCAGCTCAGGATTGGTCTCTAGATGATGGCACCCAGAACTCATCCTCAGATTTACTCTGGTCTGATGTTGTTCATCAGTTTTGGGGTCCTTCACAGATCTCCATCTCCATTAAACTTCCTTTGGTCCCTGGAGAGGGTGAGGGGAGGGGCCAATAACTCTCTGAATTCTCCAGCAAACAAACCCGCCCAGTCAGCAGGTGGCTTCCCCACCAGCCATCATAAAAGTGGTCGATCATGCTTTGAGTTCATTTCAGTGGCCTGTTCCCAGCAGTGTGCAGATGGACAAGAGGGAGGACAGGCTAGCTCAGACTCTGCATTTCTCCTCCTCTCACCTACTCGCATCCCGCTAAGGGCTGAATAAGCCGGAAATGGTTGCCACGCAGGTGTTCAGTCCAACCCTGTGTGGTGGACAGAAGATGGAGGCTCCGTGCAGCACTCCCACCCCCACCACCTATGTCCTCTGCTAACTGCTGGGAGGACTTTCAGCCCAGCTCCTGACCTCTTTTCCTTATCTGAAGTGTTGGGCTGTGGATCCTGGGGTGAGGGTTAATGGAGGTGGCACTGGCCATGAGCTTTGGGGAGAGGCAGCCAGCATAGGATCAGCACAGGATGCTGGTTCCCTCCTGCTTCTTAGCACAGGTTGTTTCTGAGAAGGTGAGAGCCCCCCCCAACCCCCCACCACACACATGCCTGCCTCTCTCAGCATAATCAGCCAGGTGTTTCCACCTATCAACACTGCCTTTTCCCTGGAGCGTGCTGGCTGCTGGGGCAGAGAGAATACCAGTGAGCTGGTTATGAACAGTACCTCCTGTTACATATTCATCTAGTGCTAAGTAATTAAGTTAATGATGGCTGTAAAACAATCTAATGGCACAAGTTGAAAGAAAATGTGCATAATGTAAAAGTAAAAAAAAAATTGATTAGTATGCTAGCCACAAAATACTAGATTTCTCCCCTCAAAGATAGTAGAGAGAAGAGGAGTAAAAAAAAAAAAAGTACTAATTAGAAGAAGAGTAGAAAAAAAAAAGTACTAATTTCACTGGGAAAGAAGTAGGTATTAGGGGCTGGGATTGTGGCTCAGCGGTAGAGTGCTCGCCTAGCACGTGCAAGGCCCTGGGTTCAATCCTCAGCACCACATAGAAATAAACAGGTAAAATAAAAAGGTATTCTGTCCAACTACAACCAAAAAAAAAAAAAAGAAGAAGAAGAAGAAGAGAATGTTAGTATTGCCTTCTTATGTTATAAGACTCCATGCCTAGGGGGAAACCTTAAATTTTACTGTTTGTGTGGACATGCTAGCAATATGATTCTGGGTGGACATGAAAAAGTGGGCAAAGAATGTCAGGTTATTATGGCCCAAAAGCAAAAAATCATCATTGTGTAATGTCAAAATTTGATTTGTTAAAAGTGTAAAACTTTTTAATTGATCCAGAGAGCCACAATAATCACAGAATTATGAATTTCAAATTATATACAGCAAAATCTATTGGAAATGCAGGAATAAGTTATCAGAATAATATTGAAGAGCTTAAACATACTTCTATCATGTCTTGACAGAAAAATGCCAATATGGGTATCTAGAATCTAAAAATATTAAAACCAATGATAAAGATAACCACCAACCTTTTAGGGGTGCTCACTGTGTGCAGGGACTATTCTGAGGTCTTTTCACATATTAACATATTTAGTCTTTAAAACAACCTTATGAGGTAGGGATGCTATTATCTCTATAGTCCAAATAAAAACCCACACTCAACAATACAACTAATATACTTTTCCCAAAAGATAAATATCGATCTCTGTAACTTTAAAGATAAAATAGACCTTTAAAGGCCCTAAAATCATTTACCAAGTTAGTCATATTGTCCTTATAAAACTTCAGTAAATCCTCTTTATTCTTTTATTGACTTCTGGAAATTATAAAGTGCATACCATGTTCTTTGATCATTTATGTAATAAAATGAAATAAATTCCATGGATAGATACTCTGCAGTTATTATTACTTTTTATTATTAGGTTTTTCTTTTTCATATTTTTATAATCTAATACATATGTATTCTATGCTTATAAAATGACTAGTTGAAAAAAAAATTTAATTATTTCTCTTGTGAGTTTGTAGAAACCAGCCAACTAAATCTAAAGAACCAAGAACAGGATTCAGAGCTGGATATGGGACCCATCCCAGGAAGAATATGGGGCATAATTTGTGTAGATAAGGGAAGATCTGTTGTCCAACCCCAAATGAATCGCTTTCTTAATGAAGATGAAATAATAATGCAAGTTGTAATTAATGATGCCTTAGAGTGGGTGAAATGCAGCAGGCATCTGAGTTGCAAGTGACTTCAAGACAGAGTCTGTGGTTCTCAGCAATGCCTGAGAGACAAGGAGACAGAGATGCCATTGAGGAGGCTCATCCCCTACCTGGGACACCAGGGCAAAATCCAGGACCTGGCAATGCTGAGCATGGAAACTAAGAGGGGCAGGTCACGAGAACAAACAAGGTTGTGGCTTAAAGCAGCATTGGGGGACATTGGAGCTTTGTGCGGGGTGGAGGCCTCTTCAGCATGGAACAACAGGAAGGTGGTTTTCTAAGGTGCAGCTTTTGGGATTTTGAGTGCCTTCTGCTTGTTCATACCACGGATGACCTGATTATTGAAGTATCCTGTGGAAGGGACAGCTGTAAAGTCCCAGACAAGCATGGGAGGAAAACACAAATGAACAGCAACTGTCTCAAAAGACAATGGACTAGTGGGTAGGAGAGTTGCCTGGGAGAGGCAGGCACAGGCAGAACCGAAATCTTTTTAGATCTGTTGCTTATAGGAGTTAATACTGCCTTTGGTTTTGCAATTAGGTCAAATGCTTTGTGCAGAATAAATCAGCCACCTAAACCACTCATACAGACTCCAGCATCTTGTACATTCAATTACTGTTCAAATATTGGCTTTATTACCTCATTTCCCAGAGGACGATCTGTCATCTCTCAAGGTGCTCCCACCTTTTGGCGACAAAGGAGCTGAATGTTTAAAACTGGATACATGCTCTCCGTAGATATCAGGGACCTTGCTCCCAGGCACTACTGAAAAAATGTCAATCCTCTTTTTAGGCCTATTAATTACAATAAGTGCAGCTCACTCTCTGTCCATTCCTGAAATGTCCCGCTGGTCCCAAGCCCCTTCAATGCCTCTTATCCTTCAAAACTCATCACCCCTTTAGACAGCTTTTGCCCCCCCTCCTCTGGGCTGCCATGGCAACCTGAGCATGCCTCTTCAATATCACACTGCCCAGGATTCTGTCTTTAAATTGCTTCTGGCCCTACCAGAACACCACTTTATGTCCCCAGCATCTGTTATGTTGTTTATAAAGTAGATTCAATAAGCACTCAGTAAAACGCTTATTGAATGTGTGTTTCTTGAAAGTCTTTGCTCTTAAAGGCAGTAAACAAGCTTCCACATAGAAGTTCACTTTGAATATTAATTCATATCAATTCTTTTCCAAAGAATCTTCTCATGGGGCAGCAAAGAACACTGAACTAGCATTCAAGTCTGTGAACATGTGACCTTGGATAACTCCCTAATTTTGCTGGGTCTTGGTCTCCATATCCTCTGGGAGCATTTCAAGTTCATAATTGAGCACAGATCCTGGAACACAGAATGTGTTCAATAAACAATTATTTGAAAAAAAATAATCTGCAAAACAAAAAAAAGGGATTGTACCGATTATCTCAAAAGTCCCTCTATGGCTTCCTAATCATACAGAGAAACACTTTCCTTTACCCCATCCAATCAAACTACTTAATCATTTTTAATTCATAGGCTACAAGTTAATTTATAAGAATGCCTGGAGATATCCTAGCAATTATATTAGTTATCCTTCCTAATCATTAAAAGATGGGTACAGTACAGATGAGCTCATCTGAGGTACATATTGAGGTTCAGTACTCAGGACCGGCCTTGTTGACTAGAATGTGATAATGTTCTCATGGTATGTAGAGATGCTTTTCATATTCTCTTTTTGTTGGCTATGCCTGAGATGCTGTCATTCGCCTTGTGAAGGCCTGTATGTCCTTTTACAAAAATAGATCTTCCATGATTTTTTTTTCAATATTGCCAAACACCAGAATAAATATGTATTGGCTACTTGGAGTTTTTAAAGATAAAATTGGTGAGTTGGAGAGGATCATATTACTTCAGTTTCATGACATTATTGGAAAGGAATTAAATTAGTAAATCCTTGCATCAGATCCACTAGCATGACAGCTGGGGGCTGTCATACACTAGTTGTGGTGGGAGGGGTAGGTCTACAAGTTCATATATTGTAGCTAATCATAGGACAAAAGTCTATGCTAAATGAGGTGGCACATGCCTGTAATCTCAGTGGCTGGAGAGGCCGAAGCAGGAGGATTGGGAGTTCAAAGCCAACCTCAGCAATGGCGAGGCACTAAGCAACTCAGTGAGACCCTGTCTCTAATTAAAATACAAAATAGGGCTGGGGATGTGGCTCAGTGGTAGAGTGCCCCTGAGTTAAATCCCCGGTAGCAAAAAAAAAAAGTCTATGCTAAAAATCTCAGTCAGTTCACACCTCCCTTGGAGACATGTATTGGAGATTTATATTTATATTTATATTTATAAGAGTGTCACTCATTTATATCAATGCATGAAGAAATATCTGGAAATGCACACTTTTCTTTTGGTACTAGAAAAGGACCTTAGGGGCACTTTATCCCTGAAACACATCCCCAGCCCTTTTTTTATTTTTTCTATTTTGAGACAGAGTCTCGCTTATTTGCTGAGGCTGGCCTCAAACTTGTGATCCTCTTGCCTGAGCCTCCCCATTGCTGGGATTATAGGCATTGTGTCAGGGTTGGAAGTGCACTCTTTAAACAGGGAGAAAACATGTTTCAAGGATAAAAATTGGAGAGAGAGAGAGAGAGAGAAGAGAGGGAGAGAGGCTGGGGGGTAGGAGGTCATATTTAGAAGAGGGCCAGTGGCATCCTGGATTCCATTAAATAGTAATTAATTGATGAGCATTCCATTAATTAATAATTACCACAGTAAAGCTACATAATAGCAATTCGATCTCAACTGTACAACATAAGCATTTATTTGGCTCATGCATCTGGAGCCCTGCAGCCAGCCTGTAGTCAGCTGCTCTGGGCTGAGCTGGCTGGAACTAGCTTGGCTCCATGTGTGTCTCATCCTCCTTCTGGGAGCAGCCAACTAGGTTAAAATATTCTTCTCTTGATCACATAATTGAGGAGCAAAGGGTAATTACACAGGACTTTCCAGCCTTTGGTCATATCACACCTGCTAACAATTCCATTGGCTAAAGCAAAACATAACAAGACATGACAAAGTTAAGGAGTGGGAGAGTGCGCTTTCCTTCTTGCTAAGAGGAACTGCAAAGTAACACGATAATGAATGGAAATGGAAAGAGATAGGGGTGAACAGTTAAAGACACCATGGCGGCATAGGTTTATAATCCCAGCGGCTTGGGGAAGGTGAGTCCCTAAGCAACTCAGCAAGACCCTGTTTCTAAAGAAAATATAAAAAGGTGTTGGAGATGTGGTTCAGTGGTTAAATTCTCCTAGGTTCAATCCTCCATACCACAAAAAAAAAAAAAAGAAAGACATTTATACAATTCACCCCATACACTAAAATGTAAGTTGCTCATAGCAGGTATCATTTCCTTACATTTTAACGGGTAAACCAAGTCTATTGGAAGAATGGTGTATTTTTCGGGTACCACTTAAGATGGCCTAAAGTTTTATCTTTCTAGCTAGAAAATTCTGGGCTTTCAAAGAATAGACCATTAAAA
Source organism: Marmota monax (assembly GCF_021218885.2). Classification (NCBI taxonomy): domain Eukaryota; kingdom Metazoa; phylum Chordata; class Mammalia; order Rodentia; family Sciuridae; genus Marmota; species Marmota monax. The sequence goes on along the minus strand of NW_026695215.1, from coordinate 23,715,939 downwards.
AATAAAAATATCAGAATTATCTAATTGTTCTTGCCTTCACATTTACTTTTAATTGAGATTTGGGTACCTGAGTGGTTCTGATTGAATTTCATACCAGAAAAGGGAAACCTAGTCCGTGACTTCATTTCAGTGACATTTGTAAGTAAATGCTGCTTTCTTATTATGTATGGACGAACAAGATGCACAAGTAGGAAAGAGCAGGTAAATTCGGTGATAAACTTCATCCCAAACTACTTCAAACAAACCCATCTTCTCTTTCTTGATGACAAGGCTGTTCTCTTGTGGTTAGCCCTGTAGAGGTGGTAGGCATTCACCCTTAATTTCTATTGACCCATTTATTGGCTAATAGATGTTAAGGTGTTTTGTCGGACTGATGGCCTAATTCACATTGGACCAGTCAGGCAGGTGCCAAATCTAGTTCTGGTTCTGTATTACTTTCTGGATTTTACTGCCTAATCAACCTTCATGGAGGTGGTCACAAAGATGGGGCTTCCATAGCTTAAATGCAGTATTCATGTATAATTAAGTTGCAAACTCAGGACTTGACTTCCACTTCAAATGTGATTTTGCTTAAGTAAGACTATCTACCTCTATTATGCATATCTTTTCTGGGAATTATGGGCTAAGCCTCTTGTCACTGAGTTTCTTAGCTCTTCGTGGTTGCTGAGGCTGGCTTTGAACTCCCAATCCTCCTGTCTTGGCCTCCCTAGCTGCCTGGATTACAGGTGTGCCCCGCTAGTGCCTCTGTTTATATCCTCCACACCCACACCTTCACTTTTCCTTTATATTTTCTATCTTTCCTCTTTCATTCCTGTTACCATCTAGGAGAATTTCTCAACTGATCTTTCTAGCTCATAAATCCATTTATCAATTAAATCCATCCTGTTATTTATAGCATCTTCTTTTTGTAATTATTACATTTTAAATCCTTAATATTCCCATTCATTTCTTTTGTGTGTTCCCTTTCCTGTCTCATAATGCTAATCTCATAATGCTAATCTCTTTCAGTTTTTATGTTTGCTTTAAGCTCTTGCTCCTTAAGTTTCGGTTAACATTTGTTGTTCCATTTCTTGTCTGTAGTGGACTGTTATTTTGCCTGGGGAATCTTGTTCCCTATCTGCCAATGTGTTTTGCAGTTGAATCCTTTCAGGTGCGTTTAGGGGACAGAGGAAGGGATAAGCCCCATACTGGATGCTCCAGACACTGTATAATTTAATAGACTGTTATTTTTGGCGCCACACTACAGGAAACTCCTACAGGTAGTAGTCTCCTAGATTAAAATCTACCATCCCTGAGTGTGATTGGAAAGAGTGGAATGAGTGGATGCTAAATAGCAGTTGGTCAGTTCTGTTTTCACCAATCTTCACCCCAGCAGGAATTTTAAAGTACTTTCAGATATTCTGACAACCCTGGCAGCCGGAGCCTGTGCTGCTGGTTCCCATGATCCATTCAAAGCCAGGCAGCGGAGAGGTAAAAGCAGGATTTAGAGACCTTCCCTAACCATCCTCTCTGTCTATTGCTGCACCCACAAATCTGCTCTAGACAGCCTTCTTTCTCCCCAGGGTGTTTTCATGGTTTGGAGTGTGATTAGTAATTTTCTCAGATCCATGTTTGCTTCTGCTTTTTGGGGAGGGAGCCGCAGCCTATGCTTGTACACCACCTTAACCTAGGAAGACACCTACACACATTCTTTGCAGACATGTCTCATTTATAAAGGACCAATGTACCTCTGCAGCTTCTCTCTTAAGAGAAGTGGTAGGGAGTGCAGCATAAGGAAGCATGGTGCAGGACCAGTACCTTTTAGAGGAAAAGAAAAAAAATATTAACTGTTAGCTCTTCCTTTCTCCTCAAATTAAACCTAAGCTAAATCTTCTTAGAGGTAATGACTCAGAAACCCTGAAAAGGATTTAACAAATAGTTCTTGATGATTCATATGAATATTTTACTTGTCTTTGAGGAATGTTTGTGTGAAGCTTTGGCTCCCAGAAAGTACGGATGAAGGTCTGAGTACTTGCTGCTTTCTGAAGTTGTTGTGATAATAGTACTTAATAACTGTATTTCTCTCTGCTCTGCCAAAGCAGTTGGGCATTGCAAAGATACTTTAGAATAAAGCAATAAATAGATGAGTAGCTAAAGACCTTAATTAAGCTGCTTAAAATAAAGTACTATTTCATTCTGTTTTTAACCCCAGTATCTACAAACTTTAAAAAAAATAGTGTTTGAACTAATTGCTTGGGTAGAATCTCAAGGATTATAATTTGCAGAAATATATTATTTTATACAAATAAAACTCCGTGGTTCTAAAACACATTTGATATCAAATGCACTTGTTTGAGACCAAAATGTTTCCTAAATAATAGAATTCAAATAATAGAATTCAGCTTGGTTGTCTGGGCATGGCTTGCCATCCACTGGCTGTGTGACCTAAGGTGAGTTCCTTAATTTCTGTTTCTCTCAGTTTCCTGATCTATTCAAAGGATTCACTGAAATGATCTCTTAGACCTTTTAATGCTCTAGAATTCTGTAGCATCTGTAAATACACCAGAACTTCCCTAACCCTAAATAGAGTAAAAAAAAAAAAAATATGTTTCCCACTTATTATCATTTTACTGATATTTTATCTAATTTTGTATTACATCATTAAACAAAGAGAAAAGTTGGAACAATTATGTAGTGAATATTCATAGACCTGCCTCCTAGATCCTACCGCTAACTTATATCACTTGCTCTATCACATCTCTGTCTCTCCATTCCCTTATCCATTCATCATTCCACCTTTCCGCCATTTTCTCCCCCAATACTAGGGATGGAACCTTGAACCCAGGGGCAGTTTACTACTGAGCTATGTCCCCATCCTTTTTTCATTTTGAAACAGGGGCTTACCATATTGCTCAGGGTGGCCTCAAACTTGCAATCTTCCTTCCTCAGCCTCCTGAATAGCTGGGATTACACATGTGCACCATCATGCCCAATTCCATCCATTTTTTGATGCATTTCAAAGTAAGTTACAGATATCAATATATTTTACCCTTAACATTTTCAGCATGGATGTTATTAACTAGAGTTTCAACAATTATTTATTATGTTTTGTTGTTTTTAAGATTATATACTGTGAAACATACTAATCTTAAGTGACAAATGCATACACTCGTGTAACCCAAACCCTATCAAGATAAAGAGCACTGGAGCACCCCAGAAAATTTCTCCATGTTCCTCCCCAGTCAATCCCCACACCCCACTTCACTGCCAGAGATTAGTTCCAGATGTTCTAAAACTTAACATAAATGGAAAAATACAGTATCTTGTCTTCCAAGACACTATCTCTTAGTGTTGACATTCACCTTTGTGATTGCATGGAATCAGTAGTTCTTGTTTTTTTATTGACAAGATAATTCCATTGAATGAGTATACAAGTTTCTTTAACTTTTCTCCTGTTGACGGGCACTGGATTATTCCACCTGTCTCTTTGTTTTCATGAAATGTACCCTTTCTGATCCATTGCATGCAGCAGCAGATTCTTCCTGGAAATTTTTGTGTAAAGTGCTCCGTTATATTAACTTAATTTTCTGATTGGTAAACCACACCTTTCCAAGGAGCCCTTCACATATTGGTACTGATGGTGACATTGTTGATGCCCTCCATTCTCAGGGTGGTTGGGCTAGGACTGGGGTGACCAAAGATTGGAATCCTTCAACCTCCTCCAGATCTGAAGGAACCTCATACTATAAAAATATCATTTTTATGATTGTCCTGACATGAAACACTTTAGGAAGCCTTAACTTAGGCTTATAAAATAAAAGATCCATCCCCAACAGGAAAGTAAATTGAGATATCATGTAATCATAATTGAGATTTCAGCAAAACTAACAAACTTGCATACGTGTTATACATTTAAAAAAAACTTTTGGGTGAAATATTGATAATTCTAAAAATATGTACTAGAAAAATTCCAAAGAAAAGCCTAAAAGAATCTTAGCAACTCTCATGGCCTATGTAGAGAGGTAGTCAAGACCTTTCTTTCCCTTACCCCTGTGTGTGGCTAAAACCAAAAAAGCTGTCAAGTTCCAAATGACTTTTAGAGAGTCAGCGTTTACCTGGTTTGGTCCCCTTTTTTCAGGATCCTGAAAAGCTAGGATCCAAAGAGCTAAAGTTGTAACGGGGCCCTCTTTTCAATTAAAAGACTTAAAAGAAGCACCTGACCTTTTCATTTTATCCATTTTATTTTAAGAATTGAGAATTGAAACTGGGACCTCATACATGCCAGGCAAACACTCGACCACTGAGTTACAACCCCCCAGCCCTTTTTATGTTTGTATTTTGAGACAGGATCCTGCTAAATTGCTGAGGTTGTCCTCGAACTTGAAATCCTCCTGGCTTAACCTTTGGAGTAGCTGGGATTCCAGGCACATACCACCACCCTGGCTTCCAATTCCAATATGTACCTCTTAAGTAAAGGCTGGGAACCTCTACTTTTAAAGTTTTTTCTTTTTCTTGCAAAGCTCCATTATGTGTTGAGGATGACCATTACCCCTAAGCCTGTCAGAGGAACTGGATTTTCAAATCAGACCTGCAACATGCTGTATTTGTTCTTGGCTTTATAAGGGTAAAAGAAATTGAAGTTAAAGCGTAAAAGTTAAAGGGTAAAAGACCGGGTGTTGTAAAAGTTTCTAAGCTGCAAGGTCTGAGTTAAAATGTAAAGGAGGTATTGTTAGGTTTCTATGCTACCTGCAAAACCTGAAATTTCTGTAGCTGTTAAGACAATGCTTAGAACCTCCCAGTAAACATTTCCCCTGATTGTCTGGTTGTTTAATAACTGAAGGGGTCTGTGTGGTTGCAGGTAGGCCTTGCAGGACCTGAACCAATCAGTTTGAATGTGTACTCTCCTTAGGAATGACCTATCACTCCAGCCTGACCTGTTCCCGCCAATGAATGAACTAATCATGTTTAGGAGTTGTTGTTCAATTTTCCTGCGCCTCATGATGATTTGTTCTGATGTATACAAAGCCCTCCGCCCTCCCCAAAAAGTGTACTTAAGCAGTGCTCAGCCCCTGCTCGGGGCTCTGGGCTGCTTTCCCTTCTTGAGTGGGCACGGAGCCCCAGCATGCTGGTTCAATAAATCCCCTTCTGCCAATTGCATGAGTGGTCACTTGGTGGTCTCTTTCTCCGACGTTTCGCGGGACCCTTACAGCTTGTGTTTTCATCCTATAAAATTCTGTGCTATTTTGAGTTTGGCCAAACTGTGAATGAATTAATTTCTTCTTGCTTTACCACCACTTCTTTCTTTCCTTAACTAGACTCCTAATGCAGCATAATGACCAAATCTAGTCTGTTGGAACCCCAGAGTCACACCTCTGGCAGGGAGCACCAGTAACATAGTTATCTTTTAAATGGTATTAAATGATCCAAGAATCTAGGCCCACTTAACAATTTTACATTAGTTTTTCTTTCTCCCCAGCCTTTCTCTGGCCTTACACAGCATTTGTAGTGTGTGTGTACTTTTACTTGTAATGTATAATACATATTACATTTGTGGGGCACTCCTAATGAACGACCATCTCCCCAGAAGAAGCTGAAAGTGCTGCATAGAGAATTTGCCTTCCCAGACTCCCTTGCATCTGGAGTGCAGATGTGGTCTAGTCTCTGCCAATCTGATACACACAGGCAGGCAGGAGTTTTACCTAGGAAAAGAAGGCAGGTGATTGCTCCCACACAATACATATTGTAGTCAGTGGCTTCCTCACCAGAACCAGTAATGAGGCATTATTTGGGGCCTGCTCTCTGGGTCTTGACTCCAATCCTCCGAATGGATCAACATTTTTGTGAGCTCACCAGTGTCTGTTTAGTAAATTCCTTAATCAGAGTCTTCTATTACTTGAAATTCACACCTTGACAACAAACTCAGCTAATATATTTCTATTTGCTAATCTTAATCAAACACTTGCATGTGCTAGGAATTGTTCAAAGTACATGTAGAAGCTAATTTAATCACAAAAACTCCTTGAGGTGGGGATTATAATCATGCCCATTTTATAGGTCAGGGAACCTGAAAGCACAGTGAGGAGACTAAGTTGAATTGAAGTAATTTGCTCAAAATTATAGGCAAGCATATGATTTGAACCAGGCTGTGGATGCAAGTCTGAACCTTTAATTGGTACAAATACTGCTTCTCCCTGATTTTTTTTTCCTGGTTGAATAATTAATAACTATAGAAACAACTGAATATAACAGAAGGATAGAAGAAAGAAAATACTAACAAACTGCAAGTCTTTGGCATTTCTTTTGTGGTCATTACTATTATTAGTTTCCTTTCATGTTTTATTACTGAAAGTCCCTTTTTGGTAAAGAACAGGACAGAGTACAAAAAAAAAAAAATTAAAAAGACACAAACATGTTTTCAAGCCTTGGGAACTGGCCTTGAATTATGTCCTCTGAAGCACGTAGCTTTACAAATATTCCTTGAAGATTGGTGCATGGGAATCGTGCTGCTGCTGGGCCCAAGTGGGCATGCATTTGCTCTGGAATTGCCACAGTTATGCAAGTAAGAGAGACGTGAGCAACCAAAGGAACCGTAACTGATTTCCTGAGCCATTTACAGATCCACTGTCCCCGCAGTGCGTACTTAGACATGCATGGCTTAATCTCTAGTCAAGCCCATTTCTTTCCCTAGCAATCCCCCCTCCTCAGAGAAGCCTAGACTCTGCCTGTTTATTGACTATCTGACTACCTTCTGTGATTATTCATTCCTCAGCTGGTGATGCTCACCTGTTTGGGTCGAGAATTTCTCTGAACATATGATGAAACTTACCAATCTTTTTCTAAGAAAAATGTACACATTTCCATTTGTATAGACACATCCAACTTCAGGGATGTCAGAAACCACTCTGTCTTCATTTTACAGGTGTAGAAATTCAGGGCCACCAGATGAATACAGGGGCATGTTCTAGGCTCTCTGAGCCTCCGTTTTCACATCAGCAGAATAGGTACATCATACTTAACCTCATAGGGTTAATGGAAAGAGTAAAATGAGTTAATGTTGAAAGATACTAGAGTAGAAGTTCTGAAACTACTGCAAAGTTTGACCTATGGGTCCTATTTTTAAAATTTTTTTTTTCCACACTCAAGATGTTGTTGTTGTTTGGATTAATTTCTAATATTTAGTACTGTTTTGCAATCTAGGCAAAGGACTTATGGTAGAATTGCAATTGCTTTATCTCCAAAACTTTAACTTTATCAATTTTTCTTGTAACTTTATCAATTTTTCTCCATTTTACCATCACAACATCAGTTCAAGCCATTGCCACCTGCCCTCATTCTCACAAGACTAACAAAAAGCCTTAAAGTATCTTTTTGTCTTTATATCCTTCATATCATGAGTATCTGTTTGTTTGTTTTTTTTTTTTTAAATAAACCCTCAAATGTGAGAGGTAAAGATTTCACGGTTGCTGATTATTCTGTTAGCTATTTTTCAGTTCTGGAATTCCAGGAGCATGCAGGCATATTCTTCTGTGTTAGATGGGGAGAGGAAGATAGGCTGAGCTAGTGTTAGCTACCCACAAATTAGCAGCTGAAGGAAATATGGCAGGCATTGGCTTCTTGGAGAAGAGATTGTACCAGCATTAGGAGAGTTGGGAGGGGATCATGGGCAAGGATTCCTCAATGTTTGGAGCTGATGCTTTCACACAAGTCTTGCTTTCTGGTAGAGAACCAGGCTGAGCAGGGAATCACGAATTTACAGTTTTAAAATCACTTTCTAGAAAACCATTTCTGGGTTTAACAACCATGAGCAGGAAAGAAGCACAAATCAGGAGCACAGGCTCAATTAACTGGCTGACAGTCCCCTACCTTTTGTCCCTGCAAGGTAGCTCTCCTTGCATTTCCCCTCCCATTTTAATATGGCCTTGACAAAAGCCCGTGGGTGTCCCTCTCCTCCCAGAGGCAAATTTCTGCAATGCCCAAGTCTTGTTTAATGTCACTGGATGCTTAACCCTTTGTGGTATAGGAGTGTTCCAGGCCTTCTTCAATTAGGTGTTCTCAATCTAAATAACAAATGGAGAGAGATTCTTTAAAGATTAAAAAGTTTATTTGGCATTGCAGAGCATTGCTTTGGGGATCCACAAAACTTGGTAAATGATTATTACAAGTGCATTCAAAGAGGTTGAAGCAAGGGGAAGTTTTTTAAAAGCCAAAATAAGGAGCATTACATAAGTTGTTTTGAATTGAACGTTCTTGGATAAAAAGATCAATAACAAGGTTTGGATCAGTCCTACACTGGATGACATCCTCATCAAAGTATTTTCTGTGTAAGGTTGTCATGACTTTTGTGCAACATGGTGGGTCTGGCAGAGTCTTCTGGGATAGTTCTTGTTTTCAGGCATAGGTGTGGGAAACCCCTTCCTTTGTGACCTCCTGGTTTTATATAGTTATTTGTTATTGGGAGATTCTCATGTGGGCTAAAGTTTGAGAAACACTGTTCTTGAGTATAACTGCAAATTTGAGTGTTCTCTAAGAACACTGCAACCCTGGGGAGATAAGCACACTGGAAATGGGGAGGAGAGACAATGGGAAATGGTAGTGGACAGGCAGCTCATGGGTTACAGCACTTCTCCAAGAGTCAGCCTTACTCTACAGGTATGGCAGCACATTGGTGGTTATGTTTGGCACCAGTTGGAATTCATCATGATCCTTTGGATTCCCAAGGCTGTGTTCCATTTTGGTCTCTATTTCAGTACCTCCTGTAGAGGAATATGAGCCTCTTTCCTCTCCTTCCCCATTTGCATGGAGAATATCTTTTAACAAGAATGATTCAGATTTCCAGCATTTGGCCTTTCTTCCTCCCTCTGCTTTTCAGCATAGTAATTGGCATGCTAAACAGAGCCCAGAGGGAGCACATTAAATGCATGGAGAAGTAATGCCATAAAGACAAGCAGGAGTCCCATCCAACCTCATATGCTTGTAATTGAGATGTTATACAATTTCAGCAAAAAATTGCAGACATCTAGTTTCCTTTATGGCCCAAGCATTAACTCCAAAGACCCTTTTTAACATTTTCTAAAACCATAATGCTCGATCTAGGACTGTAATGGAACCCTGTGGTGTTAGAATATGATGAGGTAAAAATTCAGCTTCAGACACCTAGAGAGTCCTCAGGAGAGTGGAGCTTGTCTTTTCTTTTTATCTGGAGGAAACATATTGAGTTACTTGACTGGGAACTTTTCTGCCTATTGAGCTTGAGCACTGGATGCCCCACCCACATGTCATGGTCACATTGATGGCTGCCTAATGTGAATTCTGTTGACTCTCAGCTTGAGGGGTTTTGTCTGGCCACAGGGCTATGGTTGGCCTATTGCAGAGTAAGCTAGAAATTTCAGGAGATAGCACCCCTAGAAATAACATTCACCAAAGAAATACAGGGAATGGTAGGTTAATACCCACCAACATCCTTATTGCTTGGTTGGGATAGCTGTACGTAGGATCTTTCATTGTCTTCCAAAATCTGGACATTATACATGTTAGCCAAGTGGACTACTTTGGAACTATTTTCCTAGCCCTTTCTATTTTCTTTTGGCAAAGGGTCTCACTAAGTTGCCTAGGTTGATCTTGAACTTGCAATCCCCCTGCCTCAGCCCCTCAACAAACAAGAAGTAGAGGCAGTTACCACCATGCCCAGCATTATAAGTCTGTGTGTGTGTGTGTACGCATGCACATGTGCATGTACCCAGGCATGCACATGGGTAGTGCTGAGGTTAAAACCTAAGCCTTGTTGCCCTTTACATAAAGTCTAGCTGTAGGGTTCACATCCCATTGAGGAAGGCTCAGCCTCATGCCTCACTACCTCCTGAACGCCCACCTCTCCATACTGCTGCATTGGCATTGAAGTTTCAACAGCACTTTTGGAGGGATAATACTCTTCAAACCTCAGCACAGGGAAACAAAAGGCAAGGGTCTGGTTACCCCTGCATCTGTTCTTCATGAGAAGAGTCCTTAATGATAAACTGAATGACATTAGACAGGGACTCAGAGATGGGTGAAGACTCAAAAGTTTCTGAAATTCGTGACAATAATAAAACCTGGAATTACTTTTGTGGTCTATACATAAGGGACTAATTTAGAAAAAGCACTCAAGAGTTTGTGATACTGACACACGGTGCATCCACAGGTGGCTTTGTGACATCAGCAATCCAGGGAGATGGGATCGGGCTTACATAGGAGCTGCATCTGGAACATGATTGAAGTGAGGCTGCCATTGGTTCACATCAGACCCATATCTCTTTCACAGGTTAAATGGAAAACCCATGGGACTCACAAAGAAAGGAGGGACATTTGCACACCCCAAGTTGAAGGGACGGGAATTGAAAGGTTTGACTCCAAACACTTGCCCTGGAAAACAGCTCCTCCCAGCCACCCCTTCACTCCTCCAGGCTGGTGTCTCTGGCCTTTGGTAGATGATCAGATCATGAGGGTGTGAACTCATAATAGGATTAATCCGTCATAGGTTCACAGCTTAATGGACCATTGAGAGGTGGTGGAAACAGGAGGAAGTAAGCCCAGTAGGAGAAAACTGGTCACTGGGGACATGCCCTTGAAGGGTACATTTTGTCCCCAGCACATTCTCTCTCTTTCAACTTCCCACCACCATGAGATCCTCAGCTTTCCTCCACCTCACAGTCCCCTCTGTGGTGTTTTGTCTTATAAGATGTCCAAAGGATGGGTCCAAACAACCATGAACTAAAATCTTGAGCCAAACAAATCATCCCCATTTTGATTTCCACAGGTATTTTTTCATGGCAACAGAAAGTTAACACACACATACAAAAATGGTACCCCAAAATGGATCATTGCTATGACTATACCTGACCTGGTGGTTTGTGAGAACTAGTTTGTAGGGAAAACATGGAATATTTTTGGAAAAAGCAGGTTAGAAAATGCCTAGAACTCTTTTAGGAGAGCTGAGTGAATGTCTCTGTTGGTAGCTCAGAAGACCAGAATGCTGATAGGAGTGCAGTTTGAGGAAAGGCTATACTGATGACTCCCACTCCATATATCTTGGGAAGGCCTGGCTCTCCAAGAAACCCCACTTCCATGTTGAGGACTCAACATGGCTGGTGAACTTGTTGAGAGCCAACTGCAGGAGAGTTAGGAGGCAGGTGGGTTTGCCTCAGGTGGAACCAGAGGAGCTATTCCTGTGAGTAAATTGGGGGGCTGAGGGACCATCCCAGCAGCTGCCATAGCTCCTTTTGCTTCAGGGAACTCCCACCTTCTCTTCCTGAATGGTGCAGGTTGCTCCATTATGGTCCATTTTGAGAAAAAGGAAACTGAATTCAGTAAAGTCGAGACACTCTTGGCCATTTGGTAAGTCCCCCTGTGTGTGTGCTGAGACAGAGCCTTGAGACCTTTGTTTCCACACATCTGGTTCCTCTTCATGGGAACACCTGGCCCCTCTTTCTGGGGACATCTGTGGCACCACTGGTATAGAAGTCATGGTTAAGTGGGACTCAAGAACCCAGGGATATGTACTCTCTTCTGGTTTGTTCTAGGTTCTCATCTATTTGTTGGCCTTGGGTTTGGGAATTCCCTCTGGTTGTCTATATGTGCTTATGTTTGTATCTGTTACTGCCCCTTTTAAGACATGGTCAATACAGCATTGATCCTACAAGTAGTCTCTTGGGAAAGATCTTGGCTGGTCAATTGAAAGGGTCCCATCTGTTGGCCATGGTTTTGGATGGTTTTTCTGGATTATTATTACAATTCTGAGGTTGAAGTTAGACTGTCAGGGGTTAAGTATTTGAAAGAGATTCTATATGCACCAGCATTGATGCAGGTGCATGATAAGGGGTCTGAACCTTTGGGAACTAAGTTAAAGGTGCCAAAAGACACTGACTCTGGTGTGCAAGGATAGCAGGAAACTAGAAGAAAGGGCTTAAAAAGATTTAAATCCATTAAACCCAGGGCTGGCACCCCTAGCACCGTCTCTAAGTCTGGCACCAAGCAGCTGCAGATCATCTCACTGTGGGTCAAGAAACACTAGCCTTAAACTTGCAGGAAAAAAATCCCAGAAAAACTGCCTGGGCTATGGAAAAATGGCCAAAGAGAACCTGACCTCTGACCTGCCTTCCGGCCCCTTTTGCCCTGGGGAGCTGGAGGCTACTAGACACAAATGCTGTGGCAGTAGTTTTTAGCTCAGTAGTTTTTAGCACTGTCAGTTTATGACCTGGGGACAGGAATAGTCTCCCCTTTTAAGATCTGACAGGACACCCCATTTGGACAGGGGGTATTCATCACTGTGTCAAAGCAGTTCTTGCTATAATAGTATCCCATTCAAACTAAATGCCTGGGGAGACTGGCTGAAAAAAGTAACTGCACCCAGAAAAGAAAAAGAAATTAAGGCCAACCAGTGTTTTGAAGGCAGCCTCTGCAAAGGGATCTCAAGGAAGCTTAAAGAAAAGTATAGAAAGGGCCTCCTCCACTGCATATTATTAAAAAAAAAAAAAAAGCCCCAAAGGAGCCTCTGAGTACAATTGACAGTGGAGAACTCACTTAAAGTTAATGGCATCATGATAATGATAATGGACACAGGTCAAGCTCAAAAATATCCTGTGCTCTAACCCCTTAGATGCCACCCGAGAGAGAAAAGATTAAGACAGACTTTTTGTGCATGCTATATTGTCTGATCTCTCTCCTGGGATGAAATTTTTGTGTAAATTAAATGCACGATAATATTCATGAGGATTGTTTCAGAATATAAATTTAAGAAAGGGTCCAAAACTAGAAAAAATAAAAGAAAGTTATAGCTATGGAAATAAGTTTTAGTGTGGAAAATTAGAAGGTAAAAGAAATGTTTCTAACTGAGAAAGTATTTTGTCTGGTAAAGTAATATTCCAGGGCTAAAGTCCAAGAAAAAACTTAGAACATAACTAAGGATGTCAAGTTGTGAATGTCTAAGTTGCAGAAGGTTTATGGCAGTTAAAAGTTTGTGTTTGTGATTAAATTGGCTATAATTAGCATGGTCAAAATTATTTAAACTTTAATGTACTAATATGAAGCAAAGTCCAAAACATTGATCTGCTCTTATCCATCAAGATAATTTTATTATATTCATTAGGTTTTATTATTTGGGGAAACTAAGTCTCAAAGAAATTAGGGTTTGTACCTGTCTTAAATGATTACTTTGTTACTGGTTAGACAAACAACTGTTACTTAGGTTATAACAATATAGTTGACATATGTGTGACTAGGTATATGATAAGGGGTCTGAACAGTCAGGAACTAAGTTGAAGGTGCCAAAAGGCACTGACTCTGGTGTGCAAGGATAGCAGGAAATGTGATTATTTTTACCATACCCTCTAAGAACCATATCTGTCTAAGCCTTGTCTAAGTATTATATAAAAGCTTATAAAATGAAAGTTTATATAAGTATTGGAAAGATAACCAATAAGTTGCCTCTTTTATACATTGTGTCTTACACAGAAGGGCCACAGATTCATTTGAAGACCTGTCTTATATCTGTTTGCTTTGACTAAGTCAATTTCTGATCATTTACACAGTTTTCTAAGTGCATGAGAGACTTAAGGCTACCGTTTGACTTTTGTTAACCCATCCAGGCCTGTGATTATTGTTACCATACCCTCTGGATTCTAAATTATACTTTAAATGTTAAACTTAGTTAAATGTGAAGTTTAGGAGAGCATTTGCCAAGTTGGCATTCTCCAAACTATAGGAAAGTCTTGGATTTGGATAGAAATAACAAATTCAGTTGGTATTTATTCATGTCATTTGTTATTTTATAGCTGAATAAAGCAACCTGTTGTCAATAAGTTATATAAACAATTTTGTTATTCTTCACATTGAAATTGGAATTTAAATGCATTTTTGGAATACAATAAGGAGAGTCTGGTATGTTTAAAGGTGACATTGTAAAACATGAAAGCATTCTGCCACTTTTTCCACAAGAAGAAAGTTTAAAGCTCTCTTAGCCTTTCTTTGATTCATGTTTCAGCTGTAATGTTGTATTGTGTTATTCGTTAGACTGTCGTTAGAGCCCCAACTTACCGGAGACAAGGCTCTGCCTCTCACCTTACTCCATGTTAGGATGGCTCCAAAATAAGCTACACTTCAGCTCATTTAAAGTTGTGTTCAAAAGATTGATTTTTGTTGTAAAGATTACTATGATCTAAAACAGGGGAAATAAGTAAGAGTTCATGATTATAAAAGTGATTTTTCTTGGTTCAAAGCCATTACACAAACTGAATATATGTTTTTGCTCTGTTAATTTCATTTCATATTTTCCTTGTAAAGTTTATAACTGTTGCCTGTTAGTGTTTTGCAGAGGTACTGCTTCTAAACAAATAAACAAACAATCAAACAAAAACAACCTGGGTTAATTTGCAATAAGCCATCACCAATAGGACAGACAGCATATAATGCAGACTTCCATTACTAATACTGACCCCAATTAAATGAAAGGGTAACTGTAGATATTGAAAGGGTAATTATAGATATTGAAGTTATAACCTGTTACTCCCTCTTTAAGACTGTTGAAACTGGCTTGCTGGGTGTTTAAAACCAAAAATTTGGAGACCAAAATTTAAGAAGTAAAAGAGTCAAGGAAAAAGAACCCAACATTTTAGCCCTTGCCCTCTAAGGTCAGCCAGGACCCAGACAATGACAGGACACCTCTCTGTGCCCTGCAACTCTCATGAGTCACCTTGAGGATCAGGGAGATAGAGAGGACCCTAGAGAACCAGAAGCCAACCAGTGCACATTCTGCAAACACGAGGGTCATTGGAGATGGAAAAACTCCTGATGCTTCCAAGAGAAGCCACATATGGTCAGCAGGACTCTGATTCATCCTGGCAGATGGCACCACTGGTAGAGGAAAGCTAAAGGAGCCAAAAGGCTTTGTATATGTTCTCAAGAGTGATCTCCCAAGAATATCTGAAAAATCTCAGGGTCAGTTTTGACCAACTTGGTCTTAAACACTTGAGTATAGCCTGAGCACAGTCCTACACGGACATTTAAAAGGAAAAATAATGGTTTTTTGTTGTTGTTGTTTGTTTGTTTGTTTTTTAATATAACTTAAGAAAGCTGCTGTGGTGAAATGAAGGTGAAGGCCAATGGCTCGCCCACCAGCCGAAGTGGGATCCCAAGCTTTCTCCAGTCCACCAAGGGTGTACCACTAGCCTGTCTTGCCCACTGCACCAGGGAGGTGGAGCATGAGCACGTGTGTTAGGACGTGGAAGATGGTGAACTAACTATGCCTGGGCAGGACAAAGCCAGAGGAAATTCAGGTAGTGGTCCTGATGTGCAAGTCGGTCATCTGACCTGGGTATAGAGGTGAAAGACTAATTGAACCATCCCTCAGGGTAGCTGGCACTCTTGCAGAAATAAAAAACTTGAAAACAACCCAGGTAGTTTAATCCTTTAAAGCCAAAGATTAGAGGTCTTGGGGCCAAAACGATCTCAACCTATTCTCAAACTTTAAATGGGTAAGAAGCCCAGATGGATGGTGTGGATCTGGGCATGAATGTGAGTGCCTAGTGGGTCACTTTTGGTAAGCAGAACTAGCACTGTGGGAAGAACCAAACATCAGGTTAAGGTGCCTGATTGCCAGTGCCCAGCAGACCCCAGAAAAGGTGTTGGTTGATATAGACTGCAGGATGGTGGCCATGGAAGTTGGACTCTGCCAAGGAGTGTGAAACAACTCACCTGCTGAATCAACTAGCCCTGAAAATGGATGGTGCTGGAGCGTGGGGACCATACCTGGCCATCGCTGGCAGTCAAAACACGGTGGACAGGAGCGAAAGCAACCTGAGATTGCTATGCCATTACAAGTAGGAGAGCCACTGTGGTGAGCCTTGAGGCCTAGGGCGCAGCCCGGGTGGAGCTGCCGCAGGTGCAGATCTTGGTGACAGTAGCAAATATTTAAATGAGAACTTTCATGGCCAAAGAGGAGAAAGGTCCCATGTGAACAGCAGTTGAACAAGGGTCAGTCGGTCCTGAGAGATGGGTGAGCACCCTTCCAAAGAGACAGGAGATGGCCTCGTTGCCTTCCACCAATTAAAAGGGAGTCGGGTTCAGATCCTGGAATCTGGAGTGGCAGAGATGGGCACTGTGAGGTGTCCAGTATGGTAATTGTGCTTGATCCCAGAGAAGTGGGCAGGAACCCCAGAGAGAGTTCTCTTTTCTTTGTGAATGGCAGGGCTGCCCTGGAATAGATTGACCCCGAGAGAGGGAACCATGCCTTGGAAAGTATTGCAGTTCTGGCAGTGTCTAGTGACAAAAAATAATAATAATAATAATAAAAATAAATGAATAAATAAATTAATTAAAAAGTAACAAGATGTATGCTTGTGTTAGCCCTACCAAAAGTAAATAAAGCTGGAGGCTATAAGGGAAGGGTTCTTGTGTGAGAATACCTAATAATAATGATCACAAAGGACTCTAGAGTCACAAACTTTGAGCCTGATCTCACAGACCTACAAATCTTCCTAGCTTCCTACATTGATAAACTTGATCTGTTTTTTCACTGATCATATTATGAGTTTCTGTCCTCATGGTTTTCAGAGATTGGCTGAAATACTAATTTCTTTTGTGTTAATTGTTTACAAAAAAGTGATGCTTGGCTGACTTGTTCATTGTTGTCTTATAATGATCTTGCCCTTTGTATGCCGTGTCCAGTCACTTGCCATCTGCCACTAGGCACCTCTGAACTGCTTTCATGTTGAATACCCTTAACTGTCCACACCTCACATGATAGAGAACAAGGACTTTGGGTCACTTCCCCCAACTTCGCCCTCTTTCAGCAGTAAGCAGTTTGGAGATGTCATCACTCATTTTCCCACAAAATGGGAAGTAGACATTGACCATGGGGAAATGTAACAGGGTCCACTTTGTGCTTTGGATATAGCCCTTGCTGCTCGGCCACTACAAATTTTTTTTTTTTCCCTAGAGCAAAATTATTTTATTTGGGGGTCAAGAAAGTCTTGGAACACATCCTTCAGGAATATCAAGGACCTACAATATATTGAAGAAGCAATACAATTAATCTGTTATTTAGTCTTAATTTTCAAGCAATTCATAATCAACATGCTTGAGCTTCTGATACTGCTACACTCTACATAGCCAGAACTCAGTAAGGTCTAAAGTCAATGAATGTTTCAAAAAATACATATGTACTGTAAACTTAAACTACCCTTAAAAAAAAGTCCATGAAAAGAAGAAGGAAGAGGAGGAGGAGGAGAAGGAGGAGGAGTGGTGGTGGCGCATGCCTATAATCCCAACAACCCAAAAGCTGAGACAGGAGGATTGCAAGCCTGATGCCAGCCACAGCAATTTAATGAGACCATATCTCAAATTTTTAAAAAATATTTTTTTTAAATGAACATGTTTTTTTTTTTTTTTTTCTTCCTCTCTCCCTGTTCCTTCCTAATCTCTGCACATCCCTAATCTCAGGGGAAGCAAGATTACCTTTCTTCCCATTTTAGGCAGATTTATTATCCTTGAGTATGCATCCACCATAGGAACCAAGGAATCCAGACTTCAGGGATGGTACCAGAAGATATCAGAAATTGCCATCTCACAAATTAACAAGTGAATTACAACTCCAACAGAGAACATGGGAAATGTAGCCTTTGAGTCACCTCTTTAAAGCCCTGCTGATGGGCAGAACCACAGCCTCTGGGACTCCCCTGTGTTTCTACTTTGCTAGCAAAGCAATAAACCTTCATTTTCCCTTTTCTCAAAACCATATCGTTGCTATTGGATTGGCATTGGGTACAAGGACCGAGCATTCAACAAAAACACCACTGTATGCTTAGGAGATAATAAAAGTGAAGAGTTAGAAAGTGAAATGTGTCTGGGAAAGGGAAGAATTCTGTCTGCCTGGAGCCAAGGGTAAATAAAGAGAGGTTGGGTGTGATGCTAAGAGGTTCTGGATGCAAATGTTTAAACCTACTTATATTGGAAGGTGGGAGGGTTTTTTTTTTTTTTTTTTTGTTGTTGTTGTTGTTTCGTACTAGGAATTGAACTCAGGGGCAGTCAACCACTGAGCCACATCCCCAGCCCTATTTTGTATTTTATTTAGAGACAGGGTCTCACTGAGTTGCTTAGCATCTTGCTGTTGCTGAGGCTGACTTTGAATTTGTGATCCTCCTGCCTCAGTCTCCTGAGATGCTGGGATTACAGGTGTGTGCCACCAGGCCCAGCTGAAAGGAGTGAGATTTTGAAGAGTTTTTGTAACTGGGATTCACCTGATGCTTGTGACTATATCCCTTGTGGCTTTCAAATTTATATGTTTTCTTCTTTTTCCCAATCTTCATTTTTTCTAGCCTTCTCCTCCCTGATCTTCTTTTCCCTGATTTTCTCCTTCCTGATCTCACCTCCCTAATCTCATTTTCTCTGAATCACCTCTATAAAAGTCCCCTGCTCCTGCGGATAGGCAGAATCACAGCCTTTGGGACAGGGCTCTCCTGTGTTTCTCCTTTGCTAGCAAAGCAATAAACCTTTTTCCTTTTTCTCAAGACCTTGTCTTTGTTATTGCATTGGTGTCCAGGATAAGGACTGAACTTTCAGTTACACTTTGAGCTAGGAAGTAATACAGTCAGGCCAGGAAACTGGGAGGTTTAATCTGTCTGAATACTGTGACCTGAAAGGTAAGATTGGACTAAAAAAGAACATTCCAAAACAGCTAGAATATTTTTAGTCAGGTGTTGAGAATACTTTTCAAAAGGTTACATACATGGCCTTCATATAAACAGAAAATAATCTTGTCAAATATATATATATATATTTCTCTCCTTAGGAAACCAGTAACATGATAAACCTAATTCAAATGATGGTTTGAAGAACAGATTCAAACAAAAAATGTGAAAGTGAATTTGTTAATAGATGTGAAATTTGTTAATATCCCTCAGACAATAAACTATAAATTTATGTGTTATCTTTCCTGCAAATGGAAATCAATTGCCTCAAAACCAGTCAAATTTTGCATCTTTCAAGCATCATTTGCATTTCTTCCAGGCAAAAATAATTTGCATTGCTATAAATTTTCTACAAGTGAACGTATAAGGTTATAAAAATGGCTTGGTCAATAGAAAATAAATCAGAGGTTCACTCTGAATGTTGTACCAAAAGAACACCTAATAATCTCTTCTTCCTATTTTCAAGTTTAGGAGGCTTTTTCTTTGTGATCATAAATAATCTGCAAAGACAGTTCATGATCCCAGAAAAAAACTGTTCTCAATAGATTTGGCCCGATTTTTTAATAGATGCAGAGAGAGTATTGAATAACCACATAAGCTTCCATGAATTTGCTTTGCAAATCTACAGCCATGTAGTACTGAACAACTATATGAAGCAGGAATCTCAAGTTTACCTTGGAAGTTTTATAATATTTTCCCTCTTACTCTAAAGTGCAAGAAAAAAAAGAATCAAGCTTCTCTACCACAGTAGGCCCCAAATTTGATCTACAACACTAAACAACAACAACAACAACAACCAATACTGTGACCTGAAAGGTAAGATTGGGCTTACCAAACATCAACACAAATATAAAAAAGAAAAACAAAAACAAAAAAAGAAAAAAGAAAAAAAGAAAGCAACCAAATCTCCAAGGGCCCATCTTCCAAGGGTGGCACAAACCAGAGTTCGAGTCTCTGGCTCAGTTTCTCCTATTTGCTACTTTTCTAGGGACTCTGTTCTCTGCCTCGCTCAAACTGGGCTCATTGTGGGGTTCAAGAATTTCAAACGATCAAGAAGGCTTTCCACTCTAAGCATCGTCTGTTTTCTTCTCCCCCCAAATCACTAAGACAAGAAATATTAATGACCTGCCTACCAAGTTAGAGCAAGAGAGTGGATCTGGGAAACTCACAAACTGACATCTCAATAAATGATCCTGCTGCATGGGCTACCGAGATCAGTGCAATCGTTAACTGTCCCATCACATCTGTTTTTGAATGTAAAAAGAAGGCCTTTATAGAAAGACTAAAGAATAATTAAATTGTGTCTTGAATCAAGAGGAGACAGTATCCCTTTAGAGACCCCAGACCCCAAAGCAGTCCCTTTGAGACAGTCCATAGAAGCAACAAGAACCCCAGTGAGTTTTGGGGTTGCTCCCAGACAGGGAGCATGAATAAGCAATGAAAAGAGAGCTCTGAAGAAGGAGATCTGGGAACGGGTCATTTGAAGTGCCAGGAAAGGTCTTGTAGTCTTCCAACAATTTCACAATGACTGTTGAGAAATCAGCACAGCGTTTGCAACCAGGCCTATGCTTGAAAAGGAAAAAAAAAAAAAAAAATATATATATACATATATATATATATATATATATATATATATATATATATATATATATACAGTACACTGATGTCTCTTTTATTCTAGCTGCATCCGTACCCACCTTGCTGTGAAACAGCGTAATTAACCGTGGGTTTCAAAGAGAGGTGATAATTTCCAGCTTATTCTCGGATCATTTTCAGTCAAAAATTTTAGCTTGAAATGTTTTCCTTCTCCTTTTGGTGGTAGCTCTCAGGAGTGAATTTTGCCGGAAGCCTTCTATTTTCATCACTCTGATTGCTTTATTTATGTTGCAAATCACTGATTTGATGTTTGGGAAATTGCCCATGTTTGGGGGCAGCAAAGCTTTTACTTAATGGATTGACGATTTTTAAACTTGTTTGTAAAATAAATATTTTTTAAAAAGTAAGACCTTAAAATTGCAATTCATCATTCCTTATACTCAGAATAGCGATAAACAGTAAGCTCTTTTATTATTTTACTTTAATGCTTGGTATTTAATGGATGCTGAAGACGGTATTTATCTAATCTTTATTTAAGAATGTCTTGGTACTTGCCTTAATAACCAGGTTGTCACAGGAGAAGAGGTGTCTCCAGAGAAGGGTCCAAGGAGTTCCCATAGGAGAGAGGGAACTTACCCAGGACCAGCAGTGTTCTTGGCATAGGTGATGGAAAAGAATTTCATCACGAGCCAGACAAAGGCATAGACAGAGGTTTATTTAGGAAGATAGACACACATTCAAGGGAGAATGTGGGCTATCTAAAGAGTGAGAAGCGGCCCTGACTTGGGCGGGGGTCCGGTATTTATAGGAATGTATCAGGGGCCACATAGAGGTGGATCCAGGTTGGAGCTGCACAATTTCCTGCATGTGTGTATTTCCCTCATTTTACAAGATTCACAACTGTGATTTCTGCTCGTCAATGACTTGTGGGCATTTTCTTTAAGATTTAGTATCTCTCTTTATCCTAAATCCCTATCTCAGTTGGATAAAGCAGTCTTCTCTCTAAACTTTTAGCACCTGCTTCCTAAAATCTGATCTTGTTGACTGGAATCCCCATCCCACCCCTCTTTTTGGCACTTCCTGTCTGGAAGATGACTGGGGTCACCTCTTCTGAATTGATGACAGTGGATAACAGAGAGCATTGCAGCAGGAAGCCAAGTATTCTGGAATGAAATAGAAATCAACCTTGCCTGATGGTCTTGATTCTGCCCTGGCTTGTTTGAGTCAACTTGTCTTGTCTTTTCTTGGCTTCCATTTCTCTATCAATGAATTAAGAAGGTTGGCTTAAATTATTATAAACTTTTTTGTTTGATGTGTTTTAAGTAACAGAGTTCTTCAAATGAAGTTTTATTTGGCATTCTGAAATATCTTGGTTTTCTATTGCTATCCTATAGATCACCCCAAACTTAATGGCTCAAAGCAACAATAGTAATTTTTAATCTTTCAAAGTTTCCATGAGTTGGGAATTTGGGAGTGATTTGGGTGGGTGGCTTTTGCTTAATGTTGAAGCTGAGGGGTAAGAATATGCTACTCAAGCACCAGGCAATTTGGCATAAGGATTATCTTAAGTTGAAGGTGATTGAAAAGAAGCAGGTACAAGAAATGCTCTCTGCCCTCTTCCATTTACCTAAAAGCAAGATAATTTTTTTTTAAGAGAGAGAGAATTTTTTAGTTTTCGGCAGACACATTATCTTTCTTTATATGTGGTGCTGAGGATCGAACCCGGGCCGCACACATGCTAGGCGAGCGCGCTACCGCTTGAGCCACATCCCCAGCCCAAGCAAGACAAATTTACAAAGGTATTTCCTACCCCTCTTCACCAGGAAGGGCAAAGGCTCAGCCTGGAGAAGGCACCAGAGGAATCTAAGTAACAAGCTTTTGAAGATGCCTTTCTCTACATCAATTCCCCATAAATTTGTCTTCCCACAATTTGCCACCCCAAAGGCCTTATTCCTTTGTCTTG
Source organism: Marmota monax (assembly GCF_021218885.2). Lineage (NCBI taxonomy): Eukaryota > Metazoa > Chordata > Mammalia > Rodentia > Sciuridae > Marmota > Marmota monax. The sequence continues at coordinate 23,693,685 of NW_026695215.1, read as the reverse complement.
TCACTTCTTTAAAATTGCAGTGTTTTTCAGTGAAGATGCGATATAAGCTGGAGTCCTGAGTCACCTCTTTTGAGAATTACTACTGTCCTTGGGTATCTCCCATGTAAATATGAAGTCTAGATGTTAACTCGATCCTGATCCTGTTTGTTCTTCTCTTGTTAATCTGTCTTTTGTTATAGAGATCCTAGCTAAAAACTCAGAATGAAATAGGGGAAATTACTTTTTCCTCCCCTACAAAGTGGAAGTCAGAGGTTAGCATGTTACAGGGGGAAAGACACCTGCCCACAGAGCCGAGGTGACCATAGGGAGTATGCAACCACTGATTCTTTGTGATCCTGCAGGAAGGATTTTAATCAAGTCACACATAGTAGCAAGCAGCAGTTTATTAGAAGGGAAAAGAGACACCCTTAAAAGAAGAGAGAGTCCTCTCAGAGATCAAAGAGATAATGCACCCATCCCATCTTCTAGTTTTATTGGGGGTCCCAGGAAAGTTTCCAGAGAGTTCCACCAGGTTCACCTCTTGACTTTTGATTGACAGCAAGATTGATCAGACCTCCAAGTCCCCACTGTGCATGGTTTTACCCGCAAACACACAAGCAAAATCCACGGCGAGGGAATTTTACTATTATAATGACATGTTATTGATCCAAAGGCAGCTTCTGGGTCACTTTGGCCTGTGGATTGTTTTTACATTTTTTTATGGTTGGTGGACTTTGTTTCTCATGAGCCCTGGAATCTTTGGTCTGTGTAAAGGTCAAAAGTCCCCCCTGTACTCTTCTTATCAGCAGGGAGTAGTTTTGGGGACCCTGTCTTTTTCCCTCTTGCAGACAACGGTTTGTTTGCTGTGGAATGTAATATATCCTACTGATGTAAGTCAGCGCAGGACAGAGTGGCCTTCCGTAAACTGCTTTTTAAAATAAAGAGTGTTCAGCACAGTAAGCCCAGTTTATAGAGTTATCCCCTCCCCCCGCAAACCTCATGTTCCCACTGCTCACATTGGTTTATTACCTATCAAGCTGGGTTTATAGTTAACTGAACGCTTGGCGGGGCCAGAAAGACAGGACTCCACTTACACAGCTGGCAAGATGATGTCATCTGGTCTTTGGCTGAACACCTCTTCCCTAATGCACAGGAAGCTTCCCAGGGTTGAGAGATATTCTCCAGCATGATAGCTGCTTTCCCCTAGGCCTACATGGAGGGGTAGAGTTTTTCTTCTAACCATCCTCCTGATGCAGCTGATTTTTATCAGTGCCTTGGAGGCATCTGTGTCCCTCCCCCAGTAGTAAAAAACTTTTGCTTTCTAGGAGATAATGGTGCAAGGGAGAGAACAGCTCTATTCTAGACAGTAAAACCAGCACAGAGAGGTGGACACCCTCTCTCGGCCAGTTTTGCTCCAGGCTTATCAGTGGTGGAGTGAAACCAAGCTCATGAGACTGGACTTCATTCTAGCATCCATAGACAACAGTGATGGTAGATTCTATATGTTAACTTGATTGAACTAAGGGATACCCAGATAGCTAGAAAATATTATTCCTGGGAATGAAGGGTGTTTCCAGAAGAGATTGGCATTGGAATCAGTATATTAAACAGGAAGGCTCTGCCCTCATCCAAGCAAGCCCTTGGATAGAATCAGTGGGCAGAGGAAAGGTAAATTTACTTTCTCTACTGGAACTGAAAAGCCAATCTTCTGTCCTGGGTATCAGAACTCGTGGGACTTTCAGACTCTAGAACTAACAATCAGTGCTTCCCAGTTCTCAGACCTTTGATCTTGGGCTGAGACAGACGCTACCAGTTTCCCTGGTTTTCAGGCCTTTGAACTGAACTGAACTGAACTACACCATCAGCTTGCAGCTAGAATATCGTGGGTCTTCTTCAGCTTCCCCATGATTACATGAGCTAATTCCCCCAAAATAAATCCTTTCTTCTCTATCTAGCTATCTACCACTTATCTGTCAATCATCTTTCTATTATTGAGGGAGATGTCTTCTAATGAGGTCATCTTGGTCACCCCTAGATGGTAACACTGTCATCTATCTCCTTTTGGTTCTCTGGAAGATGCTGATGAATACATCACTAGGTAAGTCTTTGGCACTTTCTGCTCTGAAACTGAGAAAATCAGGATCTGTAAGTTGGGACTAGGAGGCAGCTCTTTGTTTAGATCTCCCATAAATTTGCTGCTTTGGTTTTAGGAAAGCCCTTCCTTATCTGATTCATGGGAGATGCTTGCAAATATTTATCTTCCTGCATATCTCATTATGAACCTCCAGTCACCCTTTCCTAGTCGACTTAGGGAAAGGAAAAATTGTGAGCGTCTTCAAGTTCTTGAAGAGGAAATGTAATCTACCATCTGCTAGGAACCTTCTCTGTTCCATTGGTGATGCTCTTTCTTCTTTAGAACTTTCCTGTGAGCACAGGACAGGGAGGAGACAGGCATCAAGAGGTTACTCACCTGGTAGATGTTGGGGGTAGGCTTTGGACCCAAGCTTGTCTTGCCTTTCCATTATAGACTGCTGCCTCCTTCACCTTAGAAAACAAATTTAAAAGATGGATTGGGGGCTGGGGATGTGGCTCAAGAGGTAGCGCACTCGCCTGGCGTGCGTGCGGCCCGGGTTCCATCCTCAGCACCACATACAAACAAAGATGTTGTGTCCGCCGAAAACTAAAAAATAAATATTAAAAAAGAAAAAAAATTCATTCTCTCTCTCTCTTAAAAAAAAAAAAAATTGGATTAGGTTAGTGTTTACTGTGAGCGATGGGGTGTGAGCGATGGGGTGTAAAAGAAGGAGAGGGGCCTGTCACAGCTGCTTTTCCTCTCCCCCACCCCTGTCACTACAGAGCCAGGCAACCAGGAGAGAGGTTCTGCCTTAACAGAAGGGGTGGCCCAAGAAGGTCGAGCCCTTTTCCCCACACCCCTGCCCCTAGCAGCACAGAATCACTGAGTAGGTTTGCTTCTAGACAGGGCTGTGAGGGCCTCCTTGTTGGACTTTGCAAGGTCTTTTGTGGGATGTGGTCTCACCGGTTAACAGTTAACCCCTTGCCCCTTGCTTTTCTCCCTCCAGGTGGCTCTTCTGCAGAGGTTTTCATTAGCATGCAGAGCTTAATCTCATTAAGTATTGATGTCAGGAGCATTTATTTTTACTGCAGTTGGAGGAGGGAAAAGGTTAGGTCCTTGCAGAGCCCATTCATATGCATGACTCCCTCCAGCCCTCAGCAGCCCTTTCTAAGGGTCTCCCCTCTCTCTTTTCAAAGACACTGTTGAGACTTTAAAAGCTGGAGCCTAAGAATAGGGGGAGGAAGCACCAGCCCCATTTCTAGAGGATTCTCCTCCCTTTCTCCTATTTTTTTATACACACACACACACTCATGTGTCCCAGGGTGGGTCATGTGATTAGTAGGTTAAGAGATTTGGTGGGAAGAGGTCCTGGCTCTGCAGGTGTCCAGGCTCTGCTACTGCAGGGACAGTAGACATTCAAGCAGAGGCCACCCAGCTGTCTCCAATCAATCGGAGCCAGCACCACCAGGATGTTTCATGTTCTCCAATATCCTGGCCTCCCCTTATTTGGGGGTGTCACAGAAGAAATATGCCCAAAAATGTGTCCAGAGGAATACCTGGAGAGAAGGAGGAAGTTGACTCAGGGCTAGTAGTGGTTTTTTTTTTTTTTTTTTTTTTTTTTTTAAGAGAGAGAGAGAATTTTAATATTTATTTTATTTTTTTTAGTTTTCAGCAGACACAGCATCTTTGTTTGTATGTGGTGCTGAGGATTGAACCTGGGCCGCACACATGCCAGGCGAGCGCGCTACCTCTTGAGCCACATCCCCAGCCCCAAGCTAGTAGTGTTTTTGGCATACACGACAAAAAAGAATTTCAGCATGCACCAGTCAGAGGCACAGACAGAGGTTTCCTAAAGGAAAGCAGAGGCACGGTCAAGGGAGATGTGGGCTAGCTTGAGAGTGAGCAGTAGCAACCCATGGGTGTGGGGTGTTGATATTTATGGAGGGATGGTTGCTAGGGGTTGGACTAGAGGTGGAGTTGGGCAACTTCCAGCCAGTTTCTCCTGTGCTTGGACCTTGCCCTCATATTCCTTCTTGCAGACATGCATGGTCAAGGGTGTTGGCCAAGAGCACAGAGCTAGGTTGCTCAGGACTTGGCAATTGCTTATGCTGCCCTCTGTATTTCAGTGGTTCATGGGCGTTTCCTATATTTTGGTGGTTTGTGGGTGCTTTTGTTGAGATTCAGTACATTGCTCTCTTTATTTCCAAATCCTATCTCAGGGTGATTCTTGAAAGGCATATCTTGTCTCCTATCTCTCACTCACTTGGATCTTCTGCTTTTTTCAATTTGTAGACTGAATTTTGTCTCTTTTTATTTATTTTTTTTTTTTGGGGGGGGTGGTATTGCTTATTGAATCCAGGGGTGCTTTACTACTGAGCCATATCCACAGCCCTTTTTCACTTTTAATTTTGAGACAGGGTCTCACTAAGTTGCTTAGGGCCTTGTTAAGTTGTTGAGGCTGGCCTTGAACTTGTTATCCCCTGTCTCAGCTTCCCGAGTTGCTGGTCTCTTGTGGCTGCTTCCTTCTTTCTCCCTTGTATCCACCCAAACATTGAATTCAGCCTCCTTTCTCTGCTTTTCCCCAAATGCCCTGCAGATTTGTGTAAAGGCTTTTCTCCTTGGAGAAATGAGCATGGATCTGGAGTTAGGGGACCCTAGGGACCAGGACCACAGGTCAGTAAATACCTGATATGAGGCACCCCTGTTCTTAAGACCTCTCAGCCCCTCAACCTTCACCTTTCTGCTCACCATCCACTCCTGGAGTCTTCTTTCCTGCCATCTTGTGAGGGCTCCGCTTAGCTTCTTTTGCAGCTTTTCTCTCCAACCTCTTCATATCCTCCCTCTGTGAAGGACCCTCACCGTAGGTTGAAATTCTTCTCACTTTACGTGAAGAGCAGGGTTATCTCTTCACAACCAGGAAAAAGAAAAAAAAATTTTTTTTTTTTTTTTACATATCAATGCAAGTAATTACTATGACTATATTTAGTCTCCCTGAGGCCTTCCAGCAACTAGCACTAAGCTAAGGGTTGCTATTTTAGCTTCTGTTACTTACTCTACTCAGGTATTCATGGTACTGAAAGAGCCACAAGAGCCACAGGACAGAAGGCTGTGCAGCAAAGTAAGTCGGAGCCTTTGGCTTCTGGACACGGGGAGACCCAGATCTGAATCTAGATTCCATTACTTCCTAGCTGCCTTGGGCAATTACATAACCTCTCTGAGTTTCTATTTTCTCACCTGTAAAATAGAGTTATCAATGACAACCACCTTATAGGGTTCCCATGAAGATTAAATGAGAAAATTCATTTAAATCCTAGTGTTTGCTGCTTAATAAGCATTTAATACGTAGGTGGTTTTTTAAATTTATATATATATATATATATTTGAACCAGAATAGACCATGACACTTTGTTGCCAAGGGAATCAATATTATTATTATTAATAAATACTACCATATATGCCAGACACTTTACCTGCACCAACTCATTGTAGTTCACATAATTACTCTCTAAAGGAATGGTTATCTGTCTTTCAAAGATATAAAGACCCAGGATTCCCAGAGGTTTGCCCTCAGTGCTGTGTATCTTCCCGTCTTTCCACATAAAACCAGGAAAGAGATCAGAAAGGTGGAGTTTCCTGTGGCAGATGCTGAGGTGGACTTTGGAGAACAGGGTGCTTATTAGAGATCAATACCTCTAGAAGACAGGGGCAGAAAGAGGGATGGGACAGAGGAAGGTAAACAGTGACGCAGGGTGACAAGGCTTTGGCCAACCCTACAGGGCACTGTGGATCATCTATGACATCAAAATTGGTTGTAGGCAATAAAGGAATAGTTTATGGTAAGACAAAACTGAACCCAGTTATCATGGGATAAAGGTGCAGGGATGTAGTCTCAGGAACTATATTTGGGACTGCACTTTGCTCTCCCATATACAAACCAACCAACCCTGGAGGTCATGAGTACAGGATTCCTACCTGTTAGTCTATGATATCATCAGAGATCTTTCCTCTTCCTTAGTCTAACAGCTCCGTCTTTGGACCAAATTCTAGGCAGGCTTCTCTGAGCCCTCTTTTTGACTCGGCCTCAATCTGGGCCCCCATTTTGTCTCTGGGCTGCCCATACCAGTCTTGGCAAGAAACTTGCTAGTCAGTTTACATAGAGAATCCCTTGATATCTGATCAAGTTCTCACCCCACCTTCCAAGCCTCAGTCTTAGTAGGCCCATTTAGCAAGACTCTTGTGTTAGTGGTTTTCTATCCATGGATCTTTCCTCCTGTTCCTGGCCTCAATTCCCATTGGTCCTACTGTATTTGGAGTTCAGTCAGTTCTCTCTCTCCTACTGCAATAGTTTTGAATAAAGTCTTCCTTATTATTTTAACAAGTGTTAAAATATTTTTTTTCCTTGAACAGCTCCTGGTCTCCATTGTCAAAGTTCCCTTGATTTCTGCTGAAGCTCCAAGTTTCAGAAAGGACATAGAAGAGAGGGTTAAGAAATTATGTGCCCCACTGAACCAGTCCCCTTGAAGAACACAACCAAACATGCCTGCTTTTACTTTATGGTCACTGCCAGTTGCTGCAGTCTGGCTGGGCACAATTCAGGAGCCACTTATCAAGCAGAAATGAACTTTATTTTTAGAACACACGCTGCACCACAGGAGAGCTCTTCAGGAATTCCCTTAGAGCCCAACTGCCACCACCGGCTTCCCACGAGCCTCTCAACCCCCCACTCCTCGTGCTCTTGAGGCCGATTGGCTGGGTCGTGTGGGCGGAGCCAAAAGAGTCCCCCAATGAGCAGCTCTGTGGTCTGAAAGGGCAGGGAAACAGCTCCATGAGCATCACGGCAGAGGAGCCAATCAGCTGGCAGCTGGAAGTTTGCTGGGGCCCGCTGTGAACCAATCAGCTGGAAGTTTGCTGGGGCCCCTTCGGCTGTGGCTCTCAACAGCCAGTTGCCAAGGAAGCTGGGAAATCCAGTCTTTTTTGGTTGTATGATTTCTACCTCAAAACTGGTGTGCTGTTAGTGACAAAGGAGAGAATGGATATTGGGGAGGCTGCCGGTGGCCTCTGACAAAGAACAAACCTTAGAACTCACCTTTGCTCCCCTCATTGACCTAGACCCAGATATGCCCCATGCACTTGGTCAACTTATAGTTTACACATGTCAAAATCTACTAAATTTATTGTTTAAGTGGAAAGAATCTTCCTTACTCATGAAATATCTTTTTTTTCCCCCAAATGTTTTCAATGCAATTAAAAAAATTCAGTACTGGGGATTGAATCCAGGGATCCTCTACTATCCTCAGCCCTTTTTATTTTTTTATTTTGAGACAGGGTCTCACTAAGTTTCTGAGGTTGGCCTCTGATTCATGTTCTTCCTACTTCAGCCTCCTGAGTCCCTGGGAATACAGGCATGTATCACCGTACCTGGCTTCAATAGAGTTTTAAATAATGGTTTGTACAAAAGGATCTTGCTACCTCATCATTTTGAAGTGATGTGTGCACTATTAAGGGATGGTCTAATGACATCTCTTTCAAGGCCACTAACTAATGTATATCTTCTTCTGTCTGTCTAATATTTTAAAAGGGGGTGAAGTTCTGACTTGGTTGTGGAGTCTGTCACCAACAGCTTTATAACTTGGAGTAAATTACTTGACCTCAGAGCTTCAGATCCGTCATTTATGCAGTGGGGAAATACTAAGATCTTCATTGTATAGTCATCAGGATGAAATGAGATAACCTCTAGTGACATGATCCCATATGCAGAATGTCACAGAGGGGAAACTAGTTAGGGAAAGAGTGCTTTCTGTTCCATTTTCTCTCGAAAGCAGCCAGTCTAGTGTTCAGATATTTTCACCTTCTCTTTCCAATGGCATTTTCAATAGCGTTTTTAATAGTATTTGAAAGAATTAGTTGGTATATATATGTTTGTTGTGACACAAACCAAACATCCTTTCCTTTTCCTTTGATTCTGCTTTTCTTGCAAATAGAACTGTTTGAAGCAGGATGATACCCTAGGAATTAGGATGGCATATGCTTTTGTATTTGGAAATTGTAAACAAAGAACAAAGCACAAAAGTTATTACTTATTCTCCATTTGTAGCATGTCCATTGCTGGTGGCTACGCAGATTTGGGGCTTGCAGCCTCTATGTAAAAACTTCAATATTCTCAATCGTGAACTCTATAATTGCCTGAACTATAAATAATTCCTTCTGTGAAAGGATTGCCACGTCAGCCTGATATAAAAATGTGTTTTGCAATTTATCAAGTGATAATTTTACAATTAAAATCTCATTTAGCAAATTATTTAATAATTCTTTAACTATTATTCTTGTAGCTATTTCACGGTAATGTTAAAAGCTCACTATGGTGACATTTAATTTTCTAAAATAAAGAAAGCCAGCTACTTGACATACATGATCTTCTTCAACTCTTTTCCACAAATGAAGGGAGAAAATGTCAGTGTTCTCAGCCCCTGGGATCATGACGACACAGAGTCACAGAGAGGTGAAGTTACTTGCCCAAGTTCTCACAGAATTGTGATTTAAAAACAGGCTAATCTGATGATAAAACCCACACTCGCATACAGCAATGCACCACTTCTGATTTCGTCCAGGCCTGGTCTCAAGGTCCTCACCCTTATTCCACTTTTGCCCCGGGGCTTTCTCCAACCCCCTTGATGATGCCTTTGATTGCATTTTAAACATGTGAGTAAATGTCCAGGGTGATCTCTGAGAGCAGGACTCTCTCTCCCTCTTGCTTTTTTACTCTCTCAACCCAACCTCTTACACACACACTGATGATTGTTATGGGTGAGTTTTTCTCTTTATGCTTTTGAAGGCTGAGGAAAATTATATAAAATAACAGATAAATATTTTTAAAAATACAGTTAATTCTTATTTTTGCAGGAGTCATGGTCTAGAAAACCGTCTTGAACACTGATTAGCTTAACACTAAACCAGCACTCCTAAGGGAAGTACAGCTGTCCTGTGGGAACCACAGGGGATTGGGTTCAGGACTCTGCCCTACACCAAAATCTGAGGATGCCCAAGTTCTTTCTATAAAATGATAGAGTGTTTACATAGAGCCTACCTGGGTCTTCTCTGTACTTTCAATCATGTCTAGATTAATTATGATATAAAGGAATATTATGTAAACAGCCTGTGCTACTGTATTGTTCAGGGAATAATGACAAGAAGAAATAAGTCTGTACTTGTTCAGTACAGATGCAGTCAAAAAATTTTTTTCAATTTGTGGTTGGTTGAATCCATGGGTGTGAAACTCTCAGATATAAATGGCTGATTATAGAGGGTTGGGTTCCTGGTCTTCTGGTCACAACATTTTTCAAACAACCAATACAGAGTTTTGTTTCGAATATGTTTCTATTTAATTAATCAATTCATTTATACTGGGATTGAACCCAGGGGCACTTTACCACTGAGCTACATCCCTAGTCATACACACACACACACACACACACACACATACACATTTCTTCTCTCTCTCTCTCTTTTTTTTTTTGTAAGGGGATTAAATCCAGGGATGCTTAACAACCAAGCCACAACCCCTAGCCCCCTTTTAAAAAAATATTTTGAGACAGGTCTTGCTAAGTCTCTTAGGGCCTTGATAGATTGCAGAGGCTGGCTTTGAACTCAGGATCCTCTTGCCTCAACCTCCTGAGATGCTGGGATTATAGGTGTGCACCACTGAGCCCAGCTATGTGTTTCTGTTTAAAGAAAACTTCATATATTGTTTGTTCATTAACACAACTCACAGCCAAGGGCACTGCAACTCACGCCTGTACTAAACTCACCTAACATACGTATTTCTTCTGTGAGGCACATCCTCAGCCACCTTATGCTGAGGATCGCTGGACTGCATTTAAGCACTATGCCTGGGGCCAATTTCTACAGCAGCATCACCAAGAACAAGCTCATCAACTTGGAAATGTGGAATACAGCCTTGCTGCTAGAATGAGAGCCAGAAGGAGGCGGCAGAGCGCCCCCTTGCTGGACCTCAGGGATTTGCGCTGGGAGTGTGCGCACTTGGTGTGAGTCAAGGCGGTTTTTTGCTGCTCTGCATGCATCAGCAGTGACCTTGAAAGCCTGTGACTACCGGCCTTGCGGTTGCCTTGACATTTAGTGAGTCTGCTAGGACAAAAAACAGAATCTTTGGATAATGAGAATCAGCTGATAAAGTCTGAGTTTTCACATTTTCCACGTTGACATCAATACTTGGCACCTTTGATCCAAATTTTGTTTGTACTGTCTGTTATCAATGTTCCGCCCCTTCCTCCCGCTTTCCCCCACTATGATGTCCCTGCCTTGACTGCAGGTCAGGAAGGAGGTGGGAAGAGCAGACGGGAGCCTGGAGTGGGCTCTCAGAGTAGGAGCGCTGTGTGGGGAGGATGTCGGGAAATCAGGCTTCTACTTTTGTTTTTCAGAAGAAACTACATGTTAATCATATTTTCCGCAGGCAAACAACTAAATAGACATAAGAAAAATATTCAAGATACGGCCTTAATAGAAAAGGGAACATAACAAATGTGTCCTTCCCCAGGCTAGTGTGGATGGAAAAGAAAAATTGAAAAAGTTCCCAGAGTGTGGAGGCATGCTGTGCCCAGGGGAGTCTTAGATCTTTAAGCCAACAATTCTTCATCCTTTTTTTTTTTTAAAGTATATATTATTTGCCAGATTCGGTGGCGCTCGCCTGTAATCCCAGAGATTCAGCACCTCAATTAAGTTACTCCACTGATATTTATCTGGGTGTGGGCCACAGGCAAAGTCCCTCCTGGAGCTAATGCGAAGAGGAAGCAATAATGAAATGCATAGTTTGGAGAGTGATGAGGGCATGATGAAAATAAAACCTGGGTAAAGTGCTGGTGAGCCAGGAAGGAGGAGGCCTTGTCTAATTGCATGATCAGGCACCAGCTCTCTGAAGAGGGGCTGGTGGAGAACTGTAGTCCTCTCTGATTATAGTTTTCTAACAAGGAAAACTGGTGCAAAAGAAAGACAGAAATATTAACTATTGGTGGAGGAAAAAAAAAACCATGGGTTATCGTTTGTTTTATCCTTTCTAGTCTTCATTTTACAAATTTTCTATAATATATATTTTAATCATGAATAATAATTTAATCTTGAGAAAGGGTTTGGCTTAAGTTACTGAGGCTGGCCTCAAATTTGTGATCTTCCCGCCTCAGCTTTCTGCATTGATTGCTAGGATTATAGGTAAGTGCCACAGAACCCAGCAATAATAACTTAAAAAAAAAAAAAGCTGGGCTTGTGGCTCAGCGGCAGAGCGCTTGCCTTGCATGTATGAGGCCCTGTGTTTGATCCTCAACACCACATAAAAATAAATAAACTAAAGGTATTTTGTCCATCTACAACTAAAAAATTTAAAAAAAGAAAAAGAAAGAATTGTTTGTTTAAAGACCTAACACTCCCTTTAGGCATAGCATGACTCCCACACTCTGACAACTTTTTATTTTTATTTCTTTTCCATCCACACTAGTCTGGGGAAGAAGTAGGTCTCAGACACAAGAAGCATTTTTATTCAGTTGAAAATTTTTATTCTGGGGCACCTGTCAAACTCAGTGATCATTTCATAAAAGGAAAGGGGCTTTCTGGAAAGGTTTCAGCCCCTGCTGCTTCCAGCCACTTCTTAACATTCCTGGGCAGCATCAACTCACCTGGCCTTCCTCTCCCTCCAGGCTCTTATGTTTGTCTGAGTCAATGTTAGAAGTTTGCACAGGCGGTGACATTTCAGGAAAGGTCTCCAACCCTGAAGGCATTCCCTGAAAACTTTGCCTACTCCCAAAGTGCCCTCAATCCAAAGAAATGCTACTTTGTAGCTGAGGGCTTCTGGATTCATTCTGAGTTCTGTTGGGTGGAGACGCCTGGCCACCAAGGACAGGACTGGAGTGGAGATGCCGGAAGAGTGGCCGAGAGCTGGCTGGCTGGCTGCAGGCTGATTTCCCTTTCTGTGTCCAGCCTTCACTCCAGTGCTCCAGGGCAGGTTGCTCACCAGCGCCCTCTACCTTTTGGCCCCGGCCCTGGGCAGGATGCTTCTACATTTTGACTGCTGCAACTTGGGGAAGCCAGGAGAAAGGTGGGTGCCTCCCTGGACTGGTTTTCTAGGGTTGCTCCAACAAACTATCCCACACTCAGTGGCTTCCACAACACAGTCCTAGGGCACAAAATTCTGAGTCAAGGTATTGGCAGGGCTGTGCTTCCTCTGGAAACTCTGGCGGATCTGTTCCTTGCCTCTTCTGGACTCTGGCAGCTGCCCACATTCCTTGGCTTGTGGCTGCATTGTTCCAATCTTGCCTTCGCGGTCATTTTGCCTTCTCTTTACCGCCTGTCACCTCTCTGCCTTCTTGGCAGGATACACGTGAGTGCATTTCAGGCCCTCTTGGATAATCCTCAAGACCCTTAATTGAATCACATCTGCAAGTCTTTTTGCCATGAAAGGTAACATTCATGGTCCCAGGGATCAAAGCATGTACATCTTTTCTGGGCCATTACTCAGCCTACCACACTCCCTGTGGCTAAGAGATGTTCCCCCAAAGCGCCTGTGTTTATTTGGGAATAGCCAGTGGTAAAATGATTAGAATATGTGAGCTGTAACCTAATCAGTCCATCCTAGTTTGAATGGACTGACTGGGCAGTAACTGTAGGCAGGTGGGTCGTGGCTGGAGGAGGTGGGTCTCCCCTTCCATTTTCTTTTTCTGCTTCCTGTCTGGCATGAGGAAAGCATCCCTCTCCACTACACCCTTCTGCCATGATGTTCTGCCTCATCTTGGGCCCAGAGGAACAGGGTCATCTGACCATGGGCTGAACCTCTGAAACCATGGGTCAAAACAACCTTTTTGTCCTCTAAGTTGTTCTTGTCAGGTATTTTGGTCACAGCGAGGCGATGCTGACTAACACACTCTACAAGAAAGAATGCATCTTGGCTTTGTGGGAGCGCCCCGCACACGTGCTCTGAGATTTCCACTTGAGCACAGATGCTTCCCTTGTTGCCACTAAAGATGAATTTAGAAAGAGGCAGTGACTGGGGACCATGAAGGGAAGACCACAGTGGCCTTGAATAGGAGAAGCAGAGATGTTTCAAGTCATGAAAGACAGATGAGAGCAGAAGACAGGGTGAAGGATGAGCCAGAGGGCATTGAGTCAGGGAGAGGAAAGAGTCTGTGCTGGTCTCATGGTCTGGGGTAATAATGTCACAGACTCGGCCGCTATGGGATTCCCCTTCCCTGTATGCACAACTAACTGGTATTACTTTCATCTTATATAAACCCCTTTTTGAAAAATATCGTAGAAGGCTTATATATGCAGCAACTCAGATTTGAGGAGGGGAGGATTACACCCTAACAAAGGATGTGTGCCCTTCATACCCAAAGCTTTTAACTGCCAGTTTCTTCCACTGGAAGTCAGTGCTTCCTTGGGGGATGGGGGACATACCCTACTCCTGCTTCCTCTTTGCTACTTGTTCTTTCCCCTCAGACTCCTCAGTTCCATCTCAAATTCTTCTCCCTGGCCCTAGATTTTGACACTGCTCAGTGTCACCACCAGGAAAATATCCTGCACTGTGTCCCAGGTAAGTTCATGGACTTCCATGGAGTGAACTTCTCTAGTGACATTCAGCTGCTGAGGACAGGCCTGGGGGAGATGAAATGCCAGGTTTTCCTTTCAGTAAGATCAAGGCACACAAGGTCAGAAGGGCAGGGAGTAGGGCCCAGAGAAGTGTGTGTAGTAGGGATTAGGAGTCTAGAGGTTGTGTCTTGAGTGGCCACCGCACGCGATGGCGGAGTGCCTGTCTACAGCTCATCTGGAAGGGAGGAACAGGCCAAGCTGAGGTTGGAAGGGATGGGGCAGCAGCATTGCTCGTTGAAGCCGGGATAGGGGATGTTTGTCCTTCTGTGGTTCATGTTTTATCTGTGTTCACATATGATTATTGAGTGGTTTTGTTTTGGTCTTGACCCCTGCAGATCACAGAGTGACCTTTACTGACATTGCTGTTCTGTGAAAATGTTGTCCCTAATGGGAGAACACCAAGGCAGGTGACAGTGCTGGGCAGGCTTCTAAGTGAAGAGGACTGCGTTTCTCTTTTTCACCCCCTACAGTTGACCAGACATTAAGAGAAAGAAAATTCCATCGTAAAATAAACGGGCTCTGCATGTCTGACATTCAGGAAAAAAAAAAAGTCAGGGTTAACAAATTCCCTAAGCTCCCAACAGCAGACATACACTGCCTTTTGAAGAGTAATTAAAATTGCATGTCAAAGCCATCTGAATGCAAGAGCAATGAAAACATTCTCATTTCTCTTGTTATAGGTACAGTCCAGAGACACGTAGTCCCTGAATCTGACCTACTTTTTAAAACTGTGATAATCTTTGGGGGGGATTATCTGGAGGATGCTACATAATTTTCTTTTAAATTCCATTACAGTGGCTATTTTTTTAAAAAAATAACAACACTGTTTCTATTTTCATGACCTTGAATTTATTGATTTTCTTTTCCACCTACACAAAATGCTATTTTAGCAAACAAATGCTTCTGGAAATAAATATGATTCCCATATCATGCTATTTAGAAGACAGCCAAATAATGAAATGTTGATGCTGGAAGAAGATATGGAGGTCCTAGCATCATCCGGATCATGAAGCAAGAGTGGAATTACGATATCTGATCCAAGGTCCCTAGACTTCCTGCTTGGATTAGACGGCCTGATTGTTTCAGTCCCTAGAGAGTAAGCTCTGTGTGGGCAGAGACATTTTCTGTCTGTTTTATTGCTGGATTCCCAGGAGCTAGTAGCGCTCAATGAACTATAGGGACTCCATAAATGATTAAATAAATTACTTTTTTGATAGAGAAACAAAGCACTTTTCTAGAAAGGCAGTGTTATGGAGCTGTAAGGAACTTTAGGTCCTGTTGTTCAAAATGTGGTCTGTGGACCAACAGTGTCAGCATCTCCTGGGAGCTTGTTAGAAAAGCAGAATCTCAGGCTCCACACAGAATTCCTGAGTCAGAATCTGCATTTAATCCTGATAAATAGGGATGTTAAAATTGGACAAATGCTGCTGTAGACATCATCTACGTTTCTTGGTTGCCTATCACCATGGGAAGATTTAAAAGCATATGAATACGTAAACCCCATCTCCAGAGAATCTGATGGTCAGTTAAGATTGAGGACCATTGATAGTGGGTGTGTGTGATCTTAAGTGAGTTATTTAACCCCTCCGTGCCTGTTTTCTTAACTGTTAAATGGCGTTTGTCGATATCCCTCAGTCCAAGACCATTGGCAACACACTGCAATTAAACCAAGTTCTTTTGGTTTTGGTGTCTTGCTGCACGGCACATCACAAGGGGTCATGAGACATCTCAAAAAGAGCGATTTAGGAAGGGGTTATAGGATTTAAACTTGTATTAGGGAATGTGGAGAGAGAATTCAAAGAAGTGTGGTTTTGCTCTACAGTCTTGAAGCCTCATGTTTTGAGAATCTATCACCACAGTCCTTTTAAAAAAGGTTTTCCTCAGACAGATAATATATTCTCATTTATTTCTTCCTCCCATAGATTTGACTTTTTTCAGTTCTATATATGTGCATTAATAATAAGACCAAACTGGTCTCAAATGAAAGCTCACAAACACAAAAGTCAATGTAAATGATCACAGAAGAGAAATCATGAAGAACTATGCTATATATTTCTTTTCCTCCCCAACTCCTACATTTCCTTGATCTCCAGCTGCAGCCTCCTGGAGATCCCGCCTAACCAACACCTCTGCCAATCCTACGCTGACTTAGAATTCCATAAGCTTTGATGAGTAAAGCTAAACCATTCTCTTGCCCATGGTGCTTTGGAATAGATTAATTATTTCATCTGTGAAGTTTCCGAGGTAAACTTTGAAGAAGGTTTTCCTTTGCCATCATTCCATTACCCTCTTTTCACCTCAGCTATTAGCCCCTTCCTGGTATCCACCACTTTCCATTTCACATTCTTCCAAACACATGACTTGAGTTCAGCTCACAATTAATAAAAAAAAAAGTTTAGAATTTAATACTTAGTTGAGGTCTAACAAATATAAGTGCACAAATTTTAAGTGAACAACTTAATACATTTTTACATATAAACATATACATTCATAGCAATTACCCAGATGAAGACGGAAAGCATTCTCATTATCACAGTTGAGTTCTGTGAGGTCCTTCCCAGTCGATACCTTTTTCCTTCCACTGTGGAGGTAAACTGCTAGTCTCAATTTTGATATATAGCACTATCTATTAGTTTTGCTTACTCTTGAGCTTCATATAAATGAAAACAGAATTATGAATTCCTAAAAAACTTGCTTAGAAATAATTTCAAACTTACAGACAAGTTGCAGTTGAGGTACAAAAGACATCCATAGCCTTTTACCCATATTTACCTACCAGTAAACTTTTGTCCCCATTCGCTTAATTATTTACCAGATGCCTATCATCTATCTATGTATAAGAATTTCTTTTATATAACTACAGCAGGTTATACAATTTAAGTCAACTTGACATTGACACAATATTTTTATCTGAAGTCCATATTCCAGCTTTATCAGTTGGTCCACTACAGCATCTAGTCCAACGTCAAGTGTATATTTAGTTGTTATTGGTTGGTTCTTTAATGTCTTTTATTCTGGCATATATGTCTTTTATGAAAATTGATGTTTTTGAAGAATACCTTCTCTCCCCACCACCCTCTTTTTCAAGGGGGATCTGCCTATGTTTCTAATGGTACATTTAAGTTATGTCTTCCCAGGTGGGATATTACATAAGTGAGTTATCTCCTCAGTCTATCATATTTGGTGACATATGACAGTTGTCTGACCCTCATAGGTCATACTAATTTTGACCACTTGGTGGTAGTTAGCATGTCTCCCTTTCAACTAATAAGCAATTTGTGGGGAGACACCTTAAGAACTTACAAATAAATATGCTGCTTCCCAACAAAATTCACCTGTCCTTTCCCCTCCATGTAGTTAGTATTCATTGATGTTTCTTGTCTGAACCAATTTTTACCATGATGGTTGAAAAATGACACAAAGTTAATAAGAAAGCTGAATTTTCCAACTCTAGTGCTCTTTTCATATTTATCCAACTACTGTGACCAACAGCTCTTCCTTCTCTCATTTACTTGATACTATTGGTATGGGCCCATAGATTTCCATTTTCCAACTGTTAAAATCAATACACTGACTTTTAAAAAATATTTCTAAAATTGCTGATGGACCTTCATTTTATTTACTAATTCATTTATATGTGGTGCTGAGAATCGAACCCCAGTGCCTCACACATGCTAGGTAAGCGCTCTACCACTGAGCCCCAGGCCCCAGCCCTAATACACTGACTTTTGAAAGTATGTTTCTGTATTTGCTCGAATTTAAAAATCTAGTTATTATTGACTGTACCACATGAGAATTTGTTCATTCTTACAGCAGAGTTTAGAGACTGGAAAGATGAGTCTTTCTCCCATGACTTTATCATTCTGGATGAATTTTACATTTTACCATTTTAATAAAATTATACCCCCATGCCTTTTAGTCTTAACTAATCCCCTCAACCTTGGTGGAATTAAATTATGATGTATCTGCAGTGAACCTACAAATTTATAAGTGACAGGCAATTTTTATAATATCTAGTCTTTTATCAGTAGCAAGTGTGCTCTCCATTTCTTCAAGTTTCAAGCCACCCAATAACACTTCTAATGAGCATATCTTCTATAATAAGCAGAATATACAGATGTGCTATTACTCTGTGGGATTCTAGAATGACTAAACCTTCACAAGGATATCACTGTGGCTCTGCCATCAACCAAGAGCAAAGCAAATGAAATAATCTAGGAAGTGGAAAAAGAAACAAAAGGATGTTTTAATATGTTCATTTCATTTATCAGATAAACCTTCTGGGGTGTCTACATGTCACCTGCCAGGCACTGGGGTAGACAAGGGGACATAGGTGGAAAACCAGACTGGAAAAAAGCAAATAAAATAATCAGAGGGGGAGAAGAATAGTAATAGGATGCCTGCTTAACACACCAGAGCTAAAGTGCTTGCTGGAAAATGAAAGTTTGATGATGTGATTTAATAAAATGTAAGATGATTAATTCATAATGTGTTACTGTATAGGCTGGGGAGATTATTTCTTATTTATGCTAGATAGAAGCACATAAATCAGGAAAAAGGTATGTCTGGCTTTTACCTTTTCATGAATGCTTTCCTCCTTAAATCCTGCCCCACTGAACAGAACTGCCTGGAAAGGGCAGAGACTTGCAGGGGCGTCACGGGAAAGTGTGCAGACCTTTGCTTTCTGTGCTCTGCAATGAACAGTTAAGATCATCAGACAACACCGGCTGCACAAGGCATGGGCCTCGGGTGCACTCAGCTCCTTTCTTAGCCTTTATCAGCTTTTCAGCACCTTCGGGAATCTGTCAAGTCTGTTTGGAGACTTCAGTTTGTGTTGGTGTAAGCAATGGCAGAATCAGGGGCCCTAGGATGTGGTCTGGACCACTCTCTGTTAGATTAAGCTGGAGCCTTCAGGTGGAGGCATCCTGCATCTCCTGGGGAGAAATGGCCTGTGTAACTGCTCTGCTTCTATTTGGGAAACATTACCTCCCATGTTCTTTTCATTTCTCGATTTAAATCATCAGTGAACAATAATTTAATGAACATTTATTATGTCCAACTTGTTCTGGATAAATGGAAAGAAATTAAAGGAAATTGAAGTGGAACCTGAGACTCACAATTCTAGTTTCAAAGTAGTCACTTACAAAGGCCTCCACCCCTGCCTCCTCCCCACGCCTTTCCCTTCTTTTGAAAGACAGTATGACCTACCACAAGAGCCATATATATAGCAAAAGTGTATGTTCCTGAAAATATATAACTAATTATTTCATTGCTGTGGAACAAGGATAGGAAAGATGGAGTGGGAGAGATTCTGGACCCACAAACCAGGCTAGAAATAGTTTTACAGTTTGAGGGAGTCAAGGAAGACACACATAAAGGATTCATTATCACTTGATTCAAGCGATCATATTCTTTTTGAGAGGAGGGAAAAGGATCTTCCAATATTTCTTCCTGGTGGGACCCTGTCACGCAGCCCCCTGTGAACTGAATGTCCTCTGCATCAAGGCTGTGACAACACAGAGATACACACAGCTGTGGTTGTAAAGTGTTGGTGCTGCTGCAGTACTGCCCCATGGAACACCATCTTCCACCAGCAGGCAGCCTCCGCCACCTGGCTGAGTAGGGATGTATTCTTCCCAAGGCTCTGAATACCTCCTGATGGAGATACTTGTACTTAACAGTATCCACAGCTGAAGTGAGAGGTGCTTTTGCATTCCTTCCCGCTTTGTACTTAGTGGCCTAATAACTTCATCCAGAGCATTAGCCCATTCTCATGATTTAGGAAGTCCCAAGTTGGTATGGCGGTACCTTGGCAGTATGAGGGAGAAAAGTGAAATGAGGGCTAGACCTTGTCACCCCAACAAGTTGAGAAAGAAATTAGGTAAGGAAGTGAAGGCTTAAGGGGGAAGTCCATGCACGTCTCATGCCAGGGAGTGGGAACCCAATATTTTTTTTCTCAGTAAATAGAGGAGACGTTGAAAACATTTAACTTGGTATAATCTTTCTGAGGAGCAACTCAGTCTCACATATTCCTTAATCCAGTCTTTTTATTTGCAGAAATTTACTCAAGAAAATAATGTCCAAGAAACTTTTAAAGAAGCTGCGAAGCCCTCCATCACAACACTGCTTCTAATCACAAAAATGAAACAAAACCCTATCCCCTCAAAAACAGACGTAATGACATTGAACAAATGTAGAGTTAAGAAATCTACAAAATAACATGCACAGTATAATTCTATTTTATACACATATACATCTATAGATCTAAGTTCTACAAAATGTCACCAGTTAGTAATGGCATGATGGGATCATGAAGTTTATCTTTGTTTTTAACTTGTTTTCTAATTTTCTCTAATAAACATTATCTTCATAATACAAAATAAAACTTATTTTTAATTAAAAAACCTCATTATTCCTTTTATTTGGTGTCCTCTTGAAATCAAACAGGGGTAATCTAATATATCTAGGCCTTAGGCATATAATAAATTTTATGCCTTCTTTTCTTTATAAGAGTTTTAAAAACAAATAAAACAATCAAACTAGGCATTAAGCCCATATGATTTTTTTATGATTCTGTATTTACTCATTCAGTGGGTTCTCTGAATTTATCTTTTTTATCATCTCAGTAAAAACAGAAAACTATGCTTTTCTCAATATAAGAGCCTAGTAGGTAACAAAGAAGACCCAGACCTTGATCAGACAAATAATTCCACAGGCAGATCAGCGAATAAGGAATGGTAAAATCTCTGTGGAGAAATGGTGGAACCTTCAGCTCTCACATCTTGAAAAGTTCAGACACTTATCCTTATTTTCGAGAAAAATAGCTCAGCAGTTGTAGTTGATGTGATCTTGTTGATACTCTGGAAACTCCGGATTTGTTTTCTTAAAGAAGGTTTCATATAATGTGTTATTGCCTGAAGGTATTTGCAGGTGTAGTCAATATCTATTAGTCAAGCTCAAAACCCTGGCTTAGATCTGGTTTTGGAGTTGACTGTGAGGCTACTAAAATTCTCTTGACCAGCAACCTGGAGTGAAAGGGCAGAAATTTTTATCCATATTTTCTGTTTGCCATCAACAGCCGGCAAACCCTCAAATATATACTCAACCTTCTTTGAGGATGGTGAGGAGTGCTGATAGACACATCGATTTCACTCAACTATAAACAGGAATAACATGAACCAGAGTTTTACATTCCAGTGGTCAACTGCCCCATATTCAAGTGTCCATTTTTCCTCACATTTTATTGGGAGTCTGAGTCCCTCCCAGCCCTTCAAGATTCTGGAAACGTTGGACTGGGTTTTTAAAAGCTGTGAGGTTGTAGCATGCAGCCAATGTAAGACTTGCCTTTGTGAACCGCTGTGCCCCACATGCACCCTTCTTTTGTCCTCTGAGGAAGGCTAGCGCTGGTAAACCAATCTTCTTGCAGCTCCCTTTCCACTGTAGGTGATGGGAGAAAGGTGAGAAGTGGGGAATGTGACTTTCATGATGCACATCTTTTCTTTCTGATGCATGAAGAACTCCAGGAAAATTTGCCTAAGCCATGCCTACTGGCTAGTTCAGGGGCAGGAGACTCTTGTCTTCCTACCGCTGAAGAGAAGGCTTTACTCAGTGGTTGTTCACCAGAATGAGTAGAAAACCTGAGTGAATGGAAGCTGGGGCTCAAACTTGGAATGCTAAGGGGAACTTCAGTGTTTTCTAGACTAGCCATTTACTATATAATTGGAAAAATTACACAATTTCTAAGTCTCAAAGTGCTCATCTATAAAGCAGAGATAATAACCACCTGGCAGGATGGCTGAGGATTATGTGAGTAACTACGTGCAAAACATCTAATACCGTGACATGCCACATGGATTGACTTCTATCTTCAGGTCATAAGGGAGAGGGGCCCCTGTTGAGGCCTGGGAGGGAGGATTCAATGGTTAAGTCCACTCTTAGGATCTGCTGGTGTAATGTCACCACACACTCAGGATTCTCTACCTTCATGCCAGCTTTTCCAAAGATGTCTAAAGCATTTTGGCAATAAAAAGAAAAATAGTAGTCTTGATCTGGCCTAATTTTTAGAAGAAGAAGTCAAGTTGCACAGATTCTTTTTCAATTCTTCCCAAATTTTTGATACTTGCTACAAGTGCTGGACAAGACAAAGAAGTAAAAGAGCAAATATGATACTGGTAATTTTGAAACTTCAGGCAAGTTAAGATTGACTGCTTGTTTCACCGGTGATTTTATCATTGATTCAAGATACTGAAGTATAGAGTAACACATTTCTAAAAGCAACCAAAACCAATACAACACATATTTACGAATGAGATTAAATAACACTTCAAAATAAAGGTTTTTGTCAGCCACTAACAAGTCCTTGTCCTTTTACGCTGCTTGTTTTTTTATAACACACTTGATGATATACCTAACACTTTATAGTTTTACAGGATGTTGGGCATTTTCCCAAAAGAATACTCTCACAAGAACCAAAAAACCTTAAAATGCAAAGTACTATACATATACAAATGTTATTCTTATTACATTTTTATAAAAATTTCTCCAATTTGAATTGCTGTAGGGAGATTCCCAATGAACTGGCCTGGGTTCCATAAAGCCCTTGCCTGTCCGTACAGCATATTGACTTAGGTGAGTGGTTTTTAGCCTTTTGACTGTGCATTGGTATTACCTGAGGAGATTTAAAAACCAGAATCTGGATCCTTCCGCACCCACTAAGATTCTGGAAACACTGGCTTGTGGTTTTAAAAGCTGTGAGGTGTTAATTTGCAATCAGAGTGAACTGTGTCAGGTGAAGGTAACACTTAGTACCTCTGTGAACCACTGTGGAGATTACCTGTGTCTGGAGGTGTTCTTTGCCTCCTCTTGACCTCATCCTAAATGTGAGTCTTCATGGCTCCCGGGCCACAGGACCTTGAGCCTTTGTGGTAAGTGTTGTCTAATAGGATTTTGGATCATCAAGTCAACCTTCTCATAGCAGAGTCTTTCTCATTGCTTACTTAAGGACTAGGGAAAGGGAAATGAGCCAAGTGAGGAGATGCTGCCTGTTTGACATACAGGAAACGAATTTTCTAAATATAACAGATCCTTTCCTTTTTTATTTTTTCTTCAGTGCTGGGGACTAAACCCAGGGCTTCGGAACCCAGGGCCTTGCACATACGAGGCCAATGTTCTACCATTGAGCTACCCCACCAGCCTTACTTGTTTATTTTACCGATTTTTCTTTTTTTTATCTATTCCTTCAGCTTTCATTCATGTTTTCCTAAATATCCATTTCCTCTGTGGATACTGTCACCTCTGTTCCTTCACTGATGGTGATTTTTAGCAGCAGGCTGGCTGTTATTAGCAACCTGTCAAACGTTTGGGGAGGGGAAGATCACAGAGCAGTGAGATCAGATTCCATGCTTTGGCAGTTAGAATACAATGGACAGTCAGCCCGCGGCTCTGATGCCAACTTTGCTTCATCATTTAAACACCACTACTTTAGATAAGGAAATTTATGTTAGATGCTCACAGAATCCATTTATTATCATTCCTTTCTGACACAGTCCCATTAATACAGTCATCCATGTATCTTTGTCAGGACTTTTGTGATGGAGTGTTTAGTTAGTTCCTTCCCAAATAAAGCAAATTCAGTGTAATGTCAAAACTTGATGGATGTCTTATCTTTTTTTCCCTTCAAAACAACACATTTTCTAAATGCCCTAAAATATGCTTATAGTCTGCTTTTGGAGAATCAAGATTACACCAGCCTGCAGGAGCATTCATATTCAGCAGCTTATTTTGATTGTTTCAGTAGTTGAAAGAACCACTCTTTGAAAACAGATGTGTCAAAATGAGAGCCTTTCCTGTTTCTGGCAAAGCTGGACCTTCATCCCAAGTCACTGTGTCACAGTGAAAACCCAATGTGGGAGGAAAGAGCAGCATTCGGATTACTGGCCTCACATTATTTCCTCACATACCTCCTATGCCAAGATTCTTTGGCCAGTTAAAAATCATTGATTTGCTTTTTTTGATGATACAAACTGCATTCATTAATTTGGCCCATCCAACTTGAGCAGACCACCTCATTAATCTAAAAAGAAGGAAAAACAACGTGTGACACAGACTGCTCTAAGTTCTTTGCAAATAGCATTGAAAAACAGAAAAGCAAATGATGAAATTGAGGCCGGTGACCTTGCATACTCAGTCCTCTGGCTCTTTTCTGAGGGGCCAAAGAATACTTTGAGTCCTCCCATTTCAGGGAATCCTAGGCAATTGCTGGAGGCAGAATCTGAATGGCAGTCATCATCTGTCTGGTAAGGCATGCTTTCAGACTATTGTCACATACAGCAGTAAAATTGGAATGGTTTGTTGTGACTTGCTGCAGTCCGGCTGCAGCAAAATAACCGGGGGGTGACGAATAACTTGTGTAGATTGATACAGCAGGAGTGGGAGCCGTTTATTGCAGGACAGGAGCAGTATTTATACATTACACACAGCTTATCTAATTAGCATAAACTAGATACATCAGTCAACCAATAAGGAATCTCCACACTTAATGGCTCGCTTTTGTTACTTCTCAAACCACTCCCTCTGGCATTTTGCCAGGCACCATCCAGACTTGTTTAGGAACTCTAACATTCCCCTGGCAAAATGCCAGGTGTTATTTTGACTTGTTTACAGACTCTAACATTTCCCCCTTTTGTTTAATTTAAATAACGACCATAGTGGTTTTTACAGAAACACCATAAATAACCTGCTACAAACAGAAAGGGAGGATACAAAATGCCACAATACCAAGCCAATTGATGGCTCCATGCAAGAAGCCCTTGGAAAAATTATACCAGCAATGACACCATCTGCAAAGATACCGAGTTACAATTTGTTGTAGATTACATTTTGTTGTGTCAGTCCAGGTAAAGCAGTGTCTCAATAGATTAACTCAGAGTCCAGGTAAATCACAGTCCAGGTAAGTTCTGCAGGCAGCTAGCTTAAATCACAGTCCAGATAAGTTCTGCAGGCAACTAGCTTGATCCGAAGTCTCGTCTGTTTCTCAGCAACACTGGAAATTCTTCCACCTTCGTCTTCACTGGCACTGGGATGAAGGCAGGAACTCCGGATGGCTAAAGAAAATCCTGTAGTATACTACTAAGAAAACAACCTTCTGAACAATTTAGTACATTATTTCAAGGTTTTTTTTGCATTTGAAATAAGCATTAATAGTGCTCATTACTCATCAGCTTCCAGGTGTGGGAGAACCATTGTAGCTTAGTTATTGGCATTGAAAATGACCAAACATCAGGGACACCAGTAGCGTCTTCTGCTGGCTGTAGTGCCTGGGCAGCCCCAGATGGCCCTGGGGAGTGTCCCGGACTCAAACTGCTACTGGGCACAGGGAGCAAGAGCCTGCGAGACTGTGCCTCCAGGTCAGGTCTAGATTTGGGCTCCTGGCAGTGGAAGAGCCAGCTCCCCGGCCAGGAGGCGGGGAAGGGCCAGTCGCCGCCGCCTCTTGGAAAATCCTTGCTATGCTGTGACGGGCTTGCACACTCAGCAGCCGCTGCACCGATTCACGCACCCTCTGGTAATGAAAAGTATTTAGTAATAGCCTTTTGCTGCAACTTTTTTCCTGATAATCCTTCTTCTTCTGAACTTTCTTTTTCTTTCTGACTAGAGTTCCTGGGCTCTTATCAACACATGCCCTAACTATTCTTGGTTCCACTGGGGTGCCCTCTTCCCTTAGAAATTTACTTCTCACCCCTTCCATATTTTCATCACAAAGACAATACAATACACTGAGACAAAACAAGACACAAACATACTGTATCAATCTTCTCCATTTTCTCGAAATGGCCATTTTTCCTCTCGCCCTATCTGCCTAGGGACGAGCAGATTTGCTCCCGTCCTATCTATGGACGAGCAGCTTTTTTTCGTCACTTACCCCCGAGTGTCCCGGGGCTCCCCGTATGGGCCACCATCTGCCGCAGTCCGGCTGCAGTAAAATAACCTGGGGGGTGACGAACAACTTGTGTACATTGATACAGAAGGAGTGGGAGCTGTTTATTGCAGGACAGGAGCAGTATTTATACATTCCACACAGCTTATCTAATTAGCATAAACTAGATACATCAGTCAACCAATAAGGAATCTCCACACTTTATGGCTCGCTTTTGTTACTTCTCAAACCACTCACTCTAACAGTGACTAACTCGACAGTGTCTGTTGTAAAGTTCTTCTTCCTATATAGAAAACAGGAAGCCATGAAATGGCACTATTCTGCCCAAGGCAGCCTCACAGCATGGTGACCTACTACTTTTGTCTGCCTGTCTTCAAATGTTTCTGGGTTCAGCAGTTCAGCAAAACAGTATTAGCAACACGTCCTACCTCATCACTAAACTGCTCCACTCTAAATCTATTTAAAAAACATGTTAAGTAGCACAAGTCCATTGTTCTAGCCACAGTTCTGCAAAAGTGGGGAAAACTTCCATGGTGGTGGAATTCAGGCAAAACAGCAGTGAACATTTTTGGAGTAATGCATATTCTACCAAGAGAATCAGCCATGAAAAAGCAAACAAGGTAGATGGTGGGAGGACATCACACTGCAGATTAGGAGACAATTTAACAAGACTCAATGCCACAAGAAGCTGACTTTGTGTTTCTACTCTAAGTAACACAAACATTTAAAGGCAATCACAGTATACTTGTCCCAGGTCCCCCAAATAGATGCAGGTCAGTAATCCGAATGCTGCTCTTTCCTCCCACATTGGATTTTCACTGTGACACAGTGATGAAGGTCCAGCTTTGCCAGAAACAGGAAAAGCTCTCATTTTTTTTTTAAAGAGAGAGATTTTTTTTAATATTTATTTTTTAGTTTTCAGTGGACACAACATCTTTTATTTTTCATGTGGTACTGTAAGGGTCCCGCGAAACGTTGGAGAAAGAGACCACCAAGTGACCACTCATGCAATTGGCAGAAGGGGATTTATTGAACCAGCATGCTGGGGCTCCGTGCCCACTCAAGAAGGGAAAGCAGCCCAGAGCCCCGAGCAGGGGCTGAGCACTGCTTAAGTACACTTTTTGAGGAGGGCGGAGGGCTTTGTATACATCAGAACAAATCATCATGAGGCGCGGGAAAATCGAACAACTCCTAAACATGATTAGTTCATTCATTGGCGGGAACAGGTCAGGCTGGAGTGATAGGTCATTCCTAAGGAGAGTACACATTCAAACTGATTGGTTCAGGCCCTGCAAGGCCTGCGTGCAACCACACAGACCCCTTCAGTTATTAAACAACCAGACAATCAGGGGAAATGTTTACTGGGCGGTTCTAAGCATTGTCTTAACAGCTACAGAAATTTCAGGTTTTGCAGGTAGCATAGAAACCTAACAATACCTCCTTTACATTTTAACTCAGACCTTGCAGCTTAGAAACTTTTACAACACCCGGTCTTTTACCCTTTAACTTTTACGCTTTAACTTCAATTTCTTTTACCCTTATAGTACTGAGGATCAAACCCAGTGCCATGCGCATGCCAGGCCGAGCACAATAACTCTTGAGCCACACCCCCAGCCCAAGGCTCTCATTTTGACACATCTATTTTCAAAGAGTGGTTCTTTCAACTACTGAAACAATCAAAATAAGCTGCTGAATGTAAATGCTCCTGCAGACTGGTGGAAATTACTTTGTAACATCAGGAACCCTTGATTGCTTGTGTGTATGACTGTGTTCTAACTTCTTACACTAAAAAAAAGAAAAACAGACCATAGTTCAGATTTCATTCAAATTTACTTGTGGAAAGAAGCCATGGAAGTCATCCTTAGATTCTAGTCCTTGTCTGAACTTAAGCATTGAAGGTTTGAAAAAGCACTACTATTGACTCTGAAATACTTATTATTCTTGTAACTATACCCTTACGTTTGTCATGTGTAAGAAATGAGTCACTGAGTTTAGTGTGACAACTGACATCACTGGATTCACCACTACCTGTGCCTTTGTAGAGACAGGACAAATCAATATTAGCATTTATTTAGGTTTTCACTACCCCAGCAGGTAGTGGGAGCAGGAAGCGACCTAGAAAGGAAGATGATGACCAATACTTGGTGCAACTTTAAAGCAGATGTCTGATCAGTTGGTTTGCCAGAAGTACAAAATTATATAAGGTTCGGTATTTTCCTTATTATTTTCAGTTAACACGAAGTATGTGGGAACAAATACCTAATTGAATGAAGTTCAGTTACAAAAAGGTTCCCCACTTCAAGACAAAATCTGAGGTAGTAAATATGGTTCAAGCTCAAATCAAAACCCGAGAGGGCTCTACCACTGAGAAACGAATTGTCTCTACATTCAAAATTGCTCAACAGCATTGGTGGGGCTCCACAGAGATAAGCAGGCAGTGCTTGGACTCTGTATTCCCTATCCACAGTTCTGATTGGTAACAGAAGTGTTTAATTTAAGTAAAAATCTTTCTCCCTTTAAGGATCTAAAATGTAGAAGAAAAGCAAAAAATAAATTTTAGGATAATGTTTATTTATCCAAATAGGTCACACCATAGTCCCCATATGGCTTTCTGTTTCACAATCACCCCTTTACAAACAATGATGAATCTTTAATGAAAGTTAAATTTATAAACACTGTAAGACAGTTCAGGAAATATGTAGTTAAAAAAAAATGAAGTCCACAAATTACAAATATTTTGCTAATATACAAACTGTCAATTTGGCAAATGCAAGCTACTTAACTGGTTTATTTAATGTGGGACTTTTTCTAAAAAAATTCAGTTGGGGTAAGTGATATATTTATGCCCTTTGACAAAGATGACAGGTATAGTATTGTTGTGACTAAAAAAGAAGTATATAATATTACTGCTTTGGCTCATTAAATTTCACAGAATACGTAAGATTCTGCCATGTCCAATGAGTTAGGCAAATGTAATAGAAGGTGCAGTGGGCTGAAACACGTTTTCATCATACAAATCTTCTGGTAGTTCTTCTTCATCTCCATCAGGAAAATAAGTAGGGAATGGTAAATTTTTACTGAAATCCTTATATGCAGGCAGATGAGAATCTTTGACCTGGGGGGAGAAGGCAAAAATCTTATTAATAAGTGCTACCAATTAAGCTACTTATTGGTAGGATAATGGTGCTGGGGATTAGTTGCCTAGCATGTGCAAGACCTACATTCAGGTAGGGAGGAGGTAGTCTATTTTACCTATTATTGGGGGAGGATGGAGGAGGTAGTATATTTACCTATTATTTATAACCAAAGATTATGTTTTCCTACATTATTTTCTGACACAAATAACAACTATTACATATGCACAGTAAAAATAATTCAATCAATGCATTCTTTTGAATTCCAATAAATCTAGTTAATCCAATGACAGAGAACAATCTCACTCTAGTTAATCAGCTACCTCATAAGAATAAAATCACCTACTATCAACTTATATTTTATCATAACATAAATTAACTGTCCAATAGTTAAATCATATTTTAAGATTACTACTCAAATAAAAACTACATCCGGATTCACTTTTCAAATATAAAGAGCTTATATAAACTATAAACCTGATACCTAACAATTCCCATTTTATTATTTACTTACATTGTCTATTTTTATAACTTTATTTTCTACATTTTATAGAATATT
Organism: Marmota monax; assembly: GCF_021218885.2. NCBI lineage: Eukaryota > Metazoa > Chordata > Mammalia > Rodentia > Sciuridae > Marmota > Marmota monax. The sequence continues at coordinate 23,664,361 of NW_026695215.1, read as the reverse complement.
TTTTTTGAGCTGAGATTTTAAAACATAAAATTCACTAGCATTTTTGTTAATCTAAGAATACATAACTAAAAATATCACCTTTTATTTAGAAAATTAGCTTATATTTAGTAAATGGCATTCTTACTGAGAAGTTAAAGGGAATAATATTTAGCAAAAACAATAAGGAACTGATGTCTTTATGATAGATTTTAACTCTGTATGTTCTAAAAAATGCCTATGATTTCATAATTTAGTACTGATATTGACATGATCTAGAATGTTTGGTTTTATTTTTAGAAAAATTATTGGGTTCTTCAAAGCTTCTGACTCATTCCATAGCCTTTATTGAGAAAGAAATTTTAAAAAAATGTAATTATATACACAGAATAAAATAAGGCATATTCATTTTGGCAATAAGAAATGAATAATTTAGTTGAAGTAACTACACAGCTGCTCAGAACAAGTATAAAAAATTGGTTTATTTTAATCTCTCTCATTAAAATTATTCCAAGAAATGATTAGCAAAGTTGCCCAGAAGAAAATAAACTTGTTTATCATTTTCCAATTCACTAATTTTGGGTTGGCCCTTAAGTAGGAAAAAAATCCCAATAACACTTAACTGGGGGAATATTTTAGACAACAGAAACACTGATAATATATTCTAAGTATAAATGCTACAGTACTATAACTCACTGATTTGAAACATGATATCTCATCTACATATTTCTGTCTTGGTGATTCTAAAATTGAAAGCCAAGTCTCCAGTCCGTCTTTAATAAGGGTATAAGACTGAATGGTATGTATTTTTCTGTAATTTTACCCTGGCTTTATTGTTTCCCTGCCTTTGCCAAGAGTCCTTCAACTATTCATCCCCTTCATTTTACATTTCTGTCTTCTGGCAACCTAGTTCACATCCTTTAAAACCAAGCAAATATGGAAATAAACTTCAATTCTGTATTAGGACATAAGAACAAACATAAACAAGTAGTATTTAATAACATATAGCACATCATGTGTAAATAATACTTCTTTAGGTTCTCTTTTTTTAATTTTTTTATTAGTTGCACATGACAATACAATGATCTTGACATATCATACAATTGAATCAAATGGGGTATAATTTCTCATTTTTCTGAGTGTACAGGTTCTTTAGGTTCTTTTTTAATTTTTTCTTTTTAGTTGTAGATGGACACAACACCTTTATTTATTTATTTGTTTGTTTGTTTGTTTATTTATTTTAATGTGGTGCTGAGGATCGAATTCAATGCTTTACACATGCTAGGCAAGTGCTCTACCACTTAGTCACAGCCTCAGCCCTTTTTAGGTTCCCTTAATAGATTCAGTGAATCAAAACAGCAATAAAGAAAGCATTCATGCTAACTAAACAGATTGGTCATTCCTAAGACTATCTTTACTAACATTAGAATCTCAAAAGCAAAAGTTATTGGCAGCCCAGAACTGTGAGGCAGCAAACTTCCTGAGAAGTGAGGCAATGCTAATAAATTTGTCTGCCCCCAGCCAATGGCTCAATCCCCACTACTAAGGGGGCACATTCACCTGCTTTCACTGGAATAGAAATAATGGAGTGAAAAGACTCAGGAAGCAGTTGATATTTAAAAAGCATACACACAAGATACTCCCCTAAACCCACATATTAACCTTTGGGACAGACAACAGACAATTATTTAGGCAACATATCTCAAAGTTTTTTCTTTTTTTATTGAAAGAGGGTTGTTGTTAATATATTCACAAGTGTTAACTGTAGACATTTCTCAAAATATATTTATTTATTTTTTGATTTTATAAGAAAATTTTATGATACAAATGAAAAGTAGTAATTCAAATCTTAAAAAAGGCAGAAAATAAACTAGCTATGCATTTATAAATATAAAAAATGAACCCCACTATTATGTAAAACTATAATGCACTAAAAATACAAATATATATAAAAAAGTATAAAAAGATGCAAACAATTTTACAATGACAAGGAATTGAGATCAATTTTATATAAAAACACGAAGTATTAAGAGTTAGGCTGGGGATGTAGCTAAGTGTCAAAATATATTTAGACTCCTCTTTCTAGCCTTCAGTGTGCCTACTGAATATTTTCCATAAGAGTAAACCATCATCGGTTAACAAAGTGGATAGAGTTTTTGGAAGCAATCATTTATTGAAGGGGATGGTATATATGACTAATTAGTATTGCTGGTTATAAACCATTTGTAACAAACAGACCAGAATAGCATTGTATGTAGTATAGTTTTCCCACACAGTTGACCTATTCCTCCTGCTGGGGTCAAAGGGGTTATGCAGCCTATGAAGTCCCAGCAGTGGTAAGGGTCAGCTGGAAAGCCAGTGGAGAACCTGGTGTGCACTTGGGCAGAAAAGGAATACATGAGAATATTCAAAGATTAATGTGCTATCCAGTATAATCTTATTGCGGAAAGTAATCATTTTTTTCTTCCTATATTAAGCTTTAGTTTTCATATCCTGTAACAAATCTGGAATGTAGAGCTAGGGATACACTGAATTATGAAGCTTAAAATGTTATATATGACTGGATTATTAGGGACTGAAAGCTTACTTTGAAACATGAAAACTCAGGGAAAAAATAAAAATCTGTAAAAATTCATCAAATACATTTTTTTCTTTAAAGTAAATGAGAATAATCCAAGCAAGATATATTTCAGAAAGGGATTTTTAAAAAGCAAAACTTAATTGCTGTAAGACTTAAAAAATACATATTTTATGCTAGTAATGGAACCCACTTTAGAAATGAGAAAATATATAATGAAACACCCAATTTAAGAAAACTGAGGTTTAGCTGGTGATAGTGGCACATGCCTAATAATCCAAGATACAGAAGTAGGAGGATTCCAAGTTCGAATCCAGCCTCGACAACTTAGTGAGCACCTGACTCAAAATTTAAATAAAATAAAAAGGGCTGGGGATACAGAAGTTCAATCCCCAGTATCACAAAAATACAAAACAAAAACATGCCAACAAACTAACCCTGAATTTTTTTTCTTTCCACAGCTATTAGAAAATAAATGAAGAGTGTACTTCTAGAAATAACTGACATCACTTCTACTACAAATTTATTTTCAGAACAGAATACTCAAAACTCAGAAGTGACAGAATTTGGATTATGTTGGCCTAAATCCCAGATGGAATAATAATTTATATTTTATTTGATGGGAATAAGTTGCTGAGAGTTAAATAGTTTTTTCTTCAAATCCATCTGTACAACATGTCTGTTTTCTTTCTTTCCTTTTTGAATTTTTCTAAAATAAAAATACATATTTTAGGAAAACACTTAATGATGTAATCAGAAGTGCTAGCACTAATTAATAAACTGTTATTTACTAAAGTGTTCACCTCTATCCACCTTTCTGGATGGACTCTGTAATTCCCAACTCACACATTTCTAGTTTCTCTGTCAAAATAACTCTCAGAAAAATAAAACTATTGTTTTTTGGGGGGGGGGGAGAACAGAAATACATTGATATTTTGGCAATAGTTTAATCTAATATCTTCCTTTTTAAAAAGATTTTAAGTTTGTTTTAATTAGTTTTACATGAGAAAACATTTGGATTTTTTTTGGAACTGGCTTCTTTTGCTTAGCAAGATATTCTCCAACTCTATCCATTTACTGGCAAATGCCATGATTTAATTCTTCTTTATAGCTGAGTAATATTCCATTGTATATATACCACATCTTCTTTATTCATTCATCCATTGAAGGACACCGAGGTTGGTTACATAATTTAGCTATTGTGAATTGAGCTGCTATAAACATTGATGTGGCTGCATTACTGTACTATGCTGATTTTAAGTCCTTTGGGTATAAATCAATGGGATAGCTGGGTCAAATGGTGGTTCCATTCCAAGTTTTCTGAGGAATCTCCATACTGCTTTCCAAAGTGGTAGCACCAATTTGTAATCCCTCCAGTAATGTGTGAGTGTACCTTTTTCCCCCACATCCTTGCCAACATTGATTGTTGCCTGTATTCTTGATGATTGCCATTCTGACAGGAGATAAAATCTTAGTTTTGATTTGCATTTCTCTAATTGCTAGAGATGTTGAACAGTTTTTCATATATTTGTTGACCGACTATATTTCTTCTTCTGAAAAGTGTCTGTTCAGTTCCTTAGCCCATTTATTGATTGGGTTATTTGTTTTTTTTTTTTTTGGTGTTAAGTTTTTTGAATTCTTTATTCTAGAGATTAATGCTTTATTGGAGGTGCATGTGGTAAAGATTTTCTCCCAGGCTGTAGGCTCTCTCCTCATGTTATTGTTTCCTTTGCTGAGAAGCTTTTTAATTTGAATCCATTCCATTTATTGATTCTTGATTTTACTTACACTTTAGGAGTCTTGTTAAGGAAGTCAGATCCTAGGCCAACATGGTGAAAATTTGGGCCTAATTTTTTCTTCTATTAGGCACAGGGTCTCTGTTCTGGTGCCTAAGTCTTTGATCCACTTTGAGTTGATTTTTGTGCAGGGTGAGAGATAGAGGTTTGATTTCATTTTGCTACATATGGATTTCCAGTTTTGCCAGCACCATTTGTTGAATAGGCTATCTTTTCTCTAATGAATGTTTTTGGCACCTTTTTCTAGTATGACTTAACTGTATTTATGTGGGTTTATCTCTATGTCCTCTATTCCATAATACTGGTTTACTAGTCTATTTTGGTGCCAATACCATGCCAGTTTTGTTACTGTAACTCTGCAGTATAGTTTAAGGTCTGGCATTGTGATGCTTCCTGCTTCACTTTTCTTGCTAAGTACTGCTTTAGCTATTCTGGATCTCTAATTTTTCCAAATAAATTTTATGATTACCTTTTCTATTTCTAAGATGAAAGTCATTGGGATTTTAATAGGAATTGCATTAAATCTCTATAATGATTTCGGTAATATGGCCATTTTGACAATATTAATTTTGCCTATCCAGGAGAATGGGAGAGCTTTCTATCTTCTGAGGTTTTCTTCAATTTATTTCTTTAGTGTTTTGTAGTTTTCATTGTAGAGATCTTTCACCTCTTTTGTTAGATTCTCAGGTATTTTATTTTTTTTTTGAGGCAATCATGAATGGGGTAGTTTTCCTAACTTCTTTTTGTGGATACATTACTGATGTACAGGAATGCGTTTGATTTATGAGTATTGATTTTATATACTACTACTTTGCTGAATTCATTTATTAGTTCTAGAAGTTTTCTGGTGGAATTTTTTGGATCTTCCCAATATAGACTCATGTCATTGGCAATAGTGGTAGTTTGAGTTCTTCTTTACCTATTTGTATCCCTTTAATTTCTTTCTTTTGTCTAATTGCTCTGGCTAGAGTTTCCAGGATGATGTTGAATAGAAGTGGTGAAAGAGGACATCCTTGTCTTATTCCAGTCTTTAGAGGAAATGCTTTCAATTTTTCTCCATTTAGAATGATGCTGGCCTTGGGGTTAGTATATATGGCTTTTACAATGTTGAGGTATGTTCCTACTATTCCTAGTTTTGAACCAACCCTGCATCCCTGGTATGAACCCCACTTAATTGTGGTGCACTACCTTTTTAATATGTTTAATACCTAATATCTTCTTTATAGTCCTAAAGATCCTTTTGCGTACTGGTTCTACTCTTTCACAGGTTCTTGTTTTTATAGGCGTAGGACTTAAGATTACTCTGTAATGCTCCCCCCCACCCCCAGGTGCTTTTAAGAAGCAGAAGAAAACATTTGCAAAAACACCCATCTACTTGGGTCAAAGGAGAATTTATGGCACACCTATGAACAAGACAAAATAAAGATAGTTATACATACCTTTACTAAACAATTTGTATGTCCAGGTACAGAGCCATTTACATAGATTATATTGTGCTTTGTGTTTATTCTCCACACCTAAAAGATAAAATGAAACCAACCTTTAAGAGTTAAAATTTGAGAATATGCTTATATTAAAATAAGGAGTATGTTATAAAAGGTGAGAAGGTAACCTATGAAATTATAACATTAGCACTTCAAATGTTGAAAAAAAACTGAAAAACTTCAAATCTTATTTGATGATTTATAATATAACACCATAACAGATATGTCTTACAGAAGACGCATGCCTATAATCTCATGAACTCAGGAGGTTGAAGCAGGAGGATCACAAGTTCAAAGCCAGCCTCAGTAATTTAGAAAGGTCCTAAGCAACTTAGTGAGACCCTGTCTCAAAATAAAAAACAAAAAGCTGGGTATGTAGTGTAGTGGTAATGTACCCTTGCTGCAGTCTGGCTGGACACAAATCAGGAGTCACTCAAGCAGGAACAAACTTTATTTCCAAACTCCCCTGGACGCCACCCACTTGGCCCTCTCAGGAACCACACACCAACCGGAACTCCCTCCACCCTCCAACTGAACATGAACTTGAGAACTCCAAAGTAGCCAGTGACCCAAGGCGGACAGCAGGGGTCTATATACAATTGAATACACAGCTTAACTTAACCATCATCATCTCAATGGCTCCCTGGTGTCACCTCTCAACCACTCCCTTCTGGCAAAATGCCATGTGTCATCCCGACTGGGCTGTGGCCCTCAACATCTAAGCAACTTAGTGTCTCAAAATAAAAAACAAAAAGCTGGGTATGTAGTGTAGTGGTAATGCACTATTGGTTAAATCTTCATTAGCAAAGCAAAGCAAAGCAAAGCAAAGCAAAGCAAACCGAGAAATCCGAATGATCAAGATTACTCAAATATCTCAATGCACTCTGTTGGAACCATTAAGAACAGCCAAATAAAAATTCAATTTTTCTTTTTAGTTAATACTGGCTTGTTGCAACCAGAAACTAGGAGTTCACAATTCACTAGATCTAATTTCTAATATAAGTGGGATGATCAGCAGCCTTCAAAAAGATATTCACAATGACTATGGCATTCACTGGTAAATGGATGGGTCTGAAGACTCTTGTGGTAAGCCAGTCCCCAAAAGTCAAAAGTTGAATGTTTTCCCTGATATCTGAAAGCTAATCCAAAATAAGGGGGGAGGGATTAAAAAAAAATAAAAGTAAGATCAGTGGAGTAGACAGAGGGGAATAAAAGGAAAGGAGGAATAGGATAGGAAAAGACAGTGGAATGACTCTGATCTAACTTTCCTATGTACACATATGAATATACCACAGTGAATTTCACCATCCTGTACATCCACAAAACACTAATGAAACAAAACAAAACAAAACAAAAACCCAACTGTAATTCAACAGTAGAGAGATCGGAGAGGGAAGGGAACAGGAGGTGAAAATACAAAACAAAAAACCAAAACAATCTTCACACAGAGAAAACAAATTACACAAACGGAAAAGAATGGTCAAGAAATGATACTGAGAAAATAAAATATTTTGAGAAGAAATAAAAATTTTACCCATAGCTGGTACTTAACAATAGCTCGGTATATTTTTTAAATACTATAGAAAATGAAATCACACAGAGAGAGAGAGAGAGAGAGAGAGAGAGAGAGAGAGAAATTGATGGGCTTTGGTAAGTTAAAAAAGGGAAAAAAAGTCTATCTAATTTTAGGTGTCTATGTGGACTACTATGAGAACTAGAAAAGCATCACTTTTGGGTGTATCTGTGAGGACATTTCCTGAGATTAGTGTGAAAGTGCGTGGACTGAGTATGGAAGATTCCCTGCCCAATGTAGGTGAGCACTGTCCAAATGGATGCATGCCTACTCCACTCCCCTCCAAAAACAAAAAAAGTCAGAGAAAAATATTTCTTCTCTCCTGCAGCCAGGACATTGCTTTATATATTAATTAGAATTCTAGGCTCTCTGGACCTTGGACTCTAGTACTTATATCAGCAGCACCACCATCCCTTCACATCTCCCTGCCCAATTCTCAGGCTTACTGTCTCGGACTGAGAATTCCATCACTGGATTCCCTAGTTTGGAGGCTTTTGGACTAAGCCAGGATACAGGGATCCCAGGAGTTCCACCTTGCAGCTGGCCTGTTGTAGGACTTTCCAGACTCAATGATCATGTGAGCCAATTCCCCTCAAATATCCTTTTATGAATGTATCACATCATTTATCTAACTATCAGTCTATCTAACCATTCATTCATCCATCTCTCTCAGGAGAACCCTAATACAATTTAGTTATATAAAATTTGAAAACAAATTCACATATAAGATGTATGTAGAACAGAGACTGGAAGAACATGTATTGGTTAGTAATTATCTTTGGGTGCTCTTTCTGTGGGTGTTTATTTTTTTTGTACTTTCCATGTTTTGAAATATATATGCATACATATATAAACAGTAGTTGTTTTAATATAAAAAATGAAACAACACAGCACTCATTATAGTACAACTCATTTTCATTTAGCAATTACATACATTTTTCAAGTTAGTTGAGAACATAACTTCCCCTCTTTAAAATACACACATACACATAAGTACATAAATGTATCCTTTTGCAATCCTTTTTCAGTGTTATTTTTTTTTTTTCATTCAATTTTGTCTCCTCTCTCCTTACTCAAAACCATCTGCCCACCCACACTTCTGACATATAACCTCAGACAATCTGGAATACAACCTCTCCACTTTTCTCTGTGACGATATAACAGCATAGCAATATGTACATGTCGGAAGCTTCTGCTCATTTCTTTATAAATAGAGAGTATTAAACTTAATGTTCTGATTCTTACCTTTTTTTCATATAATATCTTGTGAAATCTTCCAGGTCAAATAGCAGGTCACTGATTTTTTTCCTTCTTAATGACTGTATAGTCTATGGCTTGGATGTTAAATAAATAAATACTACCAGTATTACTACCATGACTACCCACAATACAACTAAACTCATGCATCTTCTACCTCTTAATTATCATAAAGCCTATTAGAACAGCAGTACATAAATATACATTAAATACATACTTTGACGCCTTTGCATTTACCTAATTTATTCTTAAAAGAACCATTTTACAAACTTACTTTCAGTCCAAATGATGTCCTATCTATGTTTCCCATTTGTCCAGGCATTTTAGTTCCAGGCCAGACTCTGGCAATATCCTAAATGAGAGAACCAAAGTTTTCAATACTTTTGACTTCAAACAGTATTGGTCAAATCGTAACATCAACTAAGACTAGGAATTTTAAGTTTTTTTTTTTTTTTTCCTATTCTGCTGGTCTAATAAAGAATTGAGATTGAAATGTCCTTACTACCAGAGGATTCCCATTCCAAATTTGATTAGACTAACAAAATAAATAGGGACTTAGAAACAGAATTAGGATACAAACTCAGTAACGAGAATAGTAACTGACCTAATACTCGTTAAGAGGTAAAGGTAAAGGTAAAGGTGAAGGAAGGAAGAAATGAAAGAAGGAAGGAAGAAAGAAAGTAAGAAAGAAAGAATACACACATATCAAATCACCACCTGAAGAAAAAGTCTGCCTAGCCTGTTTTCGGGTAATCTTCTGTATTAACTGACTTAATCCACACTACTGCTGCTGGAATGGTGCTACTCCTCCTTGCTTTTGATGTCACTTTCCTTACCCAAATGCTTCAAGGTCAGAATTAGTTACTAGAATAGCTTGTCTTAGTTGTCTTTGATTCAAATAAATCAAACAACTTCACGCAGTCTCTGATAATGGCTAATAATTATACATCTAAGGAAACAAATCTGAATTACAGCTAAAATGGAAGGTTTCTCATGACATGAATTCTTAGACTAAACACTCTTCTATCAGCTACTCATAGGAACAGGTAAAACTCCCAGTAGAAGTGACTCATCATAGTTTCAGAGTTGGTTACTATGTAACCAACATAACTCCAAAGACAATTCTGAGTATAATAGACCAAGTATTCTACATATATATGCTTTGATAAGCACTGTACTTAACATTACTAAAAAAGGACCAATTCAGCCTCGTTAGTCAAATTTATACTCTCATTTAAAGTATAGCCTCATTCTTAGGATTACAAAGTCATTTATTAGCTAATCCTTAAGGAAAGTATATAAACAGTACAGTATTTCAAGATAAATATCTCATTCCAGTCATAAGAGTAGGTTCCTCTATATGCCTAATTTTTTAAAGAGCTTTGTTAAGATATAATTCACATACCACACATTTCACCCCTTTAAACTACACAATTTGATGTTTTTAGAGAGTTGTATATTACCACAATCAATTTTAGAATATTTTCATCAAGCCAAAACAAAAACCCATACTCATTTGTGGCCATTCCCAGCAATCCCCACAGCTTTTTGCAATCACTGACCTAATTTTGTCTTCATAGATTTGCCAAGGTTGGACAGTTCATATAAGTGGAATCATAAATGATGTAGTCTTTTTCAACTTGACAAAATGTTTTCAAGGTTCATTCATGCTGCACTATGTATCAATGCTTCACTTCATTCCATTGCTAAATAATATTCTATTGTAGAGATAAATATCTATAAAGAGTTTTGACTTTGGGGGTACTATGAATATTAATATTCTAAATATTCATATATGAATTTAGTGTGTATGTTTTGAGTACAAATTTAGGAGTAGAATTTCTGGGTCATCACAAAGCTAGCATTCCAATGAATACTCAAAGATATGCTACAGACAGAGGAACACAAAAATGAACTCCAAAGCTCCCAAAGAGATGAAGATCACTAGAAGAACAACTATCAAAATGAATCAAAATAGAATTAAATATAGCAAACAAACCAAAATGTCAAGAAACAATACACATGAATCCATAACAACTCTGAATGTAAATGGTCTCAATTTCCCCCATTAAAAGACAGAGCCTGTGCAGTGGTGCATGCCTGGAATCCTAGCGGTTCGGGAGGCAGAGAAAGGAGGATTGTGGATTCAAAGCCAGCCTCAGTCACACTAAGCAACTAATCAACTCAGTGTAAATCTGCCTCTAAATAAAATCAAAATAGGGCTGGGGATGTGGCTCAGTGGTTGAATCCCCATATCAAAAAAAAAAAAGACATAGATTAGCAAAATGTATTAAAAAGCAAGATCTAATTATATGGTCTTTGTAAGAGGCTCGACTTATAGGCAAAAACACCCACAAGGTAAAAGTAAAAGGATACAAAAAAAATATTCCATGCAAATGGAGTATGAAAACAATCAGGTATAACTATTCTTGTACCTGGCAAATTTTACAATAAAAAACAATTAATCAGAAGTGCTGATTATGTCTATAATCCCAGTGACTTGGAAAGCTATGGCAGGAGGATCTTAAGTTTGAGCTTAGCCTCAGCAACTTAGCAAGACCCTGTCTCAAAATAAAAACTAAAAAGGATGTGGCTTAATGGTTAAATGCCCGTTTTTTTTTTCCTCTAAATATTTTTAGTTGTAGATGGATACAATATCTTTATTTTTATTTATGTGGTGTTGAGACTCAAACCCAGTGTCCCACACATGCTAGGCAAGTGCTCTACCATGGAGCCACAACCCCCCACCCCCACCCCCCAAAAATTAATCAGAAGAGACAAAGGAATGATCCAACAAGAAGATATAATGATAGTAAATATATATGCCTGAAATGTCAGTGTACCTAATACATAAAATAAAGTACTTCTTGATGTTAAATCCCAGATAGATCCCAATACAATGATTTCAGGGTGATTTCAACACATCCTTAACATCAATAGAGAGGTCATCCAAACATAAAATCAATGGAACTATCAGACATCTACAGAACATTTTACCCTAAAACAACAGAATTTACTTTCTTCTCAGTATCTCACGGAATAGATATATGTTTTCTTCTGCTAGAAAAATCAACACTCCAGGTACTGACTTCTTTAAAAGCCCTAGAGCTCAAGAAATGAAACCAAGGATAAATAGATGAATGCCATCAAATCAAAGGAAACAAGAACATGAAGAGAGTCTACAAAATGGAAGAAAATCTTTGCCAGCTATTTCTCTGACAGTGGATTAACATTTAACATATAAAGAACTCAAAAAAACTTAACACCCAAAACCCAAAAAACCCAGTCAATAAATGGGCAAAAGAACAGATCTTTTTTTTTTTTTTTTTAAAGAAACACAAATGGCCAAGAAATATATATATAAAGTTTGATATCTCTAGCAGTCCAGTAAATGCATATCAACACTACTCTAAGATTTCATCTCATTCCAGTCAATGATGGAATATAAATAATAATAAATCCTGGTAAGAATGTTGGGGAAAAGGTAGATTCATACATTGCTGGTGGGATTGCAAATTAGTTCAATTACTCTGGAAAACAATGTAGAGATAGATCTCTCAAAAAACAAGAAATGGAATACCATATGACTCAGCTATCCCACTCCTTGGTTTTTATCCAAAAGAACTAAAATCAGAATACTATAAGATACAGCAGAACTCTTCACAATAACCAAATTATGGAATCAGCCCAGATCCCCATCATAGGTGAATGGATTAAGAAAATGTGGTATATATGCATAATGGAGTCTTTACTCAGCCATAAAGAACAACAAAATTATGGTATTTGCCATGGATGGAACAAGAACATCATGCTAAATGAAATAAGTCAGACTCACAAAATCAAGGCTCAAATGTTTTCTCTCTTAAGTGGGAGCCAGCCAAAATAAGGGAAAAAGGGGAGGGGATTGGATATCATAAAGGGATTTTCAGTGGAGTAGCAGAAAGATATCTATAGGAAGGGAAGAGGGACGGGAAAGGGGAGGAAATAGGGAATGAAATGAACAAAATTATGTTATATGCATAAACAAATATACCACAATGAATTCAACCTTTATGTATATATAGAAAGGATCAATCACAAATAAATAAATGAGCCAGGCATGGTGGTGCACACCCATAATACCAGTGACTAGGGAGGCTAAATCAGAAGGATTCCAAGTTCAAGGCCAGCCTCAGCAATTCAGTGAGGCAGTAAGTAATTTAGTGAAATCTTGTCTCACAATTAAAAAAAAAAAAGGACTGGGAATGTGGCCAAGTGGTTAAATACCCCTGGGTTCACTTGCTATTACCAATAAATAAACAAACACAAGCAAATGAGTGAAAGGAAAATGAGTAGAGGAAGGGGGAAAGAAAGGGGCAGGGAAAAGGGTGGGGAATCAGGACCAAAACGGAGTAAATTAAACTCCATGCATGTATGATTTTGTCAAAATGAACCCAACCACTGTGAACAACTAATGCTTTAATTAAAAAAAAAAATAATAATTACTAGGTCATACAATAACTCTATGTTTAACGTTTAGTGGTGTTATCATCTTATATTCCTGCATTCAACATATGAGGGTTGCAATTTCTCTACATCCCATGCTAACATTTGTTATTATAGGTCTTTTAAGTTATAGCCATCCTAGGACATAAAAGTTGTTATCTCATTGTGGTTTTGATTTACATTTTCCTAATGATTAAAGATATTGAGCATCTTTTTACATGCTTATTGGCCAATTATGTATCTTCTTTGACAAAATGTCTATTCAGGTCCTTTGCCCATCTTTTAATTGGGAAACCTCTGGACTACTGGTTGTAAGAGTTCCTTATATATTTGGATATAAGTCTTATCAGATACATGATTTACAAATATTTTCTTCCATTCTGTGAGTTGTCTTTTCATATCTTGATGCATCTGTAGCACGTTTTAAATTTTGGTGATGAAACGTAATATATTTTCTTCTGCTCCTTGTTATTATGGTGTTGTATCTAAGGCTTTTGCCTCTTAGGGCATGAATATTTACTCCTGTTTTTTCAAAAATGTTTTATAGTTTTAGCTCTTAAATTTGTCTTTGATCTACCTAATTTTTATAATGTATAATTTCATGATTTAAATTTAAAAAGAGCAGCAACATAAATTCTTATACTCTTTAAGAATTCTTATACTCTTTACCCTAACTAACTTACCTTTTGTTTATGCTGTCCCACTTGCTTTACACTATCTACTCTCTCTACATCTTTCCCTAGGTCATTTGAAATTAGGTGGCAAACATTATGCTTGTTTATTTATAAGTATTTCCTGAGAACAAGGATATTCTCTTATGTAACCACAGTACAATTATAAAACTCAGAAAATTAAACACTATTATCATATCTATTATAATTTTGCCATCTGTTCCAATAATATTCTTTCTCTCTCTCTTTGTCTTTCAGGTCTCTGAGACAGTGTTTCACTATGTTGCCTAGATTTGGCTTTGAACTCATTAATTCTTGTGGCCTCAGCCTCCTGAGAGCTGGAATTATAGGCATGTTCTGCTGTGCCTGGCTCAATAATATTGTTTATAAGCTATTGTTTTCCGAGTTCAAGATCCACTTTGCAGTTTACAAATTGCACTTGGTTGTCCTGTCTCTAGCCTCCTTAAATCTGGAACAGCTCCTCAGCCTTTCCTTGTCTTTCATGACCTTGAACATTGTTGAAGGCTACAAACCAATTATATTTTGTAGAGTATTGCTCACTTTGGGTTTGTCTGATGTTTTCCAATGATCAGATTCAAGCAGATGCATTTTGGTAGGAATCAACAAAGAAATAATGGTGTGTTCATTTCTGGGAACCTTATCAGGAGGTACATTATGCTGGTTTATCTAACTACTGGTGATGTATAACTGATTACCTAGATAAAAATGTGTTATGTAGGTTAATCCCTTCCAAGGCTATTAGTTTTCAGACTATGTATATATCTAGTACCCATCAATTTGTTTACCATTTGTTTTATCATCTATAAATGTTGGGCTGAATCATTTATTTCTATAATGACTGCCAAACAGTGACACTCTAAATCTATCATTCCTTCTATGTTAGATGGCATTATACTGTAAGGAAGAGCATTTCACCTTTATCCTATCATTTATTCACCTATTCATTCAGTTGGTTATTATCAGTGTGGACTCATGAACTCTAATTTTATTTGATGAATTCTTTTACTATAATTTTAAAATTTTAAGCCCAATCTGTTTCAGCCTGTTTAGGCTGGCTTCTATGTTCTTTCTGTGTGTCTGTCATTGTTTAAGCACTTCCTTGTTTTCTTGGATAAGATGTGTTGAGTTTGTCTTGTGTCTTCCAGTCCCATGCATTATTAAATAAGCCGATTATTCAAGGGATTCTTTTCAGTGGGGAATAGTCTTTAGAAATCAAGATCTGAGCCCTAGGTATGCTCATTGCAATGGAATATTTTTGCTTTCAGGTCTTTCTAGCAGTCAGAGCTAAGATATAAATAACATACTCACACTTACATCTATTTCTTTTTATTTACACACAGAGTGAATAAATTACATAAAGATACCTATAATTAAAATTCAACACTACAGGGTTCATTCTAATTTCCCCCATTTCATGGCTTAATGACCTCCCTTAATATACTGTAAAAAACTTGGCTCCCGTATATCAATATATTTAATTAACTTCTCAATCATCCAATTCACAGAAAATTACTTCAGAACTGCTGATACCATAGCAAAAACCAAGCCTAACTAGAATTTAATATTTGTACAGAGTACAATTTAAAATTTAGACTACAGGTTTATACTAAACTACTGTTTAAAAGTTATTTGAGTTACTAGGGTTTTTTCCCCTCCCTCTTCAGTGTAGTTATTATTCATCTGAAACACTTAAGTTCATTTTCTAATTATATTCCATTTTCTATTTCCCCTCTTATCATTGTTTTTATTTTGAAAATGTAAAACAACAATATGTTTTCAGAAGTAACGAAAAGTCTATCCAATAAAGTGTCATTCCTGCACTCTTAGGCCCTTCCACACTATTTCTATCCATCCCTTGTAGGTAAGCAATACCTTAGTTTCTGGTTTATCTCCCTGGCCCTTCTTTTTGCAAAAATATAAACCCTAGAAGTAGGATTGCTTTGACAAGCATAAATGCCTGTGTTGTTTTATTAAATACTGTCACATTTTCCTTCCTAAGGGCTGTACTATTTTGTATTCCCATCAGGGAGGTATAGAGTGTCTGTTTTCTTACATTTTTGCTAACATATTTTAACACCCTTCATTAGACAATATGACAAAAATTAAGCAGCTTTATAATACAATCTGCTAGTGAGAACATAGTATCTCAGAGTAGCTTTAATCTGTATTCCTCTTATTTTGAAAGAAATAGAATACATTACCAACATTTAGTGGCTGACCTTGCATTACCCTACGGCTCCAAAGAACAAAATCTCTTTAGGCACTTTGTTATATCACTTGGAGAATAAGATTAAATTAGCAACATAAAGGGTCTTTTCTCCATATCATATCTCTTATTACGTATTTCTCTGTGTATTCTTTTCTCTTTACCATGGTATTTTCCTTGACAATCTTTCCCAACTGTTTTCTTTAAGGCAAAATGAATGTGTGGAGGAAGCAGTGAGGCCAGCTAGAAAGATATCTTATTTTTGTAGCTGGCTTCAATGTCTCATACAGAACACAGAGAAGGGAATGGGAAAGTAGGGAGGAAGGTACTAGGAATATGTAGAATAAAACTATAGCTCTGAAAAATGACTGAGTCTACGATCCACAAAAAGGTGACCCACAAAATGATAACTCCACCTGGAGTCAGATTAAAATTATTTAACTTGATCTAAAGCAAAGACTGAGCACGACAGGTACAAAAGGCAACAGCATTAAAAAGAGCATCACTCTATACTTACACCAGTTGAAATAGCTCCAGGTCGCCTATGGGTTTTCGTTTGACCATGAGTGGCAGGCTGGCCTTTAAATCCCCATCTTTTCATGACACCTTGAAAACCTTTACCAATACTGAACAAAACAAACGTTAGAATTTACATAAGAATAGAGAGTAAAAATTCCCAATTGTATACTTTCTTGATAGTACCTTAGAGTTTGAACAAAGCTTCTTATCTAAATAACTAGAAAAGGCTATTCAAGCAAAACTGCAAATGAACATTCTCTGTCAGAGTTTTATCTCCTCCTAGAGTCTAATTCTATACAAAATGATTAATTCAAGATTATGAGATAGCAAGATAAGCACATCAACTTTTATCTGAACAAAAAGGTTTACTACCATAATCTTGTGAAGATGGTACAGTAAAAGTGATAAAGTTCTAGACGTTTCAAAGTACTATATTACACACATGGTAAGCAGCCATTAAGATGAACCCTAAAGATTGCCCATCTCCTGGTACTCATGCCCTCACTTAATTCTCTTCAAATGAGTCTGGGTGGGTCTAGGGACTCATTTCTAATGAACAAAATATGGCTACAGCAATGAGAAGTCACTTTTGAGATTTGGTTACAAAGAGACTATTGCTTTCATCTTGGTATTCTCTTGCTTGCTAAGATGAAGGAACCCAACTGCCATCATGAGACATGGGACTAGCATATAACTGAGGATCAGTCAATAACTGAGGATCCCAAGACTTGCCAACTACCATGTTAGTAAACTTGGAGGCATTCTCCCTGAGTCAAACCCTGGGATGACGGCTGCCCTGGCTAACTCCTTGATTGCAGCTTTGTGAAAGACCATGAACCAGACACCAAGGTAAGCTGTACCAGGCTTTCTGACCACAGAAACTATGAGGTAATATTTATTATTTTAAGCCATTATGTTTTATAAAGGTTACATATTAGATAGCAATATATAATTATTATAATAAAGCACTAAATAAAACAATTAAAATGCTCTAAATGCTAAGGTTCTTGCTCTCAAGGTTAAACGGGAAACCAATGGAGAAATTCAGAGAACAAAATTAAAAAAAAAATTTATAGTTGTAGATGGACATCATGCTTTTATTTATTTAGGATCGAACCCAGTGCCTCACATGTGCTAAGCAAGCACTCTGCCACTGAGCTATAGCCGAAGCACCCAAAATTTCTTTTTAAAATAAAAACTCATTTTTAAATGAAATTATTTTATTTTCAAATTCTGTTGGCTAGAGAAACAGTATAAGATGCAGGTAGAGAGCAGGCAATACTTAGATTCAAGAATTATTAAAGTGTGTCTTTGAATGTCAAATGCATCAATACAAATGATACAATGCAAAAGCCAGGAGGAATTATAAGATTGTACCAGAAATGTTTTTACATACTCCTAAGATGAAGGTTTTTTTCCCCACCTTTCATTAGATAATATGTCAATATATTTTTAATGCAGCGTTCTTTAATCTCAACGAAGTTAGCTATGATTACAGGCCTATTACAAAAAGAACCAAAAGAAAAAGATTATGAAAACCATGCCATGCTATACATTTGTTAACACAGACTTATCAGAGAGGATGGACTGAAGAAAGCCCATATGAATAAAACAGTCTGCTTTAGATATATCAAGAATTCAACATAAAAACAATTATAAATTATGTATAGAACCCAACAGATAGACATTATCAAAAAACACATCAAAAGTTGGTTGTTTATAAATGTAGCTTAAACCACTTTCTTTATATCAACTGAACACACTCTGAAGGTATGCACATATTCTTTTTTTACCTCAAAAAAATCAAAATAATGCTTATTCCTGATTTAAAGACCTAAAAATAGAAATTTAACAGATATTCAATAAAAAACTATATAATTTTATAGAGACTAACATGTAAGAAGATAATTTCTGGTAATTAAATACTTTACTGAAATTATGCTTCAGAAATTTAACAAATATTTCTGTTTAATAATGAATTTTAGATCACACATGAAAAGTAAAGTACTTGCAATTAAAAACAAAAACAACAACAAAAACTAAGAGTCAATGGATCCATGCTATCATTTGGCAAATAACACTTAAAAGAAAAAAATGGAGAGAGGGACCAGTAATACCACTCTAAAATGAATATTTTTTAAAAATGTCACATTTGAACCCTGGTCATTTTTGTTAGAAAGTTTTCTAGTTCTGAGTTCTCAAACTGGTTATCTCTTAAAAAGATAATGTGAATGAAATAAAATATATGCCAGGTAAATTACAGAAGAAACTGAGCTCATTTTAAGAGTAAATGATTACAAAATAAAAGTGGTATCCTTAAAGTACTAATTATCTGTCTGCAAATTACAGATTGTTTTTCAATCTAGTTCTAGAATACATCATGTAGTTATACTGTGTATAATGGGAACCTCTTCAGTAGATAACCTTTAAACAAAAGGATAAAACACAAATGACATGACAAATTACTGGTTTAATTCAATTTAGGGAGAATAGAATGCACCTGTTGCTCCATGGGTGGTACAGGTATCTATATTTTTACTTCTCTCAATTATCACCCAACAACAAAAATAAAATAGAAGCAAGAAACGAACTAAGCTATACTTAGTACTCCCAGGCACATTTCAAGTATAACATTTTCATTTCATATAGAATAAACTCTTCATTTTACTGAAAATTACACATAACACATACTTTATCTTCCTTACTCTTTACCAATTACGATTTTAAATTAATGGCTGCAGAAATAAACTAAATGAATGAAAACTCAGATTTAAATGAACACAATGTTAGAAATCCCAACTTTGGTGAGACTTAACTGAGGATGGGCAAAATATTTAAAGTGTATTTTAAATCAATTATACTTGTTAAACCAAAAATTAATTTTAAAAAATCAGAAGTATTTAATTTAGGAGATTTTATTGCCCTTGCTTCTCAGCTCATTTCTCCTTACTACACTTTAAATACATAGAGGGCAAAGATTGGGCATTATTTATTCCTATTTCCAGCCTAGAGAAGTTACCATAAAATTTGTCACTGGCTAGTTCTCTCATGGAAAGAAAGAAGATTAGTTTCCTTTCTTTTGTTCTATAGTATCCAAATGGGCATGCCTTTTGGTTTAAAAACACGGAATGAAGTAAAAGGGAGAAATGCCTTAAGTTTATGACTGTAAGAATCTTCCAGAAGGGAATGCATAATTTAATGTTTCCCAATGCAGACTATAAATCTCTAGAAATCATACTAAGAAAATTTCATTCCCTTGCCATATTGTGACAAATGCCCACATGCCAACAGCAAGCACACAGGTTTTAACACAAACCCAACATGTTGCTTTATTTTGTGGGACAATACCTTTCATTGCATCATGATTTGAGGCCAGCCTGGGCAACTCAGTGAGACCCTATCTCAAAAAAAAAAAAAGTGTTGGGGAGTTTTGCTCAGGGAAGAGCAAGCCTGGGTTCAATCCCCAGTACTGGAAGGAAAAAAAAAAGTTCAGAGAGGTTGTTCAGTGGTAATGTCCTAGGCTCCATCCCAATTATAATATAGCATGAAAAACAACAACAACAACAAAAAACAAGTAAACTCAACTATGATCCAATTGAGCCCAACTTATCTTTTCAACACTGCCTACCACAAATCCTAGTCATAGTAGACTATTCCATGAATCTCTAAATATGCCATTCTTTCATGCCTTTGTTTTATTCAATTACCTCTGGCCTCACATACATTTCCTACTATGTTGTCTATTATTGCCATGTAAAAACCACAGAAAGTTTAACATCACTTGCAAAAATACTTGCTCTTCATTTAAAAAAATAAAAATCCAAAATGCAAGTATATTATTTTTCAATCAGAACCATTTCCAAATGGTTGATTCGTGCTCTAAGAAGTTTAAATGACTTGTACATAATCTCTGAGTATTAAATGGAGAGGATTCCTACTTTCTCTTAAGGATGCCCCTAAATCAGGTTATATTTTTATATTTAACCAATAAAAGCAGAAGTGGGGGGTGGGAAAGTGAAGAAACCACTAGTTAACAATTAGCTTCTCTATGTTATGTCTAAAGATGGGGAAATGGAAGCTCACTCAGTTCACAGACAAAATCAATACTGGGCTTTTTATTTATGATGAACCACCAATAATAGATTAATGATGGCCGCTGCGTACGGGGGTTGCTGAAGTGCTGAGCGTGGTGCTCAAAGCAGCGGCTTTAATAGAGATCTCGCACAGTCTGTTAAAGCTCCTTTCACCGTTAATCTGTAGTGGACCACTTTGCCAAGGAGCGGGAAGAACAAAGAAATCGAAAAAGAGACGCTTGGCTGCTCAGAGCCGCGGGCGCTTTGCTCCCATCTGCTTCCTCTTTCGCTTCGATCCGGGCGGAGAAGCTGAATGTGTAATCAGCAGTGGATTGTAAGTACCCGAGGCAAAGAAAGCTCAGTGCGCCCCGCCTTTTTTTTTTTTTTTTGAATATTTTTTATACAGGGAGAGTTTGTGGATTGGGATTGCTGGCGGGGCTGTGGTTTCTGTGCCGAAAATCCACTCCGCGGGAGCCGCCATTTGCTTTCTGCTTGCTGTCTTGATGGCTCCGTATACACTGTCCGGCAGCCGCACCTAGAGGTTGCAGCTGGGCTGCGTGCCGAGCCCTGTCCTCCGAAGGCTGGACTGCAGCCTCGAGCGTCTCGGTGGCCTGTTCGCCGCTGCACCTTCGGGCAGAGCCTGCTCTGGGGTCGTTCTGCACCCCCCTGCCAGGGGACCCGTGCTCCGGAGGAGGGGGACGGAGAGCCGCGGCGGCAGCCGCTTGGGCCCCTGGGGCCTGGCACCGGGCTGAAGAGCTGCGGAGGCCAGGGCGGCTCTGCTAGGGTCGCAGACAAGCGCGGACGCTCGTCAGCGCGGCCCAGAGTTTCATTTCTAGAAATCTGGACTGGAAACAGAAGCAGCAGTTTGTATAATCCCAAGAACTTGCTTATACCAGGAAGCTGTAAGGGCAACATGAATATTACTGAGGAGATCTAACATGGTGGCAGGCGCAGAGAGATCAAGTCTCTGACATCTTCAACTGCGCGGGCATAGGGAGCCGTAAACTGTCTAAATGCTGTTTGCTCAGGATCACTAGGCAATGCTGAGCTGACGTGGATCTGGGGTGTACAGGCTGGGCCCCTCAGAACACACACACAGAGCCCGAATCGGAGGCAATTAAGCTCCGGTTCGCCTGCTTCGTGTGACTCAGCACTAACGATCCCGCTGAAATAATTGGCCGGCCCTTAGGAACTTACAGAGGTAAAAGCCAACCGAGCCTTCATAGGCAGTGGCCACAGGACTGAAACGGGGATTGGGAGAGACAGTCAGGACCCACCCGTTGCATTGGTCATCCGGCAAAGGGAACGAACGGTCACCATTTGCATGGGATATCACCATGGCAGAGAAACGGCGTCACGGGCGGAGGAGATAACTGCATTGAAACCAGCGCGACAGGTGTGTAATCCCCTAGCCATCTCTCTCCACACAGCGGGGAAACCTTAAGGGCCACTCCCAGCTCTCCTGTGAACGCAATAACCAGACTGAGGGAACCAGGAGTGGCGCGGGACTCGCGGCGCGGAACTCCCGGCTACCGCTCCCACCAGTGCTGACAACTGAGGTCTCTTGCACCAGCTACCGGGGGCGTGGCTACAGGAGGGCAAGCAAATTCGCTGGGGGATCTCAGCCCCAAGCTCTACAAACTTAGGGTCTGAGGGAGGCAAACAGGGAGAGTGAGCCCAGGTGTTCATGAAAACAGGGCTCCCAGGAGCAGCAGACCTGGCGTATAGCCAGTATTGTGGTGAGCGCCACAGGTGAGCACGGCCTGGCTTGAGGAAACACAAGACAAGGCCCTAGACACTCAGGATTGGAGACCCGCCCAGTCTAGGAGAAAGAGCTGCTGCACAGTGAATGGTTCCCACCTATTGAGAGGAGAAGCTTGGCCCAGTGGGCACAGCTCCACCTACTGGAAGAGAAGTTAATAGAACGCTAGGACTGCATTTATTATTATTATTATTATCATTTTTTTCTTTTCTTTTCTTTTTCTTTTTTTTTTCTTTTTTTTTCTTCTTTTTCTTTCATTTTCAATTTTTATTTGTTGTTGTTCTTTAATTTTTTTCAATGTTTCTATTTTTTTAATTTTTTTTATTTTATTATTATTATTATTATTTTAATTTTAATTTTCATTTTTTATTATCACTATTATTTTTGTTAAAATTTTTTTTTCGTCTTTTCTTTCTTTCTTTATTATCTAATCTTTGTTATTGTTGTTTCTTTTGTCTTTTCATTTCTTTTCAATCTTCTTATTCCCCCTTCCTTGAATTCTACCTGCCTACTCTCATTCTCTTTAGTGACTTCTTCCCTTCCCTTCTAATATCTTTCCTCCCAAGCATCAAATAAATCTATAAGAGTAAACAGTAACTCAGCAGTCAAACAGAACAAGAAGTAACATGAGCAGCATAAAAAAGCAAGGAAGAAAAGGAGTACAAACAATGAAGGACAGCCTAAATATTCAGGAGGACCTAGAGTCAGCAGAAAAATGGTCATATAAAGAACTCAAGGAATACCTTAGACAGATGGAATGGAACCTTAAAGAGGATACGAGACAGCAAATCCAAACAGTGAAAGAACACTTTGAAAATGAATTACATAGACAGATAAAAGAAGAAGTTAAGCATCTTTATCAGGAGATTGAGATTATAAAAAAAAACCAAACAATAATTCTAGAAATGAAGGAAACGATAAACCAAATTAAAAACTCAATTGAGAGTATCACTAACAGAGTGGAGCAAGTAGAAGCCAGAACATCAGATAATGAAGACAAAATATATCATCTTGAAAAGAGCCTAGCCAACTCAGAAAGGCTGGTTAAAAACCATGAGAAAAACATCCAAGAGATATGGGATAACATAAAGAAACCAAACCTACGAGTCATCGGGATAGAAGAAGGTACAGAGATTCAAACCAAGGGAATGAGTAACCTGCTGAAAGAAATAATTACAGAAAACTTTCCAGAAATAAAAAAGGAAACGGATATACAAATTGTAGATGCATACAGGACACCGAGCACACAAAATCACAGTAGACCAACGCCAAGACACATTGTTATGAAGATATCCAATATACAGAACAAAGAGAAAATACTAAAAGCTACAAGAGAAAGGAGGCAGATTACATTCAGGGGTAAACCAATAAGGTTAACAACGGATTTTTCATCACAGACGCTGAAAGCGAGAAGATCCTGGAACAATGTATTTCAAACACTGAAAGACAATGGATGCCAACCAAGAATTCTGTATCCAGCAAAATTAAGGTTCAGGTACGATAACGAAATAAAAATCTTTCATGATAAACAAAAGCTAAAAGAATTTGCAGCCAGAAAACCAGCATTGCAAAGCATCTTGAGCAAAACACTACACGAGGAAGAAATGAAAAACAATAACCAAAACCATCAGTGGGAAGTGCCTCTATAAAGACAGAGGGCGGGGGGAAAGCTAACCATGGAGAAACAAACTAAATTAAAAAAAAAAAAAAAAAGAAGATAAATAATCAAACATGGCTGGAAGTACAAACCATATATCAATAGTAACTCTAAACATTAATGGCTTAAACTCTCCAATAAAGCGACATAGGCTGGTAACATGGATTAAAAAAACAAATCCAACAATATGCTGCCTCCAGGAGACACATCTGATTGCAAAAGACATACACAGGCTGAAGGTGAAAGGTTGGGAAAAAATATACCATGCACACGGTCCTCGTAAGCAAGCAGGGGTGGCCATCCTCATATCGAATAAAATTGACTTCAAGACTAAATTAATCAAAAGGGATAAGGAAGGACATTATATACTGTTAAAAGGAACCATTCACCAACAAGACATAACAATTATCAATATTTATGCACCAAATAATGGTGCTGCGACGTTCATAAAACAAATTCTCCTCAAGTTCAAGAATCAAATAGACCACAACACAATAATTATGGGTGACTTCAACACACCTCTCTCACAATTGGACAGATCCTCCAAACAAAAGCTGAAAAAGAAACTATAGAACTCAATATCACAATCAACAACCTAGACTTAACTGACATATATAGAATATATCAACCATCATCAAGTGGATATACTTTTTTCTCAGCAGCACATGGATCCTCCTCAAAAATAGACCATATATTATGCCATAGGGCAACCCTTAGTAAATATACAGGGGTGGAGATAATACCATGCATTTTATCTGATCATAATGGAATGAAACTGGAAATCAATGATAAAAGACGGAAGGAAAAATCCTACATCACATGGAAAATGAACAATATGTTACTGAATGATCAATGGGTTACAGAAGACATAAAGGAAGAAATCAAAAAATTCTTAGAGATAAATGAAAATACAGACACAACATATCAGAATCTATGGGACACAATGAAAGCAGTTTTAAGAGGGAAATTCATCGCTTGGAGGTCATTCCTCAAAAAAAGGAAAAACCAACAAATAAATGAGCTCACACTTCATCTCAAAGCCCTAGAAAAGGAAGAGCAAAACAACAGCAAATGTAGCAGAAGGCAAGAAATAATTAAAATCAGAGCGGAAATCAATGAAATTGAAACAAAAGAAACTATTGAAAAAATTAACAAAACTAAAAGTTGGTTCTTTGAAAAAATAAATAAGATCGACAGACCCTTAGCCATGCTAACGAAGAGAAGAAGAGAGAGAACTCAAATCACTAACATACGGGATGAAAAAGGCAATATCACAACAGACACTACAGAAATACAGAAGACAATTAGAAATTATTTTGAAAACCTATATTCCAATAAAATAGAAGATAGTGAAGACATTGATAAATTCCTTAAGTCATATGATTTGCCCAGACTGAGTCAGGAGGATACTCACAACTTAAACAGACCAATAACAATAGATGAAATAGAAGAAGCAATCAAAAGACTTCCAACCAAGAAAAGCCCAGGACCTGATGGGTATACAGCGGAGTTTTACAAAACCTTTAAGGAAGAATTAATACCAATACTTTTCAAGTTATTTCAGGAAATAGAAAAAGAAGGAGCTCTGCCAAATTCATTCTATGAGGCCAACATCACCCTGATTCCGAAACCAGACAAAGACACCTCAAAGAAAGAAAACTACAGACCAATATCTCTGATGAACATAGATGCAAAAATCCTCAATAAAATTCTGGCGAATCGGATACAAAGGCACATCAAAAAAATTGTGCACCATGATCAAGTAGGATTCATCCCTGGGATGCAAGGATGGTTCAATATACGGAAATCAATAAATGTTATTCACCACATCAATAGACTTAAAAATAAGAACCATATGATCATCTCAATAGACGCAGAAAAAGCATTCGACAAAGTACAGCATCCCTTTATGTTCAAAACATTAGAAAAACTAGGGATAACAGGAACTTACCTCGACATTGTAAAAGCTATCTATGCTAAGCCTCAGGCTAGCATCATTCTCAATGGAGAAAAATTGAAGGCATTCCCCCTAAAATCTGGAACAAGACAGGGATGCCCTCTATCACCACTTCTATTCAATATAGTTCTCGAAACACTGGCCAGAGCAATTAGACAGACGAAAGAAATTAAAGGCATAAAAATAGGAAAGGAAGAACTTAAATTATCACTATTTGCAGATGACATGATTCTATACCTAGAAGACCCAAAAGGGTCTACAAAAAAACTACTAGAACTAATAAATGAATTCAGCAAAGTGGCAGGATATAAAATCAACACGCATAAATCAAAGGCATTTCTGTATATCAGCGACAAAACTTCTGAAACGGAAATGAGGAAAAACACTCCATTCACAATATCCTCAAAAAAAATAAAATACTTGGGAATCAACCTAACAAAAGAGGTGAAAGATTTATATAATGAAAACTACAAAACCCTAAAAAGAGAAGTAGAAGAAGATCTTAGAAGATGGAAAAATATACCCTGTTCATGGATAGGCAGAACTAACATCATCAAAATGGCGATATTACCAAAAGTTCTCTATAGGTTTAATGCAATGCCAATCAAAATCCCAACAGCATTTCTTGTAGAAATGGATAAAGCAATCATGAAATTCATATGGAAAAATAAAAGACCCAGAATAGCAAAAGCAATTCTAAGCAGGAAGTGCGAATCAGGCGGTATAGCGATACCAGACTTCAAACTATACTACAGAGCAATAGTAACAAAAACAGCATGGTACTGGTACCAAAACAGGAGGGTGGACCAATGGTACAGAATAGAGGACACAGAGACTAATCCACAAAGCTACAACTATCTTATATTTGATAAAGGAGCTAAAAGCATGCAATGGAGGGAGGATAGCATCTTCAACAAATGGTGCTGGGAAAACTGGAAATCCATATGCAACAAAATGAAACTGAATCCCCTCCTCTCGCCATGCACAAAAGTTAACTCAAAGTGGATCAAGGAGCTAGATATCAAATCAGAGACTCTGCGTCTGATAGAAGAAAAAGTTGGCTCCGATCTACATATTGTAGGGTCGGGCTCCAAATTCCTTAATAGGACACCCATAGCACAAAAGTTGATAACAAAAATCAACAAATGGGACTTACTTAAACTGAAAAGTTTTCTCTCAGCAAGAGAAACAATAAAAGAGGTAAATAGGGAGCCTACATCATGGGAACAAATTTTTACTCCTCACACTTCAGATAGAGCCCTAATATCCAGAGTATACAAAGAACTCAAAAAATTAAACAATAAGAAAACAAATAACCCAATCAACAAATGGGCCAAAGACCTGAACAGACACTTCTCAGAGGAGGACATACAATCAATCAACAAGTACATGAAAAAATGCTCACCATCTCTAGCAGTCAGAGAAATGCAAATCAAAACCACCCTAAGATACCATCTCACTCCAGTAAGATTGGCAGCCATTATGAAGTCAAACAACAACAAGTGCTGGAGAGGATGTGGGGAAAAGGGTACTCTTGTACATTGCTGGTGGGACTGCAAACTGGTGCGGCCAATCTGGAAAACAGTATGGAGACTCCTGGGAAAGCTGGGAATGGAACCACCATTTGACCCAGCTATTGCCCTTCTTGGACTTTTCCCAGAAGACCTTAAAAGAGCGTACTACAGGGATACTGCTACATCGATGTTCATAGCAGCACAATTCACAATTGCTAGACTGTGGAACCAACCCAGATGCCCTTCAATAGATGAATGGATAAAAAAAATGTGGCATTTATACACCATGGAGTATTACGCAGCACTAAAAAATGACAAAATCATAGAATTTGCAGGGAAATGGATGGCACTAGAGCAGATTATGCTTAGTGAAGCTAGCCAATCCCTAAAAAACAAATACCAAATGTCTTCTTTGATATAATGAGAGCAACTAAGAACAGAGCAGGGAGAAAGAGCAGGAAGAAAAGATTAACATTAAACAGATACATGAGGTGGGATGGAAAGGGAGAGAAAAGGGAAATTGCATGGTAATGGAGGGAGACCCTCATTGTTATACAAAATTACATATAAGAGGTTGTGAGGGGAATGGGAAAATAAACAAGGAGAGATATGAATTACAGTGGATGGGGTAGAGAGAGAAGATGGGAGGGGAGGGAGGGGGGATGGTAGAGGATAGGAAAGGTAGCAGAATACAACAGTTACTAATAGGGCATTATGTAAAAATGTGGATGTGTAACCGATGTGATTCTGCAATCTGTATTTGGGGTAAAATTGGGAGTTCATAATCAACTGGAATCTAATGTATGAAATATGATATGTCAAGAGCTTTATAATGTTTTGAACAACCAATAAAAAAAAATTAAAAAAAAAAAATAAAATAAAATAAAATAAAATATCTTACTAGTATTTCCAACCTTATTTGGAAAATACTATATACAATAAAAAAAAAAAATAGATTAATGATGACATCTTTAACTATGAAAAAGTACTGCTGAATATAAAAGCAAAATGTCTAAACCAGTATCAAGAGAATTTCTTATAGAATGTGACTTAATTACTTTATTATGTTTTAAATTCAAACTGTTCAAATGCTTTTGGTTTCAAAATAACAAAAGCCAATAAACAAAACAGGACAGTTTTTGCCAAAATAAATTACATGTACGTAAAAGTCTTATTAGCTAATTCCCTTATCTTTCTCAGGATTAGCTTCTAGCTCATGAACATTTTATCTTTTGTTTTTTCTTTTTTGGGGGGCGAGGTTGGGGAGGAGTACTGGGGATTGAACCTAGGAGCACTTTAGCAGTGAACTACATCCCCAATTTTCTTTTTAAAATTTTTTTGCCCTTTTTCTTTGAGAGAGAGAGAGAGAGAGAGAGAGAGAGAGAGAGAGAGAGAGAGAGAGAATTTTAATACTTATTTTTTAGTTTTCGGCAGACACAACATTTTTGTTTGTATGTGGTGCTGAGGATCAAACCCGGGCCGCACGCATGCCAGGCGAGCATGCTACCACTTGAGCCACATCCCCAGCCCCTTTTTTTGCCTTTTTATGTTGTTAATTTCTATTTTTACTTTTTTCTATTATTATTATTATTATTATTATTATTATTATTATTTTATTTATAGAGACAGGGTCCTGTTAAGTTGCTTATGTCCTTGTTAAATTGCTAAGGATGGCCTTGAACTTGTGATCCTCCCCTCTTAGCCTATGGAGTTATTGGGATTACAGACATGTACCACCTTGCCCAGCAGCATTTTATCTTTGACAGTAGTAACTTCTCATTTAATAACATACTCATATGTTACCTACTTAATTTCATCCATGCCTTTCAAAGATATTGTTGTCTCTACCAAAAATTCCTGTAAAGTCCAAGAGTCTTATTTCTACAATACAATTCTTAGTTCACAATTGCTGTGTAAATCTATTTGATTAGTGATGAACAGCTCCTGAATCTACAAGTTAGACATGGTGAAATTTTCCATTTGCTTTGTGTTCCATTCACATATAGTTAGAAGGGGGCATGGAGGGGGCTGAGGATGTGGCTCAAGCGCTTGCCTGGCAGCAGGGCGCTGGGTTTGATCCTCAACACCACATAAAAATAAAAATGAAGATATTGTGTCCATCTAAAAACTAGAAAATAAATATTAAAAAAAGGGGGGGCATGGATATATTTCTGTGGCTTAACTTTTTAGGAGAAGTTTGTGACAGAATGACTTGAAATGCAAGTATTTGGTTTCTGTCCCCAAACCATAAATCTCCCATCAATATAGGGGAACATTTTTGTCAACCAGAGTCTGCTGCGAGTACACTGCCTATAGGTTTTCTGACATCATAACTGCTCATCTGATAGTACAAAGGGCCAAACATGCAGTGATTCCTTTGATTTCCTGGCTGTCCTAAATAAATTCAGAACATAACATGCATTGTCCTAAGTGAAGTCTGCTTTTCTCAAAAAAGAAAAAGAAAAAAAATTGAATAACCAATTCCTCAATATCATGAAAGGACAAAAGTTTTCTGAAGATGTTCAGCCATAGAGCATAGAAAACAATATTGTCTCATGCTATGAAACTACTGTCTTATATTATCTCTTCATTAATAATAGATAAAGATGGGGTATGTGACTTGGAAAACTGAGGGATTAATTTTTGGAAACAGATTTTTAGAACTGAAAGAAACCTTAGAAACAATGAAATCTAAATCTAGTGAAGTTAAACCACTTGCCCAAGGTCAAATCCCTGGCAACAGGAGCATTTGGTCAGGCTTTCAACCCAGGTCATAGTGTCTCTTGAGAAACAAGATTAGAACACAAATATAAATATATCCCAGCAACATGAAGCCATTTAAAGGGCATCCTCATTACTCTAAAAATGCTATATGTAATAGATGGTGTGTGATTTTAAAATCACCTAGTGTTTTGTAAAGTTATTATATTGCTAAGTAAAAGACAGTCTATAAAGTGAGAATATCTTGATGTATTAGAAAATTCCAGAATTTAATTCCTAATGCCTACATGTTTTCTCTTAATTAAAAAAATATTTCCTGTTGAGAACACATAAGACTTTCCTTTTAAAATTTAAAAGAGGTGTGCTATTAATCAGTTAATCACCCCTACCCCATTCTCCCTAAATTAAAAGCCAGTGATACCAATAATAGTGACAGTGGCCAATAATCCTGAGCATTTTTTATGTGTCAGGCCTTGAACCAAGAGCTTTCCATGCATAATCTCAATCAGACTTTACAACAAGATTGTGAAATAGGTGCTATCATTAGCCTTATGTTAAAGATGTAGTTATAAAGAATGAAGAAAGCTGTCTAAGTCACACAGTTACTGATGGGCCAATTCTTTTAGCTACTACCCTAGATTGCCTCTTACTTATAAGGTCTTTATTTTGTTGACCTTGAGGGGAGAGTTAAATAGGAAAGCAATTATAGATACTTACTATAAAAAAATTTAAGTGACAACAAAATGTCACTCTAAAACATTACTCTCCAAACTCTAGCTTTATCTCAAAACACACATTCACTTTGACTGAAGAGGGAATTTATTTCAAAGAGACTGTCTCTCTAAAATCCAATCCCTTAATTTGAAAATTGTTCCTCTCATGTTTATAGACTTACTGCGCTAAGTGGCTAGTGAATAACATTATTTATTAAAAATGAAATAAAACTAAAAATGGACAGAACCAGTCAGTAATTATACAATGAAGGCAGCACATACTTTATTTTTCCCATTCAGAGTTCTCAGCAAATATCTACCAGTCAGAAGAACCAGCCAGTCAGGAGGGTTTCTAATGGTATGTAGGCAGCCTTCCTGCACAAAGCCTAGGGAGTTTTACTTTTAAGAAGTCACCTGACATTTTATCTGCCTTTAAGGATTTGAGGGTAACAATACTTCTTTATACATTTTGATATTTTAAAGAAAAAGCCCAAACTCAGTGAATCTCAATAAATGTGCAGAGTTGTGCTATTAATCAGTTAATCACTCCTACCCCATTCTCCTTAATTTTTACTACAAAGGAGAACATTATCAAGATGAATAACTATTTTTCTATTTTGATATCAAAGAGCAATGGGAATTTAGAGGGCACCAACCCCTTTAAAATAGTAAGATTACACCCAAGTTCAGTGGCACATGTCTGTAATCCCAGCAACTTGGGAGGTTGAGGCAGGAGGATTGTGAGTTCAAAGTCAGCCTCAGCAACTTAATGAGGCCCTAAGTAACTCAGTGAGAGCCTGTGTCTAAAATATAACAAGGGCAGGGAATGTGGCTCAATGGTTAAACACCTCTGGGTTTAATCTCTGGTAGCAAAAAAAAAAAAAAAAAAAAAAAAGTTAAGATTATATCTGAAAATACATGGATTATTCCAATTAGCCCAGGCTTGTAGACGAGATCTTTACTTTCTCCTTCTTCCACAAAGAAAACCAGCCATTTAAGTAATGGAATAAACTATTTCTGACTTCAAAATAAGTTTCAAAATTAAAATAATAAATAAAAGAAGAATTCTAGACAACCAGAAAAAATTTATTTCAGGCATGGCACTGTCATGAATTCAAAGTTTAATAAGACACCAGGCGGGAAAGTGCCTTCCTACCTGTGTCCACTGTTAGGGATGCATCACCACCATTTCTGTCCTTCAAGTCCTTTGAGACAAAGACATAACTTTTTCTCCTAAACACAGCAGAATGCAATTTTAGAGTTTTCTTTATTTTTTGTTTCATTACTTTCTCATTTCTTTTCTTTCTTTTTTTAAACTCAGCTTATAATAAGCACTGATAGAACATACAAGAAAAACATGGGCTAAATGTCCTCATCTCAACCACTATTTATATTTGTTCACTATCTGCAGCTATTGCCACCTCGAAATTGAGATTTAAAAAACAAACAAAAAAGGGTAGAATATGAAGACTCCAAACCATTATCTATTAGAACACAAATATATTTATATTTGTGTTCTAATCTTGTTTCTCAAGGTACAATGAAAATATATTATTACTATTACAGAAAAAGAAAATAAACTTTAAAAGTGTAGTGAAGTGGGGGACAGAGGACAGACATCATTGTACATGTGAATTTAAAAATTTCACTAAGTACGAATTATATATGACAGTCATAGTGCAAAGACTGGGCTTTATTATCTACTAACAGTATGATAAAACTGTAAAACTATTCTGCTAGATGGTTTACACATTAGATGTAAAAATCTTTTCCCATACAATCAAAACTCAATCTGTATTTTCTGATCCTTTAGGTGAAAAACTATTTCTGGTATAAAAGCAAAAACTAAAATGAACTCTGGTAAATACATATTCACCTCATATCTCAAAGAAACACTGGTAAACGGTCCCTATTTATACAGAGAATTATAACCAAATTGAGTACAGGTAAACACAACGTATATTTTGAGGTAAGATTTCTACTGTAATTATTAGAAAAGAGACATTTAAGTTTTAAGAATATCTTCAAGAAGAAGCTGCTACCGTTGGTCACTGATCGATTGCTTTTTTTTTTTTTAAAGTCTACACACAATTTCTTTCCTGAGGTAAACAGATTCTATTTATTTTTATTTTTTGGGGGGAGCAAAGAGTGTTTTCTCCTTTCAACATTTTAAAACTGAAGATATTAGGTTTAAAAAAAAAAGCCTGAAAGTCAAAATATAAGTAGAGATTAATAATTGGATTTTTTTCTAATGAAAGGATAATGAAGCCTATAAATAAACATAATGATTTTCAATTTTATGCTAAAATGTAAGTAGTAAACAGGCAGCCCATTTTATTGACAATGTTATTTTCAATTGGATAAATTTAACTGGTGTGTTTTAAACACATTTGTATGTTACAACTTGACCATAGTTAAGGAGAGAAAGGCCTGTTGAATGCTGTGTTGGGTAAAAAAAAAGGAGGAAGAGAAGCTTGTTTAACTGAGGAGCTCAACAGTTTTCTAGGCCAGTGGTTCTCAAAGTGTGCTCCTGGAGCAGTAGCATCTGCGTCACCTGGAAACTTGTCAGACCTGTCAGAAGCTCTGTGGAGGAGGCCCATCAGTCTGTTGAACAAACCCTTCAGGAGATTCTGAAGCCCACTCAAGTGAAAAAGCCACTACTGCTTCAGCCTGTAAGTCCACTTCCCCTCATCACCCCCACCAACCACGACACTGCAAAATTTTTAACTCTAGCGTACGTACTTGCACTTGTTAGTAACAAGATTAATAATCTTGTTACAAGTGCAAGTAAGATGAAGCTTAGATGTTTCAAAATTTTAAAACCAAGGCTGAAAATGGAAGATGGGGTAGAAAACCTCTGGCCCTAAATGAATCTGGCACTAAATAGTAGTAAGGAACTGAGAAGACACAGAACTTACTGAAGTTAACAGGGAAAAGAACATTATATTGGCTGCCAAGAATTTAAACTCCAAGCAAGGGGAACTGCCCACAAATGAGAAGCATCAGGAGAAGGACATAAGAGTTAAAAAAGAAGAAAAGCATGCAAATGCACATAAAAGCATGTGGGCATATGTACAAACACTACAGTCTAGGGAAGTGAGTGGCAAAGAGGCAACAGTAACTAGGACTGTGTGCAGCTAAGGAGCCAATGGCACATTCAGAGGAATTCAAATCAAGCACCACATAAGACAGAACAAGGAATCCTACAAGTTTACAAGTATTTAAAAGCATCTTACAGATATAGCAACATATCAGCTATAAAAGCTATAGTCACTGGAAACATTTAGCAAAAAATCCAATTCAATCTGACCTCAGGAAATTCAACATGAAGGTATGCACACTAGAATACAATGTAAGCCTGTGTGGGGTAACTCTCCCAACACACTGTTACACAGTCAAAATTAAACAAAATACTGTACTGCAGCCCAAGCAATAGTGAAGATATTCTCATATGGGTGTAGAGGGTCCTCCTTTCTCCAGAGTTGATTTTCTCTATTTAAATCCTTGGGCTATTCTCTTAGTTCTTAGCAGCTATTTAGTCTTGAGATGGGCACACAACTTTATATACTCTTATTTTCTAGGAATACAAAAGAAATTTCCCTTTCACTTTATACTCACAAAAGGGCTAATGTTTTAAAAATAACTTTTAAAAAGAAACCAAAGTAACTCAATAGCAACATATGAAGTAAAATCTTTTACTGAACATAGGTATTTGTAAAGTTAGGCTCTTATCCAAGCAAATCCACAAACCTGGCCACAAGACAACTGCTAACAAAAGCCCCTAACTTTGCATGGCTTTTTAGAATATCCCATATATCCTGTAAAACATATAATGAAATTAACACAACATGAACTATGTATACAGTAACAGAATTACTAAGATGTATTTTATACAATAATTCTGAATTAAAAAAGTAAAATAATCTATGCCAGGTGTAGTAGCACTTGTCTGTAATCCTAGTAACTGGGGAGACCAAGGCAAGAGGATTATAATTTCAATGCTAGTCTAGTAATTTAGCAAAATTCCGAATCAAAATAAAAGGGGCTGGATTATGGCTTAGTGGATTAATATTCCTGAGTTCAATCCTCAGTACCCCCCCTCCCAAAAAAAGGTAAAATACTCTAACCAGGTGTGGTGGCACATGCCTATAATTCAAGTGACTCAGGAGGCTGAGATAGGAGGAGGATAACTTGGAGGCCAGCCTTCTTGGCAACTTAAGGAGAGCCTGTCTCAAAAAAATAAGGGTTGGAGATGTATTTAAGTGGTACAGCACCACTATGTTCAATCCCACTACCGTAAAATATAAATAAATAAATTAACTAAAAAATAAAATAATCTGATTTACAACACATACCTCAACTAACCAAATCAAAGCGTCAACATTTCAAGTTCTTGAAAAGGAAAGCAAAACAAAGTTCCCAAGAAACATGTGATTTCTTGGGACAAGTCCATGACAATTAGGAAGCAAAAAAAAAAAAAAAGAAAAGAAAAGCATCAGGTTCATATCTCCCCCTAAAAAGAGAACTTACCCTACCAATTTATCCTGCTTCACTTCTAAATAGTTGAACAGAGATAAAGGTATCTAGTAGCTTTGGCAATGGCCCATATTTGAAAATAGGTGATGATGGTGTGGAAATGAAGGCTATATCTGACTCTTTGTGGAGAAAAGCCGCTTTGTTGAACCCCAGCACCACAAAAATAAAACAACAACAAAAAAGAAAATCCAAAACAAGACATAACAACAACAACAAACTCTATTCAGCCACTGAGATCACAAGACAATTCCTGATCACATGTGGACACCTGGTTCTTTCAAGGGTTTCTAGTCAGAATATTCTTACAGATGTCATAACAAAAAGGTGAAAAATTATGCACAGAAATTAAATTATGATCTATATGAGAGAATAAGAGGAATGGATAACAGCTGATACCTGGAGTTTATTTACTCTTGTCATTTGAATTCCAACAACTTATACAGAATAATTTCTATAGAAACCTATATAAGAGCTTGATTGTTTCCTCCCATGGTGAAGTAACATTAACCAATTTTTTTTTTTTTTTAAACAGGGGTTTATTTTGGCACTCAGTTGCAATTAAATCCAGAAACACTAACCAACTTTTGAAGTTTTAATATTTTTGAAAAGATCCAGATGTTTCCTGGAGATCATCTAGCCAGCACTAAGCTATTTGGCAAGAATGGTAAGATATGAAAAAGCTACAGTAACAAAAATACCATGTCCAGTCTACATATGACTCAAAGTTAACATTTGTTAGTTGATTTCTACCAACTTAGACTCTTGTTAAAACATTTAAGAAGTTTTGCTTTCAAAAAAATATCACTTATATATAACAATGAGGAACAACGAAAGGAAAAGAGACGGCTATGAGGACCTACGTTTTGGCTGTGACATCCACATACTGTCCTGGACGAAAGTGAGCAGCATAAAGAGGAGTGCCTTTGTGAAAAGAAAACAAAAAATCAACATGAAATATATTAACACAGAAACAACTTTTTAAAACAAACACTAGAACCAGGAAGCCTCTTAGCTATTAAATTTCATAAAAAACAGAAAGGTCTCTTCTGCAAATATAAACATTAGAAATACCCAAACAATGACACTATTCAACAAACATGTCTTTTAGTTGGCTAAAGAACATGGTGGCCTAGCATGAGGGACACGGTGCTGAAGGGAGCCACCAGCCAGAGGCCAAAGTGGAGCTGGTCAAAATGAGTGACACCATGATTGCTGATGAACTCACAATCTGAAAATTCCTAGTTGTTTTGGTAAATAAGTAAAATGAACTAGGATATATTATCTATATTACATTAAAAAAATAAGAAAAGAACTAAAAACATGTTGGGGCTTGAGCAAGTCTTTTATCACCCATTGGAGAAAAATAAAAACTTTAATTACCTGAACCCAGGCCCCTCATATGCTAGGTAATGATCATGGATGGTATGGTCACGATAGCCCTAAAAAGCCCATATGTATTAGAATTTTGATGTACTGGTCATTGTTTCAATATGTGCCCCAATATTTGCAAGAGCAAAAATTGTCATTATAGGTATTCCTAACTCTATATAGAAACATTTACAAAATGTCTATTTATATGCATTTAATTATATGTAAATTTTAAATTTCCTTGGGAAATAAGTCATTAAAAAAATTAAAATTTTGTGATGAAATCTTTCACAGTATTTTGTTTATATATATTAGATATTAACATTTATGAAAACTACTTAATTTGGCAATTATTAACAAATACTTACAAAATATTTACAAATACATATAGCTAAAAATGCAAAAGTATTAAAGAAGGCCCCTGACCTTAAGAAATTTATCATTTTGGTAAAGAATCAAATTCATACAGTCAAAAAAGAGATAAAAAAAAACAAAGAACCCAGGAACCAATGTAACTAAAAACTAATTTCAGTTAGTTTGTATAATAGTAGTAAAGTACACTGGGATTTCAGAGAGTAGTTTTCTTCTTGTTTTAAACTTTTTATTGTTGTTGTAGATGGACAGTATGCCTTTATTTTATTTTTTAATTTTTTATGTGGTGCTAAGGATTGAACCTAGTGCCTCACACGTGCTAAGAAGGTACTCTGCCATTGAGCTATAACCCCAGCCCAGTAGTTTTCTTTAAGGTAGGACATAACCTGGATTTACCTGGCAAGAGAAAGACCTTGAATTAAGAAAAAATAGGGACTTAATCACATTGCCTACATATATCAAAATCACAATATACCCCATTAAATGAATATGGTTATCATCTGTCAATCAAAAATATTAATTTAAAAAAAGAAAAATTGGGGAGATTCCAAGAATATTACATAGGGTGCATTTCTATGAAGCTGGATGACTTAAATTGCTATTTTACCATTTTTGATCCATAAAAACAATAACTTCATATGGTTAGAGCAATCGCAAAAGTTGGTGTGGATTCAATTTTTATTCTTACTCTAAATGTGCACAAAGGGTTTAACCATTTCAGAGCAAATTATCTATAATTCAATTTACTTTTTGCCTTCAAGATATAAAAGTTAAAAATTTCTACAATCTTGTTAGAATTCATATTCAAGAAATCGGGGGGCTTTTAAGTTCAAAAACATTAAAAAGCTGCATTTGTGACAGATAAAATCATATATCAAATTCTACTTTCTGACATTCCATGGATCAGGTAAAACATTGTGGAAATTTTAAATAAGAATCTTAATATTATAGGTCACTCTCCAGTTTCAGGCTACATTTTCTCACTAAAGAGAGCCTAGTTATTCTTCACATAACAGAATGCCAGCCTGCAAACAATGAACCTTGAATTTTAAAAGTTAGTGTATTTATTTGAAAGTGGCTTTTCCAAATAAGCTCTACATTAAAAACAAAAGTGTTCCTCCCTCTCTCACAGAAAACAAAGAATCCCCTACAGCTTTCTCCATTTATAAGAGACAAGGAATTGTTTGTTCCTAGTGATTAAATCAGATGGTATCTTATATTTAAAAATAAAGTGTTTGGGATTTGTATTTTAGATTCAGCTTTATTGAAATAGCTGACATTAAACAAGTCACATAATTGGGTATTTTTACCTCCCTCCTCTCCCCAACCTCAGATTACCTGGTTTAATTACAGCATTATCTGTTACATTAAAGATTTTAATTTTCTGTTTTGGTGGCAATCCAAGTTCTCGGTAAAATTTCAATACAGATGTAGGTTTCTAGAGGAAAAGTGGTGCACATTAGTAATATATTAAATGTGAAAAGTAGAGATTAATATATAGAGATCCAAGTCACATTACAAACATGTGAGAAAAAAATGAAAGCACACTATTTCCCTATTGAACAAATCGCACCCTATTCCCTTCATTTAAGGAAGGTGAGATTTACATCTATGATCCATTGTAACTCTAGGAACAAATAATCTTATTGCTTAGGATCTAACCATCTATACAATTTTTCAAAAAATAGTATACAATAAATCTTTGTTCTGTAGTAAAGACAGTTGTGCCCTGCTCTTATTTGATTGTTTTAGGATAAGATCTTGCTAAATTGCCCAAGCTGGCCTTGAACTTGTGATTCTCCAGCCTCAATCTCCTGAGTAACTGAAAATACAGGTGTGCATCACCACAACCTGTTTTACTCATATTAGAATTCTGACTAGATACTGTATCAAGGACCACAACCCAGGAAATCAACTATTTGTCTACTCTGCACCTATTCTGAAACAACTGGAAGAAAACACAATAGGTCACATTTAAATGTCATGGCACACTTTAAAGTAAATCCCAAACGTGGTCTGACCAACAACCACATTTCTCTGGTTAAATCTTTCTTACACACTCCAAGGCAATTAAGTCTGTTAAGGTTTAGATATGTGCTGTCTCCCAAAAGCTCATGTGTGAGACAATGCAAGAAAGTTTATAGATAAAATTATTGGGTTATAAGAGGTGAATTAATCCCCTGATAGGGATTAACTCAGTGGTGACTAAAAGTGGGTAGAGTGTAGCCAGAGGAGGAGCGATCACTGGGAGCGTGCCTTTGGGATTTATATTTTGTCGTGGTGAGGAGAGGTCTCTCTCTGCTTCCTGGTGCCATGTTCCCAGATGCTTTCTTCTACCACATTCTTCCACCATGATGTTCTGCTATACTTTTTGCCCAGAGCAATGGAGTCAGCTACATGTGGACTGAGAACTCTGAAGCTGTGAGCCCCTAAATAAACTTTTCCTCCTCTAATTGTTCTTGTCAGGTCTTTTGGTTGCAGCAGTGAAGGCTGACTAAAACAACATCACATCCTCTTCTAAAATCTACAGCACTGTTCCTTACTTCCCCTCTCTCTGAGCTGTTCAACTTGAAGAATCAAGAGAACTTCTTCACGTTCCCACCACCAAATAAGTCAAACTACCTGTCCCAGCACTCCTGTATTGCTATCCTCCCAACCCACTCCTGGTTGCACATGAAATGCATATGGTGAGCTTTTAGAAAATGTCCCAGTCTTCTGCTGGGAGACTAACTTCACTGCTCTATGGTGGAGCCCAGGCACCAGTATTTTTTTAAAGTATCTCATGAGTCCACACCAACCAACGCTTTCTTATTAGTGTATGAACATGTCATAATAACCCACATATTAAAACAAAAAATTTTCCTTGACCATATATTCTTCAGCTAGTTTTTCTGTTCTCTTTTACAGCAATGCTCCTCAAATGCTCCTCAAAAGAATTGCTAAGTCTACTTTCTCTCTACCTATTCTCTGAATCCACTTTAATCAGGTGCTCTCAGCTCCTAATATTCAATATAAAGAGGCTTGCAAGGTAATCAATGATCTCTACATAGTCAAATGCACTAGTTAATACTCAAATACAATGGTCAATGTTGATCAGGGATAGTCAACACAGGTGACTACTCCTTCCTTGAAAGACTTTCACCTGGCTTCTAGTCATTACTCTCTTAGTTCTCATATATGTAAATAGGTTCACATTTCTAACTTAATTTCAAATTATTTTCTGAACTATAATTTACAAGTCCAATTGCATTATCTCTACTTTAATATCAAACAGCAATTCATACTTAACATCTAAAATTGACTCAACTTCCTCCCAAGACTGTTTTCTCTTAGTTTTCCAAATCTCAATAAATGCCAACTTTGGTTGTTTGGGTTAAACTCTGTGGTCACCCCTCTCTTTCACATGACACAAGTTCTATTTAAAAATTCAGCCCACACCAAATTTCCTACCTCCCCTCCCCTCCATACCACAATCTTTTGCCTGGTCCATGTTTCCTTATTCCTGATTCCCTGGTCCATTCTCAATTCACAGGCTGCCATAATCATTTTAAAACTTAAGCTATGTCATATCTCTGTTGTGTCTTCCACCTCAATGCAGAATTAAGTCCTAAGTCCCTGGTTTATAAGGTTCTACACAATGATCTTATCTTCTACTCTCCTCTTGGCTCACCCTGCTTCAGAAGAAATGAACTCCCTTACTGATCTAAGATCATATCCAACACTAGTTTCAAGTTCTTTATGTATACTATTTCCCCTGCCTGCTGAGCTTTACTGCCAGAATTTTGGGTGACTTGCTCCCACATTTACTTAGGTCTTCCTCTACATACCAATTTACCTTTTCTGAATTACTCTTATCTAAAATAGCACCACTTCTGTCACTTGTCACCCACTCAGCTGATTTATTAATCTTCAAAGATTTTAAATATTATATTTAATCTTCAAAATAACTTTAAATATTGTTTTATCTTCTATAGAATGCTACCCAATCCCACAATATGTAAGCTTCCTGAAGGCAGAGACTTGTTTTACTTGCTACTGTATCCCCAGCTTCTGGTAGTTCTTATTGTCTGTTCTTCTCCTCAATCCTACTTTTTTTCCTGCTATTATAAATATAACTACAATCAATATCTCTGAAAATAAAATTTTGTGAACATCTTGTTTCCTTATAATAATGTTCCAGGTATCTACCCTCCCCTTAATTAACTTAAAACTCTTGATATAGATTGCTATAAGACTTGCCAAAAAAAATATCATTTTATATTTTCTGATGTAAAGAGTGCCTCTTTCATCAAAATATAACCAGCACCAGTATATCTATTTCCTTGCTGTTTCCTCTTCCTCAACTCTCCCTCTAATCAAAAAGAAGGACCTGCAGGCCCCCAATGGACCATAGTGTCCTGTATATCCATACCTGTGTCTGTCTATGCCACTCTTAACTTATAATCTCCTTCCTACCCAGCACCTCCAAATGAAGATCATTAAAACTGTGTTACATATGTTTCTTGTTCCAGCTCCAGTTATATTTCCCATCCAAATCCTCTGTGAACAGCCTTGCTAGAATCCATTGCTCCTCTGTCTACACCAACCTAGAACCTGCATATACTACTGTTCAAATCACTTATTTATCTACTTCTGTGTATCTTTGCCTGCCTGCTGGCCTGTGAGTTACTTATATGGTTTTATTATCTCCATTTCTAACTTTAGATCCAAGCACGTACTGACAGTTTAGACAATGAAGTATACAAAGAAGTTTCTGAGAAGAATTCTTTCCTTGACTTAAAACCTAAAAAGAACTAAGTAACATCTACTTATTATTATTTTTCAATTTTAATAAAATTGAATATTTAGATTTTTTTCTGTTAAAATCATAATATTACAAAACTAATTAGGTCTCAGTCATGAGAAAAATGATCAAGTTAAGATGAAACCATCTTTTCTTTTTAAAATGTTCAAATAAATGATTTCAAGACAATTTTAAAGACTGGCAGCATTGTCATACTCGAATAATCCAATCGATGAGGATGCATTTCCCCCACCTCTTCAAAGTTCTTTGTAATTATCCTTACAACAATGGAAATGCTTCTCTGCTCTTAAGATGAATTGATTTGATCAACCTGTAAGACCACTTAAGTTCCTATTTTCTCTTCCTTAACACTCCCTCTTATCAAAAAGAAGGACCTGAAGGCTCCCAATGGACCAGTAAGTTCCTTATTCAAAATAGTATGTACTATATCAGTTTTTATTTATAAGATACAAAAATAGCAAAAATCAAACAAGTCTAATTCCTAGAGGGCACAAATTCCTCAAACAGTTCTAGCTCTATTAGATCTTACTTTAAAAGAAACCCTCTATGATCAATTTGTAGCTTTATTCTACTTTATAGAATCTATTTGCATAAAATATGCAAGAGGATGGTTATATACTTCAAAATCTCTTTCCTTTTCAAACAAACTTGCTTTATTTATAAAGAATCTGAAGCTTCATATTCACATCTCATTCTAAAAAAAGGTTACTTATAGGCAAAGCTTTTTTTTTTTTTTACTACTGTAATAAAAAACCTATATATTGAGGAAATCACATAAAAAGGTCCTTTGCAGTGCTTCCTATGCTGAAGAAGGGAATAATTACATGAAAGCTCATGTAAGTTGAGAGCGGCAAAATCCACAACTTAAGAATACAACATTCCAATCACCTTACTGTGAAGAAGATAAAGCTATAAGAACGTGAGAAAATATATGGGGACCATAGTCTTGAGTATGAAACTACAATAATATAATTTCTATAGTATTAAAATTACTAATACTATGTTATTTATACTAATACTACTAGTAGTATTTCATAAAATCTTACCTATAACACATCTTCATAGCTGAGTAAGACAGAATAAATTAAACTGAGCTCCCAAGCACATTTGCTTTGGAACTTTTGTTTTTTTTTTCTTGAGAATTAAAATGTTCAGAGAACCAATGTGAGACTTCCAGAATTAGAAGAGGATTTAGAGATCAAGTCCTATTCCTTGTTTTATGGGAAAGAAGATGGAAGTTCTAAAGATGAGTGGGGCTGGGAATATAGCTCAGTTGGTAGAGTGCCTACCTCACATACACAAGGCCCTGGGTTCAATCCCAGCAACACACACACACACACACACACACACACACACAAAACAACAACTAATGACAGAACACAGGATTGGAATTCAAGTCTACATCCACTGGCCACTGGTTCCCACTATCTCTTATTTTGGAAGAAGCAATGTTCACAGATCTGTTGAAGCAGAATAAATTATCCCAACCCAGTGTCTGACTTACAAAGAGCAAGGCCATAAAGTTATGAATTTACAAAACTGATAATGAAAAAAATTTATACTAGTTATTACAGAAACAAAGTAAAATCAATTAGAAAGCAGTAGTATTATGCCAAACCAAAGAATTAGTCACATGAAGCCTGGTACACATTTATACAATTAAAAAAATTC
This sequence comes from Marmota monax, assembly GCF_021218885.2. NCBI lineage: Eukaryota > Metazoa > Chordata > Mammalia > Rodentia > Sciuridae > Marmota > Marmota monax. The sequence continues at coordinate 23,620,647 of NW_026695215.1, read as the reverse complement.
AAACATTTGATATTTTTAAAGTTTCCACAAATATCTCATTGTGTTATTACTGAAACTTAAGTTTGATAGGTACTTAACTGTTAAGAATGGATATTACCAGGGAAAAAAAAAGGACTATGTTACCGTAATATTCAAAATTAGCTAACTTCTCTAACACTTATGAAACTGGCCAGTTCTATAAGACGACTCAATCACTATTGACAAATGAATATTTTTCACTATTAATAGGACAACTTCATCTGGATTTTTTGGAATCACCTCAAACACATCTTTCCTCCAAAGCTTTCCTTTCATTGTCCCTTCCCAATTTATGGCATCAGCACTGACTCAGATGCTTGTTTACAAACAGTTCTATGCCTGAGTCCTTTTACCCTCATCCCCATACCCACTCCGTTTTTCACAAGTCTATTCAAGGTATCAACTATCTCCTAGTTTCTTAAAACAACTTCCTAAAAGTACTCCCTGAAACCAGACTCTTCTAATTGTAGTTAACCAAGATAACAATTTGATCCAGTTACTTCCTTGGTTAAAAAATTCAAGAAATTTCCTTGAAGTCTAAACTCCTTCACACCCATCTTGACAGTTATTTTGCCATTCTTGTTCACTGGTCCACACCTGCATCTGCAACCACACACTAAGATGCAGCCATATCATACGTCTCTTCCCATGTACATGTGATCCCACCTGTCTCTGGAGAAACCATTCCCACTGGCATGCCTTCAACATTTATTTTCCTTTCTTGGTCTGAAACCACTTGGGATTTTCCAAGGAAGAACTGGCTATCTCTAGTTCTGTGCTTCTTGGATTTCTAATAATATTGTACTAGACTGGCTAATTTATTTGTTCATCTCTCTTACCAAGAAATGGTTAAGCACATAGGATTCTGGAATCTGTCACTATTCCTCTTAAAAATAGGCTATCCTGAGTGAATTATTTAACTGCTTCAGTTTAAGAGGCTTAAAAGGTTACTTAAGGTAATAAATGTAAAAGGCTTAATGCTTATGTAACTAGCATGTAATAAACACTCAACAAAGTTAACTATGACAAAGAAATAATGGGCAAACAATAAACATTTGCTAGTTTTGATAGAAGGACAGTATGGGGTGCATGTTCAAATCATAAACGACTTATAATGAAAAAGTGTTTGCTTAGGGGTAAGCAATATGTTCTAGTAAATCTAAAGATGTTTTGTTAGTGAAAACCATCACTTTACCTAAAAAGTTTTTGCTTAGAGTTACACAACAAAAACTGCCCTACTAATTGGGCAGTCCCCCCCCCCTAATTTAAATTTCAGTCAACATTCTATTAGTAGTATACTTAGAGAAAAATGTTTTATTTAAAAAAAAAAAAAAAATCTGATGAGGGTTCCTACACAGCTTTCTCCCAAAAGCTCCTTCTAAGAGATAAAAAAAGGAATCCTTACATGCTGTTGGTGTCAAATGCTGAGTCAATCTCCATGGGAATAATGGAATAAAAACAACGAAATAACCAAATTTATTGAGTGTCTATTATATTTCATGCAAATTTGAAAAACATTTAATCCTTGTGACAAACATTATCAGTTTGCATTTTTTTTATCTTCATTTTACAGATATACAAACACTAACATTAGAGAGGTAAATCACTTGTTCCAGATGAAGGGGGAGGTACTGGAACAAACTCAAATTCCCAGACTTCTGAGCAAAATGGCCCTGTTTGACTGCCTCCCCCCAAACACAAAAGTTTCCTCATGGATAAATGCAAATTTGTAGCTATAGAATGATCTCAAAACACGAAAGAATAAATATCTGAAATTAATAAAATGTACTAGTATAGGAATGAAAATATATCCTTACATGGAAATGTGATACAGTTTTTCCTCCTACAGTCAGGGCCGCGGTTTTTCCATTATGGTTTTCCTTTGGAGTATATTTTAGAACATGGCAATCTTGTACCTAAAAAAAAAAAAATAAAAGGGTCAAAATACATTGAGGACCTAGGATAATTAGAAATTCTCCAAAGTTATTTAACTCATCATCCCTGTAATGCCAATCACAATCTTAAAATATACAACTAAAACTTTAAAAAACTGTCAAATACAACAAACAGAAAAGCACATAAAATATAAATATACAATGAAATGAATGCTTATAAAGATTCAAGAAGTAGAATCCCCAAAACTTCTGTGTATCTCCCAATCATATCTCTGCCTTTTTATTCCAGAGCAGGAATAAAAGTGTGGGCCCCAGACAATCCACAACATCTGTGAACCTGCTAAAAATGCACTCTCCAACTCTAATTCAGATCCACTGAATCAGAATCACTGCTATATAAGACCTCCAGATGATTCCGAGGCTTACTACAATTTCAGAAGCAGTGCTCTAGAAATAACTCTTGACATTTATGGTAATCACTTTTCTCTATGATTACTATCTTTGGGAGGACTGCCTAATAACGGATCTAGTGTTGTCTGGTTTAGACTGTATATACTCTTTCATGTCTTCTGTTGCTCAACATGGTTTTGTAAGGTTTCTCTGTGTTGTGTGTAACTCTACGCTGTTCATTTTCATTGCTGCATAGCATTTCATTTTGTGACTATGAAATGATTTATTTACCCATTCTAATGCTAATGGACATTGGGATATTTCCATTTCTGGAGTATGAAGTGTGATGCTGCTGTAAACTGTTATAAAGAAATCTTGGCACACACTTGTTCAAATTTTCCAGTAGCACTTGTGAAGGGAATTGTTAAACTATCTAAACTTAACTACATAATACTGAATTATTTTCTGAAATGGCTGTATCAATCTACAATCCTACCTGCCATTCCTGAAAACTTTCAAATTTCCCAAATGAGTCAAAACCATGGTCCTGTACTTGATCATTCAGAACCAATAAAAATTTATGAAGGTTTGTAGGCTATCTGTGTCTTATTAGCATTCTAAATACTTACGAGTACTTAATTATCACCACTTGTCTAATTATTTGTCTGAGACTAGGTCCCAAAGATTTAACTGAGTTGTTCAAAGTGATTGGGACAGTGATATTCTCCTAATGCTCTTTCTATAGTAATGAAGACAGCAGTTGCTCAATTTCTAGACATTTAATGTTGTTTCAAGTGCCTGATATTTATTATCTTGTGCAGTCCTCTCAATAGCCTTCTGAGGTAGGTCAGAATTATTTCTTTCACAGAATAGAACTTATCTTTTACAGATGAGGTATGGTGCTCCAAGGAACAAAGTGAATGTCAGAACCAGGATTTAAACTCAGAGGTATGCTGTCCCAGGACCCACTTTCTTAACCATTCAAGTGTACCTCATCTCAGTGAACAAAATGTGGCTTCTTCAGAGAAGAGTATATTACATTCTGTTGTTAGCAAAGAGATCAAAATTATAATTTGGAGCTGAAAGAACTCTGTAAGTGGAAATAAGATGGGATCGAAATGTTTTCCCAATAATGAATTAAACTGGCAAGTCTGTGAGAAGCTAGGTTTGCACTTAACCCCAATGTACAGCTGCAGTTATCCCAATACCAGTATCAGGTCACTGCTCAGGCAAGATTCAAAACATTCCTGAAATCATCAGAAGAAAAGTTCTTTGATATTATCTATGTCTGACAATACTCTTTTCTTCACCACACTATTACATGTTTCAGGATACAAAAAAATAATCATGAAAGTCCAGACAAAGAGATCTTGACATACTAAAATCACTTTCCAGTTTTGTTTCTTTTTTACCTGAAGTAATGTGACTGCATGTTTCTGACCATCCTTAGTCCACAGAGGCATCATACCCAGTTTCACAGCAATAAGGCCAACTCTAGAAGAACCTGGAAATTAAAACAAAAGCTTCTGAACACTTGCCAATATGATCTAATAGTCTCTCCTAAAATCTGGTTTTAATACAAGGAGCGGGCATATAAAAAAATATGCTAGTGTGGTCACAGAGTAAAACAAGATTGATCCTTACAGATGTAACAGATGCCATGTCTTTAACTATGCCTGGCATAATATATTGATATTCATAAATGTTTGTAAAATGAACAAATGAAAGAAAACTGTACCAAATAAAGAAAATAAGGTAAGCTGGCATATTCTGGTTTTTAAATAATAGCATATACATAGGATACATAAATCCATCATTGTGCTTATGTAGTATCAATTCATGCCCAACTTTATTAATCAAAAAACATCTACTGGGCTGGGGATGTGGCTCAAGCAGTAGCGTGCTCGCCTGGCATGTGCGGGGCCCTGGGTTCGATCCTCAGCACCACATACAAATAAAATAAAGATGTTGTGTCCACCAAAAACTGAAAAAATAAATTAAAAAAAAAATTCTATCTTAAAAAAAAAAATCTACCACTTAAATTCTAAGAAGGTATGCTACAACCAGTTATAGTGTTAAATATGCTAATTTCTATCATAACACTTACATTAGTTGCATAATCAGCAAAGATGCTCTACTAAGAACTTTTGGCTACTATACAATCAACTGTCACAATATATCCAACCAGAGACTACAGACTCAATGGGAAAGGCCTTTTTTTTCTTGGTCTGGCCACACAGGGGTTTAATATCTCACCAGATACAAAGAGCTAATATTGGGGTCATTCTTGGCAAACCTAAAATGTTGAAACATCCCAACTGAAACCATTTTTTTGTGACACATTCAATTTTTACATCATATTCTACCCCTTCTTTGCTGATTTATTTTGTGTTCTGTTTATCTGAAGAAAATGAGAATGTATGCAGAATGAGTCTCCTTTCACCTCAAAACAGTTTCTTGAGGAGGTGTTTCACTAACAGATTAGGAAGCCAGAAATAAACTTGCAAACCAAATCACAATGAAACACACAAACTGAAGACATGAACCTTAATTCAAGAGATGAAAAATTTATCCAGCAATCCCTATAATTTTAAATATGTCCATCCACACAAAAATTAGAACTCATCAAACAAAAAAAGAATTACCTGGTTCCCAAGGATGTACAGGCCACGGTTCATCTTTCAGAGGACTCATTTTACTTGCTAATTGGGCTTTATCTTCATCAGAGACCAACTGCTTAACGAATGAGGCATTTTCCTCAGAAAGATGCTCATACCACCAAGTACTACTCTTGCCATGGAGACCTCTAACAAAAAGCCAGATGTTTGTTCTGTAAAAATGAAAATTAATGTAAATCACAATTCTTCCATTTAATGTAAGAAAGGGAGGCCACATGTTAGAAAATGTAGTCGCAGCCTGAGGAAAGGGTTTGAATTGTGAATCCCTCCCACCCTCTAATATTCTTTATGATCACAATGGAGCTCACATTTTACCATGAATGGTTACCCTGGAAGAAAAGTTCTTAATCTCCTCTGGGATAAACCAATTCCTGATAAAGTAGTTCTACCTAGACACTATCCCATTTGAAGTCATTATCCCATGTGTATTTTTGAATGTGTATCTTAATAGTTTTATATTCAGTGGAGGTGGTGGGATGCAGCACTGATGTTTCTCTAAGTTCATCTCCTCCCTGCAATGACACGGCCTAGGCACACAGACATGAAGAAATTGGTTGGTGTCACAAAGTTAGAAGACCCCAAAAGACATGACCAGGTGAATATATCAAGAGAAACCTTAGTGGGTGACGGTCAGAAAGGAGGTGTGTTATTTTTACATGGAGGGGGGTCAGAAAAGAAAGAAAGCTTTTGGTGGTCCATTCCCTTTTGTAGTTAGGTAGAGCTAGGCTAGAATTGCGATTTAACAATATGTGTTAAATGACTGTGGGCAAGTTGCTTTCCCTAAGTTTCAGTTTTACCTGTAAACCGACGATAGTTTGCTCACATAAGTGCAAACGTGCACTACACTTAACAGAGCGTCTGACATATATTACATGCTCATTAGCTGGGGGATATTATTGCCACTGATAATATTCGCAGCTAATCGCCTGTTTATAAGCATTTTAAAATACATCACACCTTCAATCCCTTAGGAGATGCTTTTTTTAAGTTAACGCTCTTTATTATTCTGTGCCTCACTTCTGGACAGAGCCCCTTCCTCCTCTAGCCAGGGCAGGCCCCTCCGCGCCAGGCTACGACACTGCTCAAGGACGCCGCTGTGCAGCTGCACGACCCCTACACCCCTTCTCTTGTTCGTACCTACCTACACCCCATGCTCAGGTTAGCACCCAGGCCGCCGCCGCTGGCGCAGCCCAGCACCTGGGCGCTGGCCTGAGCCAGCAGCCTCCAACCTGGCATGAAGCGGCCGAGGAAGACTCGGTTCCCGACACCTCCGGGTGCTCCGCCTCTGTACTTTAAAAGCGTCCACACTCAGGCACCACGCGTTCCTAGCTGCCCTGGGGCAGCACTTACACCGACGGTCTGCTAACGTCCTCCGCGACAGAAAGAGAGGAACAGGAGCAATTTCCGGCCCGGAGCAACTTCCGGTCCGTTTCCCAATGAATTCCGTGCACGAAGGTCAAGCCCCAGAACTAGAGTTCCTTTTCCACAATAGTCCTATTTTGGGTCTGAAGAGGGTGCTGCGTGGAAGGGATGCTCACGTGTGCAGGGGTGGAAGGGTGCAAACGTCTTCAGGGGTGCGGGGAAAAGGATGTTCAGAGTTTAACTTTTAGAAGAATGAGAAGAACAAAGGACAGGCTTTCTGAGAAAGCTAATGAAAGAGAAATCCCTTCGAATAGTGCTCACTGTAGGACAACTCACTGTGCTAAGCAGTGCTTTGATAATCTTGTATTGGTTAATCCTCAAGACATTTCTGAAAGGAAGTTGTTGTTTTTATTTTATAGATATATATTTATATATTAGAATTTAGGTGTGGGTCCAAAACAACACATCTGGCAGATGGGCAGAGTTGACACGGAAATGGGACTGGCTTGTATTAACAATAGAATATGACCAAAGTGAAGTTGTGTGACATCCAGGGCTGGATCATAAAACCTATTGCCACTTTTGTCTTAAGTCTTTTGGACTGCTTCCATAGGAAAAGTCAGTGTTCATGTTCTGCAGACCCTCGTACAACTCTGTAGAGAGGCCTTTCACCTGTGTGTGAATCATGAGTGAGCCGTGTATGAGCCATGTATGAGTGGATCCATGAGCCCCAGACAACCTGGGGAGTTCAGGTGACTGCAACTCATGAATGTCCTTCAGCCTGAACCATTAGCCAAGAAGCTCCTGAGTTCCTGATCAGGCACAATTGCTAGATAAAATAAATGCTTAATGCTGTTTGTTACTAAACTTTAGGGTGATTAGTAATGCAAAAAGAGGTAGCTAATGTAGCACAAACCAACCCCTGTGTTCCACATCCAGCCTAACCAGTATGTATGTCCTTTGGACATTCATTCTACTATAACCAAGTCAATTTCCTTATTTGTCAGATGAGTATTTGTAGAAATTAAAAAATATCTTAAAAGTTTAGCTTTTTAAGCTTCCTCTCTTCATTAGAGATCTGAATATCATATCCTTCATTTGAGGGTAGCCTGTCTTGCAAGGTTCAGGCAAGGATCAATTTGTAGCTAGTACTTGAACTTCAGTCAGTAAGTCTCAAAACCTTTACTTTGCTTGTCCTTTCATTCCATTCATTGCTGTTGCAGTTACCTTGGACATTTCTCAATAACACTTTAGACCTTGGAGGAAAAAGAGTGTATATCTCTTCACCCTACTCAAGCTGTCTTTACAGTTACTTAAGAAAGGTCCTTCATTCAACAAACAAGTCTTGAACTGAGTTACATTAAGAAGCTGAAAATAAAAGTCTTCCCTATGATAGCTAGCATTTCTTGTGCATATAGTATGTTATAACATGTGCTCAGTGTTGTGGTAGTTCATCATTCAAATACCACGGAGAGAATACCTGAACTCATATAAAGTTTAATTAGTTTGCTATGGTAAGAAGGAAAATGCACCTGGGGATGCTTCTATGTGAGTGAGTTGGGAGAGGCTTTTATAAGATTTGGACATATGCTGAGTGATGATAGGATATGAACAGGGAAAGAGAGACTTGTTTTGGAATGGATGTCATCAAGAAGCAATGGTAGTTCAGCAATTAGGCATCTCAATTTTTGTTCTGGAGACAAGAAACCAAGAATGGAATTGGATATGATGATGAAAGTAGCAATCACTCAGAAGGAATTGGTAGTAATTTTGTAGCAATAGTGTGGTCTGTGGTATATAGTATGTTAGAAATATTGTGTTGATATTATTATTATTATCATTATTGCTGCTATCAGGGCTTATTTTCACTCTCTTGGTGTATTTTCTTAATCTTTATAATAACCCCATGTGGTAATACTATAATCATCTCAATTTTACAGTTGAGAAAATGGGCAAGGATACATTACATAACTTAGATAAGGTCATGCAGATAGTGGTAGAGCCAAGATTTAAATCTTATTAGTGTGATAGTAGAACTTGTGCTCTAGACATTTTATTTGTTTCTATATAACTAATATATTGCCACCTTTGCCTTGAAACTCCTAAGGGAAAAGAGGAAAGTTGGCAAGTTAATATATCACATATAGTGATCCATAAAGATTAATAAGGCAGCCATTTAGTATAACATTTGCCCCTAGTGCCAAATCTCTCCTAAGTCCAGAATGGTGACTTTGAAGAAATAAAATTCAAAGCAAACTATGATTTTTCTGCTGTCATGAAATGTGTGTCTACTGATTGCCACCTACGGGTCAATTAGTATGCTGCTAATTGACAAGTACTAGGCCTAGTTGCTGAAGGACCCAGTCTAAGCTTCCCTAGGACACACAGGTACTGATCTGGAGCTTCCCGTCATTTCTAATGTTATACTTCAGAAATTGCCTTAGACCCTGGGGCTACCTTGTCTCTCTAGCACTTCAGTTTCTCAATGGAATTATGTTAGTCAAGTTTCTATTGCTGTGCCTCATTTATCTGATAAGAACAACTTACAGGAGAAAAATTCATTTCGGGCTCACAGTTTCAGAAGTTCAGTCTATGGTTGGCTGACTCCATTGCTCTGGTCTTCAGCTGAGGTGGAACAGCATATCAGAAGAGCATGAGAGAGGAAAGCTGCTCAGCTTACGGCAGCCAGGAAGCAGAGAGAGCAAGGCATCAGGGACATAATATAAAACCCAAGGGAATGCCCCTGTGACCTCCTTCCTCCAGCCACACCCCACTTGCCTATGGTTACCACCTGATAATTCATTTCAATTATTAATACATCAGTGGATTGATCCACTGATTAGGTTACAGCTCTTTCCATCAAATTGTTTCACTTCTGAACATTCCTGCATTGTCCAACATGAGTTTTTTTTCAGAGCACCTCACATCCAAACCATGACAAGAACAGTGATAACTTACACAGTCTCTTTTTACCACACAGCTCTGTAATTCTTACTCCGCTAACTCAGATTGGAAGTTTATATAATAATGCTCCTCCTAATTAAATGAAACATTACGAATGCTTTCATTTCTGAGTTACTGAAGTGATGTCCAACCAAAGAGAATCACAATAGAAGGAGTACATTTCAAATCAAGGGATCATTAGAAATCTTTTTCTACATGTGCCTGCCACTTGGCTCTACTGTTAATTCTTACAACGTTAGTGATATGTCCTGTATGGTTGACTTATTGTAGAATAATAAAATTTTCATTATTGGGTCGTTTACATTTTAGTACTAATTTATGCCGTCCCCTATTTCATAACATCCCTTATACTTTAAATTTTAAAATCTTAAACAAGTTTGGACTTTTAATTAAATATTCCATGGCCTTCTTTCATTTTCCCACAGTTGTAGAAATTTAGCATATTTTTAAATTGGTAGAGTTGTTAAGAAGTGAGTCAAGTATCCAATGGTGCAATGAATAAATGCACTTTCAGAAACTTTGAGATTCCATTGCTAGCTAGAATAGAAAACCTGAGAGACCATATTATACCATCCAAAAATACTCATTCAGTAAGAAAATGACTATTTCCTCAATTTCCTCCACCAAGACCAGGTCACAGTTTGTAACTTCAATATATGGCTTTTAAAAATACATTTTTTTTTAGTTTAAAACTTCTGGATCAGGATAAAGACTTTAGGGTTAAAGAGATTACAAGAAGGGAAATTCTTCTGTCTGGGGGGATAAAAAGAGGAGTGTGGTCATGTAGTGATGTGGATTTAAAGTTCCTCAGCATTGCGTCCTCCTCTGTTGTATTCAGCGTGATTCTGAAACTCAATGTATTTATGCTACAGAGCATATCTTTAAATTTCTTTGATGGCTAAACAAAAATGTTAGCAACAGACAATGGAGTATCACAGGCCAGGGGACCAAATGCTTTCAGTCAAGTACATCCTCTCCCTGGCCTTCCTCCTAATGCCAGTGTTGTTTTGACTGCGCAGAGTGGCTGTAGACCAGTGAGTATTATGGTTACGTGGAACCAGAGTTAGGGTGTCTCCTCTGAGTTTAGCAGATAAAGAGTCTGGAGAAAATCCTAGAGACTAGCTATTGTGAATTGTGCTGCTATAATCATTTGGGGTTTTAAATCTACTTGAAGGAGGTCTAGGGGTTCTCAGAAGAATGATAAATAGCTAGCACTTAACATTGCTCTTGCTAAGTGATAGAGATTATTCTAAAAGCTTTACAAATATTAACTCATCTCATTTAATCCTCCTCCATAAAGTGGGTACTATTATTATCATCCTCGTTTTATAGATGTATAAACTGAGGCACAAAGAAGACAAGCAGCTCATCTAAGGTTACAAACCTTAAATTTGTTAGGTAAAATCAGAAGTTTAACCCAGACAGGCTGAATACAGAATCTAAGAACTTAACCACTTTGCTGTACCACCTTTTTGTTTAGAAAAGAGAGTACATGGTATAATATTGGAACACACAGTTTGGCATCCAGATATTGCCCCAGACAAGCAAGAGTTTAGGATGGTGATGCTAAGTATAAATCTTCAAAGATCTGATCAGCCAAGATCAGAATCTTTCTTTTCTTTTCTTCTTTCTTTTGACAGTGGAATGCATTACATTTCTTGTTACACATACAGAGTGCAGTTTTTCATATCTCTGATTGTATGCACAGTGTATATCCACACCAATTCGTGTCTTCATACCTGTACTTTGGATAATAATGATGATCACATTCCACCATCATTAATAATCCCATACTCCTCCCTTCCCCTCCCACCCCCCTGCCCTATCTAGAGTTCGTCTATTCTCCTGCTCCCTATCACACTATAAATCAGCCTCCTTATATCAAAGAAAACATTCAGCATTTGGTTTTCTGGGATTGGCTAACTTCACTTAGCATTCTCTTCTCTAACTCCATCCATTTGCCTGCAAATGCCATGATTTTATTCTCTTATTGCTGAGTAATATTCCATTGTTTATATATGCCGCATTTTTTTTAATCCGTTCATGTATTGAAAGGCATCTAGGTTGATTCCACAGTTTAGCTATTGTGAATTGTGCTGCTATAAACAAAAAAGGTGAAAGATTTATATAATAAAATTACAGAACCCTAAAGAAGGAAATCAAAGAAGACCTTAGAACATGGAGAGATCTACCTTGCTCTTGGATAGGCAGAATTAATATTATCAAAATGACCATACTTCCAAAATTTGACCTGCTATTGTTGTCTTGGAAAATGGAAGAAGGGGTGCATAGGTCCAGGGACACAGTGGCCTCTAGATTCTGGAAAAAACAAGGAAATGAATTCTCTCTTAGGGATTCCAGAAAGGAACATGACCTGCTGACAACTTCATAGTAGCCCAGTAAAACCCATGTCAGAAAAGTCCATGTCAGACTTTTCACCTCTAGAATTGGAAGATAATAAGTTTATATTGTTTAAGCCACTTAGTTTTGGGTCATTTGTAATGGCAGCAAGAGAAAACTAATATAGACCACAAAGCCCAAAGTTCAAAATGTATCAGCCTTGATTTGATTTTGAGATATGACATCAAGATCAAAAACTAGCTCTTTTATATTCAAGTTTACTTTTTGAGTTCTGAGAAAAATTATTCTTGGTAACAAGGCTCATAGAATCCAAATGCATTGCCATTTGCATTATTTTAAAATATATATTTAAAAATATTTATTGACTATCAACTATGAAATAAATAGTTCTTGGTAGTAGGTACTTAACAAAATATTGGTGAATAATCAAATGAATTTGAATCACACCATACTCAATTAGGGGATGTTAAAATCATCATGATAACACCAGTTATTTATTTAGCATTTTTAGCACTTGGCTCAGAATAGACATAAATTTTTTTTCTGATGATGATTGATATTTTCACCATTTTACATATGTGATTACATTTAACCCAAAGAGTAAGTCATGTTCCCACTTAGCTAATAAAGTAGCCCAGCTGGAATTAAAAAATATTTATGTGTGGCTCTAAAATCCCCAATTATTCTGTGATTTTGCTTCTACTCAAAGGCATCAAGACAAAAACCCTTGGTGCTCAAGAAACTCACAGGGTAGCAGGGAAGACAGGAGGTAAGCAGAAAATGGCAAGCACCAGGGCAAAGGGGTATATACAAAGCTCCTGGACAGGATACTTATAGAGGAGGTAGCATAATTGTTCTTTGAGGGAAGAGGAAGATTGCTCAGGAGTATAACAGAAAAAGGGCATTATAAATAAAAGGAACACATTTGCAGCAAGTATTGCAAAGGAATAAACACATTTGCAGCAAGTATTGCAAAGCAAGTATTGCAAAGGAATAAACCACCCCAAACTTTTTGGCGTGGAACAATCACTGTTTTATTTTTGTGTATGGATTCTCTTTCCCAGGAATTTAGGAAGGACACAGTGTTTCTGCTGTCTGGTGCCTTACTTGGAATGACCTAAAGATGGTGGATGGTATCAGCTGGGGGCCAAAACCATCTGTAGGCTTATTTACTCCATGTCTGGTGATAGATGCTGGCTTTCAGCTGAGACTTCAACTGGGCTGGCAACTGGAACACCTGTATGTGGTCTCTGCACGTAGACGTTGGCTGCTTGAGTTCCCTCACAATGTGGCGGTTGGCTTCCAAGAGCAAGGATCCCGGGAGAATGTGTGTGGACTATATTACCGTTCATGACCAAGCCTTGGAAGTCACATGATACCCCTTCACCACAATTAAACAGACCCAGTTTCGAGATAGAGGGACACAGACCCAACCTGATTGTGAAGGTGGCAAAGACACATTAGAAGCAGAGCACATGAGATGAAAGACACTGTTGCAGCCAAATTTAGAACCAGTAATATCATGTGTGTGTCCATGTGAAAGAATGGATTGACCAAATTGTTTACTAGCAGCACAGTGCTATCCTGTGAAAGAGCTTCAGATTACGCCTGGCCGAATCACAGGAAAGAAAATAAGATTTAGTCCTTATTTTGTTTTGTTCCCAAGTGCAGTTTCTGGATAAATATCTAGTATCTCTTCCATTCAGAGAAGCAAGGATGAGACCTGAAAAATTGTATGTATCTGAAGAATTGTTTGTGCCCAAAGGACATGAGCACTTGACTATGACCGGACAAGAACAACCCAGTCTGGGACAAAAGGAGAAAGTTATCATCAAACAGGATGAGCTGCTGACCGTAAGCTCCCTTCCAACTGTGCCTGTGCACCCCAGAGGCAAGGTCTGGTCAGGTGAGGTGGGTCTCGGAGAAGGAATGGCCAAACCGTAAAGGGGGAGAGAGGGCACTGCCAGGCTGCTCAGGGGTCATGCAGTGACAATGGTTCCTCCATCTGTGGTATTTAGACTCCAAACAGGCCTAGCAGGATCGTCATGGCAACTTGCCCATCTGCGCTGCTGAGCTGAGACAGGATTCCCTTAGTAACTGAGGAGCCAGGGAGATGATGCTTAAAATAATCTTTTATGCCCAGGCAGAAATGGCTTTGCTGTTTTATTAACCGTGAAGCATCATGGGGCACAGCTTTCACTCTCACTTTATTTCAAAATGGGACAAAATGGCTTTTTAAAGCAGGAATTTCCAACCAGGGCCTAAATGCTGTCCTGAGTCCACAAAGCATACATCCCACGGAAGCCAAGAAACATTACACCTGAGTTTCTGAGAGTTGCTACTGGTCACTATTATATAAATTACTTTCAAATGGAACAGGCGATCTGTGGCTGAAATCACTGGGCTTCATCTAATCTCTTTTCTATTTCCTATTGAAGTCCCAGCAGTCTCGCAGTAGGGAAAATAGTTATGCCCGACAAGAGTTTAACACTTGGGCCATTTAGCCTGACAGTTCCTTGCATCTGGTGGTCCTCCCTGCTCACACCTTCTCTCTAATTTTCCTTCATTTGGAAGGCTTGCTTTCTGCATGAGGACTCCCTCATAATACATAACCCTGGCTGTAAATTCCTCTCCTCTCTTAGCACTTATTGTATGTATATACATGTTCTTGCATGGCATCCCTGTCTTTTATCATAAGTACTGAGAAGACTTGAGTTTACAAACTATGTCTTCTCAAGAAGATTTTTAATGTTTTGTCGGCAGGGTTATATAATATATGTCCTAAGCTTTCCCAGAAGTCTTACATTTATAAGAGCTCCAGAAATATTTGGAAATCTTTATGGTGATGGTTGCACAACTTGAGAATACATTAAAAACTGTGCATGTTAAAAGAGTGACTTTTCTGATATGTGAATTACATATATCCTCAAAAAGTCAGAAATATCTAAAAATAATGCTATGAAATACTGAAAAAGTCACCAGAGTTACTATACCTTATCTCCACCTTTGCTGACTTCCTTCTGATATCATGATAACACCAGTTATTGATTTAGCATTTTGTAAATGCAATGTATGCAGAATAAGTGTTTTTAATTGCTTAAAATCAGTAGAATAAATATCAACATGAACACCACCACCAAGGAGCCAGGGTTCTTTTTCTAGCTCATTGCCCTTGTTTCCTTCAGTTTATTTCTTGCTCCTTGGAATTCACAATTCCTAGTCTAGGATCATCACAGAGAATGACAGGTATGAGTGCATCCTTTGCCTCAGGAGGAAACAGGTCCTCTGAGTGAGCCCATCTTGATGGGAAGAGTAATTGGTTTTAGAGAATATGTACTTGCCATCAAAGAAATTGGTTATACTTCAACACTAGTAATAATAATAATGGAACTACTCACACAATTTTACAACCACTTACATAGTGTCTAGTCTTATATTAAGTGCATTGCAAATTTTATTTCATTTAACTTTCATAACAATCTATGAGGGAACTACTGAAGATGGCGATACTAGGTTAAGTTGTCCAAGGCCACACGTCTAGTAAACAATCTTTAGAAAGCTAAATACACAGTACATCCTAATTTAGAATCCAGGTCCCCTAGTTCCTGATCACACCTTTTTTCTACTTTGCATGATGTTCAGCCTTTGGTTTTTCTATTTCAGAAGGCTAGAAGCAGAAGTTATTTATAAAATAGCTCTTTGCTTAAGTTATGACCAGCAGGAAAGGGGAAAAATCATCTTTAAAATGAAATATCAGCTACATTGGAAATGTCTAAATGCAAAAACCCATTATGTGTCAGTAAGTCCTTCTGCCGAACGATGTTTGGGATTTGGTCATACAAGAAACTAAAATATATCAGACATTGATTCTTTGTGAAATTGATGTTGCCACCTAAACTGGAGTTTCTCCTGTGATCTCAGGGAACAGTCCCAACTCTGGGCACTTGGGAGTTCTCAAGAAGTAGAAAAGTACTGATCATAATGGATATTTCATGGATTCTAAAGCAGAGTAGCCTTTCCTAAGGAGGAAAAAGAAGCCAGTCTGTGGAACAAGAAGATATTCTCCTTTAAAATTTCCTTAGGTCTATCCCTCAAATTTGCAACAAATTCAGGAAAAAAAAAACCTTAATCATGATGTCCTTTCTGCTTCTGAGAATGAGAGTTTTGATTTGAATGTCTCCATTGTTTCATGCATATGTGTGAATTATCAAATTTCAGAATCTGAAATAAAAAAAAGAATGTAATGTGCTATCATATAATGGATACCAAGAGATAGCAAGGAGTGGTTAATGGTGAATCTTGGGGAGGAACACAGTGGGTTTCCCAAATGTGGAAGAGAAAAGGCCATTATAATGACCTGTCCTTTTGACCTCTCTCTCTGCAGTAGCAATGTGAATAATTGTGTCCAGGTTAGAACAAATGGTCTGCATCTCCTCTATTTCATTTCCAGCTCATATGAGGAAGTGAAATAGGAAGTTAGTGAATGGGCAATGTACTTGTTTTATATACCCACGCACATTCTGTGCTCCAAATCCTACATCTTATCTGCTGTCTGTATGTTATCTGCTATCTATGTGCTAAACTCTATGGGGAAATCAAAGACAAGCCTGCTCTCCAAGGTCCTAGGGCAGAACACTTATAAGAATAAAATATTAATAGATAAGCAGTATCATTATATTAATTTATGGATCTCTCATTCCAACAAAGATTCAGGGGACAGGAATAAATCCAAGAGAATGGGGATTCTCTGTGGCTGTTGGAGGTAGGAGAGGAATGTCTATAAGAAGGGGAACTGCCATTTTTCCGGAGAAGGTAGAGGAGAAATGGTATCTCTTTCTCTACACAAGTCCTCCATATTTCCTCTCTGCCCAGGGCCAAGCTATATCAGTAAGAAATCTTTGGTTGCAAGCAACAAAAGTCCAACTTAAATTGGATTAAGCAAAAAGAAAATTTATGGGCCCATGTAGCTGAAAATTTCAGTAGGCAAGGCTGGATTCAGAGCCTGATGGAGACCATCAGGATATTATCTTACTCTCTTTTTTTTTTTCTCTAGGTCTGCTTTCTTCTCTTGTAGGGTTAGACCCATAAGGCAGCAGGATGACACCTTGCACCTACAGATTCATGTCCTCACAGTGTAGGAGTAGTCTTCTGAGATAACTGAAGGAGTTACCTTCTAAAAACCCCAGCAAAAGTCCTGGGTTTGGACTCTCTGGCCAGGCTCAGGTCTCAGCCCTACCACTGGGCCAGTCACTCAGCTGCAAGTCATTAAATACTACAGGATTTTTGCATTTTTCTCAGTCTTGTGTATTTTTGGGGCCAAGCTTTTGCCTTATATGGTACTCCACTTGCCTTAAATAATAACATAAATCCCTTTCCCTTACTATATGCCACTCCTTGATCGAAACACATTAAAGCTGTTATCTCAAGTTCTCATGAGTATTCTAAAGAAGTAGATAGAATTGTCTCCATATTACAGATGAAAAGTCTGAGGGTCAAAGAAGCTAATTCAACTTACATTTTCTGGGAAACACGTTTCTGCCTGACACAAAAACTCTTGGTCATAACCATAATAATTCTGCCTTCTTATGGGACTCAGGCCAGCTTTTTGGTTCTTTCATGTTAGAATAAATGCACTTCCTAGAACAGTCTGAGAGCTGCAGAATGGCAGCTCAGCTGAGCTCATTTTGAATCAAAGGTTTTAAACACAGAGACAGAATGTGATGGTAATTTCTGGACTGCGGCTGTATTTAATGTTATTTCTAGTCACTTTCAATTCATTTGCTTCATATTAAATTCTAAATGAGTTAGTTTAGATGATGAAATTATTTTCTCAGCCTAATTCAGTTCCTGTGGGCATACATATTTTTAATATTCCTCACTCCAGTCCACCTGGATTTGACATTTGGTGCTCTGATTGCTTTCCATGATGTGAGGATTACAATCCCAATGGATCCTACTGTTGCCAAGGATTTACTTTTGTGTTGTTAATGAATGCAGGAAGTCCTTTTTAGCATTTTTATGTTACTTGGAAAAAAATCATTCAATATGCAAGAAGGAAGAAAAGATCTTCCTTTTGAAACGTACCAAACCTTTAAATCACCAATAAAACAAATATTTTCTTAGAAACCTTACTTCAAGTTCAGGATGGGAGCGATAATGGAGAAAATAGTGTCTACTCATCTTCGAGTGAGCCAAATTCAGTTTTGCTGTTAATTTTGCAAAAGTAAAAACCAACAAATATGTGCATATATAAATAAGAGGACGCTTATCTTAGAAGAAACCCACATTTTTAAATTCTTTTTTTTCCTTCATAAATTCCTGGGTAAGATTCAAGAAATTATTCCAGAGCTGGAAGTTGCTGCATTTATGTTCCTGGTGAAGAGCATTTTTGTTCCATTAACAAGACTACAGTTTTAGGACCCTACTGTGTTCTCAGAAGTGAACTAGATAAGAATCAAATGGCATCTTGATGTATCTCTGTGAATTCACACTGGGCTTTTAAAATTAAAAACCTCTCTAAGTTTATTAAAAAAATATGCTTACGAAACCTCAGTGTTCTTGGATGAGTTTCAGGATTATATTATCCCTTCTTAAAAGCTTAAAAAAAGGCAAGGGTCTCATGCAGTTACAATATATCTATATCTCTCTATATATACATGGTGATGATCTGTATAACTGCAAATGGCAGAAGAACTTTTAAACTAACAGTATGAAGAAAATTTAGGTGTATTTTGACATTGAAAGAGAATGAATTTGGGATAAGTGTGAGTTTTTAGCAATATGGAATTTTTGTAAATTTTTTTGAGAGAATTTTTTAATATTTATTTTTCAATTTTCGGTGGACAAAACATCTTTATTTTTATGAGGTGCTGAGGATTGAACCCAGTGCCCAGCGCATACCAGCCAAGTGCATTACCGCTTGAGCCACATCCCCAGCCCTTTGTAAATTTTTTAATAATGCATTTTATAACCCATGACTTAAAGGAAATGCAGTATCCAGTTTTAAGTCTCTTTCTTTTGTGTCATAGTTTCCTTTGTTCACACCAAGGGTTCAGTAAAATTTTTCTAAACACTACTGTCTGATCTTGGTAGTTTTTTTTGGAATTAAGCAAGGAAACTGTCTATGGTGGGGACAGGTATAGTGGGTGGTAAATTATAGTTCAAAGAAAAATGGAACCTCCCAGAAATCTGTTAATGAGATAAAAGGGCAGGAGGTGACTAGCAGAAGAACCTAGAGCCACATTAAAAGCAAAAGCTGAGAGCAGGTTTAGAAGGGAAGCAGATGAGTGATTGGTTTATCTGCTAATCTAATGAACTGGGGTATGAGAACCTTTTATTGTGTGTATTTTCAATTGAGGTGATAGTTACACAACCTAAAGTATAATTAACCATTTAAAAGTAGAAATTCAGGGGCATTTAGTCCATTCACAATGTTGTAAACCACCTTCTCCATCTAGTTCCAAAACATTTCCATTACTCTGTGGGGTTTTTTAATGGAGGGCTATAGAAATTTGGGGGATGAATTATGTAATTACATCACCTAAACCTTAGAATCTATTAAATTATAAGTTATAATTATAATTATATTCTATTAAATTATAAGTTTCTTGTGCTTAAAAGTGATTGCCTGGAAATCTTCGTGCTAAACCGAGAATTTTGGTGTAAAACAAACCAGTGCACCAGCCTTTGATTGAAGCTTAGCAGCTTAGTTTCTTAGAAGACTGAAGTGAAGTTTTATGTCACAAATGGCTTCCCTTCCATAGCTTCTCTTACTGATTTTTCCCTTCATGCTCTGATCATGTATTAAGCACCAATGATAAGACCAGAGCAGAAAGATAAAACAAGGCTCTGTTCTTTGGGAGAAACTTACGTTCTTGCTGGGGAGAGGTTCTGACAGATAAAAGAGGAACCCATGGGAGGAATACTTGGCCAAGTCTGGGGCAGAGGAGATTCAGGAGGGTTTCTGAGATGAGTTGACACCTCAACTGAGTCTTCAAAGCTAAGTAGTAGCTAACTGGGTGAAACGGTGTTTTGGTCAGCTTTTTGTCACTGTGACTGGAAGACCTGACAAGAACAGCACAGAGGGGGGAAAAGTTTATTTTGGCTCATGGTTTCAGAGGTTCAGTCCATGGTCAGCTGACTCCATACCTCTAGGCCTGAGACGTGGCAGAACTCAGATGTGGCAGAAGGGTGTGGAGGATGAAAGCAGCTCAGGATATGGCAGCAAGGAAACAGAGGGGACTCTACTCACCAGGGTCATTATCCACCCCAAAGGCTTCCCAGTCACCTACTGACTCCAACCATACCTTATCTGTGTACAGTTATTACTTAGTCCACACCTCTCATAATCCTATCATTTTACCTCTGAAAATCCCTGCATTCTCTCTCACATGAACTTTTAAGGGACACCTGATATCTAAACCATAAAAAGGGGCATGGTTCAGCAAATGTCATGCTAAGAGACTGCCGCACAGTAGTGTTGGGCAGAGTAAGCTCTAGGTGGGCAGAAAAAAGTGGGCAAAGATCCGATGATAAAAAGCAGATGCATGTTGTGTTTAAGGTCAAGAGTTGAGAACTCATTCTGAAGTTGGTGGGGAGCCACTGAAGGATTTTAAGCAGGGAAGGGAGATGCTCAGATTTACTTCATAATAACCACTCTGGGAGCAGAATGGAGAGCAGATTGGGTAAAGGCAATATAGATTGAAGAAGCAGTTAGGAAGATCTTTATATCCCAGTCAAGAGGTGATAAGGGTTAAACTAAGTTAGGACAGTGACTAAAAAGAGAAGTGTAAAACATGATGACCATTATAATTAGTAAATTTCTCAATATATGTGATATTTGCTATATGCTGAGTGTCATAGATGTTGAACTGTGTAACTAGATTCCCCTCAGGTTTGAAGAGTTGATTCCTCCAGGTACTGAGACATAGAATGAGCTCTTTTGAAATTTTCTCAGTTCAAGAGAGATGTCTTACCCTAAACAAATCCTCTTCTTGAGGCATCTGCTGGCTGGTCCGTGAGGGGGCTGAAGTCTTGGCCCCTTTTTGCCAACTAAGGATAACCTTGAACGGCCACCCATCTTTTAAGCTCCTTATGGCAACATGATCCCATTTCATTGAGATCATAACTCTGAAAATTCTCCCTTCATAATCTTCCTGCACTCTGATCTTGGTCTCAGAGTTTGGTTTTCAGGGAACCCATTGTGCTAGATGCTTATACACGTTATCTCAATCCCTCACAGCAACCTAGCAAAGTAAGAATTGTGTTCCTCGTTCAACAGATGGAAAAATTGAGGTTCAGAGATATCATCCCACTCTTAAGTAGCATGCCTTGGATTTGCCTCCAATTTGCTCTTTCTTGGTATTTCTATGGTACCATGCTTAGCAAGTGTTGGGTAGGCTGGAGAACGGAAGTAATCAAACTTATTTGGAATAAGCTTTCCCAGACAGAGGTTTGAAATCAGCAGGTACTTTTAAATACCACTCCTTGACCTACATTCTCCTTCTATTTCCACTGGAAACCCATTGACAGTTCTTGAACACCCCATGTTTACTTTTGGAATCATCTGGCAATATCCTTCATCTCTTTGGGAGTGGAAAAAATGGTTCCACAAATACATCTAAGCCCAGTTCCTGGAACCCAGTTCTGTCTCATGACACAAGGGACCTTGAAGATGTAATTATGGTCACAGATCTCAGGAGAGTGAGTCTTGGTTTATCTGAGTGTCCAATATAATCATAAGAACCCTTAAAAAGCATAGGACTTTCTTTGGCTGGAAACAGAGAGATGCAGCAGCAGAAGTCGGAGAGATCCAATGTTTGAGAAGGACTTTACCCACCAAGGCTGGAGGGGACCACATGAGAAGGAATATGGGAAGCTTTTCAAAATAATCATGCTCCCCTCAGCTGATAGACAGCAAGGACAGAGACCTCAGTTACACAATAGCAACTGAAGGCCTAAAGAAGCTCGGAAGCAGATCTTTTTATGGTATCAGGAGAGAAGTGCAACCCTACTGACCCATTTTTCAGCCTATGAGACCTCACACAGAGGACTCAGAACTGAGTCTTTTGGATTTCCAATGCACAGAAATGGTGAGATACTAAATGTGTGTTGTTTTAAGCCACTAAGTTTGTGGTAATGTGCTATGCAGAAATAACTCTTCATCAAGTAGTCTACAGCAAGCAGTTTTCAAAGTGTTCCCTCAAGGTTCCTGACCAAAGAAATTTGTGAGGTAATAGCACTGAAATGTTATTCACCTTTTCCACTATGTTGACATTTGCACCGATAGCACAAAAGTAATGGTAGGTAAAACTTCTGAAACCTGGGGCTGGGGTTGTGGCTCAGTGGTAGAGCGCTTGCCTAGCATGTGTGAGGCACTGGGTTTGATCCCTGGCACCATATACAAATAAAGAAAATAAAGGTATTGTGTCCATGTACAACTACAAAAAATATTTAAAAAAAAAACTTTTGAAACCTTAGCTCATATCAGAAAGTGGCACCACACTCTAGTAGGGACCATTGTATTTTTCACAGTCACACATGCAGTTTCACTTAATAATATTTTTGATGGAGCAGAAAAATTATTAATTTCGTTAAATCTTGATCTGTGAGTCAATGTGCTTTTTATATTCTAGGTGACAAATTACAAGACACCAGTAAAGTGCTTTTGCTGCATCAATGTGGAATCTAAAGTAGTCCAAGGAAAAGGAGAAGACACACATGTGTGTCATTGTGTTTCAAAATGAACTACTGGCTTTCCCCCCACAGAACACCATTACACCATTCTTACTCAAAAATATAAAAAAATAAAATAATAAAAAAAGAAAAGGAAGACGGAAAGAGACCCTCATCTTTATATACAGAATACATGTATGATGTTGTGATGAGAAAAAGAAAAAAAAAAGTGTGTCACATTAGATTGGATAGAGAGAAATGATGGGAAGGGAGGGGAGGAGTAGGGGGGATAGGAAGGGCAGCAGAATAGAATAGACATTATGATTGATGTATGTATATAGGTGACTCTATGACCAGTGTGATTCTGCAATCTGTACAATC
Organism: Marmota monax; assembly: GCF_021218885.2. NCBI lineage: Eukaryota > Metazoa > Chordata > Mammalia > Rodentia > Sciuridae > Marmota > Marmota monax. Next base: position 23,597,924 of record NW_026695215.1, on the reverse strand, counting down.
AGAAACATGATTCAAATGTATGAATTGCCAAGATCATTGTAATGTCATGTGTAGCTAATAAAAATAAAATAAAATATATATATATATATAAAAAGAAAAGAAAGAAAAAAAAAGCAACAACTAAAAACTGATGGATAGAGTCTGAACAGGCTTGAGTATTTGGGAGATATTTTCTTAAAAATGAATGAAGGGGCTGGGGACATAGCTCAGTTGGTAGAGTGCTTACGTTTCATGCACAAGGCCCTGGGTTCAATCCCCAGCACCACAAAAAAAAAAAAAAAAAAAAAAAAAAAGAAAATGAATGAAAGAGGCCTAGTACTTCAAAAAAAAAAAAAAAAAACCTGATAGTATTTCTTGCTGCCAAAAATAACATTATTTGAGTTTTCTAGCAAAGATTACAATTTTGGAAAACCCAAATCTGCCTCCCAAATTGAACAGATTCTCAATGCTTGAAAACTCTCTTATGAGATCAACAGTGGTATGATATGGTATTAAAACATGTGACTTTTTTTGATGTTCTAAATAGACTGTATAAGTATTTAGAATATCTAACACATCTGAGTGGTTCAAAATTTTCCAAATGACTGTTGCACGAGTTAAAAAAAAATTCTATGCAGGTTAATGAAGCCTTGAGAATGCCAGGGAAGTTTCATTGATGATTTCATATTCCACATTTAAAAAACTACTGTTTGTTAAATTTAGATGCAGTTGAAAGGAGAATAAGTACAATTATATGAAAACGTTAAAAATGGCTTTCTCTTTTCCAAATATATATCTATGCAAGATTATATTTTCAACATTGCATTTCAACCAAAACTTCATTCACCTGTTGACCAACTCCTACCCACCCCCACCCCTCCCCAGCCTCTAGGCACCACTTTTCTACTCTCTACTTCTATGAGATCAACTATTTTAGATTCCACATAGGACTGAGATCATGCAGTACTTGCCTTTCCGTGCCTGGCTTATTTCAGTTAACATAATGTCCTCCAGGTTCATCTAGGTTGTCTTAAATGACTTTCATTTTTTTGTTGCTAAATAGTATTCCATTATAGAAATGATAAATGTTAACAGTGATATGTGAATTACCGTGATTTGATCATTTTGCACTATACACATGTATGGAAATATCCCTCTGTACTCCATAAACATGTATAATTATTGTGTGTCAATTGAAAATGAAATAAAACTTAAAAAATAATTTCACAACAGGCTGAATGTGAAGAAGATATGAGAACCCAGCTGTCTTATATCATTCAAGACACCATAGATTTGTAAAGATTATAAGACAATGCTATTCTCACTCTTCTTTTGAAAATGTACTTTTTTTATTAAAATATTTTATTTTTCTCTTGAAAAATATTTTTATTAAGATATCTTATTTGTGTTAACATATAACAAGTCTATTATTGTTATTGACATGAATTAATAAATATATTACATTTTCAGTTTCAATTTCTAATACACCAAGTATCAATAGATATGAACCACAGAAAATAAAATCTTCTTAGGGTCCTCAAGATTTCTAAAGAGTGTATATTATCCACTGAGGCCCAGTGGAGAGTGGGCCATATGTGGACATAAGTCAGTGGTTCCAAATTCGCATTCCAGAGCCAACATAATCCAGAGCTATTTTTTTTTTCCACACGACTCATAGTTTGGCCCTTGTAGGGTTTTTTTTTTTTTTTAATAATTGAACTTGATTGTATTTTTATACTTACAAATTAGTAAGTTTTATGTGAAACAACAGATTTATCAGTTATTTTGAAACACTGGATGGACTAACTGTATTGGGTCCACACCCTGACATGGCCCTTGGAGCTATACAGCAGCTGCCCTCTTCTGAACTGCCCTTTCCCGCTTCTCTCCATCCCTTCCACTCTACTCTTTAGGTTCCTGCGTCATCCACATGACTTGCTCAGCTCCTGGAAGCCTCTATGTTGGTAATGTCTGATCTATATACTATTCTTAGTGGTAAGAAGGTGGGAAGAGCTGGCTGTATTCTGAGGATCTTCTACTGTTCCCAGGGGGATATTATACAACACAAGATGCCAAAGACCCACCATAGAAATCTGAGATCATCAGAGGAGGCCAATATTCCTGAATTTGGGGCAGGAACCAAAGGACTAACACCTTGATCTTGGAGTTTCCTGACTCTCAATCTGTGAGAAAAGAAATTTCTGCTACTTAACCCATCCAGTTTGTGGTATTTTGTTACAGAAATCTGAGCTAAGACACTCTTCAATAATTATTAGATATTATTATTTTTATGATTCTTTTGAGCTAAACTTGAGTCTGGCTTTGAAAAGGGTGGTAAACTGCCTTAAGGATTTTCCAAACAAACTGGATTCTGTCCTTACCACCTCATCTCACAGATCCTGGGGATTTTGACATAAACGTGGAGATCTCAAGAGATGTTTGAGAATGACACAGTGTATATGGAAAGTCACACTTAACCTATTAAATCTATAATGGATTAGAGATTGATCGCAGGGTACATTAACATCATCCCTGCATTTGTTAAACATCTATTGAATGCTTACAATGCAGCAGGTGCATAAACATGGAAGTTCATGTCCTGGTTTGCGGTTACAAACAACCGTCAGATATGTCTGTAATATAGGACATGAAAATTTTAATTCCTTGTTTGTTGTAAACAAAGATCCACATGCTTCCACAGGACTATGAAAGAGCTATTCCTAACCCTAAGGCAACCTCACCTACAATGAAACAAATCACTGTTGGGAAATTGCCTTGAGAAGAGAAACAAGACCACAACTCTTAGAAAATTTTCTGTAAGTACCCAATTTATTCATAAAACAATCCAGTTTAAATATTTATGATTTTTTTTTCAGTCATACATTTTTTTCCCATCATTCCCCAAATGTTGTGCATTTGGTTGACATGTATTTGCAAGATTAGGATCTTATAATTATAACTCTGGAAATCGTACAAGGCTTATTATTATTTTCTTATTCATCCTGCTCTCCCTCAAACACAGAACAAATAGATTTATTTTATCTTGTGATTTAATTCATCTCTTTGATGAAAAAAAAATCCTCTTTGTGCCTTTTATGCTTTCTGAGAGAAGATGAGATGAGCGAAACATTCACTGTTTTGTTTCAAGATGAACCAGCATACTCCAATAGAACACCTCCATCCTAAAAAACAACCCCAGGTATTTCTGTGTGTAGAGATTGCTCTCAGGAGTGATAAAAAAGAGGCAAAAAGAAGCCCCACATTAAGCACAAAGATCAATATCTGGGGATATTAAATATCACATGGCCATTTGCTACAGACAATATTCCATCCTTGTGGCTGCAATGAAGACTCTGAGGTCACTCATTCCCAGGGACTGATGTAAAATTGGTACCATTCATGCAGTGCTGTGTGTTGTTTCTTTGAAGAGAGCAGGGACAAGCCTCGAGGAGCACTCCTTAGTCTTGTTTAAGGAAGAGGTTTGACTATAAAGCAGTGAGACTGATTTGAGATGTTCAGCTTCTGGAATCAGTCTCATTACTTTCTACTCTCACCTCTGAGACAGGTAGGACCCTATGCTATTGGCAGAGAAGGGGTGCCATTCTCAAGCAGATTGGAGGGAGTTGCCCTGTTTGGGCTGGTCTCTATTATGACACCCTAACGTCTAGAACCTCACCCATCTTAGGCATTGGCATCACTTGGGACCTTGTTAGAGATGCAGAATCTTGGGCTCCACACAGACTTACTGCATTAAAGTCTGAATTTTAACAAGACTCTCTGGAGATTTGTGTACATGGTGAAGTGTGAGAGGGGCTGGGCTCAATGCCCAGACCCAGTTCAACAAGACTACCTCTAGGTGGATAAATTTCATTAGTTAGAGAGACCATTCTCAGCAGGGAGAAATTATAGATAACGACTGCAAAAAACAGTGTGAGGGTTTTTTTATTATTATAATTATTATTATTTTAAACATGCAAAATACAGTCCATGCATCTGCCATTTTGAAAAGTCTCTCATCTTGTGACAGATAAAACCAAAGTTATGTTTTGGCTATCAACGTTCAATAAATGTTTCAAAATGCTTTACAGTGTAAAGATAATAAGAAATTTAGCAAAATTTGAACAAACCTGTATAAAAAACGGATACATATACCATTTTATTTCAAGGCGACATGCTGTAAAGAGTAAGTTATTATGATTTGTATTTTTTTTTTTTTGTAAAAAGTCTTTAACAATACAAGGGCTTAACAGATTCAGGTTTTGGGGCTACACATGCAAAAAAAAAAAATTTGTCAGTTAGTTGAAAATCACCAAAACGTGCTATTTTAAAATGTGTATTATTATTTTTTAAATACAGGTAGAGTAAGAAGTATTAAATATTAGCAGGAGTAATATTTCAGAACTCTGTAAAAGTGTGTGGAGTTCATGGAGCTAGTGTCCTGGAAGACTCGTATACTTCTGATGAACATTTTGGTTTAATTCCTTTGCCATTGTAATAGTCCACAACTTGGTTCGGGACTTCAGCCAACACACTCTTTGCAAGGGCAGCTGGAGATGCCTGCAGAGAAGAAGAAATTACCATGATTTTGGCTCTTGGTCATTCAGACTCAAAGTGTTGAGTCCTTCCTTGTGTCTCATTCATTCATTCATTCATTCATTCATTCATTCATATCTGTTGGGAATCTATTCCATGCAAGAGTTGTCAGATTGTTAGCAAATAGATCTTTAATTTCATCTTTCTATTTTTTTACACTTTTCTCTCAAAATATAAAACTATTTACATTTGATGACAGGTGAAGGTTGGAAGCAGAATGAATTGTTCTGCAGTTTTGATTCTGGTTTGCATTCAATTCTAGATACTTATTTTCATGCACTGTGCTAGGGTTTATGGGTCTATGGTTCTTGCCATCAGTAAAGCTGTAATCATGTGAAGGGAGCCTCACATCATCAAAAGGAACCCTTCTGTAAGGTAGAGTGGGACACAGGATACAGACCAGCATCATCACATTACATGGGAGCTGATCAGCCATGTAGACTCTCAGACACAACCTGGAGCTCCTGAGTCATAATCTGCATTTTAACATGATGCTCTGGGGATTCTCATGTATATTGAGATTTGAGAAGCACTGCTAGAGGAAGTTAGACACTGTGAACAGAGCACAGGGAACAAAGAGACTAAGTTATCTTGGAGGAAATAGCAGCAGGCTTCCAAAAGGTGGTGGTATTTAAGTTGGGCATATTTTTAAAATGTAAGGAAAAGGTAAGGGGGTGGCGTTAAATCATTCTAGGGACAATGACTCATCTGATGGGGAAGAAAGGTGTGTGCATGTGTGAACTGGGGATTCAGGATTTGTGGGTGTTTGGCTAAAAAATGAGCTTGGGGTCAGGGTCTTGAATACCATTCTTAATTCACTTATCATAATTCTATTGGCATTGTGAGTCTGCTGTAGGATTTGGAGGCTGGGGCACAGGACCATGTGATCTACAGTGATGAATCTATAACTGAAAAGTACTGAAGTTAGTATCAGGCATGAACTCTGGAGTTAAGTAGAGCTGGATTCTATTCCTAGTGCTGGTGTTTAGTACTATCTGCACAAATCCTGGGCAAGCAACTTTAATTGCCTCCTATTAGTGAAGAGGTTGAAAGTTTGGGCAGAGTGACTAGTTAACAAGTGTTTGAAATGCCAGAGGAACGAGGACTGGCCTAAGTGCCCGGGTGACAGCATTGCTATTTCTTTCTTTCCTGTGTGGTTTGCCCCTCAGTCATTCAATTTGCTAAGCCTCAGTGCTCTCCAAGGTAAAACAGGAAGGAAAGAAATTCAGTTCATCTAACAGAGTCTCAAGAAAAGACACATATGTTTGGAAAAAAAAAATCTGAAAACACTGAGGAGTTTTTTGAAAGCAATCTCTTGCATTTTGAAGATGTAACAGCCTGTGGAAAATTCAACCTCACTTTACAAACAACTGCTCAGGATTATGTGTTAGACCATGGTCCATGTGCACACTGGGGAAGATACAAAAGTCATTATTGACCTCTCCTTGACCATCTGTATCGTGAAGACTAATAGGCCAAATATTTGATTTTGCAGCCTCTGTTGCTTTTAGGGATGGTCATGTGACCCAGTTTCACCCTTTGAGATATAAGTGGGAGTTTCCTAAAGGATGTGTCTTGGAACTCTCTTCCTCTTGGTTAAAGGGGACAGACATGGTTGCCTCTAGTTCCCTTTTCCATTTCTTTCTCCCTTGAATTAGACTGTGATTCAATCTTTATTATTGAGGGATCATGAAAGGAAATCATGACATGCTGACCCTCATACTACTGAGTCACTGAAAAAAGAAATTGCCCATAGTTACCAGCCCCTAACTTCTAGTTACACAAGAAAAATTATGTTTGCTCCACCTTGGCACTGTTGGCACTTTGGACTGCATAATTCTGTGTGGGGGACTGTCCTGTATATTGCAGGGTATTGCCAGCATCCCTGGCTTCTAGCCACTAGATGCAGATAGCACTCCATAACGGTCACTGTTGAAAATGTCCCTTGATACTGCCAAATGTCTTGTGGGTAGTCATCCCTGGCTAAAAAACACTCATTTAATCCACTATAAAAACAGATTCACTATTACTCACAGCCAAAATATTCCTACTGTCAAATACAACCTTCAGCAATGATGGAAATGTTCTATCTGTGCTGTCTGGTATGGGAGTCACTAGCCACAGGCAACTCTTGAGGCTTTGAAATGTGGTTCAAGTGACTGAGGAACTGAGTTTTAAGTTTTATTTAGTTTTAATACATTTAAATAGCCACATGTGGCCAGTGGCTACTCTATTATAAAGCATAGTTCCTAAGTGAGTTTTCTTGAATATCAGAGCTAGTTGCAAGCACATGAGGTTGTGGGGACATTAGTTGGTTAGGGAAAAGTCAAACATGTAAAATCAGCTGGTAAAAACAGTAATAAAATGTGTGTACACTAACCACATCCTTAAACCAGGCACTGTGCTAAACTTTGTATAGACTCCCATCTTTAATCTTCCAGTGTGTGTAGCATTTGCCTCATTTTAGAGATGAGTTTGTAGCACAGGGCAATTCAATAACTTTCCCAGAGCCACACAGCTTGGAAACCATGCCTTATTCGTTTTAAAGCTCTGACTTATCATGCAGAGCAGAAAAAAACAGGCAACTCAAGGCTTACTGGTTTATATGAACTGATACCAGCTCCTCACCTTCTCTTTTATTGAATTCTGAGCAGATTAGTTTGGATAATGAAATGGTTTTCAAAATCTAACTCAAAATCCATGAAGATAGGCAGGTGAATATGCTCCTGGTTCTCTGCCTTAGTTATCTTCAGAGCCACTGGAGATACTACATAGCACAGAGACTATGAGCAGCACCCCACTTCCTTTCCCTGCTTAGGATACTTTTCTTGTTGCCAGTTCGTCTCCAACTCCTGGCTCACCAATGCTCTATCCTTTCCCCAAATACCAGCTTGGAGCACTGAGGCTTTCCTCATAGGTACCCCTCTCTGCTCTGAGGTCCCAGAGAAACATTTTAGCACTTCTCAACCATCCACAGGTTGCATCATATGTCTGTTCCCATGATATAATTTTCCAGAAAATCCCTTGAGGCTAGGATCCATGGTTCTACCATCTTGCTATGGTTGCAGTGTCTAGTGTGTGCACAGCTGGCCCTCCATGAGTGTTTGGGGAAGAGGATGGAGGCCTGAGGTAGAGAGTAGATCTTTTGATGGCTCTGTGATATTGTTCTTGCACATATGTGTTTGCATGTACGTGCACGTCGGGGAGGGGAGTGGGAAAGCGTGGTTTGGGGCAGTTCATGGATCTCCTAGAGAGTGAGCTCTTTGATCCCTCTTCACTCAGGCAGAGTTATGAATGGTAGTCCACGCCTTGCTGTCCACATGCAGACACCTTGAGTGCATGGTGAGCATCTTTCATTTAGTGAGTGTTTTTATTTGTAAATCTTCTTAGGAAAGAGAAAGATGGGATATGGTGGCATAATTATCCCTCACCCACATGCATTGCACCGAGAGTTTGTCGGGGAGATTGGCTCACTGCTGTTACTTGAAAACTCTCTGTGCACTCCACTCTGCAGCCAGGGATTGATTTTCTGCTCCTTTAATGATTTTAATGACACTGCAGCCTTCCTTAAAAGGACAATAGTAATTATGTGGCAGTACAGTTATGAAGAATCTCATCATTCAAGAGCCCTGGAGTGTATAGTTACTTCCCTGTGAGGCCCAGAAAGGTCATGAAATCTAGGGTTCAGGTGAGGCTGTGGGGCTGGTGATTTACTTATCTGAATACTCACTGTAAAGTCTGCCCCAAGAAGACAGCAGAACAAGCCATTTCTGAAGAGAACATGCACTGCCAGGTTCAGTAGAGCTGGGGTCCCAGTGTGACCCCAAATTGAAACTGTGCCTGAAAATGAGTTTTTGACTGGAGGAAATGACTTTTCCAAATAAGCACCGGGAGAGAATGATTGGAGTAGATGTCATGGTATCTGTGGCTTCCTCACCCTGAACTAAATAGTTTACTGGAGCCCCATGAAGACAGAGGCTGCAGCAGAAGCTAACGAAGATATTTCTTGGAGGGACCCTTGAGATATGGAGACACAGACTTCCCTGAATTAACGCTCCAGGTGACAGAGGGCATAGGGCATGTTGGTGAAGGAGGGGATTTTTCCTTTCTCAAGGAGACTGGGAAGCAGCTTCAGGACATGGGGAATTTGGTGATTCCCTCCTGGTGGGGCAGCCCAGGTGTGGTGACTCATATGACTGTCATCACCAGCAAGGCAGAAGGCAAGGCTGTAGTGGGCAGCTTTCACAGGAGGATTGTCTGTAGCCACCCACCCCTAAGGACTCCCAGACCCAGTTGGAGAAGGCTTGAGAGGAACTTTCTATGAATCAGAGAAGACATCCCTTTGGGTGATCCTAAACCTATAGGTGCAGGGGTTTGTGGCAATTTTGACTGTGTTCCTTTCTTCAGGGACTTAATAATTATCCGCAATTTGGAAATGCAAAAAATTGTTACTGTGCGTCTTTTAAATATCATCCTACAGCATTGTCTAATGGGCCAGGTTCAGGGCTGTTGGGGAATGTGATGCTGCTTTACTACTTATTATTGATAAAGATCCAAGATGTAAAGTTAGAAATTCATTTGTAGAAAACTGATAGGATGCAAACAATTTCTATCCAGTAGAGAAGGTCATTCAATGATTATGGTTTGTTTTTTTTCTTTCTCCTTTCTTCATTTTTTCCTTTTTCTTTTATAATTCTGATGGTCATTAACCAGTCTATTTTAGCAAATTTATTCCAACATTTCCCCCTCACTGATCATATTCAACTGCTCAATATATTTCTTTGAACTACCTTTGTCATCTTGTGCATGAATGTTTTAAATAAATCTTTGATGCTGCTTACTAGATATTTACAGGGGATTTAGGTTTCATACTTTACCAAAGCAAAACAGACTTCTGCTGGGGCATGTGGCTTGAAAAGCAGGACCCGGGCTGATTTTCGGTTTATCCTTGCTACTTAGGCACCTTTGAGCAGCTTCCCAGCTGTGCACAGCAGCAATGGGTGCAGCAGGTGCTAGAGATCTTAAATTGTATGAATGAGGGCAACCATCAGTAACATTTTGGCTACCATAGTTAGTATGACTTCTTGTCTATACATCCATTTACACTTCTTACTCCAAAGAGTCATGCTCTATACATATCCTTGCTGTGGGAGATGGCTGTCCTAGGCAGGGATAGCTGGTGTTTGCTTCGAGAATGACAGATCACCACACACATTGGTGAACACATGTGGGAGGTGAGCACGCTTTGGTTCTCTTCTCCCACAGGAAGTGCCCCCATGACATATATGCGTACGTGTTTGAAGTTCCTGAAGGGCACAAACTGGACGATGTCTCGAAGGACAGGCTCTCCCTTGGGTGACCTCAGAATCCCATCGTCACCATCCAGCATCTGCATGTCACTGAAGTCAGCATTCCCCACTCCAACGATGATGACCGACATAGGGAGGTGGGAGGCATGGACAATGGCCTCCCGGGTGTCGGCCATGTCTGTGATGACACCGTCTGTCAGGATCAGCAGGATGAAGTATTGCTGAAGTCGGATGCCAGGTGGTGGGGAATGGGAAGGAGGAGAGACAAGGACAGTACAATACCAGTTAGGCACTGGGGTGGCTTCATTACTTAGTGACCACAGCAACAGTGATGTCCGATATTTTTCTGAGTGCCTCTTCTGAGCAGCCCTAAAGTCTTAAGGTTAGGATGCACGGAGTTTACAAGTGGGTGTAGTAATTATAGCTTAATTTTAATAACCACCTCACTGGCAGTTCCAAAACACAGTGTAGTATAAAGAGTGGGAGTCAGAAATTGATGGGAGTGGCTTCAAAGCCTCATCCTTCTAGACCCCAGGAAAATCTCTCAATGCCTGTAGGTCTCAGCATCTTCTTTTCACAAATAAGGGATGGGATGAGATCATGGATATAGCCTTCCTCAGCTTGAAAATTTTTTAAGAATTTAAAGCTGTGCAGTCTAATACAATAGACACTAGTTCCATGAGACTACTGAGCCCTGGAAATGTGGGTAAGGCAGTGGAAGCACTGAATTTTAAAATTTTTAGTGAATTTAAATTTAATGTTAAAGATTGATACCCAATTCAGTTATTGACCGCTTTTTAGTTATGTTTGGAACAACTCAGGTACATGAATCTATATTTTCAGCTATCAACTTATAATATCTAAATGGAAATCAAGTATTGGCCATAACTCAGCACCCAGAGATACTGTAGTGTGAAATATGCACAGACTTTAAAATTTTGGTACAAAAAAGGAAAAAACAATCTCTCTGATAATTTTTATATGGAGTAGATGCTAAAATGACAGTATGTTGGCTCTTTTGGATTTTAGAATCTAACCACTCCAAAGATAATAAGCTGCAGACTGTTGCATCAAAACCCTGATGGAAATTTCCACTACAGCTAGCAATAAGAGCTTCTTCCAAATTCAAGTTGGTAAAATGCTCATGGATGAGGTATTAGAGCTTTTAATATATCTAAGGTCATAGTTAGATAAAGAGGAGACTTTTTTTTCTAGAAGAATTTCACAAAAATCAAGAAGAAAATCTTATAGCAATTAACTCCCTGGCACAGTTTGCCTATGAGGTTTATGCTCATGACCCTAAGAAATATCACTAATAACAAGGGACTCTGGACCACAGACTGTTCAAAGAACAGGAGAAACCTCTGGGAAGAAGCACCTGTTCCTGATCTGGAGGGGCAATTTATCTGGTGATATGTGGATTAGATGCTTCTTGCATATGGTCCCGTCTCTTGACTTGTCCTTTCAGAGCAGACCCACCACCCCGAAGGAATGAGTAATAGCCAAAACCCATGCTGGCTTATACCAGCCCCACGTCCAGGCCTAGGTCAGTACTTTCTCTTTTTACTTTTGCATGTCCTGGTATACCGGAGGAGATGAGATAGTGCACGCTTTAAACTGGGGTCTGGGGAGCTCTAGGGATGCCTTGGACACTGTTATGAATAAAGGGGATCAAAGAGAACAAACAACTTTTCACCTTATTCCTTAAGCAAATTTAACAAGAATAATGTCTTTTTTTAAAAAATCTGTTTTATGTGTTGATTTTCTGAGCAAGGTATCATTTAAAGAATGGGTTCTAGAACTAAAATACAGTTAAAAAATAAAATGAAAAACTGATTCTGCCCCAAACTTCTCCCTAAATTTTGCATCTATGAAGATTCAATTTGCACCAAGGCCTCTGTGATTGAGGGAAAGGGGAAGCCTTGTAGAGTCCACATATTAGTGGAGATGATGGTATGGAATGTTGAGAAGTATCAATGGTTTCTCAAAAGAGAGGAAATATGAGCAGGGAGGAGGCATGGTTTTCTTAGCTTCCACACCCAGGAGAAACTTGATCACATCAAGCCGTCAGCCTCTCTGCTAGATGAGACAGGGAACTACACGTGGACAAGCTCTTCTCATTTCAGAGCTCTCCTGTGACAGGAGAGAGGAGACATAAAATACTCAAGTAAACAGAAACATCTAAAGTATTTCAGGTAAGAGATAAGTGCCACAAACAAAAAGTAAAGCTGAGGCATGATAGGGATGGGTGGATTTTAGATAAAGCAATTCAGTAGGATCTTTCAAAAGAGTTGATAGAAGAGTAGAGACCTAATGAAAGCAGAGACTGGCTCCTGTGGAGGTTTAGGATAAAAGAAACCTTAGCAGGGAAGAGCAAGAGAAAAGGCTTAGGGGTGTGAATATGTTTGGTGTGTTTAAAAAGCTGTGAGAGGCCGGTGTGACTGGAATTGGGAGCAAAAGAGAGTGTGAGGAGAATTAAGATCAAGAGGTAGGCAAGGTGTATTTCACATAAAGCCTTTTAGCTCATATGAGGGGATTCAAATTTTATTCTAAGCATGATAAGAAGACATTGGAGAATTTAAAGCAAAGGAGTAACATGATACTAATTTTGTTTTAAGAAGATGGGTCTGTTTTCTGTGTGAAATAGAGATTGTAATGGGAAAAAAAATGAAGGAGGGAATCCAATTAGGAGGTTTTTGCCTCAGTTCAAGTAGAAAGTTGGTGACCAAGAGTAGCTATGAAGGTAGTAAGAAGTGGCAGAATTTGGGCTTTATTTTGAAAATAGACTGCTATAACTTGATGGTAGATGAGAAAGTGGGTGTGTGACAGCCAGGCTTCAAGATGGCACCCAATAATCCTCACTTCCTGGTTAATGTCTTTATGTAGTTTTTCTCACACTGAATTGGAATGCCCCATCTAACCAATAGGGTATTATGGAAATGAGGGAGTGCCACTTCTTAGGCTAAATCATAAGAGACAGTGTGACTTCTGCTTTACTCCTTCTTGGCTCACTGGCAGCCCATGTAGTAAAGATCTGAAGCCTCTAGCAGCAACATGACAGGCAGGTGAGTGAACCACCTTGGTAGCAGAACTTTCAGTCCCAGATCAGCCTTCAAATGACTCCACCCTAGACAATATCTTGACTACAACCTCAACCACCCAGATCGACTATGCCTGAATCTCTGATCCACAGAAAATGCACAAGATAATAAATGCTTATTGCTGTTTTAAACTGAAAAGTGTTGAGACAAATGTTCATGAAACAAAAAGTAACTACTACAGGACATGAGGGAAAGAAAGTAATGAAGAACTACCTCAAGCTTTTGACTTAAGCAACTAGGTGAATGTTGGAATCATAGAGACTGGGAAGTTGGAGAAAGGAGTTGGGATGAGTGAGATGGTCAAAAGTTCTGATTTGGATATGCTACGTATGTACTATTGATATCCTGATGGAGATGATAATAAACAGTTGAATGTATGAATTCAAAGTCCAGAGACAGGCTGGGCTACAGCTACATACTTGGGAAACATAGTGTGCATATGGTATATAAGGCCATGACAATGAACAGACACTGCAGACTAATGGAAAAGGTTCAGAGACTGAATTCTGGAGATTTAACGTCTGGAAGTCAAGAGTAGGAGGTAAGGGCAGAAAGAGATACTAACAAAGGGTGGTCACTGAGACAAGAGGAAGACCAGTGGAACGTGGTATTCTGGAAGCCAAGTGAAGAAGGTATTTCAAGAGGAATATGATCACCTGGATCAAAAGCCACTGATGGGTCTAGACGAAGACAGATTTGACTGATGGGTTTGGTAAATTAGAGGTGATTTTGGCTTTGACAAGTGTAGTTTTTACTTGCATATCGAAGAGTGATTAATGAAAAAAGAGATGGTGACAGTGAGTATCGTTAACTCCTTCAGTGAATTTTGCTCTAGGGAGGCATAAAGGTAGGGACAGTTACTAAAGGATAAAGTGGGGTCATAGGAGAGATTTTTAATAAATAGGAGACATTATGGAATGTTTACTTGCTAATGGGAATGAGTTTATAATAGAAAGGGAAAAATAAATGATAATCAGGAAGAGTGGGAATTTAATTATGAGTCAATGTCCTTGGACAATTGGGAGGGATGTGCCCCAGTGCACAAAAGCAAAGGTTGGCATTAGGTAGGAGTGTGGTCCTCAACCTGTCCTAACATGAGGGAAGGCTTGGAATGGGTGCATTGCAAGTGAGTAAGGTTGAGTTAATGTAAGAGGATGAGGGAATACAATCTTTTTTACATTTATGCGAATGTAGCATCCTGGAACCAGGATATAATTACATAGAAAATTTCAGACATCAGTAATAGTTTACTAAATTTGAAGAAAAAAAAAGGTTATAAAGCTGAAGAGAATTATGTTGATATAATTTAAAATAATAAACACAAAAGTTACTAGAGTAATACGTTTTCTTCTCAAGTATTAGGGAAAAGGCTCAAATTCTTTTTGGACTAGTAGTTTTAGTTTACATTTTTCTTGAGGGGGAAAAAGAATGTGAAATAAATATTTGCTGCACTTTGTCACTAAGAGGTAGAATCATCTACTGTTTTATTTCTGTGGAATGGGCTCATTGGACAGCAAGCTTATTTTGGATTTATTTTTTCTTTCCTGGGACAGGAGGTGGATATGAAATACTTCAGTGAATACAGTAGCTCCCATTGTTGAGAGTCCTCTGTGTTCAGGCAATGACACCTCGCTAAGCCTTACCACTCAGCAGAGGTGGGTTTGACTATCTCCATGTTTTAGAAGAGGAGATTGAAGATAGGGGATGGTTAAGTCACTTGTCCAAACTCACACAGGTAGAAAATCTGGAATTTATTGTCAGACTGGGATGGGTGTTGTGGCCAATATCCACATGAGGAAGGGTAATCTCCTGTGATCAGGTGGACCGCCCCTCTCCTTACCGAAGCCTCCTTGGTGTTAGTCTCCTCCGAAGCTGACTTGGCGACTTTCTGAATGATGGGGGCGATGTTGGTGGGGCCATAGAGCTGGAGCTTAGGAAGGCAGCTCTGATAGGCTTCCACAACTCCTTGGATTCCTAAGGTGGAATAAAATGGGCAACAATCAACAGTTCCATATTCCCTTCAAATATATTTAAACACACACAGACACACGAAATTGAATTGTTCCAAATAGTTCTTGTCAACACATTTATGTTCTTAAAAAGGAATACACATCACTGTTGTTGCTGTCTCCTTTCACACTAAAATCATTTTTCTCTTTGAAGGCTAAAGGTCAAAAGCCACTTTATGGTAAATGCCAACTGGGGCATCTATAGGAGTCTGTATCCATAGGTCCATCTCTCCAGACATAATTCCTTGTGGGCAAGAATCGTGACTTACTCATTTTTGTATTCCCCCAAGGAGCTTGAGGCAGGGTTCACATGGTGAGTGCTCACCAGGTGTGTGATAAATGAGAAAAATGGCTGCTATAGTCATGTCCTGGCAATTGTAGCTCAGATGAACGATGTTCAGTATCATGGTCAGCCTCTCATTGAAAGGGGTGCTTTCACCCTAAGGCCATGTGAGCCCAGGAAAGAGTATAGGATGGGACTCTGCCAGGAGAGGCAACCCTGCCTGTGTAGCTTCTCCAACATGGGATGAGTCTCGATCATGTTTCACATTGCTATCCTGATTCTATGGTAACAGTACTATTACCAATAACTTGCATACACATAGAGCTTCTTGGTGTCTGTGCCTGTGTTACCTCTTATTCTCCCTTGTTCCGGCTCATCGTCCTGTCCCTTTCTATCCTGAAATAGCACACTACTCCTGATTTTTGCCAGAGGGATCCACATAAGCTTCTCCTAAGATTGTTCTTCATAGCCACCATGCACTGAAAATCAGCTTTTGCATATTTTTGGATGAAAGTTCTGTTCTGTTCTGCCTTATACTCATGTTTACAATCTCACTAAAACAAACAAAAAAATCTGTACCTGCTTTGCCCTGCCCCAAATACAGATTCCTTTCATTTCAACGACAGAGACCAAATCATTATGCAGCTTGGTTGTGAAGTTAGGTGATACTGAATGGAAGCTCCTTATCTATTTTGTCTCTCGAGCCTTTGTGCTGGGATAGGAATGTAGGTAAAATACTTGCCTAGCATGAGCAAAGCCCAGGGTTCCATCCCCAGTTTTGCAAAACAAAATGATCAAGTTTTTCCCAAAGATAAGAAAGTTTGATTTTTCTTTAAACAATAACAGTCAGATGAATTCTAAAAGTATGACCCAGGTAAACACTAGAGTATGTATTTCATATTGCCTTGGTGGAAAATACCTCTTACAGTTAAAGAATGGGGATGACTGGGGAAGAGGGATCTAAACCATAATAAATGGAAACAGGTGAGGGATCTGGGAAGGGAATAGCAGAATGAAGATCAGGTCTTAGAGGTTACTGTGTTCCGATCTAATCATACTGGTATTATATTCTTGGGCAGTAAGTGTCAAGTCTGTGAAAGAAACTTCTGGATGCTTTTCATGCTCCACTGAATCTGAATGAACCCTGGTGCAGCTCCTTTCCTCCTTCACAAGGAAAAGGAGAGAAATATGGACATTTCTACTCTAAGAATGTCTTCAGATCTTCATAGCAACATATGCACTGGGCTCTGTTTGTTACTTGGAAAACAGAAAAAAGCAATTCTAGAATGAAATTTATGATCATAATTATCATTATAGTTTCAGCCTCATTATTTTGTGGAATCATGTTGAGGAACTTCTGGCTGGGGATAATGAAACATGGACCAGACAGAGCCTTTGAGAGACTCTTTTTGGCACACAGCTACGAAGGTACTTGTTCAGAATCACAGTCATGCCCCTTGCCGACATGCTGAAAATGTCAAGGGATGTCCATTTCCCCCCCCCCCCCCCCCTTATAACTGCATAGAGAGGAAGTTATGAAAAATAGATACTTGAAAACCTGGAAAGCAGAAAGAGGAATATCTCATCACTGCCCACCAGGTGACATTCCTCCCACTGCCCCTTTTTTGTTTTTGGCCAGAGGAATCCAGAATTGAGATCGATATTCTTGCTGCAAACGCGAGGTCTCTTATGCATTCTGTTTCGTCTAGCTCTTATTTTTTTCCCACTCTATTATTGTTGTTTTCTGCTGCTTTTGGAGAAGCATGGTTTATTTGGACCCAGCAAGCCCACTTCTCTGCTGCAGACAGTCATAACTGATATGCTACAACCGTGGAGAAAAAGTAAAATGGGAGAGGTGTAAATGGAGAGGCAAAAAGACTTTGGCTTTCTTTTACATTGGGATTTACCTGCACATTCTGGGTTGTCTTCATTAAAGTTGATTGCAAAGTCATGAGAGACCTAGACATCAATTAACATTAAAAAAAAAGGAGGAAAGAGAATTACAACTTTAATCCAGTAAGGAGGCACTGGGGTTTAGAGTTTGCAAACAAATGCGGTTACATTCATTATGTGTTAAGCAGCAGGAACCATTTTAAGCCTTTACACAATCAATCTGAGACGGAGGGTGAATTCTAAGCTCCCTGTGGAGTTGAGGTGACAGGAAGATTTTCCAGAATCAGATAAATGCCGCAGGAGGGGGAAATAAGGCACATTAAAAAAAATAAAGAAACCAAGAAAAGATTTCAGAAAAATGTAACTCCAACTAGTTTCTAGATAGAACTGGCCAAAGACTACAGGCTTAGATTTGGGTAAGTTCTATTTGAACCTAATGATATATATATATCATTACATATATATATATATATATATATGTAAGACAACTCAATTTGCCCAAGCTGTCTGCTCAACATGGTGATACTTACAAAGATCCAGCTAAGCTGTGACATTTAAAATCATTCTAACATAATATGCAGAATACAGGGCATGAAGATTTTTCAGATACACAGGTAAAATATACTACATTTTTGAAAAACGAAAAGAGGAATATACCCTCTTATCTTCCAATACAAATCCCTCTACCTGGTGAGACCTATGCATAAGGTCAATTAGCATATTATTTACATAAATCTCATTAAGAAAAGGGAAGTTTTGACATCTGGACGTTTTTATTGAATCACCTGAAATTTCTCAGGTAATTCCATTTCTTTTCTTTTCTTTTCTTTTCCTTTGTCCCCCATGTCTCTTCTTTGTCAGAGAATTCCATTTCAAAGGCTATTTCTGAGCCCTGGCTCACCTGGGTGCTGTTAAAAGATACCTCCTTTTAAGACATCTCCTGTCATAGGTGATGGCATTGGTGCTTATATCACATTTCCCTGTCCTTAGTTTTTTCCAAGTGAGTCAGCTGAATTCCAATCATTACCAGCTTTATTTACTTTAGGTTTTTCTCTAGCCTCCAGAGCTTGCTTTGCCTGCCCAACTGACCGGCTAAAAGCATTGAGGAAAATGGCCCTTAGGAGCAGAACTTTCAGTGATTGGCATAAGATGATGTATATTATCCAGCTCCTCTATCTCTTGTGGGCTGTATGTGCTCTACATTGTCTCCCAGGGTAACCCAGCAGGGTAAGATTCTAGTTATCCTCGGTAGTAACTGGCTTGACGATATGCCCTATGTTGATTTCCTCCTGTTTCCTCACTTTCTGTTGAGGTTTCTTCCACCTTTCAAATAGACTACTTGCATCCAAATCTGTGCCTCCAGTTCTCTTCCTGGGGGAAGTACAAATGAAGTCAGAGGTGCTTGTGTCTCAGTTTCAATGCAGACTTTGGGACTTTTTCCTAAAGAAGACAGAATGGCCTTGGAAAACTTTCTAAGGGATATATTAGCTGCCTGGATCATTAGTGTCTTTCTGGACTAGAAGGGAAATTAGGAATGGAAAGAGGGTATTTGAATGGCTTTCTGGGACCAGAAGTGGGGAAACATGAGAGATGTCTTTTGGGACAGCATGAAGAGTAAGTTACCTGGGAGGAGGGATGAAACCAAGGGATCAAGTGAACATGAGGAATTCAGAAAACAGCAAGAAGCAGAAAGAGGTCATGGAGGACACAAGGAAGGTCTGGAACACACAGCTGTAAGGCTGTCAGCCCTGCTGGCCAAGCCACGAGATGACCACCTGGTATGGACATGGTGGAGGATGCTAAATCACCTCTGATGGTTGGGCTGGTGGTTCCTTGGTGTGCATTACAATTTTGAGGCCAAACAACTCTGTGAAATAGGTGGGTGTCCACCTGCCCATGTTCTGGACCTGACACCCTATCTGAAGGGGATTGTGTCTCCTCAGCTCCAGCTAATTCTCACATAGGTCATCTGTTGGTTGTTCACAGGCTTTTCAGTTTTTCAAGAGAACCCAGACATCTAATCTTTTATATAAAGTTGCTTAATTCTTTAATAAATAAGCATGTTAAAAATGCTTTTTGGCTTAAATAATGTCTTACAGGTCACCAGTCAATAACTTCTCTATTCTTTTTTCCCTTGTGCTTTATTTCTAACAAGTGCTTCTAGAATTTCCATAGCTATGCCTAGCAGGGAAGCCAGTGTGGAATACAAAGCAAATAAGAAGGGGGACAGGCCAAGGAGACCTGTCATTCCATTCACAGCTTATCCTAGCACTCACAGAGAGATTGGCTCTTTCAAAAAGGACACAGAAAAGAAAAACTTTGCATCTGACAGCTCTGAAGAAGGAGCAAGTGTGAGCATGTGCCTCCTGACCTGTGGCTCTGACATAGCAAAATAACAAACAAACAAAAGTACTGACGCCTGGGCAGTGTTGCTTGTACTGAGCTTGGACTTGAGAGGCATTGGTGAGGTGGAGCAGGGGCAAGGATTATGCTGCCTCCTGGGCCTTGCCTGCGTAGGAGAGATGAATTCTCTGTGCACAGTGTCCATAGGGGCATCTGGTAGACCACAGTAAAGTGCCTTAACTCCATTGTAACAGACATCTTTCTATCTATAATCTTTACCTTCTTTGTGTATTGAGAAATAAGTATCAAAACCAAACAAAATTCCAATGTCCTCATTAGAACTTTTCAGTTTCTTAATTGTCCATAGCACAATGCTCCTTCTTTCAGTACGTCTTTGTATCTCACATATAAGACTGATACTCAGAGACTTGGAAGGAAGAAGTGTGTCAATTTCATTACTACGGGCTTTAACAGCTGGCATTGTCAATAAGATTTTTTTTCTTTCCCCCTGAGCAATCTTGGATAGGCTTTGAGCCCTTGGAGCTGACAAAGAAGAGAGATTGTTTTATAAATCTCTGACCATATCTACAGGAAGTTAAATATTGGAACACTTTATCTGGATTGTTAGAAGACCTACCTAGAATACCATGGGGTTTCATCAAAGATAGGCTCCTAGGTGCTAATTTCACTGGTTATCAAGACCATTTCTGACTCTTTGGGCCCTACCAACATAGTTGTGTCAAGAGCCAAACGAATGAGATTACTGTAAAAGAAATCCAAATCACCAGTGACTACAGCAGAGTAAAAGATCCCATTTTCACTCACTCACCGTATACTCTGGTGGTATCCTGGCGCCAAACCCAAAGGCTGGGAACATTTTGTCACTGAAATTAAAAATAAAAAAAATAAATAAAAAAGAAGTTGCTTCATTTGTTCATCTAATGAGGGAGAGAAACATGAACTTGCATATAACCTCATTAGGAGGTATTCCTATGCCACGTGCTGACTCATGCTTCTTAATTATTTGTGGGATTGGGAGATAGCAATAACATGGTTATTTAATGCCAAGCAATAATCCCCTAAATTCATTACAGTCTTTTTTTTTTGGCACCAGAGATTGAACTCAGGGGCACTTGACCACTGAGCTGCATCTCCAGCCCTATTTTGTATTTATTTAGAGACAGAGTCTCACTGAATTGCTTAGCACCTGGCTGAGGCACTTTGCTGAGGGTGGCTTTGAACTCATGATCCTCCTGCCTCAGCCTCCAGAGCCGCTGGGATTATAGGCGTACACCACTGTGCCCAACTACAGTCTTTAAAGTCTGTAGCTTCTTCCCTTAACTTTTTGCTAGATTTAATACTGAAAACTAAAACGACCCCAGAATTTATAGATATCTCTATCCCTGTCCTGACTTTCTGTTTCCTTTGGAAAGTGATCATAAATTAGGTGACCTCTACAGTTGACTGTATTAAGAATATATCTATATCTATACCTATACCTATACATATATATGTATATAAATACATATATGAATATATATATTATCTTAAAATTTTAAGTGAAAGTTATTTTTTCGTTTTGTTTATGGATAAACACCTTGAAAAGTAATGTGACTTGCCTATGATCGTACTGCTAATTAGAACCAGTGTTCAAATACAGATGGGCCTGAATCCAAGGGGATATTAAAAAACAGTGGGAATCTTGTCAGTCTTGTTACTTGACAGAGCATGGTTTCATCTACAATATTCACTCACCGCCTTATCACATACAAGCAGTGATGAATTATTTACGTGTCTTTTCTTATATCCTGATCTCAAAGAGACCCTACCTTTTTTATTAGTGTCTTTACATCTCCACTGCCCTCTGTCCCTAACTGTCCTCTGCCCTGCCTTTATCACCTGCCATAGAAGTAATCAATGACTAGACAATCCTATAATTTAAATCATTAAGACGTGGCTATCTAAAAAAGGGAGAATTCTTGTGAAAATTCATGAGAGTCAGTCACATATGTACCCTTGGGTTTAGTTTCTCTTATGCACATTGGAATTTCTCTCCCAATTAATTTATTTATGTGTATTGTTTCTTAACTCTGACTCTTACTGTACTGTATGTAAGAGTATGATGAAGAGAAGAATTAACTTTAATTGGGCCCTACCAACATAGATAGATATACTACGTACTAAGATATCTATGTACTTATTTAATTCTCACACAACCTTGGAACTTCCATTTAATTATTATTTCCATTTTATAGATGAATAAGTGGAGTCTGAGGAAAGCTGAGTAAGTGGCCTACCATGATTACCAGGGAGTCCAAAGCCCATGACTTTTCTGTTATACCATTGTAATTTAGTGGTCATATATAGTGTCAAACCTGATTTCCTACTGGAATTCCAATAACCAGGTCCCCTTACTAGTCACTTTGCTATCAGGCAGGTATTTCGATGGGGGTCTAGAATGTTGATCCTCACAGAAGGCACTTCCTGCTTATGCTTTCAACCTTCAATTTCTTCTCCCATTAAAAACATGTCCGAGATTTTTTTCTTAAAGAAATTCCTATATCTTACTTCTGGGTAGAGTTAGTTGAGGAGAGAGAGAAATTCATTATAGGGCTTCTTCCTGCATAGCTTCTGAAAGTAAAAGAGGACATACATCATCCCTTCCCCCCAGGGTGGTTGACTTGGACAAGGTCAAAGTTGGATTCTCGCCCATTACCACCTAACGGATTGGAAGTCTTTAGTGACCAATGATGGA
Organism: Marmota monax; assembly: GCF_021218885.2. Lineage (NCBI taxonomy): Eukaryota > Metazoa > Chordata > Mammalia > Rodentia > Sciuridae > Marmota > Marmota monax. The sequence goes on along the minus strand of NW_026695215.1, from coordinate 23,575,659 downwards.
TTTGACAAAATGTTACCAAACACCTCCAACTTGACAAATTTTGGGTTAGAGATATAAGGAAGCCAGAATTATTTGAAGTCAAAGTCTAACTCTTGAGAAAATCACCAGCTCTCCCTTTTTCTCACGGTGGCATCAATCCAGGCTTTTCGGTGCGTTGCATCTAGCATGTATTAGAGAAAGCATTAACACTGATAGACAGAGATTCACAACAGCTTATGAAAAGGATTATCCACAGCTCTGACAAAATATACTTCTGGTCCTTGAAAATATTGAAATAGCTTGTCTTAGCAACTCCTCAACCAAAACAAGGGCCATGAGGGCGGGGAAAAAACTTTTCAGTTACATCTAAAAGAAGGTTTTCCTGGGTGGAGGATGGGTTCTTCCAACTTGGGGATGGCTCAGAAGTCAAAACTCAGAAAACTGGGAGACTCAGCATCCTTTATTTTCTTCTTTGATGAGTTTAGGAAGAGGGTGAGATCTAATACTCCATCCATTTCTAATCACTAACCCAGTGTTCCAGCCTTGATGATATTCCTTTCATACCTTCTAAGCCACCCTTGGGGACTTGGAGTTTGCTGAGCGCAATGCACTGTTATGTAATTGAGTTTCAAGAATAGGAAGGTAGGGAAGAAAAACCTCACCTACAAGGGGAATAATTAATGAGCCAGAAGGGATAAATCCCCTGAAGTTAGTCACCACAAGGCTGCTAACTAATAAACACACTAAATAAAAAACATTCAAGCCTAAGTACAATAGATTCAAGCATCCATTCTTCCTGTTTAAAAATAAAACCAGGCAGAAAGTAGTCTTATGCAAGAAGGAAATGCACAGAGGAAAGCATCAGCATACCCACACTTCAAAGAGCTCAGGATTAGATCCACTCTACACTAAGCAAAAGGCCATTTAACAACTATTAGGAAAATGACCTCTAAAGACTGCCAATCTGGAAAGTCAGGAGTGTATTACCACATTGGTGAAGGCAATGCTACTTACTGGGAGATTAAAAGAGTATAAAATATAATCAAAGTGCCCAGGTTCCTTCATGGCAATGAGTAAGCTGTCTTGAACTTCCTTGGGAATGACCAGGGTCAAATGACCTCCAGATGGTAAGTTCATTTGTAACCACAATTTTCACTCTCACTCTCTTGGAAAGCATTGCAATAAACAGGAGGTTAACAAATGTAAAGACGAATTACTTGATCTACAAGGAAATGGAGAGCAACTCAGAGCATGGTGCATTTCAGAGCACCTCACATTTAGTAAAGACCATTCTCTCATTCTCTAAAGTAGTCATCTTAAAACTAAGGTGCATGGAAATGCAAAGTTCTTCTGGAGATATGAGAAATAGCCCTTCCTTCCTTCCTTCCTTCCTTCCTTCCTTCCTTCCTTCCTTCCTTCCTTCCTTCCTTCCTTCCTTCCTTCCTTTCTTTCTCAAAGGAAATTGGTATTCAGTTCCTCTACTTCCATGCATATTCTCTGCTGAAATTGATCTTCTGGGAGCATCTGTGATGGAGAGACCTGTTTTCCATTCACACCTTTCCTTTCACAATCACCATTTCTCTTTACCTATTCTGAATCTTAACCACCATGGTGCACAGCTTCAGATATGCACTCTGCAGCATCAGATAAAGGAAAAATTCTAAACATGAATGATTCTCTAGGAAACAAGTCCTTTGGCAAATCAGGTGATTGCCAATTTTTGCTTTAAAAATTTTTAGGAAGTATTTGTGTCAGCTGATAGAGCATAAAACCATATTTTGATGATTGATCATTATGTGATTTTGGGGTTATATAAATTAGAATTGAAAGAATTGAATAAGACTGCTGATCAAACTTTTTCTGTTTCCGTATATTGTTTATAAGTACAAATTTTCTTAGTATTTATATTGTCAAATTTAAAAAAAAAATGAATTAGAATTGACACTAGTTCCTCGTATTCTCATCCAAAGAAATGTAAGCTAATTGAAACCCCCTCCCCAAATCTCTTCTATTCACAGTCAATTTACAATAACTTTTTACTTCTCATAAGCACTAATTAAATACCGAAATTCCCAACAGATGTATGTTATTTTGATCAATTAATCACTAATGATAAATTATAGTTAAAATTCAACCCACACAATATTTAAAAAATACTTTGAATCTTTTCATCATAGAAAAATTGAAAGTAAAAATTTCATCTATACAAAAATTAAATCTGTACAACTTCATATTTTTGTTACAGAAATATATGATACAGTGATCAATGAAAGGATTTCAAACCAAATTTATTAAGATACACTAGAATAAATTCTGTGGGAGAAGAGGGTGGAAAATAAAATGATGACAAAGAAGAAATTAAAATTCTCTGGTGAAACTTGAGAGCTTGTTCACTATTTTTTGAAAGAGTGATGGTGGATATCAAAGAGATACAGCATCTGGATTCTACTGGATAGTCCCAAGAGCTACAAAAGAGTTTACTTTTTATGATGTATAACTAATAAGAACAAATAAAATATATATAATAAAAATATATAATAAAAAAGAATTTACTTTTAAATGTCCATATTTACAATACAATAAAATTTTTTATGCTTCATTAGTATGAAAACTCATAATTAAAATGTTACATTTCAATAAAAATGCTTGAGGGTTATGCATTTTCATAAATTTTTTTATGGGCAAATGAGTAAAAAAAAAATATTGGTCCAATATGAATTTTAGGACTGACACTACCATCCTTTTTCCTTTTGTGTTCAGTTTATTTTTTAAAAAATAACTTTAGGGTATTAGAGAGAACGCTTTCCATTATTCTACCACAGGCAGAACTTGTACTGTCTAGCCACCTCATAGCTAATCTTTACAATTGCTCTGCAAAGGAAGTTAGATATACCTTCAGTTTTCAATCAAAGAAACCAAGACCCAAAGACTATAAATCTCATGAGAATAGAGATAGCAGAGTGAGGATTTGAAGCCAGTTCTACCTGTCACGAGGACCCCCATGATCTTTTCATTACTTCTGTTGACTCTGTTCTCTATAGGAAGCTGATCTGATGTAACGATTCAGAATAATAACAAAAAAAAAAAAAGGGAAAAACTGGCAGAATTGTGATTGGCCCAGGAACCACCATCCTCAGGAGTCTTGGCCATGCCTCTTCCTGCAAGGATTGAGGTGAGCCTTCTCTCCTTTTGCATTTCCCATCCTTTCATGAGGCAAGGCTGCCTTGGCCAGGTTGGGCTGTGACTTATTTACATATCTTTCTCTCCCATGAGACTATGAGCTATTGGGAGGAAAATCATGCTTTATTAAATTTTCTGTCTTTGTAGCACCGTTTGAGGTGCCTGGCACTTAATAAATGCTGAAAAGGAAGGTCCTTAATCATTTCATCTGAGCTATCTCTCCAGATTTGACTCTGGGTGTAGACCCTGGATACCTATAGAAAAAAAAAATCTGATTCCAAGATGCACACCAGACAAATCAGAGTCTTGGGGGTTTGGGATAGGCATCAGTTATTTTGAGGCTTTCCAATTGGTTTCAATGTGTGGCCAAAGCCGAGAACCTCTGACTGGTGTTGGCAGAGTGGAAAAGGTCCCACTGTGATATGAACCCACCTTCTGATTACTAACCCAACACTCTATACTTGAAAATCCCTGTTAGATTGGATTTCAGTTTTAACCTTGTCTCTGCACAGTACCCAGCATGATGTGGAGAAAAACTCTTGCCTCAGTTTTTGATATCCCCTTTCTATTCTGAAGCTTCCTATAGAATGCTCTTCAAAATGGCAATTGGTACTTCCAAGCAATGTATTCAGTTTTTAAACTCTTTTCCTACCAGGCAGGCTAGTCTTTTAATTAGAGGACATTTCAGGTTGTCAGACGCCCACATCCTTGCTGCAGAGAGACAAGGATTCTTATAGGAGCTGGAAAAGTGCTCCCACCAGCAGAGAGTGTATGAGCTTGTGCGGGCCTATGTGTGCACGTGTGTGCCTGTGTGTGTGTACATGCACATGTGTTTGTACATGGGGAAGTAACCCACAGGCAGGGACAGCAGTGTCTGTTTCAGAGGTTGAGGGATCAAACAGGCTGGCAGGATTGTCTTCTGGGCTTGAAGACCAGCTATTTGGGAGGAGGCTCCCTTTAAGGCCGCCCTGAGAAGAGCTTTATGCATCTTTCAAGCTGTTCTACTTCATGGATCACCTCATAATGACCTGGTAGCAATGACTGTACAAGGCAGAAAGAAAACCCTTAGCTGTCAGAGGCGGGGAGGAATTTCTAAGGCTCATGAGGATCAAAAACCTCTGTGTTGTTTCAGGAGGGGGAACGATGCCTTCTGTCAGTTTTTATTCAAGTGTTTCTTTATAGGCACCAACCTCACTGACTTTGATGCGAGAATAAATTAATTCCGGGGCCTTGACTTGAAATTTCCCGACTCTGCCTGTCTATTGTCTATCCACCCACACAAAGGAGAAGCTGCGGAACCTTGTCAGTTTTTAAGAGAGTGGTTTGCATTACACATTTTGCTAGGGAGTCTTTTATGAGAGTGTTGAGGTTTTTTTCAATAATTTTTTTTTCCTCTCAGAATTTGCCCATTTTTATGATGAGCGGCCTTATTTATATCTTTATACAAAAAAAAGAAAGGAAAAGAAAAAGAAAGAGAGAAAGAGAGAGAGAGAGAAAGAAAGAAAGAAAGAAAGAAAGAAAGAAAGAAAGAAAGAAAGAAAGAAAGAAAGAAAGAAAAAGAAAGAAAGAAAAACAAAAGACTCCATAGAGCTGTGGAGAATTATTTTTTTTGGCCAGTTGGAAAAAAGACTTACCCTATTAAAACTGTTAAAGAAATTATTTATGGTGATTCTTCGTGTAACTCCTAAGATAGTCTTTTATTTTTATACTGAATCTGCATTTTTGAAGCAATACAAAATACTCCCCAGCTTTGTCTAGTTCATGTTCTACAGGAATAAGTTTTAAAAGATGTACATGTCACTCTGACTACAGTATCTGTATTTTGCATGTGAGTAAATTGGGAAAAGGAAGCGCTCAACAGGGAGCTTCCAATAAACACTCCCCATAATAGATGAGCATCTGGATTATCCAATAAATCTGCTGCAGAATCACATGATATGCATGTCAAGATTTAAAACTGAGGAACCTTGAAAACATGCGCTCCTTTCTTTCTTCTTTTTAACCTAGGCACACATTATTATACCAGATTATTGGTGTGTCTGTGTGTGAGAATGAAAGAATGGAGACAGTTACTGTTTTTGTATCTTGAGGGAGTTTGAAGAAGTTTCTGATAGAGTGGAGATGCACTTTGTCATCCTTTCCTCTCCCTGGTGGAAATCTCCATCTGATACAAACCTCTCTAAGAATCCTGCCAGTATTGAAGCCTGAAGATCACAGCTGAAACTCAAATTATCTTCACAGTCAATATCTCAAGGTTAAGTAGAACAAGTGGCACTTCAACAAGGTAATTTAAAATGACTGTTGCCTTCTGCCCTAGATGTATAGGAGGGGAAATGTCAGCAAGGGCTTGAGTGTTTAAAGCTCTTTAATTTTAATGGGTCTGTGAATTCATTCCCCAACTGCTTTACTGCCCCATTTGAGTTTCTGCTGATGACCAAGTGGAATCCAGACACAAGAGCAGTCAGGTGACTGATGGGACCATTTCTGTAGCCTGTCCTAAGTTTGTTTTTCTATACATTCTGGTCACTAGGATGTGTATACAGCAGGTTTTTAAAATATGGTTATCACCCATTACAAAACTTGAAAGAACAGAAATCATGCTGTCCTATACCATTTCTCTGAAACCTGAAAGATAGAGTTGCTTCCTTTATTTTCCTGCTTTAAAAGGTCGATTAGTTACGCTCATTACTAACTAGACTTGTTTTATAATTATACCAGGGGATCGACTGAGATTGATACATATTTATATTTACATTGGTTCTCCCTCAAACAGCCTTCTTAAACAGCTAAGCTCCTTCACCCATATTAGAAATACTGAAACAGCAGAATAAATCCAGTTGCATGTAATTTATGCAAATCACTTCTTACAGGGAATTTTTTTTTTTGGTGGAAAATGTCAATATTTACCATCAGGAAGAAATAAATAATACTGATCTGATCACAAATCTTGTTTTCTATCTGTATGTGCAAACACATGCACACTGGCACAGCCACACGTATGCACCCAGGCAGACTCACACCCTTGCTAAAGTTGCCAATAGATTTGAAGTCAGTCATTTTGAACTTAAGATATGGGGTGAGGTAGATCTGGATTGAATCCTGCCTCTGGCCATGTGACCGTGTACAAATTACTTAATCTGCTTGTGTAGTTTTCTGAGTTTAAAAAAATAAAGGGTTTGAGCAAGGATTAAATATAATAACATCCCAATAAACCCATGCTTGTAAACTTCAAAGTACACACAAATCATATAGGAATTTTGTGAAGATGCAAATTCTATTTCAGTAGTTCAGGAATGATGCCAGTTCATGAGCAAACTTTGAGTAGCAAAGTTCATACTAAGACATCATAAAATACACACTCAAATCACTGTCTGGCGATCTTGCAAGGCACTTGAGAAGAAAGCTGAGAAAGGATTTTGTTTGGTGACCAAAGTCAGCATGGTACTCAGTTTCTCTAGTTATAGAAAAGATGAAACATTTGAGATGAGATTTTATTCTGTTCTTTCATGTGAAGAATTGCTAGACTTTCATTTCCATTCTTTTGCTGAATGCAAATCATCTCTTGAGTGGGTCACCTGAACCCACTCAAGAGATGATTAACCTAAAGTCTCTTACCTGTCATAGTCTTGGCAAATCTCCCCAACAGCCACCAAAGCCTTGAGGTACTCATTGGGTTGGTAAGGGTGGATATAGTGTAAGGAGCAGCTGTTCCTGGGGTCCCCATTTGAGGCAGTGAAATCTATAGCAACCTGGAAAAGAAACATAGAAAAATAGGTGGAGTTCCAATGAATGCATCTCCTAGGAATTGTGATTAGTCATGAGAGAGATATAGCCACAGACGGAAAAAAAAAAAAAAAAAGAAGCACATTATATACCCTGCCAATAAGAAAAGTAAGAGAAGAAATTAATTAGCTTCTTGAAATACTATTAATTTAGTGGAGGCCATTTCTGCAGTTTTTAAATTCATCTATCCAATGCTTTCTCTTCTCCCTGTCCAAAACAGAACCTGAGATTGACATATAGGTGATAGAGCCTATCCACTCTTGATCCATGTCACCAGGCATTAAGAATAAGGGTAGGATGTCTGTCTTCCAATTTCACAATTCACTAAAAAAGAGTTCTGTGCTTCCTGGCCAGAACAATTCTATCTCTGAGGCATAGGTAAGATTCCTTAAAACCAAATTCTGTGTTGAAAATACAGTCTTCATAAAAAAGCCATTGCTGTGTTTCCATAGGTGGCTGATTGCAGAGATGCATTGAAGTGATTATAACAAATTTTCTGCAAGGAGCAACTCTATGTAAGGCACTCAAATTTTTGGTTCCCATTTATGCAAGGACTCCTACCTGTAACAAAGAAGGCTCCTGAATATTTGGTATTGTGAGTGGGAAGAAGAGAAGAAGGTAAACTTTGTCTTGCCACCAAGAAGTCCTTATCCCTCTTCTTAAACTTTCCTTTCACCTGACTCCAAATAAAGGTTACTCACTAAACACTTCTGAACAACAATAAATGCTTAAGTTTGGTGGTGTTAAAATGAGAGGGAACATTTTCCTCTGATTTCCAACAGCACCACCATCTAAATCAATGTCATGCTCCCCCCTCAAAAAAAAAAAAAAAAAAAAAAACCAACTACAACTCTCAAACAAGTATAAACTTGGGGTGGGGGAGGTTAAAAGAGGAGTCTCTAGCAATTAGAGAAATGCAAATTAAAACTACTCTAAGAGACCATCTCACTCCAGTCAGAATGGCAGCTATTAGGAAGACAAACAACCATAAGTTTTGGGGAGGATGTGGGTAAAAAGGTACACTCATGCACTGCTGGTGGGACTGACTGCAAATTGGTGCAGCCAATATGGAAAGCAGTATGGAGATTCCTTGGAAAACTGGGAATGGAACCGCCATTTGATCCAGCTATCCCTCTCCTCAGACTATACCCAAAGGACTTAAAAACAGCATACTGCAGGGACACAGCCATATCAACGTTTATAGCAGGGCTGGAGATGTGGCTCAAGGGGTAGCGGTAGCGTGCACGCCTGGCATGCGTGCGGCCTGGGTTGGATCCTCAGCACCACATACAAATAAAGATGTTGTGTCCACCGAAAACTAAAAAAATAAATAAATAAATAAATATTAAAATTCTCTCTCTCTCAAAAAAAATGTTTATAGCAGCACAATTCACAATAGCTAAACTGTGGAGCCAACCTAGATGCCCTTCAGTGGATGAATGGATAAAGAAAATGTGGAATATATACACAATGAAATTTTACTCAGCAATAAAAGAGAATAAAATCCTGGCATTTGCAGGTAAATGGATGGCGTTGGCCAATCCCCCCCGCCCCCCAAAAAACAAATGCTGACTGTTTTCTCTGATATAAGGAGGCTGACTCGTAGTGGGGTAAGGAGGGGGAGCATGGGAGGAATAGATGAATTCTAGATAGGGAAGAGGGGTGGGAGGGAAAGAGGGCAGTGGATTAGCAAGGATGGTGGAAAAGTACATGTATGAAGACACAAATTGGGTGTCAAAATACTTTATATACAAACAGAGATATGAAAAATTGTGGTATGTATTTGTAATAAGAATTGTAATGTATTCTGATGTCATTTATTTATTTACTTTTTAAATCAATTAAAAAAAGAGTCATAGGAAGGAAGTAAACATTTATGCTGCAGCTTTTCTCTCTTTCCAAGGACAGTAGAATATACCCACTGTCTTACTTATGACAAGGAGTCTCTAATTTCTTATATGATCTGAAGGAACAAAAGATGGGAAATGTTATTTGAATTATATTTGGTTAATTCCACTATCACAAATAACTGGAATGCTCCATTGGATTTTTATATAATGGGACATTACTTCTGTAAGGATAAAGAAAAGACAACATGTGCTTTCTTTTTGCTTATTTAAAGAATAAATTTGATGGGAAAAAAATATTGTGACCCTGTAATCATATCAAAATGACCAAAAAAGAAAAGCAATAGACTAATAGTAACTCACAACCTCTTTTTCTTTCTTTTGTGAAGTTATTTTTCATCACTAATTTAGTTTTCCCTTTCTTCCTTAACCCTTCTATAGGATTATGTTGAAAATTGGGTACGATTCAAATTCTGCTTTCAGAACGCTGAGGTATTTTCAAAAAGGGATAACCTACTGACAAAATGTGAGTGCTAACAATGTGAAAAGAAAAGTCATGCAAAAGAAAACTGCAGTTTCACCCTGAGATGGCTAACAAAGGGGAGAAGAGAGGAATGACTTTTGTTAAAACCCTTTCTTGGTGCCAGGCAGTGTACTCTACAAGCATGATGTTATTTCATTTTCATAAAAACTCTGTGTGAGGTAGAGATTGCTGTTCCTTTTTATTGATAACACTGATGCTCAAAAGTGAAGTTTGTCCAGCTAATAGGGGGTGGAACTGGGTTTAAATCTAAATCTTCACGGCTCCCCAAACTATGTTTTACTATTATGCCATCATACACCCACAAGAATGTGTGAATCTGAGTCCAACACACCAGGAAGATTCAAATGGAAAGTCGAGGTGTTTGGCCTGAAGTAGGGAGAGCAGTTGGCAGGCTGATCTAGGGAAGATGACTTTGACAGAGTAGTTCTTTGCGACTACAACAGTTGCAAAACGGTCAAGAAAGAATCGTCAATATGTGCGCAATGGTGGGAAAATGTTCAGAGCAGGACTGGAGGGGACCCAAAGGGCAGTGTCTTCTGAGATGGCTTTCATACTCATGTGAAGAGCCAATGTACTGGAAAAATAAAAAATAAAGGAAGGCTATAGGTGAGGATCCCTTTGATCAAGGACTGTGATGACGAGCTAGCGATAAACAGAAACCTCCATGTATTCTGTGCCAAAGAAGGAGGTATAAAGCACCTTAGGATACACCATGAGGCCCTGACCAGACAGAGGTCAAAATACATGCAGATAATTCCAGGAAAATATCTCTAAGAGGAATACTGGAGAAAGGCTTTGGTATCTGAAGCAGGCACTCTCTGGGGGGCCTCCAGAGTACTAAGTTCAACTCACAGAGTCCCTGTTCTCAGACTTTTACTCTTAAAGAGACACATGTAGGAATGCACCTTGCACACGTGTGCATAGTGTTTGAAAGGTAAAGGTATGTATGGACAGAAAACAGAGGGGAAAAAACAGTAGAGCAGAGGGGGGAATCCAGGTGGAGGGAGTGGCGGGGAAGGGGAGGTCCCGGGGGATGAAATTAACCACCTTATGTTATGTGTATGTACAAATATACCAGGATGAACCTACTCATGTGTATAATTATAATGCATTAATTTAAAAAATAAAAGGGAGACCAGTAGAGTAGAGGAAGAGGATCAGGGGGAGGGAGAACTGGGGGTGGGGGAGGGAGGTACTGGAGAAAGAAATGGGTCAAATGATGTGCTTGTGTCAATAGGGCACAATGAATCCCACTGTTACCCATGATTATATTGCACCCATAAAAATTAGAAAAAAAAAAGGTAAAAGCAGTTGGAAAGGCCAGGTGTAAAGCTACCCCTTTCTCTCCTACTGAGAAAGCTTTTGGAAGCTCTGAGAAATCCTACAGAATATAAAGAAGTTGTATGGATAGTATCTTGGTTCTACTCTGATTTATCTGAAAAAGCAAATCACTGGCAAATGTGGGTACTTTATTACTATTTTTATTTTATTTTTTTTTATGGTGCTGGGAATGGAACCCAGGGCCTCACATGTACTAGGCAAGCACTGTACCACCGAGCCACACCCCAGCTCTGAGACTTCACTTTTAATAAAGAGTGTCTTGTGGCTCACCTCGCTCCTGATGCCCTCGATCATGGGTCACCACACTCCGCACCTCTGAAGGCATTCGACCTGTGTTTCTTTTTTTTATTGATTTTTAAAGATCTATTGACAGTAGAGTGTATTTTGACATATCACACATAAATGGAGTATGACTTCCCATTTTTGTGGTTGGACATGATGTAGAGTTACACTGATTGTGTATTCATGTGTGAATGTAGGAAAGTTATGTCCAATTCATTCTACTGTCTCCTATTCCCATCCTCCCTCCCTTCCCTTCATTTCCCTTTGTCTTATCCAATGAACTTCTTTTCTTCCCTCTTCACCCCCTTATTTTGTGTGTTAGCATCCACGTATCAAAGAGGACATTTGGCCTTTGTTTTTTTTTTGGAGGGGGGGCGGGATTGGCTTACTTCACTTAGCAGGATAGTCTTAAAATCGTTCCTTGTTCTCCCTGGGCACGGGCAAGATCCTCCAAGCATGCAGCCACCTGGTGCCAGTCACCTGAGCCCAGGTGGATCAGTTGGTTGAGTATGTTATGATAGCCAGAGAAATGCGTGTCATGTCCGGATGAGTATACATAGACTTTATGCAACAATGTATTTTAAAATATTTTTTAACGACATATCTTAGAGCTGGGGCTAGGGTAGATCAAAAGAGGTGGCTAGGATGTAACACTTAAGGAGGCATTCATTATCTGCTGACCCTACACTTGTGCCATCCTGAGACTGAATGCCTCCTTGAATTCTGTCCCCCTCTCTGGCCTCCTCCTTCCCCCTCCTGGTCCATTATGTCATTTCAGTTCTATCAATTATTCATCCTCAGACCTGGAATAAGCTCTTAATTTTTAACACACTAGGGCGGGGCAGAGACCATGTGGAGATGGGGGATTGTGTGTTGAAGACATTAAGGGTAGAAATGAGAAGGATTTGGTGATTTATTTATTATGGAGTTGGATGTCATTTATGGAAAAAGGGTAGGCAGATTTTGGGGAGCCATAGAGGAGGAAGATACCACTTGAGGATAATAGAAGAATGTGAAGCCGGAGTTAGAAGATCAGTATGCGGTTGCCTCTTCTTGGTGGTGCTCTATAGATTCACAGATGTGGCTGCTGGAAGTTTCTCTTCCCCCTGGGGTTAACCCTCTGGGGGCTTCCACTTTTCCCATGGGAATGGCCTCTGGGTCTACAACAATTGGAGAGGCTATTTCCAGCTCAGGAGATTCTGCAGTAGGTCTGGGGGAGGTATTGACTTTAAAAAAATTAACTGATGACAAAGCCAATAAAACAAAGATGATTACTTTCCAGTCCTTTCTGTAGTTCTTATGGCTCATTTAAAAAAATTTTTTTTTCTCCTGTGACTAAATGAACAGTTTTAAGTACATGGCAGCTGAAAGATTTTCTTTTCCTGGCAAGTGATAGTTTCTAAAAATCTCCTTCATGAAGCTAGAGGTAAAATCTCTATCTTCAGGAGGTGGCCTTCTCCCAGGAATTCTTTGTGCTCTTTAAAGTTAGCATTAGTGGAAAGAGAACAGAGTGAAAGGTTAGATTTATTTTAGAAAGCAACAGGGAGTCAGTGAACGACTGGGGATTAAGTTGAGAAATAAAAGCAAGAAAATGACTGAAAAATGCCCAGTTTGTGGAGGTGGCTACAGACGCTTAGACTCCAGAGTGCTGGAGAGCCTGCTGAACCGCCACATTTTCATTTTGGGATATGCAGCATTTATGAAAACCTGTGGTTCTGGTATGGACTCCAATCTTCTCAGCGGGCAGCCCAGGAACAGGCGCCCATTTGCTTTTTCCTTCTGCCCAAGAGGCCACTCTCATTATTAAACAAAGCTGTGGAGCAGCTTTGCAAAACCTCGTGAACAAGGCAAAAATGCTCCCTTCATGCCACCAAGTCCCCAGTGCATGGAGCTGTTCCTGGCAAAAGGCTAGAAGCAATGATGAGCGTCTTTCAAAACCCTGCTCCTCAGATTGTTTGCCTTCACGGAACCTGTTAATGTTGTTAATGTTGCAGCCATTGTGAAGCAGCCTCTGGTTAGTGGCTCCATCTCTTATCACCTGCTGTCAGCCTCTATGATATCATATTCTAGGGTATCTTTTTAAAATAAGTTTGTACACAATTTGGACTCGTGCAAAGAGCCTTGTAGGTGGAGATATTATTTACTTTGGGCCATGTGTTAGCTGTTTGTCACTGTGGCCCAAATACCCGAGACCAACCTGGAGGAGAAAATGTTTATCTTGGGCTCACGGTTTTGGAGGTTCAGTTCATAGTTGGCTGGTTCCATTGCTCTGGACCCAAGGAGGGGCAGAACATCATGGCGGAAGTGCATGGTGGAGGATGCTAATCTCAGAGTGGTAGGAAGCAGAGAGAGGAAGTGGGAGGGGATAGGGAAAAAGAATCCTTCCAGGGAACTTCCCCGGGGACTCACCTCCTCTAGTCACACCCCACCTGACTACAGTTAATACCCAGTCAGTCCATTCAAACTAAGATGGACCAACCAGATCATACCTCTCATAATCTAATCATTTTACCACTGAACTTACCACCGAACATTTCACATTCTAACCAAATCAGGCCATTTCTTAAATGATAGTATAAATTCTTATTCCTCTCTATTTCCACAAAACTTTATAAGGAAGGGTGGAAAACAGGAAAATAGGGAAAGATCTCAGAGGTCATTTGGTTCATTTCCTGGAAATTTCAAAACATTTGCCTCTTCAACCCATTGTGTCCTGGCTTTGCCTATAGGCTTAGGAGGCAGGGCTCACTTGTATTTCTGAGAATCCATCAGTGGTTAATCTCGAATACATAAGAAGGATTTAAAAACTTAAACTGGGACATGGTGTGGACACAAGATGCGTTAAATGTGTTCGGGTTAAAAAAGATTTCCCAAGAGAACCTTTAAATATGTAATCTGACTTTTAGGCTTGAAGGTCAGATGGGAGAAGCCAAATTTAGCTTATTCCATTATATCATATTTTATTATTAAATGAAGGCAGAGATCAGGGAGAGAATATCATTTTTTTGAATTTTTAAAAATGATAAATTAGACAAATGTCATCCATAAGTAAGAAAAAAAATTATCACTCAGGATTCTACTAATTTTTCTCTTCTAGTTATTGCACACATACTGTCTTCATTGATTTTGTGCTGCTATAACAGAATAACATGGACTAAGTAATTTGTAATTAACAGAGATTTATTTGGCCCATGTATCTAGGAGCCGGGAAGTCGAAGAGCATAGTGTTGGCATCTGGCAAAGGCCTCGTGCAGCAGAAGAGTAAGGGAGGGTAAGAGCTAGCAAGAGACTGATCTCTCAGACTCAGGCCCTTTTGCAGTCAGTATTCTTGCATCCAAGAGAATAGAATAGGGGCTGGGGATGTGGCTCAAGTGGTAGCGTGCTTGCCTGGCATGCATGCGGCCTGGGTTCGATCCTCAGCACCACATACAAACAAAGATGTTGTGTCCCCCCAAAACTAAAAAATAAATATTAAAAACACACTCTCTCTCTCTCTCTCTCAAAAAAAAAGAGAATAGAATAGAGCCCGCATGACCTGAATACCTCCCACTTGACCCCACCACCCAACACTGTTGCTTTGGGAATTATATGCATGATTTCTTGGAGACATACTCAAATTTTAGTATATGTACTATGGTGTGTATAATATTACATAGTTGTGATCACAGAATAGCTCTTCTATATGTTATTTTTTTACTATATCCTAACCGTTGCCTCATGTTATTACCTAATCCTTGTCATTATAATTAAAAATGGCTTTATCATAGTCCATTTAAAGAATGCACAACAGTACTGAAATTTGCATCTCCGCTGTCTTTTTGCTGGATATTGAAGTTGCTTACAGCTTGTCTCTGTGAAAGATCTTTGTTACAATGAACATTTTTGTGCACCTGAAAAAGCAGTATCTTTCAAAGGAAACCTTTAATTCTTCTACCATTTCCTTTCCAAATACCTTATGGTTCCTGCCTCTTCCATGCAGTCTATAATTCTGTATCTCGTGTGTGAAATTCTAGTATCTGGTTTTATTTTTAGCTGTGCTGCCACGTGCCAAACCCAATCTCTTTCCCCATAGTCTCCGTTTCACCTGACTCACCTCTTCCAAGACTTAGAAGCAACATTGCTTTAGAGTTCTTATGACTCAAGGATTCACATGATGTAGGAAGGTTGTCCTCAGGGGTGCCCTTGACCTCCCCAAGTTGTGTGCAAAGTTGGGTGTATGCAATTTCTAGCAAGAGGATATCGATGGTGTATCAGATTCTCAAGTGTCTAGGTGGCCAAAAATAATAAGAATCATTGACAAGGACTCTTTTTAGGATCTTTACTTTCTTTCCCTTCATGGGGCATTCTCCTCTGCTCAGGTCAGATTCAAGCTTAAAACCTTCTCTTTTCGAATCCTTGAACTGCCATACTGTTTTTCCCCCTTGCCTTCCCTTTGCCTTCAGCTTTCTTGAACTAGTACTTAGACCTTCTGTATTCACTTTCTTGCCTTCTGTTTCCTCCCTCACTCCAGGGTCTCATCTATCTCATTCTGCTGAAATTGTTCTTTTGTCCTTTAGATGCCATGTATCTTCTCATCATATAACCAAATCATGGCTTGTTATTCTTTACCCTCTGTCTTCTCTTTAGCCCAATAGGATTGTTGCCCTTGATCTTGTAACGTTTTCCTCCTGGGCATTTGAGTTCCTGGCTCCTCCTAGACCTTCTGCTCCACTGGCATCTCTTCTCTTACTGTGCCACCCCCTCACCGCCCCTGCCATCAGATGGAGGTCCTTTACAATTTCCTGTCATCAAGTCCCTTGTCTTTCTGCATTCTTCTCCTTGGTCATGTGATCCAGCCTCATGCATGTGTAGCTCCACATCTTTCCTGAAACCTAGGTTCGTATTTATAAGTACCATCTGCACTGGGATACCTGAAAGCACTTCCAATGTGTCCAAAGCCAAATTCATCCTCAAGTTCCTCTTAACTTGTATATTTGCATGCCAGGAAGGCAAAAAACTCTTCGCTTCTTCATGAACTCATCATACTCTCTGCTTTCAGTCTCCTCATTGTGTCATAGACCCCGGCTTATTGTCTCTTCCCACAATACCTCTTCCTATTGGTGCCATACTCGTTCAGCCTTTTCCCCCTAACTTGCACCAGGCCTATTGTGGTGGGTTTGAGTCTCTTCTTACTCCATATTTTATACTCCCTTGACAATCATCAATACCTTTTAGCAAACATTCCCAGATTTACTTCTTCTTTTTTTTAAACATTTATTTTTAGTTGTAGGTGCACACAATACCTTTATTTTATTTTTATGTGGTGCTGAGGATCGAACCCAGTGCCTCATGCATGCTAGGCAAGCACTCTTCCTCTGAACTCTTCCTCTGAGCCACAACCCCCGCCCCCCCCGCCCCCAGATTTACTTCTCTAAAGCATTTGCTACTGGCTTCAATGCCATGTTCATGATCCTTTTGGACATTCCATTATCTACCAAATGACCTTGGAATTCAAATCCGCTCAAGTTTGGAGCCCCAAGTGCTTTCCAACATCCCCCTAAATATATCCTGCTTATTCATATTAACCCAAGTAAGGTCGTGGTATTTGCCATTGGAAAATATAAGTGCATGTGCATAAATACTTAGGTTCATGAAGGTGCTCTAAAAAAAAAAAAAAGCCCAGTATCATATATATCCATTCAGTTTGTTTCTTTCCCTACAATTTATGTTCCCTTAAAGGTTTAGGGTTTGATTGATTACAATTCAACAAAAATATTTTGAGAAGCCTCGCATCTAAAGACAAGGATATCTCATCTTTAATACTCTCTCTCTCTCTCTTTTTTTTTTTTTTTGTACCAGGTATTGAACCCAGGGGTACTTAACCACTGAGCCAAATCTCCAGCACTTTCTAATAGCATGAGTTTCTCAGGGCCTGGCTAAGTTGCTGAGGCTGGCTTTGAACTCGTGATCCTCCTGCCTCAGCCTTCCAAGGCCCTGGGATTACAGGTGTGCACCTCTGCACCTGGCTTTAATTCTCTTAAGTTGAAGTGGAAGCACCAACATCTATGGGAGGTGCAAGACCTTTCTTTAAGCTCCTGCATGTCATCTGTGCTGGTCAGAGTCTCTATAGGAAACAAACAACCCATTGAAAAGAGATGATTGGCAACAATTAAGGTGAAACCAACCAGAAAAGGTAGGGAGGAGCAATGATGAGAAGTCAGCAATTACTAGAACCATCTGCAGGACAGGGAACCTGACGGGAACGGTTGCCTTCTGCAGAGGAAGAAGGCCGCTGCCAAACCACAGCTTGGCAGGCAGAAAGCTGGGGGAATGACTATTCCTGGTTGTTATCTCCTATTTGATCTCTGAATGGTACCTCTTGCTTGTCAAATCCAACCAAGGGCTAACAGCAGGAGAGCCTGGCTAGTGTATCCAGAGGTCAGTCTCCTGGGGCATAGAGAGCGGAGGTGGAGAAGGAGGAATAGCTCCTGAGGAGCAAATGGAGAACATTCAGAACCACATGTTACCTCTGGCTCCTGAGGGTCATTCTCCAGAGTAACAGAAAGTTTGTCTCGGCTAAAGCTACTGGGTTTGCTCAGGAGCCATGGAGCCTATCATGTGCCAATGGGAAGTTTTGGCTCAAGGAGGTTCAGAGGGCCCATAGCAGTAGCGCACACCTATAATCCCAGCAACTCGGGAGGCTGAGGCAGGAGGACTGCAAGTTTCAGGCTAGCCTCAGCAACTTAGTGAGACCTGTCTAGAAACAAACAAACAAACAAATAAGGGCTGGGGCAGCTTAGTAGCTCAGTGGTAAAGTGTCACTTTGGGTTTACACCCTAGTACCAAAAAAAAAAAAAAAATTACTGTAACAGAACACTTTTCTCTCTCTCTTCTCCTCTCTTCTCATCTCTGCCATTTCCTTTTCGTATTGCCACATGGCTTCAATAGAATTATTGGGAAGAAAGCAAACACTTCTAGACCAAATTAAATATGTTAATTTTACTGTTTGCATTCTAATTTATAATTTATGTTAGATTGTACTGCTTGAGCAATAAGATTTATATGAGAAAGCAGGTTAATTTTGGAGGAAAATGACATTGAGGTAACTAGGATGTTTTCTTTAACAGCACACTCAACATGGAATACCTAGCGATCCTCTTCTGAGTCTCTAGCCTGCAACGCTGCAGGAGGAAGAGTTTTGTGGCAGGAACTATTGATGTCTTGTCCCCCTTCTTTCAGCATTTATCTGCACGTTCTTCTCATCTTTTCATTCCTTGGTGCATACTGCTCTCTCCACTCAAATACCCCAGAGTCCCTCAGTTGGCACTGGAAGGGATGAGAGTTCAGGACTGGGGTATGGTTGGTGGCAAACACTTCCCCTTCCCATTTGGGGAAAATTAGCCAAGTGAGAAGGGAGAAAACAAAGAAAGAAGGGCAACATTCCTGTGTCAGACAGGCCACCGGGATATCCAAGACTCAGGGTAGGGAGGGAGCTGGGAATGCTTTGGGATTAAACTCTTGGGTTTGCGGGGGCTGATTCTTTGCAGCACAATTCCAAGGGCAAAGCATGCCTTTGAAGGTTGAATAAAAAGTTCTTCAAGAGCATAGGAGCTATAGAATCTAAAACAAACTGAAATCAATAAAGCTTTCCCTTGGAAAACCTATAAATAGTTTTCTGAAACTGTTCCTTTGCCTAACATCTTGGGAAACTATTTCCAGTAGTTGTCATTGATGACCTCCCTGCTTCCCTTTGTATAGACCTGGAACAGCAGAGAACCGATCAAACAGATGTGTTAGTTGTGTGCCCACAGTAAACCTGTTCACTACCTTTTGTAAGTGCCAGTGTGCATGTAGGAGGGATGGGCCGCTGGATCATTAGAGAATCTTAGGCTTTGGACAAGTGACCAAATAATTAGCTCCTTTAAAGTATTCAAGAGTAAGTAAAGGGCTGGGGATATAGCTCAGTTGGTAGAGTGCTTGCCTAGCATGCACAAGGCCCTGGGTTCAATCCTCAATACCACATACACACACACACACACACACACAAAGTATTCAAGAGTAAGTGAGCAGTGCCCTGAGTTTAGGCAGGTCATAGGTAGACTTTTCTGAGTGGAACAGATAAGCATTTAGCTAAGAAAACTTGGGTCTATCAAATGACAACTTAATTACCCTTTGTGATTCCCTCTTTTAGTCCTTTGAGCACCACTATTTCTGGTCCTAGGTATGTGTTAGTTTTGTCGACCCTTTTGGGTCCCAAACCTGTACAAAAAAATTAAACCCATTTTCCATGCCTTTCTCACCTGTCTGAGGCAGGCCAGGGAACTAAAGAGGGCTTAGTTCCATGGGTGTGCTTCTGTGAGTTGAGAAACAAACACTGTACAGATTGTATCTCTCTGAATTATGTTCATGTTGCTTTCCCATGGGTTTTAGCATATCTCCATTTTGCCATCTGGTTCTGGGGATTTTTTTTTTTTCCTGGAGGTTACATCTGCCCCAGCCTAGGAAGATTTTCAATGTGAAGTTAATGAAAGCAAGTGGTTCCTGGGCAGATGGTCTCACAACCTTGACCTACCTGGGGGACTTTAAAAAGACCCAGGTCACCCACCCCATACACATCAGGAGTATGTAAATCCCATGAACTCACAGGTTATGTAGGGATGATCATCAATTCATGTGCTAAGACTAGACATCCATTCTATTTCTCAGCCTGATTTCAACCTGGTTCCACAATCTTTGGAATTTACCTTTTTATTGACTGATAAGCCCTTGGCACTAACCCTCATGTATGACACTGGTATTTGTCTTCTGGCCACTCGAGCACAACTAAGGCATCTGTTTTAGCTCAGTGAAACTTACTAGCATGACTCATTTCCTACCCATGCTTCTCACCAAGTGTTGAAATCTGGCAACCTACATTTCATTCCTCATAGGGTTACTGAGGGAATGGAAAGCATCAGGAAGGTTCCTCAAATCACCTGAGATTGCATGGCAAGAATCCTGCTATGATGCTGAGAACCATATGCACTGGAGAAAATAGGAGCATAAACTCATTTGTGAAACATGATTCCACACACGACATCAGCAAGGAGACTTGAACAAAACTGACCCAGTACCATTCCCCTTTCTTTCCCTCTGAAGAAGAATGAACAAACAATCAACTTACTGTAAACTGGATTTGACAGCCACCCATGATGTAGTCCAAGAAGGAGTGCATCTTGTGGATCTGCGTAAGAGGAGAGGAAACCAGCTTAAAAACAGCACCATCTTTTTCCTTGCAGTGTGAAGGCCTAAACTTTAGGGATGGGCTGCTAAACCAGAAGAAAGAGCAAGAAAGAAATCTGTGGGCAGCAAAGGGGTGAGTTGATTTTGTTCCATTAGAAGAGAGAAAGAAACCAAGGTCAATGCAGATGAGCCTGGGAGGGCTGCAAATATCCATTCCCTGTTCTTTTCTTTTGGGTTTATATATGATTTTAATCAACTTCTGCCTCTGGGGTGAAGCCCAAACTATATTTTCAAAGGTTACTTCTGTTTTGGAATCAATAATGTCTCATAGTTGGCTTCAGTCTTTCTTTCCTGTGCCTATGTCCCAGGACTGATAACATTCTTAATATGCGGGTAATCGAGATTGGTGGCTTTCAGATTCAATTAGCTGGGAAGGCTTTTACTGACAATTTGCTGTTAATTAAATCCTTTTCCTGCCATAAACAACAATGACTATCATTTCTTGAGTACTTAGTGTGTACTAGGCACTTAACATATTTTACTTCATTTAATTTTTAGAATGGCCTTATGGAGATTATATTATTGTTATTATTATGCTCATTTTGTAGATGAGAAAACTAAGGCTAAGATCACAAAGCTAGTAGATGGTGGGATTGGGGATTCATATTATGGAAGTCTGGACTGCACAGTTCATCCTTTTGACTTTTATGCTGGAACCCTCGTGATCATTGCTTCCTGCCAGCTACCATCATCTGTGTTCTCATGTACTTCGTTGACTTCTGGTCTTAATTTTTGCTTCTTTAAGATTCTGCTGTTTGAGGGAAGTAGTACTAAAGGAAAAACTAATCAAAGAGGAAAACCAATTCAAGAAAAATAACAAAAACAAACAAATATGGCTGGAAATACAAACCATGTCTCAATAGTAACCCTAAGTGTTAATGGCTTAAACTCACCAATCAAAAGACATAGGCTAACAGATTGGATTTAAAAAAAGATCCAACAAAATGCTGCCTACAGGAGACTCATCTTATCGGAAAAGACATACACAGACTGAAGGTGAAAGGTTGGTAAAAATCATACCACTCACATGGTAGCGGAAGCAAGCAGGAGTGGCCATACTCATATCAAATAAAATAGACTTCAAGCCAACGTTAATCAAAAGGAGTGAAAATGGACATTACATACTGCTCAAGGAAACCATACACCAACAAGACATAACAATCATAAATATATATGCCCCAAACAATGGTGCAGCTATGTTCATCAAACAAACTCTTCTCAAGTTCAAGAGTCAAATTGACCATAACCCAATAATCTTAGGTGACTTTAACACACCACTCACCTCCGGACAGATCTTCCAAACAAAAGTTGAATAAAGAAACTATAGAACTCAATAACACAATCAATAACTTAGACTTAACTGACATATATAGAATATTTCAATCTGCATCAAGTGGATACAATTTCTCTCAGTAGCACATGGATCCTTCTCTAAAATAGACCATATACTATGCCACAAAGCAACTCTTAGCAAATACAAAAAAGTAAAGATACTACCATGCATTTTATCAGATCATAATGGAATGAAATTGGAAATCAATGACAAAATAAAAAATAAAAATTTCTCCATCATCTGGTGACTAAACAATATGCTACTGAATGAACAATGGGTTACAGAAGACATTAAGGAGGAGATTTAAAAATTCCTAGAGGTAAATGAGAACATAGACACAATATATCAAAATCTCTGGGACACTATGAAGGCAGTACTAAGAGGAAAATTCATTGCTTGGAGTTCATTCCTTCAAAGAAGAAAAAGTCAACAAATAAATGACCTCATACTACATCTCAAAGCCCTGAAAAAAGAACAAACCAGCAGCAAAAACAGTAGAAGCCAAGAAATAATTAAAATTAGATCTGAAATCAATGAAATCAAAACAAAAGAAACAATTGAAAAAAATTGACAAAACAAAAAGTTGGTTCTTTGAAAAAGGAAATAAATAAAATTGACAGACCCTTAGTCATGCTAATGATGAGAAGGAGAGAGAGAACTCAAATCGAATACAAAAACATATCAAAAAGATTGTGCACCATGATCAAGTGGGATTCATCCCAGGGATGTAAGGTTGGTTCAATATACGGAAATAAATAAATGTAATTCATCACATCAATAGATATGATCATCTCAATAGATGAAGAAAAACACTTGACAAAATACAGCACCCCTTTATGTTCAAAACACTAGAAAAACTAGGGATAACAGGAACATATCTCAACATCGTAAAGGCTATTTATGCTAAGCCTCAGGCCAACATCATTCTAAACAGAGAAAAATTGAAGGCATTCCCTCTAAAAACTGTGAAAGAGGGATGCCCTCTCTCACCACTTCTATTCAACATAGTTCTTGAAACACTGGCCAGAACAATTAGACAAATGAAAGAAATCAAAGGGATATGTATAGGAAAAAGAAGTTAAATTAGCTTTATTTTCTGACGATATGATTCTATATGATTCTATACCTAAAAGACCCCCCCCCAAAAAAAAAAACTCCACCAGAAAACTTCTAGAACTAGTAAATGAATTCAGCAAAGCAGCAGGATATAACATCAACACCTTTAAATCAAAGGTATTTCTGTATATCAGTGACAAAGCCTCTGAGAAGGAAATGAGGAAAACTACCCCATTCACAATATCCTCAAAAAAAAAATACTTGGGATTCAACTTAATGAAAGAAGTGAAAGATCTATACAATGAAAACTACAGAACCCTAAAGAGAGAGTCTCTGGTTTAATTCCTAGGTCCTTGATCCATTTTGAGTTAAGTTTTGTGCATGGTGAGAGATATGGGTTTAATTTCATTTGTTGCATATGGATTTCCAGTTTTCCCAGCACCATTTGTTGAAAATGCTATCTTTTCTCCAGTGCATGTTTCTGGCACCTTTGTCTAATATAATATAATTGTAATTGTAATTTTGTGGGTTAATGTCTGTGTCCTCTATTCTGTACCATTGGTCTAACAGTCTGTTTTGGTGCCAATATCATGCTGTTTTTGTTATTATTGCTCTGTAGTATAGTTTAAGGTCTGGTATAGCGATGCCACCTGCTACACTCTTCCTGCTAAGGATTGCTTTAGCTATTCTGGGTCTCTTATTTTTCCAGATGAATTTCATAATTGCTTTTTCTATTTCTATGAGGAATGCCATTGGGAGTTTGATTGGAATTGCATTAAATCTGTACAGTGCTTTTGGTAGTATGGTCATTTTGATAATATTAATTCTGCCTATCCAAGTTAGTAAGGCAGATATTTTCATCTTCTAAGGTCTTCTTTGATTTCATCCTTAATAAGACTCCTATATCACAAGAATTAAAACTAAGAATCAATAAATGGGATGGAATCAAACTAAAAAGTCTTTTCTCAGCAAAGGAAACAATCTGTGAGGTGAACAGAAAGCCTACATCCTGGGAGCAAATCTTTACCCCTCACACATCAGATAGAGCACTAATCTCTAGGGTATATAAAGAACTCAAAAAGCTAAGCACTGAAAAAACAAATAACCCAATCAACAAATGGGCCAAGGACCTGAATAGTAACTTCTCATAAGAGGATATACAATCAATCAACAAATATATGAAAAAATGTTCATCATCTCTAGCAATCAAAGAAATGCAAATCAAAACTACTCTAAGAGACCATCTCACTCCAGTCGGAATGGCAGCTATTAGGAAGACAAACAATAATAAGTGTTGGCGAGGATGTGGGGAAAAAGGCACACTCATACATTGCTGGTGGGACTGCAAATTGGTGCAGCCAATATGGAAAGCAGTATGGAGATTTCTTGGAAAGCTGGGAATGGAACCACCATTTGACCCAGGTATCCTTCTCCTTGGACTATACCCAAAGGACTTAAAAACAGCATACTACAGGGACACAGCCACATCAATGTTTATAGCAGCACAATTCACAATTCCCTTGTCTTTGAGGGCAAGGGCTGTCCTTGGGGGTAGGAATAGTGGCATTGGCATCTATGATTGGTTCCAAGGCACCTATGATTACATTTCTCTTTGTATATCCATTAATATATTGAATTTCTAATTTTTGTTTTTTTCCCATATGTTTATTGGTGCATTATAATTGCACATAATGGTTGGATTTTTTTAAATCACATTTTGGTACATGCACACCATATAACAATATAATTTGGCCAATGCCATTCCCCAGTGTTTCCCCTTTCCTTCTCCTTGTCTTAAAAAAAGATCTCTTCATTGTCATACTGATCACATAGCCTGAACTGCTCCTTCCAGACAGACTTAGCTTCATACTCCTGGAAGAGAGGGCTGCCTACGTACCTTGCACTGATTCAGAATCACAATGCCTGAGTTCTTGTAATTCTTCTTCTTGGCTTTGTACTTGGGATTGATGCACTCCCACTGCACCTGCAACAAGAAGGGTCATAGCCTGAGAGGCTGCCCAGGAGGAAGTCGAGTCATTTAATGAGGCCAAGATGTTGGATACTTCTGTGGACACACTGAGGTGGAGGGCTGACGAGTGGTTTAGATAGTAACACTTGCATCGAGGGGAACAGTAAGGTTGAATGACAGGGTGAGACTCTAATATTACTGCCTGGTTCAAATTCCAGCTCCTCCATTTCCCAGCTATGTGACCTTTGGCAGATGACTTGATTCCTCTATGCCTTAGGCAACTCCTCTATAAAATGGAGCTTAGAATGATATCTATTTCATAGGATTATAGTGATAATTGCATGATTAATCTATGTAACAATTATGGGCCAGTGCCTGGCACACAGTAAATGCTTACTATTCATCGGGTCAAATTAAACAACAGAGAAAATAAGAGAACTGCAGACATACAGGTGAGTGATACACAGTGCTAAGTCTTAGCACCTGGTAATTGGCTGAAAAGGTAGGAAAAGTGAGGAGCATTGAATGTTAGCTGAAGATGTTAGTAAGAACACTGATGAGTTTACGCCAGACTTCACTGAAGTCTGAAATAGTGGATTCACGTGTGTTACAACAGTGGCATAATTGATCTCCAAAGGGACTCCTATGAGAGATAAGAATGACTGAGACCTGAGAAGTTAGGGAGTTAAGGGGAAATGTAGAAGAATAATTTTCAACCTTTCCAGCCTCCAGATTTCATGGGACTAAATCAACCACGAGACAAACATTCAAGAGCCATTAAATGCTCCTGCCCACCATCCTCTGGGAGTTGGATCCTGGGATTTCCACCAAAGAGACAAAATTTCACCCCTTGACAATCAAAAGTGCCTGATAGGAAGCAGTTTCTGAGGCCCATGTGAGAGGGGCAGACTGACACTTCAGAGGCCTCGTGATCCACTCCTGTTTGTGCCCATGTGTTTCTATAATTCCATCCCAGAACGGGGCTGAGCTTTGCCATGTGACTTATTTTGGTCAATGGGACATTAGCAAAGGCCTGGAAAGCATCTGTTCCTTGCTTCTGGGAAGTTTTTTTCCACTGCGTAAAAAAGCTTATGCTGGTCTCCTGAGTTCCGAGTTCTATTGTTTTTAGAGAATTATAATCATGCATAGTATTTGGGTTAATTTTGACAAAATCATGCATGCAAGGAATTTGATTTCAATTCCTATTCTCCCCATTCTCCTCCTCTCTCCTTCTATTCTCCTTCCTATACTCTACTGATCTTTCTTTCACTCTTTTATTTATTTATTTCTGATTGGTATTTTCTATATATACATAAAGGTGAAATTCTCTTTGGTGCATTTGCTCTTGTTTCCATATATGAAATAAAACATTTTACCCTTGATTTTCTGAGCCTACCTTATTTCACTAAGCACATTTTTTCCTCCATTTCCATTCATTTACAGAAATGCCATTATTTCATTCTTCTTTGTGGGTGAGTGAAACTCCATTGTGCATATATACCACATTTTCTTGATCCATTCATCTATCAACAGGCATCTAGGTTGATTCTATAATTTGCCTGTTGTGAATTGTGAACTGAAGTGGCTGAATCACTGTAGTATGCTGATTTTAGTTCTTTTGGATAAATACCAAGGAGTGGGATAGCTGGGTCATATGGTGGTTCTATTTCTAGTTTTTTTGAGGAATCTCCACATTGCTTTCCATGGTTGTTGTACTAATTTGCAGTCCCACCAATGATTTATGAGCATACCTTTCCCCCCACATCCTCACCAGCATTTATTGTTATTTGTGTTCTTGATAACTGCCATTCTGACTAGAGTGAGATGAAACCTTAGATTCTAAATTTTGTTAAGAATTTTAATGCTTATCCATGAAAAGTCAACTCACTTTTATCTCGGGCCAAGATAACTTGGTAGTGTAGGATAAGTTAGTTTAGCCAAGCAAGGGCTCCCAAGAAAGTAGAATCAAAACCTGTAGGTATTTAGGGCCTTTGTACCTATGGGGTGGTAGGGGGGCTGATGAACCAGGTCTAAGTAAACTGCATTGTCTGGGAATGAAGTTGTCCCACCTATGATCTGTCTACTTCGCAATCCCATTTAATTCTTCTCACAACCTACTTTTATGAGTCCAAGATGAGGCTCACAGGAGAGAAGAAACTTGCCCAGGTCATATAGGTGGTAACAGCTGACTCTGGGATTCACATTGGCATCAGTGTCACTCAAAATCCTGGTCTCCCTCTAGGAGGGTCTTGTGGGGGATCCCCCATTTGGGCTTGAAAATCTTCCCTTGGGCCACTTTAAACTAAGGGTGCTTATGAAGGGTACTCAAGAATTGATCAAGAACCATGACTTGTACAAGAAGTTTGCTTGAATGGTACCATCTTCTTTCTCCCTCTGATGCTGCTCACTGAGGTTCCTCAGGGTTGAAACCTCATCTGACCTCTCTTCTGTCCTCTCTCCCAGTTACTCATACCTTCTGTCAACTTTAAATAGCATTTATTCATTGGCAGCTCCCAAAATTCATTTATAGGCCAGCTTCTCCCCTGAGTTCCAAATTTTCCAGTTCCAATTCTTAATCAGGATGATTCCAGAACCTAATTCTATAATTTTATTCACAAACTGCACATCCCTGCCACAAAACTTCCTTATTTCCAGGATCAATGCATCTTTACATCATCCTTTTTCTCCTTCCCTTTCTCCCTGGTATCCCATTCCTCAACAAATTTTATGGTTCCCATCTCCAAAACGTATCTTAAATCTCTCTTTTTGTCTCTATCTCCATTACCATTTATTCAGTCCTGACAGTCTCCTAACAGATCTCCCTGCCTCACTCCCTTGCCACTCTTTAATTGATTATCTATGCAGTAGACAGAACGATCTTTCAAAAAATTAAAACCAGTCGTGTCACCTCTAGCTTAAAACCCTTTGAAGCTCTGTTCAATAGAACCGTCTGCAATGATGGAAATAGTTTCTATTTGCACATCCAAGATCATAGCTGCCAGTCACAGGAGGCTATTGAGTACCTGAAATGTGGCTAACGTGACTGATGAATTGAATTTTTAATTTAATTTTAATTAATTAAAATTTAAATAACCACGTGAGTGCACCCTCATGGTATTTAGAAGAATCTACCAAAATCTGCTTTTGCTGGCCTCTGCCCTGATTTGACCACAGCTCATGCATGGCTCCCTTGCTCTCTCTGCTCCAGATACACTGGATTCTTTCCAAGTGCTCAACCACACCAAGATCTTTCCTGCTTCCACCTTTCACCATGCTCTTCCCTCTGCCTGCAGGGCCTTTTTCTCACTTGATACACCCTTTGCTTCTCTTCATATTTCAAGGACCTCAACTTAAATGTTGCCTTTTTGGATTATCTCTTGCAGCACACACTTTTGTACCTAAACTGGCTGTTATGATTTAGACGTGAGGTTTCCCCCAAAAGCTCACATATGAGACAATGCAAGAAGGTTTGGAGGAGAAATGATTTGGTCAGAGCTTTAACCTAATCAGTAAATTAATCCCTGAATGGATTATTGAACGATAACTGGAGGCAGGTGGGGTGTGGCTGGAGGAAGTGGTTTATTGTGGGTGTGGCTATGGGAGATATATTTTGTATCTGGAGAGTGGAGTCTCTTTCTCAGCTTGCTGACCACCATGTGAGCTGGATCCCTTTGCCACACTCTTCCACCATGAAGTCCTGCCTCACCTCAAGCCCTGAGGAATGGAGCCTGCTGTCTATGGACTAAGACCTCTGAAACTGTGAGCCCTTAAAAAAAAAACAAAAAAACCTTTCCTCCTTTACAGTTGTTCTGTGTGGTCTTTGAGTCACAGCAGTGAAAAAGCTGACTAAAATCCTGGCTCAGCTTTTAAATAAAATTTACGACAAGTTGTAACTGCATTTTTATTTTTATTTTGTGGACATGATTTGCATATGTTTATGTTCTACCCAGACTCCCACTAGTCTGTAAGCTTCAGAGATAACGTCATGGTATAACTAGAGCCTGACAGAGCTCCTGGAGTTTAGGTACTTCCCAGTAAATACTGTAAAATCAATAAAGAATAGTTCCCACTGTGCGCAAATGTGTTAAAATATGGGCTGTGTGGCTGAACTAAAATGTTCTGGTATCTTAGTGATATATTAAGGTGTAGTAGCATCTGGTCCATTTCATCAGTGAGACTTAAAGATTTCTTTCCGTTTGAAAGCATTAGGCTTTGGTGGTTTTAAAATATGATATAGTTACAATCTCACTTTTAATACCCTCTCAGGAGCCCAAAGATGAAATGTTTCCCATATTGATTGATTTGACTATTTCTATTTATAGAGGTAAACAAGGCAGGAACTTTATAAAACCCTTTACAACTCTAGCAGGTGGTATTGATAAACTGTCATTGATTTATTAGCTCAATAGGGCCTGAAACTACTGTACATTAAGTACAATTTCTCTGGTTATATTTCTTATTATCATGAGAGTGACTTTACTTATAACGTAGTATTGATTGTAATCGTGGCCCTGAAACTCTGCATGCCTACTTGTGGGAGGTCTCTGCATGTTTGACACGTTGCTTGCAATATCTGGGACATAAGAACACACATGGGAGCCATTGCAGGAGCTAAGTGGATAGCTGCCCTTGAATTTCCAGAGCAAAGGTACACATTTGACAAGTGGATCTGATTCATGTTCAACTTCTAACTCTAAAGGTTATCAGTCAATTTCCATCCAATCTGATTTTATCCTGGCTTTACATCTGAAAGAGGGAACTTGAAAAATTAATTGGGGTAGGTGTGTGACTGTGGGTTCAATTCCTAGCACAGCCTCCCTGCTCCCCAAGAAAAATAAAAGGAAGAAAAATGAGTTGGGAAATCATCTCTAATCAGGATTTCTGACCAGACCATTCACATGATCTTAACTCTAAGGGAAGAGACTTTCTCAAAGACACTGAGCCCTGTGCTCTGATGTCACTACTCTCTGCTCTGTTGGGTCAGTAGACTTAGTGTAAGAATGGCAGGTGTCTTGGGATGATTTCCCCCAGGAGTAAACTCTTAGGCAGGGATATAAGTGAAAACAGGTCATCTGGCAGGTAATACCAGGATTACACCCATTCACTGGGGAATTAGAGGAGGTAGCCATGGAAAAGTAGGTCATCAGTTCAGTGACACTGTTGGCAACTAGGGTTTTTCCTGTTGGGGAACTCTGAAAACCATACAGAGCACATGCCTCAGAGTTTTGCTATCTGAAGGGCAAGAGAGTTGGGGCATTTACATCCCAATTCTCATTAGTTGTTTGTCGAGGGCTACTTCCAGAAGGTGTTAGATCTTCCTCCGTACTTCCTGCCTGCTTTGGGCATGGGCAGAACAGGTTCTAGCAACCAGAAAAAGCCCTCCAGCAAAAAAGACTCAGGTACTGTAGCTGGAAGGTGGGAGACACACACTGGACAAGGACGAGAGGTTGCATGGTTAACGCTAAACAACAGTAACTGACTGAAGTTTAAGGGTGTGTGTGTCTGAGAGGGAAAAAAAGAGGGATTTAGGTTTCTATGTGGTGCAACGTGTCTTTGTGTTGTGTGGCAGTGTCTGGGTGCGTATCTTGATATCAAGTGTGTGATAGTAAAATTAATGAACTAGTTGAAAACCTGGTGCCTGTAATGAAAGTTTGGAGAATTCAAATAATTTCTTCAAAGCACTGAACGTGATGCCGCCAAGTCATGGAAATGTAGTGCCCCCCCCCAAAAAAAAAAAAAGAAAAGAAAAGAAAAGAAAGAAAAAAATAATACCACTAAGAGCTGGTATTTTGGAAGAGGAGGCTATGGAACAGGTGCTCTGCTAGTGTATAATGTGGATTGTTATATTTAATCATCACAAAAGTCTATAATATAGATATAATTATCACCCTCAGTTTTTGGGGTCAGAAGAATGAGGCACAGAGAAATTAAGTCACTTTTCCAAGACTACCAACCTAAAGGAAATGAGAAATTCTGTCATTCAACCTGTCCATCTTACGGGATGGAGAAAATGTATCCTTCAGGGGCAGTGTCTTGACCAAGGTCACACAGTGCTTTAGGTTGGGCTAGGTCTAGACTCAACATCTACCACAGTCCCTTTTCATCAGACTTACTCATACTTGGATGCTTAGTCTCTGGCAGTTTCATTTGCAGTTGAGTGCTAAGGAAACATCCCAGAGGGTGTCTGGGGCAGCACCCCAGGTGGTTTGCCAGGTACCTGTTTCCCTTCCATTGCTCCTCTCATCTCCTTGAATGTCGAGGTAAATTCTCCAATGAAGTCGTGCTTGCCATTGGAGTCCCAGTCCCAGACTATGCACTGCAAAAGACAGAAGAGTTATTCTTCTTATTATTTTTAAATTAAGAATGTTTCCACAACAACTGAAGGCAGTGTGAACTTTATGAGGAACAGCAGATGAAAGACATTTGTTTTCCAACAAAAGCTCAGCAGTATGGTGTTGCAGCATGTAAGATGTAGTATTTTTTTTTTTAGATTCCATAGCATTTTACTCGGTCTTTTGTTCCTACACTCTCCAAACAGTTCTACAAGACAGCAGCATCTACAATAATTTGTCCATTTTTTTCAGATAGGTCAGGAAGACACAAAGGAGAAAAGTGACTTGCTAAAAGGACCATCTAGTAAATGAAAACCCAGGACTTGAAGGCAGGTGTCCTGCCTTAATTCCCATGCTCTTTTCCCCATCATAGACAGTCCTTGGTTTATAGCTGGAGTTGGATGCCTGAGTCCAAATCTATAGCTTTCTGTTAGTAATATGAATGGGGCCATGTTGATCACATTTTTCTCTTTCTGTACATGTTTTTTTTTTTTTTTTGTCTGATGGCAAAAGAGAATTACCAACAAAAATAAATAAGAAGGAAAAACAGTGAAGCCTTTAATTGTATGCACAAGAAAAATGAATCAAAGTTGGGGACCAATAAGCCATGTTGGTAAATATCAAGCATCCATTTCATACAAGCTGCAATTGTTCACTTCTAACAAGAGGGCTCCTCCTAACTCTGTTAAGGCTTAATCCTGGGGGGTCCAAGCAACACTTTGTAGAGTGACTAGATCAAATCAGCAGAGATCCCTCTGCTTGGTCTAAGTGAAGAGAAAAGTCCCTATTTTTTTTGAAGGGTAGTGGCTGGACTAAAGTCTCAAGCACTTAGACATCACTTTTATATTTTAAGCCAATGCTGTGTAGCAAAGAAGTCTTAGACTTCAAATAGGATAAAGGCAGCCTGGGGGAACTTTAACTTAGAAGCTTCCCCCAGGACATTAGGGTTCAAAGAGGAAGCCTTGTCTTTTCTCAAGAATGCACCTCCTATTGTCCAGTCTGCCTGAAAAAACCTGACTCTTAATCTGTTCCCATATCATGTGGGATGCCCTACAGATCCACAATGAAATCTGTTCAAAATGAAACAAATTTTCCACTAAAGCTATTTCTCTTTTATTTATTGCTAATTTATTTTCCGCAACAGTGAATTGTTCCAATACCCATCCCATGGGTACAAACAACAAACTAGGCATCCTTCCCAATATTCCTCTTTCCCCTCACTCTCACACATCGGGTCCTCTCCATTCTGTCTCCTAAATATTGTTGACTCCAGCCTTCTCTTCATTCCTACTGTTCCTTCCTAGTCTGTGTTACTACAATATGTTCCCAGTCTCTTTGCCTCCCTCAGACCTTCTCTGTCTACAATCCACTGATTATATTAATTACCTGCTTCAAATAAAAATGAAGATAAGCTAAGAAGTCTTCAAAGGTAATATCATGGTCTGGTTTCCTCAATATTCCCAAATTTACTCTTTGGGAGTAAATAATAATCCATGTTTATAATATTTTTAAAAATATGAGGTTAGTAGGAATTAAACACATTTGCTAAGGCTTTTTTTCCTTTCTCTTAAAGAGAAACTAATTTCTTAGCCATTTCTCTCTCTTTAAATGTAGAGAATTTGTTAGATAATTCTTTTAAGAAACCATTCATAAAGGAGCCCTTTGACGATGAAAGAATGCATTAGAATAAATCAGAATGGAAGAGGTAAAGGGCGACTAAATTGCTCTGCTAAAAAGAAGTAATGGCCAAGTTGAGTGTTTTCTTTGATAACTAGAGACCCAGACGTGAGATACAAGGGTGGGGTTAAGAAGAAATTAGGGCAGGTTTCATCAGAGGGCCGATGATAGACTACTGTAGTTTGGATCTTAAATGTGTCCCAAAGGTCCAATGATCCCCAGCCTGTGGTGCTGTTGGGGGGTGGGTGGAACTTTTAGAAGGTAGAGCCCCATAGAAGAAAGTTAGGTCATTGGGGGCAGGCCTTTGAAGGGAATATAGAAACCCGGGCTCCTCTAATTCCTCTCTCTTTGCTCTGCGCCACCATTAGTTAAACAGACCTTCTCTACTATGTGCTCCTATCCTGGTATGCTGCCTTGTCATAGGCTTAGAAGTAATGGGCTAAATGATCCTGGATGAAAGCTTCAAAACTGTGAGCCAAAATAAATCTTTTCTCTTACAAAGTTGGTTATCTCAGGTATTTTGTCACAGTATTAGAAAGTTGACTGACACATGGATTCAGCATTGGGATGGGAGGAGGTGAGAGACAGGTAAGAAACTTCAAAACCGTGATGTCTAATTTTCTCCTCCATCTCCACCATTTACTTTCCCCCTCCCATTAACCCTGAGATACCAGTAAATGTGCAAGCCATAAGAGTATCATGCGAATGGTGACTTGGAGAATAAATGAGAGGACCATGTTCAGATTTCGGGGACAAGCAGTCCAGAGGACTGTGTGAGATGACCTACAACAAGACTGAGAGTTGAATGAAGCTCAGGACTGTGGAGCAAGAGCTTGACAGCTAAATCCTAGGAGTGGAACACCATAGAATTACTGTGGAGGGCTGTCACTTCTGTAGTAACACTGACTTAAAATTCAAGTTTCTTTATTTAGAATTTTTTTTTAAAAAAAGTTTGACCATAGAAAATTGCACAATTACAATTAACATTCAGTCAAAATTATTACTCAATTTAAACTAATTTGTTGGTCATTATATGTTTACTCAACCTGCAGATGCTGAAAGCAAACTATTATCATATGAAAGTCTGAAAATTCTTTTGGTTAAAAAAATTACTCTTGAGCTTATACAATTTGCTTATAGTGCTATGACTAAATATATCTGGTTTTCTTTCCAATTGCATAATAAGATTGTATTTCTTTGTCTTCTTGGATATTGAGGTAGCTCCATAACTTGTATTGGCTGGTAAAATATAAGAAAAAGCTATTTGAATACTTTCAGAAGGAAGCTTTGAGAGCTGGAGCATGATTTACAAGGTTTATCTCTCCCTGTGGCTTGGTGATCAACAACATAGCAGCCTTTCTGTCAATCCTATGAGAGGGTAACATGCGCTCGCCAGCATGGGCGGGACCCGGGTTCTATCCTCAGCACCACATAAAAATAAAGGCATTGTGTTGTTTCCATCTACACCTAAAAAATAAATATTAAAAAAGTATATTTTATTGCTGAAACTTTTCTAGTGTAAGCTGCAGGCACACAAACATAATGAAGAAAGTAAAGTGCAGAAAGTATAAAGGACTTTATGGGACATTGATGGATTTGAACTTCCTTCTAACTTGGAAATGGTAAGATTAGTTCCAGTTGCACAGGGTTCAAAATAAAGTCAATGAGAGGATTAGTTCAATTTAGTTGAAATGCAAAGCAATACAATGTGGCTTTGGTAGGAATTGTGAGAGCCTCTTTTGAATTCAAGGTACAATGAATTTCCACCTTGTTTTTCCAATGGACAGTAGAACAAGTTGATGGTCTGGTCATTTGGCAAAGTGCTCAGGATATGCACCATAAGCATATCCTCCTTACTGACTGACCCTCAGACATTATGTGGAGCAAGAAACACAATAAAGCTTGCTGCGCCTGGACAGAGAAAGAAGGATGCTTTCTAAGATCTTTTCCTTTTAAGTCTCATAATGTTGCTCCAAGTAAATCCAGCCTGCAGAATGCTTGAGGGTGACACTCAGCGACTTACTCTTTTACAAAGGAAAAGGTAAAGGAGGCAGATGCAAGTAAGAGAAAAAAAAGCAGAAGCAGCCTTTTAAAAACATTCCCCTGCATCGCCAAAGAGAGTAGTAGTCTTCTTCTTTAGGGGAAGGGGCAGAACTCCTTCCTGGCCCTTTCTTAGATTCTCCACCATGCTTGGGTTAGTTCCCTTCCCTTCTTCATCTGTCAGGATGTTTGTAATGTGATGGGGAAGAAAGGAAGTGACCACCCAACCTCCCTGAACTGGAGGATGAGTTGTGCTTGACACGTCTCCCACTAGGTCTTTCCAACCAGGCACCACAGCTTACTCAGACCCTGCTTCTTCCATCAGCTGGCATTGCTCAGCATGGCAGTTGCAGAATTTCATTTTGACCTTTCTCAGAAGGGATCCCAAAGGAAGGAAGACATGGTGAAACAGACAAATAAAAACACTTTTTTTCCCCCTTTCTCCCTACCATGAGGCTATTTTCTGACAGCTCTGATGAGGCTGACAACAGAAGAATGCATCATGGCAGAAAGGAAACAGATCAACCACTCTGTAGAAAAACTGAGACACAGGCATAGTTCCTGGTGTGAATCCATAAGGAGGCCTTGACATATCTGTGAGAGCTCAGCATCTCACAGCTACCCACAAACCAGAAAGCCTTCCCAAGTTCTTACATCTCACAAAGGAGTTTATTAACAGAATTTTAAAATGTCTAAGCTTGACAGATGGTCCAGCTAACCGCCTAAAAGAAAACCCATGGCAGAGACATGACTTTTGCAAGTTCACCCAGGACAGTAGGGACAAAAACCTAGATCTCCTGCCTCCCTGACCTCACCAGTCCTACACAAAATTGTAATAAAAAACAGATAGTTTTATGTGCCAGACAGTATTCTGATCTCTTTAGACATATCAAAGCTGAATATCTGCATGCAGGAAAATGAAATAGAACATGTATTTCACCTTATAACAGAAATCAACTCATCCTGGATCAGAGACTTACTCCTAAGACTGGGAACTATACAACTCTAAGAAGAAAACATAGGGGAACACCTTGTTGTCATTGATCTTGACAATGATTTCTTGGATATGACAATAAAAGCATAGATAACAAAAGCAAATGAAGGCAAGTAGAACAACATCAAACTTAAAAGCTTCTGCACAGAAAAGGAAGTAGCCAACAGAATAAAAAAACAACCTATTAAATAGGAGGAAATATTTGCAAACCATAGATCTCCTAAAGGGTTCACTTCCTAAAGAACTCCTACAACTGAATAGCAACACAAGGAAACAGGCAAATAACTTGATTTTAAAATGGGCAAAGAATTTGAATATGTATTTCTCCAAAGAACAAATGGCCAATAGGCACATAAAAGATGTTCAGAGTCATTAATAATCAAGGAAATGCAATTAAATTACAATGAGATATCACCTCATACTTGTTGGAGTAGTTATTTACACACACACACACACACACACACGATAATAAGTGTTGATGAGGATGAAGAGAAATTGGAACCCCTTGTTGGTGGGAGTGTAAAATTATGCACCAGTTAGTTATGAAAAACAATTGTGGAGTGCCCCCCCCCCAAAAAATAATTGAAACAGAAATACCATGTGATCCAGCAATCCTACTTCTGAGTTTATATCCAAAAGAGCTGAAATTAGGTTCTTGAAGGGATAGCTAATAGCCAAGATATGCTACTCAGTCATTCATACATCTGTCAATAGATATCAAGATTATCAAAACATAATCTTAATATCCATTGACAGATGAATGAATGACTAAAGAAAACATGGCAAATACATAAAAAGGAATATTATTCAGCCTTAAAAAGATGGGACGACTGTCATTTTTGATAGCATGGATAAAACTGGAGGACATTATGTTAAGTGAAATAAGCCAGGCTGAGGACAAAATACCATGTGATTCCACTCACATGAGATATGTATAATAGACAAACTCATAAAAGCAGAGAGTACAATAGTGGTTATCAGGAGCTGGGGATGGGGAATTGGTGAGTTGTTGTTCAATGGGTGCAAAGTTCTGTTATGATAGATGAATAAATTTCAGAGAGCTAATGTGCAACATAGTGCCTATACTTCACAGTAGAGTAGTATAGATGTCAAATCATTAAGTGGGTAGATCTCATGCTGTTTTAACTATATAAAGCAACAACAATACCACTCCCCCCCCCAAAAAATTAAAAAGACACAAGAAAGCTTTGGAAAGTCTCTGGGCCTGATTGTGGTGATGGTATCATGGTTGTTTACCTGTATCCACTCTCACCAAATTGTGCATATTAAATACATTCAGTTATTTACACATCAACTATACCTCAATAGAGATGTGTAAAAAAATAGATTTTCTTGAATAGTCCAGGTGGGCTGGATACATGCAATTGGTCCTCTCATGATGATATGCCAACATTTATTGAACACTTACTTTGTCCCATGCACTGTTCCAAGCCCTTGAGATGCTCTGACTCATTTGGTCTTCATAATACCCCTACTACTCAGGCACTATTGTTATCACCTCCCTTTAACAGATGAGGAAATGGAGTGACAGGGAGTTTAATTAACTAGTGCTGTCATAGAATATTCAGGGAATTTAAAATGCAAATGATTTTGACTTCAGGATTCCTAAGGTTGGAATCAGGTCCAGTTTGTGTTGGGAAGATATGAGCTACCCAAGATGTGATCATAAAACGATATAGCTGCTGCCATCACTGCAGAATTCTCCTAAATGGCAACTATTGTTCTTGGTTTAAAACCATTTTTTTTTTAAACATTGCAGCTTGACACTGGTCCAAGTAAAATAGGAATCTGTCAAATGTCTCCAAGCTCCCTAGTAAAATACCATCCCCTCGGCTCCCTTCGCAGCCTGTTTACATTGGCTTTGACATATCTTCAACTACACAGCAACAATTGGTTTATGATTCTATATTTACAACTTGAAAAAATTTATGAGAACTGAATTTTTTTTTTTAAATCAGGATTTATCACAGTTCTTGGGTGCAAGAAAGAACTTGGATACATGTTTGATTGATAAATTTTGGGTGAAAAGGCCTTTATCCATTCAGTTGAAGGCAGTTCTCTGAGATTTGGCCCCATTTCCATGAAGATGTAAAGGAAAAGGAAGGTATCCTGATAATCTGGTTAATTATTCTCAAAGGAGGCAAACAGAAGGTCAAGGTGTGTTAGCAGTTGTAGACATGGTCACAGGGCCAGGATTGCAGAAATGGAATTCTTGACACAGTTTTAGTGATTGTAGACACAGGCTGCTTGGACCTGGAAAGCAGGAGACCTGAGATCTAGTCCCAGCTCTTGGAGACCTTGGTGAATTTCTAAGCCTCTTAGTGCCTCAGTTTCCTCCTCTATAAAATGGATGTCTGGGAATGAAAATTGGAACATGTGGTTTCTAAGATTCTTTCCAAATCCCAAACTCCCCAGTACACGGCATTGTATTATTGTATTATTATTATTCCCTTTTAAGTCTTCAGTTCCAAAGTCTGAGATTATAGAAAATCAAATTGAAGCAAGAAAATTGTTAACTAACTGTGATGTTTTGGATATCAGACGTTCCTCCAAAGTTCCTGTGTTAATGCAAGATTGTTCAAAGGTCCAATGATTGGATCATTGTGAGAAACTGTAGGAGGAAGAGATAGGTCACTGGTGCATGCCTTCGAGGGGCTCATCTTCCACGGGGCTCCTTCCCTCCTTTCTTTCTGCTTCCTTGCTGATGTGAGTGAAGCAGCTTCCCTCTGTCCTATTGTTCTGCCATGATATTCTGCCTCATCTCAGGCCCAGAAAAATGGACTAGGTCAACCATGGACTGAACCCCTGAGACTGTGAGCCAAAATAACTTTTTTTTTCCTATAAGTTGTTCTTGTTAAGTATTTTGATCACAGTGACAAAAAAGTTGACTAACACACTCACTATCAATACCCAATTAACATAATACTACTCTTTTCCTTTTCTTTCATTGCATACTTTTATATCCCTTGGACAAGTAAAAAGACACTTGTTTATTGTTCCATGAGTGAGCTTCACAAAAACTCCACAGATGGGAAGATCAGTTTTTACAGGTTATGATTTGACCCCATCTCCTTGAAGATGCAAAGGAAAGGGAAGGTATCGTGATAATCTGGTTAATTATTCTTAAAGGAGGCAAACATATAAGGCAAAATAATAAAGCCACTGAAGGTCACTTATCTCAAAACACGAAGCTAGCAAAAGTTGAATCAGGCTGTGCACCTGGCTTAATTTCTTTACATTTGGGGCCCTTTCCTATATAGTGCTTGGCTTCACGACTTACTTCTGCCACAGATCTTTCTAGTGGAAGGTCTTTTTCTTTTTACTTTTTCTTAAAAAAACGACCAACTCATTCAAGGATATTTGACCTCTCCCAGGGTATGAATACAGAATTTTACATTTTAAAATTTCTCTGCAATAACAGGTACTTTTAAAAATTGTTCAGAGTGAGTAATCTAGAAATAGCCTTACTGGACTCATTTAAAGGAAGAATTGCAAATCCAGAATATCAAAATTAGATGCAAACAGGGTCAGTAATGTGAGAACCAAACTATGTCTCCATATTGCTCTGTGTAGATCAGATTTCTAACTGTACCTTTTGGGAAATCAAGAGATATTTTTATGGAGTTTTTAGGCAAAAAGATACAATCTTATTTCTGCTTATTATTAGGGATTTGTGAGAATTTCATCCATTATTTAGTATTTAGGATGACTTATTTTTTTCACAAAAATTCAAGGATAACCTTTGACACAAAATTTAATGGTTTTTACATAGGTCTATAAATAACTGAAAAGAATATCTAATATCTGTATCATGGTAGAGGGAAGACTCTGAAAAATTCTATAGGAATTTATGTAGGAAATTAGGTGGGACCTGAATGAAGAGGAGAGTTTCTCAATTAAGATTTTATAGTTAGAGCAGCAGAAATGGCAGGAAGGCTGGGGACTCAGTCATGTCTGTCTCCGGGATTTGCCTTCACTGGACTGGTGTACAGAACTGCTAGAAACCTCTCTGTATAAAAGCCTTAGGGTCTTCTGCAGGACTCATTCCAACACGAAGTGAGTTCAAGCTGAGGAGATGGGTTCTTGAACAAAGAATTGGAGGCTAGTGGGGAGAGACAAGGCTGTGCAGAGTCTGGTGACAATCACTCAGGTTTGTTCCCAGGCTCTGCCCCCTGGGCTTATGTTTCAGTTATAGAAAGAGGGATATAAATAAAAAGGCAGCTTTAAAGAGCATTGTTCACAAAATATCAGGAATAGAAGGGGAGCCTCTGATGCACCTAGAACACAGAATGCAAGTTTGAGCATCTCAAGGACTGAGGTGCATCTCCATGCAGCAGGGGTGTTGCTTAGAGACTGAAGATGAAAAAGAGGTGGGTGCAGCAGCATCAGGGATATCTGCAAGTCTCACAGGGCATGGATGTCCACACACAAAGGTATCCATGCAGCAAGACAGCAGCAACAGAGTAAATGGTGATGAAATTATTGGAATCCAGTTAACATGACTTCAATGGGCTTACAAGTTAATGCTTCATGTGAGTTTCTGATACAATGAAAGTGGGGAGGAAATCTCAGCTAGCTTCAAATGCAGTAGGAGTAGGAGACAAAGCACCAGGTGAGGGGCATGGGCCATGCCACAAAGTAGCTTAAGTGATTTTTGAATGATCATAGGTTAAAAAAAAAACTTGAATTTTTTACAGAAACAATGGAAGGTTTGACTTTTTTAGAGTGGAGTTGGAAAGTCCTGCTTCAGTAGATGAGGCAATACCAAGTAGCTTGCGGTTCAACTACTAGCCTTTGTTTTAAGGGTCATACTAAATATTATGTATGCTACTATGTTTTAATTCAAGGGCAGACCCACAGGTGAGTTTGTGTACAGATATCCATCACCCATTTTCCCTTCCTGGCTTTCTCTCACTGGCTGCTCCCTGCCTCAAGAGGAAGCATGGAACATGGAGGGCATGAAATTTCAAAACTGTGGGGGAGCGCTCTGTGCTATCCTGGGATTTAGCCACCTTCCTTATTAGCAACATGCACCCACATCAATGAAGCTTCCTGCAGTCCTGAAACTCAGATCATGTATGCCGTGAAAGGGGCAACATATTGAAGGATGAGCTCCCTTTACAGACTAGGGGCAGCACCTTTTACTTTATAGCTTGCTCTGACTCCAGAATCCATAGATTCTGGAATCTCTGGTTGTGGAATTTGCTATTTAAAAAAGAAATTCTGCTCTCAATTTATGCTTTGCCTTTATCTCACTACATTTTCATTAATGGGACAAAAACTTCCCTTTCCAAATTTGGAGAACTGGTTAAAGATGTCAGCCCCTCCAGGAGAGGGAATATTTTTATGGCAAGAGGGAACTCAGTAGTGGTCTGGTATGGTGGAAATAGCAGCACTCTGAGTCATTCAGAATTGCACTCAAACCTCCTTTTCACCAAATAACTGTGTAATCATCCCCAACTCACTTTGCCTTTGTCTGACCAGTTTATTCATCTCTAGGGTGGGGAAGATATTCTTTTCTACTAACCAGGATTCGTTACCCACCCACATACACACATGCACCCATACAGAGCTTATCAGCTACAATGGACTAGGAATTGTCCATTTATTCCCAAAAGGGATAAAAAAAAACAAAAACTTAGCTTCTTCCCTTAAGATGCTGATGATAGAGTGCAGGAGACAGATATGCAAATAAATAAGAGTGATGCAGAGTGGAAATAGCAAAAATGGAAGGTTGCACCAAGGGTGATCTGGGAGTATTCGCCATAGATAGTCAGGGAACGCTTCCAAGAGCAAATAAGAAAATAGCACCTGGTAAATGGAATATGCAAATAAAACATTTCTTCTCCTATTTATACAGAAGAACAAATAACTAATATCAGATCCTCTCCTGAGCATAACGTAAGGACAGATAAGAACAGAAGGGCATGCTGGGTGCCCCAAGGGACAATTGAATTATGCAGACGTACCTTCTCTTCTCTCTTGTTTACATGTGAGCCTCCACAGAACTGGAATATAATTTTCCCAGTCGAGTCTCTCCTCTCCCCTATGATTATGTGCCCCAGAGAGGATGCAAGCATCCCAAAGCTCCCTTATGGTGGCATATGTCTGTAATTCCAGCAGCTGAGGCAGGAGGATTAAAGTTCAAAGCCAGCCTCAGCAACTTAGCCAGGCCCTAAGCAACTTAGTGAGACTCTGTCTTAAAATTTAAAGTAAAAATATATAAAAGGGATGAGGGCTGGGGATGTGCCTTAGTGGTTAAAGGCTTCTGGGTACCAAAAAAAAAAAAAAAAGAAATAAATAAATAAAGAAAGAAATGTTATGGAGAGACAAGCACAGACCTGGGAAGACTCAGACTAAAATCCCTATGTGATCTTTGATGTTAACAAACTGTGAGTCCTTGGGCAGGTTATTGAACCTCTCTGGACTTCAGCCTTCATCTGAAAATGACTAGCTTGCATTGGAGAAATAGTAATCAAAATTTTGTTGCTTAGAAATTTAGCATGCCTAAGGAGAGCTTGTTAAATTTTAGCTTTCCAGGCCTGAATTCAGATATTCTGATTCAATTGATTGATGGGTAACAAGAATTTGCCTTTAAAAAAAGTTATTTTATCACATTCTTGTGGTAGAACATGAGGTGGAGTTACACTGGTCTTGTGTTCATATACAAGCATAGGAAAGTTATGTCCGATTCATTCTATTGTCTTTCCTATTCCCATCTGTCCTTCCTTCCCTTCATTCTCCCTTATCTAATCCAATGACCTTCTATACTTCCCCTCCCTACCTTCCCTTTCTATGTGTTAGCACCCACATATCATCCTATGTATATATATCAAAATACACCCTACTTTCATGTATATCTAAAAACAACAAATAAAAAATATTTTATTTATTTTTAAGAATTTTTCTTTGAAGTAAGAAATTTGCTAGTTCAGATGCATGTAGTCTCTAGACACAATGAGAACCACTGGATGGAAAATCCAGGCGTCCGTGGTCTGTGACTATGATGGTAGTAATAACAATTACATCCTGGCTCACAAGGTCTTCTTCAAATCAGTAAAAATCAGACACAAAACAATATTCAAGGGGCCATCCAGGCTACTTAATGATCATTTAATGTAGTATTGCTGTAGGTAGGCAGACAAAATCCTGAAATGTTACACTCAGGAAAGCCAGACTGGCAGGTGCCCAGGAAGGAAGCGCTATGGGTGTGAGAGTTTTATTTTGCTAGTTCACACTTCCGTGCTTTTCTGGATTGCAGCCAAGCTTGGAACTATTCCACAGTGAAGTGTGTCACTCTTGGAAGCTTTCCTTGGAGATTTACGGCCTTGGAAGACCTTGGTTAGTTCAGATAAGCTTCAAAGCCTCCCAAATGCTTGTCCAAACCTTTTTAACTTCACACCTTGCTACTCTTTAGGAAGACTGAAATTCCTATGGTGGTGTGGGCAGAGTGAGGAGGTGGGTCTTGACAGTTACTTATGCCTCAAG
Organism: Marmota monax; assembly: GCF_021218885.2. NCBI lineage: Eukaryota > Metazoa > Chordata > Mammalia > Rodentia > Sciuridae > Marmota > Marmota monax. The sequence goes on along the minus strand of NW_026695215.1, from coordinate 23,532,532 downwards.
CTTTCAAGGAAAGCTTTATCTTCATTGTCAGAGTCACTCTGCACTGGTTCATCCTGTACTGTGCTTTTCTACCAAATTTGCAGTTGTGTGAGACCTAACTGAAAACCTGATATTTGATCTGGGGACTGATTGGGATGGACTGGGAAGACATTCTTGTCTGAAATGCAAATGTGAATACGATCCCTAGTTATTTCATAGATAATCAATAATATGAATCAGTCTAGTTGGCTGTTGGGATCTGATGCAGGCTGCTTTGAACATCTGAGGAAGCACAGCCATGAGGAGGCTATCTCCTTCATCCAACTCTCCTTCTCCATCTCTCTGTCTCTATCCATGTCTCCACCTCTCTGTGTATTTCCTTGATATACTTAGATAAATTTGATCTGTAGCAGGAAGCAGAAAAAAAATATTGTGAATCTCCTCTCCTACACTTTTTGTTTTTTTTTCATCCATTATCAAGCCTTTATTGAATACCTACATTGTATTAGTAAATGAGCTACAGGACCTAGAGGAACAAAGGTACGTAAGTATAATACATAGAGTAATAAAGATAAAGATAGGGAAGATAGATGGATTAATCTTTACTTGTAAAAGCTTACAATCCGTTGGTGAAATCAGACATTAATTATTAAGAAAAAAATAAAATTAAAGTGAGTGCACAATAGAGACCCAAGAAGCCTTGTTTTGATAAATGAATGAGTGAATAAAACCAAAGTTTAAAGGAATCTTTGATGCAAGAGTCTTGAAGTGTTTCCCACAAATGCTAAGTAATAAATCTCTCCAAATATTTTGGAGCCTTGGTAGGATCTGATATAGAAATCTCTATTTTATTTAGAATTTTGGTGAGATTATAACCTTATAATCTTGAGCTCTTAAGTTCTACAGCTCAAGAACCTGGGACACAGTGTCCCCAGTTTGTGCTGTGGCATGAAATAGAAGTCTGTCAACATCTCATGTTGGAAAGATTCAGTGAAGACCAGGCATTTTGGAGAAAACCATCTCAGAATTCTGAGTTACACCAACAATTGTTCTGCATAATCCTCAAAGGGAGAAGTGTTGGTTTCAGAATGGCCACTACCTTGTGGAAGGCAAGATTTCTCACTTTCCATGGGCTCAATATTATCTCATCCAGAGATAGAAAGGATAGATCCAATAGTCTTCAAGTTCTTGTCCTATTCTTAAAATGATTAAAAAATATCATATGACTTCCATTCCCTTCACTAGTGACATTCCCACCTGGCAGCAGGATCACAATCAACTGGGCATTACCACTGAGTCACACTTCTTATTAATAGATCCACACACTCTTAGATCCCTACTCTCCTGTCATTGATTTCATGCTGGGTGGTGAGACACACTAAGGTAAATTTTACTAGAAGGCCATTTCTAAAATTATCTTATTTCATTTATACTTAAAATAGATCTCCAATAGGCATTGGTCTTTCCTCTGGAGATATTGAATTAAACTTTTAAAAACTGCAAAATCTGTTTTGATGTGAGAGAAAGATTTCCTAACCCTATTGGAAAAAAGGTGAACTATCATTAAATGATGAGCACTTAGCAAACGTCCTTTGACCAACTGAATGGGGATGAAGTGTGTAATGAAGGATCCCAGTCTTGGAGGTTAGAGGTCATAACTCCCCAACTGCCTCGTAAGTTACCCTGTATAGGTGATAGCTGATACATAAGTTCCATTTGGCCCTTCAACTTCTCTATTGCTAATACAGTCAGTGTTCAAATTATTTCTGTGCCAAGAAGTCATTGGCTAAGTCCTCTAAGTATCTCATTTAATCCTCATGTCAAACCTGTGAGGAAGGGTTTTGAAGGAAATCAAAATTGGAAGTCCAAGGATATTAAGTAACTTTCCCGAGGTTGTCGGAAAGTGGTAAAATTGAGATTAGAACTTTGATCTCTGAAAAGATTCTGTGCTTGTCTGTGTACCACATTGTCTACTTATTCATCATTAAATAAACTTATATTGAGTATCTACTTTATATAAATTTCTGGAAATTAATTGCATGATAGTTGAGACAGATACTATTGTACTATTGTTTTTCTAAAAAATATTTCTTAGTTGTAGATGGACACAATACCTTTATTTATTTATCTTTATGTGGTGCTGAGGATCTAACTCAGTGCCTCAACTGTGCTAGGGGAGTGCTCTACCACCGAGCCACAACCCCAGCCCCTGCACCATGTTTTTGTGAAGTTAATCCACTCCAATATTTACCAAGCTCCAGAGCACTGTACTAAATTCCTTGGATGGATTAATTGTCTACAGGCAATTTAGAGATGCAAAATATTTTAATCAGAGGATGGGCGTAATCAGATAGCAATTTAGGAAAGGTCATTCCAGTTGTTAAGTAGGGTTGAATAAGTGGAAGAGGGGAGTTGAAATCCAGTGAGGGCTTTAGGTAAATCTGTGACCCTGAAAAGATGATCAAAGTATTAAGAAAGTGGAAATTAAAGATCTGGATCCCCAAGGTAATACTGGGGTTGAGAGAGAAGAAAGGGAAGAAGAAGAAACTGAGTATTACCCTCAAAATTCTGGCTTGGGAAACCATTCACCTAGATCAGAATCATAGGAAGGATGGATTTGAGGGCCAAGGGTTAGATTAGAACTTGGCCATGAAGAGTTCTTGACCTCTAATAAATACCTGTGTTCTCTGAACCCATGACAGGCAATCATTATTTCTTCCAGCAAAATGCCTATGAAGGAAAAAGAGTTTGAAGACTGGAAAACAACAGGTGACTCTATCTGTATGGCTTAATTGGTCTGGAAACCACAAGCTGGCAATGTGGGATTAATTTGCAGCCAGAAGGAAATTTTGACATAGCCATGTGTGTTTCTAACATAAGCTCATCTATTTGCTTCTTTTGTTATTGCCTAATGTGCCCATCATAGGTATTCAGGACTTAGGGCTGTCTAAAAAAGGGAGAAAATCAGAACCTAAAAGCATGGGGGAAATTAGCCACTCTTAACCAATCATGAAAACCACATAAAATAGTTTTGCCTCAGCAATTCCAGATATTCAGGAGGCTGAGACAGGAGTATGGCAAAATAAAGGCCAGGCTCAGCAACTCAGGGAGACTTTGTCTCAAAACTTAAAAAAAAAAAAAAAAGAGCTAGGGATCTAGCTCAGTGGTAAAACACCCTTGGGTTTGATCCCCGGTAACCTCTGCCACACACACTAAAACACTGTTGTCATATACAAGCCAACAGTGGATGTTCAAATCAGAGAGACCATCCATCCATCCATCTATCCATCAACAATATAAAAGAAATTTAGGCATTCCGATCAGATTCATAAAAATTGCTTGAGACCCCTGCTTTATCACTATAATTGATCTTGGTCCCCGCTCTTTTCTAGAGTCTATATTTCCTTGGCTTTCTTGGGCTGGATGGTTAGCTTATCCTTGAGCACATTAGTATCTGACCTTTGAAGTTCAGGACTTTTTAGTGCCTTCCTAATTCCTGGGATTCTATCATTGAAAGCCTTTTTAAAAAAATTACATCTGACTCAAGTCTGGATCCTGGCTCCTTTCTCAGAAATTGGCTTCCGACTGGAGTCTTATGTAGACTTATTCTAGCCATTTTCTAAATAACTAGAAGCCAAGTCTAGGATAATCCAATATTTTGTTTTTTAAAAAGTTTTATTTAGTTTTTTTTGGGGGGGGATGGGTGTCTCTGTTACTAGAAGCTACTTCTTTGTTTCCCTGTATCACTTAGCTTTTCTGCTTACATTGAGCTGTACAGCACCAACCTCACTGTTATGATACTTATTTATCTAATATGACAAAAACAGTTTGAGAAAACCAAAAATTTTACCCTAAGTTGTTAGCCAAAAATTGACAGTGACACTTTACTTTTTTAAAAAAGAAGCAATTCTCTTCTTCTAAGCAATAATTACTATGATCAGATTTCTGGGTAGAACACTTTCCTGAGAGATAGAAGAATTCAACTCTGTGAGTCAGTCAGGAAGACATCCCCTTCTTTCCATCCAGATGGAGTGAGACACACATTTGCAAGATGGACAAGCAGAGAGCTCAGATTTTGACAGTGTTAAGCAGGGTCACTGACCTATCTTATCAGGCTTATTACCCAAGTAATTGGACTTTCCTTCTCATTCAGTTTCCATGACTGGACAGACCAATAGCTTTATTTATCATTGGGGAGATGAAAGAGATCTTTTTTTTAACCTGGAAGTGTAAATCCATTCATTCACTGATGGGAATGGACCTCCTTGTAACAGCCTCATCAATAACTACTTTGGGAAGCCAGCAAAAGTACTGGCATCTAATTAAACATTTATTCTGGCTGTCATAACATTCAACATATTTTCAAAGGTGGTTTTTTTGATTGATAAACCCCAAGGTTCCATCTAAATTTTATTCTGCACATCAAGGTTATCATTTGCAACACCAAAGATCAAAATTTATTAATCCAAATGGCAGCAAAATATTTTAAAAGTTCACTTCACAGAGCATTAGTTCTATGGTTTATTTTATAGAACACTGGTTCTATGGGAAGTTAGTAGGCATTAATGAAAAAAATAAGAAGTGGATCCTCAAATAAGTTTGGGTTACCCTGGGATAATAGAAGTCAAACCATTTTCTCTAATTGCAGGGACTCCTTATAAGATATTCTGAAATGCTAATGTTCAGGGCACAAAGGTGAAATAAACCAGCTACCAGGGAAACAGTATTTAAGGAGATGCTCATAGCGTACTGTAAGTTCAGGAAGCCAAATGGGATTCTCCATATAATTTTCACCCTATTTGCCTTACTTTGGCTGAGGTCCTATTAATATGCATTGTGAATATATTTTTTTCAAGATTAGGGCATAATATAAAATATTTCCCTATTTTATTGACCAAGGAACTTTGTGTGTGTGTGTGTGTGTGTGTGTTTGCATTTAGCTAAGACTTTTTATGAGATTAGAATCTTGTGAAACAAAGTTTGAGAAATTAGCTTATTTTTTACTCATTTACATAATATTACTGATATTATGTAATATTACATCATTACATAATGTCTACCTTGTACTGTATAATGGCAAGGCACAGAGAATATGAAAATGAAAGCTATCCCTTTCTTTCAAATGTTGAAATACAGTAGGAAAAAATCAGCCCTAATAAACCAGCCAAACAATTTAGTAAGTGCCATGCTCGAGGTTGCATTTAATATGGAGTACTGTAGGATTAGAGTAAGTGGTACTTGGCTCAGTGGGGAGTTGGGGAAATTCAGTGAAGGATTTGTAATGGAGCTGAATGGGGAAGCTGAGTTTTGGAGGATGAATGCAATTGATCCAGAGGTTGAGAGGGTGATAAATTTTCCAGGTACAAGGAATGGCAAATGTATGCTGTGTGTACTATGGTAGGAAAACCCAGAGCTTGTCTGGGGACCTGCCTGGTGTTGATCATGACTGTTGAGATGGAGCTGGGGGGGAAGAGAAAATGAACATTGAAGTCAACTATCCTTAAAGAAAGTGTATCTAGGATGTTTATAATAGTGGAGAATTGAGGGCAGGTATTGGAAAGGTTGTATGAGTACATGTATAGAAACACCCTCCATAGATTGGTGTGCAACCAGAAGGGTGCAGAACTCACACGATACGAATCCACACAGTCATTCTTTCCTATTTCCTCTTGTTCTAGGGCTGTGACACATGCTGTTCCTTCTGCCCGGAATGTTTTTCTCTTTAACTTTTCCTACGTATCTCTCCTCAAATTTTAGATGTCTGCTCAAATGCCTCTTCCTCAGGTATGAAAGCTAGATCTTGCTTGTTATAAACTTTCTTCTCTCCCTGTACTTTTCCTTCAATGCACACATTTGGGATTATATGTTTTCACAAATATTTGATTAATTTCTATCTCCTCTAAGAACCATAAGTTAGCTCCATGGGGCAGCACCACATCTATTTCACTTATTATTTTATTACCAATGACTACCATAGAGCTTTGTGGATTTAGGTGCTTAGTGAATATTTGTTGAATGCCTATCAGAGTTAGTTAGCTATCCACTAGATATGTGTGTTCCTCTTGTGTAAGGCAGGGTCCTGTTGGATGGGCCAGCCATGTGAACAGTTACCACCAAGGAATATGATGTGCTTCACCTCTGGACTGAACTAATAAGAATGAGGTGTGCTTTCTTCATTATCTTTTCCTATCCATCAAGATGATGGGATGATGAACTTACAGGTGTTGGAAGCCCAGATCTCCAAATCATAGTATGAAGGCTATCCATGGAAAACCTAATTTGATTTTCCTTGACTGAGAAATAGGTCTACATTTAACTAAGCACTGAGAATTCAGTTTTTTAAAATTTGTAAATAATACATGTAAAGGAATGAATGAAAGATTAAAACAATATGAACTGAACAGACTCTTCTCAGAAATATGATCCGTCAAGAAATATATTAAAAAATGATCAACATCTCTAGCAATTAAGAAAAATGCAAATTACAATTATGCTGAGAGACTTCATCTCACTCCAGTAAGAATGGCAATTATCAAGAATACAAGTAAATGTTGGCAAGGATGTGGGGGAAAAGGCACACTCATACATTGCTGGTGGGAATGCAAATTGGTATAACCACTCTGGAAAGCAGTATGGAGATTCCTCAGAAAACTAGGAATGGAACCACCATTTGACCCAGTTATCCGACTCCTTGGCATATACCCAAAGGACTTAAAATCATCATACTAGAGTGATGTGGCCACGTCAGTGTTCATAGCAGCTCAATTCATAATAGTTAAATGGAACCAAACTAGATGCCCTTCAACAGATGAATGAATAAAAAAATCTAGTATATATACATACTAAATATTACTCAGCTATAAAGAAGAATGAAATTATGACATTTGCCAGTAAATGGATGGAGCTAAAGACTATCATGCTAACATAATCCAATCCCAAAGAAAAAGGCCGAATCTTCTCTCTGAAATGTGGTTGATAACACACAATAAGGAGGGGGAGGGAAGAATAGAAGTATTTTGGATTAGACAAAGAGGAATAAAGGGAAAGGAGAGGAGTTAGGAATAGGAAAGACAGTAGAATGAATCGGACATAACTTTCCTGTGTCCATATATGAATACATGACCAGTGTAACTCCACATCATATACAACCACAGGAATGGAAAGTTATACTCCATGTGTGTATAATATGTCAAAATAGAGTCTACTGTCATGCATAATTCAAAAGAACAAATTAAATAAAAACAACAAGCAAAAAGCCACAGTCTGTATCTGATTGGGACAAAGTTGATTCTGTAGCCAAAAGGGCTAAGGATTTATAACATTTTATAAAAGGAGGTAAGATTAATAGAAACTTTTGTGCCATACTTGTAGTTTTTTTTTTCAGGCTAATTGTATAGCAAAATGACTGTAGCTTTAATTCTAAACCATGAGTCTGACTACTTTCCCCTCATCCAGTTGATTTAAGAGCCTCTATTGGACTGTTAAAAATGAACTCCTGAGCTGGCTGGACAATGTCCAAGTTTTAGAGCCAAGATTCTCATGCTCAGAATGAGTGCAACGATGTCTGCATAATTCCTATAGAAATCGTGCTTTACAAAGATTTGTTTTTGTTTTAGTGTGCAAGGATTCCTTGTGTAATCCTTCCTTTAAACTAACTTCCTTCCTTCCTTTCTTCCTTCCTCCCCTCCTTTCACAAATAAAATTTCTGAATACTAACCATGTTCATAGCAGCTCAATTCACAATAGCTAAACTATGGAACCAAACTAGGTGCCCTTCGACAGATGAATGGATAAAGAAAATGTGATACACACACGCACACACACACACAATGAATATTACTCAGCTATAAAGAAGAATGAAATTATGGCATTTTCCAGTAATTAGATGGAACTGGAGACTATCATGTTAAGTGAAATAAGCCAATCTCAAGAACCAAAGGCCAAATGTTCTCTCTGATATGCAGGTGACCACTGTTTATCATCACAATGAAACAGTGAACAGGTCATGGCTTCTGCTGTCATGGAGCCTACAAATCACAGCAAAGACAATTGACTAAGGATGGTGAATGCTATCTTAGAGCATGCAGAAGAGTGGTTTTCAGGGTCAGTGTAGTAGGAACTATCAATATGTCCCACCCATATTATATTATATATTTTTTTAACAAGTTGGGGGTACAACACCTCCTGATGTCCTTTCTCTCTCAACACCCAGCTCCCATGTCTCTGTTGGAGGACTGTCCTGATGCTTCTCAGATTGTTTTCCCTGCATGTCTTAAAGTGCTTGGGGGCAGCCCTTAATCTATGACTGGCACACACTGAAATTTAACTGAGATGTTAAACTGAAGTTTAATTGAGATGTGACTGCATGGTTTTAAGATATCTCTGGCAAAATTCTAGAGATTCTTTGATTGATATCTCACCTTTGCTTTGCCGTCTTTCCTTTTCTGGTCCTAATTCTGCACTGCCTTGTAAAATATTACTGGGAACACTCTTACAGGAGACCTGGTTTCAGGTTGTTTTCTGCAAGGCACAAACTAAGATAGCCATTTTACCCAGCTCAGAAAGTCAGGGAAGACTTCTTAGAAGATAAAACTCTAGATCTGAAAATAAAATTCCTATAACTGTTGGGCCTCACAAAAATGATGTCTGACAATTGAGTAGAGTCCTTCGTAGATACAGAGTGTTCTAGAAAGGTGGACAGCACATTTAAAGTCTCCTCCTGGAGAGGCCACAGTTGAATCAGGTGGCCTCCTAAATGCATCTTTTTCCATTTTTTGTACATTTTATACGGATCCTCACATTTCCTTTAAGCTCTATGTCAGTGATGTAAAACCCATTATTTCCTCATGATCAGCATTCATCAGAGGAATTGTTTAAAGTACATAACAAAGTATACTTATTCCTCCTTTATTGACAGATTCATTGCCTCTATCAGTGTGAATAATGCCTCAGCAAAAAGGGGAATGGGAGAGCCCATTACACTTAGTGACATAAATTATCCTTGATGGAGAAGGTCCATGTTCATCAATACCAATGTGGCTGTGTCATCAATTTAATAGCTGAATGCTAAGGACCATTAAATTTAGCACTGTTTGCCATACCATTATGTATAATAGTGCCCAAGAGCAACATGTAATTAACTCTGTGACTGATTGACAAAGCAAATTGTAGGGTAATCAATCATATTGTATAAACACTTGTCACTGGGCTACATGTGGGCTGGGAAGGTTGACTTGTGTGATGTTTCTGCATTTTCTTTTTTAGATTGTTGCTCTGGGCTTCTATAAGGCCCAACAGTTATAGAAACTTCATTTTCAGATCCAGAGTTAAAGCAGGTTGCAGCACCTTGGTATTCAGTCCCATTGTGCTGTCCTTTGTGAGGGAAGCCAGTCGGTAGGATACCTCAGTTCCTCTTTGTCTGGTATAGTTATCTCTTTTTAAGTCTTTCCCATTCACATTCCCCCACCCCTAGGCCAATATTCTCAGCTTTTACTTTAGCCACTTGCCCTTAAAACAAGAAATTTATGCTCTTTTGTAATAGCTTCCTCTCACTACATCTATATTTTAACTGTTTCTTTTCTTTGAACTCACTAGGAATGAGAAAGTCATTAATTAGCTTCACTATAAGCAAGGGTAGAGGAGACCAAGTCAGACTTTTCCTTTCAAGTGTGGACTGTTTTGTAAAGTTTTGGGTGGCCTAGAAGGGTCATCTGCTCTGCTTGTGATAGCTACCTATACCTTCTCCGAGTTCTGTGTGGCCAAAAAAAAAAAAAAAGACTGTAATTCATTTTTGAGGGGAAAATGGCTAATGGAGATATCTGACTTATTAATGTGAGTTTCTTCTGTATGATACTGAGGATACCATGTAATATTCTAACATGGTTGTCGATAGAAATGGGGGCCCTGTGATTAGGTGAGGGCCCTTCTCTGAAGAGTGGGGAACATTATTTCTGGTATCCCTCATGGAATAGGAATCAAATCCTTGTTGTTGTGAAAGAGAGGATACTGCATCTCTGTCTGGGCATCTCTCTGAAGGCTTAGACTAGGGTGGGAGAGGCCTCATCATTCACTCCCCACACTGCTTCCTGCCCATCTTTTTATCTTCATTCATTGCAGACATCATCAATCAAGTACATTCTTTCCTCGCTGATAAAACCTCAGACTCTTTATTCCAGCACCCAAGTCAAGTCAATCATTATCTATTGATCAGAGTTCGAATAAAAATGAAAACCTATTTCCTATTGTTGTTCCCAACCCTGATGAGGCAGGATGCATGTTTGCGTAGGACAGTGACAGCAGGATGGGTCAAAGAGCTATCATCATTGCATACATGGGGGCAGAGCTGCAAGGACTGGAGAGTGAGCCATATCTTTCAAATCAGATCATTTTAGCTTTGTACTACTCTTGGGTTTCTTTTCTTTGTTCTCCTTAGTTTTCTAGTGATATTTGGTTTGAATGCACTGGACTTGTCACAGCTGGGCCACAGAGTAATCCAGAAGAGTCTATGGTTGGGTCAGAGTTAACTGAGAAGCTGGGTTACCTTGAAAGCAAAGTACGGAGACTGCTAATTAGGAAGTCTAGGTCCTAGGGTTCAGCAGCTTTCTCCTTCTGTGAGATTCTTCCTCCTACTGACGACTTTAGTGATCTTGAGTGCTATTTTATTAAAGGAGGTAGCTTTCCTTTTTGCTACTTTGCTCCTACTAGCAAGAACTCAAAATGGGACAGCAAAAACCTACTTCATCCACAGAAATTGCCAACCTATCTCTCGTCCTCTTACCTCCATTTTTAAACAAAGCCATACATTTTCCATGGCAGGTCCTTCCTAGTTTTATATATTGCTAAAGTCACATGAGCAGGAAGCAATTGCCAAAGTCACCTGATGACTCAACGCCCCAATATCCCGTGGACAAAATGCTGATAATTTCCTCAGCACGAGTCTCTAAGAGCCACAGGAACCTTGTCTTATTTTCCTTCTGTCTTTATCTAGAAGCATAGCCTTTAAGATGCTCTCTGCTGCTCTGATCTATGAAGAGGAACAAATTGGCAATCATGGGCCTTGCGAAATGTTGTGCATATTTGCAAACAGTCACCTTGGCAGGCAGGTCTGTACTTTGTAAACTAAGTGTTGCTTTGACATAGGCCTCAAAAGGAATGTGTAAGCAACCTTAGGCAGCTGCTCTTGAAGAGTATAGTTTGGCATGTAATTTAGTTCAGTTGAAAGATTTGGATACATGGTCATGGTTAAATAGACCATCACTGTCCTCTGTCTCTCTGGTCATGTACAAACCAATTGTTTGGCAGGTTCTTTGTAATGCCACTAATTGAGGGCATCTAAATGATTCTTTTGGCCCTGAGTCAGGATTCTAAAATTTCTTCCTTCAAAATCCAAGCATCATCCCAAACAAAAACAAGGAAGGTACTGAGGTTATACTGTTTAAGATCGATTTTTAACTAGAAATTAACTATCAGCAATAATTACTGGATACATATATACAAAGGAATTGAAATCAGTATGCTGAAGAGATATCTGCAGTTTCTCTCTCTCTTTCTCTCTCTCTTTGATACTGGAGATTTCTCTCTCTCTCTCTCTCTCTCTCTCTCTCTCTCTCTCTCTCTCTCTCTCTCTCTTTGGTACTGGAGATTTAACCCTGAGCACTCAACCACTGAGACACATCCCCAGCCCTTTTATATTTTCTTATTTTTTATTTTGAGAGAGGATCTCATTAAGTTCCTTAGGGCTTCACTACGTTGCTGAAGCTGACCTTGAATCTGAGATTCTGTCCTGCCTCAACCTCCTGAGCCTCTGGGATTCAGGTGTGCACCACGGTGCCTGGCTCATCTGCAGTCTTATACTTATTGCAGCACTATCCACGATTGTCAAGACATGAAATCAACCCAGGTGTCCATCAATGGATGAACAGATAAAAAGAATGTAATATATATATATATATATATATATATATATATATATATATATATATATTATCTATTAAAAATAAAAATATATTTTAAAAAGAAAATTAAAATCTATTTAAAATAACATATTTTCAAAAAGAAAGATTATGCAATCATTTTCCAAAAACAAAAAAGGTTTTTTAAACTTGAGGGTTCTGTGCATTAGCATTTGACCTGGTGGCTGAGCTCTGATCTATGAAGGATTCTGATTCCTCCCCATCCCAGCATGGAGAAACATGGATCCACTTTTGTTCAAATGGGTTGTCTTTGGAATTTTATTGTTTTCATTCCAGGGAAGTTGGAAAAAGGTGGGTCAGAGAGAAAAAGAAAAAAAGACAGAGAAACTTTCTATACATGTCTATACATAATTGACACCATTCTTATTCTTTCAGCTTAACAGTGTGCTCTCAGCAAATGCATGGCAGCCTGTGAGGAACATATGAAAGAGTTTAAAAACATGGTCACCACCATCAAGAAACTACAAACTTCATTCTAAAACTAAGGTGAAATTGTGTGCCAACTCTTTAGAAATTGCAGAGAAAAGTTTGAGTGAAAACAAAGGAAAGGGGTGTGTCCTTATTAGATACAAGTTCAGGGGGTATTTTTTATTTGTTTCTAACTTATGCTGGGGAAAAAAAGCATTTGTTTAGCAAATGTTTGATGAATGCAATTGAGAGGGAATATGTGTGGTTTCCAGGAGGAGGTCATTTTAGAAGAGGATGTGAACCGAAGTCTGGAATTTAGGTTGCTAGAGAAGAAGTAGGAGAAAGTTCTATATAGGAAACTGAAGGAGCTTAGAAGAACCTTAGGCGGGTGGTTGTGGTGGGGTAGCCTGTCAGAGCACAAGGGAAGGGTAGAGAATGGGGAAAAATAATCAACGTACATTGAGGGCATTGATACAGGCTTCTTCCTAGATTTGACTCCCACTATGATATAACTAGAAATATAACTGTATTCCTATTCAGAAGTAACTGGAGATAGGATACAGCCTCTTGTTTCCATGTTATAAGGATATTGCATTGTTCTCATAAGAAGTACAGACTCCCTGGGTCTTCAAAAGCTCAGTGATCTTAGGTCAGTGTTCTCAGCATTAGCATGCACACAGATCATGGAAGGTTTCTCAAAAACATAGATTTCTGGGTTCCACCCACAAAGTCTTTGATTCAGCAAGTTTTGGGTAAGACCTGAGCATCTACATTTCTAACAAGTTCTAAAGTGATCCTGAAGCACTAGTTTTGGGAGCATAGTTTGAGAACTACTGTCTTAAATTAATATACAGTTCCCTTTCCCCTCATATTTTCACCATTTCTCAAGACACAGAGAAAATCTAATGTCATAAGATGACTGTGATGAACAGAGATTTAAAAATGTTTGCTGAAGGTAGCTGCTTCAAACATACTGGTGTTAGGTGATATAAGAACCTTGGAACAAAATTTCATTAATTTTCCAGTATGTAAGTGATTATACTCTGCATGTTCCTTTTGTTAATCAGGTGTTTGGGACTTACAATATTATTTTCCTGAGAGCAACAATGGTGTAACTAAAATTTATTTCCCTGAGAGCAACAATAGTGTAAATAGAATTTAGGTCTCCAGTTCACCACAAGAGTCCAGGTCATTTGCAATATATCCAAAGCTCAGTTCTGCAATAGATAGTCACAGAAAATAACAGTGTGGCAGTACCACTAATTAAATCAAATACAGTCTTGAAAGTGAGTACTTCACTCCATTCAACAGATGATCCTTAGAATTATGTGACTACTAAATTTTGATCATTTTAATTGTATTTTTACATATTAGGAACTGCATTAACTAAAGGACCCTTAATCAAAGAATTTAGAACAGTATAGAATGAATTATAAAATAATGAAATGGTACATCAAGGAGTTCTTAAGACCTTTATGTTTATGGAAAATAAAGGACAAAGATGTCCATAGCAATATTATTTGTAATAGTCTCAGATTAGAAACATCAAATTGTTGAATAACAACAGGAATAAATGTGGTTTATTTATACAATGAAATGTATTGCTGTCACTCAGCAATGAAAATGAGTGACACATAGCAATATGAGTAATAAACATGATATCTCAAAAAAACTTTATGTGTTTTAAGTAAGAATTTGTTTTTATAGATTACAGTTGCTATGTTTCACAGGAAATTTGGGTCCTATAGGCATCTCAGGCTCTGTTGTGGCACTGACATTGAGCCTTTACTGGACAGGAGGCTTTAGAGTGTCTATTACTCCCACCATTCCCTTCTGAGTGGTTCTCTCCACCTAAGTTGCCATAGTATACCATGCCCACACTCCCTGGACTTCAGTTGAAGTACAGTAGTGGTCAACTTGTTTAAGAACAAACTAATTGAAGGATGAAAGAAATCTATGAGGTGATTCCATGTGGAAGTATGTCCTTACCTTTAATCTCCACTGGACAATGGAGATTAAATGGGCAAATCAGAACTTGAGACAAAGAAAAAGAATAAAGGAGTTGGTTGCAGGAGTAGCAGCTTGAAAGGCACAGGGAGAATAGCTGAGCTATCATCATGGTGAAGCATGAGAAAAAATGGGAATGCCTGTTGCTTAAGAGGTTGACCAGATGACCCAGTTGCTAGGGAATCCTAGCAGATTGGCAAAATTCTCATTTCTACCTTTTTCAGGTGAATTTTTCTATAACATCCTCAAATTTGAGGTAACCCAAATTTCTTTCCATGAAAATAGCTTAACCAAATTACAAATTCCATGGGAAGTCCCCAGTGGCAGATTTGACAGAGAGCTGATGCTGCTGGGTACCTTTACTTGCCAGTCTTCATTTTAGATCTCTGTATACGCAGGGTCATTGTTCAGAATTGCAAGAATTGGGATAGTATTTCTCTCCTTCTTCTTATGATCCCTCTCAAATGATGGATCAGTCAGGTAAAAGCTGCACAACTTTGAATTTGTCAGAACTGAAGGCACATAAAAATGCAAGGAATTAAGGAACAGACAGAACATAAAAGAGAAAGAAAGAGTGAGAGTCAGGGAGATCAGCTCTCACCACAAAGGAAAGTGCGAAGCCTTTGATGAGCTGCATCTATAAATGATCAGCTTTGCCAACTTCTGTAAGGCTTTGGCCAAATTGTCCAGGTCATCAGGAATAATGAGAGCTAGGGACATGCTATCAACAAGTTGAATGGTAACGAAAACCAGAGGACGATGAGCTTCAGATATTCACTCTGTGCTTGTGTGATGTAAGGCCTGAACACTAATTGAATGAATGCCCCAAGGAGGCTGGTGTTCTTTGATTCATTAAATGGAAATTTACCATGCCTGTCTCAAGTTCATTATAGAAATCTTAGTATCTTATGCTCAATTGCAATTTGTGGATCACTCCACTCCGGATCTCCTTAAAGATAAAGATACTAGAGTTATAGGAAGAGGAATTACTTAACCAATACCACAAAATTTATTCACAATAGAATTGCTTTTAAAAACTTGCTCTGCTTGTAGCTCAGGGACAGTAAAAACTTCATCACATTGACCTATTTAATCCTGTATATGGGGTTTCATTTATAATAGCCCCTGTGCTGTCATGTATCTTATCTATTTGATCCTTTCAATAACCCCTTTCTCAACAATCCAGGCAGATGGGCAGAGTATTTCTATTTTACAGACAAAGAGGCTAAAGCTCAAAGGAGTGATGCCACTATTTTTGGAATCCTTGATCTTTTGACTTCTAATTCATATGCCTCTCCAATGGATAATGAATTTGTAAAAAATTTGTAGACTAAAAATTGCAGTACATACGCTGGTATTTGTCACAACCCTCACTATCGAACCATGCCATATTCCCTGGACTCTAGCAAAGGTACATGTACCTTCAGTTCTCTGCATAGCTCTTTATAACTACAGATATTCTCCTCAGATTAGGTCAGAAATCCCAGTGAGTTATAAGTGGGGCCCCTTTGAATAGTAGTAACTTTCTTTGGTTCCCAGAAATCCATTTTATTCATGGAATCAAAGAGTTTCATTTTGATTCTTTGCTTTATCATTGTGACCACTTTCTTTAAAGGTTTCTGCCTGTCACCAACATTAACCTACCACCATTCAAGCTGTTCATGCATTCATCTATTCAATGTGTATAAACACAACTTCCTGTGCATATACACCAGACAACTGTGTTAAATGCTGATAGTACACAGATAATAAAGCATAGTATTTATTTTCCAGGGGCTTATAATTTCGTGTTGGGAGAGGAGAGTGAGATCAGGGTATGGGAGACATCACCCTGAAATCAGGTATGAAATAAATCCTGGAATCTGAAGACTGTCATGCTGAGTGAAATAAACCAATCACCAAAAACCAAAGGTTGAATGTTCTCTCTGATATGTGGATGATAACACATAATAAGGGAGAGGGAGGGGAGGAACAGAAATTCAGTGGATTAGACAAAGGGGAATGAAGGGAAGGGAGGGGGATAGGAACAGGAAAGACAGTGGAATGTATCGGACATAACTTTCCTATATACATATATGAATACACCACAGTGAATCTCCACATCATGTACATCCACAAGACTAGGATCCCAATTAGAATAAGATATATGTCATGTTTGTATAAATATGCCAAAATAGATTCTACTGTCATGTATAAAACCAATAAAAATTTTAAAAAGAGATAAATCCTGGAGGTGGAAGGGATTTCTCAAGGGATGCATAAAACTTTGGGTAACCAGGGTAGGGGAGGGTGAGTATCAGCATGGTTAGGAGGTCACAGGTAGCGCTAAAAGCATGGACAGGTATGATTCTGAAGACACATTTAACTCATTTTTAGAACTGATTTTTAATTGACAAATAATAATTGTGTATATTTATGGAGGTATAATGTGATACTTGGATCTATGCATACATTCTGGAAAATGAATTCAATCAAGCTAATTAACGTATCCATCACCCTACCAACCTGTGGTTTTTCTGTGGTAAGAATGTTAAAAATCTATTCTTTTAGCAATTTGAAATACACAATGCATTATTATTAACATTGGTCACCATGTACATTATATTTATTCTTGGCTTACTATCCTATGGGCTTCAGGGAACTGTATTAGTCCTTCAATTTTTCCACCTGCATGTTCTACAGTATCTGGGCCTTTTTACAGCACTTCTAAGATATTCTTGGAAAGAAAGGACAGTCATGGCAAAATATATTTTCTCTGCATCTACTCCAAACTTTCAGAAATCTGTTTTATTTCCACTTCCTGTGTATATACACCAGATAACTGTGCTAAATGCTGACAGTACACAGATAATAATGCATAGTACTTCTTTCGGACATTTGTTAGAGAAGACTTTTCCTAGTACATAAAATATACATCAAACATGCATATGTCCATGGAGTAGTCACTGTTGGGGTGTCAAGAAGCAGGAACCTTTGTTTCTAAGGAGGAAAAACCATTGGTATACAACCCCTGGCTGGTTGAACAATAGAGAGTGCTTGTGTAACCCTGGGTTATCTGCATTCAGAGGGACTTTAGTCTGGGGACAATGGGAAATGTCTCATGGGAAGCATTATGATGTGAGCTTTGAGGAACAGGCCAGTAAAGGAGAAGGAGACATGGAGGATGAGGTTGTGAAATAGTTACCCATGGAAAGAGAGGAAAATAATCTGATAGAACAGGGAGTGCTTGCAAGAGACCAATATTGGGGGAAGGGTTGAGATTACAAGTACAATATGGAAATGAATTAAAGAGACCCAGGTGGAAGATCTTTGGAATGAGCATCCCAAAATGTTTGGGAAAATCCTTGACTATCTCCACAATAGTGCACAAAGCCCTGCACCATGTAGCCTACCATCAACACCTGGCAGTGTCACTTACCACCGCCATCATTCATTCGGTTCTATACTCTCCCTTGTCTGGAATACGTCTGCCTCAGGGACTTTTCTACTTGTGTTTGCTCTGTCTAAAACACCTTTCTCACAGATTTTGGCATGGTTTGTGCTAATCTGTCACCTCCTTAGGAGGACTCTCTGCCTATCCTATTGATGGGCTCTCTTCATTTCTCTTGCCTGCTTATTTTTTTCTACATGAGAATCATCACTGTCTGATATGCCATATAGTCTGCTTAGTTATTCCATTTTTGTATGTTTTCCTTACCAGAATTAAAAAACCATGAAGGGAGGATTTTTTTTGTTATTGTCAGTTTATTAACTGCTACATCCTCAGTGCTTAAAAAATGTCTGACTTTAATAAATATACTCAACACAAATTTGTTGATGAAAAGAAGTAAGAGAGAAGGAAACAAAGAAAGGAAAGAAAGAAATAAAGGCTATGGCTACTTTCACATGTAAGAGAGGTTGACAAAGGAAATGCATAGAACATTTATGGAGCTTAATCTTTTTGTTAATTTGCTCCTCTCCTCATTTCCCATTTGTGGGAGAGGTTAATACATTGTTGACTGGCAAAATGTCTACACAGGTGACGGGAAGGAGGAATGGAGAGAAGGGGTACAAAGGGGAAAGAATGTGGGTATTATAGGAAGAGTATTATATATAATGTCTGCTTTTAAATTGCAGCTCTGCCACTTTTAGCAGTGTGACTTAAGCAAAGTCATTTCTTTTCTCTGGGTCTTCATTTCTTCAACTGTTTAAAGAGGCCATGGATAGCCAGTGTCAGATAAGACTTGGATGGCGCATATAGGCTGCTACTATCCCTTTACAGACTCAGTAGTACACATCAGTACTTCAGAGGGCTCTTCCTCATTGAACTTAGACGTGACCTTGGAATATTCCCAACATGGCAGTCAACATAGTCCAATATAATGGCTTAGAACTCTCACAGTGGCGTTGACATCACTGGTGGCCTTGGCTTAGAACAACTCAGATCTCTTCCCATTTATTGAACTTACTATATGTCAAAGTATGCAGAGAGGAGGTATGAAACATGAAATAGTCACTTGATGTTTATGGGAGGGGAGAGAAGAAATTCAGAGAACAAACATAATTAAAATGAGGTGAATTGGGATATGGGTAAGATACCTAAGCATTGTACAGACAGGTCAGCAGGATTCTAAGCTACTAAACTTGGTTGTATTGTGAGGTTACTTTAAGGAGACAGCTTATATGAGAGCACTCTAGTGCAATGAATCTCAAACTACAGTGCATTTAAATCAGCGGAGGCTTTTAAAAAAAATGAAGATTTCTGGGCCTCATTCCAAGAATTTCTGATTCAGCACGTCTGGGATTGTGGCTTGAGGGTCTGCATTTCTTACAAGTGCTCAGGTGCTGCTGGTGATGACCGACTGACACTTTGTCAGAGTGTCAGGAGTGGGAAGGAACAGAGAGAGAAGGATCACAGTGGTTTGGGCAAGAACTGCCTCCAGTTATCCCTAGTAGAAACCCTGATCATCATTCTAAATCTGCTACCATCAGCTTAAGGAGAAAAGGTCAATTGGGACAAGTAGTAAAGGAAGAGGAGAAAAAAAACAAAAAAACAAAAAAACGGAGCAAAAGATGCAACATTGTCCCAAGATTCTTTGTAGCCTCTTAGAATTGCTTTCCAGTTCATGTTGAGTCTGAAACTGCCCAAAAAGGAAATGGAGGTGGTCTTTATAGTCTAGCAAATCCCACAGCAAGTGTTAAATGATTGTATCACAATCACATATAGCACGTGGTTTGTGGCATGCAGAATGTAGTCGTGTAGTGACCCTGCTGCAGGGAGACACACCTTGAAAGTGGTGACAAGAACTCTGGACAGAGGGAGCCCCTGCCCAGGATCCACTTCTAAGCTCAACATGCTGGGTGGTACAACTGTCATGCTTCTTCATCTTCTATTTTTTTTCTGAATGAAGCTCAATCACCTCCAGCAAGTCCTTCCTAGAGCAATGGTTGACCTAGCTGTGGGAGAAATTGAGCCTTTTTTGTGTGGCTGGGTGCTCTAAGAAAGGGAAACCTGAATTTCAGCCAGGACACAGCTACAGGACAGTTCCTTGTGAATGAGAAGGGGCTATGTGTCAGGGGGAGCTCTGAAAACCCGTGTGACTGCATGATGAAGCTGACAGCTGTGTGGGTAGGGAAGGTCCTGGCAGAGGGATTGACCAAGTGGTGTGGGTTGTCATCCTATGACATTTGCAGAGTCAGTCAACATCCCTCAGTGGTGAAAAGCACTCTATGTTAGGTACCACAGGGAGAGACATGAAGGGCAGAGAGAAGAAGATAATATACAATGATGGAACTCCAGGCTGTATGCATGCAGCGAATCCTACTCAATTCTTCAATCTCTGAACTCTTCATTGTACAGGTTCAGGATAGCTAAGTAACTTGTTCAAATTCGCTAGCTTGAAACACATTCAAAACTGTGCTTAATTTGAAAGCCAAATTCTATTTTATCATATCAGTCTTTTTCATCTTGCCTGATAATAAGAATCACTTGAGGTTGTTTTATTATTCATATAGTTTATCAGGCTTCCTGCTGAGACTTAGAATATCAGAATTTCTAAATGAGGAACCCAGGAATCGCATGTTGAATACACACCCTAGGTGGTCCTTACAATCAAATTGTCCTGTAGTGTATCATACTGTCTTGATAAGTGGCATGGGGTTGGAGAAGAAGGTGGGAGGGACGGAGAGATCAAGGGTGGACTTGACTGTGATTGCAGGAGGAGCAACATCTTCAATCTTTGATCAGCATTTATATCCCAAGTCCATAGGTTGTAGAGCTCTGCCTCATCATTAAATTCGCCTCTTGGAAAAAGCAGTGAATTGCCGTTCTGCCATGTTCCCTTGGGTGTGAGCAGCCCAGGAGAATTTCAGCCAGGACACAGCTACATGTGGTTATACTGCTCTGATTACATGTGGTTATACTGCTCTGATTACATAATGTTTTGGAGTGATATTCATAATACTTATAGGTGAAAAGAATTGCAAAAGGATTTCTGGGAGAGCAGCCAACTATCATGTCCCTGTTTTCAGAACACAAAAATTACTATAATTGTTTGACTGATTAAAAACACAGTGATGATGATGTATTGCAAGAAAATGATTTAAAGAGAAGAAGGTTTCTTGGAAAAACAAATTATGTTAAAGATGTTAAAGGTTTTAAATTGACAACATTGTGTGAGGATAAATATGTTTCTTTTGGCACAGTAGACCACTTTTCCTGAGCTCTTTGGGTCCTAGATTACCTGAAACTTCCAGATTAGATATATGCTTATGTTTTGGCCTTCAGTGAAGATAATATCTATGGTAGGCTGAATAATGATTTCTCAAATATATCTACATCTTAATCCCTGGAACCTGTGAATATGTTATAACCTTATAAGTAAAATGGATGCAGATGTGATTAAGTATCTTGAGATAGAAATATTATCCTGAATTATCCAAGTGAGCCCAGTATAATCATAAGAGTCCTTATAAGAGGGAGGCAGGTAAGTTAGAATAGGAAATGCATACCATTACCAAGTAGCTTTGTTATTACCATTTTGTGGCCAAGTGGGATCCTTAGACAAATCCAGTATGGAGTCTAATTAAGACCTAAATTCGATGGTGTTGACCCTCAGTTAAAACTAGCACAGGGCAGGTAAGCCCTAATTTCTTCCTTTTCCTTCCTAATTGAAGTATAAGGAGTTTCTGTTCCTTATCATTTCCACTGACAGCATTCCATCTCTGTATCTCTCCAGTGGTTGCTTCCTCTTACCTATTTATGCTACCAATTCAGGTGTCTTCTAGGCCACTGTCCCTAAGAAATTGCAGCTTTCATGGCTAGCTTCAGAGATCTTCCCTGTTGACCCTTCTAGTCTGTAAACTGTATTCTGAGAAAATGAGCATAAATATTTCATAGAAGTTCTGCCATTAAATGACATAGACCTTGGTGTCACCTTCCAATGTCACCTTCTCTAATGGTAGTTACAGGCTTCTTCTGCTAAGGCCTATGTCTCATGACTGTATGTCCCAAACAATGTTTTTTATTTGTGGTATTGGTCTGTCTTTTTGTTTCTGGCTTCACATTCACAGGCACCTCCTTTAACCTCATTTCTTTGCTCTCCATTTTTGTTTTAGACAGTACAATCAGTGCCCTACAATGAAGGTGATTTCACTTGCTCTACACACTTGGAAGAGTGGCAGTTTGAGTTTACTCAGCTTGTGAATAAATTAGAATATCAATCACCCACAAATGACTTTAAGATTCTTATGCTATGAAATATATATCATGGATCTTGTCCTAACGTGTGCCTCATTTGGAAGTCTTGACACATAGACATGAGCAGCTGTCAGCTGATCCATCAAAGCTGAGAGAGACCAAATCAGGGCAGGTGACCAGTGTGAAACAGTCTCGGGAACTATCCATCTTGGATAGATTGTTTGACATATGGAACCTGAATTCTAGGAATATATATGGCAATGCTTATCCATGGGAAAGGTTGGTTTGTATGTGTAAGCAGATCAGCAAGATCTATAACATAATGGGGACATAATTATGGTAAGGTGACACTTTACAAGGCAGGTGAGAAATGATTGTCTTCTGCACAGTGACAAGGGAGACATGGCCTACAAACCTCCAGAGGGTTTGCTTCTGTCCACAGGCTGAAGGGGTCAGTCCCAGAGCACAGAATCACTGTGGCTCAAATTGGCCTTGGCCTGTGATTTGCTGACCACACTGACAGATATCTAGAAGGCACAGAGGTTTGCTACAAATCTTCTGTAAACCCAGACCACATGCTGAACTTCATAGAAGACAGTAAGTACAAGGATAGAGGAGAGACAGGTATTTAATGAAGACTACAAAGAGTTAATGCAATAATTCTCTGTCTGCAATGTCTATAGAGTTCCTATTTCTACACTCTTACCACAAAACCAACTCTATTTTTATATCAGCTTTTTATGTCCCTAAACTCTACCGTGGTGATATACTTAAACTAAAAAAAAAATAAACCTGAACTTTTATTTTTATGCAGCAAGACAGATGGAGTTGTGCTGAAATGAAACCTATCATTGGATGATGATTTTTTGTTTAGGCTATAAAAAGTTGTGATGGCTACTGTGAATAAACAATTTTACACCCTCCTCCAAAAAAAATCACATGTGCAATTCTGGGCCACTGAGATCTCCTCCAGCTAGGCTTGGGGCTATTAGCATTCACAGAATTTCCCAAATCACTTCTCTAAAGGACAGTCTTAATGGCCTTGACTTCATCTCCTTACTCCTGGCTGGTAATTTTTTTTTAACTTCCACTTGCAGTCTTCCCTCTTGAAATTAATTTATGCCTTAAAAATTTATATAATCTGCTGATTCAAGTCCTGAGTCATTCAAATTGTGCTGTGGATCAGTGTGATCTGTGGATGGGTAGCACTGGAGTCACAAGTGTTTTTAGAAATGCAGTCTCTGTCCCCATTCCAGATCTTCAAAGGAAGGCTTTTGGTTCAGTAGAAGATCCCCCAGGTGATCTGTACATGCCCAATAAAGTTTGAGAGGCACTGCTCTGGGATAGAATTTGGCTGAATTAGAGGAAGGCCTGTTTCCAATATCATAAATCTCTTTGCTGAGCCTATTCATTCATATAAGAGGTAATGGGCATCTACTCTGCATTAGGCACTGTCCTCGCGTCTATGGGTAAAAGGTAAAGAGGGTATAGTTGTTTTTCTTTCTAGTTGCCATGGCATTTGTTCAGCCCCTTTCTCACCACCCTCCTTCATTGGGGGTACCTGGCTTTGTTTTACTCTTGGGTACAAATGTCCTTCTGGATTTGGCCTGTCAATTTGGATGTTGTTCTGATTTTCTGATCCTGACCTGAGACATCTTTCTGGCCACTGCTTCTGGTCTCATAGATCAAGTGTGCTGAGGCTGCTCCAACACTGGCTTTCTTCCCTGTGGCTCTGACCCACTGATGCATCTGCCTTTGGAGCATTGCTTGCTCATGATAGTCATGGGAGTGCACATGAACCTTGTTGCTTCTTAGATCTGGTCCAGGTTTCTAGGAATTGCGGTAGCCCTTAGAGACTGCCTGGGTCTTAACCTAAGGAGAGGTAACTTGTCCTCCAGGGAGGAAAATAAAAGGCCTTATTTCCTCACCACCTAAAATATCCCCTCCCCTATAGCCTCCTCTGGTCCCTTCTCAATTTAATGGTCTCTTTCTAACAGCAGACCAATGAGCCACACTTAGAATAAAATATAGCCATGTTTCCTAGAAAGGCTGTTAACTTTCCATATTTTCCCCATTCTCCTTCATCAGTGACAGGACTCATATATACGTAATTAAGTTGAGAAGCTAAGAATTGAACTTGCAGATCTTAATGTGGAACTTTTTTTTTTTAGAAGAAAACAAATATCATTTGTACTTTTTAAAATGGAGTAATGTTCTCCCTTAGATTGAATCTATTTAAAACTTACTCTTTCTCCCTACTTTACTTTATAATCTTATTTGATATTACAATAATTCTGAGGTTTCATAGGGATCATTGTTACTTGGACTTTAGGGCCGTACTACTTGTGCACAGAAGCTCATGAGAACATTCTTAAAATAGTGTCTTTAGCTTCTCGTCCAATTAAAGATGATGTCCCATCCAATATAGTTTGCCATCTCTTTTCTGACTGGAAAACTAATTATTGAGCCTTTTTCTCTGTCTCTGTACCTTGCTGGGATCTCATGTCTACTTGCTCTC
The DNA here is from genome assembly GCF_021218885.2 of Marmota monax. NCBI lineage: Eukaryota > Metazoa > Chordata > Mammalia > Rodentia > Sciuridae > Marmota > Marmota monax. The sequence goes on along the minus strand of NW_026695215.1, from coordinate 23,507,970 downwards.
AAATCTCTCCCTTCCCTCCAAACAAACAAAAAAGTACCTTTAACCCCTTCAAATCATCTAGGGGGTCATGGAACCCTCATTTTAAGAAGCATTCCAATTCTATGGCCCAATCTGTTCTTTATTCCTTTCCCTCTCTTTCAATAAATGTTTATTAAGCTCTACTATGTATCAGAAATCATAGCACCATATTGCATTGGCTCTGTTAGTACTGATTGAAGGAAGCACCATTACTTTGACTTTCACTATGAAATCGAAAACACACAAGATGGGGGAGTTTAACAAGCGACTTCTGTGTTATCCTGGGATTCCATGGAGTTACCCTCTGAGGGTATGAGTAAATGAGAAAAAGGCCTGCCATGCAGCGAGCTACAGCAGGGAAAGGTATATAGCTCAATTCTGGCATTGATTGGAGGGAAGAAAAGAAAAATCTCTCATGAGAATTTGAACAAAATCTGATACTCAGGGCCCCAGCCTGGATTCACAAGACCAGGCAGTCACAGAGCCTCAAGCTGAGAATTTAACTTTAAGGAGTCTCAGGTTGGTCATTCCTTAGGTGAGTGGAAGAAACAAATGTAAATCCTTGGGAGAGTTTGACTTGTTCCTGCGTTGACCACTATGGTAGCCCTTAGACACACGTGGCTGTTTACATTTAAAACAATGAAAATCAAATACATTTTAAAATTCAATTATTTGGTTGCAAATTATTTGGCTGCAGTTTCAAAAACTACAGGAAGACTTAATAGAGAATTAAATTCAACAGTAGAATGTTTTACTTGGTGAAACATTATAGCCACATTTCCAGTGCTCAGGAGCCATCTATGACTGGTGATGACCATGTTGGACGGAACAGACAGAGATGTCCACCATCAGAAAGGGTCCTTCTGGATAACACTGACCAATAGTAATGTGTCACTGACTGTAAGATGACTGATTTCCAAGACATAAAAATGTGAGCAAAATATATGTGTTTGGTCCAATAAAATAGAGTAACCCAGAGGTTGGGAGACAAGAGTTTCTCTTGAGGTCTTGACAGATCTGATAATCAGGCTGCCTGAGGGTCATCTGGGATTTAGTCCAGGCTTCCAGAAATTCTAAAATCATGCATGCCTCCCTCTTCAGCCTTCTGAGCTCCTAGAGCTCCCAGGAGCCACTTGGGCTGAGAGCTTTCTGTGTGTGACTAACTGGGGAATTAGCACATACACACACAAAAAAAACCCTCATTACTTGGATGACCTTCTGGGTCCCTTGTTCTGTGGAAATTAGAACTGAATGCAGAATGACACATTTTTCTGATATCTTTTTTTTCTACAACATGGCTACCTTTAACCTTTTGAAATTAAATTCATTTTTTATAAAGTTACTGTGTAATCATTAGAGTAATATAATAATTTTCTGAGTCCCAAGAGAAGACAAAAACCAGTGGGAGATCCCCGAGTAAAAGCTTTTAAAGAGTGATTTTCCACTTCTCTAGCTTTCCCTCAGCCTCCATCCTTTGACATATCTTTGATGAGTTTTGGTTTTGATTGAGAGTTTGGTCTGTGGTAGTTTTATGTAGGGAAATGTGTGGAGCTACCGTAGGCCTAGAAGATTTAGCTACTGTTTTGGGTTTGCAGTTTCAAAACTACAGGAAGACGTAATACAGAATTAAATTCAACAGTGGAATGTTTTACTTGGTGAGAAATTACTTTTGTGGCTCTGTATAATTTGAATTGCTGCTCCTCTCCTAGTCCAATGTATTGTCCTAAACAGAAAAACTAAAATTATTAACACTATTTTTTTCTTCAGTTCATAGTAATTGAAGATAACTGAAGAATGGTCTCCATCATCAAGTGTGTTTTAATGAAAAAATTGTCCCCCAAATACTTACTAGTTCCCAGAGTGTGATAAAGTATTGAAGCAGTAATTTTTTGTATGTGAGAGAGGTGGGAGGGGTATTCAGGAGGGAAGAGGTTGTAAATGAATGGAAGAGTTATGGAAGGAGAACTTAGATTTACTGAGTGCCTACTATGTGCCAGTTTTGCGGTACATGCTTTACATACGGTGTTCACATTATCTCATGCAACTTTATGAAATAGATTGTTATCTTTAGCTTATGAGTGAGGAAATGAAAACTCAGGAAGGCTAACTACCTTGCCCACAGTCACTTAGTAACAGAGCCAGACTTTTGCCAACATTACTCTGCTGAAATGACTCCTTGTCAAAGACCCCAGAATGATATAAATCCATTGGGCAGTTTTCAGTCTTCATCTTTATAGACCAAGCAGCAGTATTTGATGTGGTGATCACGACTTCCTCCTTAATAGATGATCTATATTTGACTAATAGGCCATATACCATCTTGGATTTCTTCCATTATTACTAGACACATACATTTTGAAGATTGTTCTAACCTATTTCCTTGAACCCACAGTAAGGATTCTCCAGGGCTGAGTCTTTGAATACCTTTTCTTCTCCTGTGAAGCTCAGACCTTTGGTGAGGTGTTCTTAATCTCAACGTAATTGGAAATCTAGCTCAGATAATTCTATGTTGTGTGGGGCTCTTTCCTGTGCATCCAAAGTATTTGGCAGCATCTCTAGCATCTACCCCACTTGATGCAAGTATCACCTACCTCAGTAACCCCAGTTCAGAACCATTGCCTGTGGTGGTCTCAGGCAACCAAAATTTCCCAAGTTTCTATCTTCAGTCCAGACCTTTCTCTTAAACAGTTGCTTACTCTGTCTCTTCAGTTTGTGTATTTGGGTCTCCTTTTGGGTCTTCTATCCCAAACTTGTTTCATTGAGGTCCTTCTCATCTCAGTTTACGACATCCTCACAATTTCAGTTGCTCTGGCTAAAAGTCATCTTTCCCAAACTCCACATCGAATCATTCAGGAAATCTTGGTGGTTTTACTTTCAAAATATAGCCACAATTCCATCTCAACATTATTATCACTATTTCTTGGTCTATCCCATAATCATTTCTTTCTCAAATAATTGCCATAGCCTCCTGTCTTGTCTCCTTGCTTCCATCTTTGCCCCTGAATAACTTCATTCACCTTCCTACCCTACCCCACCCATTGTATTTTCTTTAAGTTGTTAAAACGGTGTTTGTGATGGGAGGGGACAAGGGGACAAGGGAAGATGGTCATCAGAGCAACCTATTCCACCATCTTGATCTACCCCTCCTCCCTTGATGTTTAGCTACCCATTCTTCTCAAATACACAGGTAATCATTATGAAAATTCACCTCTGCCTGTGCAATAAATCTCAAAAAAGCCAAAGAATTAGTAAAATGAAGACTGTGTTCTATGGCTACCCTATTAAGCCCCAAATTAAAAACAATCAACTAAATCTCCAAATGCTCAACTTAATTTATTTTTTTAAAAAAAGAACAGAACAAACACAAAGAAAGTAGAAAGATGGAAAAAAATTGGCAGATGTTTTTGGCTCATTCCCTCTTTTGTAACACATTTTTTTTTCCAGACATATAGATTTGTTTAGGAAAGCAAGGAAGAATGAGGGTCATTTCCATAGGAAGACGGAGCTATAACATTATTTTTAATGGTAATTCACTGTTAATGTTTAATTATACCATTGTAGTTATTATTTACTTATGATGACCATTCACTTATAAATATGAAAATACGTAATTATTTCCCCAAGGAAAAAAAATTAAAATAGAATTGTGAGGTTAATAAGTTGCCCAATGTTTAAGGCTTTTGATATATATTTGGGAATTAGGATAGTTAGTCATACTGACCTCAGTTTATGTTGAGATTCTATCCCCTCAATGTTACACAAAATTACATATAAGAGGTTGTGAGGGGAAAGCGGCGGGGGGAAACAAGGGAGAGAATTGAACAACAGCAGATGAGGTAGAGAGGGAAGATGGGAGGGGAGGGGAGGGGGGATAGTAGGGGATAGGAAAGGTAGCAGAATACAACAGTCACTAATATGCCATTATGTAAAAATGTGAGTGTGTAACCAATGTGATTCGCAATTTGTATTTGGGGTAAAAATGGGAGTTCATAACCCACTTGAGTCAAATGTATGAAAGATGATATATCATGAGCTTTGTAATGTTTTGAACAACCAATTAAAAAAAAAGCCTTGGTAAATTTAAGAATAATTTACTCCTCTCCTTGATCTCACTCTTTGTGTAGTATAACAGTGCATCCTCCGTACCAACATGCATATTTATCTCTCAGATATTGGAAACATTAAATATATTATGGACTTTGTGTACTCTGAGCATTCCTTAACTGACTTACTGAAGTTAGAATATAGGAATGCCTAGATTGGTGTAAACACTTTGCCAGATCTTTATCAATAGGAAATCTAGATGAGAAAGAGTTCTTTACTTTGAACCATTTCCCCAGGTATAGCTGTCAGAATCAATGAAGAAAGTAAGTAATCAAATTCACTTATTATCGCAAACCAATTTTGTAGCACTTCAGCCAGCAAAACAATTCTAAGGACAATTAAACTTGGTTCTCTGGTTATGGGGCCGGTAATATTTGATAATTCCAAAGTCAGTTCTTATTTGTTTACCTCCATTCTTGAGGTGAATATTTTAGATGGGGTAAATATGATTACCTCTGTGTTAAACCTACTCAGACCTTCAATACTGTTTTTCTTGAGCCTGATAACACCTTATGACTGGAAGTGAGAATAAAACGTAGAAGGTAAAGGTAAAACACTGTCCTTTCTGAGTTCTGTGACTATATGAGAAACTGAGACTGATAAAAGAGACTGTTTTTGAGTTTTGTGTCATGGCTTCATAAGCTGAAATCATCCCAAGTCAAAAAATAAGGGGAGTTGGTATCTTTTATTTTTGGTCTAGGAAATTACTGGACACTTAGAAATATCTGGAAAAATCAACGGACAACAATCAAATGATACTCGGGGCAATTACATATAAGCTTTTATGGTTCAAATTCTTTGATTGATAGCTTATCCTTTGGAAAACTTGACAATGACAGCTCTTCAAAGAGTGATTTATTGTTCAGTCATGAAGAGAAAAAATGTATTTCTGTTTTTGGGATACAGATTTCTCTTGAAGAATTCTTATTTGTATTTTCCATGATTTCTCTTAAATTAAGATCCAGTAACCTTTCCCCGTTTAAAATGTCAAAAGTCTAAGAAAGCCTGTGGGTCTTAGAATGATATAATACCCATCTTGAACAGAAGACTCCTCCTAACTTTGTCAAAATATCCTCGTAATTGATTCAGACACAATTACTCCTGGACTAGCTCCTAAAATACCCCCATCAATGTTAGAAGGCCTATTCTAGATCACCAACCCAAGTTTTCTAAATATTCCTCTAAAGTATACAAACACACTTCCACTGCATGAATTGTTGTGTAAGATATTAGATCAATATATCTAGACCTGTGTTATCCAATATGATAGCCACCAGCCACGTGTAAATTTTAATGCTATTTGAATGTAAAATCATTAAAATTAAATACAATTTAAAACTCTGTTCCTGTCTTATCACTAGCCATGTTTCCAATACTCAGTATCTATACCTGTCTAGTGGCTACCCTACTGGATAGCACCAATGCTGAACATTCTGTAGAGTGCACAAAAGAACATGACAGAAAGTTCTACTGGGAAGCGTTTCCCATCAATCTAATATGATGCATAAAGAGTAAATGGCGTTTCTACCTCGTAAACCCTATGATATTTTAGGGTATAACTTATTTATAACCCTATGATAGTTGAAATATTATTGAGTTTGGGTAGAAAACACAAATATCTTGGAAGACCAGAAAGGTAACATGTATGTGCCAAGCATCTCAGTGTAAGATTAGAAAGAAGCTTGATGTCTCTGCTGAATTGTAGTCTACAATACACCTGCAACATCCAGAGAAATACCTCCTGCATCTGGAAGTATCTCTCCTGGATCCTGCATTTTAAAGGCGGGCCTGTGATAACACTTTGCTTTACTTAAATAAAACCTTGGACCTTGGAAAGTGTTAATTTTCCTTGTCTTCCAGGTAAAACAAAAGACTTGAAATTCAAGCCTACTTGCAAAATCCAAAAATGATTTTATGCATTAGTGGCCATTTAATGGCTTTATGAAATCAAGGTACACACTGTGGCATAGTCTGTCCAGTTGATTCTCAATCATTAGTATGCATCAAAATTCAAGCAGGAGGCTTGAACTCCTGCTTTGGTAGGTGTTGGATAGAGTGATATTTCTACCAAATGTGATATTTCTACCAAGTTCCTAGGTGATGCTGACACTGCTAGCTATAGGTTTGAGAAATACTAATGAATGTAGTTGTTATTATTTCTTTTTCAACTTAGGCCATTTTCTGGGCCTGGTTTTTAGGTGTGAATCATATTTATGCTCTTGGGAGAAGAAGACATTCAGGCAAGGAATAAAAGATCCCACTGTCAGGTTCCTCCTCTAAGCCTTAGGAGAATAGAAGAGGCCTAAGGATCTTATGGACTCTAGACAAAAATTATCAGAAGCTTCAGCAGGACATAATCAGGAAGGTGAAGGAAGGCTGGGTGCAATCTAAAGCCTCGATGGCTTTCTAATAATGGGCAGAAGCAAAGAAACAGCAAGCCATTATTCTAGCTTTAGATAATTCAATTGCAATCAATAAAAGACAGTTTTCAGATAAGGAAGAAGAGACCCAGAGTAACACTAACAAGAAAGCCTCTGATGAATCGAGAAAGATGCTGGAGGTACCAAATGATGTCTGCTTAGAGGAGAAAATGGGAAAGTAGAAGATCGAAATCATTCTGGGGAGAAGTTCTCCAAGCGGAAATGACAAAACATGTATTAAATTGTATTTCTGTTATTGCCTCTATCTATCTGCGATGTCCAGACCAATACTGAACCTATCCTGAAAAATGGGACTAGGTCTTCAGAACTAAGAGCTGGAGTTGATCTATTCAGAAGCCCTCTTGGTTACAAATTACAGTTAACATCTCCTCGTCTTTTAGATGGAGCCATTTATTCTTGGAAACCCTGATAGTTATTTTAGGAGTGGCCGATGTTTAGAGAACACACTTGTATTTTACTTCATTGGTGTCTGGCCCACAAAGTATTTTAATGAATCTATCATAAAATATGATAAGTTAGCTCCTGCTTCTCTGCTCCTTACTATGTGCTGAGTATGTTGCCTGCCTTTCATGGTGGTCCAGAGAAGGATCTTCCCTAGAGACATATGAATTTTAAAAGATCCAAAGTTTCACGTATACAGCCTTGCTAAAAGTACATAACGAATTCATTTTTCATTCTCTGAAGTCTCAACATCGTGGCACATGCCTGGCTGCCGAACTCTGGGGCCCTGACTATGAAGAAAGCACTTTTGAGACAACAGATTCCTAACAGAAAACCAAAGTGCTTTTTAGACTTTCTTACTTACTTAAAAAAAAAAAAAGTCGTTGAGAGGTGGGAGCGGGCAGGCATTGCCATCTTTGTTTTGTAGGTTGTACAATTTAAGCAAAGGAAAGATTTTTTTTTTTTTTTTTTTTTTAAATCTAGTCACACAGAAGAGTTTTAGAATTGTGAGAAGAACTCACATCTTGACCTTGGAGAGAGATTCAGGAAGCTCAAGTACTGCCCCCTAAAGGCCTTTCTTTCCAACAGTTGCAGGTTATCCAATTTCTGATGCAGAGGTTACTTTGTACAGAAAGTGGTTAGAATCTCACTATATGTGACTCACTCAGGACACAAACCCTGGGAAAAGGTGAAAAGCTATAAACAAATAGAAAGAAAACTAATAGGGTATCTGTCATTGTGTATCAGTCTAGGGTATTGAAAGGTTCTGATTACATTTCTCATAAAACATATAATACTCCAAGAGGAAATGTTCCACAGGGTTTTTTCCCCTTTTACATCAATATATTTCTTACTGTAAAATGAATCAATAGGAAAATAATTTTTTGATAACTTTCACATGGAAACCACCTATTCCATCAAACAAAGAAAATTCCTTCCCTTATATATTACCCAAGAAGAAAAATTCACAAGGTAAAATTCTGTCCCTAGGAAACCTCCTCAGAAAATCTCTTCCATATTACCATTTGATCTGGCTATCCCACTCCTTGGTTTATACCCAAAGGACATAAAAGCAGCATATTACAGTGATGCAGCCGCATCAATGTTTATATTCACAATAGCTACACTATGGAACCAACCTAGATGCCCTTCAACAGATGAATGGATAAAGAAGCTGTGGTATAATGATAGAATATCACTCAGCCTCAAATAAGGATGAAATTATGGCATTTGCAAGTACATGGATGGAGTTGGAGAATATCATGCTAAACAAAATAAGCCAATCCCCCAAAACCAAAGGCCAAATGTTTTTCTCTAATATGTGAATGCTGATCCATAATGGGAGGGATGGCTAGGGAAGAATGAAGGAACTCTGGATTGGGCTGAGGGGAGTGAGGGGAGGGAAGGGGGTATGGGGTGGAAAAGATGGTGGAATGAGATGGACATTATTACCCTACGTACATGGATGATTGCATGAATGGTGTGACTCTGCACTGTGTACAGCCAGAGGAATAAGAAGTTGTGCTCTATTTGTGTACAATGAGTTAGAATGCATTCTGCTGTCATGTATAACTAATTAGAACAAATAAAAAAAATCAAACAAAATCCTCCTCCATGTCTCCAAGGTCCAACAGATATCACAGGCCTAATTTGGAGTCCTACTGAAAATAGTCACAGTGGATACAACACTAGGAACCCATCTCAACTCAGGGTCATTACTAGTCTTTGAAATTTTCATTAGCAATTTGGAGCCAAAGTTAATGGATGGATTGAACAAAAAGACACACATGAGCATGTCAAGGTGAAGAAAGTGATGGGCAGCCACCTGGATGCCATCTCTGGGCTCCATTGCTGCTTGGTAATATCTTTGTTATCTTGGAAATCATTGTTGATGATGCAGAGCTTTGGTCCACAGATGGCAGGTACCTAAAAGATGCTCAGTTAGCAGCTGCTTAAATATTTGAAATGGAGATGGTTCTCAAATTCTGGTTTTGATCCCTGATTATAATTTCTTTGTGTAAATGATTGAGGCTGTCTTAGAAGGAGTTCTGGATGAATGAGAGAATGAATAAATGAATGAACTCATCCTGTGAAATACAGGCTTATTATTATTATTATTTCCACTTGCTTAATGTACAAAGCAAAGCTTCGGGAGAGTGATAGTAAACTTTGGCCCAGTCGTGTGTAAGTAGGTGGTAGAACCAGAGGCAAGTGCTGCTTGCTGGCCTACCATTTTAGTTTGGCAAAGAAAAAAAAATCTCAGTAGAGTAAAAGGGCAGCTAGTTTGGCTAGAGTGGAAGCCGAGCATTTTCCTCCCCGACTCTGTGTTCCTGGGGTTGGGTTGGTGATGGGTTTTCAAATCCCGGAACCTGGAAACATATGCATAAGAGATGCTAGGGGGGCTGTGCCCAAGTGAAAAATTGATTTACACAAAAGCAGCAGCTTTGACATGCAGGTCTCCTGCAGAATGAAAGGAAGGTCATACCGAATGGCCTCTCTAAACTCCAAGCTCCCATTAATATTGACTCATTCAACTGTCTGCACTGTCCAGTCCAGTATCTTCACATCCCTGACAGATGGTTCCCACACATCTGTCTCCTTCTCATGCATAACAGCTATGCACAGAACCTACTGTCACTATTGAAAAGATGCAGGTGCATTCGGGAATAGCATGTGTGGAAACCCAGCAGAAAAATCTCATTCCCAGGTGGGGAGGCACTGGCAGGAGAGGGGGTACACTAGAATAAGTTTTGTATTGTGGTACACTCTATGGCTAGTTTATTGCAACAAAGACAAAGCTAGAACTTTCTTTATTCTCTGGTCCAGACTGGGGTTCAAGTTCCTTGCCTTTTAGTTTTAACAGTGGAATCCAGGGAAGATTGCTTAATCCTACTGAATCTCACTTCCTCACTCTCAAAATGGGTACAAATATAACAGTTGTTACAGGGTTTGGGGGAGGATGAAATGTGAGAATTTTTTGTGGGTAAAGTGCTGAGAGAGTGCCTAGCTCCTGGCAGATGTTCCAATTCTTTCATTAGAAACAAAGGTGGAGGTGGATCTCCTAAAACTCAAAGGGAAATCAGTAGAGGAAAGGGATCTAGGGGTGGGATATGGGGAGGGAGTGGGGAAAATCTAGGGATTGATTTTGGCCTAATTCTATTGTTGTATTATGTGCATGCACAAATATGCAACAACAAATTCCCATCAATATGTACAACTATAATGCACTAAAAAATGAGGAAAAAAATCTTTTCTAATAATTTTTTTTATTAGAAAATAAAATGTGTAAAACCAACTGGGCACAAAACACCATCCACTGGATATTCCTGTCATTGCTAGATGACAATTTACCATGGAAGAATACCCATCTGTTATCTCACAATTTCTGTAGGTCGGGAAGTTGGGGCATCCCTTACCTGGGTCTTCTGTTCAGGGTCTCACAAAGCTGAAATCTAGTTGTTGGCTCCTGGATTATCACCTGCATGCTGTACTAGGAAAGGATCTGCTTTCAACCTCCCTCAGGTTTTTGGCTGTAGTGTTCACTGCAGCTTGTTTCTTAAAATTGAGCAGCAGTGCGGCAGAATCTGCTGGTTAGAGTCTCTGACTTTAGGGAAGGCATAGGATCTCTTTTAAAGGGCTTACAGGATTAGGTCAGGTCCACCAATATAATGTCTCTTGGATTAAGTGAAAGTCGATTGGTTAGAGATCTTATTTACATCTTCACCTTCACTCTCGAAGGTAACATAAACACAATAAGAATGATATTCCATCTTTGTCAAATCTACAGCTAGAAGGTCATAGGTCCTGCCCAAACTCAAAGGGAAGGAATTACACAAAGACGGATATTGCAAGGTGGGAATCATGAGAGCATTAGGGGGGGTGCATGCCACAATTGTGAGGAAGGAAGAAATTATTAGCACTTTCATTTATATTCATTGTTACTATATCTTTTAGATATTCTATTACTGTGTCAAATTTAAAATATATAAGCAATGTAGAAATATATAATAAAATACTGTAATCCATTCTAAGCAATGACTCTCTTGTTGACTACTTTCTCATTTTTTAAGATTAATTTTAAATTTTTATTGGTGCATTATGTCTATATATAACACTGAGATTCATTATGCCATATTTGTACATGCACATAAAGACAATTCAATCAATCACATTCCCCAGCATCTTTCTTTCCCACCTTCTCTTCCCACTTCTGTAAGTTATTTATGAAATCCTGTGCAAATTGCTCAATCTATCTCTCCCTTCCTTCATCTGTAAAGTGGGAATAACCATTCCTGCCCTGACTACTTCCTAGGTGAGGCTGAGAAGAGGAAATGTTGGGAAGTGCTAGGAAATGGGCAGAGTACATACAACATAGGTAGAAAAGCAAAAGCATTTTTTTATGCCATGAAACATGAGCTCTCTTATTTTTTTTACATACAATTCTTAATACACCTTTATACCACCATTCATTATATCTGTGTTTGTATATAAGTTATGTTGACACCAAATTCACATTGAAACCCTAAATGTTAATGGCTGAAGCTGACCATTCATTATGCAAAACATTTTTGATCATTTTTAAAAGCAAGAAAGAGCTCTCAGCTGGGGAGTGGTATATGCCTGTAATCCCAGCAGCTCAGGAGGCTGAGGCAGGAGGATCACAAGTTCAAAGCCAGGCTCAGCAAAAGCAAGGTTCTAAGCAATTCATTGAGTCTCTAAATAAAATACAAAATAGGGCTGGGGATGTGGTTCAGTGGTCAAGTATCCCTGAGTTCAATCCCCAAGATCCCTCTTCCCCCACAAAAAGAGTTAAAGAACTCTCTAAGGTACCTTCTCTTTTCTGCCCTTACATAATTTCTCCCACATAGATGCAGTGTCCTCCTGAGATATTTAAAACACTTTAAGACTCCTGGGCTTTTGTATCAAGCTTTTGTAACAACTCTTGAGGTTCCCGTTTGCCGGCTGTTCACTGCTGAGGGCACTTCACCTGATACATGAGGGTTGCTAGGAAGCCACTGGAAGGTGGTTGGCACTTCTCTTTCCAGTCCTTCATTCACTGAGGAAGGTTGATATAGAAAATCTGCCATTTGTTTTTCCCTGTCTTGGAACTTGATTGAACCTGCTTCCCCGTTGAGCCCTGGCATCAAAATGTAGCTCTAAGGAAGCTAATAATGTGGTCTGATGGAAGGGCCTATGGGGTTTTAGGACACTTTTAGGAGGCATCCTGTGGACTTTAGAGTCAACCAGATTTGGGTTTCAGGTTGTATCCCCAAGAGGCTTGCGAATTTTTCAGGAGCTTACTCAACACTCTCTCTCGGCTTTGGCTTCTTATTTGTTAATTTTGTTGTGTGGGTTAGAATGTGGAGAAATGCCTGGCATAGTTTCTGGCATACAGCAAGGGTAGACTAATGGCTTGATGCTCTCTTCCCTCTGTAAATCCAGATTCAAGTCTTGTTCTGACTGCTAATCAGCCACAGGTCCCCGGAAAGTGATTTCTCTTTTCTGGTTCTCTGCTTTTATTTTTCCCTCGGGGAAGATAAAGTATTTGGAATCCCTTAAGGATTCTATCATGTGATTCTAAGGAATCCTAGGCTTCCCATCCCAGCACCACTGTACACAGTGGCACAGGATCTGGGAGAACCCTCACAGGCTCCCCAAGTTGTCTTGCCCAACTCAAGAGTGAGGACTGGTGTCATCATGCCTAGTTCACTTGTTTTAAAGAACAGCTGATGAATCATTTGCAATGTGTTTTGCAAAGAACTTAGATGCTGTAGCTACAGTCCCAAATATATACTTAATAACTGTGTGGTATAAGATGTCCTTGCAAAATGAACAACATGGGAATGTGGTATGTGACAAACTCATTTTAGAAAAATAATGGAATTTTAAAGGGATGGAAGCCTTTCTGTTTGTTTGAGTTCATATCACTGAGAACTCACTCTATTACCAGGTTGCTTTAAGCCTACAAAGACACTAGAATTTAAGAGATGATAAGCCAAATTGATCCATCGTCTATTTCCTATCTTTGTTCAATGTCACCATACAAAAATAGAATATGCTTACCCATCACCAGGAAAACCCACTGGGACTTTAAAAATAGTTGTTTCAATTTTGAATGTTTAAGAACTAAAAAGTTCTAAGCAAATGTTACAAACTGGCACACATATTAAAAATGTGTGTGTGAATTTTAAATGAGTGTTTTCTTTTTTTCTTATTGCGAATGTAGCACATCATTAAGGAAGAAAATTTAAAAATAATCCTAAAAAATAAGGAGCTTTATGATTTTACCACTGAGAAATATATACTGTTACATTACACACGTGATTTTTGCATTACACACGTGAGCACTTACATGTACGTCTGCACACAAGTTTGCCATCTAACTTACTGATTCTTGCATTTATTCCCCAGCTCAGCTCTCAGAGGAGTCCCTGAGAGTCAAATTCATGTAGCCAACTGCCATGTTGTCCAGCTATCCTTGTTGGCTCAGAACTGAGTGGCATCCACAGACTTGGGACTTCCAGTGCTGAACGTGAGATAATCCTGGGCCAGTGTGCCCACTGAATGGTCCATGAACGCCTTAAACTCAGTAAGTACAAAACCGAACCCATCTTTCCCATTCCAAATCTCCTGCTCCTTCAGTGGTCTAATCTTGAGGGTATGGTACCATCTTCCATCCATGTGACCAAGCCAAGACTCAAGGACTAATTCTTAAGTTTTTCCTCTTTCTCTCTCTCTGTACAACAGGCAAGCTGATACCAAGTTCTGGTCATCCCTGGCTAGTTTACTGCTATGACTTCTAAATGAATCTCTTACTTCACTCAGTCATATTCTCATCCAATCCAAGTTCCATGAAACATGCAGAGTATCAATCCCTAGGATTCCAACATCATCCCATCACTTTCCTGCATAGAACCCATCAGTGAATCCTGCTACTCTTGGGATAAAAATCTGAGCTCCTTAGCATGACCCGTGAGACTCTCTTCACCTCACAAGCTTTGTCATCTCTTGTCCTTTCCTGAAGCCTCTTTCCCAACACATTAAAATGCCACCACATTGAACCTATTAATCACAAATTTCTAGGCCTTTGCAGGTGCTTTCCAGAACCTAGTTCAGACACCATGTTCTCCTAGGAAGGCTACTTTGAAGCCAACACACATGTTCTAAGAAATTTATGTGACTTACACATCAGAAGAATTTTGAGGATTAGTTGGCTGAAAAAAGTCTTAGGAAACTTACTGGAAACTCTTGTTTCAGTCTGGCTGGTTGCCTTTTTAATACTCTTAAGAAAAAAATATCCCAGCAAGGAGGCCAGCTGCAGTGGCACACACCTATAATCCTAGCTACCGGGGAGGCTGAGGCAGGGGGATCTCCAATGTGAGGCTAGCCTGGATAACACAGCAAGACCCTGTCTCTTGTAAGAAAAGTAATGGGGCTTTAGCTGTAGCTCAGTAGTAGAGCACATACTCATGGACCTCAATTCAATCCCCAACATTGCCCTGTTCCCCCCACCCACCCATCAAATCCCAAGGGATTACTTTTTCTCAGTCTTTAAATTAAGCAGTGGTCCTTCATGTTGACTGCACATTAGAATCACCTTGGCAGCTTTTCAGTTTTTCTGATGCTTTGCCCCTTTACCCAGAAATTATGTTTGTTTGAGGTGGGGTCTAGGAATAAATATTTTTAAATGTATCCTAGGGTGAGAACTGCTGCATTCTCGATGCCACAGCAGTCCCACCTGGTTTTTATACAAATCTTTTCTTCCCAGCCTAATATTAACTACAGGCTTCCTCACTTTTTGTTAATCACAATCTGGAAAATCCTCCTAGAGAAACTTTCCTACCTGTGCATCAGGGGCCAGCTTTAGCAGCAATACAATGATATTTTGATAGCCATGTTTCTGAATTGTGCCTTTCTTTCCCTCTTAGTCCAAATTCAGGAAGAGACAACAAGGCATTTTAACCCTTCACTCCCAACAAAGAGGAAGAGATTAAATTCAATTGAGTAAAGTAGCGGTTCTTATCCAGGGACAATTCCACCCTTGGGGACCTTTGGCAGTATGTGGAGACATTTTTGGTTGTAACAACTGGGAGATGCTGCTCTCCACAGGTAGGTAGAAGCTCACTAAATGTGCTACCATGCACAGGGATGTCACTGATCGTCCTGGGATGCACAGGGCCGTTCCCAACCCTTGGCCCCAGCTATTGCAAAGAATTATCCAACTGAAGATGTCAGCAGTGTTGGGGTTGAGGAGTGCTGATGGAGACATGACTCTGCCTTCTAGCTTTGAAATACATTTGTCAATGACTAGCTGGGGAAGAGTCCTTGAACGGTATGAGAGACTGGAGTGAAGTGGGCAGATGAATGTTGGTTTTGGAAAGAAAGAAAGAGTGGACGCAGACATAAAGAAAGGCTCAGGTCGAGGTGGGTACGCTGAAGGAAACATGCTGTGGAGGTTGTCTCTCGACCAGTTCTCTAGTAGTCATTCTCTAACATGATCTCTGGACCAGCAGCATCAGAAGCATCTGAGAACGTGTTAGAAATGCCAATCCTCAGGCCTCCCCCTAGATCGACTGCGTCATAGACTCCAGGGATGGGATCCAGCAATCTGTGTTTTCACAAGCCCTCCAGGTGGTTCTGATGTTGCTGAAATGGACAAGACCGTACTAGATCACGCGCGGACCTTATCTCAATGTCTGTTGTGGTTTGGCACATTTAATGCCCTCGGGAGTCACTTTCATTATTGGGAGTAGCAGGGTTGAGGGAACTGTAATCAGAGAGTTTATGGCGAGAGCCAGCTGGTCTTGCAGGGGAAATGAGCTGGAGGTAATGCTTCCTGACAAGTCCATTTAGTGATTTTATTCTTTCATGGGATAGCTGTCATAAAGTGTTTTAAATGCCAGTGCAGTCAGGCATGGGGTGGTCAACAACAGCAATGCCGGGCACAGATTTTATAGCCAAGGGAAAGGCAAGGGGGTGGGGATGTAAGTCAATTGCTGAAAAAGTTCTGAGGATCAGAATCTAAGAGGATGGCCCTTTCTTTCCTCACGCACTTGGAGACTTAATTGAATCCTGTTTGTCTCACTCACACCCCGCCCCCCCCCCCAACCAACTCCCTCTCCTGATTTATTCCTTTGAAAATCTCATGGCTTAAAGGTAAGCCGGGATTTATCATTCTTAGCCCTGGACTTGGTCGGTGCTTCTTTCGGAGACTGTTCAAAGGAATTCAAGTACCAACCCAGGAACTTGTGCCAGTCAAATGCGAGGAACTTGACATTTGGAAAGTCCACACGGCTGCTTTCTTTCCCATTTCTTTTCTGAAAAAAAAATTTAGTCCCCTTTGTCCTCCGAAATCTCTGCTGTGAAAGCCAGCTATGGCCAAGATTCTGTTTCTTCTTTTTGTGACTATCCTTCTGGCCCCTCATTCCCAAAGGAGTTTTTTTTTTTATTTTTATTTTTTTTCATGTTGGCTTCTTCCCATCAAGACTTTTCCCTTCTTTCCTTTCTTTATTGTAACCTGGGGTTGGTGGAGAGAAATAAAATTTGATCTAATGGGGAAAAAAAAATGTTAGGAGGGGATATGATGAGAAAGAGGCTCAATGGGAGTTGAATAAGCTAATTAGAAAACACAGCAATGAGGAAAATAAAGTTTCTATGATTAATTTAGACCTGCCTTAAATGAAAGAAGGTGTTCCAGCCAATAGTGATGTGATAGAAATATTGACACAATGAGTAGATCATTATATGCAAGGGTAAGAGTAGATAGAAGAGAGGGGTATTTTTCTAGGGGTCCAAATTACCAAAATCTGGTAGGATGCCTTCCATAAGATCTGACTGATTTAACTGTAGGCGTCTGCACATATCCATCCATCCATTCATCCATCCATCCATCCATCCATCCATCCTCTCAACAGTTATTTATTAAGAAGCTATAATGTATATAACAAGCACTGTAGGAGCTAAAGATGTACAGGTGAATTAGATAGGGTAATTCCTTTCCCTTGGACCTTGGAACTTATATTTCAGAATATAATGAACTCATATGTCAGAAGAGGAGACAAACCATAAACATGTAAGCAAATAAACAAGATGATTTGCAGATGATGGTAAGCGCTATGAGGAGATTAGGAGGGTGGTAACTTGGAGAAGAACTGGAGAAATGTAAGCATGAACAAACTTTGGGAAGACATCTCTGAGTGGCTGAGTTTTGAGCTGACAATCTGAAAGTTAAGAATGTGCCAACTTTGCAGAGATAGGGAGAAGGTGTAGGGATAGGAACTTCTAGCAGCATCTAGAAATGTGAACTGAGTGGGCTACTTGAGCCTGCTAAGAAAATTATCCATAACCTGGAATTCATTCCACAAGTAAAACTGCAAGTCCTTTAATGCTACACTGAAGTTGTGTTTCACAGGCCCTCCCAGTGATGATGTATTTTCCTGCTAGAGTGTACCATTGCTTTGTTCTGCTATTTGCCATTTATTAACTAAAATCTCAGACTCTGTAATATCATACATGTTAAACTATATGTTCGTGTATGTATATGGGTATATAATGTAATGGTTTTTGTCTGATAGCAAAGATAACCCTGAAGCTTATAGTTTGTTGCCTTGAAGGACAGGAACCAGGTTTGTATCTAGAAATCTTAGTCCTATTTAAAAGAGGAAATGACTATGTAGACTGAATGCTCTTGGAGAACAGTTTTATCATCTCATTGGTTTTCTAATTAGCTAATGAGTTGGATAAAATTTTTGACACATGTTCATTTGGTAGCTCAGTGAGAGTCATGCTTTTTAACTTTTTGAAAATCATACTGTGACAAGACTAACCACAGCACAACTCGGGAGTCTAGAGTCCACAATTAGCTTTAATGAATCCATGAAGTCCTAGAGTTTTCTGCATTTGTAAAAGAAAATATCTTATGAACCTAATCTGACTCTCCAGACTTTTGAGATCCTGAGTCAAAACTGCTTACCAGAGTGGAATCTCTTGAGGCTCCTCGTAGGCTTTTGCCCTGAAATGCCCACGCTCACCCAGGTAATGTTTTGGTTGCTAATTCTACTTCATTAGTATCCAGATACAGGAAGAGCTTCATGGTATGAAGCATGAGGATTATAGTTTTTGTCAAATCAATGTGAAGTGTATTGGCTTCCTGACTTGGGCCCCTGCTTCTTGCATGAATCAATTCTTTCAGGTCCCATCATATTTGAGTGATGGACAGAGCTGAGTTCCTGTATCGGTAAGAAGCTAGAGACCAGGTCAGGTGAAAGAGGATCCTGACTGGAATCATCCAGCATGAGCAGCCCTGCAGGCCACTGGAGATGGCATCTCTCTATCTCTTGCTTTCCAGCCTTCAAATAGTGTGGGGCAGAGGTGGGGGTGAGCATCACACTGTCTTCTCTTTATTGAAGATTGTCCCAAAAGCATTTCTGCTCTTTTGTGGCAAGTTCAAGGTTACATAGAAGAAGGTAATTCACATAGTCTCAAAAAGCAAATAATTTCCTAAGAAGTCAACTTGCTAGTCCTTGACATTTGTTTCATGTACTTCACACAAACAAAACCCTGGCCTTCGGTAACCCCTTTCTGGAAGCCCTTTCTAGAAGCACTTTGCAGACAGATGGGGTCTCCCAAGGAGATTCTGATACCTCCTCCAGCTCCTGAGGAAGGCCTCTAGGTTGTTCTCCCAGCCACCAAAGAAAGGGTCATTTCTTTTGGCTTCAAGGACCTTCTGTTTTTAAAAGCTGAGCTTCTCATGTTCAGCTTTGAGGAGCTGAGAAAACTGTCTTCATGTTTTATTTGATGATGTTATTGAAAATAAATACTTTGCAGAAAGAGATGATCAGAATGGCTGCAGATTGGGATTTATTTTTTCAAGGACATTCCTGTGTAATGTTTAAAATTGCGGGAGGGAAGCTGCATGCTCTGCAAAAGTCAGCTCAATGCAAAAGCCTCTTGAGAAGCCAGTTTGTGAAAAATCTTCCTATTGATAAGGCTAGGTTAAAAAAAGAATTTCAAAAATGCAGAAATAAAAATCAAGATCTTGAGGCAATGTTTTCAGTTTCAGTGTTAAAAATAATGAAGTAGTTCATGTAAATACAAGAAAGCAAAAAAAAAAAAAAGTTAATAAATAAATTAAGAGCAACCAGCATAGCCAGTGTCACCAGTTTGGGACATCATTTGAATAAAGCTCTGAGTCCTACTCGTCCTACTAGTTTGAGTTACTCTACAAAGCTGTATTAGGGGGATTTTTCAAAATTTTTACTCAGGATATTCCTCCCATTTATCATTAAACAACTTCATCCAATCCCCCAGTTTTCTTGAAGCATCTTCCCAATAGCTAGTTACCTATCAATTTCCAGTGCAGAATTGGGCCACAACTAGGTTAAATAATGTGAGGAAACTGCTTCCAGTCACAATTATGGAGATTTGTTAGGATGCATGTTCTCTCTACAGGGGAAATGACCATCTAAATGATAAGAGGGCTCCCATTTCTACTTTCATCTAGAGAGTTCCCCAGGGCACTAACTAACTACCCAATACTGACAGGCAGACTCTGTCTTGACTCTCAAAACCACAACACGATTGTAGACAAATTTCACAATAAAATAGTTTGTCCAGGTTGTGCTACCTCTACTATGCTCTTTGGTCATAATGATGGGTCCAAGAAGGACCTGTCCCTCTGCCCACAAGGATTTCTGAAACCGGAGAACTGAGAATCAGAAGTAATCTCTCATGAGCTGCCATACCTCCATCCTAGGTTACTGAGAGAGCAGGAGCCATCGGACATATGGCCACCAGATTGAGACAGGAGTCATACATTCCTTTAGGACAATGACAGGTAGCTTCACAAGAGGAGTTTTGAAGTCATATTAACAGGAAGATTTTTATTTATTTACTTTTTATGGTGGTAAAAAAGTACAGAACATAGAATTTACCATTTTAGCCATTCTTAAGTGTACAGCTCTGTGGCATTCAATGTGTTCAACAGTGTGTGGAAACATTACCATACCTATTTCCAGAACTTTCCATGTTCCTCAAATCGGTTTTGTTTTGGTTTTCCTTTCTGGGCATCCAAATAGACTAAATGCCCCAGTTCCACTTGCAGCTATGTGGCTTTGTGACTGATTTCTCCTCCCTGGAATATAAGCAGCAATGCCAAAGCTATTTGCAGCTAAAACTTCTTGAGAGGCCCTCCTCCATATTGCTCCCTTGGGCCTGTAGGATGTAAATCAAAATGAGACCCTAAGGTATGGATGAGACAGAAGATAAAAGCAAGCTGGGTTCTTGAATCACTTCATAAAGGAGAGGCAGGCATTGATTTGGAAATTTTGCCTTGGATTGTTATATAAGCCACAAACAAACTTCTATTACAGAGGGCTCTTCTTTTTTTTTTTTTCCAACAGCAGAATGGTTTAATTCGCAATAATTATATGGTTCAATGAGGAAATTTAAGCAAAGTGCCTCGCCCAGTTCCTGATACCTGGTAAAAGCTCAGTAAATATAGTTCAGAGCAGAGACAATGGAGCATGAGAGTCCCGGGTTTAAAGTCTGACTGTGCTAACTTAGCTGTTAGCTAAATCCTAAGCAATTTTCTAAAATTTGAATTCTTGTAAAATAAGGAGATAATATTAAGGAAAAAGAAAGAATTATTAAAACAAAGAGAATGTGTAGTTTTTCTTCTCGGTTCAGAAGCCTCCTTGGTTCTTGCATGATTGAACCTTCTTTAAGTTGGTCTGCTCTTCCACTCGGCAATATTGAACGCAGATCTCAGGAGAGGTGGCCTGCTGGACTCCGGGGTGCCATTTACTTAAGTGGAGTCAAGAATTCCTGTGCCATGGTTGACCCAATAGACAGACACTCTGCTGAGTCTGCAATCCTCTTGTAAATTCCTGCACATTTAAGCAGAGTGAACTATGGACAGGCAGCCCTTGATTCCAGAAAATTGAAAAGAAAGCCCTTGAATTTCAATAGATCTCCAGAAAACTTAAGAAGACCATAAACCATCCAATTGTCCCCCCCTCACAATTATAAGGTAGCAGAGAGGGAAGTAAAATTGCTTTCAATTGTTGGAGAATGGAAAGTTCTCTGTTACAGGTGTTTCGAGTAATACCAGAAATAGTTGGTAATGGACTCCTCAATTCCAACTGTCTGTGTTTTGCACCAAGAATCGGCAATTGTTGAAATAACCTAGGGGTTATCTAATGATGGAAGCCCCTTCTATGAATCTGGGGGATGATGGGGTTGAAATGAGGTCGCTGTCAGGGATTGAGATCTGGGGGTTGGAACTGGGACGGGGTTTCTTCCTTTTCAAACAGGAAGAACCAGAAGGTTTGCCAGAGAAAAGCAGCACAAGAGAGGGAGGAAAGGACATAGCAATTAAGTCTAAGTGATCAGAGACAAGATTATAGGCACATAGGGATCCAGGAGTTAAGAATCATATGGGGCTGAGAGTAACGAGGACAAGGTCCAAGGCAAACTCTAAGAACACATTGAGGAGTCAAATCCACTTGGCAGTTGTATGTCAGTCTGGTTCAGAGAGTCCAAACCAAAAACCATGCATTTGTGGAGAAAAGATGATTTCATTTCAAGAGGGCTTGGTCACACCTAGGAAGGGAAAGACATGGAGAGCTGGATGTAATTAAAGGAGAAAGGCTAAGGATTTTATATTAGGGCACACACACACACACACTCTTAACTTTGCAGTAGGTGGCCACAAAAAAAAAAAAAAGATGCTGAACTACTTAAGTAGCAGCAAGTTGGTTAAGTCTGCAGAATCAGTAAGAGAACAGTATTGCTCAATGCATGCAAACAGCTTGCACCAGGCTTGTTTATGTGAGTTGTTAAGAAGAGGATGCCAGGGTCACTGGTTTGGGGTTTTGATTCAATAGGGCCATTTTCTGATTGGCCAGGTGTGCAACTTTGGGAGTGTCAGAAGGCAATTCATGCAAATGGCTGTTTTAAGCCAGTCAGGTATGGCAGCCCAAGAAGGAGGGCAGGAGGATAAGCAAGATAAATGGTGAGTGAAAATGTCATTTGTTGATTGCTAACTTGTATTGGTGTCTCCTCTTGCCCCTTTGTTGGCTTCTGGGTTATACTTGCTTCTACTTGGCTGTAGGGAGCTGCTTCTCCTTCCGTTCTGCTATTTCCTTCTGCCTGGTGGTGTCTTATTTGTGCCCACTCCACCATAACCTCAGTTAATAATGGGGGCAAGTGGACACAGAAGCAACTGTTCCCTGCCATCTTAGCTCCCTCTTTAAGACACCCGGCTTCCATCAACCCTCCACAGAGGATGCCAGGTGGACTCTGTATAGGGGAGTCAGCAAGTTACCTATGTGGTTTGCATGTTAGGGGAGGATATGAAAATGTCCCTGTAATATATGTGATGAAATGGTCTCAGGGTCTTATATAGTGTTCTGGCAGAAATTTTCCCCCCAGTACTGGGCACAATTAGGGAATGAATCAATGCTTACTAATGGTGCCCTCCCACCTTCTCTTCTATAAGAACCCCCACCCCAATCTGGAAGAATCTATTCTAAACGTCAGCATTGCATCCTAAAAATATGTACTGGTTCTTAACAATGTGTTGATCAAATCAAAGGAAATGATTAAGACCATATTTCATTCAGTCTAAGAGGTACAGCTTTCTTATGAAGCATACATTGATAAGAAAGCATTATGTTCATTTTATTGATAGCACTTTTTCCTTTAGTTTCATCAGATAATTAATAGTGTCTCAGGCTTTCTGAATTATGTTACATATAGACAGTTTTTCTCTGTTAAGTGTTAATATGATAGTAAATAAAACATTTTGGTTGAAAGAGTTATAGGATATGCTTATCAGGATGATATTATTTTCTAGAAAATGAAATATAACAAAATTAATGTGGCACAACCTTATAAAAGAGCATTAAATCTGGGTTTTTAAGTCCCAGTTTCCTAATCTGTAAAATGAAGGTAATGAAACTTACCTCACAGTGTGGTTAGAAGTAAATGAAATCATGATTTTGATAAACACTTTATTAACTTGGACATTAACTCTAATATGTAATTTCATTAGATTGTTAACATTAAATGTAACACTAAATCTATTTATAAAGTTTTAGAAGACATTTTGCCTGGGGTGATTTGTTTACAGGGTTGCCATAACAATCGAGAATCCTCTCTGAAAGTTTAAGGTATTTAAGTGTGTCTATATCTAATTGCAGGAATGTCAGGCTCAGTAGACATGGCTGAGAAAACAATGAACTCTGACACCTTCAGAATTACTTTAAAAAACTATTCTCTGTCATCATAGGATTTTATACTTCATTGGCAAATAAGACAAAGATGCCCTCTATCTCTACTACTGCTTAACATGCTGTTGGGTGTACTCGCCCACGCGATTAGAGAAGAGAAATAACTACAGCCACAAGAGATAAGTAAGTAGGGGGAAAAAAACTATCTCTATTTTCAGATAATGTGATTGTATATTTGAAAAGAGCCCCAAGTTAATTAAAAAATTATGATAAACAATAAGAGAACTTGATGAAAGAGCAGTTTAAGAAAACAAAAATCGATGGCCTTTATGTAAGCAAACAATAGTTAGAGGGTCTAATGGAAGACTCCTTTTATAAAAAAATAAATAAACAATTAAATAACCAGCCATAAGCTTAAACATAAATATTCTGAACCTGTAAGAGAGAGATATCAAGCATTCTTGCAACATGCAAAAGGACACTTAGACAAATGGAAAGACACACTATGTTTGGGGTAGAAAGACAGTATAAAAATAGCAAATTCTGCCTATTTTACAAATTTAATGCAATCCATATAAAAAATATCATCAGGTCTTTTTTTTCCTAGATAAGATTTTTATAAAGCTAAATAGATATAAGAAACAGGTCAAATATCCAGGAAATGCTTAGAAGACAAGGAACACAGAAGTGAAAGGGACTAGTTTTACCAAGTATTAAAGTGCACTATAAGATGATTACCAACAAGAAAAGGGATAGAAGGTGGAAGGATCAGAAATGGAAGATAACTTTCCTAAATATACTTCGTTTTGTAGTTTTGACATTGGAACCACATTACCATTTGTTTTATAATTATAAAAAAATTTAAATCAGAAGAAAAATTGCCCCTAAACAGAAACAAAATGAAAGAAATGAATCTGACAGTTCTGTGGGCCAGAATATGACCTATGGGGAGGAATTATTTCAACATACATTAAAACATAAGTCAGTATCTGTAGAAAGATATATGCTATGGAGAAAATTGCAAAATTTCATAATTCATGAATTTCAAAAATTCATTCCTTAAAGCAAAGAAACTATTAAACACTTATATTAGGTTTATGTCAAGAGAACTCAAGGGTCAACTTAAAGGGGTTTTCCTTGGTCAAATAAGGAACAATTCAATAATTCAGAGAAATAATAACTGAAATAGATTGAAACACTCATGTGAAAAAAAATAAACCTATGAATTCTTAATAATACTAAAGGCACACTTGCCAGAAGACAGACCCTGAATCTGATCAAGTTTCAACTGCCATTTTTAGGAAACAGAGATTGTGAGAAATGCTACAGGACAAACCAACATGGTTTCTTCATTAACAAAACTGCAGGGAAAAAAAATAAAAAGAGGGACAGACAATGAACCAATTAAAAACAAGACTTCAGAGACATTTCATTCAGATTCAGTGACAGGATCTTGTTTAAATCCTAATTTAAAACAAACAAACAAACAAAAAAAACAAACAGAAGTATCTAATATAAGTCACATTATCAAAACTGTATTAGTCAAGGTCCTCATAGTAACGCTTGAGTCTTCAGATTGCTAACAGAAATAAGGTTTCTTCAGCTTCAAATTATCCAATATGGTGTCCACCATATTGGATAATTCCAAATTTTTCTTCCCATTCTAGTAGAGTTCATTGGGTTACAGGATCAGTGTCAATACCAAATATCTATTGTTAGGTCACAAAAACTCCAGGAGCTTTGTTTCAGAACTTAAATCACAAACAAGTAAAAATGCAAGAGTTGAGCCAGGCACGATGGAGCATGCCTGTAATCCCAGCAGCTCAGGAGGCTGAGGCAGGAGGATTGCGAGGTCAAAGGCAGCCTCAGCAACAGCGAGGTGCTAAGCAATTCAGTGATACCCTGTCTCTAAATAAAATACAAAATAGGCTCAGTGGTCAAGTGCTCCTGAGTCCAACCCCTGGTACCAAAACAAAACAAAACAAAACAAAAAAACCAACAACAACAATGCAAGAGTTGAAACACTTTCTAGTATGGAGACTTAGAAAACGTATTAACTTCTTACTACTATTGTTTCTTGCAGTTCATTTTTTTCCCCCTGTTTTCTTTCTCATTGCTAAGTTCTGGTAGTTAACTATTGAATGGTTTTCAGTGTCATTTGTTTGAGACAGTTGCTGAGATTTTGGTAGCCAGGCTTACTGACAGGTGAATATTGGACCTTGGATACAGGATTTAGAATACATGTATATTCTAGGATGCTTATGAATTATAAAGCTATATATTTGTTATAAACATTCTGGTTTTCTGTGTTTGGAAACATGTTTTTCTTACTTTCTTTAAAGATTCATAATTCATGAATTTCAAAAATTCATTCCTTAAAGCAAAGAAACCATTAAACACTTATATTAGGTTTATGTCAAGAGAACTCAAGGGTCTTTTTGAGTGTTTAATTTTTAAATATAAATGTTATGTATTTTAAAGATAAAAAACAAAAAAGAAAAAAGAAAAACAAATAAAACCAATTACTTAATAAATGAGAGAGTTGGGCAAATCTAAATAATGGTAGAATTTAAGGATGTATATTTAATATTTTCAGGCATGTTAATGGTTTTGAGGCTATGTTTATAGAGAGATTCTTTATCCTTTAGCAATATGTACTGAAGCACTTTCAGGTGAGACTTGTTCCAAAATGATCCAGTGGTGGAGAGAGAGATGGGGAAGTGACCACTGAGGGGAGCAGGTGACATAAAACTGGCCCCGATTCAGAGCTGTTGCAGTGTGTGATAGGAGAGGCGGCATCATACTATCTTCCTACTTTCATATGTGTTTAAGTGTTTCCTTTTTTAAAAATATTTTTATTTTTATTTTTTTTTAGTTTTTGGTGGACACAACATCTCTATTTGTATGTGGTGCTGAGGATCGAACCCAGGCCGCACGCATGCCAGGCAAGCTCGATAACCGCTTGAGCCACATCCCCAGCCCTAAGTGTTTCCTTAATAAATAAGTTAAAGATCAATTTTGGAAAAGTTATTTGGATATTGTTTTTTGTTTTCCCATAAAAGAGAAGTACACAATGAAATTACAACAAAAAGTTCTTTAAACTGGGTGTTTGTGCGTATCTTGAATGAATGGAAATTTTTAAAGATATCAAGCCTTGTTGGAACAAAAGCCTAATTGTTAGAATTTTGTTAAGATTTATCATCTACCTTGACAGAGGGTTTTTAAGAAATTTAGTTTCTGGGCTGGGGTTGTGGCTCAGAGGTGGAGCACCAGACTAGCATGTGTGAGGCACTGGGTTTGATCCTCAGCACATTAAAAAAAATAAAATAAAGATATTGTGTCCACCTAAAACTAAAAAATAAATATCAAAAAAATGCACTTTCTAATTTTTTGGGGTGGGAGACGTTGCAGGAGAATGATAGCCACATAGACAGAGTGCTGCCTGACAGTATGTACCACTTCATTTTGGAGAAGGCCTTAGGAGAATTTCACTGTTGTCTTTGTAACAAAATAATCAATAAATACAAATAAAGGGTTATACAGGAGTGTATTTTGTCTTGTGTAAAAGGTGGTTATTTTGAGCAGGTGAACGACAATATCACCTTTGTGGCTTAGTAAACACCAGCATACCCGTGATTATGGGTGTCTCCTCCTCAGAAGAGCCCCATTGACTTCTCTCTGCCTCTCTTGATCCTCCATACATTAATTGCAGAAACAGCTACTGGATATTGACTTGGACCAAGCACGGTGCTAGACGCCTGGATATGTAGTGCACAAACTCGAGTCTACCCTCAAGGAGCAAACTGGAAAGAACCAATTATCACTGGGGACATAGAGAGGTATGTGGGCCTTAGGCAATGCATGGGTTGTAATGAAAGGAGCAAAAGTTTACTCCAGGGTTTCTCAAAGGGAGCTCCTAGACCAGCAGTATTAGCACAACCTGGGAACTTGTCAGAAATGCAGATTCTCAGGTCCACAGTGGGCCTCTTGAGTTAGAAACTGGGGGTGAAGCAAAATATTTTAGAAAGTCCTCCAAGTAATTTGGATGCATCATAAATTGGAAAGCCATCGGTCTATGCCAGTGGTTCTTAATTGAAAATGATTTTACCCTCTGGGGAACATTTATTTAGTAATGTCTGAATACACTTTTGGTTGTCAAACTGATAGAGAAAGGGGGTATTTGCCAGAGCGTCTGTGTATGTGTCAGGGGGTAAAATACTACTGGCATCTAGTAGCCAGGGATGCTGCTAAACATATCCAACACACAGGACAGCCATGAACAGCAAAATCCAAAATGTCAATAGTGTAGCTGTTGAGAAACTCTCATGGATCCTTCCTTCCTCCCTGCCTTTTGTTTCCTTCCATTCCTCCCTCTATTTCTTCCTCTCTCATTCTTTATTTATGCCTTTCTGCTCTTTCTGTCTCTCTGCTTATCTGCTCATTGTCCCACTTATCCATCCATGATCTTTACTGTCCCTTGTTCCCATAGAGACATTAGCGTATTCAAAAGGCTGCCAAGCGCTCCTTTTATATTTTTATTCATTCAGTGACAGAAAACCTTTGTCCATTTAATAACTCCCCATGACAAAACTGATCTGTGGCTAACGGAGGTATTCTTTTATTTCTGACCAAAAGAAGGCATTTTCCTCCCTGGGAATGGGACAGGGCTACTCAGATCACAGGTGATAATTTCCATGCCATGCCTGAAGCTGTAGCTCTCGGCCATCTTGCATAGGAACTTCCACCTGAAACCCCAACAGCCAGGAATTCTGATTTTTTGAAATGAAACAGTTTTCAGCAGGAGTTGAGTCTTGAGCTCCCTTGGCTCCGACAGGAGACATCAGATAGAATGGACTTGCTCCTCAGGAAGATGGAAGTAAATGTGTCCACTGAGAGTTCAACCCAGAAGGGGTTCACACACAATGCGTTCAAACAAAGACATATAAAGTCACCTTAAAGAGGCGAGGACTGACCAACCAGATGAGATTCTAACCTGACGGAAACATGGACAGATCAAAAGAACTTTATCCATCAGAACAAGGTCTGATGGGGTGAGGAGAATGTAAAGTTACAAAGGCAGTCATCTCACCCTTTCTTGGGAACAGGTGCCCTTAAAGGTCAACATGAATGTTTATTCTGCCTGATGGACCATTATTCCCATAGTGGAGGTAGATGCCCTGGCTTTCAGAATGTGAAGTCATTGATAGACTCAATTTTCTAGCATCCTTGGCTGGGCTTTGGGCTCTAAGTGTCACCTTCTGACAACTGTCTTCCCTATGGTTCACCCACAATAAAATGCCTGGTGAAGCTGATTGACAGCCGACTCTGCTTGATAGTCATGTTTGGCACTGAACATTAATCAACTGGTCTTTCTGGTTCATAGGCACCAGTCTCCAGTGAGTTACTTAATCATCCTGAACTGATAGTATCAACTGTGGGACATTAGAAGCATGGAGGTTCTGGGCTTCCAAGGTAACCAGACCATGGGACCTTATGGGGGAATATCTCCTGGAATCTGTTTCTGGCATTCTTTTTTTTTTTTTTTTTTTTTTTTGGTAATTCCTAACCTTCCTAATGCATCTTTTCTTCCTAATTCTGCATTCCCACAGGGCTCAAAAAAAATTTTTTTTTAAATTTTGGAAAAATGGCCATAATACTTTTCAGCTCCTCCCATCAAGAGGAGCAGTCTATCTTCCTCAGCTTTGAATATGGAATAGCCACATGACCTACTTTGGTTTATGGACTATAGAGAAAGTGACCTATATAAGTTCTGAGCCTAAGTTTCCAAGAGGTCTTGCAGCTTCTGTTTTTGCTTCTTGGAACCCCAAGGTCACTGCATTATAAGTCCAAGCTAGCCTAAAGAATGATGAGAGCTATATGGCCCAATCCACTAGTCATTTCAGATGACAACCAGCCAACCTTTAGAAGCAGAGCCAGCCTGCTCATGGGTAGCAAATGCCTCAGAGACTCCAAGCGAGAACCACCTGAGAACCACTTAGATCAGTTCAGTCTAATTTGCTAAAGCACAGAATCATAAGCTAAACAAATGACTGTTATTTTAAACTACTAAATTGTGGAGTAGCATGTTATGGAAATATTTTTTTTTCATAACTCCCAATTATAGCCAGAAGTTATTGTCACAGTTTTATTTCTGAGAAGCCATAGGTTTTTATCTCTTGATGTACCACAACTAGGATTTATTTTATTAGTTCATTGTATAAGCTTCAATGACTTTAACAGAAGAAATACTCTCTCTTTCTTCCATTAAGATGCACAAAGGTGGAAGCATTGAATGAATGACTCAGAAATTTTGGGGTTTGTCAACATTTCTATGAGGAGAAAGAGGAAGGTTATTATTTTAAAATTCACATTTCTTGGATAGATTTCTGACCTTCAGCCGGCGATCTGGATCTCCACTGCATAGAGAGTTTACTGATACTTTGAATGATTTCCAGGCTGGGCTTAAGTTATTCATCACAACCTGGGAAAACAAAGAGAGGCATGGTGAGGAGGGGAGAACATGAGTGACATTTTTACATTTCAAGATAAAAAACTGCTGGAGAAACCACTGTGAGGCTTATGAAAAGAACAACTGTCTGGCACAGGTGCCTTAAGGGAAACTTGGAGTAGTAAACCTTTTAAGGGTGCTCACTAAGCAGGTCATTTTGGGCAGCACTCCTCTGGTCACTGGCCTGGCTGTTTCATGAATAATGACAATAATGTCATCCAGCATTTAGATACTGAGGATGATCCCTTCCATATCAAAAGGACTGTAATTAAGGAAGTGAGGCTGCTTCTGACCATTGATAAAGGGCCTCCTGTTCTATAGGACTGTCAGGACTGTAGCAGACAGTTCTTTCTCTTGGTGTCAGCAGAGGTAAAGACTTGGTAAAGGTGAAGGGTGTGCAGGACAAGTCTACTGCTAAAGAACTGGGTGATGCTTGAGTCACGTTAGATTGTAAGAGAAGTTTCTAGAAGAAAAATTCTAGGAACATTCTGACATAGCTCATCACCATCTCAACTAGAATGTACTGGAAAGGCACAACCAGGCAGCTCTTCAGATTACAAAGTCTATAACATAGTAAAATTATTTTAAAATTAATCATGAACTTGGCCAAATCCTGCCCAAGAGCTCATAAAAACAAAGTCGTATCCTGCCATCATGGTGGTACAAACAATTCAGTTTGGTTCAGCATGCAAAAGGGACTGCTCTGTATTGTCTACTCTTGGGTGGGGTTCCCAGACCAGGTGCTATATCACATGGGGATTAAAGCCAGAAAAGCCTGGGTTCCACCCAGTCCTGCTTGCACTCTCCTAGGTAGGTCTCCTAGGTGATTCTGACGCATAAAATTTGAGAAAGTCAAATGAAATCGTCCATTGATTTTTTCTTCCTATGAACTTTTTTGTTAGTGGAAGTCTTAGTGTTTAAAATAAATAATTCTCTATTCAAATAACATGATTATTTTCTAAATGCGTCCCTCTTTCTTCAATTGGATTCCCTAATATAATATGAATTATTGATTATATCATGGGCTCATTATTAAATTTATTTTAAAGTGTTAGAGAAAGAACGTTCCTGTGTGACTTTGTCTTGTCTCCGGATACACTGAGAGTGATCAAAGTGATAGTAAGAAGGAAAATTAGATAAGATTGTTTGGGTTAATTTCAATTTCTCACTTTTTTTTTTAATAAAAACGCTAAAGTGAAAATGTCTCATTGCAGCAGTTTTGAAAAAAATTCATTTATCAAATCAAAATTTCATCTAGATATTCCATCTAAAGTATAAAATCTGTGCATGTGCTTGTGTACACATGTGCCTATCTGCACACATGTGTACTTTTCCCCCAAGAGAATAGTATTTCCTGGCATTTATTTTGTATCTACTGAGTAAACAAGAGGAAAGATCAATGTTTTGTTGCTTGACCCACTGAAAGGCTCTACAAATTCATAGAGTCTCATAAGAAATCAAAATTTCTTATGAGACTCCATGAACCCTCAGCCTTAAGGTAAGTGAGGGAAGTTCTAGAGATTCTTGGAGATAGGAGAATTTACTCATACCAATAATGAGAACAGGACTGCTATCAGGAGCAGAAGAAAGGAAGATCTTGTGAGAGAAATTCAATAATATATTACACCCATACTTTCTCCCTGGTTGGTTGAAGCCCCTGTTCACTGACTAGAACAAAAGCACAAATGAATAAATTCCACTACTGACTTTGTCCAAAGTTTATTTCTCCCCAAGGTGTACGTCACTAAAGGAATCTTTATATATGAAGGAGACTCTAACTGGTGGTCGTGATGAAGGACCACTTGGGACAACAATTGTGTGAGCTATACTTTAGTCTATTCTCCAGGGGTTAAGTTCCAGAGAATCTCATTGTTCTACAGCATGGACATATTATTTTTATTCAACTCCACTCATTTATTCATTCTTTCATTAAATATATTTTATAAGATGCTAATGATGTGACAGATGATATCTATAATTAGCCCATCCAAGATTATTTAATTTTTGTCTCCTAAGAACAACAGGAAAATCCTCCCTAGCCCCCAACAACACCTGTAACTCTGTTACTTTAGGAAAACAGAGTTGGATTTAAGGCATGGGGTGGTGAGAATATGGTACTCCCACCATCATCCCATGAAGATCATGGGGTCTCTTCTTTCTTGACCCTGCCACTGGTATATACACACAACAGGATCTTCTCTGAGCTCCAAGTCCTTCACCACAATTATTCCATTTTCTTCTTAGAATTGCACTGCAGAACTTACAAGTAAAAAGCAACAAATTAAGATCAGGATTGGTTACTGCCTGTGTGTATGAGATGGTGGGTAGTAGGGCTTAGGCTAGGGAGGGATGAGCTTTAGGGTTGTTTTTGCAGAAAGAGGAGGGAGGGTGGGAGAAGGAATCATAGTTGACCCACTGGCTCTTGGGACAGGGCAGTTATTCGTATGACAGGTCTGACATCAGTCCAGTGTATGTACTTTTCCTGAAGAAGCAGGTTGACTTCCGAAATTGCAGCGAATCTCAGAGCTGAACAACCTCAGTGTAAACCTTAGCTTTGCCCCTTGCTCACTGTGAGATCTGGAAAAATAACAAAGTCTCCCCAAAGTTCAGTTTGTTTAACTGTAAAGTGGGGGAGATAATAATAATTCCATCAAGGGATTATCATGAAAAGCAAGTAAAATAATGCATGCAAATCTCTTAATCGAATGCTTGGTACCTAGTTATACTCATTAAATGTTAGCTAGTTTTCATATTTTATTAATAAGTTGCTTGCTGTCTCTGTTCAAGATCAACAATGGAAAAGTGGGGCGATAGGGCTCTTCTCACTGAACATATAAATTGAGAATAAAGAAACTAAGCTAAAAAGGCAGAGACCTCTTGAGGGCAGTGCCTATGTACAGACAGTAAGACATAGAAGGTGTCCCTCAAACAGGTCAGTTTATCATCTTAGGAGACAAACTGGCGCAGCTGGAGATGACTCTTCTTACCTCAGTTCGGTGCACCAGCTGCTGAGTGGCATCATCATTCATGCGAAAAATTTCCAGGAATGGGTCAGATTTACTGAAGAAATCCTAAAATAGAGAAATAGAAACAAAATGATTTTTTTTCCTCTGCATTTAATCCATCCCTGATCCATTAGGAAGAATAACCACCTGGGCCCCTCCCCTGACTTTTCTATTGCCCACATGTGGAATGGAGGGAACGGAGGACAACTCGTCATCTCTTCCTGAATCCTGCTCCTGTTCCACCCACGCTCTCCTCTCCTTGCCCTGAGACAGTGCACAACATCTTTTCTTGCTTTGTTCTTTATCCTTGTGTGTGATCCACCCCTACCTAGAATAAGCTGCAACTGAACTCCAAGTCCTTCGTGAAATAAGTACTTGGTTGAAATCCAAAGTAATCTTCAAAGATCAGTTCAAACCCCAGTTCCCTGAGAAGCTGTGTATTTGTTGTTTGGAACACATTCATCAGAGTTATCATGGAGTCTACATCTGATGACGACAATATCTGGATCACCTGTGAGTCTGTTTCTATTATCTGGTTTTGGGTATGCTTTGTTTTGATTAAATACACACCATGTGAGAAAAATTATAAAGGTTTTAGATGAGTCTTTAGTTTCTAGCAAGCAGTTGGAATAGCGGGAGGAGTCCCTTAAATCCAATTGGGATTAAGCTATTCAGAAGTTGGATTTCTTCAGAAGTCTTTAAATAAAAGGCCCAATCTATTTCTGCTTCCTTTTCTCCTTAGGTGTGGTCCCTAGAGTGCTCTAATGGAAAGCCTGAATGTTTGTGAAAGCTGTTCCTCTTTGATAAAGTCCTCCATGCAGGTTTTAGTTGTGAGACTTCCTGCTCTTCTCTTATCTCCACTGTCTCCTGGCTCTAAGTTTTTGTTCAATTTCTCTCCATGCTTTTATTTGCTAATTAGTGAATGTCTGGAGAGGATAATCCACTCAAGGCGGTTGAGCTCTTGCCTTCTCTGAAGAGTCTCTTAGTTGCCCTAAATTTCAGTTATTCTTTCTCAGCCCCAGGAGGCCATCG
Source organism: Marmota monax (assembly GCF_021218885.2). NCBI lineage: Eukaryota > Metazoa > Chordata > Mammalia > Rodentia > Sciuridae > Marmota > Marmota monax. Next base: position 23,474,189 of record NW_026695215.1, on the reverse strand, counting down.
AAACCTGAGCTCAGTTTCTGTTTCTTAGTAGCTATTTTCTGGTGACTTCCCAGGATCTAAATCCACGGTGCTTTAGGAATCAGCCTTGGATGGAAAGTCTGTACAGGCTGTCTGAATCACCTTGATGGCTTTCTCCTCTCCCCCAGAATCTTGGCCCCTCAAATCCTGACAGCCTTGCTACTCTCAAACAGATGCCTCTTGTATCTTTTCTAATGAATAAAGTTGCTTTCAGTGGGAGAGTGATGTAAAACAAATAGGTGCTTCTTAATTGCAGGCAGAACCTATCTACATCCATTCCTTCTTATAAATTTATTCCTTACCAAATAGGTTACACATTTTGAGAGCAGAGGAATTAGGTCTTACTTTGCTTTATATTTCTGTTACTTCCTCAGCATCTTTCATAGCATTTAGGTTTTAGCAGTACATGGCGTTTATTGGTTGAATGAATGAATACATAAACAAATGAATGCATGACACAAATATGTGATATAGGACAGGAAGCTATTTGTGCAACAGCCTTATTTATCATACTCTTATATATTCCACCAGGTGTTTTTGTTTTTTAGAAATCTAAACTGTAACAAAACAGAACTAAATCAAAAAAACTGTCATAAGCTGCAACTGAACTCCAAGTCCTTCGTGAAATAAGTACTCCATCAATTATTTTACTTTTCCCTCATTATTGATAAATTAAACATTTGTTACCATTTTTTAAATTTAAAATTGTAACATGTAGAGAGAGGACAAAAACAGAAAGAAGGAAAACCTTATCCCTAAAAGTTAATAAGCTAAATACATTATTTCTCCTTGTGCAGTTTTTTTTTTTGGGGGGGGAGGGGCCTCTTCTTCTAAACATTTCCTCACAATCCATGTCTTTACCAGCCATCTTAGTCTTGAGATCAACAAAACATCTGCAGCTGTACACTGACCATAAAGCTTTCGAGCTTGATGTTAAGATATAAGGAGAGCTAGACCCTGCTCTCAGTCCTGCCAGTACCATCCAGTTTGGTGGTAAGACAAGTATCCGAATCAACCGAACCCAGGGCTTATAATGAATGAATCAACGAGCAGGAAATCTTTATAGAAGATAAGAGAGATGATGAATTTTGGCTGCAGAAGATGGTTGTAAGGAAGATATTTTAGAGAGAGAACAGCCCGAGTGGAAATGTAAACATGGAGAGGGATACATCGAGTCCCTTAACTCGACTGCAGTCTAAGAACCTGTCGAGGAGGAGCTGGGGACAGTTGCTGGTCTGGAGAGGAAGCAGGAAGCCACTGAAGGAGTCTAACTAGGAAAACCATGATTGGCTCTGAAGGGAAGAATATGAGCCTAGAGACTTTGTAGGGTATCTCAGAAAGAGGAGAGATAGGAGGTGGGGATTACTATCTTCTCTTTTGCTTTCCTCTTTACCCAACAGGAACTGAACACCACGCTGCACAGTACCTAGTTACATTCTTCTGTTCTACTTCTGGAAGTACCAGATGACCATAGCCTTTCTCCTCTCAAAAACCCACAATGGCTGCATCCTTCATGAACCTGCTCCATAAATCCAGTCTCCTCCCTGAAACAGCCCATTTCTCTCCCAGACACACTCCCAGCTGATTTCTTTGCATTTGCCAAGACATTTACCCCTCAGGCCTATTTGTTTCTACACTCATCCTAAAAAATTGGAACTTTCCTCTTCTCTCCCCTCTCTAGTGGCTGTGGGCCACACTCTGTTCCGATGTGCCCCGGGCTCCCTTTTCAGTAGTTTTGTCTCCATGAATAGACTGTTGGTTCCTCTGGGGATGTGTTTATTAATTATACTTAAAAACTGCTGACCTCAATGGAAGAACTCCATCAATTATTTTACTTCTCCCTCATTATTGATAAATTAAACATTTGTTACCATTTTTTAAATTTAAAATTGTAACATGTAGAGAGAGGACAAAAACAGAAAGAAGGAAAACCTTAACCCATAACCCCACTCATAATTCCACAAATACCAATAGGTATTTTTGTAAATCTTTTTCTAGAATCTAGGCATAATTTTATTTTCTCTTTCTTTAAAAATATATAGATGTATCTGTAGCCATACCTTATGTATAATTCAATACCACATTTCTTTCACTTGGTAGTGTATTGAAGCACTCTATTTTATTTCACATCCTTTTAAAATTACTATTTAGGGTTAGCATGCAGTTGTCAGGAGGGCATCATATAAGACAAAACACACACACACACACACACACCACACAAAGATCAGATATAGTCTCTTTCTTCAAATAACTGAAAATCTAATATGCAGCACACTGGCTTTACCAATGCTTTAACACCCCAGCTCCCCACACGTAAGCTGGCTGGCCTTAGGCAAGATATTTAACTTCCCCAAGTTCAGTTTCCCAAACATGAATGGAAGGAGTATCACCCTTTGCCTTGGCAGGGTGAGAGAAGAAAAGATGATACTGTGCGACCAGGGCATGGCACATGCTAAGCACTCAAAAATGCTGGCTGCTATGATTATTATCAACAGAAGACTGAATGCATGAAAATAGTTGGTAAAGAACTATATAAATACCAGGATGATCACTATTAAGGAGATATCTGATTCCTGCAAAGCAACTCAAAAATATCTCCTCAAAAGTGTCAAGTGTAGCTGGCTCAGTGGTACAGCGCTTGCCTAGCATGTGTGAGGTACTGGGTTCAATCCTCAGCACCACATAAAGATAAATAAAATAAAGGTCCATTGACAACTAAAAAATATTAGAAAAAATATCAAGTGTATCTGAGGATCTGGGCTTCAGATACCTCAATGTTTATAGCAGTTCAATTCACAATAGCTGAATTATGGAACCAACCTAGGTGCCCTTCAACAGATGAATGGATAAAGAAAATGTTGTATATATACACAATAGAATATTACTCAGTCATAAAAAAGGATGAAATTATGGCATTTTCAGGTAAATGGATGGAGCTGGAAAATATCATGCTAAGTGAAGTAAGCCAATCCCCCCAAAACACAAAGGCCAAATATTTTCTCTGATATGCAGATGCTAATTCATAATAAGGGAGGTGCTAGGGAAGAATAGAGTTATTTTGGATTAGGCAGAAGGCAGTGAAAGGAGGGGAGGGGGTATGAGGGTAGGAAAGATGGTAGAATGAATCAGACATTCTTACTCTGTGTGCATATATGACTACATGACTGGTGTGATTTTTATATCATGTACAACCAGAAGAATGAGAAATTATACTCCATTTATGTATGGCGTGTCAAAGTGCATTCTACTGTCATGTATAACTAAACAGAACAAATAAAAATAGGAAAAAAATATCAAGTGTACATTCAGTTACTTGTAGCTTCTAAATAACAACTCTAGGTCTAATCGTGTGGTCACTTTAATCCGGAATTATCAGCTTTCTTTGCTTGACTATCATTAGCCCTTGAGACTCAGTAGTGACCAATGTATATATAAAACAGTTGTTAATGGAAGTCACTGGGCTTTGGGGTGGTTTGCTGTGTGTCCTCGGGTAAGTCATCAGACCTCACTGAGCCTCTGTTTCCTTGCGGAGATTGTGTGAGATCATCTTCATGGTGTCCTCCTACTCCTCCGTTCTTTGACCTCTTTAAACCCAAGGCTGTTCACCTTTCAATCCAAACTGCACCTTAGTACCCCTACTTGGTTTTCTGGAATACTGAGGAATCCAGACAAGACACAGTCACATGTAAAAAGAACTGGGGTCTACAGCACTGGGTCCTTGAGGCTCAGCAGTGACAGGGCTCTGGACAATAAATGCTGTTCATGGTGGGAATGGCCATCTAGAACCATACGAAGTGCTATGGAGGGCTCATTTAGTTCCACGAGCAAGTATTCATTTGACTAAAAGGAACTAAAAAACACAATGGGTCCCTTCCAAACTCCCAAGTCCCCTTGTGCTGTAATGTAAATCAGTTAGAGACAAATTAGAGGTACTTAAAAGAGACTGCTAAGTGGACAGAAACCATTATAAGCCATTATGTGAGTAGCTGTAAACTGTCACCTACTGACCCTATAGCTTATAATGGCACCGAGGTAGACACTGCAGATCCGTTTTGAGATCTCTTCTGAAATGTAGATAGATGATGGAGGAGAAGGAACACAGTAGTTGAAAGTGGGTGAAGGTTCAATGCTCACTCCCAACTCAGCATGCTTTCTACAGGCCTTAGCACCTAGCTCACACAAATGCCCAAAGACAGCAGTTTGGAAAGATTTCACACAGTCTACTCAGGACATTAAAAATATCAAAATGTGGTTAGGTCATAAGGGTAAAATCTTTTCTGATGTCCTCAGACAGAATCCATTACCCTTCTCAGAATACCCTGATTATACATCAATGGTCATATCCTAATATGGCAGTAACATTTTTATTTGTTTTTTAAATTTATGTTTTACTTAGATGATGAATTCCAGGTTGGGGTGGAGAGTGACATGCTTTTTTTTGGGTGTGCATTTCCCCCAGTACTTTGTGCATAATAAACTCCTAACACAGTTTCGCAAATAAATGACTGATGAACAAGTGAATAAATAAATCAACGAACGTATAAGAGTGAACCAGTGAATGCATAATTGGGCTGAATACATCTTTTAGGTGGAAGGTGAATATGATATGCCAACATGTAAGCTGCTGCTTAAGACTTTAAACAATTGTTGGAGACATTGCTGTCAGTCATTGAGAAAGTATACGGCATCCCCAACTCCCCAATTGTCTAGTTATACTCTAGGAAAATGGAGATCTATGAGAATACGATGTGATATGGTTTTTGACTTAAGGATATATATTTGGTGGGAAATCATAGATGTCATATGGTGAGGTTGGGAAGGACACCTCCACCTGTCTTTATGGTGTGGAGGCTGCACCTTAAGTTGTGCAGTGTGTGTGTGTGTGTGTGACTAACGTGGCCTGTGCTTGGTAGAAGTTGCATTAGAACGAGTATAGATGGAGATTAGACTGACATGGGATTGGATCTTCGGTTTCACCACTAACTAGCAAGGCCATGAAAATGTGCCTTGCAGACCTCCAACTCTAGGGAATGTAACTATCTCAGGTTACAGGCTGCTGAGCTCTGAAATCCACCCCTGCACTTACACTGTGGGCCAGATTCCTACGGCACCTCCCAGCCAGTAATGGTGTGCACAATGGGTGTTAAGGGAAGCCCCTTCCTGGGAGTAGCCGACTGTGGCTCTAGGATTTCCTGACAGCCTTGCTGAAACTTCCTCAATCTGCCTGGTGTCCTGGGAGACTTCCACCTGCACTTTACTTCCTGTTTCCTCCATTCAGCATCAGACTTTGATCATGGTCTGTTGGTTTTCCCTACCTGTCTCTGTATGTACCCTACACGGGCATTTCTACCAATAAAACCCTTGCATATTTAATTCTGTCTTAGTGTCTGCCTCTCAGAGGATCTAGAAAAACCTATGGAATGACCTTAGGCAAATTATTTTATCTTTGAAAATCTTCCCTCTCCTGCAAAAGTGTTAATAATACTTGTTACGTAGCAATTGTGCAAATGACTAAACAAGACAATGTATGTAAAGCTCTTAACCCAGTACTTGGCAAACACAGACACTTAATAAATGTCACTTTTCTTCCCTCTCTTTTTCCTTAGAATATCCCTAACAATGGGGTTAAATCCTGTTTTCCTGTGCACATCTGACCTGTGGCATCTGGAAATAAGTCTTTGTGTAATGAGACTGTCCTGTTTTAATTACAGTTCCTTCCCCTTCTCATTAACTGCTTCTCAATTTGGGGAGAGCCTTACTTTGAAGACCTCTCTGAAATCTTTGATCTGTTTAATAATGTGGGTTGAAAGGGAAAAATAGCTTCGGGGAGAAATCTGATTAAACTGTGTGTGCTAGCTTTATTACTTCCTTCAATGAGGTTAATGCCATACACTTTACCTTGTCATCCAGTTTTCGTGCATTGAATGCGAGTTCCACATAGTCATCATTGCCAGATAATTCTTCAGCGATTACCTAAAGGAAAATGCACACATCAGCTGCAGTAGAGGGTGGATCCTTTAGCCCAAGAACCCATGTTCATGTTTGGTCTGAAAATCGACAAAACAAATGTTGGGCAAGAAGTTTGCCTATAACCCTGGTAAACATGACATACCACTTCCAGGTGTTGAAAGGAAATCCCTGGAAAAGACAGCAGTAGACAACTAGATTACCTTTATGCCGAGCATGAGAGTCTGAGAGATGCGACCCATACTGGAGGAAGAAATATAAGGGACAGCAGTTTGGAAGAGCTTCTTTCTTTAAAGGGCACTCGACACTGGATGGTACCTCCATAAATAACTACGTGTATATTTTTCTCCTTGGGGCATTACGAAGAAGAAAGAATAACTGTATTTCTCTACTATTTGGAGTCAGACCAACAAGGGATGAGAGGATGAACTCATCTCTGTGTCTGTTGCAGACCATGATGGTCAAAGATATGTTCTAATTCCTGCTTTTCACAAGACTGTTCCTGGGCTTTAAGAGAGGAAAGCATAAATAAATAAACGAACAAATAAATAAGAAGGAAGAAAGAGGAAGGGGAAGGGTCAGGAAAAAGAAGAAAAAGTCTCTTCTCTGACAAAGATTTTTTTTTTTTTTTTATAAAGTGACATCATGAAAGGGCCTATTGGACAATGTTATCTCCTCGTGTATAAAAAGGGACTCTAGCCAGTGACTCTCAAAACCTTAGAGCAGAAGTTGGTGAAAAAAAATCAAGAGAAAAGCAGTAAAAAAAAAATGCAACAAAAATCTAGGGGTTGGGCTAGTTGCATATAACATTTACATGTTAGGATTTCACATGTACTCAGGGACTGAAGCACACAATCATCCTTATCAAATTGATTATTTTGAGACACTGAGATTTAATTCAATTTTACCTCCATTATTTCTGAGCTCAACTTTTCCATTAGGACTTGCTCTAAATACTGACTGGCAGCCTCTAGAAAACTTAAGGTTATTTACATCTAAGATTAAGGCTAACAAGGTTGTCTAAAGAGGGATACTAAAAGTCAGAAACATAAGTTTTCAGGTATAAAAGATAAACTCAGGTATACAGGGAAGACTCAAGGCATACAGAAAAAACAAGAAATGTTTAGTAACTCAGGACTCATATATATATATATATATATATATATATATATGTTCACTTTTGTCCCTTACCACCCCAACGCCTTTTATCTTCTATTTGAGTGATGGTCCTTACCTATTTTGTGGTCACAGGACACCTTAGGGAAGCTGATCAAAGTTATAATCTTTTCTATCTGTGAACGTCTCAAAAATTTCACACATATTTTCAGAAGCTATTGAAGCCAATGTTTTGGTTTGGGGACCCAAGATTAAAGGGACTATTTAAATATTTAAAATTAAGAAGATTAAATTTTTCTGGGATTTATGGAGGAAGAAAATCTCCAAGATGTCATAGAGAACAGGTAGGAAGATCAGATTTATTCTCCTGGGAAAGAACCACAGCAAATTTTTATACCTGGGTCCACTGGGTTTATGGCCTTTGGGAGTGAACCCTGGGCTTTTTACAGCACTAGTGAGCTCTTCAAAGACCACTTGATTCATTATCGATTATAAAAGAAAGAAGCCTTGATATGACAATGTCATTTAAAATATTGAAGCCACAGGGGCTGGGGCTGTAGTTTGGTGGTACAGAGTGTGTTTGGCATGTACGAAGCCGGGATTCAACCCCCAGCACCACAAAAATAAATAAATAAATAAATTAAATATTCCAGTAACACACTCAGTTAAGTTCTTAACAGAATGCCACAATTCACAAAGGGACCCTTTTGAATTTTTTCCTTTTAAAACGTTGCTTTCTTCTTTTAAAAAATGAACAAGTCACTCTCAAGTTAAAAAGGAGGAACTGAAAGAAGTCAGTAGCTTTGCCTCCTTGCAATTTGCCTTCCTAGCAATTTAGATTTTTCTTAGTACTATTTTTTGACCTTTCTCACTCTTTTTTATCCACACAGTTAAATGGTTAGACAACGTTCTCTACTTTTCTCAAAGACTCAAATATAAAATGTCAAAGTTTCAAATACCAGTTGTGCCATATGAAAATTTCCATTCCTATATAGAAATACTTTCACCATTTTCCAATAGAACATTCTGCATGGATAAAAATGTCCTATAATTTGCACTGTGCAATAAAGTAGCTGCCAGTCAAATGTAACTATTGAGCATTCATGTATGGCTGGAGTGGCTAAGGAACTGAGTAGTTGCTTTTATTTAATTTTAAATAATTTTATTTGTTTAAATGATCACTTCTAGTGGCTACAGAATAAGATCAGACATAATAGTTCCAAACTATTATATCAAAGAGAGTGTTAAATGCTGGGCTATCTGCTTCTCAGGCAACAGATCAAACCTTGGACTGAATGCTATTAACACAAAGCACAGAGTTTTAATTCTAAATCGAGGGCAGGTGTCGGGGGGTAACTTTGATGATCTGAAAACCCCAGACAATTCCATGTTATTACTGTGTTCAGCAATATCAACTTTCTCCTCTATTAAAACCTGTATCGCAATTGCAGAAGTGCTTAGGAGAAGGGAGTAACCTCATTTTCAAATCCTTTTTCTTCCCCATTTCCCCTAAGGGTAGAAGGATCAAAATTGCATTGTCAGGAAAGAGAAAGAAGGAAAAAAGAAAGAAAGAAAGAAAGAGGTAAGTAACTTGAATAGTTCAGCAGTTGTAGCATCAAATGCCCAACAGGCAGAGGGTCTATTTCCCAAGTGTTGGGTTTGCCTGGGCAGAGACCTGCTCAGGGAGCTCTCACCGTGATGGAAGATTTTCCTGCCGTGTTCCCATGCTTCAGCAAGGATTTGGACAGCTTTCTCTGGGAAACAATCTGTACAAAAGGAAACAAAATGAGAAATGCTAGTCATAGAACCGCAGGTCTATTTTTAATTTTTTTCCTCTACATAATTCTGTATTCACAGCTCTATTTGAAATTATGACATCGATGTCCATTTATATTTCAAGATTCTTCTGTGGGCTTCCCTTAGTATAGGTTATTCCTTTCTTTCCTTCCCCTGATGGTGTGTGGCAAAAAGAAAGGGAGTGAAGACTTACATATAATTCAGTCAGTTAGGAAGAAGGAGGTTTAAATGTTCCTGAGGCATTTATATCAAAGTTAAATAGATAATATTGAACATGTGCAGTAAGATAATGGAAATCAAGCTTCAAAAGGATCTCAAATTAGCACCATACCTCTCGGCAAAGTGAGGGATGGGGTGCAGGGAGGAAAAGGAGCCCAGTGTCTAAATATGTAGCTTCTATGTCTACAACCTCTAGAGTTCTGTTCTTAATATATTTATTGGGAGGCTACAAAGTCAATCATCAGGAAGCCGATGCTGAGACAAGTCAAGAGGAGTAGCTGGGGTCCTCTCCATTATCCAGTGTCTGTGCACAGGTGCAACTGACAATGAAAATCATTATCATATTGGAAGTTATTCTTAGCCAAACCTGCCCATTCCTCTGATTTCCCTTTTTCTTTTTTAAAGAGAAGTTTGGAAAGGCATTGAGATCCAGGTTGAGTATACAGTCCATGATGCCAAAAGGAGAAAAGGATTTAGAAAGTTATTCTTGGGGAGAACATCACCCACTGTGGTAGGCATTGTTTATTTAAGATGGTCCCCAATGATCCTATCTTCCTGGTATTCATATTATTGTGTAATCCATCTTTCTTGAGTGTGGGATGGATTTAGTGACTTGCTCCTAATGAACAAAATATCAAAAAAAATGAGGCTACACCACTTCTGAGATTGGGCTATATGATGCCCATGACTTCCATCTTTCTCATTCCATTTCCTCTCTCTCTGAGACTCTGCTCTGGGGGAAGCATGCTGCCAAGTTGTAAGTTAGTCCCACAAAGAGGCTTGCGTGGAAAGGAAATGATGTCCCTAACCAACAGCCCTGAGAACCTGAGGCCTGCCTACAGCTACATGTACAAGCTTGGATGGAGATCTACTCTCAGGCTGCACCTTGATTGCAGATTTAGGGACCCAGAAAAACTGCACCCTGATTCTTGATACACAGAAATTGTGAGATAATGAACACTTTTTTTAAAGTTATGAAGTTTTGGTGTATTTTTCTGTTTGTCTGTTTGCACAATAGAATATAATACATAGTCACAGAAAGATATGAGAGGAAATCACCATGCCAGGCTGGGAGACACACCCATTTATTGATATTCTCATACTATACATTTTTGTCTTTGTGTTAAAGCAGTGAAAACACCAAGAGCATTTAAATGCCAAATGTGAAAAGTCCAGAAAAGCTGCCTAGGCCAAGCTTACTTGAGATCCTTATAATCTGAGGAGGAAAGAATATTTCTATAAAATGCCACCTGGTGATAATATGATGATGATAATGATGATGATGATGACAACTTCCATGACAACAACCATGACTCCCATTTAAGGAGTACATACATAGGGCTGATGTTTTGTTCAACTCCACAAATATTTGTGCAGCCTCTCCTGTGTGCTAAACTTGGTGCGAGGCACTCAGGGTGGAAGCAAACTCAGATGCAACCTCTGGCTTCATGGAGCTTACAGTTTCTCTCTATGGGTCTTTTATTGAGGGGAGTGGGGAAGACATATGATTAATGACAAAGCCAGAGTCACCTGGAAGCAGTAGCCAGGTCAACATCTGAGTAAAACGAGGCAACATGTCCATTTCCCAAATAGAAATATAATAGAAATATTTCTTTCCATTGTCATTGTGTTTCATTGCTTACCCACTCATGACTTCAACCCTCTCAGCACTGTAATAACCCATTCATGAGGTTACCAGGCTTAGGTTCACTATTTTATAGGCCATCTTACATGATCCATATTATCATTCTTCAAGGAAAGAGTTAGCCTGAGAACCTAGATGGCGTACTTCCCTCTCCTCTTATCTAGAAACACCATCATATCCCTTTATAGGGTGGGAAGAGAATGCTACCATGACCAGCTCCCGCCTTTTTCAAGTGCTAGGAAGATAAGCAAGTTCCCAGGACATATTCCTTCTTAGGAGATGGGTATGTGGGCATACAAGTGGCTAACCAATCAGGAGACAAAACAAACTTGCTTTATAGTCTCCATGCTTCCATCTCATCTCCGAAGAATGTGTAAATAATTAGGACTGCAAACCTTTCATGGTAATAATGATGGACAAGCAATGAGCTGCCCTTGGTGTTGCCATTCTTAGGACTATTGGGCAAAAATAGCAGGGATGCCCAGCTGGAGCCCTGATCTATAGAGAAAAGCCTCTTTGTTGCAAATCTCACTTATCATGTATGCTTTGTTGCTTCTGAACTGCACCAGCCTGAAAAAGACCTTAGGTCTTGTCAGAGAATGAGGAGAGTGACAAGGACTCACCCTGGCCTCGGCTGACATAGGAGGCCAACAAATAGTAAGGTCTGCCTGGCATCGAGGGTAAAGGGGATGCACTTGTCAGAAATCCTCTAATTTGATTCTATTCATCTTATCGTGGGGTCACAGCTGGCAAACGTCAGCATTCAACAAGAGGGTAAAGTGGAGAGGGAGTAAATAGAAGTTGAAACATTCTTTTTAGCAAGATCAGACCAGAGGGACATTAGTACCTCCGAGGTCTCTGACCTGTATCCACACACAGATTTGGGGGTGGAGGCAGGTCTTCTCCCATGGACAATAGCTTCTGATAGCCTAGATTCTCTTTCTTTCTTTTAAAAGGAAAGCTCAGAGTTTCACTTAAATAATGAATGTGACAAAAGCCAGAATTTAAAACAAACAAACAAACTCTTAAGCCAATATTTTAACATGTATATATTCAGCTGTGATTTCCCCCAAAGTCTTCAAAATAGTTAGACAGTCATTTTTCACAAGGCTGTTGTTCATGAAAATATCTTCAGAATTGCTTTAAAACTGTTGCAAAAACAAATGTTTATTGAACACTTTCTATGTGGCCAGGCACAGGTTCACAGGCTACAGGGGTGACAGAAACAGATTGAAAAATCTCTTTACAAACTTTACAATCACATCATCTCTATTAGCCTGAACTGATAATTCCCAATTGTATTGTAGAAATTTTTACTTTTTAAAAGGTCAGTGCTTAGTAAATGAATAAAATCTTTGTGAAAATAAAATTGGAGGTCATAGAATTAAAACAAGTTTAACACCTCCACCACCGCAGGACCTCACAGAGCTTTGTTTGTAAATGCCCCCCACTGGGGACAAGTGTGCACCCTCCATTCTCCTGCTATTTCCTTCACTTTTCAAAAGATCGACCTACCCTCCAACGCTCATCTGTTCTGGGGCACACAACCAAGACCCTTGCTATGGGTCAGGTAATACACGGGGCTTTCCTTACATTACCTCAATTTTTGTCATTTAATGATTGTTGAGAGCCACAGCCGAAGGGGCCCCAGCAAACTTCCAGCTGCCAGCAAACTTCCAGCTGCCGGCTGATGATTGGCTCCTAGGCCCCAGCAACATCTAGCTGATTGGCTCCTCTGCGGTGATGCTCATTGGGCTGTTTCCCTGCCCTTTCAGACCACGGAGCTGCTCATTGGGGGACTTTTTTGGCTCCGCCCACGTGACCCAGCCAATCGGCCTCAAGAGCAGGAGGATTGTGGGAGGTGGAGAGAAGCTTGTGTGGGAGAGAGAGGCTTGTGGAAAGCTGGTGGTGGCAGTTGAGGCTCTGAGGGTTTTTCCTGAGAGGCTGTTTTGTTTGGCGTGTGTGGTTCTAAAAATAAAGTTAGTTTCTTTTGACAAGTGGCTCCTGATTGTTCCCAGCCAGACTGCGGCAAATGATCAAACTCTCTCTTGTTCCCAAGCAACTGAGATGAAGGAAGCAAGGCTTAGGGAAGTTAAGGTCCTACAATGTCACAGACTGAATTTTGTCCCTCCCCAAATTCATATGTTGGAGCCCTGACCCTCAATGTGACTATTTGGAGATGGTGCTTTTTAAGGAGATAATTAATGTTAAATGAGATCATAAGGGTGGGGTCCTAGTCTGATAGAATTAGTGTCCTTATAAGCAGAGGAAGATGCATGATACACGCATGAGCTCTCTTTTCTTCCTCTCCTCACCATTCTGTCTCCTCTCCTCCCCCAACTTTTTCTTTACCCCTTCCTCTCTCCTTCTCTCCCTCTCTCTTCCCCTCCCTCCCTTGTTCCTTCAGACTCTGCCCTCTCTCCCTCCTTTTTCTTCCTCATCCTCTTCCTCTCAGGGGTGCACACAGAAGGAAGCCTTTGAGAGAAGGTGGCTGTCTGCAAGCTAGGAAGAGAAGCCTTAAAATATGACAGGAAGGCTTGCACATACCTGTAACCCCAACTAATCAAGGCTGAGGCATGTGTGTCACAAGTTCAAGGCCAGCCTGGGCAATTTAGCAAGACCCTATCACAAAATTTTTTAAAAAAAGACAAGGGGCTGGAGTTGTAGATTGCCCCTGGATCCAATCTTCCTCCTCCTCTCACCCCCACCAAAAAAACAGAAAGAAGGAAAGTCAATTCTGCTATCACCTTGATCTTGGACTTCAAACTTCCAAAGCATTGAGAATATAAATTTCTGTTGTTTAAGCCACCCACTCTGGTATTTTGTTGTAGCACCCGTTTCAACTAACACATAAAGCCTGCAAGAGTTGAAGCCCAGATTCACTCCTTCATTTTTATTGAATGCCTGTTAAGTGCTGGGTGTTGAGAATAAAGTGATGGCACAGAGCAGGTAAGGATGCTGACTCCCAGAGATATGTCAAGTTCCAACTTGGAAAGGAGAAGCAAGGTGGTGCCATGGCCTGGCTGGCCCAGAGGATCAGGGAAGGCATTTCTACAGAAACTGCCCTGGCCCTGAAGGCTCATGGAAGAGGAGAACCGAGGAGTCAAGAGGGAATGGGGGGGGGGGGGGAGGCTCCAGGTAGAAGAGCCACAGGTACAGAGGGAAAGAGGTTCATGAGGAGCAGGGAGAACACAAGGGACAGAAAGAAGGCCCTGCGTGTATCCTGAGACCAGCCTCTCCGCTCTGTTGAACTCCGACTGTAGATAGTTGAGCAATGTTGGTTTTGGGTGAGCTGAAAATGACAATACTCACATCTTCCCCCCAGTATGGATGAAACCTGTGTCTACAACCTTATGTGGCTAAACAAAACAGAAAGGCCTTTGATCCTGAGATGAGTAAACGGTGCTGAATGAAACAGGTAGCCTCTGAGTCCTCTTAAGTGCCCTTCTAAAAAGGAGCCGAGGGAGATTTGATGATGCCCACTTCAAAGAAAAGGCAGATCAAAGACAGGTGGGAAGATGCTGGGTATTCGGAATAATGTGGCCACGAGACAAGGAACAGCAGCTGTCAGAAGGGGCGATGAATGGATTCTCCCTACCAACACCAGGAGTTAGGAGACCGTCAAAACTGTGAGAGAAGAAATTTCTTTGTTTTAAGCTACCAAATATGCAGTGGTTTTTAACAGTAGACCCAGGAGACTCTGAGATTGGTTTATCCCAAAGTCAGATTCAAAGTCCTGGGAAGGTTTGTAGTGATAACTGCAATGATGGCTGATTTTAGGGAAATCCCCACCTTTATGTCCCCCCCCCTTCCAAAGACTTCTGGGTAATATCACTTTACCTGGTAGAAATTAGAGCACCTCAAGATAGGTAGTATGCGAGAGCCCCTTGTCTTGGTGCTTTGTCTCCATGTCCTGGTAACCTTCTTCTATTGCTGACCTAGAGGACCCACAATCTTGCCCGAATAATGGCCTGTCATATGCACTCTAAGTACAGAGAAACTTAAAATATATTTTAAAGAACACTTTTAAAAAACTTGAAAGACATGTGCTTTTTCGTATGCTGTTCCCTGAACACAGGGTGGCTCACACCCTTTTCCTTCCATTGACAGATGTTATTTATTTTTCCAAGATCCACATTAGAAGTATGGAAGAGTCACTGTGGTAGGAGGAAACTGAAGTCACTCGTGGGACTAATAAGGACTTTTCCCTTGCCATATACAGGTGCCCCTCCCCCAGCCTGTGCTATCTGGCCTGCCCCCCCCCCCCCCCAGCAGCAGAACTTGTGAGAAATGCAGTCTCAGACACCACCCCAGCCTACTGATTCAAAAGTGGTCTTACATGCACTGGTGCTTTTCATGCACGTTAAAACCGAGAAGCTGTGAGCTAGAAAGTGAAAATGCATGCAGACAAAAGATTTCACTGCAATATGATCCCATTTAAAAGATGTATTTTAAAATTTAATACTGATCTCTTCCGATCTGGACTTGATTCGCTGACGGGGAAAAGCTGCAAGAACTAGGAGAGGTACAATTCTGAAGCTTTCTCAGCCATGCAGGGGAGGAGTAGGGTGATATACTTATGTGCTTCTATATTATATAAATTCAAGACAGTCCTCAGCTCTCCAGTGGGGACCTAAAAAAGGACCCCCCCGGGGGAGAGTGATTCAGAGTGATATCATAGGAAATGATATCAATGGTAATCTAGTGGCTTGGTCTTCCTGTCTTCAGCTTTCTATTAAGCAGGGTTCTAATTACTTCAAGTAATTATAGGCTTTTACCCTTTCTCTGACTTCATTAGCAAGAGATGGAATGGAGAGAGAGCTTCCGAAAGGGAGGGAGGGATTTAAGGACTGCTTGTGTATTAATTACCCACCTTTGCCTCGTCTCTTAGGTTAGGCCTCACCATCATCACAAATGATCTGGCTCTGTGGTTAGTCAGAGGCCACCTGCCACCTTACTCCACCCCACTCTCATCCCAGTCCCCCAGTCAAGCCATATGGCAGCCAGGAGAAAGTGAAAAGGGAGCTTCTCCAAGTCACCCAGTGTCCAGTCCAGAGCAATTTGTTAGGTCAAGGGCACATGGAAGTTTTTGACATGACCCTTGGTAGGTTGTGACTTGTCTACCAGGAGGCTGGCAACCAAATATCAGCCGTCCACAGAATAGAGGGGCAAGGAGGGGATTCACTGACCACTTTTAAATGAAAGAAGCTCACACAACTGTTAGAAAGTCATAATTAATACCGCGTTTGGAGCCCTTGTTACATGACAGCTATTGCCGTCAAGGGCTTTATGTATATCGATTCATTCAATCCTCGGGGCAACTCTCGGAGGGGTTATCATATGCCCACGTGGGTGGCTCAGAGATTAGAGGTGCAGAGAACGTATTCGTTTGCTAAGGCTGCCGATAACTAACTACCACAAACTTGGTGGCTGAAAACAACAGAAATTTGCTCTCAGGATTCTGGAGGTCAAATGCCCGAGATTAAGACATCAGCAGGGTCAAGCTCCCTTCAGAATCTCCAGAGGAGATTCCAAATCTTGTCTCTTCCAGATTCTGGCAGCTGCTCTCACTGGTTTGCCTATGATTGGCTCACTCTACCTCCTTCTTCATGTGGCTCTTTAGTCTCCTGTCTGTGCCCCTCCTCTGTGCTGCTGGATTTGGGTCCCAACTGGTGAATCTAGGATGATCTCCTCATCTTGAGATCTTTCTCTTAGATGCGTAAAGACTTTTTCCCAAATAAGGTCACATCACAAGTTCTTGTTCTTAGGACATGGACACATCTTTTTGGAAGGTGGCACTTAGTCCTTAACAGAAAGGCTAGGTGACATGCTCAAGTTTTCACAGCCAGTAAGTAGCAGAGCTGGAGTCTGAATCCAGACTGTCTAGCTCCAGATTCCACGTTCTTAACTGCCAAACTCTCCTGCCTCCCATAAATGGCAGAAGCAGGGCTGGACCCAGGCCCTGGGCTAAATCCTAACAGGTGTGCAAAGTGACCCAAGCTTATCCCTTGGCCTTAAGAAGGGAGAGTTTGATTTCATGCAGACCACTGCAATGTTTTCCCAATTGGATCCCTATCTTCACTCCTGCTACATAACCTAGAGTCAGAATCATGTGCAAGTTTGGCCCTGGGGGTAGACCTTGGACAGCTTACTCTTCAGTTTCCTCACCTGTGAAATGGTGAAAATATCATCTTACCACTTAGGTTTACCATGTGCAGTATGAGTATTAAAACTGCAGCATTAGGCATACACAGGTAAATTAGGAAATGCTCCTTTTCTCTTCTTTCCCATCCAATCAGTCCCCACTTAGAGATAACTACAGTCATCTATTGGCTTGGACTGGGATCCTGGCAGTGGACGGGGTTAAGATAATAGAGATATTTAAGACACCGAATTGATGGGGCTTCATGATTGATTGATGGGCAGGGGGAGAGAGTGGGATGAATGAGGGAGAGTTCCCAGGTTTGGGGCTTCTGGCATTTGGCAGGATAAAGGCCTCTTTCACTGAGGGGCACACTGGAGGAGAGGCAGCTGGTGGGGGGATGGGGTTGGGGGAGCTGTGAGAAAAGCAAGAGGAAATGGTGAACTTGGGTTTTGAGCTGTTGAATTTGAGATTTGATTTGGATCTGTGTGTTATCCAAGTGGAGATAGTATCTAGATACTGTTGTATACACAAGTCCCGGATTCAGAAGAGTCCTAACCTGAGAGTCTCTAATGCGTGGATGATAAATGGAAGGGCAGAGGAGGAGAGGGAGTATATGAGGGAAAATAGAAGCAGGTTTGAGAGTGAGATATCACAATGAAAAGTTGGAGGTGTTACTGAGGATACAGAAAAGAATACCTCTGTACTGTGCACTGTAGGAGGTTGTTAGTTGGTACAGTGATTCTATATGGATATATGGATATTTAGCAATTTGTATAAAAGTCCTCAAAAGGTGTGCCCAAATGTTCCAACTGTTGTTAACTTATTATAAAAATAATAATAATCTGTGTTGGGCAGAGAAGGTGTATGTGATACGATGCTCATCAAAAGTTTATAATTCTGGAAAACTGGAAAAAGGCTTAATGCCCACAGTAGGAGACAGCACATGTATTTTGCTATGATGGAATACCCTGTAGCCCTTAAAACAAATAATGCAAAAGTATATGCATTAACACTGAAAGATGCTCACTATGTATTTTGGTTTAAAAGAAGCAAAAAATAAAAGCATGTATAAATGACCGTATTTTTATTTAAAAAATAAGGATATGTATATGTACCATAGAAAAAAAAATCTGTCAGATTATACACCAGAATGTTTAGGAGTCGTCTCTCACCAGTGGGATGAAGGGATTTTTCATTTTTTTCTTTATATTTCTAAATAGTTTTTGCAACAATCCTGTATTACCTTCACACACAGGAAAACAACAAAACCACTTCCTGAAATAATGCAACAGAGGGAATGGAAACTCTTGCTTGGCTTAAACTCAAGTCACGTGGAAGAAGTCCTTGAGGGTCTGGAAGAAGAGCCTGGACTGTGGCCCCACAGCCTCCAACAGAACTGAGGGAGGGTCTTGGGAACAAGAGACTCCAGGAGCTATCAGAGTCCAATATCTGTTGATCTTGGGGACCTAAAGACGTAAGGCCCCATCCTGTGGGCCCCGAATGATATGGGCTTCCCAGGGATCAGCTATTTTCTGCATCTTTGTTAAAAGTGCTGGTAAGAAGTTTTTTTGCAAACTGTCCAAGGCATAGGGTTGCTTAAGAGTCAGAAAGTCTAGGTTTCACTTGAGCCTCCCCCACTTGAAAATGGTGTGTACCTCATATACCTAAAGGTCTTAAAATCAGCATAGTATAGTGGTGCAGCCACATCAATGTTTATAACAGCTCAATTCACAGTAGCTAAGTTATGGAACCAACCTAGGTGCCCTTCAGCTAGATGAATGGATGAAGAAAATGTGGTACATACACACAATGGCATATTAGTCAGCAATGAAGAAGAATGAAATTATGTCATTTGCCAGTAAATGGATGGAACTGGAGACTATCATTCTAAGTGAAATAAGCCAGTTTCCAAACACCAAAAGCTGAATGTTCTCAATGATATGAGGATGCTAACTCACAATAAGGGGTGGGACAAAGAATAGAAGTTCATTGGGTTAGACAAAGGGGACTGAAAGGAAGAGAAGTGTGATGGTAATAGGAAACACAGTGGAATGAACAGAACATGACTTTCCTATGTTTTTACATGTTCACACAACCAGTAAAACTCCACATCATGTACAATCACAAGAATGGGAAGTTATACTCCATGTATGCATGACATGTCAAAGTACAGTCTACTGTCATGTATAACTAAAAAGAACCAATGAAAAATTAAAGAAAATGGTGTCTACCTAAGTAACTTGAAGCAAGTTATTTAAAGGTTTAGGTGACAAGCAGAAAAATGAGAAAATAATGGCACTTACCCCTTGGGGGTTTTGTGAGAATTAATTCAAAAAATTGGTTCAAAGCTTTCAGCATAAGGTTTGGCAGTAGTATTCTATTATTATTATTATTATTATTATTATTATTATTATTACTAGCTTTCATTGAGTGCAATACTCAAGGAATAGATGAATGAATGAATACACATCAGAGACATATTATTATTGTCTTCGATGGCTAATGAGCAAAATAGATCCATGTGAAGAGAAGAACAGGACCTAACTGCTGTAAGTTGCTTAGATTCCTTGCTCCAGAAGTATTTCAGATAAACATTCAAAAATAGGTGGCCATTTGCAGATGGCTGTCACAGATCCCCCTGAGCTGGGAGAAAGACTTTCCAGACAGAGGCATTGATTTATCAACTTCTGTGAAAGGATGCTTCATGCTGGACCTCTGTGAGCAGTTAGTTAATGATAGCATTTAGGAAGAATTACTACTCTGCTTTTTGGATCTACGAAGGGTTGTAAGAAAGCATTTTGATGAGCAATGTGGTCTAATGAGAGGGCAGGTCTCCAGATCAGATCAATTTGAATTTTAGGTCTGCAACTTGCAGTCAGTGTGATCGAGGGTAGATTCACTGCATTCTCAGAGTTTACCTTTTAATCAAGTGGGGTTGCCACATTTAACAAATATCTGGAATGCAACCAGGTCCCTGAAAATCAGTTTCCTCTGTTCAAATGACCACTTATGAGGCAGTCAGTGGGAAGACTTGGGGGGTCTGAAAGGGCATCTTCTTATTGAGCATATGAAACAGAAGCCCAGAGGCCATGAAGCTAAGGAAAAGTAGTTGAGTGCCCAGGGAAGCCAAACGCCTGGTGCTGAACTTCTACTGTGCCACTCTGTGGCTTGTCATCGTGGCCTAGTTGATGATGATGTTGCTATCTGTTGATAGCCCTGAGCTCATAAATACCTGTCCTGCGATCAACTCTTAGCAGAGCCACCATAGGTGACCCTATTCAAGAAGTTGAAATCCCCATGCTTAGAGGTGTTCAAGCAGTAACCAGGTGCACCAGAGAGCAGTACCGGGACTCCTGCACTGCTTGGGTGAAATTCAGCACTACTTTTGTCTTCTTCCCAATTTTAAGCTTTCCTGAATCCACCAGGAGCTGTGTCAGCACATTAATAGCAGCTTTCCTGGTTTGAATCTCGGAGGGGAGAGAAAGGTTTGGAGGATTTCTGTTCCTTTGTTTCTGAGGACTGGCCTGGGGGAGTGCCTGACTGGAGTCTCCTGGTGGGCACATGCTAAGGAAGAGGGAGTGAGGTGCAGTGATCAGCTCCCTTGGGGGCCCCTTGGAGCTGAGCTCTGGATCAGGTACCTTTGCTGATCTGCACTGGTGAACAGAGAAGCCTCAGAGGCCCCTGTTCCATCTAAAACAAAGTTAATTAATTCATACCCAGCCTCATTTTGTCCTTGGATCTGCAACTAAGACTCTTGGGAATGATTTTGTAAACTAAGCAGTTATGGTTTTTCTCCATCTAAGCTTCATTAGGTTGATTCAAAACACAAATAATCTCTTTCTGAATTTAGGCTTGAGCTGGAGGTCCTAGGCTTTGCACAGGATCTCAGACTCTCTTTGCAGATTCAGTGGTTCTCCCCTAACTTATCAGTTATTAGTGCTCCAAGCCCTCTCAGGTCTTTTCTGTCATTAAAAAATAATATTACAAAAGATGAGAATCAGATTAGCCAAGCTGACTCTCCTCCCTGTGGGCAAGGAGGGGGGAACCGAGGCTTTACCTGAAGTATCTGCAAAATGGCTTTTCCAAAACCTCAGCAAATCCCTCACCCAAAAGGATTCCTCACAAATTTCCCAGATTGGAATGCCTCGCAGGTTTTAAAAGTTCTAAAGTTTAAGAATTTATACAATGCCTCTCTGCCTTACTCCTTCATTGGAGGGTAAGTGCTTCGAAGTCAGCCATGCAGACTTTATTATGATGTTTTTACTAACACTTTTTTTTTCTAAGTATAGATTTGATAAAAGGTCCTTTTAGGAACTATAGGAAAACACAGATGTGACCCTACAAATCACCCATAAGCCCACAACTTAGATGTCATCTGTATGACCATAAAAACACCCTCCTGGGCCTCTGGCCTTTGAAGAAGTGGGTATTTTAATAGCTGGTACCATATTTCTCTCCCCTTTGGAAGAGAAAAAAGACTTTTATATTCACAAAAGTTAATGATTGTTACTCACTAAATTTCATCTACAGCCTAAACTAAAGAAATTCAGAAATCTTTACAAGTCTTAAGATCACTGTAGTAAACTTTGTAAATAGTTTAACAATCTTGTTTTCTGTAAATAGAAAGATTTGGTAGAGAATTGGTTTGGGGGCCTGTGTATTATTTGGTGAATAGGCTTTTTGGTTATGGGACTTCAGCAAATGTGGCACATTGATATGATTCATTTACCAGGCGGTAGGGTCTCTGCTTTCGGGCTAGGATTATCTAAGGCACATGGGATACTGATGATTGAGTAGATGCAAGCAGAGACTGCATTTGTCGAGGTGAGGCAAGGGCTGCTCAGTGGGAAGACTGTGCACCAACACCATGGAGACAGGGATCCAGGTTGGATTTACAGCCGGAAGTTCTGAGCTGGGTGGAAGTGAGATTGGAATGAAAGTTGGTTGGAAACAACATAAGTGGAGCTGTGATTGGGGGTCTCAGGCAGCTGCCTCTGATCCCAGGTGACTTATGTGGGATAGGCTGGGGACCAAGTATCCCACACCAGCCTAGCTTAGAAGGTTAAGACCAGGACAACTACTTAGAACTGCTTTTCAGCATTGACACAGTAGTCCTTCGGTTCCCACCCACCTGCCCTCCTCCTCTGCACCAATATGAGGCTATGAGAGAGATTGTATTACTGCCAACCTATGGGAAACGGAGTCTATAAACAGGGCCCATTTAAATGGCTCCTAAATATATCTTTTCACAACTGTCTTTGAAATTTAATAGGCACAAGGATTGCTTTCCCTAAGGGGGAGTGCTAAGGTAGGATGATAACTATCTGTGATTGAATGACATCTGTTATTTAGCATGAGGGAAATGCTAAGTATCCCCTCGTGCTAAATCATAGATGAGAAGGGATGAGGCTGGGGGGAGCATTCCTGAGAAGGAAGGAGAATGCAGGAAAGGATGCTTGATTTCAGAAAGGTCAAAGCTAAGAGGTGAATGAGAATCATTGACTATTTGAACCGGAAGGGATTTAGAGATGAATTCATCTATAGGTAAAGCTACTGTATCACAGGGAGGTTAAGTAAGTTATCCAAAGCCGCACAGGGAGCTGGTGGGAGATCCAAGATGTAGGACTCATGACTCCTGTTTAGATACTCTACAGAAAATTTAAAGGTCTCAAAAGAAAGAACTCCAGGGAAAGCAGAGAAATTTTCCTAGGATCTGACCTTCAGAGGATTAATTGCCTGCTCAAGGTAGCAAAGAAGAAGGTAAGAATTAATTTTATTTTCCTTGGAGAACTGGGGACCAGCTCACCCTTAACCACCCTATTGGAATCCCACCTGTCTATGAGCAGAACAGTAGAAAGTAGCACTTCTTCCCAGGATCCTCTGGCTCACCCATAGGAGTGGAGATGACTTACGATGTCACTCATCACACATGTGACTGCTGCTGGCAGTGATTCTGCAAAGTTAGGGAAAGCTTTATGCGTGAGAAGCTGAAAGGAAATGAGTTGCCTGCTATAACATGTCCATTTGACTTCCTGGGCCGCCCGTTTTAAGCTATGAGGGTGTTCGATGTTATGCAACAAAATGCTAACCCTGGAATCTTGCTGTGGGCATTACATCAAGTTGGATAGTACCCTTGGCATCATCACACCCCTGGTGACCACTGATTGGGGTCATATCAACCTTGAACCAAATTCCCATTAATCATGACAGCATGCAGTCTGCCAGTCCTTTCAAAGGCTCCTGGGTTGACATGATCCTGACATTCATCTGCCTCTGGAAAGA
Source organism: Marmota monax (assembly GCF_021218885.2). Taxonomy (NCBI): domain Eukaryota; kingdom Metazoa; phylum Chordata; class Mammalia; order Rodentia; family Sciuridae; genus Marmota; species Marmota monax. Next base: position 23,451,000 of record NW_026695215.1, on the reverse strand, counting down.
AACCAACAGAATGGATAATAGGTACATCCAACTACATATAATGGGTTGGGAAGAACAAACGTGGGCAATCAAGATCTCCCTCAAGAACATAAACTTCAAGCTCTCCTTGTTTACGGTCGTAAACTTTATGACGCATTTTTTCCCTTCTCTTCAGATGTTTTTTTTTTTTTTTTTTTAGTCCTCCTTAATTTCTCCACTTTCCTAAATCATTAGCTCCTTTCATAATTAAAACAAGATACAGAGTCCAAGATTCATTAGTAGGCAACGGGGTTCTCAAACTATGGTCTCTGGTCCTGCAGAATCAGCATCACCTGGGAATTTAGAAATGCAAAGATGGAGTCCTTCTCCAGGTCTTCTGAATCAGAAATTCTGGGGGTGGACCCAGCACTCTTTAGCACAGTGTTTCCAGGTGATTCTGATGTAGGCTGGAGTCTGAGAACCACTGCCCAGAGGGAAGATGTTGTGTGACCCCTCTCTTATGAATAAGGGTCAGAGGTCCCCAAGACAGTTTGACTCCTCCAGGGGTTGCAGATTTCCCTGATCCACTTAACATGACAGAAAGCAGGAAGATCTTGGTTTTAACAGATGTCCTCAGAACCAATGTAGGAGAAAATACACTAAAGAACAGCCCCATGGCAAGAAAAAGAGGAAGGTTTATATAGTTGTAACTGTCCTTTGCACCAGGGAGAAGAGAAACTGACCCCAAGAAAAGCAGAGTTGGAGCCTGGGGGCAACTACTGAATTTATATAATGGGTTCATTCAGCACAGTTGAAGGTGAAAGGAAGGTCAAGAGGGCATACTTTCTGGATGCTGAGTTTGTAAGGTCCTGGTTTGGGGAGGTTGACAGTCACACTGATACTTTTTAAGAAGCCATATCATAATTCTAAAGCAAATTCAGAATGCAACCTCGAGGAAAGAGAACCAAGGCTATTTCTCTGCAAGAGGACTCACAAGCCGCCTCTATTATTTCTATCTAAAACAGAAAAAAAAAATTAAGGGAACAAAAATCAATAAAATGGGAGCAAGGCCAACTCCCATTCAGCTTTGCATTTTAAAAAAATGCTACTTTGTAATTTATACTGGTTAGTGATAAACTACGGGAATAAGTGAAACAGCTCATGCAGAGCTTTGGAGGTAAGCAGATCTACATTGGAGACCTGGTTCTGTTACATTCTAGCTAGTGATGTTGGATAATTGATCTAGATGGCCCATGGAAAGTCATTCTTTTTATTATTTACGACTCAGTGTCCCCTGTCTTTGGTGGATAAAGGAGTGTGAAAACTTGGGGAGGTATGAATGAGTTAATAAAAGGAGAAGATGAAGGTGGCATCTTAAAAGTTGGCGCCCTGTTCTAGACAGCGGGCAATCACATCTCTCCTTGGCATGCCGTCTCTTGGGTGGAGCAGAAGAGGGGCTTAGCTGCTGCCTCCTTTTGGGCAACAGAAATCTAAGGATGGTCTCCAAGTTCACCCAGAAGGAGGACACAGCTTTCTGAGCACCCTGTGTCCCCGTGCTAACTCCCTTCATCCATCTGCTAAGAATGTGCAGTGCTGCCTCCAGGCTTCTCCAAGGACATGAACCTTTCTTTGCTTCATTTGGCATTTGTTTGCTCAGTGTGAAGCACTTGTTATGCTCGTGCCCAACTTCACGGCCAACTCGGGTTTCCAGCATGCTGATGGCTGCTATTATCCTTTTCGAAGCCAAGAGCCCTGCTGTTCCACAGGGCACAGGGAGAATGGGACAAACCGATGAATAGAGCCAGCACCTGTAGACCCCGGGAGCAGGCAGGCTCTGAACGTGTGTGACCTCCTGTGTGGTTTGGGGGAGTTCACTTTCTCTCTCCTTTGGGACCTTATTTGTGGCAAGATAAAGATGGGAATAGCTGCCCCCAGTATTTCAGAGACCTGATTTAAAGCCATTTTTACGTAAAAATCATCTCAGAAGAGTAACTGTTAGGACATACACCTACAGGAGCACAGGCTTACACTTTGAATCCCTTGGACTAAAGGAAACACTCAACAAGTTTGAAGCAAAATGACAAGTTGTGTTTTACTGATTGCCCTGGACATGGGGACTTCCTTCTGATCTTTTCACCTTTTTGTCTGTCCACCTTCACTATGAAACTGATGCTGACTCTTCTTATCACTGAATTTAGATAATGACCTTGAGAGTAGCCTTCTGTAACACCCTGAGTGTTCCCTCATGCCAAGGACCCTGCCAAGCACTTTATATGCACTATTCCACTGTACATCTCTGAGGTCTTTGCTATTATGATCCCCATTTTGCAAATGAAGAAAACTGAGGCTTACACAGAGGCAGGAATTTGCCTCTGGACAAACAACTTGAGAGCACTGAGCCAGGATCTGACCCCAGATCATCAGGCTCTGGAGTGTGTTCACTTGAGTGTTATGAAACAGAGCCTCAGGCCCCGACCCTGCTATTCCCAGGGTTATTTAAGAGCTCCTGCACCTGACCATTCCCTTCCTACCTGCATACAGGAGAAGGAATCCTCTTTCACCACTTCGGTTAGGAAAAAGAGAAATGTTGATGGTTCTTCATTTTGCGTGATCATACTAGAAAGAACAGCAATTTCGAGAAAGAAGAAAAATTCCTATTTATGCCCAAGTGTTACAGCCTGGGAAACCCTAAAGGGTGAAGGAGTCAGTACCCTTCACAGAGCTCCCAGGACAACGTTCAATAGGTTTCCTTCCAAAAATAAAGAGACCACCTCCATGTTCATGGTACCTGCTATCATCTGTAGGGTGTTGGATCCTAATCGATATGGTCTACTTCAGATCCACACGGTCAGCTGCCAACTGGAAACCTCCTCTGATTTCTCTACAAACATTCTGGGCATAACAGGTAGGTATCACATGCTATTCTCACCCTAACTCCCCTATGATTTCCCTTAAGGACAACCAAAGTGTTCCTCCAGCCACCTAAGCCAGACACCTGCAAAGACCTCCTCCCCCACCTGGTCTTCCAGGATTGTTGATTCTGCACTTTGACAGACAGGACTCTCCTCTGGGGTTTCCCTGCCTCCATGCCTGCCCTCTCCCACTGGTCCTTCATGGGAATGCCAGTGCTCTTTGCACCTCTTTGCACATACATCCCATCCTGTCCCTGCCCTAATGACAATCCCAAGCTCTACAAACTGAAAAGTCTGCCTCCTCCTTTCCGGTCTGGCATTCTGGTCCTTTTCCCCCCACTCCCTGGACCATCCAGCCATCTGTTACGAAAAAGAGTTCACTGCCATTCCCTAGTGCCACTGTGTCTTGTCTTTGTGTGTCGTTTTGTGTGTGCCAGTCATTTTCCCCAGACTCCTATTTTCTCTGCTGGTGAATTCATGCTCATTCTTTGAGATTCAAGTCCAGAGGCATCTTTTTTTTTTTGGGGGGGGGGGGCGATGAGAACTCGCTGGGTCCCTCTAGGCAGAAGGCAGTCTTTTTTTTCCCCCCAAAGCTCCTAGAATGCATTTTGATTGTAGTGCTTAGTAATATGCACTTTGATTATTTATTTACGGTCCTGTGTCTCCCAGCTAATTATAAGCTCCTCTCGGGCAGGACCACTGTCTTTTTCATCTTTTTGTCTCTAGCACCTAGCACAGTACTTGGAATATCCAGAGCACTTGATAAATGCTTGTTGAAATGATGAGTAAATGAAACTTATTGTGGTTAAAAAAAAAATTACATGTCCTTCCTTAAACCAGTCATGACAGTCATAAAAATGGAATATTCTAATTGATTTAAGTCAATTCGTTCCCAACTCTGAAATGCAGGAAAGGCCAATTCCACCAATCAGTTGGCCAACTAAATGAAAGGGTTGTTATCAATCAATGTACACACTACCCAGAGAGGCCAGCATGTCACCTGGAGGTGGAGTGATGTGGCTTTGCAAATATGGCTCGAGGTACACCAAATGAGTCTAACTTGATGCTCATTTGCTTCATTTGATCTACAACCTTAAGCATCTTCACATTATCTTCTCTAGGGCATGTCAGAAGAAAGCTCTGAATTAAGAATCAAAACTTCCTACAAACATGTCTTAATCATACATTAGAGAAAAGATAGCCTCTTCAACAAATGGTGCTGGGAAAACTAAAAACCCGCATGTAGCAGAATGAAATCTAACCCCTATCTCTCACCCTGCACAAAATGCACAGCTATATCAATGTTTATCAAAGTAGATCAAGGACCTAAGATCAAGGACCAGAGACCCTGCACCTAATAAAAGAAAAAGTAGGCTTAGGAATGGACTTCCTCAAAAAATATCCTAAAGTGCAAGAAGTAAATTCAAGAATCAATAGATGGGATGGTATTAAACCAAAAACTTCTTTACCGCAAAGGAAACAATCAAGAATTTGAAGGGAGAGCCTACAGAATGGGAGAATATCTTTGCCACCTGCACCTCAGATAGAGCATTAATCTCCAAGATATATAAGGAACTCAGAAAACTTAACACCAAAAAACCAAATAAATGGGCAAAGGAACTGAACAGGCACTTTACAGAAGAAGAAGTATGATTGGTCAATAAATATATGAAAAAAGGTTAAGCAACTCTAGCAATTAGAGAAACGCAAATTGAAACTACACTGAGATTTCATTTTACTCCAGTGAAAATGGCAAGTATTAAGAATACAAGAAACAATAAATGTTGGCAAGGATGTGAGAGCAAAGGTGTATTCATACATTGCTTGTGGGGCTGCAAATTGAGGCAACTACTCTGGAAAGCAGTATAGAGATTCCTCAGAAAACCTTGAATGGAACCACCATTGGACCCCATTATCCCACTCCAAAGGATTTAAAATCAGAACATTACAATGACACAGCTATATCAATGTTTATTGCAGCTCAATTCATAAAAGCTAAGCTATGGAACCAACCCAGGTACCCTTTAACAGATGAATGGATAAAGAAATTGTGATATATATATATATATATATATATATATATATATATATATATATACACACACACACACACACACACACACACACACACACACACAATGAAATATTACTCAGCTTTAAAAAGAATGGAATTATGGCATTTGCCAGTAAATGCATGGAACTGGAGACTGTCAAGCTAAGTAAAATAAGACAATCTCCAAAAATCAAAGACAAAATGTTCTTTCTGATATATGAATGGCTAACACACAATAAGGGGTGGGGGAATGAAATTTCATTGGATTAGACAAAGGTGAATGAAGGGAAGGAAGGGGGATGGGAATCAGAAAGACAAGTAGAATGAATCAGATATAACTTTCCTATGTTCTTGCATGAATACATGACCAGTGTAACATCATGTACAACCACAAGAATAGAATCTTAATTAGCATAAGTTACACTCCTTGTATGTCTAATAGGTCAAAGGGCATACCACGGTCACATATGTCTAAAAGAACAAATAATTTACAAAAGAAAAAACACCAGTGAGACAGTATCACTACCCTTTTCCTGATAGTAGTAGGAAAGCTTTAACTTTCTTAGCATTGAGTATTTCTTAGCATTGAGTATGGTTTTGGCTGTAGGCTGGGTGAATGTTCTTCATCATGATGAAGAAATTAACTTCTATTAGTCTTTGGCTGAGATGTTCTGTTATGAATGGGTGTTGAAATTTACCAAATGCTTTCCTGCATACATTGATTCGATCCTGTCATTTTTCATCTTTTGCTTGATAATGTGATGGATTATATTCATTAATTTTCAAATGTTGGACAAGCCTTGCATTCTTGGAATAAATCCCACTTGGTCATGGTAAATAATTATTATTATATTAAAACAAAGAATAAAAAGTTCCCGACTACCAGTCTTGGCTCTGTTAAGACACTGAATCTTTCTGATCTTCAGTTTTCTGAACTATATACTGGGATAATGACACTTGCCCTCTCAACACTGTCAAGAAGATCAAATAAAATTCTCAGTATGGAAACTCTTTGCAAAGTATCAAAACATGTTTAAAGGTGCTGGGGCTGTAGCTCAGTGGTAGAGTGCTTGCCTAGCATGTGTGAGGCACTGGGTTCAATCCTTAGTACCACATAAAAATGAACAAATAAAATAACAGGCACACCGGCCATCTACAACCACAAAAAAATTTAAAAAAAAAAACATATTTAGAAAGGACTGTTTGCAATCTCATGCTCAGTATTCATTTACATATTCATTTTAATAGATTAAGAAAATTAATTGGTTTCTCTCATATGTAGAAGCTAGACCAAAATAAGGGGAAAATATAAATAAAGAAAATTGGGTATGTGTTGGGGGAGTGGATTCCAGGAAATAGTAGAGGAAGGGGATTGAGGGGAAAGGAGGAGGGGTTGGGAAGGGAGAAGTGATAGAATGAATCTAGCCAAATTTCCCTATGTACATATGTGCATATACTACAGTGACTTTCATCTTTTTTAAAAATATATTTTAGTTGTCAATGAACATTTATTTATATGCAGTGCTGAGTAATCAACCCAGTGCCTCACACGCTAAGCAAGTGCTCTACCACTGAGCCACTACTCCAGGCCCGAGTTTCATCTTTATATATATCCATAATGTATTCATTTAAAAAAAAACTATAAATAAATAGGAGAAAAGTCAGGAGACTAGAGGAAAGGGAACAGGAGAGAAGAGGGGAGAGAAAAGGGAAGAAATGAGAAATGAATTGGAGCAAGTTATATCCCATGCTTGTATAATTATGTCCAAATGGACCCTAATATTATGTATAACTGTAGAGAACTAATGAAAAAACTGACCAAAAAAAAAGAAAGAAAAGAGCATTAACTGGAAAGCCCAGTTTCTCTTTGTTTACTCCACTCCCGCAAGCCTGGGCTTGTTTCAGTTTCTCATATAAAATATATCCATTATGAAGCTTTTAGCTGAAGGAATGGAATATCACATCCAAAATGGCGTCCACAGTAGGTTCTTCTCCCACAGCACTGAGCCCATGGACAGGAAGGGCTCCAGGTGCTGCAGGTCAGGCCTGGGTCTCCACAGCCTTTGGCACTGATCCTGATAGGGTCGCTGTCATCCTCATCCTTGCTGCTAGGTGGCTGCGGTGGTTCCAGGGACTACAGACAGAAGAGAGCTGCTTTTTCATGTGTGTCTCTAATCTAGGGACTTTTCAAGAAAACCCCCTCCAGTTTTAGTGATTAGAGCTCATCGTAGGTGTGTCCATTAACCAATCTCTGGCACGGAGGGATGGAATCTGTGAGGTTGGCTGAGTTACTCAGGACTTTTTCTTGAGCTAGAGGTAGGGTGATTTCCCACAAGGCTACAATGATCTCGAAATGATCAGGGGTTGACTGCTAAGAGAGCCGGTGCCTGGAGAATGATACAGGGGGAAAAAGCCCAGCTTTTGTTGGGCACTGCTAATGTCACCAGGCCCATGACTTGAGTGCACACCACTTTGACCACCAGCACATGTGTTTTTTTGCTTGCAAACTTTTGCCAATCTTTGGAAACTGCTTTGCTGCCCACGAAGTCAGCAGGTAATGTTTTCCTACCCTAGGAATCCTCAATCAAGGACTGATGACAACATGCATGCTTCTCCAACTAAATTGTCCACTTTCTGGATACATTGATTGTTGAAATCAGGGCATTTGTACCCTGGATTCAAGATGGAAAGCAAATCATAATGCTTGACTGCTCCCCCCCCACCCTCACCCAAAGGTTACAAATGCCCTGATTTCCTCATCTTAGGGTGAGATAACTCTCTGGGGCTTGCTGTATCCTGGCTCCTGGAATCTCCCCAGCAGAATTAAGCTCCAGGTGGCTACCACAGCAGCTGGCTTGACCACACACCCTTACCGGCTGCCTTTCTTTCTCTGTCTCATTTTTCTAGACCTCCAGGGTATATTTCTTTCCCTTCTTTTGACTTCGGATCTCAGAGCTGGCTTCTTGGGAAAAATCAAACAAAGATGCTCTGCACCATATGTCAGACTCCTTCCTGAATCCTGAGGCTTTGTGTATAATGTTCCCATCTGCTCAGAATGTGAGTTTCCTCTTTCTTCTCACCTGCTGTACTCTCACTCTCCCTTCACGTTTCAGTGGAAATGTCACTCTCCTTGGGAAGCCTTCTTTGACCTCCTTCCACCTGGTGCCGGTCTCCCAAGGATCACTCTCCTGTTCTGCACTCGACCATGCTTAGGACAGCTGCAATTTATTCGTTTGCGTTATGATTTGCTTTCCATCTTGAATCCAGGCTGACTGTGAGCTGTTTGAGGGCAGGAACAATGTTTTTTTGGCTCACGAATATATTACTGGCATCCAGCATAATGTCTGGCACAGAAGAGAGAGCCAAACACTCTGTGGCTTTTGGAAAGATGATTCTTTCCAAAGAGAGACTAAAGATGTATGTTTGGGGGTTCAGTCACATACACAGAATTATTAAAGCTTTGGATGGAAAATATTAAAGCGATGACTTCGACATAGATCAATACTTAGTTCTTGTCACAAAAATGTAATGTTTCTCTGGGAGGGATGCCTATTATCTATGGGAGAATCTTGGCATGGCTCATTTATATCTGTAGAAAATATCATTTTAATCACATTTTAGTTTTTTTAAGATAGAAACAGGATTCCACCCTAAATCCACAATTTGTTCATTTGAAACCTACTTATATTAGACTCTGTTATGTACCTGGCGAATAGAACTATCTGCCACCAACTCTTCTCAAAATTCATTAGGGAGATATTAATGGAAAATATGCTAAGTTCCCTGTTTCTCTTTCATCCCCCTTCAACTATATTTCCACACTGGGATTTTTGGTTTTCATTAAAGAAAACAAGAAACAATCCTATTAAATCAATCTGTTTTCACTGGAAAAGAACAACGCTATTTTGTCACTCAGTACCCACATGGGAGAAATTTGGTGATAAGTGGCATGAAGCAGGGTGAGTACAAATTAACAAATAAACTCAGATTTTTGCCATCTCTTTGCCAGTTGGGCTCTTTCTTACAAATCCCTAAGCTAGACTTTTCCTTCAGTAGGGAAAAAGTCTAGTGAGTCTACGTTTTATGTGGCTTCAGACTCATCCAGTTCAGAATCCCTCCTTGAGAAAAAAATAAAAATGCCAAACTATAAATAAAAATGTAACACGGAGCCTCATTTAACCTTGATTCAGTGAAACTGGGTTCTTCCTGCTGCACACCCGACTTGTCTGTTCTGATCACTATGATTTGTTCATGTGATTTATTACCAAGAAGCCTTCCCTCCTTCTCCTTCTTCAACCCTGGGCCATATTTTTTTCCAAAGGTGACTTCCACCATTCCTTCTTGGACTGTAGCCAGCTGAAAAGATCTGCCTTCCTAAATGCTCACAGCACCAGATATGGAGCCCAGCATATTTTGCCATGAATTGCTCTATTTGAGGTGCATATATCATGCTTCTCCAACTAAACTGTCCACTTTCTGGATTCATTGAATGCTCCCCTCACCCCCCCCCCCCATTAGATCCCACTTCAACACTTATTACAGTTCTGGGTTTAGCAGGAAGGGAAGGAAAAAAGGAAAGGTACTATACAAAGAAAAATGATGGCATTTGGAATCACACAGGAGGGTGGGGCCCTGGCTCTGCCATTTATGAGTGCAAGGTCTTCACCAAGTCATTTAACCTGATTTCTCACTGATTAAATAAACATAATAATGACATTTATTTCACATTAATTGCTAGGATCACATTAAAGCATTTATTCATTTGCCAAGTATTCATTGAGCTCCTACTTTGGCCTGTTTTTTGGCACTAGAGACTTGGGGAAAAAAAATGAATGAAAAATACTTCCTGTGAGAGAATTCTCACAGTGGAGTTGGGAGATAGAAATTGGTAATAGGACAGACGGAGGCTGCAACAGACCATGAACAGAGCATGGAGCCGCACAGATAGTAAGCACCCAATAAAGTTGAATAAATGATCGGAATAATGAGGGCATTCAGAAAATTATTAATTTTGCAAAATAGGTTTGTAGGATCATCTTTACAGAGATATAATGGACATGGCAATGCTCGGGGTGTTGTGAAGTGCTAACTGTTAAAGAAAGCAAAAAGAAAGCAAAGATTAGATGAGGAGGAAAAAACAGCAAAAAAGAGGGAGAAGGTCCAAAGGAGCCAAGGAGGAGGGAGAGACTCTGTGGACTCACCTGGCCCAGGGTGCACTCCATGCCTCCCAGGAAGTCAGCCTCCTTCAGCCCATTGTGGTTGCTGCTGATGTCATGGACTTCAAACCGCAGGCGCTGAACCTCTTCAAAGTAAAAGTCCACAGTAAACAGTTTTGAGTACACTGGGTTTATGCAGGTACGAATCACCTCTGTCCTGTCAACCTGCAAGGAGAAAGAAAAAAAAAAAACTATCAGGGATTAGGGCTTTTTATTTTTAGCCTTCAAACAAATTAATCTCGTGGTATGTCCCCTTCTTTCAAACCATGAATGATGGCCACAGAGTCACCAGGGTGGGCAGTTTGAAAGTAATTACCTGGCCACCTGCCAAAAATGAGCCAGGTTTCAAGGTAGAAAAACTTATTAGACATAATAAAGAATCTAAATTCGTATTTGAAGATTTAGGACATGTTATATTATCAGGTGACAGGGTAAGATGGATCAATCATTACTGGCTGCCTGGACCATTAGTGCAGGAGAGTCAGAAACTTGAATGAGCCTCTGAGCTCAGGGAAGAAAGAAATCTATAATCAATGATGTCTGATGGGTATAGTAAAGGGACCATGACAGAGTAGGGGTCCCATCGTAGCCACCTCTAATAGGTATGTCCTAACTAATGAAGTAGAAGGGCCATGAGAGGAGTATAAAGATGACACTGCCTTTGGTTTCAAGTGTGCCTTTTATTAGGAATACAATGTTTACTCATTTCAAATTCTTTTTTTTTTAATTTTATTTTTTTTATTGGTTGTTCAAAACATTACATAGCTCTTGACATATCATATTTCATACTTTAGATTCAAGTGGGTTATGAACTCCCATTTTTACCCCATATACAGATTGCAGAATCACATTCTTTAGGCACCCGTTTCCTCATCAGCAAAATAAAAATCAGAAGATAAGAGGATGAAAAAAGTCATTTCTTGCTCTAATGTTTCATGAGCCTTCTGTGATGATAACTCTCCATGTGTTCTCTTCTTCCAGATCCATATCGGCCACTTTGTGTGTCCTACTCTGAGACCCAGGAAATTGACCTCTATGGACTGAATTTCCTGGGTCCTCTTGTCCTCTGGGTTCTGGTTGGAGTCAGCAGATGAGAGAGAGAGGACAGAGAGGAGCAGGCACCCCTCTACACACATGCACGCTGCTAGCAGACTGCCTTCCACCAAGAGACCTTTTGCTGGACTTGACCACAGGGTCCCTCCCCTCCTCTCTCCATCCTTCAGATTGAGGGGTGGTCATGACTTTCTATTGTTGCTATCTCCGAGATCTCTGATGCCTTACTTGCCTTTGTTGGCTATTTTAACCCTGCCCCCTTCCCCATGAAGAATTCCTCTGTAAAGAGCTTCACCCAAAGGGTTAAGCCATCTATTTTCTGCTGGGATCCTTACCACTCTGTATTTGTTATAAGTAAAAATACACAAAACAATTTATATTCTGAGAAGCCTTTAAGGACCAAGGGATAGATAATCCAAGATCCCACTGCATCATTCAAATGGAGACACCCAGCCTTTATAGCGGGGTGGAATATACAGCTGGAACCTATATACTCTGTTGGTTTTCAAAAGGAAATGTAGTTACTTCCCAAGCACCATTCATTAGCACACATATGAAGCCATTTCTCTTACTTTCAATGAGTAAAGGGAAATAAAGAATCTTATAGTTTGTATTTGAAGATTTATGACACATTATATTACCAGGTGACAGGGTAAGATGCACCAATCATTACTGGCTGCCTGGACCATTAGTGCAGGAGAGTCAGAGGCTTGAATCAGACATCCCAATAAAATAAATGGAAGGAGTCCTTGACCACATCATGCATGCCCATATTGCCCAGTGAAGAAAATCTGACACTAGCCTCCCTGACACTCGGAAGTACAATGCTTTAACTCTGGCTCTGGCTATTCTAGTTGCTATGTAGGGCTCTGTGTGAAAGAACTGTCCTTTAAAGGAAGGCCAATGGCCATGCTTGGGAGTAGAGCAGGTGGGGAGAGAAAATCCAAGTTGCAAGGAGAAGAACGCAGTTCTTGTTATATCCCTGTCCAATAGACAGGCAGACCGAAAACCCATCTCGGCCCGAAATCCAATCTCCAGTCCACTGTTGAGTAGTATTTTATGAGTTATTGTTCATAGCAATAGTTATTTAACTATTGTGGCTTCCCATGGAGAACCCAGCCTCTCTTTTAGCTAAAAATACCACTTGCTGTGTGAGTACCAGGATTTACTGTATTGATGTATTTTTTTTTTTTTTTAGTTGTTTGGAGATTATAGTTTTACATAACAGTATATAAAGAGGTCACAAACTTGTGGTCTACAAGTATAAGCCAACTTGGAAAATATTTCATTTACCTTACTTAAGTACTTTTTTCTTAATTAGCCAACATGTAAGGGGATGTTTCTATTGACCTGTCTTTGGGCGAAAAAGGAGACTATCTGGCACCTTGGGCCATATTCCTACAGGGACACAACTGGGGACCGGCCCCACTCAGAGCATCCGCTGTCTAGTTCTCATAATTCCTTCCAGACCCCTTCTCCCTATTGAACTCCCCCACATTCCCCCAAGGTATTTTTGCAACAGCTGGTCCAAATGAATGGAATAATGAGTCATCTAAGAGATTTAATTATATTCTTGTGGTGCCTTTGGATAGAGGATTTCAAAATAACCCCCAAGAAATAAGTTATAAGTAGATTTGACATCCTCAGGACACAGAAAATACATCTTATCTCCTTGTGGCTGGAAGAAGAGAGTCCTGGGAGGTTTCCAATGATGAGAGATGGGAGATAGAACTATACTTTTTGTTACTCTGCTCTAACCACCCCCAACGGCACAAATGCGTGATGTTGACCGATTCTGCTGCTCTTCTTCACATTTCTGGGCTTTCAAAAGGCATTCCCACATCAATACGAAGTTCAAATTGGCATCGAGGTGCACACCTCAGCCATTCAAAATAAGCTGCCAGTATGTAACACTGATCTGTAGAGTTTTGTTGTTGTTTAGTACCTAGGAAATGACACAGTGGAAAGTAATTAAGCAATACACATTTGCTTGGCCAAGGTAGACAATATCCAAGGATAATCTCAGGCCAGTAAGAACCTAAGAGCATAAGTGCTCAGGGAAAGAACAAATGTGAGAACAAGGAAAGGACTTGGGATACTAAATGCATATTAAGATATTTCAAAGTGTTCTGCATTCCCATCATTAGGGAAGAGATGCTGTATCTTTTCTGTAGGTTGAAGCCGGGTTTCACTTGAATGACAGAGACTAGGACAGCTCATATTTCTCATTGAGATGTGTCAAGGTCAAGGAAGTTCTTTCCAAAAGATCTTCCACTTAACTGGTGCTCCCAGCTGCAACAGAATCAACCAGGGGAGCTAGCTTTCTTTCTTTCTTCCTTGTCTTTTTTATTGCTGCATTATAATTATAATTATATATAATGGTGGAATTCATCATTACATATTCAGACATGCACACAATACAACAATATAATTTTTTAAATTTCAGTCCCTAGCACCTCAGTTTTTCCTCTCCTCCTCTCTTGGGGGAGTTTACTTTCCTTTTTTAAAAAAAAATTATTTATTTATTCTAATTTGTTGTACATGAGAGCAGAATGCATTTCAATTCATAGTACACATATAGAACACAATTTTTCATGTCTCTGGTTGTACACAAAGTAGAGTCACACCATTCGTGCCATCATACATGTACTTAGGGTAATGATGTCCATCTCATTCTACCGTCTTTCCTAACCCCAGCCCCCCTTCCTTTCCCTCCCTCCCCTTTGCCCTATCCAAAGTTTCTCCATTCCTCTTGGGGGAGTTTTCTTTAAAAATCGATTATTGTTGGGCATGGTGGTGCATGCCTGTAATTCCAGTGGATTGGGAGGCTGAGGCAGGAGGATGGTGAGTTCAGCCTCAGTAACTTAGTGAAGTTCTAAGTAACTTAGGGAGACCCTGTTTCTAAATAAAACATAAAAGGGCTGGGGATGTGGCTCGGTGGTTAAGTGCCCCTAGGTTCAATCCCTGGTACCCAAAAATAAAAATCAATTCCTGTTTTTGCCCCCAGATGATTCTGATTCAGTGAGTGTTTTAGTTGGCTATGCATTGCTGTGACCAAAAGATCTTACAAGAAAAACTCAGAGGAGAAAAAGTTTATTTTGGCTCACAGTTTCACACGTTCACTCTATCACTGACTTACTCCGTGGCTCTGGGCCAGAGGCGGAACAGAACATCTTGGAGGAAGGGCGTGGTAGAGGAAAGCATCTCAGGAAGCAGAGAGAGTTCTGCTCAGGGACAAAAAATAAACCCTAAAAGCATACCCTTGTGACCTACTTTCTCCAGCCACATCCCACCAGCCTACTATTACGGCCAAGCTAATCCATCTCATGGATGAATGCGCTGTTTAGGTTACAACTCTCATATTCTAATCCTTTCACCTCCAAACCTTCTTGCATTGTCTCACACATGAGCTTTTGGGGAATACCTCATATCTAAACCATAAAAGTGAGTGAGCATTGGGTAGGAAATATCAGTCTAGGGAGAAAGAGGAGGTGTAGGGTTTATCCCTTGCTCCTATGTGAGGTGAGAGTTTTTTTTGTTGTTGTTGTTTGTTTGTTTGTTTGTTTTGCTTGTTTGTTTTTAATGCTTGTTTTCTTGTCAGAATTTATTTTAATCTTGCTGGCCCTCTGTTACCCAGTCTGCAAAAACTGTGGAGCCTATTCCCTCTCTTCCTTTGTCATAATCAATGAGATATTCACATTGCTTTATGGTTCACAGAACATGCTCTTTTATCCGCTTAAAAATTTTAATTCTTAGAGCAATCATGTGGTGTACCTCTATGTCATTTTACGTGTAAAAATTCAAGGTCAGCACAAAGCACTGGATGTCAGAGCACACACTTGAACTCAGGCTTCTGACCCCAAAGCCTGGACTGCTCTCCTTAATTCTTATTTATTCATAAGCATCCCTAGAAAAAAAATGGGGGAGGGAGAGTAACTGTGTTGTGGTACGATGGTGATAGATGGATATTTGCTTTGGGTGAGATGCTCTTTTAAAAATTTTATTTAAAATATATCTGGTACAGTGGTAACATTTATAATAACTAATGCTTTTAGAAGGCCTGCTTGCAGGTAAATGGATGGCACTGGAGAAGATACTGCTAAGTGAAGTCAGCCGATCCCCAAAAAAACGAACGCCGGATGTTTTCTCTGATATAAGGTGACTCATAGTGGGGTAGGGAGGGGGAGCATGAGAGGAATAGATGAACTCTAGATAGGGCAGAGGGGAGGGAGGGGAAGGGAGAGGGCAGGGGGTTAGCAAGGATGGTGGAATGGGATAGACATCATTATCCAAAGTACATGTATGAAGACACGAATTAGTGTCAACATACTTTATATACAACCAGAGATATGAAAAAATGTGCTGCATATGTGTAATAAGAATTGTAATGCATTTCGTTGTTATTTTTTTAAAAAAATCAATCAAAAAATGAATCAACCATACAATAAACTTTTTGTTACTTAAAAAAAGAGCACTATTGAGGTATAACTGACATATAATAACCCACATCTTTTTAAATTCAATGTTTTGCCATATGTACATGAAACCATCACCACAATCAAGACAGTGAACATATCCATAGCCCCCAAAGCTTCTTTGCTATCATTTATAACCCCTTCCTCTTCCCTATTCCCAAGAAACTAGTGATTTGCTTTTTGTCACTATAGATTAGTTTGTATCCTCTGTAACATTGTATAAATGGTATGCAGTATATAGTCCTATTTTTCTTTCACTCAGTGTAATTATTTTGAGATTTACCCATTGTAGCCATATCTATGGTTCATCTTTATGATTGCCAAGTAGTATTTCACTGGTGGACATTTGGATTGTTTGCAGATTTTGCCTATTATACGTAAGGTTGCTGTGTACATTCATATACAAGACTTTGCATGGACATACATTTCCTTTTCTCTTGGATAAATTCCTAGGAGTGACACAGGTGTGTGTTTAACCTTTTCAGGTTCTGACTGGGATGAGATGATATCACAGTGGTTTTAATTTGTATTTTTTTAAACTAATAATGTTAAGAATCTTTTCATATGCCTATTTGCCATCTGAATATCTTCTTTGATGAACTGGCCATTCAAATCTTTTGACAGGCACTTAGTTTTCATCCTTATGATGACAATACCAAGTAGATACTATTATTATTATCTCCTCCTACTAGGAGATAAAGAGACCTCGTAACTTTTCCAATTTGACTCAGCTTCAAGTAGCAGAGGTGGATTTGAACTTAGCAGTTACACTCCACAGCCTGCTTGATTAATCCCCAGGCTCTATAGTCATGCAAATTTAAAGCTTTCCTTCATAAACCCTGTTGTTCCAAGTACATATAAAACAGGGAACAAAATGTGGAGCTGTGGGGGAAAGTCAATGAATAAGACTACAGTTGTATCTCTGGAGATCCAGTTTGTCTACCTGGCATGTTGGCAATAGTGAGGCCCTGAACATTGCCCATAGGAATTGCACGGTGTGGGGGACAATGTCACTGAGCCACCAATAACAGTTCAAGACCACACTCACAATGGGCACCTACTCTCTAGGCTCTCAAGGGCTGGAACTGCCCCAGGTAAACTGGTGAGAGAAATGAGGGCTAAATAATGCAATGCTGTTAGTGGGGAGGTGGCTGAGGGAGGAGCCAGAAGTTGATGCCAGTCACTGGATGCTCTGAGATTTCCTGGAGAAGTACAGACCCTTATCCCAAGGGTGCCAGGTCCTGGGGAAGAATGACATCATAGGCCAGAGAAATACACCTGGGCCCTCAGGGCAGGGTTCTAATTAGATATTCCTTCAAACTGATATTCTTCAACATATATTTAGTAAGGATATAAAACTAAGTTTCCCTGAATTAAGAACAGATAACTTTATGTTCAAAACTAGAGGATTTCTAAAAGGCAATTTTTCAAATCATATAACTTCTAAGAAGACATATTAAACCACATAAAGTTTAGATAATCAAATGAATCACTGAGCCAGCAAGGGGGAAAAAAAAAACAAACATGGCTCAATTTCAGGATTTTAGCTGTGTTTGGCACTATGTGACAGGTGGAGTTCAGACTTCTAGCCTCCACAATATTGGGGAGAATAAATTTTTATTGCTTTAGGCCTCCGGGTTTGTGGTACTTAGTTACGGAAGCTCTAGCAAACTAATGTACCATCCTGCCCCTTCCAAGGAACCTCTAGCCAGGCACCTCTCATGAATATCTCTCCAAACAGGCATTCTTTGCTCACCAAGCAGTAAACCCTTCGCTTGCTCTGAATTTTAAACTGAACAACTGGTTTTCTCTCACTCTCAATTCATTGAACCCTGTCTTTATCCTCCTGCAGTGCACTTAACCTGGTTCTCAATAATAGGGCCTCTGGGCCAGGGGGTTCCGTTTATGGAGAAATTAGAGCTAGTCATTCCTTCCACCCCTAAACATAGCTTAGGGCTTTTTTTCAGTTCATAGCAGGTGGCAGAAATGCATCACCCTGCCTGAGAGTGTTGCTCAGAAGTTAATGCAATGAACATCTCCAGATGAGAGTTCTCCAGAGCCAACCATGGGTTCTAGGTCTTCCATTTTTCTTCATTGCCTTTCCTTGTCCCTTGAGGCTGCTGACTCCATCCACGCAGAGCCCTAGCCAATCCTGACTGACTGGACTAGAAGACAGGCATGGGTCTCAAATACGTCTTTCAGTGCTGAATGCCTCCTGTCTTCCATGGGGTTTCCTTCCCCTCTGGTGTGAGCACTCAGCTCGTGAGCCTACCTTTCCTGATTTCTGCTCCGTTTTCTACTTAAGCCACTCAATTTGGGGTTCCTACCACAGTGCCAGTGCTGGGACTTTCCATAATGTTCTGCGCGGTCGAAATGGTACCTGCCAGTGACTTCTGGCTATTTAGCACTTGAAATATGGCTAGTTGGACTGAGGAACTGAATTTTAAGTTTTAATTTAAATAGCCACGCACAGAAAGCCCTGTTCTACCCTTCGCCCACTCTATTTCCCTGCAATGACATCTTGCATGATAGGCATGATACTTATTTAATTAGTCTAGAGATTCTTAGCTGATTTCAATATGTATCAGTAATTCTCAAACTTTGTTGCATATGGAAACCACCTGGGAATCTCCAGACCAAAAGAAAAAGAAAATAGAATCTCTGTGGGTGGAACACAGGCATCAGCACTTTAAAATTCTGCATAAAGTTTTTAGAACTGGTAATGTTATTACTACTAACTGCTATGACTCAGCTCCAAAGTGGAGAGAGACCAGGAAGCTGAGCCATTGGATGACCTACTTGAGCACCACACCACAATCTCGGAGATCAGGTTTTGTCCTGCATCCTCGGAAGCTGTCATTTTGTTGTTCACCTCACTGCGGGATGTGAGGACTGAATCAAATTCTGAAATAACCACATAGTGGAAGAGGTTGGGTTATTTGGATGTTTTATCTAAGCACTTCATTAACTGGCCCACACCCTATTCGCGAAACAAGAATTAGTAAATGTGGCAGTCACTTCTCCTTTGCATTTCCAGATATTTCTACTCTGCTGTGTCCTGGGAGCCTGGCCTGCATGGATTGTCTCATTCAGGTTTCTTTGCCAGCTCTCCCTCCTTCAGCCAAGGGGGGGGGGGCATAGGAGATCAGAAGGTGGGGAAAGAGAGAGTCTGATGTATTTTTCTCTTTCTCCCTGTTCTATATTGTAATTTCAGCAGTGACTATGCCCCTCCACCTACAGACCCTTCCTAACTGCACTTTCTGCAAAATTCCAGCTCTCGCTGAGTTCTAGGATACTCCCTCTGCCTGCAAACTAGCTCCCACTAACAGTAGATTTCCACCTTTGCTAGTCCCTGGGCATCTTATCATCCCTCAATGATTCCTTCAATCTTACCCATATATCAATACGGGGACACTTCACCAACATCTTTTTTTTTTTTTGATAGAACCTTGACTGATTCTGTGATATTGTCTAAAATACTCCCAGATATTTATTAAAAAAAAAAAAAACCCACCTGGAAAAGTCTTCTGAATCCCAAGGCAGGTGAAATTGTGTCTAGTCTGGTGGCTTGTGATTAATGAATTATATTTAGGTTTTTAAGATTTCGAAATCTGGTAGATCATATGGGTTCGTGTGGCAAATTCCCCTTTGCAAGAGCACCCTGTTCCTCAACCATGTCATAAGGCATACCTATTGAGCACCTAGCATGCACCAGGCATTGTTCTAACCACTTCACTTTGTATCCCCACATCCCTAAATTAACTCTGTTCCTATTTTGCACACGAGGAAACCTAAGCTCATATGTATCTTACCCAAAGCCAGTCAGCTATTAAAAACAGCCAGAAATTCCCTTAAAGCTCTTTCCTGGGACATGGTCCCTCTCCTGAAGAGGACAAGTCTATTCAGATAACATCTCACCAGAGTGGTTTCAAGCAAGGCCACTCTGAACACTCAGTACTCTGAATGCTTTTTTTTTTTTTTTTTTGAGAGAGAGAAAAACAATTCATCACACCCTCAGCTGCACAACAGAACCTGGAAAGTCTTTTCACTGCGACTATTGAATATTCAGCAAAGCCCTTCCCAGTCTCCAAACTTTCTCTTCCTCCTCCTGTAGTGTTTTGTTCCTCAAGTTCTTTCCACTTGGCTATATCCTTCTAGAATAGCAGAAGCAATCTTGAAATCTCAGAAGCAATCTTGAGGTTCAGTCCTAAATCAAATGCCTTATAAACCAAGCAAAGCCCACCAGGATTAGGAGCAGGAAGGTATTGGATTGTGGTCACTCGAAGTTATGGTCAAATCCTAACATAAGGGAGCTTGGAGGCTAATCCCACGTGAGTAGAAAGCAGTTTGCACTTCATTCAGATGTTGGTTATCAATAGGATGTCCCCACCCTCTCTTCTCTCTGTCACAGGGGCAGAGTTCGCCAGAGAGGTCATCCAAGGATGGAGAGCCTTGGTTTTCTTCTTAATTGATGTTTGAAAATAGTGCAGAGAAACCCATCTGCGGGCTGCTGAATATGCATTCCAAGTCTGCCACACCCCCCAGCCAGCAGGTTGGGCAGGTGAGCTACCTGAGGCCTCTTAATCCTCCCCTGGGAGTTGTCCTGTGACTTGGGATCAGCTTCCCCCGGTTCCAACTTGTCCTATCCTGATTCCTTTAGAAGATTCAAGGGCCATTCTGCTTATGAGTCAATTCCTAATTGTCCCAATGATCCAAGGGTCCAAAGACCACAGGGGAGAGAGGAGCAGATCGGTCTTATGCCCACTACTTTTTCCTACAGCACTTCCGATGTTCATGAAGGAGTGCTCACCTCTCCCTGACACCTTTATTCTATCAGGAAAAAGGTAGATCTAAATGCAAGTGCTGACAGCAGTAATCTTAGGTTTCAACTTCTTAGAGTTTATCAAGTTTGGGAATGGCAGCCGATTCATCCTGCCTTTCAGTTCTGAGTGATGGGTGGGAACACGGTGTTGGGAAGCTTCCCTTGGCTGTTTCTAAACCTTGTGGGAAGAAATGATCACTTAGTAATGCCTGCCCTGCATGTAGGAGGCAGATGAGCAGCTCCTGTGTCACATGTATGTCCAATCCTCATCTTCTCCTGTGTTTTGAGGAAACTGAGGTCCACAGATGTTAAAATGATGTTCTCAAATCTCCTTGGCTACACACTAGCAGTTGATCTGTGGATCTAGCTCCGTCCTCTAATTCCTGGTGCAGTTCTCCATCTCACTACCCAAACTGCTTATTCCAGAACTTCCCACATTGTGTGCCTACAATAATCATGGCCCAGTATTTCAGTAGCAAAATTTAAACAAACATCCATATACCTATATTCAGACTTTGGGTGTGTGTGTGTATGTGTTTTTTTTTTCAGTGAAGCCTGATCCCTTACAATATTTGCAACAAATTCTAAAAAAACCCAAAAAATTAAAAGCACAAACAAACAAACAACAACAAAATCCTACGAAGGAGGCAATCCCATACAACTATACCATGGAGAAAATCTGGGATCTCAGGCATGGGCTAGCTGGGCTCCTGACTATACAACCATCAGTGAAGAGGACCTCAAACCAAGCCAGCCTGGGATGGTCATCTAACAGAAGCCACCTCATGCATCACTGCCTGTCCTCTGTGGGGAGTGATTCATACTCTGAAGTAGCATTTCTTTCAGTTCATGTTCATCTACAAGTTCTACAAGTAGCTCCTACAAATACCTTCCCACTGAATTATTTTCTTAGAAAGTCATCATGCATACATATTAAAGACTCTGCAGGAGTTACACAGCAAATAAATGTGTTAGCTTTTCTAATATTTTCCAAACTTATTTAGCTCTCCTTTCCCTCTCATGAAGTGAGTATGCATGTATGTATATGCACATGCGTGTATGTATGTGTATGTATGTATGTGTGTGTGATGTATATGTGCCCAATACATTAAAAAGTATTTAAAAATTAGACATTTCCATTAAATGTCTTAAAGACATTTTCTTTGAGAACAAAAGAAGTCCAAATACAAATGGGTCAAATTGATTTACAAACCCCATGCTTAGCAAAATAGTATATATATATATATATATATATACTATTTGTTCAGTATTTATATATCAAATTAGTAAATGAAGTATTTACTTATGAACGTGTTCAATATTTTGTACAATTTCCATAGGCCCTGCCTCAATTCTTTCTTGATGTCTCTCTTGACCACTTCTCCCCGCTATCTTCTCCCTAAAATGAGCTTTAAGCTTTTATCTGAAGCCAGACCCATGTGACCACAAATTCTTAATATCATGAAACCCCAGATCAGCAGCTAGAAGATGGCAGAGATACCTAGGTTGCTTTTAAGACTGGGGTAGATTCCAGTATGTGCCACTGATCCCTTGCCTTCTCTTCATGTCAAGTGAAACCACACAGCTTTGGTAGGTACGTGCCACTGTCCTGGCCCAGAGACATGTCTAGGGTGTCACTCATATGAAAGTTTACTAGATGCATACCATACCTGGACTTTCTTCCCACAGTGGCTCAGTAGCCAATAGTTACTTCTTTTGCTCCATTTCCAGATATTTCACTCATCATTTCTCAAGTTCCTGAAAGATTTCCTTTTGAAATTAAAGAATTTATAATACTTTACAACAGTTGCTATTTTAAAAGTTCAAGCTGACTACTTAAGGATAGTCAGGAGCCACATTTTCTTCCTTGAATCCTGATTGTGTGAGCCTTGTGTCTATCCTGCGATAAGCTGAGTGATAGAAGGTTCTATTCCATACACCACAAAACTCTCCAAATATAGACTTTCCCCGCTCCTATTTCTGCTTCTTCCTATGTAAACATCAGAGAGAGTTCCTGAAAAGCATTGGCAAACAGGATATTAATCTGAATGGACGTTCAATTTGTGGATGACCACTTGGGTAGAATGAATCTTTGTGGCAATTACCCTAAGATTGCTGTTCCAAGATAATGTCTTTGTTATAAGATATAAAAACCCTTGCAAGTGTTTTTCTCCCTACCATTCTTAATTCTACTTCTTCTGTCTTTAAATATGTGTGTACATGTGGTAACAGACCTCCTTCATGAAATAATGAGGCTCTTAGGGAGGCATCTCCCACAGCCATTAATTCTGTTAGTACACTGAGGAGCTCACACTACCAAGTCCTTCATAAGGTATAACAACTACCTGTGAGTGTGGCCAAATCTCTAAGGGGTAAAATTTCCCATCACCACCAGCATCATTACAATAATCATCAAGCAATCAATATTTATTACATACATACATTTCACAAGCACAGAGCTTGGCAAACCCATGATTATAAAGAAGCTGCAAATCAATACTAGCTAGAGAGCTTTGAGAGCTTATCATGGGCTCTATACTAAATCCTAGAGGTTCATTGTCAATTTGAAGCTATAAAACAGGTTTTCTATGTTGGCCCCTTGCTCAAGAGATTAGAGAGTTTAAGAAATAAAATCTAAAATATATTGCTTCCTTGTGAGGACATCAGTGATCTCAGCCCCTAAACTTGGCCTTCCTTTCACAGCAACCAAAACTTTCTTTCTTAATTTATTTATCCAGCTATCATAAACATGCTGCAAAATGTTCGTGATTGGCAGTCTGTACTAATATCCATGAAGTTACTCATTCACTGAAGGGAGATTTAAGGAGTGCATGTTAATTTCCCTAGCACTGACTAGGCCCCGGGAGTTCAGCATTAAACTTGATACACTGTCATCCATCCCAAATCATAGAGTCCAGCGTGTGACAGATGTCCTACTCAAGGTCCCATTCATTGGCTGAAAGCCTTAGGTGCACAGGACAGACAGTGTTGCCTGGCAGTGGCTGTTGTATGCACTGTGGTGCCTTGCAGTGGAGTTCCACCGCCCCCACCTCCCGCCCCAGCTCAGAGAGAGAGACAGAAAACACACTCTCATCTTCAGATATACAATATGTGTGACAAATACAAGTGGCTCTTCATTGTGGTCAGAAACAGCAGTTCTGCAAGCCCATTATATACAATTTATCTCATCTGGCAGCTGTTCTGGGAGTTGGGCTGAGTGGGTTTTGTATTTGTACAACAAGACATCAGGCTTTTAGGAATTAACAGGCAGAGACCAAAAATGAAGCAGATTCTGAATCCACGAGAGAAGAAGAAAAGAAAAGAAAAAAAAAGACACCATTTAGCAGGCATGGAGAAGAGATTTAAGTAACAGATTGGGGGGGGGGGTGGAGTGAGAAATGGATTAAAATTCTTAGGGTTTCTTCCAACCTTGGAATTTTAATTCTGTAACTGAATCCAAATATGATTTAAAAGAAAATACTGGCTTTGATAGCTAGAGAATGGATAGTTTTTAATTGCCTACTGGATATGTCTAGAGGTAATGGATTGTCTACGGTTCATTTCCAGTTCCTGATTTTGCTTAATCCCATGTGCATCATTTTTCTTGATCCAATGCACTTGTGCAAACTCATAAACAAAACAAAATATGGGTATTAACCCTGATTTTTAAAAATGTGCTGTTTTTTTATACTTTGATTTCTGAGGACCTTGCTGATCCTGGAGAATTTGCCCACTCAGGGCCAGCCAGTTGCTAGAGCTAGTAACTTACCTTTGGAGTGTGACTTTCAGATGCAAACCAAATAAGTCAGAGTCCACACTCCAACCCCCTCCTTTATCCAACTTTTACCCAGGCCACCATTCTTCAGCCCTAATTACCCGCTGGGCAGGGAATTAGACACAGTCTTTTTGTCCTGCAGTCCTCTGAAATTACTCAAATTAAACCAATCCTACACCTCCCTACTCTGCCTCACAGGTTCCTTCCCACAAAATCTACAATAAAATATCTTGCTCATGTGTCTGCCTCTCCCTCTGCCTCCTGACTGACCCTAGTGCTTCCCTGTGGATCTGCCTCCTGTGCCCAGCTTCCTGTTTTTAGGGAACAGGGAAAACACTCAGGGAAGATTTCCGAAAATCTTATGTTATTGGGGTGAGTGGAAGCAGGGGATAGAGCACATTAGAATGGGAAAAAGTTGATATTTTGTTCTTGAATAAGGGAGAAACATATGTCTGACTAGGAAAGCACAAAAGAGTTTTGACAGACACTCTTGATTGGGTACCCAATAACTGTTCTCTCATTTTTCTTACTGTTGATCCACTTTTCCCCTAGAGAGACTAAAAATCCCAGCTTCCCTCTTAGCCAGGGGCTGTTCATATAATCCTGTCCTGGCCAGTGAAATTGGAGAAGATAGCTATTGGAAGCTTCTGGAAATAAATATTTCCTTCCTTGATAAGAAAAGGGTGCAAGGGTAAATGTTTTTTCCCTTTCCTTTGGACATTGTCTTTGTCATGTGAGGATGTGATGTTTGAAGGTGAATCTTCACCTTAAGGGGTGGAATGGTTAATTCTGTGTTTATTTGACTGGGCCTCAGGGTGCCCAGATATGTGGTTAACTTTTTTTTCCTTTTTTTGGCGTGTCTGTGAGGGTACTAGATAAGATTAATATTGGAAACTGTAGAATAAGTAAAGTCAATTGCCTTCTGCAATGTGGTAGACTTCATTCAATTCATCGATGGCCTGAATAGAACACAAAGCCTCAATAAGACAATTCACTCTTTGCCTGTCTTCAGCTGAGATATTGTTCTTCTGGCCTCTGGACTCAGTCCAGGACTAAAACTTGGATCACAGGACCTCTGCTAACACACAGTAAGTGGGTAGGGAGGGAAGAATAGAATATCACTGGATTAAACACAGGGGGATGAAGGAAAGTGGGGGGGAATGGGAGTAGAAAAGAGAGTAGAATGGATCAGATATCACAACAATCAGTGCAACTCCACATCCTGTAAGATTACAAGAATGGGAAGCTATATTCCATGTATGTATTATATGTCAAAATACATTCTACTTCCATGTAGAACAAAAAGAACAAATTAAAAAAAGTCTACCAGAATTAATAAGAGGAATTACCAATGGGCTTAAATAGAAAATATAAGGATTACACAGAATTTTCAAAAGCTATTGGCATTTCTTTATTTCAACAATAAGTCCAGAAGAGGTGGAAATAGCATACTTATTAATATCAATAAGATATTTTAAATCTCGAAAATATACTTATTTTATTTTTTTACTTAAACTTTTTGAGTTAATTGTAGATTTTCATTCAACTGTAATAAATGATTCAAAAGGACCCCTTTTACCTTTTAATCAGTTTTCCCCAATAGCAGCAATCAGCAAGACCACAGTACAACATCAGAACCAGGAAAGTGACATTCATACAGAATATCAGTAGGATGCCTCGGATTGTCCTTCTACAGCTGCACCCACTTCCCTCACTTCTCCACCCTCTTCGAATCTGTGGCATCCACTTATTTCTTCTCCATGTTATTTAAACTGATACATATAGTATGTACGCTTTGGGGACTGATTTTTTTCCAACATAGCATAATTCCCTGGAGATTGATGCAGGTTAGTGTGTATATCAGCAGTTTGTTCTTCTTTATCACTAAGACAAATTCCATAATATTATATATGTGCTGCAGTTTAACCATTCATCTGTCGAAGAACATCTGTCTCCATTTCAGGGCCATTATAGAGAAAGTGTTATAAACATTTGTTTATAAAAAGCTTTGTAAACACAAACCTTAATTTCTCTGGGACAAATGCCCAGGAGCACAAGTGCTGAGTCCTATGGCAGTTGCATGTTAGATTTTACAGATACTGGCAAACTGTTTTGGAGTGGGGCCATTCCATTTTACATTTCCATTAGCAAAGTCTGAGTGATTCAGTTTCTGAAAATCTCCTATCATTTTTGTTGGGTCATTTAAATTTTTTTTTTTTTTAGCCATTCTGATAGGTACATAGTAATATCTCATCGTGGTTTTAATTTTAATACCCATAATGATTAATGATGTCCCTAATAGCTAACGCCCTTTCATGTGCTTACTTGCCATCTGTATGTCTTCTTTGGTGAACTGTCTCATCATGTATTTGGCTCATTTCCTAATTGGATTGTTGTTTACTGTTGAGATTTGAAAATTTTTAAATACATTCAGGATATTAGTACTTTGTGGGATATACTCTTTGCAAATATTTTCTCATAGTTTGAAGCTTGTTTCTTCTCCTCTTCAAAGGGTCTTCTGCAGACAAAAAATTTTAATTTAGAGGAACTATAATTTATCAGTGTTTTGCTTTCATGGATTGTTCTTTTGATGTCAAGTCTAAACTTTGCTTAGCCCTGGATCCCTAAAATTTCCTCCTAATGTTTTTCTACAAATTTTATAGTTTTATGTTGTACATTACATGTTTGTCATTATATGTTAAATCTGTGATTTTTCTGATTTAATTTTTTAATAGGATGTAAGACTATGATCAAGTTTTTTGGTGGTTGTTGTTTTAATATGCACCTCAGAAACACTTGAATTGCTTTTGTACCTTTGTCAAAAGTCAGTTGCTGGAAATTCATATGTAGCAACATGAAATTAAACCCCCATCTCTCACCCTACACAAAACTGAACTTAAAGTAGATCAAAGACTTAGCATTAGAACAGAAACCCTGTGCTTTAATAGAAGAAAAAGTAGGCCCAAATCTCTACCACGTCAGCTTAGGAACTGACTTCCTTAAAAAGACTCTTAAAGCACAAGAATTAAAATCAAGAATCAATAAATTGGTTGGTATCAAACTAAAAAGCTTTTTCACAGCAAAGGAAACAATAAATAATATGAAGAGAGAGCCTACAGTATGGGAGGAAATCTTTACCACATGCACCTCAGATAGAGCATAATCTCCAAGATACATAAAGAACTCAAAAAACTTAATACCAAAAAAAAAAAAAAAAATCAAAACATGGGCCAAGGAACTAAACAGACACTTTTCAGAAGAGGCTATACAATTACTCAACAAACATATGAAAAAAATGTTCAACATCTCTAGTAATTAGAGAAATGCAAGTTAAAACTACACTGAGATTTCATCTCACGCCAGTCAGATTGGCAATTATCAAGAATACAAGTAACAATACATGTTGGTGAGGATGTGGCAAACAAAAGGCACACTCATATATTGCTGGTGGGACTGCAAATTGGTGCAACCACTCTGGAAAACAGTATGGAGATTCCTCAGAAAACTTGGAATGGAACCAGCTATCCCACTCCTCAATTTATACACTATGGACTTAAAATCAGCATACTACAGTGATGCAGCCACATCAATGTTTGTAACAGCTCAATTCACAATAGCTAAATTATGGGATTAACCTAGGTGCCCATCAACAGATGAATGTATAAAGAAAATGTGGTATATATACACAATAGACTGTTACTCAGCCTTAAAGAAGAATGAAATTATGGCATTTGCAGGTAAATGGATAGAAGTGGAGACTATGTGCTAAGTGAAATAAACCAATCCCCCCAAAACAAAGGCCAAATGTTTTCTCTCATACGCAGACGCTAATTCACAATGGGGTGGGGGCCAGGGAAGAATAAAGGTTACTTTGGAGTAGAAAGAATAGAGTGAAGGGAGGATAGGGGGTGTGGAGTAGGAATCATAGAATGAATCGGACATTATTACCCTATGTGCATATATGATTATATGACTGGTGTAATTCTACATTATTTACAACCCAAAGAATGAGAAGTTATACTCAATCTATGTATGATGTGTCAAAATGTATTGTAGTGTTATGTATAACTAATTAGAACAAAAAAAAAGTTAGTTGGGGAAGAAAAAAGTTGGGCATATTTCTGTGGGTATATTTTGGGTTCTCTGTTTTTTCCCACTGTCTACTTTCTCACCAGAGCTACACAATCCTTATTACTGTAGCTGTATGATAAGTCTTAAAATTAGGTAAACTTGTTCCCTTCCACTTTAGTCTTCATTTTCAAACTCATTTTAGTTATTCTAGTTCTTCTACCATTTAGAACAATCTTGTCCATGTCTACAAAAACGTCTTGGTTGTATTTTGAAAGGAATCGTGTTAAATCTGCTTATTAATTTGGAGAAAATTGACATTTTCATTAAATTGGGTCTTTGAATCCATGAGAATGGCATGTTCTCCATTTAGTTAGATCTTCAATTTCTCTCATTTTATTTGTGTAGTTTTCCGCATACACATTCTGTCCACGTTTTGTTAAATTTACATCTAAGTATTTCAGGGATTTTTGATATTTTAAGTGACTATGAATATTATTGAATTCTATATTTTCGTTTCCACATATTCATGATTAGTACAGAGATATACAACTTGAGTGTTGTGACCTTGCTGAACTCACTTATGAGTTCTAGGAAGTTTTTGACAGATTTTATTACTTCCTTTTCTATTAGTATGCTTATTTCCTTTTCTTGCCTTATTATATTGGCTAAATTTTCCAGAGTTATATTGAATCAAAGTTGTTGGGCAGACAAACTTGCTTAGTTCCTGTCTTTGGGGAGACTGTTTATTCTTCTACCACTAAATAAAGTATTAGCTGTAGAATTTCTGTAGATGTTTTTCATCAACTTCAGGAAAGTCTCCTTTATTCTGATTTTCATCAGAGTTTTTGTTGAACGACTGTTGAGTTTTGTCAAATACTTTTTTGCTGTCAATTGTTGTGATCTTGTGGTTTTTCTTCTTTGCCCATTTAGTATAATAAATTTCCATGTTGTAGAAGTGTTGTAGATTGGCTGCATTCTGAATTTTCAACCTACTTTGCATCCCCAGAATAAATCCCACTTTGTCATGGTGTATAATACTTTTTATAAAATGCTGAATTCTATATTTGCGAAAATTAAAGATTCTTGCATCTATATC
Source organism: Marmota monax (assembly GCF_021218885.2). Lineage (NCBI taxonomy): Eukaryota > Metazoa > Chordata > Mammalia > Rodentia > Sciuridae > Marmota > Marmota monax. The sequence goes on along the minus strand of NW_026695215.1, from coordinate 23,421,569 downwards.
ATGAGGATTTTTTGTGTATTTTGTTTTTGTTATCAGAATAATACAAGTTTCATAAAATGAATTAAGGAATATTCCTCCTTCTATTTTCTTTTTATGTATACATATTTTTAGCTGTCGATGGACCTTTATTTTAGTTATTTATACGCAGTGCTGAGAACCAAACCCGGTGCCTCACACATGTAGGCAAGTGCTCTACCAGTGAGCTACATCTCCTGCCCCCTCCTTCTATTTTCTGTGAGAGTTTGTATGGATTGGGATTATTTCTTTAGACATGTGGTAGCCTTCTTCATTACAACTATCTGGGATTGAGGATATCCTTTTGGGAAGTGTCCGATTACAAATTAAAATTTCATAATAGTTCTAGGGCAAGTCAAATTATCTACTTCACTTTGGGTTGATTGCTGCAGTTTGTGTTTTGGATCAAGTGATCATTTTGACTAAGTTGTTAATTTTAAATGCATAAATTTTTTTTGCATATTACTCAATTACTCTTTTGATGTCGGGAGGATGTGTAGAGATATCCCTTATTTTGTTCCTAATATTAATAATTTGTGTCTTCTCTCTTTTTTATTTGTCGATCTTTCTAGGTTCCATGAATTTTATTGATTGGTTCAAAAAAAATCAACTTTTTGTCACTTCTTACTTTCTCCTTTTCTATTTATTCATTTATGATTTTATATTTTTTATTGTTGTTCTTCTTGCTTTGGATTTATTTTGATATTCTTTCTAAGTTCTTGAGGTGGGAGTTTAAGTTATTGACTGGAGAATTTTCCTTTCTTCCAATATATAGTTTAGTTGTATAAATATCCAGTTCAGCCCTTTCTTACCTGCATGCCACATGTTTTAATGTTACATTTTCATTTTTATTCAATCCAATGTGTCTTTTTCTTTTCTTTGAGACTGCATGTAGTATCAAGATAATACAAGTTTCAGCCCATGGATTATTTATAAGTGTGGTGTTTGTTTTTTTAGTGCTTTCTCCTGTTATCTTTGTGTTATTGATTTCTAGTTTGATTCAATTGTGGCTGGAGAACACAGTCTTATTTGACTTCTTCTAAGTTTGTTTTAAGGCTCCAAATATGGTCTCAGTAAATGTTGTATGGACAATTCTAAAGACACTTGCATATGTTGTTCTTTGGTGGAGTGCTCCATTAATATCAATTAGATCCTGTTTTTTAATGATGTCATTGAGTTCTTCTATACCCTCGCTGGTTTTCTGTTTCATTGTTCTGTTAATTACTGAATGATGGTTTTGAGGTCTCCAGTTATAATCGTAGATTTGTATATGACTCCTTTCATTTTTTTTTCTGACTTTGTATATTGTAATTTGAAGTTCTGTTGGTTCAAGCATACATATTCAGAGTTGTTATATCTTGTTGATTGATTGATACTCTTATCACTATATAACAGTTCCCTCTCTGTTAATTTTCTTTGCTCTAAAGTGAATTTTATCTGATATTAATGTAGTCACTTAAGTTTTTCTTGGAGTAATACTTGCATGATATATCTCTTTTCATCCTTTTACTTTTAAACCACTGTATTATTATGCTTGAAGGAAGATTCATGTGGTAGCCTTCTTCAGTACAACTATTTGGGATTGAAGATATCCTTTTGGGGAGCATCCAATTACAAATTAAAATTTCATAATAGTTCTAGAGCAAGCCAATTTATCTACTTCACTTTGGGTTGATTGTTGCAGTTTGTGTTTTGGATCAAGTGATCATTTTGACTAAGTTGTTAACTTTATATGCATAATTTTTTTTTGCATATTACCCGATTATTCTTTTGATGTCAGGAGGATGTGTAGGGATATCCCTTATTTTGTTCCTAATATTAATAATTTGTGTCTTCTCACTTTTTTATTTGTCAGTCTTTCTAGGTTTCATGAATTTTATTGATTGGTTCAGAATGTGGATAGGCCATGTTTCTTAATCCAATCTGTTGATCTTTGTCTTTTAATTGATGTATTTAAGCCATTTGTGTTTATTTTAATTATTGGTAATGTTAGAGTTTAAGCTTGCTATTTTTTTCCCTAATTGATCTCTTTTTTATTATTCCTGCCTTCCTGTGAGTTGCTTGAACATTTTTTAAAGAACGCTTTTTTGACTCATCTGTGAATCATTAGTGCATTTCTTTGAATAGCATTTTTAGAGGTTGCACTAGATATTTCATCATATACACATAACCTATCACAGTCTACTGGTGTTACCATTTTGCCAGATCAAATAACATAAAAGAAACTTTACTTCCAAGTTCTTATATAAAATTATTTCTGGCCCAAAAGTTCATCAAGAAACTCAACAAATAAATTATAGATTTAGAAGAAACTTAGGTGCCAGAAAATTCAGATGACGGAAAGTTAATGCCAGTCATGTGTAATGAAATGTTGCAAATTGTTACAAGAAAGGCAAACAAGCCAGCAGAAAGTTTGGTAATGGACACAAATAGGTATTTCCCATAAATGAGAATTTAAATGGTCCACATATTTCAGAATGCTCAAATTCACTAGTGTTTAAGAAAATTAAAACTGAAATAACAACAAGATACATACCCCTTGATTCCCACCAGGCTGGCTAAAATTTGAAGAATAGAAGTATCTATTCTGCTTGGGGTATGATGGCAAAAATCACTAACACATTGTTGGTTGGGAGTATGGATATTATAAGGTTTGGGGCAAACTATTAAATATCAATGCTTTTAAAAATTTAATATAAATATGCCCCCAAATCTGCAATTCTATACCTGAGAATACATCCTTTAGGAATAAAACCACCAGTATGTAAGAAAGTATGAACAAAGCTATTTATGAACTATAGCGCCAACGTGGACACACAGTGCATATCCACCAGGGCACTGGCAAGAGAATGAACTGTGGTTCATGTACACCATGTGATATTATGTAGCCATTTGAAAGAATAAACTAGGACTAAATCAGCTGACTTAAATGGACTTTCACAAGGTAGAAGAAACATGTGTGATGTGTCTCCATCTTGGAAATCAATGACCGAGATCCATATCATTGTGTATATTGATACATGTAGAATACCACATGAGCAAAGAGGAAAATCTCAGTTATATTCCGAGTTACTTACATTGAAATGAGAATGTACATTGAAGGAGAGGAAGATGAAGGTGGAGTCCAAGCAAGAAAGTACGAGAGGAAAAAAAAGTGTTCTTAAAAGAAGGGAGGATAGGATCACATTTATGTCTTCATGGAACATGATGTGCCTGTGTGTGTGCATGTGAGTATTGTGCACTGGAAAAAAAAGTTTAAAAATTAAATAGATACCTTAAGTCACCACCAAATATAGACACACTCCCAGAAGTCAAAAACAACTCACTTTTCTTCCCATGTTAAACTAGATTCTGATTCTTTGCATGAGTTGTATTACATTAGTTGATATACATTTGGGGACCCTGCTAGGTTAAAAATATGTAACTCTGAAGGTAGAAATGGTTTCCAGCAACAAGAATGTAAGTTAACTTGTATAAGATAGGTGCTCCTGTGATACCAAGTTATGGGCCATGGCTCTAAACTGTGTACACAAAGATACTCTGGGGCATCACAGTGAACTCATATGGATATCACCAGTGTTTTCAAGAGGAAACCAGAGATACCTGGTTCAGATACCTGCTGAACATCTTAGAAACTACTAGCTTAAAGACATTCACACTTTTCAGTGTTACGTTCTAGTAATACATCCCTTTCAATGCCATGATATCCCTGTGAAACTAGATTTTTGGCAGTTTAAATGGGGAAGAGGAAATGAGGATAATGGGGTCCACTAAGACCTCAGAGTCTGGAAGTTGTGCAGGGTCCAACAGGCACATACGTTCCGTTATAAAGTATGTATGATTATTTGGGAGCAAATTAAATTTAAATATTTTTTCTTCAAATTTATGTACATAACTTTAAATAGCTTCATGAGTTGTTTGGATTTTACTTCATAAATGGAATAGGTAGGTATTTCTTTAAGCCCAGGTTACATGTAAGAAAATTACTGAGCAAATGTATCATCTGTTTTGGGGATGATATAAACTAATCCACTGACTGAGGAAATAAAGAGGTCATCCAAACCTCCACAGAAAAAGAGGTCATGGTTAAACTACTGAGATCAACGATGTGGACCTATAACAGATGAGCATTGATTAAATAAAACACACTCTTTTCTCCTTATATGTAAAAAAAGAAAGAAAAAAATCAAAATTCTAAAAGTGCCACCGCTGACTATATTCATATTTACCCCCAAGGAGTTAATTGATATTCCATCCACTGTCTCCCATTACAACCAGCAGGGATGAAAGAACACAAAACAATTACAAATTGATTACTGTTACACTGGGTTTTCAGGAGCCATAAATCTGAGAGCTGCTTTATAGGGAGACACAATAAGTTTGACAAGTTTCTTAATATTCAGATGCCGGGCATCAGATCTAGTCAGAATTTGCACATTCATAGTGTTGATTGCTTCCTTTGTGTGTTTTGTAATGGGAATTGTTACATACAGAGGCCACACACGTCCACCTCATTATGTTATTATCGAATAAATCATATTAGGATCGTCTGCCCCATTATATTCAGCTGGAGAGTGACACGGTTGCTCGTAGTTTCAAGCGATTTCCACCAGAGACTCTCTAATCTAATCTCAAAGTGCAAAACTCCGTTGGCACATCCAAGAGGAATTCTTGGTGGTGTGCGTCTATAAAGTCTCCACTGCCTTCTGAGAGAACTTCAATAAACTCATCTAAGTCCTCTTGACCCAATTATGATGCCACCAGGAATGCATCCAAGGGCACCGTACCTTGTGCCACGTGTTATGCTAGGCTTTGTGGGTGGCTACAGACAGGGGGTAAGAAAGGACAAAAAGCTTTGGCACTTAAAACACTTTACATCTCACTCGCCAAACACAAGAAGCATTGGTGTAGTCTTAGTGATTGGGTCCTCAAATCCTCATTTGTGCTGAAGCGTTAATGAGCTCAAAAAATTAACGGCCTTATACTTTACCCACTCAATAGCCCCTCATCGGATGCTGAGAAAAGGCAAAGTTTTTCTGAAGAGCATCTGTTCTTCTTAGTTCAAACTTCTATTTATGAAATCGAAAGCTTCAGGGTCCACCCTATTCTCACAAGAGCCCACCCAGACAAAGATCTCACTCTCCAGCGCCAGAATCGGAGAGGACCATCATCATAAGGTAGAGCTTCTTTTCCTTTGCACCTGCTCATTCCAAAGTGCCTCCCCCTAGAAAACTGAATTCCATTTTCACCACCCCTTGCTCTGCCTTAGAAAAGGCAAACAGGTCAAGGCAGTGGATCGGCCTCAGTGGCCAGGTTTGGTTTGGAGATTGAAAGAGGGGACCATGTTAGTGGAGAGAGCCAGCCTTCAGGGACCCCTATTGGACACTGAGCTGTCAGTAATGGTTCTCAGGGATTTAGTGAGTTAATAGCAAAGGGTCTGAGTTTTGAGGGTCAGAATCAGGAGCTGAAGCATGCCTAACCCAAAGAGAGATTGAGATTAAGCAGGTTGGGCTAGCAATGGATAGTTACATGATGTAGGAAGAGAAAAGAAAGAAGGAGGAAATAAATCAGAAATGATAGTCTTAGTCCAGGTTAGAGGACAGTAAGGATCAGGTCAGATGAATGCTAAGAGGCCACTGAGTTTGGCAGGACCTACGTGCAACAGGACCTCAGAGCCTGAGTAGGTTTGTATCAGGGTCTGCTTGATGCCCCACAACTCTCTGCCAAGGAGAACCTCAGAAGGATCTTTACTATGAACCCAGTCTTCCTCATAAAGCAAATGAACATGGAACTCTTAACTCAAGCAAAAAAAGAAGATGGATTAGATCCCTAAGAAGTTATTCTATAAGGAAAAGAAAAAGCAAGATGGGGGAGAAAATGTGAAACTGTGATCCAGGATCGATATTGATCGATATTGTTGTATCTGTTGGGCTACACCAACTGCATTGTATTGCTGAAATAAAGAATAGAGATTGTATAAGGGCTTAAGGAAAGCTTCTAAGCTCTTTAAAACATATCCATAGGGAAGTTCTTTAAAGAAGTGATTAGCATGGATGAGAAATAAGAAAACTTCAGGACCATCCCTCCTGCCAATGTGAATAAATCTTTAATTCACCTCACTAGCTAATGACAATACTTTGGAATCCCTTAAGTGGTGCAGAGGGCAGAAGGTCATTGATACCATGACAGTATCAGGCATCCATTTCACAGGACAGACTCCAGAGAGCTTTGCCCCTTCTAAAATAGTATTTCCTCTATCATAAAGAAAATGCCCTGGTACTGTGACCTGCTATGATACCCACTCATCCACGAATATTACTAACATCTTTGATGTATCTTGGTCAGAATGCAATTAGTGTGGATTTCTTCCTAAGGGGTCAATTCCATTGATGCTGGAACTGCCATCATAGCTATTAACTCAACAGCAATTTCACCAAAGTGAAATGCACGATGACAAGGCCTGCCTAAGTTATGACTGTAGAGTGTCTGGATGATGAGAGGAAAGGAGACTGACATTTTTTTTTTTGAGACATTATTTCAGATTTTTGTAACTTAATCTTCATAGAATCTCCATTAAGGTGGCCATTCTTGCAACTACTTCATAAATAAAGGCAAAGCAGCTCAGGGAGGGATTATAGGTCACTGTGGGTATGTCCTTGAAGGGCATAATCTGTGTCTGAACCCTGCTTATCTCTTCCAGCTCTGCTCTACTATATGCTCCCTGCCATGATGTTCTGCATTGTCACAGACCCATAGAAATGGAGCCAAGCAACTACGGACTGAAATCTCTGAAACTATGAGCAAAAATCAATCTTTTTCTCCTTTAAGTTGTTTTTCTCATGTATTTTGTCACAGTAATGGAAAGCTGACTATCACAGTGGCCACCTTACCTCCAAATGTGCCTTCTTCCATTTAATTTCTCCACATCACCTGAGTCACCCTCCAAGTGTGGAGTACATGCCCATTTGCTTTTTTCATGGGGTGGGATAAATCATTTTCCTTATGATATTAAGGAAAGCGAAGCTTCAGAAGTTCTCATTTGCTGAATAATCAGAAGCATCACACCCAGGAGAGCTTAAATATGTGACTTTTTAATTTTTTTTTTACTTTTAAAAGGGCAATTTGGAAATATGCAATTATAGCACCCCTTCTTCACAAATGGAAATGACCAGTTGTGTTTGGTCTGATGTCTTGGTGGGGGTGGGGGATGATTGGATTAAAGTGATGGTGTGTGAGACGGGGCATGTGAGCTTAGTCAAAGCAAGAAAAGGAGAATCAAGAGGATGAGGTAATTGTCTTAGTACCTTCCTTACTGAGATGATGCCTAGGTAATTTCACTCTGGGATAGAGGCTGGGTTTGAGTGAGGATAGAATTGTTAAGCCTGAGACCTGGAGTAAGACTTGCTTCTTTCCCCCAAAATAGAGGGAATAGTGAGGAAGAGGAAGATAGGGAAAGGAAGGAATAGTGTATGAACTAAGGAAAGGCCTCTTTTGCCTCATTTCCTACCCCAACTTTTAATCATGTTACTTACCAAAGTCATAAAACACTTGAGAAAAATGTAAATTTTTTCTAATTAAAATTCATGAAGAGGCTGAGCATATTGCCTAGAATGACAGATGGGTGGTATAGGAAAAAAGATTGGCAGGGTGGAACAGGGGGTGGGTCACAGAGGCAGAGATCCATAAGAAAGTATGCTTCTGAAAACTTTTATCACTTGGCAGGTGGTGAGGAGGGCTCTGAACTCCCACAGGCCATGAGAAGATCTGGGTCATTTTTAACCAGACACCTGAGGCAGGTAACACCTGCGCTTAGGATCTTATACAAGTCTGTGCTCTTGCTGTTTCTCATTCCACTTGCTCTTCTTGGGACCCGAGAACTTTCACCCTCCACCCCACCTTACCTGATGTCTCAGGTTAACTTTCCATAACACTGTGAAGAGAAAAAAAACCAAATACAGAGTTCTGTAGCCCAAAGGAGATGAAAAGCTGTATAAACATTGCTTTAATGCTCAACTGAACAAATAAGGAGGCTTTTTTAATTTTTTGAGCAGAAATAAATGATTGAATTAATTTTTATACTCCATCAATTAGGGAGCAAAGATGATAGTATCTAAATGCAGCTTCCCTGCTTGGTGGAACAGAAGTGGTGTGATCCATCATGATACCCATTTTATGAAGGATTTTTCTAGCAACTCTTGTGCTCACTTCAAAAGGGAACTTATATTTAACATCAATGACTCCTGCCCCTTCCATCAAATCCTCATTCTCCCGCTTTGGTTAAATTTGCTACTCATTCTTAGGAAGGAAAGGTTTAGTTGGCTTGAAGTTGCCCTTTCTCTTAGTAGGCTGCATAGTAAGGGATATCCAAGAAGACAGTATCTAAATCTATTTTATAACCTTTCTAAAATCCATTTAAGTACACCTAAGTGCACACTCAAATTAATAGCTACTCATTATTTTCCAGGTTCCATACTACATATTTTATATACCTGAGCTCATTCAATCATCCCAAGAGCCCCCAATGAAGGTAATTTTATTCCTAACTTGCAGATGAAGAAATTAGGGTCACAGTGCTTCACATACCCAGTTCATTCATTCATTTTTTCTTTCAATAACTGTTTACAGAGTGTCTACTATGTGTCATGCACCTGTCTTGTTGCTGAAGACACAACAGTGAATATAATAGTAAAAGTCTCTAGATTCATAGAATTGATATCTGAGGGTGATGCAGACAGTGGATGAAACATGTAAGATACACGATATGTTAACCAATCACATTATTATAGAGAAAAATAAGGCAAGAATAGGGAATAGAAAGCATTGAAGAGATCACAATTTTATATAGGATAGACAGGGAAGAACTTACTGAGACACGTAGTGAGTTAAAGATTGTTCAAATTCTTGGACACTCCTGTCAAAAGAAGGGGTCTATTTATACCTTTTCCCTTGTATCTGGGTTGTTCGGTGTCTTCTTTGGCCAATAGCACCTGCCAGAAATTATGCTATGAATATTTGTAGGTCTGGTTTTAAGAGGACTGGGAACTTCCACTTTGGTGTCTCAGAGTTCAGTAAGTATGAATGATGGTAGGGATACATATTATTTCATAGAGCTGCCAAACCAGAAGTTTTATTACTTTAAGGAAGCCCAAGCTGCACACAAAGAGAAGTATACAGAGAGGGAGAGAAAGAGAATGAGCCCCAGCCAGGCTGACCTCTGTTCAAGCCATCCCAGCTGACGCCCTAGACATCAGGACCAAAAGACAGGTTGTCCTCTCCGTATCCTGTTTGGTTTCCTGACCCACAGAATGTCAAGCTATAACAATGATAAATCACTATTTAAAACACTGATTTCTGAGGCAGCTCATCACACGGTGACAGATAACCAGAAGAAAAGGTAGACTGACGAGATGCATGTTCTAACTTTTTTCCTCAGGGATTAACAACTTCATAGGCATGTGAGCTGTAGGCGTTAATCAGAAAAGACAGCTAACATCTGGATGGTGTTAAGCAAGAACTAGATAACCACTCCTAGAAATAAAAAAAGGTCTGATACGTACAGCTTCATTCCTCTTTGCAGGAAATCTCAGGTCATGAATGAAAACTCAAATGGTTTCCCCCTTATTTGGCACATACACATTATTTTTTCCTTGACTAAGTTATAAAGATGCAAAGGTTTATTAAGGCCTTTTTTTTTTGTCATTACAGTTAAAGCTTGTATAAGTCAAAGCAGGAAAAAGGTCAGAGTCACACAGAAGTGGCTAGGCCAACCCCATTGAGTTCCTATGAGGAAGGAGGTAAGAAAGGAAAGGATGTATATATAACAAAATGGTTTTGTTTAGGGAAAAAAATAACAATTGATTCTATATAGGATGTGACCATTTAGGATCTCCTTTAGAAAGAATAACATATAGTTACCCAAGAAGTTCTGGGTTGTTGCATGTGTCTTTAAGGATGATAAAACTACCAGCACTTGATTCTCTTGTACAATGCATTTCTCCCCTTTAAACAGGACATGTAATAAAGTATCATGCTGAATGTGATTTAGAAACTGACTTAATAACATGAAAACATGAAACAAAGCAACCTTTGTTTGATGGAGCTGGTCTGCAGTCCATATCTTTCAAGGGCTGGTTGTGATAAACCTGTCCAGGGCTCACTGTGCTTATGTGTACTTATCATAAATTGAGTTGTCATTCCCCCAAATCTTCCATTTATTTCTGAAGATGTCTCATCATAATTTAGCTCAAGGTAATGATAACCCTAAATGCAATATTACCGGTTATTATTTCTCACTTTTAAGTAGCACCTAAGTGGCTGATGCTCTCTGGTATAAAGTCCTAGCCTGGCTAATGAGGAGATTTTGATAGCAAGTACAAGGAGGCCACAGGAAATTGTGCCTCTGGCTCTCTGATCAAATCATGTTTACCTCTGAGACTTTGCCTGTCTCCGGCAGGCAAACGACCTAAAGGAAATGATTTGCTAACATCAAGGAAGAACTAAGTGCTTGCCTACCGTGCATATGGGCTATATTTTTTGGAGGAAAAATCTAGCAATATGGAACAGAAACCTCAACCACTGTATGTGCTCTTCAATTTAATATGATGGAATTTTGCTTAAGAAATGTTCAAAGCAGGACATTTTCTGTGATATAAAAAAGGAAACAACTGAAATGACCAACAATATGGAATTGATGAAATAAGGATGGTACATGCAGTATTGTTCCTAGCAGAAACTCACATGGTACATATAATGTGCCAGACTCTCTAAAAATTACCAATTTTAATTTATTTAATCTTTATGACAACCGTATGAAGCAACATTGTATGTTCCCTGTTTCACAGAAGAGTAAATAAATCACAAGGATTCAGTGATTTTTTTTTTTTAACCCAATGTCACATGGCTTGTGCAGAACTGACCTGGTGTTTGACCAGGCATTTCTGCTGTGTCACACCAGTCGAATAATATTTAGTAAGTATGAATCATGATAGGGATACATATTATTTCATAGAAAAATGTCCAAAATTTTAGGTGAATGAAAAAGCAGATTTTAAAACAGGTTGAAGAGTTTGACCCTGGCTGGTGTTTTTTTTGTTTGTTTGTTTGTTTGTTTGTTTTGGTACTAGGGGTTTGGTATTCTACCAATGAGCTATATCTTTAGCCGTTTTAATTTTTTATTTTGAGACTGGGTCTCAGTTGCTTAGGGCTTCCCTAGGTTGCTGGCCTCAAATTTGCAATTGTCCTTCCTCAGCCCCTTGAGTGATCATAGTTTTATAGGAAAAAAAAAGAATATATTTCTTGAAAGAAAAATTTAAAGTTCTGTCAAGAGATATCAAACTATTATAGATATATTAACTAATAACAGTTATTATTTCAGGTTAGCATCTTTAGATGCTTCTGACTTGGTTTTTGCCCATCTCTTAGTTCTAATCCTGTTACAAAGACCATGTATTCAAATTTTAAAACTCCTTAGAAATCAAAGTAGAAATTAAATACGAGAAATAATATTATAATTATACACACAGATGTACACTCATACAGTTGGAACCATCAAATCTAATGTGAGTCACATCATGGTGAAAATAGTACATTTCTGCCTTGCTGCCACCAGTATAAATTTCTACAATCCTCTAGAGAAAGTGATCTGGCAATATAAAGCAGGAGCCAGGGAAATGTTCATGTTCTACTATCCTGTAGTCCCACTTCTGGAAATCATCCTGTGATCCAAATTCAAAAAGAAGAAAACTGCCACGTGTTTGGTAAGAACTACAGAACTGAAATACTTGCTCATGAACATGCTCATGAGAGACTGGGAAGGTTACCAGAGTTCCCATTTGTACAGCCGTCACTAGACTCAGGAGGAAATCAGTGATTATGGACACGTCGAAGAGCTCTGAGATCGCTCAACCAAGGCCTCATGTCAGTGTCCTGGGAATCACTTCAGCCAGTTTATGCACCCGGGGAAATGTAGAGGAGATCTAAATTCAGGACAGCAGCAGTCTGAATGAGGGAGATGCTTTGTGTCATCATTATTTTCAAGCTTCTAGCATAAGGGCCTGTGTAAAGTGGAAAGACTAAACCAAATCAGAGTTGTGACACCAGGTCATTGTGAGAGAATAAGGAATCAGGACTTCCTCCCTATTGGGGAACTCATGTGGATTCATGGAAAAAGAGCTCCTTCCTCCTAGTAACAACAACAACAAAATATATATATTATATAAAATATTATATAATATTAATATATAACATATATTAATTATATATAATATTATAATATTATATATAATATTTTCTTTCTCTATGACAAATAATTCCGGGACCAAGGATTTTCTTCTGCTTTTGAATAAGCAAAAGGAATTTATTAAGAACTCTAGGAAATTCTTGCACTGGAAGACAAGTCCCTGAACTGACCTAACAGTTTATTTAGGAAAACTAATGGCTTGCTTTAGACCACTCTCTATACTGTGTCCACCAGTAAAAAGCTATTATATCATAAACTCTCCCAACCTGTTCCCTGCTTTGTGAGACCTACCTTAAATCACCTAGACACCTTTCAAAGGTCCTCCCTTCACTCCCCTGTCCAAGTCACTGAGGGGACTCTGTCCAGGTGCATTCTCCCCCACTGCAGCAAGTGTGATTAGCTTTGCTTCATCAGTGGGCTTCTGGTGGTCTTCTGGAGAGGACACAGCTGACTTCTGTTTGACTAAGGAACAGGAGAAGACATGGGAAGAGACTTGGTAGAAATGATCTTGCTGAGGCTGAAGCAAACCTGTGAAGAATAGCAAGGCAGCAAGAAGAATAACTACGAGAAAGAAGTGCTGAAGGCATCTGAGGGTGAAGAAGCCTCATCACCTCACGTGTACGGTGTGGATATAGTTTAATAGGTTTCCCCCAAAGGTTCATGAGTTAGAAGCTTGGCTCCCATACGGTGGTGGGAGGTGGAGTGGATGCTTTAAGAAGTGTGGCTGAGTGGAAGGCCTGCAGGAAATGGGAGCCATTGGAAGGGACAGTGGAATGTCAGCCTTTCTCACTTCCTGTTTGACAATGTGCAAGTACTCCCACCTTTGACATCCATCATGAGGGGGTACACTTGGGGAGTTGGGCCCTTGCAAAAGCCTGTGCCATGTGTCTGGACTTTCAGCCTCTGAAACTGTGAGCTAAATAAACCTCTTTTCTTTATAAAGTTGGCCTGCTTCAGGAGTTTCATTGTAATAATGGAAAACTGACTAATACACCGACTGCTGAAATCAAAGGGTATACGGAAACCCTTATGGACACTCAAGTGGTTCTGGTAGTAGCAGCTCCAGAATTCTCAAGCCCCAGGGTGGCCAAGGAGAATGAGTCCTATAGGGCTTATTATGATAGGAAAAGGTGGGTCTTGGTAGCTTTGGGTCTCAGGGAGTTCATTTGCTTGGGCTCAGAGCTACACTGTGGTTCAGAGGATGATCTTTGGTGTTAGCTTGCCTGCATTTGGATCCTGGCCCTGCCACTTACTAGTTGTGTGGCTTTGGGCAAGCTCCCCAATCTAGGTCCGATTATACCAAGTCTCAATTTTCTCATCAATAAAATTAAATTGCCAATAATAATACCTACTTTGCAGCACTGTTTTGAGGATTAAATAATGCAGTTGACGCAGTATCTGACACATGGTCAGTACTCAAGAAGTTTTGGCTTTTATTTATTATTAGTACATTATGATTATAAATTCCCCTGGTGGAATTCTTCCAGAACTCTAGAAGGGAAAGAAACTTGGAACTTTAGTCAAAGATACTCATTATGGTATTATTTATAACATCAAACATTTTAGAAATAAGCCACGGGGTTGGTAAATTTGTAACATTTGCCAATTTTCATGCATAAATATCCCCATCGTAGCCAATTTCCAGATACTAATTTGAAGCCGCTGAACTTGGAGTAGGGAAGAGAAATACATTCTTGGCTCCCAAGAGCTGGTACAAGCTGGCTTGAGCATGCTACTAGGAAGAGACTTAACTATTTGCCAAAAGCAGAATGACAGGTAGAATGTCCTTTGATGACATAATGTGATGCTATGAAAACTAGAATTGTAAAGACTAGAAAACTTAAAATAATAGAAAACTCATATCATGATGAACCCTTTTGCATTTTGCTGATTTTCTATATCCGTGATCCATTTCACGATTGCTGTTGATGTTCTCTCCCTCCATCTCTTTCTCTCTCTCCCTCCCACCCAACTCTCTTTCCTATCCCAGAAAGCTGTTAATATATCCAAGATGCGGTTTGAAACTCAGGATAAATGGCACACCAAATGCTGCTAACACTGGGTTGGGGACAGGAAAGGAGGAGTGCAAAGTGAAAACAGTCGGATTTGTTGTTGAAGCAGAGCTGCAAGTGAAATTTCCCCCTCACTTGGATGCCTGTTGATGTTGTATGCAAAATAAATCATAACAGAAGCATTCAATTAGAATCTAAACTTGGGCATTAATGCCTGTGTGCAAGGAAGAGGAAAAGTTTCTCTCTGTTCTGTTTTGGTCTTTGGTCTGTAACTGATGTGTAACATTCTGATTATGGGGTAGAGCAGGCTTACAGAGTGGGAGGTGCTAAGTGTGAGTATGTGTGTGTTGAAGAGAAAACATCAAACAACTACAGGATCTATGGGAATAGCAGAGACAAGAACTAGTGGATTCCTAAAACAGTGGACTTCCTGGCTTCTCCCTCTTTTAACCCCTCTAATACTATTTTTTTTTCTTGTAATGACTTTTCCCGTCTACCCAGACCACCTCCCAAGAACATGCAAATGCCAAAAGCCATTCTCCTTCTTCATTCATGATGTGACTCTTCTGAGCCCCAGAAGGAAAGAATCCCTCACCATGATGTAGAAGTTCCCTCCCTCCACAGCCTTCTCAAACTACAACCTTCGGGACTATTGAGGAACCTAAAATACCTCACCTCACACCTCCTTGTCCTCTTCCAGATCTCTGACAGAGAGGGTCTACTCCATCTCTTCTCACCAGGAAATAGCCAGATATGATGATGTCGCCCCAACTCATTATACCCTTTTCAGAGTCTGGGATGAAATATATGGATAGTAGGCCCCAGGGGACTTCCCTTACTGTCCCCCTACCTGTCCTCTTATCCTGCTGTAAATGAGCCAGCAACCCAAACTCCTCCCATGACCTGGCCCTGCTAAACCCTATAAAACCCAGGCCCTTGTTACAGCCTGCCGTCATTTCCCTCTTGAAAACGTGCCCCTCCATTGCTTAGTAAAGCATGGCTGGTCCACTGGGGTCTGCCTTCATTTTCTCTTTCTTTTTCTAATCTCTTTCATGTGCATTCACAGAACCTACAGTGTACTGTGTTTAGATATCTAGGAGAAGGTCTTTCATCACTTTGGTTTACTCTGTATCCAGGAGTAGTAAACCACATTACAACATTTATATCTTATGTTTAGAGCTGGCCCCTTTAAAAAAAAAAAAAACTGAAGAGAAAGCATATCAGACTGCTTTCCAAACAAACAGGATTCAATACGAAAGACTGGACCTGTCTGAGCCCCCTGAATGGCATTTTGGGTATTTTTTTTTTAATATATATCAACAGTCCAGTTGACTCCCTTTAGCCTGGGTGGGGCACTGATGGGGGGTGTCAGGGAGGTAGCTAGGACCATTTTCCCTTTTGGGCAAGCAGACAGCACTGCCTATGTTTTGTCATACATGAAAATTAAAAAAGAAAAAAGTCACAGTCACATTTTTTGTCTCTGTTGTATCAGCAAATATTTCTTCAAAACAACAACTTCAGATGCAATCTGCCTAACCAAAAAAAGATAGCTTAGGGCTAGAAAGATTTTAATTTCCCAAATCCTCTGTCCCTAAACACCCACACTCAGGTTTCATGTTTTTCGTTTTTGTTTTTAGGAGAAATGGGTTTCTAGGGTCTGTATCTCAAAAGCCAAGTACCCTTAGTGAACAGATCCAGTACCCTAGTATTCTATCTGGAATCCAAGTATCTCGCTTAGTATCTGGGTCTCAGGCTTTTTGATACCTTGCTGCTGTATTTCTTCATTCAAGTCTAGCTCAAAGGAACAGAGGAGAAAAGAAATGTCCCTGGATGCAGCCATGTGCTGGGGTCCAAATGTTTGGTGGAGGAGGAGCCGAGATTTATTGCAATCAGGCTTAGTCAACTTTTCATGAACCCAAAGTTTTACTGCTGTCTTGCTCCTACCATATCTGCAAAAAACTAAGAGCTTGTTTTCAGGAACGTTAGCACCCACTCATCCTAGAACCAATTCTGATTCCTGGTGGCTTGTACAGGTCACCAAAGATGCCCAGAAAGAGAGATTTTTGTCAGAGCCTAAGAAGTTCAATTTCTCACGTTGCAAGGAGAGAGAAAGAGAGAGAGAGAGAGAGAGAGAGAGAGAGAGAGAGAGAGAGAGAGAGAGATATGAAAACAGACCCCCCTAGGCAGGCTAAACTGGAGACACCAGAGATATGAAAAAAAATCCTATTATAAATGTAATATCTTGAGCCCAGATGAACCCTTCTATTGGGATAGAAATTGAATCAGAGATCCTCTGTTGTGTAAATGCCCTTCATGTTGCTCTTTTCTTTCCAACCAGTGCTGTTTTTGTATCAAATGGAATCTCTCAATTAAAAAAAAAATTTTTTTGCAGCACTTAAAAGATCTTACACTGGCTGAAACGTGGCTAGTACTGTGCAAAATCTGATTTTATCAGAAGGGTCCCATGAGATGTTTGCTGAACAACTCCATCTCAGGCAAGATGGGAATGGCTCCCTCTGATCAGCTGTTGGAAGGCTTCTGCTGTTGTGGTGACTTTGCCTTGTTTTTTATCGTCTGCTCCAGGAATTCAATGCCATTCTTCCCCGCAGTGCAACCAGATTGGACATGAATACTGAATGAGACCCCTGGAAAGGGATTTAAAGCCCCCAATGAGGCCACAATTCAAGAGAAAGGCTACTTCCAACCCCCTCCAAGCCATTTTCTTATTCAAAGAAAATTCTAAGCGTGTTGCATCTTACCCACGCTAGAAAAAAGGATGTTTTGAATATTTCATAGCCCCAAGGACTAGACAAAAATTATTATAATTTACATTATAGTGTAATATTAAAACTGCTGCTTGAGGATGTGGATTTTCAAATGTCCGAGAGCCTTGATCCTCATCCAAGCTCACGTTCAACCTCTGGTGCTATCGGAAACCACTACATTCTCTTTCCTGTGCGATTTTCTAGTGCTATGGATTCCCCCGTGGTAGGTTAGATAACTTGGTTACTTCAGCTTCCCTCTCCTTGAATATGTATCATTAGAAGGAAAATTCAGAGATTAGGGTTTTGGAAACTCTAAAATCAATTTGCTGCACAAGCAAAAATAGAGAACTACACGACTGGTGGTTATTTCCCTCTGGGTTGTGGGAAGATGTGAAAATAAAACTCCAGTGCCAGGTTCCCTTCCTCTGACAAACTGTGAGACATGGCCATCTGCAAGTGAGAGTGTATGCTTGCGAGAAGAATATATGTGTATTAAGTGGAACAGCGAACTTTATAAACAAGATGGGTGATTGGTCTGCACTGAAAAGGAAAGATTCAAATTCCATCCTATACATTGTTAAGGGGCTTAAACCTGGATTATGTTCAGAGAGAATTGAGTCTTTGAGACTCCAAGCCATGGTGAGGATAACCTGTCTGAGGAGGAGGAATAAAACCCTGCTCCTTAGGTGTTCATAAAAAAAGCTGAAAAACAAACAAAACCCCACACAGCAGGAAATACCATATATTGAAGGAACCTCTTTCTTTGCTCCCATCTTCTTAACTTTCCCCCTGAAAAGCAGTCTTCCAGAATTTACATGGTGACTTCAATATGGCGGCAAACCATTCTCCCTTCCCACTTTGAGTTGAACTCTCCCTCCCCACTTTGAGTTGGAAATATGCACATTATTTGTCTACCCTATCTTTGAAACAGCCCATTATAAAAATTCAAATAATTAGAATTACACATCGCTTCTCGGCCTTTTGGCTAAGATCAAGTGTAGAATTACATTATAAGATGAACATTGCTTTTTAAAATTTATTTATTTATTTATTTATTTATTTATTTATTGGCTAAGAGGACCAAAACTAAGGCTTCATTTTTTTTCTCAGAGTTAAATTGCTCTTGGCCTGGGCCCCTAAACACCCAAGAGAAGCCCACACAGTTTATAATACACCCCCTTCAGTAACAAAGCAAGAGCCTTAAGTCTTTAAGTAACTTCAAGTTATTCAATGTCTATAACATGAGGTTTTGTTTGCTTTCACAATATGATAATGCATTTTGTGCCCTGACCCAGGCAGCAGGTGGACTGACCTGCAGTTGTGGAGTTGCTAGTTTGTGTTAAAATGTATTGCAAATCTGAAAAGATTCCTGTTGTCCTGGAATTATTGAAAGCTGAGGACACAAATATCAAGTACCCCATATTTTAAAGGGCGGAGTAAAGGTGAGAAACAACCCCTTTGAGGATACAACCAGATCTATAATCATCACAGCCTCCAACAAAAGCTAAAAATTGGAGAGGAAGGAAGGGAAGGCCACAGAGCCCTGGAGTTGGACTTTCTGGTTAAGGGGGAGGATGCTCTGGTGACTTCCCATTCTCCTTCAGCAGGACAGACTCTGGCAGAGTTGCTGCAGGAGAGCTCTCAGCAGAGACTTGTGGGGCTGGTAGAAAGGGGAGAGAAGTATCATGATCTGCAGCTGAGCACCTGCCTATGCAGTGGGTCTTGCTAAGATTTCTTTGGTATCTATTTAAGCAGGAAAAAAAGAGAGTTAGAGGGGAATTAGGACATCAAGGACTTCTACCATTACATAAAAGATTGTGGCAAAAGTGAGGGACTGTCCTGTTGGCCAAGTGGCTGTCCTAGGGGGCAACCAGCATTCACCTTTCTTGTGCGTATCCCACCATTAGGGGTTGATACCTGGAGGAAGTAAAGTTGGGATGGTGGGTGGAGGGCTGGACTCCTCTATCCAGGGCACACAAACACCTGTAAGTGTGAAGAGGCAACATCTAGAGTAGATATTCTGAGATTTCTGCACCGCCCCCCACCACAACCAGGACCAGTTTAGGCTGTGTTCTTGCCACCAAACATTCTCATCTTGGCACACCTCTCTGATCTGCCTACCTAACTGGGTTGAATTTTATGATTTGGATCCATGAATCTGAAATGCTACAGAATTCACATCACTTAAAAGCCAAGTATTGGAGTTGTCACCCTGAAAAATATGGAGGGGCCACATACTTTTCAAAAGTTGGTGTTCCATGTTATTGACCAAATCAGAATACACAAAAATCTGTTTATAAAAGTAATTGTTAAGCCAGGCACAGTAATGCATGCCTGTAATCCCAGTGGCTGGGGAGGCTGAGACAGGATCACGAGGTCAAAGCCAGCCTCAGCAATGGCGAGGTGCTAAGTAACTCAGTGAGATCCTGTCTCTATATAAAATACAAAATAGGGCTGGGCATGTGGCTCAGTGGTTGAGTGCCCCTGAGTTCAATCCCTGATACCCACCCCCCAAAAAAAAGAAATGGTTAAATGCAATGTCCAATAGCTATTACGGACCTTGATTGTAATTCCTTATTTATATATGTGATCAAGATTTACCTCTACTGAGTTTTAAGCTCCATGAAAACGGGAAGTAGCCTGACTTCTGTATCCTAACACTATATCCTAATATCTAGTGAAGAGTCTGCCCCATAATAGATGCTCAATAAATATTTGTTGGAGAAACAATAAATAGACCTCTAAAATGTCAGAAATGGATGTGTGCATATTATAAGTATATAGCATGTATGTATGTATGTATGAATACCAGGGATGAAGAAATTTGGATCTGGATTCTACAACTCCAGAGTCCTGGAGTTGTAATCAGAACTAAAAATTGGAAAACTAAAAATTGGAAGCTCTCCAATTTTTAGTTTTTGTTGGAGACTGTGATGATTATAGATTTGGTTGTATCCTCAAAGGGGTTGCTTCTCACATTTACTTCTCCATTTATAATACTTGATATTTGTGTCCTCAGCTTTCAATAATTCCAGGACAACATGCATCTATTGATTTTTTCAAAATCTCCATTCTCATCCTAAGTTGATACTATCTGAACACGGCTTCATGTGCTCAGACTCCTGCTGCCTAGTTAGAGATGTGCATTGGTTTTATGTCATTTTTCCAGTACACGATCATTCTTTCCCATGGGCTTACAGTGAGTTCAGTCACTTCACAAGAGTTAGGGCCCTTTTCTGAGCCACCACCAGCACTCCTCATCATCAGTAAGCACATGACCAGGCTTCAGATGGAGGGAGACCCCAGTGAAGTTCCCAGAAGGAGATGTCCTAGGAGGTTTAGTGGGTTTATTATCTCTCAAGTTTCCTTGTTCTACCATAGCAGTTCGGCCACTATAGGTAGCAACATCCCAGGGATTGGCCTGATCATCTTCACTGCAACTGAGAGGAAGAAATGACAAAGAAAAGAAGGATACTTGGCCCATTACCTACATCACACCAAGAAAGTGTACAGCATACAGTAGGTGCTCAACAGATGCATGTTATGTAAATAAATGGATGGAATACATTTTATTAAAGCTATTGCTGTTACAAAGGAGCTAGTGAGACCTCAAGCATCTGACAGAGGTTAAATGTGGTTGTAAAACCTCTGTCAGTGTCCACAGAGCATGTGAGCTAGGGAGTGACATCTCAACATTAGTCACATGTCAGGCAATTCCACATAGGGTTCCTCAACAGCCTTGGAATCACGAGATGCCTCTCTTCCTCTAGCAGATTCATCAGACAGCCACAAATGCCATAATTTCCCCCTGAAATAGAAATTATTGATGTGAAGTCACCTGGTTCTTCCACTCAGATTTGTGGAACACAGATGGCCTGATAATGCCCTGTCAGTCGAAAGGAATGAGCGCAGTGGGGGAGGATGTTTATCCCAGATCTCGCTGTGCGTGATGCATTAGGATGTTTCTTCCACTTGTGTTCCTGTTGGCAAATTACTTGTGATCTGTGGGCTTCATCATTCATGTGAGTGGGAAAGCCTGGACTCAGAGCTGCCTGGTGAGGGCAGGGCTGCCCTGGATTCATATGCTCCTGCACACACCAGGAACAGGCAACCAGGGAAGACAGCATTTCCTCAAGTGCCGACAAGTGATCCCTTGTCCAAAAGCTTATTTAATATTTTTAGGATATATTCACCCTTTTGGATCTAATACAGGGATAATTTTTGAAGAGTAGCTAGTAATTCTTAGGGAGTGCTAGAATCCAATGTAGACCCTTGACTCTTAATTTGGGAATCTCATAACCTGCCAATGCAGGGAGTACAGAATAGAAGAACAAGCCATGGTTTGCTAAGCCAGCATCTTAATTTGCATACAAAGATATATAGGGAACTTTAAGGAGGATTCCCTAGCTGTTGTCAGAAAGGACACACTTGCTCCCTTTTAATATACACATTAATGTTCATTTTTTAAAATGATAAATCAGCACATGATTATTAATGGTTTAGAAAAGAACAAAACGTGAAACAACAGTCACCCATGATCCAATCACGAACCCACAGCCACTGTAGTTTTTTGATATCTTTTATATCACCTATTTTATAAAATTCCCCTAACAAAAGAATGCTGTTGAGCTCTTGATTTGTTAAATTTATTTGTCTATTCTAATTTGTTATACATGAGAGTAGAATGCTTTTCAATTCATAGTATGCATATAGAGCACAATTTTTCATGTCTCTGGTTGTACACAAGGTAGAGTCACACCATTTGTGTCATCATACATGTTCTTAGGGTAATGATGTCCATCTCATTCCACCATCTTTCCTACCCCAAGACCCTCTTCCTCCCCACTCTACCCTTTCCTCTATCTAACGTTTCTTCATTCCTCCCATACTCCTCCCCATCCCTATTATGGATTAGCATGCACATATCAGAGAAAACATATGGCATTTGTTTTGGGGGGGATTGGCTTACTTCACTTAGCATTATCTTCTCCAACGCCATCCATTTACCCGCAAATGCCATGATTTTATTCTCTTTTTAATTTTGCTGAGTAATATTCCATTGTGTATATATACCACATTTTCTTATCCATCCATCTACTAAAGGGCATCTAGGTTGGTTCCACAATTTAGCTATTGTGAATTGTTCTGCTATAAACATTGATGTGGCTGCATACCATGTATACTGTTTTTAAGTCTTTTATATATAAACTGAGGAGTGGGATAGCTGGGTCAAATGGTGGTTCCATTCCAAGTTTTCCAAGGAATCTCCATACTTCTCTCCATATTGGTTGCACCAATTTGCAGTCCCACCAGCAATAATGAGTGTGCCTTTTTACCCACATACTCCCCAACATTTATTGTATTTGTGTTCTTAACAGCTGCCATTCTGACTGGAGTGAGATGAAATCATACTTTTGATTTGCACTTCTCTATTGTTAGAGATGTTGAACATTTTTTCATATATTTGTTGATTGATTATATATTATCTTCTGAGAAGTGTCTGTTCAGTTCCTTGGCCCATTTATTGATTTGGTTATTTAGTTTTTTGGTATTAAGATTTTTGAGTTCTTTAAATATTCTAGAGATTAGTGCTCTATCTGATGTGCAGGTGGTAAAAATTTGCTCCCATTTTGTAGGCTCTCTATTCACCTCACTGATTGTTTCTTTTGCTGAGAAGAAGCTTTATAGTTTGAATTCATCCGATTTATTGATCCATGATTTTATTTCTTGCACTCTTGCAGTCTTATTAAGGAAGTCAGGGCCTAATTCGACATGATGAAGATTTGGGCCTATGTTTTCTTCTTCTATTAGACACAGGATCTCTGTTCTAGTACCTAAGTCCTTGATCTACTTTGAGTTTTGTGCACACTGAGAGATAGGGGCTTCATTTCATTTTGATGCATATGCATTTCCAGTTTTCCTATCACCATTTGTTGAAGAGGCTATCTTTTCTCTAATATATGTTTTTGACACCTTTGTCTAGTATGGGCTTGTCTCTGTGTCCTCTGTTCTGTACCATTGGTCTACAAGTCTATTTTTGTGGCGATACCATGCCATTTTTGTTACCATTGCTCCGTAGTATAGTTTGAGGTCTGGTATAGTGATGCCTCCTGTTTCACTCTTGTTGCTAAAAATTGCTTTGGCTATTCTGGGTCTCTGATTTTTCCAGGTGAATTTCATGATTGCTTTTTCAATTTCTATGAGGAATGTCATTGGGATTTTTGATTGAAATTACATTAATCTGTATAGAGCTTTTGGAAGTCTGGTCATATTGACAATATTAATTCTGCCTATCCAAGAACAAGGGAGATCTTTCCATCTTCTAAAGTCTTCTTTAATTTCTTTCTTTAGCATTCTGTAGTTTTCATTATAGAATTCTTTCACCTCTTTCATTAAGTTTATTTCCAAGTATTTTTTTTTTCAGGCTACTGTAAATGAGGTGGTTGCCCTAGTTTCTCTTTCAGAGGATTTGTCACTGATGTACAGAAGAACTACCTTTGATTTATGGGTGTTGATTTTATATCCTGCTAATTTGCTGAATTCATTTACTAGTTCTAGAAGTTTTCTGGTGGACTTTTTTTGATTCTCTAGATATAGAATCATGTCATCAACAAATAGTGATAGTTTGAGTTTTTCTTTCCCTATCTGTATTCTTTTAATTTCTTTCAGGATAAGTCCATTATACCATGACACCTTAAAGTCAGAACACATGGTCTCACCAGTGATCACAGCAGCATAAACAAACCTATCAGATGAAAATTGCCTGTTTGCTGATTGGATTTTTGTCCCTGAAACTAGTGGGGACATCTTTCAGATTAGTTTCTGTAGAGAAGCAATTCATGAAGGATGGAACTGTACTAAACTTAATAAATTGGTAGTTCAGAGAACCACACTTGAGTTTGTTATTATGAGGTGAGAGGCTTCATTGGAGTTTGGATGGCAGAAGATAGCACACCTCACAAAAAATATGCAGATGAATTCCATGCACAAAGACATATCCTTTACTTAGTCTCCTAGGAAATTCCAAACTTTATAAGGAAGATGACATCTAAAAATATCTCTTCCGAACATCTTGCTGACTTTATCTTGTATTGTTCTTTCATCAATCATGTGAGATAGGGTTTTGCTTTCCCTATTTTTCAGAGAAGGAAACTGAGGATGGGTATCACCAGATATTAGATTATTTGTCTAAAATATTCTTTTCTTCCACTTTTCTACCAGGGCTCCAGCTTTGTCCAGCAGGCAGGGTGGTCACAGAAAAGGATCCCCCTCCCAGACGTGAACCATGGGAATCACCAAATACTAATCTCATTCTCTTTGGTGAGTAATTGGTCCACAGGTGAGCCTTTATCTAGTTTCAGCCAAAAATACAGTGGGATCAGTCTATTGAGGAACTTCTGCTCTGAGAAACACACACACACACACACACACAATCAAATACAAAGGATCTGTTTTCTTCTGGTGGATGTAGGGGAGAATACAACACCTTGTGCTGTGACCACCATCTCACTACCATGCAGAACCAGCCTGAATGTGAAAGCCATCACATCCTGGGTGGAGGAGCAAACAGATGAAGGTACTTTGGCTCACAGTAACATTAATAATTAATAATTAATAAACACTTGAATATTCTATTACTTGCAGTCAAATCCATTCTAGCTGGGAGAGGAACCAAGATAAGATTTAAACCTAAGCCTGACGGACCACAAAGTCCATGAAATTACCAAGGCATGGTGGCCCCTGGAAACCCTTCTCTTTGGAGTTTGAGGGACAGCTACCAAGAATAGAGAGAAGCCAAGCTAGAGAAACCCTATGCCACCCTCCATTGTCCCCACCACTGCCACTGTCCCTGCTTCAACTCAAAGAGATTATGAGTTAGATAGTGCTCCTCAAATGCTTCTCTTGATTAAAAATAATAGAAAACCCACAGTGCTTTGAAAATTGATTTTTTTTCATGTCAACTCTAAGCCAGTAGTTGTTTTTTTTTTTTTTTGCCTGAAAGGGCCTCTCTTAAAATCCTGGTCCCAATGTTTGCTTCAACTATTTTTAGCTGATTCGAGATGGGGCAAAAAGGAAGGAAAGATGAAACCCAAAGGCAATTCAAAAAACTGTTCTTTACTTGACCTACTCTGATTTATTTTTTCTTACCTAGATCTTGGTTTCCCCAGGCTATAGAATAAGTAGCCAAATCAGCTTGTTTTCTACCCTAGTTTTTTTTTTTTTTTTTTTATTTTGCTTCTGTCACTTTTCACTTTCAGGGATGGCCCTGATGAGGAGTGGAATGGCCCTGGGTCCTGCAGGAAGGAAGAGTAAGTCGGGGTGACACTGGAGTCGTGAGGCAGGAGAATTTGTGTTGTAACCAACAGCTCAGAGCACAAATGTGATTCTTCTTGAGACAGATTTTAGTGATCATTTTGTTGGTTGTTTTAGGAAATTAACCGTCTCTGGTGGGAAAGAATTTCATTCCATATATAATAAATGTCTAAAAGATGTTAGACAATGTGAATGGGGAGAAAAGAAAGTGGGATGGGGGGAGGAGAGGAAGAGACTGTTCTAACCACTCTCTTCATCCGTTGACATGTCTGTTTTATTGCTGCGACCCAAAGACCTGACAAAAACAATTAGAAGAGGAAAAGTTTATTTGGGGGCTCGTGGATTCAGAGGTCTCAGTCCATAAAAGGCCAGTTCCATCCCTCAGGGCTCAAGGTGAGGCTGAACATCATGATGGAAAAGTCTCGTGGAGGAAAGTGAATCAGGGCATTGCACCAAGAAGTAGAAAGAAAGAGAGTTGGTAGGGGGGCTCCACTCAACAGTGACAAAATATATACCACCCAAAGGCACACCCCCAGCGACCCACCTCCTCCAGGTACACTCCTCTAATGATTAGGTTAAGACTCTCACAACCCCATCATCTCATCTCTAAGATTCTTTCACTGTCTCACACATGAGCTTTTAGGGGACACTTAACATCTAAACTGTAACAATGTTTTTAGATGTGTACTTGGTCAGGAAGTGTGGAAGGTTGTTACCTGAATTCTAGTGAAGCAGTCTGGGATACAGGTGAGAGATACAGGGGAGGGAGGGGAAGGATAGCGGCATCTATCTAAGCCTGGATTCTTCAGCTCCTGCTTTCTGAGGGTTAGTGTTCCTGCTGTCAGTTTGCACAAGACTAGAAAAAAGTTTGGGGCCAGGGGTAATCCAGAAATCTTCCAGCTGTAAAACAAGGAGAGTTCAGGACTATCCATTTCCCTTTTCTTTTGTATTTGTCTCAATCTGAGGTTTCACAACCAAAAGGAAACAGTGCAAATGTCATGGCTTCTCTACATTTGGGAGAGATGTCTTCCTGAGCAAAGCATATCATGAAAATCAATGCATAGCAAATGCATCTGTCTAAACAGGCTCTGAGCTTCCTAAACCTTCATGCACAAATATGATTCAGTGATGGACAATGAGAAGCACCCAGGCTCTGGGTCCAGGTTTCCTCCTCCCCCTCCCCCTCCCCTCCCCCTCCCCTCCTCCTCTCCCCCTCCCCCTCCCCCTCCTCCTCCTTCTCCTCCTCCTCTCCCCCTCCCCCTCCTCTTCCTCTTCCTCCTCTTCCTCCTCCTCTTTGGCTTCAATATTCTTTTTCATGCTTACCTCCACTCCTCCCTGGCTTATTCTGGAGTTATCTTCTGATATGATCTCTGTCTCACTCCTATTCCTACTTCTCACAGGTTTTCCAACTAATTGAGCATTTTATTCAGGAAATGATGGTACACCCCTGCCCTTGCCCTGTCTCGGTTCCCCCTTCCCCTCCCTCTCATCAGAGCGGCGAGGGCTATATTAAAAGCAGAAAGTGGACCACTGTTACATTTCCCCACTGTCAATTTCTACATTCCATTTCTATGGAAAAATGGGCAGTGATGTTTCCAGCTACTTCCTGCTTGGTTCCTGAAGTAACTGGAAGTCCTTGTTCTCTCTCAGGTGGGGCATGCCTGGATATCTTGTCTTTTAATATACTTGCCCTGGACCTGATATCAGTGCCTCCTTTAATGCGAGTCTTCCTTTTCATAGGTCAGGAAGCCAAAGCTCAAACATTTTAAGAAGATTCCTCAGAATTTCACTGGGAAGACCAGGAGTCAATGGAGTCCAGAACCTGTAAACTAAGGACCATTCAAAACCCTGATTGAAGGCTCTGCAAAAGGAAAGGGAGATGACTGAGAACATCTTTCCTGAACATTCACTTCAGCATCCTGTCACCACCCACCAGGGATAAGGAGAAAGTGTGATAATGGGAACTTTATTTCAGACAAAAAACATTCCAGTCGGCTTCAAATTGATGCATTGAAGCCAAGCAAGAGAAATACCCCTAGAGATAAAGCAGATGCCAATTTGGGAAAGGCCCTGACAAAAGCACTTTAGACTGGAAGCAATCAGCATTTCCAAAAGCCAACATTTTTTTTTTTTTTTTTACACAAACCATTGAAAATGGGGCTTGGCGCATGAAATGCATGGCATCTATTGCATCTTGTTGGACAATGCCTTCAGTTCATCAGAACTGACAGTTGATTAAAGGCCTTTCTTTAGGGAGAAAATAGTTCCCCTCCTTGCCCTTTGCCTGCCACACAGATATTTAGGGAGACCTGGTAAACATTAGGAAACACAATGAGGCAAGGGTATAGACTGAACAGAGAGTGACGGGGTAATTCACTGGGGTTTTTTTATTAGTTATTCCTACTCCTACGCTTTGTAGCTCAGGAAGGCTAGCCAGAGGCTGCTGTATTTTCAGTTTCTGGCTAGGGATGCATGTCCTTCCTGTCCTCAGAGATTCAGCCATTGGACTACACCCCACCTGCAGACTTTGCCTCATCCAAGAAGATTCTAAATTGCACACATTAATCTTCCTGAAAGGGGATTCATATTACAGTTAAGATGCATCTTTAATATGGAAATGCTTTTTTCCCCCCTGAAAGGTGAGCAATAAGATGATATTACATTAACCCATGTGTGTTTCCTCTATAATGACTTGAACCTGACCTCTCTTTAATGCTCACAAAGCAGGAAGAGAGCTTTCAACACAGCCTGTGCTCAGACAACTACATAACCATAGAAATGCAGACAGAAGAAATGTCAAATGTATTCCTCTTTGAGTTTATAAGTAGGCTTTGAATCAGAGACACTGGGATTTCAGGAATTTTTTCCTTTATTTTTTATTTTTATTTTTATTTTTTTAGTTTCAAGAGCCCAGGAATTTCAGATAGGGAAAGTAAAGTTTATTATAAATAGAACTTGGGAGGAATAGCTCGAGAGTAGGAATGGTAATCCCTCAGGGTAGCTAAGGGTTGTCCTGCTGGAGGGTGGATCACATTGGAGAAATAGGACCCAAGGGACTCAGAAGACTGAGCACCAGTCTGGGGACCCTGTTCATCAAGGAGGTATGGTGGCTGCACACCCTAGGGAGGAGGTCTCATCATTACTAGTCACAGAGACCTGATATATACCCCAAGACCTGATGCCATCTATCGATCCTACTGTTTTCTGCAATATCCCTTCAGCACTCCTGGAGAATCTCAAGTTTCTCAAGACCCAGAGTTGTCCTTGGGCACATGGAAGGGTTGTGAGGACGTGGGATGGAAGGCACCCACTGTCTGTTCCTTGGTGAGGCTACAAGGAACCACATGGAGATGTCCTCTTGAGCCATTCAGGAAGGAAGCACATTCCCCTTCCTTGCAGCACTGAGGAATCATCAGAGCCACATCAATGTAGTGATGATGCACTCAGGGACTTTCAAAGCTCCGTCCTCAGAGGAGAGACTCACGCTGACTCTGTATGATTCTGTCTCTGTTGTCAAAACTAAAGTCACTGGGGAGCAGAACGACTGTTTATCCATCTCCATAGACTGCTCTTGTGTGCAGAAAGCCTGCTTGGTCTTACTCTGTTTTCTGGGGGTAGAATCTGAGTCTGAATTCCAAAACCAGGCTTGTTCCCTGGAACCATTGATAGCTTTGCCTTTGTCAACTGGAGATCCCCATGTTGTTTACTCCTCTCCTTCTGCCCTAGGGACATTACACTGACTCATGCTGGACCTTCCAAAGACCAGCTCCTTGCCTGATACAAGCCACGGATACCATCGCCCCTCCTCTCATTGTGTTCCCCATTCCAGAAGCAAATGACTAGCTCAGGTCTTGTGAGAAGCAGCCTGTCCAGGGCAGAGCATGAGTTTGGAGTAAGGTTCAAATCCTGATCTAGCACTTATGAATGATGGGACATTGGGAAAATCATAAAATCTTGAACCTCAGTTTCTTCATCTGCAGAATGGGGATTATAATTGCTACCATCACAGGACATACATGGAAAGTGTGGTTTCTGGCATAAAGAAAGGGATATAAATGGCAGATCTTATCTACTCCCCTCTATAGTCAGCTGTTTCAATGTTTTTGTGTGTGATAGATCAGAACATATTTCCTTTGTAGAGCCTGCGTCTGAGCAAGCTGGGAGCATTTCCAGGGTGGTCAGAGACGGTGTACAACAGGATCTAGATGGTTTCTCCCCTTTCTATCCCAACTTTCCTCTCATGAGCTGGGGCCTAGCACAGAGGGTGCATGGAAAGTCATAGAGATGGAGAATCATACACGGCAGGTTCCCAGGGAGAAGCACCCAAGAGATAAACCAAAGAAGCTAAGATCAGTCTGCAGAACCAAAGCAGGAGGTATGGTGCCAGTACCTAGAAGCACAGCCTGAGGTCAGTGGGGATGGACAGGGCTGGTTTGCTCAGGTGTCCACTAAAAGTTACAGGAACAGGCCTGGCTGGATATTTTTCTGAGGTGGGAGCGGAGATGTAACAATTCACCCCTGTCTGTTGGATAAAATGAAATTGGGTCTAATTTTGGTTCCACTCTTACCAAGAACTCAAAGTCCCTGACTGAGAAGCAAAACAACATTTTCCCTAGTGTTTTACATAAATTGTCTAGCTATGGCTGGAAGAAGGCAGTTTTCAGAACAAATATGCTAAAAGAGCGGAAAACCTATTAGAAGAGACATTTTTGTCTTGCCTTCCATAAGGAAGGATTTCATCTTGAGGTTAGCAGAGTTAAAGCTTCAAACTTTATCCCAGGTATTGGGATATTTTAAATGAAAAGGACCAGGAATGAAAAATAACCAATGAAAAACAGGTGAAGGCCATTTGGGATCTTAATGGCAGAGCAACATAGAGGAACCTTCTAAATAAAAGACCTAAAGTGACTGAAATTCAAAGCATTTTCAGATCAGATAGGCAGAGCTTGTCACACTCAAGTTGATGAAGCCAAAGAAACACACTCATTGGATGAGAACACACTAGTGGAAATTCACTGCATATCCTTCATAAGTAATATTCCCCCTCTGGGTCATGACTGGCTGAAAAGCATTTTGGCCAGGTGCAGTGGTGCATGCCTGTAATCCCAGTGGCTCAGGAGGCTGAGGCAGGAGGATCCTGAGTTCAAAGCCAGCCTCAGCAACATAGCGAGGCCCTAAGCAACTTAGCAAGAACCTGTCTCTAAATAAAATATAACAAAAGGCTGGGATGTGGCTCAGTTGTTAAGCACCTTTGGATTCAGACCCCAATACCAAAAAAAAAAAAAAAAAAAAAAAAAAGAAAAGAAAAAGAAAGAAAGAAAGAAAAAAGAAAAAAAAAATAACACTGTGGGACTCCTATGAAATATATCACCCTGCAAACTTCTGAGCTTCTCATTGAAGCCAGTGGGCCTGGTTAAAGTTTCAGCCCTTTTCAGACACTACTGACTTGTTCCCTGGATAAGGAGTTTACCCTTTTACAGTCCTATTTTCCTTCCTGTTCAGAGCATTCATAAAGACCACCCTTTCCCTAATATAGGAGCTTCCTGAAGCACAGGTGGACTTTTCAGTTCTCTTCCTCCAAGTGTCTCCCATTAACTCTGGCACAGAGAGCATGCTCCTTAGTGGTCTATGAAATGACTGGGTGTATGAGGTAGCATGGGAAGGATAATAAATACCCTGAAATTGTAAGTGTGTGTTAAAGGTACCGCCACTTTGATATTTCTGCCATTCTTTATTTGGTCCATTCAGTGTGTTTTTGAGCATCTTCAGAATCCTACAAACTGCAAACCAAGGAGCTCAAACTCTGTAATATATAGCTTGGTTGATTCTGACCAAAATCATAATAGAAATGTATTAGTGGAAGGAGAAATCCAACACAAACGGTTTTCATATATCATTACTGTCTCACCTCTACTAAGATTGAATGCTCACTAAAAGCATTTTACAAATTCTTTATAATTATATCAAAGCATTTAATCCATATTCATATGCATGCAATGCCCTTGGACACATCTGAATAGATTCATCTCAGTTTGTTTCAGCTGGTTAAGACAACACATAGACACACATTAGAATTCATTGTTCCTAGTTATTCCAAAAAGTAATTTCATTTCAAAGATGCCACAGCACATGCTTTCTGGAATTAGGCAACTCGACTTCAAACGTTCTATCCAAGAATATAATTTGTGGTGACAGAGATGGCAGCTAGAGGGTAAAAGTCCTAGGTTCCCCTGGTAGAGAAGGATGAATGGAAATGCTGAGCCCTTGAGTAGTTTTTCTGCTCTTGTAACTTCATGCACTGCTGAAATTTTTCCTAGGGAAAAATGGTAAAAATCCATTTCTCTCAATTGAAGCGAGCCCTCAAGGTTTTCTGAGAGAGAGGCACCTCCTGGTTTGGAGGCCTCTAGGTGTTTGACCCCATGCTGTTGACCTTAGATAAGTGGATGGTGATAAGCAAGAGCCTTGAGGCCAACTCTGGGATGTTCAATTATAGTTTCCAAGGAAACAATCTCCTTATGGTCTAGGGATCCTGGCTGGGAGAGGAAAGTATGATGTACACTGCTTAGCTCCAGTCATCCTTGATAATGGGTGACCTCAGCAATGCGAGTATCCATAAGGCAGAGGAAGAGAAGCCATTTCTCTAATGCTGAAAGTCAGAATGTCAAATGCAATCTATGGAATTAAGACTTTTGACCTTTGCTCTAATTGCTGTGTCTCTTAAGACATTCAAATAAATAAATAAATAAATAAATAAATAAATAAATAAATGGAACCTCCACTTTATAAGCGAGTGCTGATTTCCAGTGTTCACAGCATTGAACCTAATCCTCTCGGCCACCAATGAGCTTGACCTAGTAGTGAATAATGAGCATTCCTTTTGACAGTCTAAGGCAGTGGTCCAGCCCCAGCGGGGATCCAGGGGTTCTGAAAGAGGAGTGAAAGAAGAAGAGGCAGGATGACAGGTTGCAAGTTAAGAGCAGCCTCCAGAAAAAAAATCTGCTGCCCCTAGAGAGACCTTTATTTTTATACCTCTTTTACAGGTGTTTTTTCAGGTAATTAATGAATAGCCTCAAAGCCCGAAACTTCTTTGATTTACATAATTTTCAAGAGTTACGATCTTTTCTGACATACATCGATTACCTGAGATATTGAGTACATTGTTTAAAATATTTTCCTGTAACCTTAGTCAATCATGATTCAGCTTTTAGGTTTTTACCAATCACTAGGTGCTAGACTACGCAACTAGACTACATGTCTCCTGACCCATTATTCGCTTTTCACTTTAAAGCATACCTATGATTGTTTCATTAACCTTTAACTTTAAAGCATACTCAGGATTATTGGTAAGCTTTCTTACTTCTAAACTAAAATCCCAGTAAAACACACTTAAAATAGTGAAAGTCTATTACTTAAAAAGCCTACTACTCTGAAGTGCCTCTAAAATATATCTATGTTAATTTTACTTTATTTTTAATTTCCTTTTTTTTCATGTGATCTATTTAACTGCTTTCTTAAAGAGTTTCCTTGATCCTTGGTCAAAGCACACCAATTCTTATGTCTTTGTAATCTTTAACTAAAGGGCAGGCTCTGCACCTCAACCCATTTGCCATTAATATTAACTATGTGTTTCCTATTTTCATCATAAATTCCTGTGTAAGGCAAAGGAGGGTCTGTTTGGTGGAGGGAATGTATTTTTATTAGCCTCTTGTCCTTGAGGGGGATACCATAATCTTCCTTTAATTAAGTAAGCTACATACAGTGGTCCTTGTACTGTGGGCACAGCAATGTAGCTAGGCAGTTGTACAGGTTGTGGCTTTGGGATGGGGGGAGTGCTTAGTGTAAATTGTTTACCATGGGATAAACATTTCTTATTGTTTAGGCTTGAGGAATAACACTATTGTTTGTATCCTGAGAGATATTGAAACACACCTCGGGCATGTCTTAATTGTATCCTGAGTCTCATTCTGGGAATTTTCCTGCAATCTCAGGCAATATGTACTTTCATTATTGATTGACATATGCTCTATTATCCCTATTATCCATATCATAAGTATCATAAACAAAACACTAACATTCCCCATGGTTCCAGATTCCAGATGGTGAGACCCTGCCAGACAGAGGGTGCATGAACGCCTTCACCAGTCCTACACCTGAACTCTCTTCTATCTTGGTGGGAGCTTCCCCAACTTCTTTGAAGATCAAAGTGGGCAAGAGACCTGGGTTCTGCTAATCAAATGACCTGGACTGGATTTTTGTCTCAGGTTCAAGTAGAGTTCCTTTTTCTCTGGAAGTGATGGCAGTCACCATGGTCACAAGATGGAATTTCCAGCACACACTGGCTATGATGCAAAGCTCAGTGTCTAATGCTTCACGATTGTGATTTCTTTATGATACCATTTCTGCAACCTGATTGCAGAAACTATTGTGTGCCTTAGCTGGGTTTCTCAGCTCCTCAACTTCTCTGACTAAGAATACCAATATTCCCTAAGTAAGTTTAAAGTTTAATCAAAGCCAATACCATCTGACTTCAAGGTCTATGCTCCTAAACCTAATGCAGAGGCCCTCCATTATCATGGACTCTACACCTAGCAGCCTCCATTAGGGCCAGAAAAGAGGCATAAAGTTTGATGGAAGGTAAGCTAACACAGTTAGGCAAAGACATTTCCTCTTCCTTCCAGCACTGTGGCCAGACATTCTGGTTAAAGCACAAATGAGCTGACTCCTAGTGATCTCCTATCCCACAGACCTGTCCAGGAAAAAACAGAAATTACTCTCTACTACAGGTTGTCCAAGATGATTTAGTTCTGCTCATTCAACTAAAGTATGGTGAGAAGTCCTGGAGTTCCCACACAATAGGAAAGCAATTGAAATTCTCAGAGAAATTTTGCTCAGCAAGTATGAATTTTTAAAATAAATTCTATTGATGTGAAAATTTTCAGGTTTCATCTTTAATGGGTGCTGATATTTCAGGACAAAATGGTATGCATTTAAAGTATGTATTTAATAAATACTTAATTTCATGAACTGCCAGATTTGGAACATTCATAAAAATGAACTGGTCCATCCACATGGCCAATATCGAGCTCCTGACCAATGAGTGAGCTTCATCAAGCTTTGACCAATGAGTGAGCTTCATCGAGCTCCTGACCAATGAGTGAGCTTCCTGCCTGGCACTTTCATGATGGAGCCAAATTACTTCCTGAACCACTGTTCCATCTTTTTTTCTGATTACATATAGATTTTCTTTTTAATAAGTCTATATCAATTTCCAGGTGATTCCTTCTTATTGGTTCCTGTGTCCATACTTTGTAGAAAAAAAAATAATAAACTAGTTTTTCACATGGTAGATTTAACAGACTTTTTGGTACCTCCTGCCCCAATCCTCCTGATTTCTTCTGCGGCTGTAGTAGATACCCTCAAGCCCTGTTGAATCTCTTTCTCTGTTCAGCCTCTGAATTCTCTCTGAAGCTATGGGAGCCCATGTAGAAGGCAACATGAAATGAGTGAATTTTCATTCCTAGGAGGAAGCCCAAACCAGTAGAGAATAAATTCTGTTTTTCCTGGACAGGTCTTTGGGATAGGAGACCACTGGAGTTAGCTCACTTGTGCTTTAACCAGAATGTCTGGCCAGAGTGCTGGAAGGAAGAGGAAATGTCTTTGCCTAACTGTGTTAGCTTACCTTCCATCTGTCCCAGTCTTCCGAGAGAAAATTCTGAGGTACATTCTACTCAGCACTTCAGAGAGTCTCTAATGGGATTGGGCCCCAGTCACCCACAGTGATAATAACCATCTTTCATTCTTCTGCCTTACTCTCCCCATTGCTTCATTCCCATTTCCCCACATCACCTCCCCAGCAAAACATCTCCACTCAAATCTTTGTCTTTAGTGCTACATAAGGGAGAACCAAAACTAAGACAGCATCAACCACAGATATATCCAATTTGGGGATAAGAAAATAAATTGGAATTACAGTATCACATGATTCACTCTACCTCCATCTCTGCATTTCACAGCTTCACAATGAAAACTGTGGAAAGACCTTGGGCTTTGGAGACAAAAGGGCCCATGTTTAAATCCAAGCTGTGCCTCTCATTAGCTTTACGGTCAGAGTATTTAACTTCTTAAAGCCTTGATGTCCTCATTTGTAAAATGAAGATAGTAGATCCCAATTCACAGACTTATTGTGATGATTAAAGAGCTGGCATGAAGCATAATTCCATAAGAATGACTTCTTTGCTTATTTAATTTCACAGCTCTGAGAAGTAGATGATTCCCATTCTGCAGTGGAATAAACTGAGGCTCAGGGAGATTAAGAAGCGTGACTTCCCTCCTTAGTCAGCCCCTTCCGGTTATACTGACATCTTTGTTATCCTCACATATGCCCGGCACAGTCCTACTTGGCTTTCTTTGTTCTCCAAAACCTGTCACTCTTTCCTCCCTGATTCTTGCTTGACTAACTCTTTCGTGTCTCTGTTTATTTTTCACTTCCTGTATGAGTCCCATCCTGACCACTCTATTTATTATACTTCCTTCCCATGGATCCTTCCAGCTTCTATTTCGATTCTGACTTATTTTTGCCTGGTGTTTTCTCTTCTTTTAGCTTAGTGCATATTTTAAAAATATTTCTTTCAAGTTTCTTTTGGATGGTGCTGATACTGCTAGTTCTTTGGGTACAAATTTGACAGTTTGTTACATCTGCCAACCCTCTCTCATGCTGGCTTATCTCCCGTGATTTGTAATTTTTACTGTGAGCTCATCTTCAGCAGGAATTGTGGCTCCTTGTGAATCTGAGTGTTTTGGATTTGGTGCTGTCCCTAATGGATGGGTTTTATGGTTGCTTCTGCCCAAATTCTAAAGGAGTCATAACTTCTAAGCTGCTTATTTTACATGTTCATATCTTTTGCATGTTTAGATAAAGTGAATCAGAATTGTTAACAATTCTTAGGGGACTCTGTTGCTATTTGTTTGTTAAGATATGGCCAGCTTTCTGGATTCTTCTACAAGTTCCTTTTTTCGTTCTCTAATCAAGATACTCCCATCCATAGATAGGAGCTAAACTGCAAGACCCAGAGCTCTTCTCTCATTCTATGTGGGGGCTAAAATATCACCTCTCCTGGTCTTAGAGCTGATTGTTAGGCCTCATCTTCAGCTTTTACCCAACACTCTAGATTTATCACCTTTCTTTGTTTCTGGCACCTGCAATTACCTTGTCTGTTTTTTTACAAGATCAGCTCTGTGTTTACTTTATAGTTCTGTTATATTTCATCTACAGTTTCTTTGTGTTATGAGGACAGGGTTCTCTCTTCGTCAAATCAGATTGCCAGAGTGATTGGAAGTCTCTAAGTACTTTCCATATGTAATCCCTTATCAGAAATGAAACATGCTTCAGACAAGATGGAAACTCATGTGCTAAGATTTGAATGTGTCCCCCCAAAATTCGTGTGTTGGAAACTTAATCCCCAGTGCAATAATGTTAGGAGGTGACCGTGGGAAGACTCTGGCCTCATGAATAGATTCATGTTGTTATAAAGGTTAGTAACATCTTTTCTCCCATGTGAGGACAAAAAGTTCATCTTTCTCAGGTCCTTCTATTTTTTGCTATGTGAGGGTACAGTAAAACATGTCCACCTCAAATGCCAGCCTTTTCACCTTGGACTTTCTAGCCTCCAGAACTATAAGAGAATAGATTTTATTCTTCATAAATTATGCAATCTCAGGTATTCTGGTATAGTGTCAGAAAATGGACTAAGACATCATGCCAGACACCTAAAAACAAACAACAACAACAACAACACTCTTTTTGTGTGTGTGTGCATATGCTAGAGATTGAATCCAGGGCCTCATGCATCCTAGGCTAATGCTCTGCTGCTGAGCTACATCCCCCCAAACACTGATGTTGACAACTGACATTTGTGGAGAATTTATTTCATGACAGATAAAATTTTGGGTGTGATAATACATTATTTAATCATAGAAGCAACCGTATGAGCTAGGCACTCATATGCCTATTTTTAAAATTTGTTCTTTTTAGTTATATATGACAGTAGACTGAATTTTGACACATTATATATACGTGGAGTATAACTTATTCTAATTAGGATCCCATTCTTGTGGTTGTACATGATGTGGAATTTCACTGGCCATGTAGTCATATATGAACATAAGAGAGTTATGTCTCATTCATTCTACTGTCTTTCCTATTCCTATCCCCCTCCCTTCCCTTCATTCCTCTTTGTCTAATCCAATAAACTTCGATTTTTCCCTCTGCCCTTATTGTGCATTAGATCCACATGCCAGAGAGAATATTCATATTGTGCCTATTTCTGAAATGAAGAAAGTGAAGTTAGAGTAACTTTCCAAGGTCACACAGCTGGTTAGGGTTGAGGCACCTAGATTGTGGTAGGGTTGAGCTGCTGGGGTGCATATCCTGACTCCGTCACTTTCAACCTGTATTACATTGGGCAAGGTACTTCTTAAAGTGGGGATGCTACTAATAATGTCCATTGTGAAGATTGTTTACAGTGTAAGAATATTTTTGGAAAGTCCCTAGTCCAGTGCTTGACCCCTAGTATGCCCTATAGATGTTAGGCGTTGTTTCATAGCACCCATTTAGAAATCATATTTGTTTTGTGCAGAGAAAACAGAAAATTTTCTTTCTGGACATGAGGGGATGCTGCTTTGCTTCGTTCATCATATCCTGAGAAGTTAGCACCAGGATGCGTTCTTTCTGACTGCCAGGCAGTTCTCTGCACACCTTCTGTGAGCACATCAGTTATTACTGACTTGAACTTCTGCCTCTCTATTTGTATCTTCACACATTTTAAATTCAAGTTACTTGCTAATTGATGCACCCATCATGTCTCCACTCATTTCTTAGTATACCAAAGTCATTTGTAAGACTTCTCCAGGGTCTCCAAAATTAAGTTTGCACAGATACCTTGGAAGGACAGATTTGCCTCTTTGGTCCGGCTTATAAGATAGGGAAAGAGAAGGGAATATCAGAGATGGGGCTCTCCACAAGCCAGATGCTGGGAAGCAGCTTTAGGGGTACTGATGTTTATTAGGGATTAGTGTCTGTGAGAAGAAAGAGAGGAAATGAAATTCAGGAAGGGGAGGGGGAACGGCACCATAGGGTTGTGAAAGTCTTGGCCAACCTGGTGGAGAGATCTGGAGCAAATACATCTTGTCAGAGCTGTCCCACCTCGGGTCCACGTAGGAAGCCTCAGTCAGTCACTGGATGCCCCAGAAAGGTTGTTCAAATTTATTCTGCCACCAAATCTATATTAAATGTAAATATCATTTCCCCAACCTTTGTCAACAGT
This sequence comes from Marmota monax, assembly GCF_021218885.2. NCBI lineage: Eukaryota > Metazoa > Chordata > Mammalia > Rodentia > Sciuridae > Marmota > Marmota monax. Next base: position 23,382,904 of record NW_026695215.1, on the reverse strand, counting down.
AATATCTAAAAATCTTTCCCCTCAGTTTTAAAATTGGAATCCATTGATTATTAAGGAGGCTACACTTTTTCTGGGTAATTCTTAGTTGACTTTTTCCTTTTGGAAATCATATATTCATATCACTTGCCCCCTTTTTATTATTCTGATTGATCTGTATAATTTCTTTATGTGGCAATAAGACTTGATCTGTTCCAAACACTCCCATTGCTCATTTATCTTTCTCTCCTGTTTTTTTTTTTTTTTCTGTCTGTGCTGGGCCTTTCATCCATGCTAGGCATGCTTGGGTGAGATGATTTGCAATCCAGGCAGACCCTGAAGGAGCTGAGAGCTCTCTGAGGTCCATCCTCTTGCAGTTGGGCATCAGCTCTTCCTTGAAAGGGGAATTGGGTGGTGCATCTCTGAGTCTATCACAAAACAGACAAAGGTGCACATGAGATTTCACCAGTCTTCTAATGAAAACTTTAGGTCATTATCAAGATAATTGCTTTCCCCCCCTCCCTGCCATCTTGCATGAAATTTAACATGGTAGCTAAACTCTCCTGCATTTGGTTATGAGCTCCTGGAGGGGAGGATCTGGGAATGGTGCATTTATAGACTCCAAAGCACATTTCATGATCCCTTTGAATCATGAAAGTGGAGCAGATGTTGGTTAAATAAGAAATTTGTGAGAACTGCACTAGGAACCATAGAGAAAAGAACTATCTACTACGTCATTTTTGAGTAACTATTTAATTTGTTTTAAAAAAGGTTAGTAGCACCTACATTATGCCACATACAAAGATGAATGGCAAAAGCATTACAGTTATACATATAAAAATTCAAATCATATATCTAAGATAATATAGGTAAATATATTTCTGATTTTGAGGTATTCAAGTTTTAGAAGCAGTGGAGGAAACCATGAACTAAATTCACAGCATGCTTGTATAATTTTAAAATTTCCATGTGTAAGAAAAAAGTTTTAAAGGCAATTGAGCAATTGGAACGAGAGATTAAAAGACAGGAGGCAGTAGATGTAGCTCAGTGGTAGAGTGCTTGCCTAACATGAGTGAGAGGATCACTTACTCCTTCCCCCAACAACAACAAAAAAAGAACAAATGAGAAATTAGAAGAGCGTTTCTAAGAGACCAAGTCTTATTACTACATAAATTAGTTATGCTAATTGATTGGAATAATAAAAATACCCTAATGGAAAAAAAGGGTGAATGATATGAATGTATAATTGCAAAAAGAAAAAAGTCAACTAAGAGTTATACAGAAAAGTTTAACCTCCTTAATAATCAATGGATTACAAGTTTAAATCCAAGGGGAAAGTTTTTCCTGTAACTAAGAGACAGATTTTGAAAAGATATTACTATTGACAAAGGCTGGGGAGATGAAATTTACATTTAATATAGATTTGGTGACAGAATAAACTTACACAACTTTTCTTGAGGACATTTTGGCCATATATGTAAAAGGTTTTTGATCTAACCATTCTATTTTTAAACATGTTCCCTACAGAAATTATCTGAGACATAAAGAATGATAAAGAGCAATGGGAGAATCTAGATTAAATAAATTATTGTGGATTCATTATTAGACAGCTATTAAAAATCACACTGTTAAAGAGTATTTCATGAAATTAGAAAAGTCTCAGGTTAAAATGTTAAGTGGAAAAAGTCAATTATAAGTAAGTCTGAGTTTACTTATAAATATATTTATCTATACATATACACACAGAAATACATGCTAGGTGAATATAAATTAACAATCATTATGTCTGAATAATGATAATTATGGTTTTTCCCTTAGTTTTTTAAATTTCAAAATGTTCATACTGTACACATATTTATTTGGTATTCAGAGAATTCAAACAAATACACACACATTCATTCTCTCTCTCTCTCTCTCTCTCTCTCTCTCTCTCTCACACACACACACACACACACACACTTTTAAATAAGATTCTAGTAACAGAGGAAAGTTCAGCTTAGTCCTGCCCCTGTATTGGTCATGCATCTTAGGCATCTCACCCTACATCCCTGAAGAAAGGATCCCCTAACCTCTCACCTTCCTCAAAGAACTTAAGATAACTATTTTTGTATTAAGAATGTACAAATTTCTCTGGAGTGTTATGAAGATGAATTTGGAATTGTACATGTTTGAATCTAAATCCCAGATCAGGCACTTACTAGTTGTGTATCTTGGGCAATTCCCTTATACTTACATAGACTCCCTCTCCTTTGCAAAATTGGGTTATAAATACCCACCTAATAGTATTGTGGTAGGAAGAGCACAGTGTAACCATTCAAAACACAGACTCCAGAGCCATATGAGCTTGGTTCAAATCCTAGCTCTGCTACCACTAGCTGTGGAAGGATGGCCAAGTTATGTAACCTTTATTTGACTCGTTAACTCTCTATTTAATGGGAGACAGAACTAGTGCTCACTTTACAAGACTTTTAGGAGAATTATTCAGGTTAACTGTCTCTTGGAGAAATCCCAATACCTTCTACGCACTGTTGCTATGATTATTCAATGTGATCTCTGATGTAAAACTCCATTGAAGAGACACAATTAAATTAATTAAGCATTTGAGTGCCTACTAGATGCCAAGTTGTGTGTCTGGGATCCAGAATATCAGAAACTTCTGTTTTTGAGAAACTCATGATTTTGAAGAGAAGGTGTGTACACAAAGAATCCCAGCAGGACAGAGTAAATCAAGTTGGAATCCTGCACAGGGCACCTTAGAATCACAAAGGAGCCCTGCATTTAGCACAGGAGATAATACTAAGCTTAAAGCACTTAGTAGGTGCTCTGTCCATGTCTGCTTTCATTTTCTAATCCTTTCTCCTTCTAACTACCTCCTCTTGTCAAATTTGTAAGTGAAGACTTTGTAATAAGAAATAGTAGAACAAATTGGGAGAAGCAAGCTTGTTCTTCTCCCTAGATCCACACACCTCTCCCAATTTAGACAGCCTGGCAGGATGATATCAACTTGTACTCAAACATGACCACTTTGGCAATCCAAATTCCTTACTCCTTTTCCCACCAGCAAGAGAGAGGAGTTATGTATACTACTTCTCCATCAGTTGGTTTAACCTTAGTGATAAGTTATGCTGAACCCCTCTGCTCCCAAATAAGTAAATACCCATCTCTTGCTGTCCTACTTTTAAGAACACAGAGGTATCTGAGAATTAGCTTAGCCAAAGCTCACCTTTCCCAGGGGTGTCCCTGTGTTCTGAAGCTGTCTGGATATCCCTTACCCTAAAATAGCTGGTCACTTGCCACTCACTCCTTGCCTGCCTCTAAGTGACATCTTTCTTAGTTGTCTACTTTAGAAGGTCAAGTTTCTCCAATACAGGTCAAGAATAGACTGAGCCTGGTGAGGGCTATTAGGGAAAATCAGGTGTTTCCTCTGTCTAGAAATTCTTTTCTTCATTTTGCTAATGCTTACTTGTCTTCTGCCGTTGCTGAACTATTTCTAGATGTCTCTTTCTGGCTCAGGTAGGTACTTCTCAGCTGCCTCCATCAGGACTTACCCTACTGGTCACACTTCTTTTCCAAGTTAAGGTGTGATTTTTCTTATGTTGATGGCTCGGCATATAGTAGGTATCTAATCAATGTTTGATGAATGAATGAAAAATGGGCTTCCCGGATAGATGTATATAACTGAATATAAAGGTAATAGAAGAAGTCCTGGGTATAAGAAAATCCCACAGTACAAACACTATCTCAATCATTAAGAATAGAGCACAAAGCTCATCTCCCTTGGTAAAGGCATCCAAACCTCTCCTTTCATTTTATATTTTATCAAATAAGGAATATATGATTATTGCAGGATTAAAAAAAATAAAACAAATAGCCCAACCTCTGCTAATATTTTAAAATCAATGCTAAGACCTGACTGCTAGAAGATATTTTCCACATGGGACTTTTCAGGCAGCATAGAGTAAACAAAACTCTCAATCAGAGTTGTTCAGAAAATAAGGTAAACAGTTCCACATGTCTAGTTTTCTCTTAGCAAACATCAATAAGTGCGACTTTTTGGTGGTAAACATTTGAGGCACTAAATTATTTTTTAAAAATATATTTCCATGGTAATGATGTTTCCACAAAAGAATGAAGGTATTTAATGTCACAGAGCTGTACACTTAAAGATGGTTAAAATAGTAAATTTTATGCTATATATCCATTACCATGTATTACACATACTCACACACATGTATAATTTCTAGTTATCCTTTGAAATTAGTCTGAATTAAGGTGGCAATGCTAGTACTCAGTGGCTCAAGAGTAGTCACTTAGAATAAAGATTTGTGTGCCCTTGGCCTAAGAGGAAATGAAACGGTCCATATCATATAGAGAGTCATCTTTTAACTTTGTTGTTTGTGTACTCCACAAAAAGAATTTTGAAAATCCACATAATCACTTAAACACTCCTAATCTGGCATCTAAAATATTTCATCACAGGTTTCAATAGCTGTAAAAAATTTACAATTAGCCTATTTTAATTCTACCATCTTAAATCTGTTTGAGATATAAAAGAGTGGCAATTTGATGTCACTATCATCTATTGAAAAAAATACAGAGTCAAGCTAATTTTTAACAAATTTTATGACCTTCATTTTCTCCCTTCAAAATGTATTTCCATTTGATTTTCCTCATGGGATTTTAGTGTAATGAAATAGAATTTCATACTTTAAAAGATTTTATTGATCAGTTATCTGATATCTCTCTGTGACAACAATGTCTACAAATGTAAATATTTTTGAAAAACACAGCTGCTAGCCTAAGTTAAAGACTTTCATTTGGATTAAATTAGCATTTCACTTATGAGTGAAAATTGATCCAAACAATAACTTATGTTCAAAATTTTGATAAGTAATTACTGAAGTTGAAATTATAATTCAAAATCATGTCTTGAAATGAATGGCTGTTCCTCCTACAATTACTTCCTGTATCATGAATGAAAATAACCAACTGCTAGAATAAATGAGAATCAGCCTCAATTGCACTCCCATTTTTCATTTTTATAAATGCTTAGAACTGGGAAACTTTTTCTTGTAAATAAATAGACACAAATGCAAGTTCTGTAATAGCGGTGTCACTCAATTTTTTTTTTTTTTGTACTCCCTCCAAGTTGTATGTCAAAATCACACAGTGATTTATCATCAAAAATCATTTCTAATCATCTAGCAGCTGACAAGTTAATTAGGTCCACCTTCAATTTTGTGGAAAGCAAAAAACTGGAAAACCTGATTTTCAGGAAGATTTATTGATTACTGAGTCAAGTTAGCCATACATTTTCTCAACACCTATGCTATTTAAATGGCCCCTTGTTTAACATTTGGGAGGTTTTTGTAAACCACGAAATAGAAAGCATCCCAGTGCTGACAAATTGCCTTTATTCTACGAAGTGGGAGACCTGTACCATTCTTAGGCAGTTCCATTTCAGTAAGCAGTTCAGACAGAACATGAAGATCTGCAAATTAAGCCTGAGTACTCTTTGGACAATCTTCATGCTTCCTCAGTAATATGTCTCCCTGTGACTGAGGACTGCTGCCCTAAGTCAATTAATGTGCAGTACATTTAGGATTGGGAAAGGCGCAAGGCAGGATGGTGCACTCCTGTAACCCCACAAGAGGCTGAGGCAGGAGGATTGCAAGCGTGAGGCAACTTTAGCAAGACTCTGTCTCAAAACTTAAAAATAAAAGGGCTGGGGATGTAGCTCCATGGCAAAACGTCCTTGGGTTCAATCCCTGGACCACCAAAAAAGAGAGAGAAAGAGGAGGGAGAGGTAGAGCGGGGAGAGTGAGAGAGAGGGAGGGAGATTGGGAAAGGAGATGAATTACTGATATAACTTCTGGGATGGAGAAACTCATCAGGATTCTTTGAGAAACCCCCTCCCCATGGCCACAGGCGACCTGGGTCCATTTTGATGAATGATTTCTTCCCTGTTGGGTCATCTGCAGCCACTCCATGTTATCTCTTCTATTTCAACCATTCTCCCACAACAGGACTCACTTTTATTATTAAGAAAGATAGAATTAGAGATATCATCATGTTATTTGGGATATTGGTCTATAATCATTTCAGTAACAAAACTGCCGATTTTCTGCTTGAATTAAAGGAACCTAGGAACTGAAAGTATTGAGATATTCCCTGCCACAGAGGACCAGCCTGGGTGAGAGGTGGGGAAGAATCGATGATAATGATTTACCCAGATAGATTCGCCTTTGGTTGTCATAACATAAAAGGATTCAGGGCTGTTGTTATTGAAAAGTTTATTCTTGCACCCGCCTCCACACCATCTCATATCTCTTTCATTCAATTTATTTCTTAAGAGAAAAATCGATCAACAAGAATTTATATATAATGAACTCTTTGATTCTTTTTTTTTTCTACTTCAGATTCTTTTTTTTTTTTCCCCAGTAAAGATATTTCAATACCAGTGAAGGGGTATTCTGCACAGGGTCATTTTTCTCAATTCTAATTCACTTCAAAAGCACTCATTTGGCCTAAATCTTACCAAACCCCCAAAACTATGCCCACATTTTCTCTTGAGGTAAACTCACCCTATGGCTTGAAAAACTAAAGATATTTCATGTAAGCTTACACATTCTTCTGCATAACCCCGATCTTTTTTCCAAATTTCCAGTATGATTGTACCATTGCTGACCAGAAAACAAAACCTGAAATCTCACATATATCTCCAACATAATACACTGGAAACACAATTTTTGTTTAGTTCACTCCTTGGTCTCCCCCCAACCCCTCAAAAAAATAACTTTACCTCTTCTCAGGGTCCAGTTTCCATAACTGGCACAATACACAGTAAGCTACCCAACCAAAAATCTATCAGCTATCCATCTTTCCCATACCCTCAAATCCAACCCAGTGCATAAACATTTCAGGCAATGTTGTGAAAAACTATAACGTCACAACTTTTCACACAGTGGCCACTTCTTGCTCACTTGACTAAGCCTCTGTGGATATTTTCCTTGGCTATTGGATAGATTCCCTCTTTCTTTCCTCCCTCTGTCCTTTCTGTCCATTCTCTAGACAGGTGCCCGAAGAGGGACACTTTAACCATGGAAAACATATCATGTCACCCCCCTGCTTACAGTTCTTCATGGTGTCTACTGCTCTTAAAATACATTCCAAACTTCTTACCTTAAGACTTAAGACTCTGTATCAGTGATTTCTAACCTGTGATTAGAATCACCTGGAGAAGCTAAAAATAATAACAAAAGCAGCAGCAACAATAACAACAAAAACCAAACATCAATGCCTGGGCTCCGCCTCAGACTAATGGATCATTATCTCTATAGGTGGAACACAGCACAATTTCTGATATGCAGAAATATATCTGACATGATATGACCTCCATCCCTTGCTCCGTCAGTTTCTCCAATCACTGTCTTACTAAAACTCAAAAATACCAATCTATTTCTTTTGTTTGTTTGTTTGCTCTTGAGCATGCTAAATTTGTGGTCCTCCCAGGACTAGCTGTTTCCTCTTTCTGGAATGCATTATTTCCCAAACTTTCACATGGACCGGCCCCTTCATCTTCAGGTCTCAGCTCAAATATCATATTTTCAAAGAGGGGAGGATCACAGAGAAGAAGACAACAGATTTGCAAATCTTCATGTTTACACACATGAGATCCAAGTCCTCCAATCAGGAGTTACCCTCCTGTTACTTGAATACCACGTGTCTTGTTCCTATGAGCTTATTATTTCATTTCCTTGCCTATGTGTGGCCATCCTGACAAGTGCCAGAATTATCTGCTTCTTAATATACCACACAAATAGGAGCTACCTATGAAGAATGTCACTTCTTCTTAGGATGTACCTTGACATGCAGACCTTTATAATCATTTTCCAGTGATCTTTCCCAAGGAAATGTTCATTGAAAAATCCAGTTCAATTTTGAAAACTACTTGTTTAGTGATGCAGTTGACTTAGGGTCAGAGAATGAGAATTAGTAGAATGAGTTTCAACCCAGGGGCTTACGCACAATTTTGCTACAAAGGGATGTCTCTGTAGTCTACCACTTCCAGTATCTTAATGTGACTTACACTGATAAGGAGCACTACACCTTACCAAGTACTTGTGCAAATTGATGTTATTCATTATATTCTCCTTGACTTCCCTGGTTGGTCCAGGCTTTGGTATCAGGGTGTCTGCATTTGAGTATGATGCTTGTGTCCTATAAAAGCAAGCCTGGAATGAGAACTTGGGGAATAAAACCTAGCCACTCCCCTAGCCAGCTCCCTGCCACAGCATACCAACAACCAAACTTGTCTTTCTCAAATTCAACCACTAGAGGGGGTATTTTTTCTCATTTCTGCAAATGTACCATCTGTGTTGGCAGTAGTCCTGGCAAGTACTTATTTTGTTTGCTTATTGCTTTATTTTGCAAATGACAACATTGCTATTTAGAGAGGGAAGTACCCGATCCCATTGGAATTCTTCCAGAGAATCAAAAATCTGATAGTGAATTGACAGTCCAGAACTTTTTTCATGATCACTTGGAAATCTTCTTACTCTTACTTTGGGATGATCCCTGGTTTGTAACCAAAGCCTATAGGCTACTGATGGGTTCTGCAATTCCTGAGTGAGAGGCATAAATACCAAAGCACATAACAGAACATTAGTTTAGCCTCCAACTCCACAGCAGTCATTTAAACTACCAGGGGTTCTTCTCCTCTCTTGGAAACAGAGATGATGGACTCAACACCAAATAAGTTGCTTTTGGGCTCTAATATCTTTGACTTTAAGATGGAGCACTTTCTGTATTTTTTCATTACCGCTGTCCAACGTTATGCGAATCAAAGCCATCTTGTGAGACAACTTCTGCCACATTAAGCCATTCTGGAATCATCTTGAGCTTCATTAACTATATTAGGAGGTTATTTAGACACTATTGACCCTTTTATCAAGCTTGCTGTTGTACTGAATCCCTAACTTGGCTGTGGCCAGCTGTCCCCTCCCCCAGGAATTTATAGACATTCATTGATTCTGGACCTGCTCTCTCAGGTCAACAGCACACAAGGACCCCATAGCTTTCTACAAAGAGGGCATGTTTTCTAAGCCTTATGCCTGCTGTCTCTCTGGAGGAAATAATGAAGATTGGAAGAAGGATACAAATAAAAACATTTTTCTCTAAGTCAGTTCAAACTAGACTAAGTCATTGCTACATACCATCTGCCATTCCTCCCCAGGCTCCCCACCTCCACTCCCCCAGACCCTCGCCAGCAAATGGATTTAACCTCATTTACTGCTCTCTAGGGAGAATGCATTCAACCACTAGCTTCCCAAGGTGCTTCCTTTCCTGCTACAAAAAGCTGAAAATGTCATCGCATTTGCAAATGAACAGAAACCTCCTACTCAAAGAGTATCAGTGCCACTGTGGCTCACTGAAGCAGACTGCAGGAGCCTTCCTCTGGCTGCCATAGCTTTATTGTTAGAATAATACACAAATATTCTTTTCATCTAATGATGTCGGGCAAGTTTAACTTTCTTTGCAAAAGGTAACAATTTTTTTGCCTCTAACCAGAAGACTGTTCTCTCTTTCTTTGGAAAGGGGCAGAATGGTTCCTATTCACTCCCAACTGGGGGGCCGGTCACCTCCAACCTCTAGACATGTTTCCACTTCAGCTTCACTCTGAACTGAATAATTAAACTAGGCAGGCCACTGTGGTTTGGCTATTCTTGAGCTATGGAAGTCTAATTCTGGAGAGACAGTCTGGCCCCTCCCAGCCCATCTTTTCTGGCATTCTCAATTTATCAAGGAGAGATGAGCTGAAAACAAAACACTTCCTGCCCCTCATGAGTTGCAATGATCCAGGGCTTTGATATATTCTAAAATTTAATATTTAAACCTGATTTAATATTTCCTGAACAAGGTTTCTCAGGGTCTGATAAGATAAGGTATTTGGGTAAGGCAGTATAGGATTTTTTTCCCAATTTCCTGGGCATTTGTCTGCCATCTCTTGAGCATGAATGAACCATGATGGTGGCTAGATTCATGCCACTGGCTAAATCCAGACTAGTAGTTCATCCCATCATAGAGAGCCTTGTCTGTGTTGCTCAGACATACTACATCAATGCCTTTTGCATTGAAACTCACAGGATGAACAGGGTAGAGATACCTGTCTACAAGTGTACTCAGAAAATGAAATTGCCTAGAGTATTAGTCAGCTCAAGCTGCTATAACAAAATGCCAAGACAGGGGTTTAAACAATTGAAATTCATTTTCTTACAATCCGGGGGATGGAAAGTCCATGATCAAGGAACCAACTAGCTAAAATCCTCGTGAGGATTTTGTTTCTGTTTTAGTGAGCCTACTTCTTACTGTGTTCTCACATGATTAAGAGATCTCTAATGTTTCTTCCTCTTCTTATAAGGGGACCCAACCCTTTCAGTTTAGGGACCCACCCTTATAACCTCACTTAACTTTCACAACCTTCTCACAGGTATTATCTTTAAATACAATTATTATTTGGGGTAAAGTCTTAAACATAGGAATTTTAGAGGGACGTATTTGCTTTATAACATCCAGTGAATGGTGAATTCAAGAAAATATGACCTCAGATGCTCTACTTCTGCTGTAATTATAAGAAGAATACTCTTCAAAGGCATCACCCTCAGACTTCTGCCAACTAAGATGTATCTATGGAGACACTGTCAATACTCATTCAATAACTACGAATAACCACCTATTTTATCCATGACATGTGTAAGGCACATTCAAACAGACAATTGTAAACACACACACAAAAATGGCCTGTTTGATGTTAAAGATGCATAGAGTGTGATGTGAAAATTAATGCCCAGGAACATCATGTACCCAGCCTGTGAGGGGCTGATGACAGGACCCTTCCTGGAAGAAGTGATCTTTGAGTTTGGTGGCATAGTTTTTGGGGGGCACATGGGAGTCTAAGGAAGAAATTCTTTAGCCCTCCAATTTTCTCTCAACTAAGTAGGTGTTGAGAAGCAATATGGCAGTTATTTCTCATTTTCTTCTCAGCCTTATCAAAAAAATTAGTTGAAGTGTGACCCACAAATGAACATAAACTTGTGTAGTCAGTGGTATTTTGGTAACATTAGTGACAATGGCACCATAACTCAAATCACACAAAGAAAGTCACTGCTTGAATGTTTACATTTTTTTTCTTTTTGTAAACCAAAAATCCAAAAGAGAATCAATAAGATAAAATTGTTCAAGGTTTAACTCAATTACACTCTGGAATTTAAATTGAACTCATGTGCCCCATATTCAATTAAAGACACTTTTCTCTAAACTCTCCTGAAAAGGCATTTCTAAAGAGCTTCAGATTTATTCACTTTCAGGAGTTTTGAAGACTGACTCTCAAAAGTGGAGAATGTCACGAATGTGACTTTAGGCAGGTTTTTAACTTTTAAAGTTGTCTTTTGAAAGATTGGATAAAACTGAGTTTGAAAAACAACAACAATAATTAAAAACAAAATGGAGGGGCCCAACCAGGACTTTTTCTCAAAGTAAAAATAAACTCATTAAAGGTTAGATTAGTGTTTTTAAGTCCAAGACAAAGAGCAGAGATGCAATATCAGATGAGACCATCAAGATAAACTCATCCATAGCAGGGATCCCCAAATTTGGGTTAGGCTCATAATCCTGTCCTGTCACACTGAGCCTGTTATTAGGCATGACTGGTTTTATAAAATTTAGTCCTTGTGCTGAAAAAGATCATTATTTTATAACTGCTGAAGTATTTTGTTTGATTTTAATTAAAAAAAAAAACAATTTTGTTGTTCCTCTTTGGTCTCTGAAATTAATTATGAAATAAACTGGAATAATCTTCCTTTTCCTCCATCCCTCAACTCCTGTGACTGATGCTCCATCATTAGCAATGTGGGGGCATCAGTCATGTTTTAAATGGTGACCTGGACTCCCTTCACCCAGTACTGGGGAGTGATAGTTCGGTGGCTTGCATATACAGATGACCCTCGGGTTAGTGAAGAAGAGCCCAAAGTGCCAGCAACTAGGGTTATTACCTTCTCTCTCCATCAAAGAATAAATGCAAGACCCAGGAACAGAGAGAGCAGCCTTAGTCTTCAAGAGCTTTCAACATCAGGTCAGAGTCTTTATAAAAACTATGTGATCCTGCAATCTGTACACATGGTAAAAACAAGAATTCATACCCCACTTGAATCAAATGTATGAAATATGATATGTCAAGATCAGTGTAATGTTTTGAGCAACCAATAAAAAAATGCAAAAAAAAAAAAAAAAAAAAACCTCTTTATATTACTCTTGTGTGTTTACTTACTTTATATATTTCTTCCTCCTGGAAACCTTTCCTAACCACTCTGAGAGAGTTTGTGCCTCCATGTAATGATCCAGATTATCATTACAGTTCTTATAATGCTGAATAATTACAGACCTGTTTACAGGTTTCTGCCTCTATTATAGAGTAAGCTGCTTAAAAACCTATATATCATTTTCTTGCAAGTGCCTAATATAGAGTGGTTCCTCAATAAGTATTTACTAATGATTTGATGGATAGATATAGGTGGAATGGTGTTGCTTTGGATTTGTAGTCTAACAATGAAAATTTTTTTAAAAAAAAATTGCATAAAACTGAATACCCTGTTAATTCTAGTGGATTCTTGTATTAATCCACTAGAAGTGGAAAAGGAACCAATAGTAGTCTGATCTTAAATGTACCAATATTTTAATTTCATAGATGCCCGGGATGTCAGGGCTGAACTAGATCTGAGGTATTATTTGCCAAAATACTTAATGGTTAAGAAAACAGGGTGTCTTTCCACTCTGTTCGGTGCAGTAAGTTTTGGGGGATATCAAGCCTGCATAAGACCCTCCTGCTGTGTTTCTCCTACTGATATTGTCCACGCGCATGTTAAGAAGGCTGGGTTGGAGATAATACAGAAAATAATTTTAAGATTATAATTGTGAAGGCTTTGAATGTTATACAGAGTGTGGTCTTAGTTTCATATAGAAGGTTTTAAACAAGTGAATGGTAGGATCGTATATATGCTCTCTGGCACCTACACTGGTAGCAATGGAAGAAGGCCAAGGGCAAAGGTAGAAATACCTAGTAGGAACTAGTCAATCCTCTATGAAAAACATCAAATGCCTAGTGAGGACAAAAAAGAGAAAATAACATAGGGTTGAGAATTTTTTTAGGGGTGAACACATCAGATCATTATATCAAGGAATCATCTAGAAAGATTCTCAAAGAACTCCCATGCTACTTGTAAAAAAGGAAGAAGAGATGACAAAAAGGACAGAGTTCAATGCACCAGCAGGGGCTTATGTCAAGTACAGTAAGCATCCAGAACCCTGTACTATAATGTGGAGCATGAATATATACTTCCTCAGATGCCACTTGCACGTGGTCTCATCATTTGTTCAAAGGGCCTGGAAGAAATGACCTGTTTCTATTAGTAATGCCCAAAGCAGGCCAATCAATCAGTACTCAGGCAGCGCCTGGAATTTTGTTAAAAGCTCATGCTGCTTTGCTGATTGAAATGGGGTCAGGTTTATTTTTGCACTTTGCTGCATTTTCCAATGAATTCCTTTCCAATCACTCCAGACTATACATGTCACTGCCAAAGAGTTGAATCTATAAAGTTAAGGCAAAAATGTTGCCTTGTGATCCTAAACAGAAGCAAAAGTGGAATCAAACTCAAATGTCTTATCTGCTAAGGTCTCTAACAAAGTCATATGTCAACAAAAGAAAACTAGGGGCTAGAGAGAGCTTCTCAAAGAAGGCATGACTCAATTATGGCTTAACTCTTTCAAAAACAGAGAATCACTGTGCTAAACTTTCTAGGGCATAAAAGATAATGTATTTAATAGGTATTTTCTCAGGATTCTGAGTACTGATAAAAATTCAGTAAATGCTCATTGTCAGGATGTATTATTCTGGGTATATTGCCTAGTGGCAATGTATACTAGGAAGTAAATAAGAACTAAGCCAGAAGTCAACTTGGATGTAGAGAAGGGGCACATTGCTAGGATCCCCAGCTGAGATGACAATAATTCATCTTCCAGGTCAAGCAAATTGTTAAATTAATAAATAATAAACAGGGCAAGGGAAGTTCAGGGAAAAGAAAAAGAAGTATCCATTCATGCCGAATTTTATACAAATATTATACAAAGTGAGAGAGAAAAAAGAATAATACAGAAAATGGCCCAGAAGGACTTTGGTGAGAATCAGTTTCAGGACAAGTGGTCAAAGTAGGGTATGAGGTTTCCTTTCCAATAGACATGAGAGAACCAAAGCCATAAAAACCCTGGGTGTCCAAGACAGAAAACAACCAAGAATATTAAAGACTAACATTCAAATGCCTTGAACCTCTTGTCTTGGGTGTAGAACAGTAGACTGAAGAAATTCTTCAGGTTTGCACAGCAAAATAACTGTTCACAAAGTCCCAGCTGCTCCGTCTGGGATCCAAAATTGCAGTGGACTGAGGCAGTCAGCACAGGCTAGATATGCGTTGAGCTGAGCTGGGGTGGGGCCAGGAGAGTTCTGACAGGTGTGATTAAATGGAAAGACCTAAGTCACAAGGCACTGAAGTTTTCTCAAGCAAGCCTGTGAATGACATATATAAGATGAACCCCTTAGCAGGCTCCCCAAACCACAAAGTGTTCATAGGGGTAATCCCTGAAATTCCCCCCCCCCCCAAATCTGTTAATGTATCCAAGGACTCAGAATAGAATCAAACAGTAAAAACAGAATATTTATGGACAAAGAGAGAGATGTCGCTTCTCTGCCAATAATTTTCAAAGAGATCCCAGGTCATGATAACAAAGAGCTCAAAATTCCTATATGACAGGTCAGCAGCTTGCAGAGACAATCGTCCCTGAATCCGCAGGCACTTCAAGCTGTTGCTTTGGGTTTTAAGATTCTGGTCTCAGATTGAAAATGTGAATGAATTGAGGAGTGGGATTGTAGGTCTTTCAGGTACTTTGTTGGAGCATTTTTTAAATTATATATCCAATTTGGTTCTCAAGGAGGTTGTGAGGAAAAAAAAATATAAGAAGTGCATTTAAGTCACACAGATTTTAATTCAAATGCTGGCTCTACCATTAGCTAGCTGGGTGACCTTGCATTGGGAAAGCTGAATAATCATTCAGAGGCTGTGATTTTCACTTGAATGCATGCATAACTGTACCCACTTGAAGATGCCATGAGAAGATATAAGTATCATGCCTGGCATATGGTAGGTAGCAGAAAATGTTAACTCTCTTCCCCCCAACTCTCTGGTTTTCTAATACAATGAGTCCCAATCAAATGTGGTTCCTTGTCTTCTCAGAGAACAAAAGTAAAAGGAAAGTTGGCAGATAATTGTCTATATCAGGTACTTCACACTGAAAATACACTGAGCATGTAGATTTGTTCTCCTTAAAGGAAACATTTGGTCAAGACTCCTCCAAGGGTTTTGACATCTGGGAATCTCTCTTGTGTAAAGAATTTAAAATATGAGGAAAACTCTATCCATTCCAAAAGATGTTCAGCTAACCTTGCTAAGCACCTATTCTGTGCCAGGTGCTATTCTCAACATTAGGGACACATAGATGACTTTCTGCCCTCTTGAAACTTATATGCAAGCAGGGAGACCATATTGTGTTTGGAGACATTTACTGCAGCACAATTTCTAATGATAAGAAACTAGACACAACATTAGTGTTTAGCAACAGGGAAATGGTTAAGTAAATTATATACTTCCAATTGCCAGAATATAATTCAGTGATGAAAATGATGGCTAGAGAGTGCACAACCATAAATAAGAATTGCTTCTTGGGCTGGGAGTATGTATAGCTTACTGGTATAGTACTTGCCTATTGTACATGAGGCCCTGGTTCAATCTAGCAACACACACACATACACACACACACACAGAAACAAAAAATGAAAAATAATTAATGCTTAAAAAATAAGAAGTTAAGGTTCTTATTAAGGTTTGACTCCATCTCTGAGCATCTTGGTTTATAAGATCTGGTTCCTGATGAGATAAATGTTAATTCTTTTTTTCACCTTATTTTTCTCCCTCTGGTGTGCCTCACAATACTTAGAGTTGGTTAGTCTCAGCCTCTGTTTATCATACCCACATAAATCATTATTAATTAATTGACTCTGTCAGAGAAGCAGTTGGTTGAAATTTTCTTCTATCCACTAAAGATTTGTGATTTTCGCTTTCTATTAGGTAGAAGTCCTGAGAGTTGATATCACTCTGCTGCCTCTATCCAGTAGAAGTTCTGAGAGTTCATATCACTCTGCCTTCTCTATCCATTCACATTGGATTTTTATCATTACTAGCATTTATATTCTGTAGAACCATCTGTTACAAGCAGAACCCAAGTGAAATTGGGCTGTGGGAGTGGAAAGTTAATGTCAAGGAGCTCGTAAAACTCAAAATACAAATCGCAAATATTTGTGGAATATGTGATTTGAAAATTGCTCACAGACCTAGTAATATTCCCCCAAGTACGACTTCAGCCTTGTGAATAAATGCCTAGCAGCCTGCTCTATTATCAGGTTTCCCGACATAACCTGATCCATAAAGCAAGCAAAATAGTCAACCAAGACCAAGGACAAGGACAACAGATTTATTTTCTACCTCTCTCAGTGTCTAATCTCCTTTGCAATGTGATTTTTCAACTCGTCTCATGAAGAGGTACAGTGCATTTCCTATCCCTTGTGTCTGGGCTGGCCTTATAACTTGCTTCAGCCAATGGAATATATTGCAAGTGCAGTGTGGCAGTCCTAAGCCCAAGCCAGGAAACTTGAAGGCTTCTGATCCATATCTTGGAACTGTGCTACTTCCATGTGCCTAAGCTAAGGCCAAGGAGCTGGAGAGGTGACTTGTGACTAGTTATCCCCATTGCCCTGGCCATAGGCCAGGCCTTACTTGCAGCTGAACACAAATACACAAGAAATTCCATCTGAAACCAGAAGAACTGCCCAGTTAAACACAGCATAAACTGCTGACCCACATAATAGTGAGTTAAGGAAACAGTAGTTGTCTTTAGGTGGTTTACTATTTAAGGAAAATATTTAGAAACAGATTAGATGTTAAAAGGAGCAGATCCTGAGTCCTTCCCAGATTCATTTGTCTCAAATACAGCCAGGAGAATTCTCATCGCCCGTTCTGTGATTTTCCTATCCTCATTCTGATCTGATCAGTCCACAAACGAATCACCTGCTACTTGCTGCAAAACTGGGAAAAGTACCTTTCTCTGGAAGGGCCATTTCCTGGTTTCCTTGTTGCTCTGAAGAGATGCAGGAGATGTATTATTCTGGATAGCTAATTTGAAATAAAATATTGCAGAAGTAAATGTGGTAGGGAGCTTTTGTGCTTTCCAAGTATTTGTGGAAAGATGAAGAAGTAGATGGGGAAAAAAATTAGCATCAGTTAAATGACAAGCAGGTGATTCCAACAACTTTTACACTTCTAATTGAGGATTGTTTTTTGTCCCTGAGCCAAAGTGTTATTCTAGCTATCTATGCCTGTCCAAAAATAAAAAGGAAGAAAAAGAAGAAAAAGAAAAAAAGGTTGGGGGGGGGAGCATCGTTATTATCTCACAGTTTCCCTTCTATGTGAGGTAACTGGCTCAGCCAGCTGATGCTCACTCAGGGTCTCATGAAGTTGTAGCCAGATGGTAGCAGGAGGTGGAGTCCCCTTGAAGACTCCCCTCCCTCATGTATCTAGTGGTCAATGTTGGCTCTCAGCCAGAACACCTGCAAGTGGCCTTTTCATGTGACCTAGGATTCCTCATATCAGTGACTTGGTACCAGAAGCAAATGTTCTATGATAGATCCAGGCAGAAGGTGTTCTTCACTGCTTCTTAAGTCAGAATGTCACTTCCACAGAGCTGTACTGGCTAATGCAATCACAGGGGCACAAAGGTATGCCCAGATGGAAAGGTCACACTTTGAGAGCATGTGGTCACAAGATATTATTATAGGCTTCTTTGGAAAATAAACTCGACCAGAGGTACGTATAAATAATGGGCAATTGCAAAATTCTAGAGTCATTTAACTTTTATGAACATGCATCTGGAGTCATGCTAGCTAATGATTTAGCTGTTAAATACTGTTTGGCCATATTCACGCAGGTCTAGGATATAATTAGGTACTTGAAACTTATATCTGAGTCTTCCTAAATGCATCTTGGCGGTTAATGAGGACTTTTCTGTTGGCTGGATGCCATCCTTCTGCATATAACTAAATGACATTTAATTTACAATATGAACTTCACCTTAAAATATTAATCAGAATATAGCAATTTTACAGTTATTATCTTAGTGCAAGAAAACAGAGACAACTGAGTCTACCGATGTTAAGACCCAGGTATAGGAAAATAGTGAAAAATATGAAAAAATTCATAGGCATTTTTAAAAGTGACAAATTATAGCAAAGCCATTTCCTATTCTCTTGCTCTGATTTCTAAAAGGTGGTCTATTCTATGTCCCTTGTAGGGTCAAGGGAGACAGAACAGAATGCAAGCCTTCCTAGAGTTGTTTCCAAAATAATAATAATAATAATAATAATAATAATAACAACAACAACTACATAGAGAAATGGAGGAGGAGGGAAGAAATTTGTGGTTCTCAAATTTTGTTCAACAAAATGAAAAATCTGGTTCATTTATTCCACATGTGTATATGCATATGTACATTAATTTTGAAAATTAGGTTTTGTATATTTTATTGATAAAATTTAAAATTTTCTGTACATCTGAATCCCAAAGTCACTTTTCATGTCTGAGTCTTAGTTACATGCATGTTTGATTTTAACTATACATACTTAAAAAAATGTTCCACAGAAGTAAGAGGTAAAGTAGGGCTTTACCCATATTGGAGTTTTCCCAGGATTATGAGGAAAAGAGAAGAAAAAAAGAAAGGTGTGCATAACTCCAGAACAAGGGGACCTGGATTCCTAACAAGGCCATGGATTGATGGAAAATTCAGAGAGGCATGGAAGAATTTATAGATCAGGAATCAGAATTCCATGCTCTCAATGCCCTGGGAAGTTGAGAACAAAGCTCATTTCTAGGGAGAAATCTCTACAGTGGGTTTTGTACGAAGGAGATGAAAGACTTGAATAAAAGTTATTTTGTTCCAGGTCAAACACAGAAACCTTATAAATAATTAGTCCTGAGCACAGGGAAGCTCTGGGGCAACTTCACAGTTTTAGGTTTTCAAAATAACATTAAAACATGTATTGCATGTATCATTTTATTTAGAGACAGGTCTCACTGAGTTGCTTAGCACCTTGCTTTTGCTGAGGCTAGCTTTGAACTCGAGATCCTCCTGCCTCAGCCTCCTGAGCCCCTGGGATTACAGGCGTGTGCCACCGTGCCTGGCTGCATGTATCATTTTACATCTTTAAAAAAATATTTTGTCTTGGATCTATGCAGGTCACTATATACTATATCTCTTGCATATTATTTCAGAGTGTGGGCATGAAATAAAAATATAGTTTTTTCTTGATGTATATTTATTCCCTCCCCCCATTTTTTCCTCTAAAACAATGTGGCAGTGAATAATCTTATGGCAGTGACCTTGTGCATTTAGCCCTTTAAAGTGGGTAAAGAGATGTGAAATCTAAGAGCCATAGGGGATGCATTTATTTAAAAATATGTAATTTCAATTATGCATAATGATCCTATAAAGTGAATATGGTCAATAATGTGTTAATTTGCAAACTATGAGACAAGTTATTTCCTCATTATTACTTCTTATTATTACTTTAATATATTTTTTCATTTTATGCTGCATTTTTAAAGCAAAAGAAATTGTGGAAAATGTCCCAATATATCTTCCATGAGAACAAGAACATTGCCCCTTTTATCTTTATGTGATTATAACAGTGCTTGACACATGATAAAAGAGATTTTTTTCCCAGTACTGGTTGAATGGATGATTAAATGAATTATAAAGGAGAAATTTACCTTCCTGAAATCTTCATTGAAATGTGAATTTCTGTCTAGGTTGTTGAAAGCTAGAAATAGTATTTGTCCTATCCTAGCAAAAAGAAAGAGCAGATAATCTAAGAATTCCCAGCTTTCCTTTTGCTCACCATAGAACTGAGTCCACAGGATCACCACTGGCCTGAAATCTAAGGAGAGATAGTGTCTGCAAGGAGAGATAGGGTTCAAGCACTAGCACACCAGTAGACCACAGTAAAAGTAAACAAGAACACTACAGGGAAAGCCGGGTATGGTGGCGCATCCCTGTAATCCCAGCAGCTTGAGAGGCTGAGGCAGGAGGATGACAAGTTCAAAGCCAGCCTCAGCAACTTAGTGAGAAAGACTTGAATAAGACACTGTCTCAAAAAAAAAAAAAAATTTACAAAGGGGCTGGGGATGTGACTCAGTGGTTAAACCCCCTGGGGTTTAATCCCTAGTACCCAAAAGAAAAAAAGTTGTAGATAAAATTTAATGAATTACCAAATGCAGGTGTGGGCTTGGGAAACATTAAGAACATGTATCCCATGAGCCACAGATATATGCAGAGTTCACACCCATTCAAAGGCCCTTTTCCAGGGCCTTCAGTGATACAAGCCTGGAGGACAGGACTTAGCACTGTGAAAAGGCATGAATCCCCATCAGATCCTTCTCTCCTCAAAGAAAAGAGGACACATTGGGTAAAGACCCAATGAGGTTGGAAGAAGGAAAAATTTTTAAAAGCAAACAACAAAAGTTAATAACAACAACAACAACAAAAAAAAACCCAATATCTATCTTTGGAAAAGATATTTGAGGACAAGATAATTAGCAGTCTAAGGGTCAGGAGGGCATGATTACTACCAAAAGCTCACTTGGAGAACCAAGAATCTTTGACTGAGGCTGGACTGACAGTTGAGAACACTGCTCCCCAAACAGGTTAGCAAGTAAAGGTAACATGCAAAAGCCATCCTCCACGGGGGAGAGAAAAGACCACAGAGGGGATCCTCTTTGAACTGCAGAAGGAAAGAAAGGTTAAAGCTAAAGATGGAGGAGGAAGAAAAGCCCTCAGGTATACCAGTCTGTGCTAGCTATAAGATAATGCTCGGGGGATTTGAAGACAGTGGTGACCATAGCAACAATGATGAAACCCAGATCAATTCCTACCTGTTGTGGACTCTACTCTCCACAGTAACTGCATAGCAACAGAGGAGGCATGTCTAGGTATAAATACTCTTTCCTTCAGAGTCTACTGTCCCACACACGATGGCTGTCATTCAGGTAGAAATTATGAAATGCATTAAAAAGCAAGATCCAACCCACTGTTAAAGGGACAAACTGATCAAAAGAACCAGACTGAGAGATGAAACCAATGTTAGGACTATCAGGAAAGGGACTTAAAATAATAATTGACTGATATTTTAAAGACTCTAGTGGAAGAAGTGGATAACATGCACGAATAAGGCTTTTCAGCAGAGGGATAGAAACTATTAAAAGTTGAATGGAAATTTTATAAATAAAAACCATCATCACAGACATGAGAACATAATGTCATGACTTGATGCTAAACTTAAAGATAGATCAATAGAAACTACTCAAACTGAACACACACAGAATTAAAAAAAAAAAAAGATAAGAGAATTCTTCATTTAAAAATGGTCACCAAAATGGGTGACAAGCCTATTTTACCCTACTTCATTTGGGTTTTTAAAAATAAGCTCACTTATATAATATTTAAAATAGTTTAGGTAAAATTGTTTCATGTGTTGTTTGTGAAATCAGAAAAAAAGAAAACAGTAAAAAAAAAATCTTCTGGAAAGAAACTGATCTGATTAATTTAGTATTGAGTTTCCTAGTATCCAGAATAAGAATAAACACGATAATTTTCCAGTGTCAATTATGAAACTGCAGAGAATAAATTTCTTTTTTGCCTAATGTTCTCGATTGAGGGGGAGCAGGGGCACTATAACAAAAGTAATTTTTTCCAGAAAGAAAGATGTTCCCCCCCCCAAAAAAAAAATGACTTTCTTCAATCTGAATGGAGAGAAATTGTATCTTAGTTCAAAGTAAGAGTAACCTGTGCTCCTTCCAGTGATGCAAAGCATCTTTCCAGAGAATGTACGCATGTATCCATGTGCCCACCTGTGCGTGTGTGATTGTGTGGGTTAATATGCTAGGTTACATAGCAAAGGGAGACTAAAGTTGAAGAAGGAATTTAGGTTGCTAATCACTTAATGTTACAACAGGGAAACTATTTTGGATCATCCTGGTGGCCCAAAAAGTCCTTAAAAGTAGAGGAGGGAGGTAGAAGATAGGTCAGAGTAATTTGCATGAGGAGAACCCAACCCAACATTCTGGTTTAAAGTTAGGAGAAGGAAGCCATGAATCCAAGTGTTCAGGAAGCCCCCCAGAAGCTGGAAAAGATTAGGAAATGGAGTCTTAGATCTTCCAGAGGGGACACATCTCTGCCAATACCCTCATTTCACTCAGTGAGACCTGTATCACACATGTACTGTACAGAATGTAAAATAATCCATTTGTGCTATTGCAGACTTTGAGGAATTTGTTTTAATAGCAGCAGAAAATAAATAGAACCTCTTTCCTCATCCACAGAGCTTCGATAAATATCTAGAGAAAGGTGAGGAATCAGATACAAAGGGTCACACCACAACTGTGTGGTAACAAAAATCAGATAGGATTGAAATTAAAATATGCTAGGGCTAACGAAAAACCAATAGAACATGTGCTAATAAAAAAATCAGATGTGGCCAAATAAATCATAAGCTACAAATGTTTACTTATACAAGTGAGAACAAGCTATAATCACCTGGTAGATTAGTATAGAGATTTTCAGACCTTAATACAAAAAGGCAATAAACAACTTCGATTGGACTATGCCAAAAAGAGCAGGGAGTGTTTCTTAAGGGTCATCAAATGATTATCTTCTTGGTCTAATTAATCAGGATTTTAGATTTCATTCCTCATTGGCCTACAATCATCTTGTCTAATGCACGTGCACACACACACACACACACATGCAAATTGAAGAGGAGTCACGGGAAGAGGGTGAAAGTAGAGGAGAAGAAGGAGGAGGTGGAGATGGAAAAAGGAGAACAGGAGGAGGAGGAGGAGAAGAAGAAGAGGAAGGGGAGGGGTAAGGAGAGGAGAAGACAAGTGGCAAAGATAAAAATATATAAAGATGTTAATACGTTCGAGGTACGATCTGAAACCATAAAACTCTTAGAAATTAATATAGAGGAAAAGCTTCTTGACATTGGCCTCAGCAATGGATTGTTTTGAATACGATAACAAAAGTGCAGGTACTAAAAGTGAAAATAAATAAGAGGGACTATCTAAAACCAAAAGGCTTCTACACAGCAAAGACAGTCCATAGAATTAAAAGATGACCTCCAGAATGGGAGAAAATATTTGTCAATTGTATATCTGAAAAGGGGTTAATATCCAAAATACACAAGGAACTCACAACTCATATAACTCAATAGCATAGCAAAAAAACAGAACAGAACAAAAGCTGATTGAAACATAGGCAATGGATATTTCTACAAAAAAGACATAAGATTGATGGAAAGACATCAGAAAATGTGCTCAACATCACAATCTCCAGGAAAATCAGAATCCTGAGAAGACATCCATATACCTCTTAGGATGACTATTAGCAAAAACCAAACAAATAAAAACCAGAATCCAGCAAGTGTGGAAGAGGATGCGGAGACAAGGGAACCCTTATACACTATAGGTGGGAAGGTTAGTGGGCATAGCCTTTATGGAAAATAGGATGGAGGTGCCTCAAAAAAATAGATCTATCATGATTCAGCAAGCCTGCTGCTGGGTAGGCATCCAAGGGAACTGAGTTCAGAATCTGGTGGAGAAACCTGTGTTTCTACATTCATTGCCGCATCATTCACAATAGTCCAGACTTGGAAACAACCTAAACACACATTCAATGAATGAATAAAGAAAAAAATGGGGTGTATTTATGTATTTGCACAAATCAGAGAAAGACAAATACTGTGTGATTTCACACGTGGAATCCAAAGTAGTCAAATTCATAGAGGCAGAGAGTGGAATGCTAGTTGCTAGGGGCTGAGAAGAGGAGACAGGAAGAGGCAGTGGCTAAAGGGTATAAAATTCCAGTTACGCATCAGGATAAGTAGACAGCACATATACTTAAAACTTGGTAAAAGAGTAGATATTATGCTGTGTATTCTTATTGCAAACGCAAAAATTAATCATGATAAAGGAGGTGACAGGGACCTGGGAGTCGGTGAAAATTCATGACCTTGAGGGTGACGATGGTCTCACAGGTTGTATGCTTTTTCCCAAACTCATGAAGCATTATACATTAAACATATGCAGCTTTTTATATGTAAATCATAACTCAATGCCGTGGAGTAAAGTCTATTATATAAAGATGATCATACCTGGAAATAAACTAAATATGTTGGGCTGGAACATTGGCATGGAAAGAGAAACAACAGGAAGACAACTCAGTGACTGGCCCATGTCTAGCAGGAAGATCTCCTAGGACAGACTGACCTGGCTACTGTCTATTCCAAGCTGTTTCGTGAGAGTCCACTTTTCCATGTTTTCCTTCTGTCCCAATGCTGCCTCTAATTCTTTCAGAGAGTGTTATTCAAATTAGCCTTTATATAAAAGTTCTTAGTCCTCTGAGTGTCCCAGAGAGAGGTTATTATGTAGATTTTTCTCAAGTTAACAATTACTATAGAGAATCAAAATGCACACATTCCAAAATAAAGAGGACACGGATGCTTATAAAGTGCTGAGGTCAGGTCAGAGCTGTGTTAAAAAGTTTAAATATTAAATGCATCATCTTATCAACCCCCCCTTTTTTTGTGTGGTAGCTCTAAGGATCCAGGTCAGGAAAAACTGAGTCTCAAAGAGTTTGAGTATCTTACTCAAGGTCACACAGTATCAGTTGGCAAAAGTAGGGACATAACTCTGCAGAGGGCTGTGTGGAAGGGTGCTTGATATTCAGGTATGGGAGAGTTAGAGTGAGCTTTCTAAGAAGGAAACCTGGAAATCAATAGCGCTCACTAGGAATTTCAGTGTGCTGCCTGCCTGGTCATCTTTGGTGCTATAAAAAACAAATGAGAACATTTTATTCCTCTGCCCTTGCAGTCTAAATCATCCAGGACCACAATTAGAACCCAGTGTTTGTGGTTCTCTGAGAGGAAATAAACAAGATAGGAATTAAGCTGGCCAAATTGAGAGGGAAAAAAAAAACAACATGAAGTTTGGGGAGTACAGTTCTATTAAAAGAATCAATAAAGTTATAAATATTAAGATGAAAGCAAAGCAAAGAGATTTAACCTGGAGAGAGGAGGGCAAATACAAAACAAATACTCAGAAAGAGGGAAAAAGTCAAAGATAAATATTTAGCACGTATTTGCTGGATACAAAGCAAGGTGAATTTCCAGTCAAGGTAGAAATCTGTGCTCAGGGACAAAAATAAAGATACTGGAGCCTGCTGTTTTGTCAATTAGCCCAAAGCACACTTTCCCCCTCTTCAAATAAAAACAGAAGAATCTGAGCTTTTCTGAGATCTGCCTTGAGACCAACAGCCCAGGTGACAAATATCAAATGTCACATGGACATCTTGTGTGTCTGAGAAGATGCACCATCTTTTATTCATTCTATTCTACAACACATAATTGGGCACTTACTGAGTTCTAGCAACATTGGCAACACTAGTAACCTACAGGATTGCATCAGACAGCTCTTTGTCCTAGAGGAGCTCAGAGGCCACAAGGAGGTAGAGCATGTCCATGTCCGGGCACTGGGGAATCCATTGGATACTATATGGCTACTGTAGTATCTGCACCTAAGATGTGATCTACTCAAAATAGGCACTTTGTTGCAGAAAATGAGTATGGAAAAAGTCTTCCCAAATAGGAAACCATTTGAGCTGGATCTAAAAGGATGGATGGGAATTCACCAGAGAAGAATAAAGGAGATAATAAATATTGTAGGCAATAATTTCACATCTGAGACTATATACTAAAAAGGTAGTTTTAAAAATAAATTCAAATGAATATTTAGAGCAAACTAATTTTGAGGTTAAACTCTGGAAATAATCAGCATGTTTGACCACTGGAATAGTTTAAAAATTTTCTTTTTGTTGATTCAATGGTGTATTTTGCTGCTTTGGGCCTATAAGTGGTCATTTCACATCATTCAACCCAGTAGAATGCCAACCTAATAAAAGTTGTTTCAATGAAAATGGGAGAAAATCTGTGAAGAATAATATGTAGAACTGGAGAAAAGAAGCCATTAAATAATGGAAACTGAAATGTAAAGAACAAAAATTCCATGCATAATTTAAATTCAAATATATAAAATAAGTTTCCAAGTTGATAAAGATTAAAAAAGAAAGTAGAGATGAGAGTGGTTGTAATAGAATAGCAGAAGCAATGAGAATAAATATATTGGGATACACACACATTATAATTTATTAAATAAATATATATAATTATATAAATATATATAATTACAATTATTTATATATATATATATATATATATATATATAGCTAGCATATAGGTATACACCCATACGTAAAGGTAAAGTACATGAGCCAAGGTAATATTCAATTATAGTAAGAATTTTTTAAAAGTGGTTTATCAGGTTATCTAAAATATTCCACTGTATCTAAGACTGAAAGAAATATTTCATTTATCCGGGAGGAAGAGAAATTACCAGTCTTATTCCTAAATAGAATTATCAAATAGCGGCACTTGAAGGAAGTACTTGCATGCTGGGAAGTACTGGGTTCTGGGAGTAGAACTCTCAGAATACCTATTTCTGCTGCTGTCACGATATCTGAGTCCAAGATGTGACATACTTAATGACACCTGACATAACATGGCATTAAAAATCTTGTGGTGGAAATCTGGGGATATTTAAATTTTTCTGCATCTTGGATCTCCCTGTCTTGGGCAGAAGCTTCTAATTGTGCTATCTATTCTGGGTTGATTATTTCTGACTGATAAATGGCAAGTGTTTAGGTAAAGTTATTCACTTGATATGCCACTGAATCCAGCAGTGATCTGCTGTGTTCATATACCCCCAACTGTATTACAACAGGCTGCTGTGTATAATGGAGATTCCTCTATACATGGGGGCATCAAAGGGTATATGCTAGAGTTGTAGGATACAAATAGGTATCCTCTCTCAGTGAGGACAGACAAGGCTATTCCTCAATAACAAACAGATTCCCAATCTCAAAGGCTCAAAATGACAAGTGAATATTCTTGTTCTTGTTACAGGGACAACATGGCAGAGTGAGGGGATCTCAGTTTGCTATTACTCAAGGAAATCAGACTAACAGAGTGGCCACTGTCTCAAACATTGATAGCCACTGTTCAGGGAAAAACAAAATA
Source organism: Marmota monax (assembly GCF_021218885.2). Taxonomy (NCBI): domain Eukaryota; kingdom Metazoa; phylum Chordata; class Mammalia; order Rodentia; family Sciuridae; genus Marmota; species Marmota monax. The sequence goes on along the minus strand of NW_026695215.1, from coordinate 23,355,534 downwards.
CAAACAAAACAAGAAACAACAAACATCACTCTAGACAGTCTTTTACAGGTCTGGTAGTGATTCATTAGTCAAAATTCATCTGCCAGAGTTAGTCACAAAGCTGACCAATCATAGGGTCCAGGAAATGCAATCCTACTGTGTTTCTAGCAGGAAGAGAACTGGAAATAATTGGCAAATATCATTAACGGCTACCACAAGACTCTTTCTTTCTGCATTGTTTATTTTTAATCGAGGCATGAAATACTGAGATGAGATTTTTAGCAATGCCTTCAAATGTCATCTCAGCGAGACAATCTGCCAGAGCACAGGGCATCAACAATCAAGAGGAGGTCTAAAGAAGAGCAACACAATTTTAAGAGACTGGTGGGTCTGGTGGATAAAGAAAGATTAGAAGAATTAAATATGTATCATTTGGCTGAGCAGACCCAGTAGGGAACCACAGTGGGTGGCAGAGGTGGACATAGTTGCAATCTAAAAATATCCATAAGATATAAAGATCAGAAGGAAGAATTATTAGCATGAAAATCAGAATGTATCACTAGACATTCTAGAGAAATATATGAGGAATTAGGCTCTGGGATCATGAAACTGGAAAAACTGATAACATTGTAAATAAAATGAGAATTACTTGAGAACATGGGGTGGTGGAGGTGTCTGAGAACTATCAAAGGGGTCAATTTTGGGGATGGAGATGAAGAACCCCTGCATAAAACAGACCTCCTGTACTCATGCTGGAGAATCATATTTACTAGCCAGATTCCAACTTGAGGAAACAGGACAGAAGCAAATACACTCTCTTCATGACATTTCTTAGAGTTTAGAGCAAGTGAAATTTAATTAAACCATGGAACACTGTAAATGAGCCCTATTTCTCTTCCATTATGAAAAGATTTCAGAACCTATCTATAGAGAATACCAGGAATATGTTTGGAAGATGTTCCTAAAATCCAGCATAATTACAGTTACTTAAGGTGCTTCCATAAGTATTTTAATGATCTTTCAAACTTAGAGCCACAGTTTTTAATATTCCAGAGCTAATCTGGATACTTAGTTACTGACAGATTTTCTAAAACCTCAAGGCATAACAGGTACTTCAGAGGTGGCAGGATTTAGATCTGTCCTGTCTGTCCTGCAGTTATTTCCCTTTTTTTATAGTTTACTCTCACATTCCAGGTTTGCCTGATTCATCTGGAAACATTTTAAACTGAAAAATTTGGGGAAGTTATTAGCAGGGCAAGAGTTGTTATTTACTTTTCTTTCTCGCCTATTTTTCAAACGGGAAACATGAGGTACTTTTTCTTTCAGATGGAAACTGCCCTTTGTGGGAGTGAAACAGGAATCAACTCTCTTCAGAACAAGATAAAAACTAAGTGGACATGAAGTTTTCTAGTCTTTGGGTTTCAAGAGGAACTCCTCAAAAAAGAGAAAAATCAACGAGAACAGAACCAATATCCTCAACATCAAGGCATGTGCTCAGAGCCAGAGGGAGTGACTTGCATTATATAATTTTTAAAATTATCGATCCCTTTGTGAACACTATTTTCCAAGAAGAACTTTACCTTCCTAATACCAACTACTACCCATACCTACCTCATACCCTATCAGCCCACCTCATATCAGCCTCATGACCAGAGGCTGATGGTTAAATCCTTTTTTCAAAGCAAGTTTATTGAGATATTATTTGCATGTAGGAAACTGTATTGTTTAATGAGTTTTGGATAAATGTGTATATCTGAATAGCCACTACCTGAATCAAGATAAAGAACGGTCTAACCCTTTCTTTAGGAAGAAGTCTTTCTGCTAATTGGGAATATTTATATTGGCCTAATGTGGGAGGAGAGAGCTTTGTCAGTCCAAATCAGCAATGTTGGGAAGGAGGAAGGTGAGGGGTGATTTACACGGGAACTGTGGCTCACTGCATCTGAACAGGTTATAAGGCCTATGGGGAAAAGAAGTCAAGCAGGTTTGGGGGCCGGTTGATCCGGAATGTGGCCATGGAGGTGGCTATCATTTGCAGTTTGCAGAATTAAATAAATAGTCATAGCAGGCTTCACTGAGGAAGGAAGACTTGAAAGAGAGGCGGGAGTTACCCGGATCGTCCAGTGGGGCAGGGGCAGAGTTTAAGGCAAAAGGAACAGTCAGTCAAAGCAAAGGCCCTCAACAGGAATGTGCCTGGTATATTCAGGAACAAGCAAGGAAGCCCATGTGGATGGATTTCAGCGAGAGCAAAGAGGAGAAAAGAGCAAAGAGATTATGGAGGAGCCAAACCATGTTGGGCCAGAGCTGCCATTGGAGGACTTTGTTGAGCAGTGAGCAAGAGAGAAAGCCTGGGACACCCAAGGGTCACCAAGCAAGGAAAAAGTGGCAGGTATAGATTAGTCTTGGTTCAAGATCCAAAAAAATGGAGCAAAAAGAGCCAGCAGAGAATGAATGACTGAAAAGGGTTGGCCAGAAGATCACCAAAGTTCCAGAAAAGCAAGGAGACATGAAATTGTGTTGCTGATGTTTGTGTCAGAAGTTAAAGAGAGAAGCGCTCTCCTGAGTCACTGAAAAGGGATGCAGAAAAGTCCCTTCTCAAATAAGAACCATTTTACCGCATCCCCTAAAAGAGTACAAATAAAAGAAACACCGCCTACCCACATCTGAAAGGTTGCCAACTTCTGTTTTGTAAAAAATCCCAGGATCTCTTCAGCGAGGTTCTATATTATAATCTTAAAATGCACAATGTCCCTTTACACAATTTCAACCACTTAGGTCTCCTAAGCTTTGGGGCTACAACTCCATTTTCAAATGAACACCCCAAGTCCAATTTTTTTAAAAAAAACCGTCATCAGATGAGTCAATCAAAAGGCAAACATTTCTCAATGACATGCTGTCGGTGTCAAGAAATTGGTTACTTTTCGGTAAAACATAACATTGCTTTATTAGTTGAATCTATTAAGATGACACAGAATTTATGTTCTTTCCCCCAACCCATGCTTTGGTAACTCCCATTAGTAGCAGCAGGAGTTGGAACAGCCTACCCAGGGGAAAAACAGAAGCTTCACAGGGTAAGGCTACAATAAGCAGCAGACACCCAACAGTGTCATCTTGTTGACACTCTAAGTTATGCTTGCCTGAGCCTTAGTTTCTCTATCTGGCAAATGTGTGTGAAGTTTTGGTGCTTTCCATCTTCAAGCCACAGAATAGGGACGGGTTGAGGGGTCATACTAGTAGCTTCAAATGCACTGACCACATATATGTGTCCAGTGGTATTCTAAGTTCTCACTACTCAAAGTGTGGTCTGTGGACCAGCATCATCAACATCACCTGGTAGCTGTTAGAAACACAGAACCTGGGGAGCTCTAGGACTCACCTATCTATATATTTTTAAAATTTATTTATTTATTCTAATTAGATATATATGATTGCAGAGTGCATTTTGATTCATTGTACACAAATGCAGCACAACTTTTCATTTCTCTGGTTGTAGCATCACACTACATGTGCAGCCATCCAAGTACCTAGGGTAATGATGTCCATCTCATTCCACCGTCTTTCCTGCCCCCATGTCCTCTCTTCCCTCCCTGTATTTTAACAAGACCTCTCTCTGTCTTCTATAATAAAATCTGAGAAAAGAGCACCTTGCTAAGTTTACTTAAAACCCAATTTAATATTTGCAACAACTCTATGTGATAGATCATCTCAACCCCGTTTTATTGATGAACCTCTCGAGACTGAACTCACAAGCCAACTAAATGGTAAAACTAGGATCAGACTCAGAAATATCTGATTCTGAAAAAAAAAAACAAAACAGATGCTCTTTCCAGTAGTACTTCATGACCTCATAATACATGTAACCAAGAAAACCAGGCTGAGGGTGAAAATGGGAGAAATATTTGTACTTTGCCTCCCCATGATCTTCAAAATAAAAAGAAGAGGCCACCATTATCATGGAGGACAAGCCATTTACATATATAAGAGCACAGAGATCTCAACATAGGCTAGATCTAGTAGAAGGAATTGTAACTAAAGAGGAAAAGTCAGTGTTCTGAAGACCACAAGCCAGGACCCTTCTCTTCTGAAGACCATTAGCTAGGACCCTTCCCCAGTGTGTCTTGTACAGTAAAAAAAAAAAACCTTGTGTGTATACACAAACACACACACACATACACTCACACACATGCACACTTTCCTTAAAACCAAACCCTGTTTGGCATGAGTATGTATAATTAGATGTTCCCTGGAAGTGAGAAGTAGTAATTAATTCAGTGTTAAACATCACAATCTATTACTTGAACTCCATGGCAACCATGGTTGCCAATAGAGAGAAAACAAAATTTCAGAGCCTATTTTTAAATAATTACATTGAAATTTTTGAAAAATGTGTAAAAGCTGACACTTTCTATTTTTAGGCGGAAACAATAGGCATTGGCTCAGGGAGGTGGGAAGGATGCTAAGGAAGAAAGACAAAAGGAAAGGAAATTTCATCTGTTAACAACCGAAATAGTTATTCGGACAGTGTGACTCTGACCCTGCCCAGAGCTGCTCACTCTAGGGAAGAACATTGTTCTTTCAGGCCAAGAAAAGACATATTAAATTTTTCTTGGGAGACTTGGTCTTTGCAACTGAACTGGACTAGATTTGAATTCCAGCTTTGTGTTTACTTTGGGCAATTTTCTTGACCCCTGAGCCACAATTCCTCTATCTGTAACAATGGGGGAAAAATAGGTATCTCATAAAGTTCTCAAAAAGATTGAAGTGAAATGCTCAATATAGGACTGTAGCTTGGGTTTCCCTGGAAGTGGATTCTGAGTTTAGCATCCAGGATATTATGGGGAATGCCCTTGGGGTTAACATCTGTGGAAGGAAAGGAAAGGAAGCAGGATTTAGCTGAAGGAGAAGCTGCACAAAGATAAAGGCCCCAGATCAGCCTTGGTTGACCTCGTGGGAAGCTCTGGAGCTAATATGGCCTGAGAGCTGCTTCACAGCCTATTGAAGTGGCCAGGACATATATCTGCCAGTCAATAGATGGGGGCTGGCCGTAGAAGGACATGACCCTGGGAGAGGGGGCTGTCTGCAGCTGAGGGCTACTGGCTGGGCTGACCATGTTCTCAACAGCTGGGCCACAAGTCCTTTGAAATGCTGCCTCTCCATATCCATCACCCACAGTGCAAATAATGTTTACTTAGGTATGTTTATTTAGGTATGCAATCCTTACAAAAATCTCTTACTAGTTAGAGATTCTGGTATCCAGAAAAGCCCCATTATGATTCTAAGCTCTGGAAATCCACACTCATTTAAACTTCTAATTTTGAGGTAGGGTTCATTTCAATTTTACAATTGAAAAAAATAAATGCAGAAAGTAAGTAGAAATAGCCAATTCTGATAAGCAGTAGAGGGTGGAAGGACATTATATTGGACAGGTTTTTAATGTACCTCTTTTCACACCATTTCTGTGTTTGTCCAGCAGCAACTCAATCCATCAACAATTCAGCAACAAGGATCTTGGGGACCTCTGTTCCCTTTCTTCCCATTTATTGGGAAAGGTGATTCATATTTTGCCGACTCACTTAACCTTTATGCCACAATGTTCTCACATTGTAAAGTGTAATCAACCCAGGTCTCACCCCACCCCGAAGAGAACTGTGGAAAGAGGAGAGAGGATTACTTGCTCTCCAGATGCCTTTTGTATTGTGAATTCCCCACTCATAGTCTAAGACATTAATTGATGGGATGTATTGTACTTTGAGACCCAGCTTAGAATCAAGATCTAGATCAGTTGGGTCTCTTGATTAAAAGCAATAGAACCCAGATTTAGCTAATTTGTACCAAAGGGCATTTATTGGAGAACACTGTGAATTTAGAGAATCTATGGAAGGCCAGAGGACTGATTTTGGGAACAGGCAGAACCACATATCCTTGGAGAGGTAGCAAACAAGAAGCCAGCTTCTCCTTTATTGTGAGTGATCTGGACAGATGTCCATTTTGTGAATAAAGGCAGAGTGATGAACGATCCCAAACACCCCCTCTACACTCCATCCTCCAAAGAGAGGACAGAAGATCATGATCCTGTAGGTTTCCACTGTAGATAAGGAATTTTTCTCCCACTATGGCTGCACAGACTGGGAGAGAACTTAACTTCATATAAGGAAATGGAGATGTATTACAAAGAAGAATGTAGCTGTGCACTACCAGGTAAATTCCCATACTCATAACCAGAGCTTGCTCATTTACTTTTTTTTTTATGATTTCAATTTTTTTGTTCTGTTATTTTATTTATTCTAATTAGTTATACATGACAGTATAATGCACTTTGACACCACATCATAGATAAACAGTATAATTTCTCATTCTTCTGGTTGTACATGATGTAGAGCTACACTGGTCAGGTAGTCATATATGTACATAGGGTAATAATGTCAGATTCATTCCACTATCCTTCCTATCCCTGAAACCTCTCCCCTTCCCTCCCCTCCCTTCATTCCCCTCTGCCTAAAACAGGGTACCTCTATTCTCCCCCAGCCACCACCCCCCTTATTGTGAATTATCATCTGCATAGCAGAGAAACATTTGGCTTTTGATTTGGGGGGATTGGTTTATTTTGCTTAGCATGATATTCTCTATTGCCTATTTCTCATTATCAATAACAATGTAATGTTAAATACCATTTCCAGGAAGTAAGAAGAACTTGGTGAATATTCCAGTAGTATGGGAAAATTGATATTTTACTTGCACCCCTAATAACTCAGGTGAGGGAAGCAAATTAATAGCACACTTCAGTAAATTTAGAGAAACTGGATTTACCTCCGAATAAAAGTCAATGGAGCTTAGGTGTGAGCAGGCAATGTGGGATAAAGCTTTTCTTTCAAGTTCTAAAGCAGATTATTTAGTCTCTAGTCACACCATAAGAAAAGGTATTTGGTTATATCTTCGTAGAAATCATACCTGAGTCTCTTTGTAGGTTTCAGAATTTGGTTACACACACACACACACACACACACACACACACATACACACACACTCTCACATTCCCCAAGAGGGATTTTTATGTGGTCATTAGGCTGGTTGCCCCTGATCCTTGGAACATCAGAGACTATTGACTGTAACCCAGCCTTACTCAAATAGATCACTTTCCAAGCTGATGAATGAACAACAGTTAGAAAATTATCATTTTTTTCCCTTTCCTTCTTAAGTGTCCACCCCTCTCCAAATCCTACCGAATTCAGAATTCATTAACAAGAAGGAGAGAATTTGACCATGAGTTTGCTGTTATCAAAATCAGTGTCCTTGTCTGTCTTGGGAAGTTGCCTGGCTTTTGTACTTATGCAGGGAACTAAATGCCTGCCCAGGTGCCATTTACAGAGTCAGCAGGTATTTAGGTTACAGAGACGTAACACCTATCCGGGTCATCGCCTCACTCCTGCAGTCCCAGAAAAATCCATCTACCTGAGATCATTTGGACAGTATTCCTATTTCATATACTTCAACTTGTCATTTTTATCTAGTGCAGTATTTCTAAAATAATTTCCCAATTTCCATACATCAAAAGTTTTCTTATACAGGAAGATGAGGAGGGAAATTAATATTTACTGAAAGCTTCCTGTGTAACTTACATTGTGCTAGATGCTTCATCAGTTATCCACATAAATTTGCAGGGTGCTGTGTTATAGGTTGCTGGGCTATTTTCATTGAACGGATGTTTGGAAAAGCTGATAACCTGCCTGAGGTCCCATAGCCTGAAAGTGGCAGAGCTGCATTTAACACTAACTACAATGCCCTTGAGCCTTCCACTGTGGCACTGTCACTGAGCCACAGGCTTGGCAATACCACAATCCAGAAATTGGCCTTCAGAGGTTGTCACATTGGTACAGACACCAACACCACAAGTTGTGAGGATTGAAATGTACCACATGTTCTGAATATAGACAGGGTCAGGACTTTCATTTTCACTAAGCGCATGGCCATTAAAAACCTTCCTGAAACCAAATGATGGAGGATGAATTTTGGAGCATCAATGAAGTAGCTTCTGATTAATAAAAAAAAAAAATAACTGGAGTTGTAAAATCATGTTGCAACTAAAATCTTCTTAAAGGTTAGGTATCAAGGCCAAGTTGCTTCCACCATCGCATTATTGCAAAATATTTAAAGCATGTATTTTAGAGTTTAATTAAGAGCATACATCAAAACAAAATATTGTATCCAATCTGGTATCAAGTATAGAAAGTCAGATATTTCTTCTCTTATTTAATGAAAAAAGAAATGAAAGTGTTGGTGTGTACATTGAAACTTGTAATGAGAATGTAAGATTTGAGTATAGCAAATAGTTCATGGTTACTTGCATAGACTCCTAGCACAGGGATGACAAGGTACTCTTATTAAATGAATGAATGAGAACTTATTTTCTTAATCAGAGAGCAGAAGACAGAACCTAACATTAAGAATCTCTAATACATAATACATAAGCTCTCTGTTCTAAAGACAGAAACCTTAATAGCGAACTAGTTGGGCAACCCCTTTAAACTCTCTGGGCTTCAGTACTTTCATTGTTAAATAAGAGGGTGTGAAAATCCCCCATTTAACCCTGACTCCATGATTCTATAAAATGAAAACCCAAAGTTATTCTGCTCATACGCTCTGTTTTTTTAGCATAAATGTAGCTTAAAAAGAGATGCACAATCAATGATTAGAAAAAGAAAGCCACTATGGAAATCAATATGAAGGTTCCTTAAAAGACTAAGAATGGAACCACCATTGGACCCAGCTACATCACTCATTCGTATTGTTCCAAAAGAAATAGCACCTTAAAGTGATATAGGCATACCCATGTTTATAGCAGCACACTTCACAATAGCCAAACTAGGGAACCAGTCTAGGTATCCATCAAGGGATGAACGGATAAAGAAAATGTGATATATATATACACAATTGGTTTTACTCAGTCATAAGGAACATAATTATGTCATTTGCATATAAAAGGATGGAACTGGAGAACATCATGCTAAACAAAATAAGCAAGACTCAGAAAGTCAAGGGTTGTAGGTTTTCTCTCATAATGAAGCCAGAGAGAAAAAAAGGAATAACAAAGGGATCCCACAAAAACAGAAAGGAGATCAATAAAGTATGGGGAATTGGGAAGAAAAGGCACTGGGGAATGGAATAGACCAATTTATGTTATGTGCATAACACAAATATATCACAATGAGTCCCACCATTATGTGCAGTTTTAATGCATCAATTATAAAAACAAAACTATCATCTAAGCACAGAGGCCCACACCAATAATCCCAGCTACTTGGAAGTATAAGGCAGAAGAATTGCAAGTTCAAGGCCAGCGGGGGCTACTTAGTGAAATCCATCTTAAAATTAAAAAGTTCCGGGGATGTAATTCAGTGGTAGAGTGCCTCCTGATTCTATCCCCAATATTGGGTGGGAGGTTGAGGGATGGGGAGAACTAGCCATCACTTTAAAGGCATCTTATCCAAGGACCCTTCAGTATATCATCAAAAGATAGAATTTTAGTCTTTACTGGATGCCAATGACCTTTGCAAATACAACACGACCTGTTTCCTATTCTTACCCTTTTATTGAGTACGGTGGGAAAGAGAGTACCAGTCAGGAGTTTGCAGGTCTTTCAATATACTTGCGTCTCAGTTTTATCATATTTGATGTAAGTCTGTATAAACTTCTCTCAGGGGTGAAACCAAGTTTTATAAATGAAAACGGATTAAGCCTAGGAACTCTTCCAGAGAAAACGTGTTTGGAGTGTCTGAGTTAAATGACTTTGCTGCAGCAGGACCCTGTGAGGGAATAGGAGCTGCAGGGACCATGAAGATTCTTCAGTAGCTTCTGGTATCACAGGGATGAGTTGCCCAAATGTAATTAATAGAAAGAAATAGGGACTGTGTGAGTAATTCTTATATTAAATCCTTAAAAATGAGCCTCAAATGACAACAAAATGTTTATGAAACCATTTTCACTGTTTTTGAGGTCTAATCAACAAATAAGAAAGTAGTAACTTCTGTGATTAGCCATGTCTAAGACAGAGATTTGCCCTAAAGAAGAATATGAGAGTTGTCAGCTGCTTCTGGGCCATACCCTGATTTGCCCTGAAGAGTATAATACGTGTATTGGTACAAAGTTCAAGATAAGCTGGAATATATTTACTCCGTGGAGCCTTAGGTGATGAGTGGGCATAAAACCCTTTCCTGGCTGATGATTACAGATTCAGGTTGCCACAAAAAGGCCCATCAAGGTTCTCGGACTTCATAAAGGCTGTATTAGTGAACTCTTGGTCATCTCATTCAATATTGCTTAGTCTCAAAGGGAAAACCTGAAGTTTTCTCTACCCTTAGATTGGCAATTGATAACCAAATCCTGACCTGGAGCCCAGAATCTATGCCTCAGGTCTCAGTTAAGGTTGTCATAAAAATAGAGTTCTTCAAAAGCTTTGATAAACGTGTGTTGAACTTTTTTATTTTTTCATTCCTGAAGGAAAAAAAATACTTGTATTAATATTTTTGGATATTAGGATTTCATAAAATCTCAAATCCCCAGTGTAGAGACAGACACATAAGAGATACTCAATACAAGTCCTGGATTTTATAAATAGATGGATGGATGGATGGATAGATAGATAGATAGATAGATAGATAGGATTAGTTACTATTTGAGGGAGTTTAGAACAGGACAGAAGGAGAGATCATGGGTTCTGAAGTCTAGTCCTATAAATCTTTATTTACTCCCCCTGAAATTGGGGGAGGTGATACCTATGTTACAGGGTAAGTGGTGAATGGAGATGAAATGACATTGTGTGTACGTGTATGTGTTTGCACACATGTGTGCAAGCATAGTAGAGTGTTGGTCTTCAGTAGGAAGTCAAGATGTGTGTTTGTTGGTCCTTCATGAGCTAATGGAACTTGAGGAAATCTGGAGAACTTTTGGTGAAGACCACACATAGGGTCAAAGGATGCAAACTAAACCATGTGAGGATGGGTGGTGGTGGGGGGGTGCAGCTGGGAAAAGAGAAGCTTTGAGGATCATTTTGTAACTCAGAAAGAGTAGAGCCATAGTCACAGAAATTCAAGGCAGGTTGGAAGGAAATTTAGAAAAATCTTATTTTTCTGTTCAGAGGTTTTTACCACCATGAGTCATCCATACCCCCACGACAACCCCCAATCTACCTCTGAGCTTTAATGAGGCCACTTTTCATCTAGTCTCTTCTATCATATAGGTCAAAATAAGAGAAAACTAGCTAAAGTAAGCTGGGGGGTAAAAGTCACTTCCTCAGGGAAAACTTGCAAGCATCTTTTAGATTTAATATGTGCCTGGGCCTCTATAGCTTTCCTGTGGGATGAGCTCCTTTGCAATAGCTCACTCAGAATTGAGGAAGTAAAGAAAGAATTTTTTTTTTGGTCACTTATTCTTTGACTAGCATCTTCCCTAAACCTCATAATGATTGTTTTCATCCAATAGGACCATCCTGTGAGTTCTTAATAGCTGCTACAGTTTGCTATATATAATCTGAAGTCATAACATGTTAATCTCACTTTAAAAGAGAAGAATTTGAATTATTCTAAGAAATCTTCTTATTGGATTCAAACCAATGTATCTGAAACTTTAGTCTCTTGACATGTATTTAAAAGGAGAAAGGAAAATGTCCCATAGGATCATCACTTTAAAGAAAAACACCATCATGCCCTTTCAGTTCCCAATTGCTTTTGTGCCCAAAGACACTGGATTACCTAAAATGTGCTGTACTATATACAATCAGATGCTGCATTGTAAAAATGACCAACTTAACTATAGTTATGCAGCCATATCAATGTTTATAGCAGCTCAATTCACAATAGCTAAGCTGTGGAACTAGCCTAGGTGCCCTTCAACAGATGAATGGATAAAGAAATTGTGGTATATATGCATAGTGGAATATTACTCATCCACAATGAAGAATGAAATTATGGCATTTGCTGGTGAATGGATGGAATTGGAGACTATCATGCTAAATGAAATAAGCTAATCCCCCTAAACCAGAGGCTGAATGTTCTCTCTGATGCTAACACACAATAAGGGGTGGGGGAGGGAAGAATAGAAATTCAATGGATTATACAAAGGAGAATGAAAGGAAACAAGGGGGAATGGGGATAGGAAAGATAGTAGAATGAATCAGACATAACTTTCCTATGTTCATATATGAATACACAATCAGTATAACTCCACATGATGTTTAACCAAAAGAATAGGAAGTTATACTCCATGTATAAATAGTATATTCTACTGTCATGTATAACTAAAAAGAACAAATAAAAAATAAAATAAAATAAAGTAAATGATCAATTTATTCCAAAATCTCATCGGATTTTGATGAGATCATCAGAAATGGAAACCTGCCTCACTACACATGTGACTTTGATGTGCACATATTCAAGGATAAAACATTGTAGTTAAACAAGTAGAGAAAGTATTCCAAAGTAACCAGTCTGGGGGCTTCAGTGACAGTCTCACAGGCTCATCTACAGTAGCAACCTCTCACTGTATTTCTATGGAAGACAGTCAAGGATATGCAAATGGGATGTAGCAGGTAGCACAGCAACTTGCAACTTAAACACAACAATCATAATGCAAAGCACCTTGCAAAATAGAAATGAGGGAGTCAAATTGACCAGAGAGTTTTCATATTTTTACCACAATGACCATTATGTTTTAGAGCACTTAATTTGAGTCTTGAGGTTTATTTAAAATTATATCATGGAGAAGAATGTTACACTGGAATGCAAACAGAGGAAGTAAGCTTTTGAAGTTAAATGTGTGATGGAAACAAATGAAGACTGTTTCTTTTGCTGAGAAGAAACTTTTTAGTTTGATTCCATCCCATTTATTGATTCTTGGTTTTAATTCTTGCACTATAGGAGTCTTATTAAGGAAGTTGGGGCCTAATCCCACATGATGAAGATTAGGGCCTACTTTTTCTTTTATTAGATGCAGAGTTTCTGTTTAATTCCTAAGTCCTTGATCCACTTTGAGTTGAGTTTTGTGGATGGTGAGAGATAGGGGTTTAATTTCATTTTGTTGCATATGGATTTCCAGTTTTCCCAGCACCATTCGTTGAAGAGGCTATTTTTTCTCCAGTGCATGTTTTTGGCGCCTTTATCTAATATAAGATAATTGTAATTTTGTGGGTTAGTCTCTGTGTCCTCTATTCTGTACCATTGGTCTACCAGTCTGTTTTGGTGCCAATACCATTCTGTTTTTGTTACTATTGCTCTGTAGTGTAGTTTAAGGTCGGTATAGTGATGTCACCTGCTTCACTCTTCCTGCTAACAGAGAGCCTACATCCTGGGAGCAAATTTTTACCCCTCACACATCAGATAGGGCACTAATCTCTAGGGTATATAAAGAACTCAAAAAGCTAAGAACCAGAGAAACAAGTAACCCAATCAATAAATGGGCCAAGGACATGAACAGACACTTCTCAGAAGAGGATATACAACCAGTCAACAAATATATGAAAAAATGTTCATCATTTCTAGCAATTAGAGAAATCAAAACTACTCTAAGATATCATCTTACTCCAGTCAGAATGGCAGCTATTACGAAGACAAACAACAATAAGTGTTGAAGAGGATGAAGGGAAAAAGGCACACTCATAATTTGCTGGTGAGACTGCAAATTGGTGGAGCCAATATGGAAAGCAGTATGGAAATTCCTTGGAAAATTGGGAATGGAACTACCATTTGACACAGCTATCCCTTTCCTCAGTCTGTACCCAAAAGACTTAAAAACAGCATACTACAGGGACACAGCCACATCAATGTTTATAGCAATACAATTCATAATAGCTAAACTATGGAGCCAACCTAGATGCCCTTCATTGGATGAATGGATAAAAAAATGTGGCATATATTCACAATGGATTATTACTCAGCAATAAAAGAGAACAAAATCATGGCATTTGCAGGTAAATGGATGGTGCTGGAGAAGATAATGCTAAGTGAAGTTAGTCAATCCCAAAAAAACAAATGCTGAATGTTCTCTCTGATATAAGGAGGCTGACTCATAGTGGGGCATGGAGGGGGAGCAAGGGAGAAATAGATGGATTCTAATTAGGGAAGAGGGGTGGGAGAGAAAGGCAGGGGGCAGGGGTTAGCAAGGATGGTAGAATGTGATGAACATCATTATATAAAGTACATATATGAAGACATGAATTGGTGTCAACATACTTTATATACAACCAGAGATATGAAAAATTGTGTTGTATATGTGTAATTAAGAATTATAATGCATTCTACTGTCATTTATTTTTAAAAAATCAATAAAATTTTTTTAAAAAAGAAACAAATGGAGAAACTCATAAGAAAAAAAACAAAGGATCAAACATGAACAGACACAGATAGGGCAAGATGTACAGAGTAGCTCTAGAACAAGCCCTGGAGGAGTTAGATTGTCACTGTAGTTCCTTGTATGGTTTTCTTAGGATCATGACATGAGAGGTCCCAGGATAAATCTTTAAGACAATCATTACATTCTCCACAAAGGTAAATTAGTGGCTCCTTTGTCCAATGAGCTTATATTTCAGTGCAGAGAAAGAAACAGAAGCAACAACTAAAATTAACCTAATATAGCAAGTCACATATACAGTGGCAGTATCCTATTCAGTCTAGAACAAACCAATATACCATTGTATTGATTAGATTCTAAATGTTTAATTAACCTAATTTTCTGATTGTTTGATTCTCAAGTTTTATTCCCCTTACTGCTCTTTTTTTTTCTTTCTTGAAGGTATAATTTATCTACCATAAAACATATAGATCTAAAGAGTACAATTCAATGAGTGTTAGCAAATGCATTTACTAATATAACCAAGAGCATAACCAAGATATAGAACATTTCTATCATCTAAGCATATTACCTACTGTACTAATTTATATCACTTTAGCTTAGTTTTTGCTTGTTTTTGGTTCATGTAAATGGAATCACAAAGAATATATATATTTTTTAATATTTGGCTTCCTTTAGAAGAAAGCCTGTGAGATTTACCTAGGTCATTGTATGCATTCTAGTTCATTCTTTCGATTGCTGAGAACAGTTCCATTGTATGAATATATCAAAATTTGTTTATTCTCAAGTCGAAGGCCATTTGAATTGCTTCCAGTTTGGCTGCTATAAGGAAAATTGTCATGAGCATTCTTCAATAAGTCCTTGAGTGGATATATTTCTTTATTTTGGACAAATACAAAGGAAGGGAATGGTTGAGGTTACACATTGTCTCCTTGAACTCTTATTTTTTCTCTTGATGGTTTGGACCACATCTTTGAATGCTTTTGCTAAAATGTTTGATTAAGGGTGTTTCTTGAGAAATGGTATATTTCTTGAGAACGTATGCAGTATATCTTTGTTACACAGGTGACACTCTTTTGGGATTCATTCCCTTCTTTCTCATCCCTGTTAAACGTCACGAGTGTAGAACAGACATTATCGTCATTCATCTGAAATGCTACACCTGCAGGCAGGGACATTGTCTGGTCACCATCAGGACCCCACGGCCTGCCACTCAGACAAAGAAAAGTAACTACTTGTAGGACAAAATGTGCGCTTTTGCTAAATCATGCAAACTGACATTTCACTGATGTAGTTTAGTTATTCCCTCTTATTCACAGCCCAATCTCATCAGCACAAGATGAAATGTTAGAAGAGCCAGTAATTAACATCCACATCCCCAATGGACCTGATGAGGCATCTAATGCAAGAAAAGAGGCCCAGAAGATCAACAATACAATTCTATAAAATGACTCTGTAACTACGTTATTAAAAAAAAAATCAACAAATTAACAAGTGAAGAGCCCGGTGGGACACAATTTGACAAATTCGGAAGATACTAAGCTAGAATAAATCATAAGTGACACCCCTTACAAGTGGAATGGGGGAAATTGGTTGGATTTATGTGTCATCTGTTGTTGAAATGACTTGATATATTTCTTTGCCATCCGGACTGTTTATCAGCAAAACATGATGTTGCATTTCAATGAAGCCACAAGGTGACAAGTTTTAGAGTCGAAAATTAACAAGATCCTGTGTGCATGCAAACACACAGAAACACACATACCATCTCACCCAGAAGTGATGGTCATCATTTAAGTTTACAGATTATTTTACAGTTAATTTTACAGATCATTTTTTTCTTCTGAATTAAGTAAGTGTTTGGAGCTTAGAAGAGGTGCCTCATGAAAATAGAAGAAAGACCAGCAATGTAGAGAAAAGGATTGGGGGAGGGAGGAGGGGAGAGAAAGAAGAGGAACTGGAGAGTGAATTGATCAAATTATGTTATGTGCATGTACAAATATACCACGAGTCCACCATTATATACAAACATAACGCACCAATAAAAGAAAGAAAAATCTCACATATATCACTACATAAACCTCAACTAGTAAACCAACATGCTATCCCTTCCAAGGGGTAAACAATGACAATGACAAAGTTAAAATGACCAAGCATAACCTGTGGAGGCTTCTCAGCTAAAAGAGAAGAATAGGAGTGGAAGAGAAGCATGTCCACACACGTATAGGTTACTACCCAAGAGCAAGATTGGAGAAAAGAAAACAGAAATTGTTTGTCCTTGGTGGCATGTCCTGTGTCACCAGGAAAGGCAACATAGAAGCTGTCTAACATCTGGGCTACCTCAATAGAACCCGTACCTCCTGGATGACCTACCAGCTCACGGATACTGACCCTGACCAAATGCTCTGCCTTCAGACCCCAAGGTCCATTGATTCTATCCCACTCAGCAGCATGACTATGGCATTTGGTACACACCAAAATTATTTGCTGGAAGAGATAGCTCAGTCATATCCATTCTCAGAGAGTCCTTCAAGACCACATCTGACCTAAACATGAACTGAAGATCTAGCTGCATCTACTGTGATTTCATTCTGCTCTAAGGGGAAGGGGAGAAGCTTCCCAGAAAGGGAGAAGGGTTACCAGATTTGATGTTCCCCAACCTGGTCCTCTCTCTTGTCCTGCTTACTGCCTTTGGAGTCATAGCCACCATTACCCAAGGGAGAACAGATTCCATCTTTCTTTGTGGGGAGACTGCTGTGTTAGTATTGACGTTTGGTTTCCCATGCATTCATTTGCCATATCAAAACTATCCTCAAAGAGGTGTTAATGGGAGCAAACTGAACTTTCCTCTGGAAACACTAGGAGCCTAGACATGCTGTATGAACCACATATTGTTCAAAAATGCTTAGGACAGCATTCTCCAGCTAATTCAAAAATCAATCAATTTGCATTAAATATTGATGTAAAAAATATGGCTGCAGAAGGGCCAAATACTTGGCTTTGAATTTATGCCTTTGCGATAACAGGGGTTCCTTCCCAGATATTTCATCCTGCACTGACTTCTCGTGGATGAATTCTTTCACACTCTACACCCAATTTGTCAAGAATTTTTTTTTACCACTGGGCACCATGGTGCACGCCTGTAATCCCTGTGGCTCTGGAGGCTGAGGCCCTCAGCAGTTTAGTGAGACTCTCTCTCAAAATAAAAAAATAAAATAAAAAGGGCTGGGTACATTACTCCGTGGTAAAGTGCTCCTGGGTTCAAAATGAAAAAAAGAAATTTTTTACCTACAATATAAATCTAGAACATGACTTTTCACCAGAACTTTTATTCAACCCCATCCTGGTCCAAGTTACCAATGTTTCTTGTCTAGATTATTATAATACACTATGATCTGATCACCCTGCTTTTATCCATAATTCTCTCAGCTTGTTGTCTACCCAGCTGACAGTGTGATTCCCGTAAAATAAAAGATCATTGCCATTCTACTTCTCTCTGGACACTACTCAGGCGTCTCTCTGATATTCTGGAACATTCCAGGCATCCTCCCTTGGGACTGTGGTGGAAGTTCTCTTTATTTACTCCTACTCACCCCTTTCAAGTCTTTACACAAACGTGACCTTCTCAATGAAGCCTGTCTCTACCACACTAATCAAACCCCGACACCTTCCTGCTTCCCCATCTTCTTGATCTCCAAGTCCTGAAGACCCTATAGCTTTCCACTACTTATTTATTTGTCATAGATGATTTACTGTCTTTCTTCTCTCACTAGGTCCCCCCAAAAGTTACCCTATAAATTCTCATCTGTTTTCTTTATTGATACATCCCAAGTCTCCGATGTCTTCCATATAGTAGGAATAAATACTTGTGGAATGTTTCTAGCAGTGAAGGTCTTCCTTGAAGTTAAGCTACAGTTTGGAAAAATCAATAAAACACATGAAAAGTTTTTGTTAGAATTATTGGTCGAGCTTTCAATTCTACATGGAACTTCAAGTAAAAGTCGATCTCACAGGGGAGTAGAGAAAGGTTTCTCAAGGAAAAAAAATCCACCATGTACTTGGCCGTGCAACTAGTGTACAAAACATTGCTGGAATCTCCTCAAAATTCAGAAAAAAAAATAAGGTTTTCTTTACTATGCAGCAAAAAACATTCTCATGCTCTGGCACTGATATTTTTCAAATGCAGTGGTCTAAGTCATAGGATGAACGCTGAGAATTCCTAAAGAAAGGGCTCATACATCTTACTGTTCAAGCATTAACACTGTTCTAAGAATTTATGATCACATCTACAATGAAATGCTTCCCCACATCAATCTTTCCCATATCATTAATAATTGTACATAGATATTGCTTTTTCTTTAAAGTAACACATTAATAATTATATGTGTGTGTGTGTGTGTGTATCACTGAAGGTTTGCATAATCACCACTAATGAAAAACCTACACTACTTGCCATAACAAGAACAGTAAAAATACATATAACAAAAAGTTTTAAAAGTGTTAAAGTCTGGCTAGATACCGTTACCAGTTCAGTGCTCTGAGTCTGAGGTATAGTCTTGTTAAAAATGGAGAACATAGCTAGGTGCGATGGTTCATGCCTATAATCCCAGCAGCTCGGGAGGCTGAGGTAGGACGATCGTGAGTTCAAAGTCAACCTCAGCAAAAGTGAGGCACTAAGCAACTCAGTGAGACCCTGTCTCTAAATAAAATACAAAATGGGGCTGGGGATATGGCTCAGTAGTCCAGTGCCCCTGAGTTCAATCCCAGGCACTCCTCTCCCCAAAAAATAGAGAACATAAAATGTTAAAAAGGGATGAAAATATATAACCCCAAACTACCTTTTTGCCATCATCAGGATAGAAAGAAAATTTAAGGGATAAATGTCTCACTGTGAGATTCAATATGTCCAGATTTCTCCTAAAATCTTCTCTTGTGTCACTAGTACCTTAGGGTAGTCAGTGTGCACTTTGCCATTCAACATCTGGATTTAAATGCTGGCCCCTTTTTACTTACTCTGTCATCTTGAGCCAGAGACAATCTCCCCAAGTTACATTTTCCTTCTTCTGTGACATGGGACCAGTAGTGCCTACATTATAGACAGATGTGACAATCACAGGACACCATGTGTAAAAGCTCAAAGCCAGCGTTTTGATGTTAATCCCTTTATTGGTCAATAAAGATTCTTGGCCTGTAATTTCAATGACCCAAATCCTCCCTGATCTTTTAGACTATTCCGAGTCCTCACTGTCAAGAGGTCAAGGTTTTCTTTATGGTTTACATTTTGTAATTGACACATAACAAAATGTCATTATAGTTTCATAGGGATTTACTGTGGATATTCTTAAATGGCAGGTGTTATCAACTGAGTGTTTGTGTCCTCCCAAAATGTATATGGTAAAATTTCCTTGGAATGTGATGTCGAGGGTAAGGAATGAGGGAGAGCTGTTAGATTTCCCGGATGTTGCAGGAGAACCAGGGAGTTGGCTCACCATACGTCAAGCTAAAGGAAGAAAGCCAGGAAGGCAGGAGAGACCAGGAGACTCCCCTTCTGGCTTTGAAAGGGGGAAACCATGGCTTTGCTTACAACAAGCCAGAGAGTCTCTGCCCAGGGCTGTGGAGCAGAGCCCTGGGGACACAGAGAAGGCCTCTGTGGACCTGGAGGGCAAGGTCAGAGCCAAAGATCTTGAGGCTTATGGATACATGGATTTTGCTTTGTAGTTTAGACTTACTTTGGCTTCTTTACCTCTTTTTCTTTCCCATTTCTTCCTTTTGAAATAGAAATGTCCATCCCACCTCTGCCTGCTATTGTATCTTGGAAGTATTTACTCTGATTCCACAGGTTTGAAGCTGGAGAGAAATGTGCCTCTGGATGAACTGTACCTTGAGACTCGCCTCTATCTGATTTAGGTGAGATTAGATGAGACTTTGGATTTGATCATCTGGAGCTATTTGGATGGAACCTATGTATTTTGCATGTGAGAAGGATGTGAATACCATGGTTTTCCAAGGGTAGAATATTATAAATTGAATTTCTGTGGCTCTTCAAAATTCATATGTTGAACCAGGTGCAGTGGCACATGCCTGTAATCCCTGCGGCTCAGGAGGCTGAGGCAGGAGAATTACAAGTTTGAAGCCAGCCTCAACAATCTAGCACAGCCCTAAGCAATTTAGCGAGATCTTGTCTCAAAAAATAAAAAGGGCTGGGGATGTGGCTCAGTGGTTAAGCATCCTTGGGTTCAATCCCTGGTACCAAAAAAAAAAAAAAATTGAAATTCTAACCCCCAAGGTATTAGGAAGTGAGGCCCTTTATAGGTGATTCATGAAGCCATAGCCCTCAGGAATAGGATTGATATCTTTCTAAAAGAAACCTCAGAGAGCTTCCTTCCACCTTTCTCTCTGTGAGGACACAGCAAGAAGGTGCCATCTATGAACTGGGAAGTGTGCCCACCTCAGGCACTGAATCTCCTGTTACCTTGACCTTGGACTTTCCAGTCCCCAGAATCATGAGAAATAAATTTCTGTTGTTTATAAGCCAACCAGTTTATGGCATTTTGTTGTAGCATCATGAATGGACCGAGACAACAAGCCTCGCCAGTTCTGAATGGAGAATGACAGTAAAGGATGGGCACTGAGTGAGATTTCTTTGGGTACAGAATGATCTCTCAATTTCTACAGCTAGAAATCCATCTATACAGAGCAGCACTGTCCTAGAGAACGGAGATGCAAACCTTGGTTGGGCTGATTGGCTCAAGGAAAGTTCATCAAAATTGGGGAAATGTATAAAGGTCACCATTGACTCATCAAGAACAGTCAGCATTTCCAATTATCTCCTGTGATCCACATTTTGTCATGCACCCTTCTTCCACTGTGAGAGCCACCTGCATTCCAGCAAGAGGAAACTGACATTCAGGGTAAATTTTCCCATCTATACAAAAGCAGGGCAAAACTGAAGGCTGATGTGTGTCTTTATATTCATATAGCTGTTAAAGTAGTCAATTAAAATCATTTGAATAA
This sequence comes from Marmota monax, assembly GCF_021218885.2. Taxonomy (NCBI): domain Eukaryota; kingdom Metazoa; phylum Chordata; class Mammalia; order Rodentia; family Sciuridae; genus Marmota; species Marmota monax. The sequence goes on along the minus strand of NW_026695215.1, from coordinate 23,334,204 downwards.
TTCAGTGGAAACAAGCGATATCTGCAAATCAGGAAAGACAAAATTACTTCTTCATGAAGCACCAATTTTAATTCCATATTTCAAAAAGATAAGATGACAATAAATATTTATATGCTTTACTTTAAAAAAAGGCAAAAACTAGAAAGAGAAAAATGAACACTACAGTAAAGCCTGTGGTTTAAATTCCCTTTTTAGATTTTATAATAACCTTTATCTTCCTGCATTTTCTCCCTTTATTAGTATCATGAGGCAGCCTGACTTAATTATCTCCTTCTAAATTATGTTTCTTGTTTCTTTTGTTTGGTTTATTTACAGGTTTATTCCTTTAGATGTGGATTGATGTGGGAGGAGCAGAAGAGCGAAGACAAGGAGATTTTTTTTCCCCTGGGTCAACTTTTATGAGAGAACTTACATTTTATTTTCTTATTTAGATTCCAAGAGAGAGTTTGTTGGGATTGAAGATGTGGGTGGCAAAGAAATTCTTCTTTGAAGGAGAAAGGCTTATTCATTCAATAATTATATCTGTTAGTCAGGAAAGAAAGAATCGTAAGTAACCAAGGATCCTGGGACAATTAACTATTTAGAGGGGGAAAAAAATCAACTTATGTCACCTCTCACTGTAGAATGAAAATAAGTTCAAAATAGACTAACATTTAAATATAAAAATAAGTAAGTAAGATGGAAGAAAGAAAAAAACTGTTTATCTGATCTTAGGGCATAAAAAAAGTCACAGTACAAAAAAATAGCTCTAGATTTATTATTATTATTATTATTATTATTATTATTATTATTATTTATTTTTTAGTTTTCAGCGGACACAACATCTTTGTTTGTATGTGGTGCTGAGGGTTGAACCCGGGCCGCATGCATGCCAGGCGAACGCGCTACCACTTGAGCCACATTCCCAGCCCAGCTCTAGATTTATAATAATAATAACAGTAATAATAATAATAATAATAATAATAATGCAAAGACCAAAGAAGCTGGTACAATTACTTGACAATAGATATTATAACAAGCAGGAAATGCAACTATATGAAGTGTTCATGTTAAATACTATGAACAACATTTCGATATCATTTGGAATTTGCCAAAGAATATAAACAAACAATGAAAAGAAGAAGTAAATAATAATAATAATAATAATAATAATAATAATCAGAAAATAAACTGTATCTCACTAGTAATAAAAGTACAAGGACAGCTTCATGTAATGGTTAAGATGGTATAAACACATTTTTTCCAGTCTATTTCTGTTAATTTCAACTAAAACTCTGGATCTTCAGAAAACAACTTTCTAGAAGATTCTGAAAGATGGAGTCAAGAAATTTGTTGGGCCATTGACAAAGACTTGGTTGTGAGTTCCTTTTACATTTTTGTTTCATATATAGTTTGATCTAGGTGCCTCAGTTGCCTGTAACTGACAGCTACCAAAGGGTATAGCAAAAATTTTAAAAATTACATTCTGGGAGAAGCCTGCTTCTTCTCTCCATAGGACTGAGATGGGGAGGCTGGGCAGGAAGGGTCCTCTTATACTACCTCCTTCAGAAAAAGTAGTTTCCTTTTCATTCCCCATTAACACAGCTATGGCATAAAGGTGGTACCCTTTCCTTCCCTGTCCCCAGTGACTGTACCCTCCAATGGGTCTGTGCAATAGAACCCTCCAAACCCATCCCCACCTGCAGGGGGCAAATGCGAGTAAAATGGCAATGACCCTCTGGCTTCCCCTGACACAGCTGCTACAAATGTAGTGAGTAGAACTCTATAGGATGGTCCAGCCCTTTACTAGCCATCTCTCCTTCTCCCTTCTGGATCCTTCTCCCCTCAGCTGGACAGGAGGGAGAGGATCATTGAGAAGAGAAGATTACAGGAAAGAATCCTTCAATCTGTGTATGAAATCCTACATGGTCCAGGCATGAAAATTACCCCAATTAACACAGCAAAAATATTAGGGCTGGATTATAGCATTAAACATCATCCAGGTGTCAGATTGGCCTCTGGGTACCGCACAAGTTGGCTAGATCAAAATAGCACTTTTGAAAATCAAATTGACATTTGCGCCGCAGCCGTTATGATCACAGATACAAAATTTATCCACAAGATATCATAAATACATAATGGGAGTAATATACCATGACCAAGTGGGGTTTATTCCAAGATGAAAGTTGGTTCAATGCTCAAAAAAAAAATCAATGAATGCAATTTGCCGTACTTAGAGTCTAAAGAAAAAAAGTCCATGTGATCATATTAACTGAAGCAGAAAAATCTGATAAAATTTAATATCCATTCAATGCTAAAAATGCTCAGGAAAGTAGAAATAGAAGGGCGCTTACTCGACATGATAAAGACCATCTATGAAACCACCCACCAGAGGAGACATCCTACATAATGGTGACAGACTAACTGCTTTCTCCCTAAGATAAGAAACAAGGCACGGTGTCTACTATCCCCACTGCTATTCAACAAAGCACTGGGTATTCTTTCCAGAGCAACAGGGTGAGCAGAAGAAAGACAGTATGGAAGGGATAAGTCACATTTTTCCCTGCATGACCAGGTTAGGGCAGGAAAATTCTTAAACATGAACTCAAAAGTGTGATCCATAATAGAAAGAATTGATAAGTGAGACTTTGTTAAAGCAAACACACACACACGTATGTATTTGTTCTGCTAATGGCACTGTTAGAATTAAAAGACAAACTCCAGAGAGGGAGAAAATATATGTAAATCACATATCCAACAAAGGACTTGTATCCAGAATAAAGAACACTCTAACTCTGTGGTAAGAAATCAAGCAATCCGATTTTTAAATGAATAAAATAGTTGAACACACACTTCACACAAGATACACGGATTGTGAAAGAGCACATGAAAAGAGGGTCAACACCACTGGAGATTAGAGATGCAGATTAAAGACAAGGTGAGATACCTCTACACACCTACTGGAATGGCTAGAATAACAAAATACTGGCAACACCAAGAACTAGTGAGATGACAGAGCACCTGGATCTCTCAGACATCAATAAAACAAATCCAAAACAGTACCACCATTGTAGGAAGCCGTGTAGCAGTTTCTTATAAATCAATCCATTATATAACTGTATATAAGTGTTCATAGCTGCAAACTGGAAACAACCCAAATGTCCTGCACCAGGTACAAAAGCTGTTAGATATCAATGTCATGAAGTATTACACAGTCATAAAAAAGGATAAACCTTCCATAAACAATAATTTGGGATGGCTCTGAAGGGCATTATTATATGGGGGGAAGCCAGTCTAATGTGGGTTATATAATGAATGAATTCATGTCACTTTATAAATGGCAAGACGATGGTGATGCTGAAAGAGAAATTAGGAAAACTATCCCATTCACAATAGCCTCAAAAATAAAATAAAATATTTGGAAATCAATCTAAAAAAAGAGGTGAAAGACTTCTACAATGAAAACTACAGAACACTAAAGAAAGAAATTGAAGAAGACCTTAGGAGAGGGAAATATCTCCTGTGTTCTTGTATAAGCAGAATTAACATTATCAGAATGGCCATACTCCCAAAAGCATTATCAGATTTAATGAAACTCCTATTAAAATCCCAATGACATTCTTCATAGAAATAGAAAACGCAATCATGATATTCATTTGAAAAAATAAGAGACCCAGAATAGCCAAAGCAATAACTTTGGCATGAAAACCAAAACAGGAAGTATCACAATATCAGATCTTAAGCTATATTACTGAGTCATAATAACAAAAACAGCATGGTACTAGCACCAAAATAGGCATGTAGACCAATGGTACAGAATAGAGAGATAAACACAGAGATAAACCCTAGGATGTCTAGGATGACCCCATCCTAGACAAAGGCACAAAAACATGCATTGGAGAAAAGATAGCCTCTTCAACAAATGGTGCTGGGAAAACTGGAAATCCATATGTAGCAGAATGAAATTTAACCCCTCTCCCTCACCCTGCACAAAAATCAACTCAAAGTAGATCAAGGACTTAGGCACTAGACCAGAGACCCTGTGCCTAACAGAAGAAAAAGTAGGTCCAAATCTCTACCATGTCGACTTAGGAACTGACTTCCTTAACAAGAATCCAAAGTGTAAGAAGTAAATTCAAGAATTAATAAATGAGATAGAATCAAACTAAAAAGCTTCTTCACAGAAAAGGAAACAATAATGTGAAGAGAGAGCTCACAGAGTGGGAGAAAAATCTTCATGCAGGCACCTCGGATAGAACATTAATCTCTAGGATATATAAAGAACTCAAAAAACTTAACACCATAAAACCAAATAACCCAATCAATAAATTGGCCAAGGAACTGAACAGATACTTCTGAGATACACAGTCAATACACAAACATAGGAAAAAAATATTCATCATCTCTAGCAATTAGAGGAATGCAAATCAAAAGTACTCTGAGATTCCATCTCACTTGAGTCAGAATGGCAACTATCAAGAATACAAGCAACAATAAATGTTGGCAAGGATGTGGGAAAAGGTACAGTCAGACAGTGTTGGTGGGACTGCAAATTGGTGCAACCATTTTGTAAAGCAGTATGGAGATTCCTCAGAAAACTTAGAATGGAACTGCTATTTGACCCAGCTATGCCACTCCTCAGCATATACCCAAAGGACTTGAAATCAGCACATTACAGTGACAGAGTCACATCAATTGTTTATAGAAGCTTAACTCACAATAGCTAAGCTATAGAACCTACCTAGATGTCCTTCAACAGATGAATGGATAAAGAAACTGTGGTATATATACATAGTAGAATATTACTTGGCCTTAAAAAAGAATGAAATTAGGGCACTTGAGGTAAATGGATGTAACTGGAGAATATCATGCCAAATAAAATAAGCCAATCCCAAGGAACCAAAGACTGAATGTTTTCTCTGATATGTCAATGTTAATTCACAACAAGTGGGGGTGGGGATAGGGAAGAATAGAGGTACTCTGTTTTAGGCAGAGGGGAGTGAAGAGAAGGGAGGGGGTTTGGGGGTAGGAAGGACATTAGAATGAATTGAACTTTAATACCCTATGTGCATACATGACTATATGACTGGTGTGATCTCCTACATCATGTACAACCAGAAGAATGAGAAGCTATACTCCATTTATGTATTATGTGTCAAAATGCAAATCATCACATATAAGTAATTAGAACACATAAAAATGTTACAATAATAATCATTTGATTAACATGAGAGTGTTAAGACATTTTTTTTACACTCAAACCTACGCACTTTAGGTTTTTATATTATTTAAAATAGTATAACATTTTCTGGTTGTAAGCATATTTGCTCATTGAGGGAGTTCAAAAGGTGACAAATAAAAATCACTCAAATCTCATAAAGACTTTTATCAAAAGAAAATTTTGATGAAAGGAAAACCATTATAAGACTTTCATGGAACTAAGTAAATAAAAACTCAGGTGATGAGACATTATTATGAAAGTACTTCAAAACTTCTATAAATTATGGAGTTATTCTATGTCTGCTTGTATGTGTTCATATGTACACATGTTTATATCCATGCACATAGGACAAGACCATCAAATTGGCAAGGCAAATGTTTGTGTTAGTCTATAAATTTAGTAAATAAAACTTATGATGACTTACAACAGGAAAATTCAGAACAGAAATTCTACTAAGATCAAAAACATAAAATATATTCTTAGTTTTCAAATAACAAAATATCTTATTTTAAAATAAAGCAGTTCAGGGCTGGGGATGTGGCTTAAGCGGTAGCGTGCTTGCCTGGCATGCAAGGGGTGCTGGGTTCGATCCTCAGCACCACATAAATATAAAATAAAGATGTTGTGTTCACCGAAAACTAAAAAAAATAAATAAATATTAAAAAATTCTCTCTCTCTCTTTCTCTCTCTCTCTCTCTTTTTAAAATAAATAAATAAATAAAGCAGTTCAATCACAACATTAACCTGGTAGAGGGTGGGCTGGAAAAATTTTAAGTCCATATAATGGCTTTTAAGCTAATATTTAGAGATCACATTGGTGGAGATGACATAATTTCATGGAAAGATGCTTATAACATAATACCAAATGAATTTTAAAACCAGAGTACAAAATTATACATATGTATACATTATATATAAATGTATTTCTACTAGATAATATATATTTAAAAAATAAGAAAATTTTATATATAGATTATATAATCTGTACATTCTATTTTATATATCAACATATTAAAATGTCTATTACATATTTACATATTAATATAACATTGATAGTGATTAATTATTTTGGACTTTAGAATGCATAGAGTTGGTGCTTTGTATTTTTGTCACAGATAGAAGCAGGTTTGCACGTAACATACATAGGTAAGCATGGAATTATAATCAGGAAAGACTATTAGGCTTGAGTGGGGAGTCACCTGGCATCTGGTTACTTTGTGGCTGCTACCCCAAAAACTCCAAGCAGATTAGGAAATCCTTGTTCTCAGTTCTGTTACCCATTCATGAAGGAGCTAGATTATGCCATTTCAAAGTTCCTGCAGAGCTGTACTTGACAGCTCAATTACCCAGCATGTGCGAGGCACTATACAATACGAGACAAATAAGGCAGACTTAAATGTCTAGTCAGGAGGAAACAAGTACATACATATAGAAACCCACATGAGTACAGGAGGCATGTGGGGAATCTGGGTGGATGTCACAAGGGCTTAGGTTAGTGAAGGGAGAAGCCACCCCTGGCAGGGTGACTAGAAACCTTTTCATGAAGGAGTGAGCATCATCAGCCTTATCTCTTCCACTCCCAGTTCAGCTGATTTTCTCTCCTCTATAATTTTCTCAATTGGTTTCCAATTTTATTACATTAGTCGTTTGGATCATTATTAGTTTTTATTTCAGTTTCCTACACAGTGAGCCCTGTCAGCAGCCAAAGACTGACACAGAATGAGTGAATTGGAATCCAAAAGAACAAATCAACGCTCAGTTAACAAATATGTTGGCTAAATGCCGGACTCAAGTAGGAAAAAGTCAGCCAAAATATTTATCAACAGGATTTGAATTCTACAGTTTGATTTAAATTTCTGCTCAGTTGAGTGTGTGGTATATCTAGATGGTTAACTCTAGATTCCTAATCATGAGGCCATCAAAGCAGCAAGACAAATATTTGTACTAGTGCCACAGTTGCTAACTTCAGATAGGGATATGGCTTTTGAACACATTCAGACCACACTCTAAGTCCTTGGCAGCCCCTACAGAAGTCTTTTAGGGTATTTATTATTTGTTATTAACTAGATTTTTTTTTTTAATACTGTTTCCGTTGAATATCCCTGCATCCTCAGTTGGGCTTCTAGAACAAAAAATCTTGACTTGTTAAGGATCCAACCATGGTAGGAAATGCACTTAGAATTGTTTTTCAATACAAATGACACAAGCAGGCATTCACACCATCTCAGGGGGGCTCAAGTGGATGTAGGGCCACCTGCTATGACATCTCTTTGGGGAGATTTCTCCAGGAGTGGAGTGACTTCCTTTAACCTTTACTTCTCTTTCCGTGGCCTCTTCCTGCATGCACCCACACATTTCTCCTGAACATAATTCTTCTCCCAGCCCATCACTGCTTCTTAAGGGGGAAAAATACTATCCTTTCAATTCCAGAAACCAACGTAGCCCTGTCACCATAAAGAGGTTGAAACTATGGAGCTAGTGCAGAAAGAGAGGGGTTACACATTCTAATATCAGGGGGTTTTGTTGTGTGTGTGTATCAATCCCTGGTTGTGGAGAAAAAATGCAGGGTATCAATTTTTGGTTTAGAATCCCATGGAGAAATGATTGTTCCTTCCCAAAGGAGTATAAACTGTTCCTTCTCCCACTGACATGAGGCAAAAAAAAAAAAAAAATACTAAACAGGAAAAAGAATAGGTTATTTAGATGTGAACATAGTATTTAGACAACGAGCCCAAATTACATCACTGAGCAAATATAGACGTCATCCATCATTGTAATGGACATGGGGTTGGATCACCCAGATCTTCCATCCTGCTTATTGTCCAAGCAGATGGAAGTGATCTCGGGAGACAGCCCATAAATGTCTTTGGGGATCACCTCAGTTGTAAAGTTAGCTATAAACTATAGAGAAAGAAATACCATTATATAAAGTTGAAGGTGGTTTCCTGCCACATTGGAAGGAACTGAAGGTTCCTGAAAAGTAGAACAGAAAAGTAGAACCTGGTGCTGAAACAAAAGATAAGGCCTGATCCCTACCTCCTTCTTAGGAGTAGATGGAATAGAAATCTTAGATAGGCTGGGGCTTGGGGCTCTCCCAGAGTGGCCAGGCCAACCTGTCCACCATAACACGACAGAAATGGTAGAGTGGACTCAGGAAAGAGATGACAGGAACCAGAAAGCACATTTCAGTTTTCCAGGGGCTGAATGGGACCTGTGGAAGTTTCCATCAAGCCCCAACAAGGTGAATGAAACCTATACTTGAAATAAGGGGGAGGGCACAGAGAAGAAACTGGCAGGGATCATAAACATCAGCAGGTCCCAGAGTTCCACCAGTGACCAAGGGGGTTCATTTCCAAGGGAATTCAAATATCCACTCAGAGGGGGTCAGCAGGACTCTAGTGACTATGTGAGAGGTGGACGCCCTTCCTCTGATCTTGTATAGTTTCACAAGTGTCCTTCTGAATCTAAACATGTTGGAAAGAGGACAGAAAGATGAGGTTCCTTGAAAGGGAAGAATCACTTGAGTAAGAAGCGTGAATTTAAAACTGACTCCACTCAAGTCCTCAACTGGACTATTTATACCAAAATGATGGCATTAACCTGGAAGGGTCTGTAGTAAAATGGAAGTGACATAGTTACTTGCAATAGACATCACCACTATGAAGAACTTGGGACCCAAAAGCAGCTTACGTTCTGTTAGAGAAAACAAAGTCATATGTTTTCCACAACTGAATTATCACTTAAATATTTCAGACATGTATATACAAATGTGTGTGTGTGTGTGTGTGTGTGTGTATAAATAACACTGTGTTCTAGTAGGCGTGTATCTGAAAAAGGTCCCATGATGGGAAGAACAAGCACATTTACTCATGTCATGAAGCAAATAAGATATGTAAGAACAAAGCTTAAACATCTAAGCCCTGAGTCCTATAAAAGCTGGTGGAGGGAGTTCTGTACCCCTCCCATAAATATGCAACAGTACCTTGATACCTTTAAGGATCCTGGCCTCTGAATTTGCCTGTTGGCAAAAGTAGGTAAAATTCAACAATATTCATGAACCATATTAAGAAAAGGCTAAAAGACAATAATTAGATTTAGAGAAAACAAATGTTTTCTCCTCCATTCCCGTCTCCCTAAACCGTGTCTGATAGATTCTGAGAGATTTCTGGAAGGCAGTGGCGGGTGGTGGTGGTGGGGTTGTTGGCAGAAATCCAGAGAATCTGCAAATTATTTATGCAAAAACTGAGTGGGACAGGGCTTGCTATTTGAATTATGCATGTTTTATCAAATCCATTCCACCCCCACACATATTATAGAAGTTGTCATCTCTTATTTACACACCGCAGGGTACATTGCTCAAATAAAGAGGCCAAAGTGATATGGTGCACATAGGGGGAAAAAAAAAAGAGTGTTTACATTGGAAGTATGATTACTCATTAATCAATTCAACACATTTTAGATACATTTTAAAAAGACAAAATAACGTGTGTTGACAACGTCCACGGTGAAAAGCATCTATTTTCTCTTTTGCTACTCAGCAAGTTGTTTGGAGAGGCAGCGCATTATTTCCACACTGTCGTTGGAAATTTTCGCACTAGTTCCAGCTTTTTGATCTCTCTGGTCTCGGTTTCATCGTGTGAAAAATGGGGACAATGAGACTTCTCTTGCAAGAGGCCTGTGAAGAGGAAATGACACACTAATCTAGCACAATGTAGGACATTTCCCCTCTGTCCCTGAGTCAAAAGGGGACCCTCTGACATTTTTTTTTCCCAGCTCTGTATTCTTAGAGAAGTCTAAGGGAATTTTCTGAAGCCCTTCAAATAACATGGGTTGTTTTACTTTGACCTGATCGGAATATGGCTTTAACATGCACTGATGAATGTCCCTTGAAGAGAGCAGTTGGAAAATGTAGAAAGCATGAGGACAATGAGCAACAAAGAAGAGATATAAAGGTGTGACTGAAAATCTAGAAGTTTTTTTTCTCCTCCATATCCTTATCTTTGATGATGGCCTTTGGACAATTCCCTTGCACAACATCCTCTGCACGGTTCCAGTTCTGTTTTCCAAATACAGCACGTGCAAATGTCTGCTCACTTCCTGAGGTCTCTGTCACATTTTATTTAAGGCTTCAACACAGATAAAAAGCAACTCTTTCTCCTATGACTGAGCCCAAGAATTTTCTCTTTCTCCCTCTATACTATGTTCACATTGCTTATCTCGAATCCATTTATATGAACCAGACTGTGAGCTCTTGACATTAACATGCTATTTTAAAACTATGTGTTAGCATATTATTTCTGTGACTCTATGCCAAACAAATAGTTTTAATAGATAATAACTAATAAAATAGTCACAACAACTCTCAGCTTATGTATTACTGTGATCCCCTTTATATGGACAGCTAACAGAGGCTGCTGAAGGATTGGTGTATTGAAGGTCACATAGAGCTACGAAGGAAAAGAATGATCTTTGAAGTCAGGTTTTCAGTTCTACAGGACTAAGCTCTTCAGAACTGCGCTGTGGGGTCCGTATAGCATGGCTCTTTCCACACCAGAGACCCTCATGATGCCTGGTATCCAGTAGAAACTCATTCATGATGGCTGCCTGATTTCAACTTTGGAAGAATGAATAAAATAAAATATGGGAAGTTTAATCACTTTCTATTTTTTATTTTTAAATTTCAGAACCTGTAGGCATGCTGGAGTTTGGAACTGCAATATCCCCCAAAGGCCTATTTTTAAAAGGCTTTGTCCTCAGCTTGGTACTACTAGAAGGTGGTGGAAACCTTTAAGAGGCGGGGCCTAACAGGAGGTCTAAGGACATTGTGAGTGTGTCCTCGAAGGGGACTGTGGGATGTCCTCTTTCTCTTTGCTCTCCAATTGTCATGAGTTATGAAACTTCTTCTTCCATGAAAGACTTCCACAGGCCTAAAGGCAAAAGGGATGATGGATCATGGATTGAAAGCTCCAAAAGTGTGATACAGAATTAGCCTTTTCTCCATATAAGCTTATCATCTCCTGATTTTTTCTGCAGTTGTGGAGAGCTGACTAACAATGTGTAACCACATTGCATCTTTTCTGACTTTCACCTTCTCTTTTTGAGTTCTGCAGAAATGGTTCCCATTAGACCCTTTTTAAAGCACTTTCTGTGTAGACTATACAAGCCACACTCTTGAAAAAGCACAGATTCTTTGAGTTGTGGGTTTCCTCTCATTTGCAACCTCACTGTATACTTTCACTATATAATAATCACTTTCTTCACTAGTTCATTCACACTACATTTCAACATCGGGGAGACAAAAAGATGATTTGGGGAAACACCCATCAGAACAATAAAAATAGACTCAATGTCTATTCTGTTTATGTGTACTCAATGGAAGAGACTTGCTGGGAAGTCTTATAGCAATGATTTAAAATACTGAGTCCTCACTACATATGACTATAGCACGTGGAAAAGGAGTCTGGATATATAGCCATGAAGCAAAGAGAAAGTAACCCCCAACAATTTGTATTGAATATTAATTCTTTTCCAGGAAACATGCTCAACCATTTGAATATATTATCCCAATTTTTCTTCATAACAATGCAACTTTATCTTATTAATTTCATTTCACAAAGAGGCCACTAAGATTTAAAGGAGATAAATATCTTACCCAAGGCTACATCCAAGCAGCAGACCCAGGATTCAAACCCACTTCTCTCTGATATCAGAGTTTTTGTTCTCTGCTGTAAAGTTCTGCCTTCCAAAGCTCACACTGCTCACCCGTTTAATGATAGTCAAATCTTCTGAAGGCTAAAGTTAATGGTAACATGAAATTCTATTCATCAACTTCAGCATGAAGAAGCATGTCAGACCTTTGAGAACTTACAATAGTCAAGAGGGGAGACAGAATGCAGTACAAGTCAGTTAATGGTATTTCCTTGCTACTTTCATGTTCTGTCTTGAACATAATAGACATGTGTTAAATATTGATTGATTGATTGATTAAGTGGATGAATGAATAGTTGGTGAAACTGCAATTTGGCCAGGAATAAAACTGTTGATCCATAATCTTTCTGGCCCTTAAGGCTCCGTAGATATTGTCCAGTTATATTTTGACATTTAATGTCAAATTGGACACTAGCTTGATTTGGGGTTCCCCTTAGGACATTAGAAAATTTTCTGGACATATAGAACCTTTGTATTGTGACAAAAATTCAGTCACATTGAGTTAAGGACTGAATATTTCTCCATTATTTTTCACTAAAATGATTAAACCTTTTCAGTTTGCATCATTAAGTCTATTCTAGTTCTGAAAAGTTAACTGGGACTAAATTAAGTACCTGAGCCTGACAGCATCAAGGTTAATAGCACAGAGACTGGGGCCAAAGTGCTTAAATTCTGATTTCTACCAGTTGTGCAATTGGGGCATAGCACTTAACCTCTCTGTGCCTATTTCCTACCGGTAAAATGGAAAAAATAAAATACTGAGCTCATCAAGTTATGGTGGTGAGTTAATACATGTAAATCACTTGTTGTTCTTGGCACTTAGTAAGCATATGTTCTTCAAGAACATCCAGTACAATTTCCAAAATCCAAGAAGTATTTGTTTAGTACAAATCCTCTAGAATGAGCTGATATCTTCTTCCCTACTGCATTTCCTTACTTCCTTCCAACACTCATGAAAGAATAAATTAACAAAAATCCACTGCATGTCCAATTGCTTGAATATTTCTTTTCCCTGCATTTGTTATGCCTTATTGACAGAATTCTGTCAGTAAAATCCATGACCTTACTCCAGCTTCCTTAGCCCAACCTGCAACCCCTATGCCCATTCATTTTTTATTGTTGTTATTAATTTTTTTTATTATGAAAGGCATATCTTTTTTTAAAAAAATGGAAGCAATGAGAATATTTGGAAAGAAGTGATCCTTTTTAATTATATATTTTTTTGCCTTCCCTTATACCTATTCTTTTCTTTTTTTGCATTTTTTTTCTTTTTAGGTATACATGATAGTAGAGTCTATTTTGATATATTATACATACATGGAGTATAACTTATTCTAATTAGGATTCTATTCTTGTGGTTGTACATGACGTGGAGTTCCACTGGTTGTATATTCATATGTGAATATAGGAAATTCATGTCCGATTCATTCTACTGTCTTTCCTATATCCACCTCCCTACTTCCCTTCATTCCCCTTTCTCTAATTCCACAAACCTCTATTCTCTGCACCCCCCTTATTGTGTGTTAGTCCTCCACGTATCAGAAAGAACATTCAGCCTTTGGTTTTATGGTTCTTAAACTATTGAGAAGGAAAATCAGCATCAAAAGAGATCTGCTAAGGACCCTATATCAGGAGGTGTAAAAAGGTTAATGAACCATAGACATATACATCTACCTGCGAGGTAATGAACCAGACTAGAACTCTTTAAAAATATTTATAAAAGGTATGGCAAAGACAGAATAAACCAGCTTCTTTATGAGCTAATGCCCATATAATAAAAGGATGGAAGCTCTGTTTGGGGGTTCAGACCCTGGGAAGAAAGTGAGAAAACATTTCCTTATGTCTTTCATGCTGGTGAATGGCTTCAATACAGCTCTGTAAGCTGAACCCATGTGTGGCCTCTCCATGTGGCTGCTCCGGCTTCTCCATAGCATGACAGTTAAATTCCCAGAGTGAACAGCCCCAGAAAACAAGGCAGAGGCTGGATTTCCTCCCATGATCTTGCTTCGGCAATCCTGAAACATCACACTTGCTGTCGTCTCAGCTGCAGTCCACGGCTCTGCCCTGGGCCCAGCTGGCCACCTGCACTTGGCTTGGCCCATTGCCCCTGTTCTGGTTGGTGTCAGCTTTGTCTCATATAAGTCCTATACATGTGCCTGTCATCTCCCTGTCTCTTCTCTAGTTAAAAAAAAAATCAAATTCTCATTATTTCCATACATTTAGATAGAACTAGTATATCTAGTTCTAGAAACTCATGTTTCAAAAAAAAATTCCAACAATCCTAGGCATATATAAGATTGCTGGCACTATCTACTTAGAAAATCTGATTATTTTCTGACTAGAGACAGAACTGGAAAGAGGTCTGGGGGTCAATAGTAGTTAATCCAAAGGCTGCTGCTAACCAGGTATTAAAATACTAAAATGATAGGGTTTCACTCAAATCCCACCTAGCCTGGGCCTGTCCAGGTGGGTGCAATGAGTGTTAATAACCAGCCCGGGAACAAGGACATTACAAGTTCACTTTAGAGACCCTGTTGTTTAAAAAAAAAATGGCACTATTTCAAGAGTACAAAAGGGTTTAAATGGTGTAAGAAAACAGATGTTCACTGCAGCAGATGGGCTATTAAACAAGTTGTAAGAAGGAAAATCATGACCATGGTCTTAAAAATAGAATTTTACTTGATTATTGAATACTGTTCAGAATATACCAAAAAGAATAGAGGAGAAAACTGAAACCTCCCATTTGTTCATAACCTAGAGATAACAGTATGCACATTTTAGTGAACTTTTCCTTCTGGTAATATTGTTGTAATATAACAATATACTTTTTTCATAAGTTTAACAGAAATTGGCTTATATTACTCCTACAGTTAAGTGTACTTCTTTTATTTTTTTTAAGTGTACTTCTTTTAAAATGACATTATTTCAGGAGCGATGTCATGAAATATTGTTTTGCAAATCACATTGTTACTGGATGAGTGTTATTGATTTTTTTTTCTTTTTTCTTTTTTTTCTTTCTTTATTCTGTGGTGCTGGTGACTGAACCCAGGGCCTCTTGCATTTAAGGCAAATGCTCTACCACTAAACTATACCCCTAGCCCACATTATTGAATTGTCTGAACATAATTTATACAATCACTTCCCTATTGTTGTATGTGTAGGTTGCTTTCATTATTTTCATATTTTCACTATCCCAAATAGCATCCTGAAGAGCAACCTACTGTATATGTAAGGTTTACATATTCATTAGCTCTTTTTTCTACCGGCAATCATAAGGGATTCAGAACATCTCTCCCTTGCACTTTCAACAATACTGGATATTATAATTTGTAAAAACCTAGGTAATTATGATAATTGAAAAATTGTATCCTTTTAAAATTTGCACTTATTTGATTATTAATAAAGTAGAGCACTTTTATGTATTTAGCAGTCACTTAAGAGTCTGTGTTAGGAATCATCTGTGGAATTAGCCATAGCTTGTGAACATGTTTCTGTTGGGATCTGATAATATTTGAAGCATGGATTTATGTATCAGTCAGGAATTATAATTTTAAGCAAAGGGGGGGGGAGCCTATGTTAAAAATGACTTGAATTAGTTTACGGGGTCTTTAAGAAGGCTGGAAAACAAATCTTGAGGCTAAGCAGGCAGGAGAAATGACTAATGATTCCCTTTTCAACTGATTCTGGTGACAAAATTACTGCCCTGATGGCAATTTCCACTGGAGAGGAAGAACCCCTTGTCCCCGCGTCTCATCTGACTACCTTCTGAATCAAATCCAGCATTGGCCTGAGTTATGCACAGAGCCTGAGACTAATGGGAAAGAGAAGATGGTGGTCCCTTCCCCAACCTCATAGGATGTATATTTCTCAAATATAGAAAGAAGTTTGGAAGAGCTGGCAGCTAGAACACAGGAAGAGTCTGCTACACTTGGCCGGACCCACAGTAATAAGATGAATAAAAATCAGTGATGATGTGGGCATATGTGGGATCACCCTAAGGCAAAACTGTGTTGGTGACACTTGTAAGGATGATGTCATTCATGACTCATTATAGCCCATTACCTGATCAGAAGTTCCTTCTGGGCAGCCCCACCTGAAGTCCCCAAGGACAGTCTTTGTGGAACAGATTGATTAAGATGCCCAAATCCAGAGGAAACACCGTGCCATGAATGCTTCTGTTGAGAAAGGGCTCTAGTGGCTCCAGACAACTTTCTCAGCCATGCAGGCCAGCAGGCTGCTGTGTCTGCCAGCTGCAGGCCAGATGTGGACAGATGGGAACACACATTCATGCTACCAACAGGGTTGTCGGGTCTTGCCATTTATTCTATCTGAGGATACAGAACACCCACTGGAAATAAAAACCCACAGTATAATGACAATCACATAGTTTTCTTTTCCTCTGCTTCCCCAACAGACACGCCTGCTGCCTAGAGCCTTTCTGCTACTATGTCATTAGCCTTTCAGGCTTCAACCACTTTAGATTAAGCTTTTTGTAACTCCGATGTTAATTTAACCGGCATTTCCTAGGAACCTACCATGTCTATATCCTCTTGAGCCACTCCAAGTCTTTCAAAATGGGTAATTTGCTGAGCATATTATGTTTTACCTAAAATTTATGCTACTTAGATGGCCCCAATGCAAAATCGTGCTGGGAGATCCTCTGTTCTTTCTTCCTGGGCCACTTTTTTACCCTTCTCTCTCCGATGAAGGGTGATCTTACCCTCTGGCTTCTAACTCAGTTTGGCCAAGGATGGGGATACCACAAAGGGGTTGGAAGAAAGGAGGGTGAGGTCATTGTTTATTCTCCCACTCCCTCCCTGCATTTCTCTGTATAGCGTCCAGTGGCTTCTGCCACACAGCTGTCTCCAGTTCTAGTGGGCACTCACTTCCTTTGCCCCTCCAGGCCTCAGGGTGGCATTAGTGTCCCACTACCACTTGTCCTTGGTCTCCGCAGCATTCTTTCTCTGTGAACTCTACCCAAATTTTCCAATTTGACATGCCACCTCTTTTGCCATGACCCTCACTGCTGCATCAACTAATAATATAAGAATACAATACTTCTCAAAGAAATAGGCTATTTTTCTTTCAAAATTCTATTACCATGTCTGCAATTATTTTCAATACCTTCAGATGGGCTGACAGATACAAATGCAATAAACCTACATAGCAGTTGTATAGAAATGCTTTGCACAACGACTTCCTAAAAATCAAGAGGCTAAGGGAATGGGAGGGGCACTGTTGATTGGTTTGTTTATTCTTACTCCCAAATTTTGGTTTTATAGGCTAAGTACCACATTCCACAGCAGCGTCACCATGGCCATTTTTTACTATGTCCATGGGTGGTCCAAGGCCCTGGTGGCACTGTGTGTCTCTGGAGGTCATGTGCGTGGATACTGGGGCTTGTGCACCTCTTTCTTCCCTCCATGACTGGAGACTACTTGCAAGGCCCATCAGACCCCAGGAACCAGCCTAGGAGAGCACACATAATAGCAAGAGGGTACGCTGATGCTTAGAGATAAATCATCTCCACCCACCTATAAGAGGAGCAAGCAGAACAAGGGGCAACAGAAATGCTGGTCCCAGAAGAGGAAGGAGGCAAGAAAGAGAAACACATGCTGTTGCAAAGAGTCTTAATATGCAAGCATACATTTTTGGAGAATATGAAATATAGAATGTGAAAACATGTCAACTTGGCATTAAGCCTGGGCTAGAATGGCAGTGTGGTCACCTATGAGTCATGTTAGATAGGACATGTTTTCTGTAAGTAAGCCTTTCTGAGCCTCTAGTTTCCCATCTGGAAACTGAAATACCACCACCTAAATCACAAGATTTTCTGAAAAGGTTATTTTAAATAATATATTAGATGCCAATACAATGGCTGACACATAAAAGATGCTCAAATACTTGATATCTACTCTCACTCAGATATCAGCTGGGGTCTCACTGCCCATAAAGATCGAGGGTTCCAACTCCATACAGTATGAATGCTAAAGATTCCACCATATTTTCTGAATTCTCAGAAAGTGTGTGTGTGTGTGTGTGTGTGTGTGCGTGCTCGCATGTGTGCTCATGTGTATCAAGGTAGAGGGGCAGGAAAGAGATTTTACTCAAATCAGATTACAAGAAAAATTTAGCATCTTTTATTTTCTAGTAATTCATTCTCAGTTTTGGAAGAAAACAAGCACATGCCAATAAAAAGGAATGCTATTCTCAAAATTTTCCAGTTATTTCCACATCTTTGGGTTTTTTTCTTTTAATATTTTTATTAGTTGTTGATGAACCCTTATTTTATTTCTTTATATGCAGTGCTGAGAATCCAATCCAGTGCTTCACACATGCTGGGCAAGTGCTCTACCACTGAGCCACACCCATGGCCCATGGGTATGTACTCTTGTCAACAAGTGTCAAATTCCATGTCAAGGCTGCTTCCCTCCCCACCCTCTTTCTTTGTTTTTTCTGGGTCTTGCTATGTTACCATGTTACCCAGGCTGGTCTGGATCTCCTGGGCTCCCTCCTTAGCCTCCCAATAGGCATGTTGCCACCATGCTCCACCATTTCTCTTATTTGGGAATGAGTCTTCTACCCCCACCCCAACCTTTTTACAAGGACATTTGCAAGCAAGAGGAAGCTCACATGCTCCTAGCAGCAGGGAAGAGCTATTTGGTCATGTGCCACCCTTCTTTGTGGTCTCTGCAGAACTCAAGGGTGAGGGCAGCTCTTCTCACCTAGGATTAGGCAGCAGATGTTTGACTTTGGTGCATCTGCTGCTCTGCACAGCTGCTGTCACCTGTGGCACCTTAGATTCCTAAACTCTCTCCCCCTTTCCCCTACAAAGGATTTCCATGTCCCCTTCTTGTCACACAGCACCTTCCCTATGCTCAGAGTGTAGTCTTCTCTGTACTGCGTTTTAGAATAAAATAATTTCATCATTGCCAGACAGACTCTGATATGTAAGGAAAGATTCTATAATTTAGGAGATCCTTTTACTCTTCAAGGGCATTAAAAGTTGCACATTAACTCTCTGCTATTGCTTTATGACTTTAATAATCCCACATTGCCTCGAGGCAAGGGTTTTTTTCTCGGTGAATACTGAGGTCACAGGCAAATAAGAAAAGGAAAAATATATTAATATATTCCAAAATATTCTCATGCTGTTAATATCTCCTTGGTTGTCTCTTATACCATTCACTCCCCACTCTTCTGCCCACTTCATCTCATCAATGAATGACAATTGTCATTTAAGAGAGCATTAGTTTAATGCAGACTTCCTTTCAAGCCTATGCCACGTGAACAAAAATGACAAACACAGAGATAAGAACTTCTTGTTGTTAAATATGCTACAGGAAAGGGGGAAGAATACCAAGCCAATAAGGTGCAGTTTGCCAAGAAGGCTTCTAAATCTGTTCTGCTATGAATTCAAACTGGGACACTGGGAACTTCACATCTTGGGCACTTTCTTAGGCAATTAGTAATTAAAAGTGCATCAAAAAAAAAAAAAAAAAGGCCCTGAAGATTTGTGCCCAACCTCTATTTGGCTCAGCTGAACACAGACACACTTGTGAAATGCAAAATTCTTTAATCACTCTAAATTGCCCAAGCACAAACCAGGCCAAGAGCATCAATTGCTTCCAAAATAAGATGCAGGTGTTCGGAAAAAAAAAAAATCTACACACAGTCTGCTCATTTTAAGCTCCTCTTTATTTCCTGTGCCCAGAGAGGCAGGAGATGGAAGGAGCATTTTCTATCACATTCTTACTAGTGGAATCACACAGGGGTGATTCAAAAAAGAAAAAGAAAAATTAAAAGAAAGGAAGGGGAAGAGAAAACAAAACTCTGCTCTTTGTTTTAGCTGCCCAACCAAAGTTGGAGGAGCAACCGTCCATCCTCGGGGACACTCAGCTATATCTTAGTGGTGAGTTGCATCCTGACTCCCAATTTTTCACCCTGCCTGAATGCATACACTCTGCCAAATGATTCTGAAATTCCTCTCACTAGAAGTACAGCATGTAGGGACTGGGATATAGCTCAGCGGTAGAGCATTGGCCTAGCATGTGTGAGGTCCTGGGTTCAATCCCCAGCACTGCAAAAAGGGGGAAAAGAAAAAAAAAGGAAGAAGGAAAGAAAGAAAAAAGTGGGATGTCTCACAGAAGAAATACAGAGTGTATTTCTCCACACCTTGACTTTGGCTTTGTTCGTGCTCCTTTCTTTGGCTATAGAATGAAGCAGGAGGGAGAGTGTATTAGTTCTGAGCCCAGGCCCAGGCCTTCTGTGATTCTGTGACTTTTATCATCACAACATATAGAATATGGCCTGTCCAGCCTCTCTGATCCCAGGAGGAAGATAATAAATTTACTCAACAGAACTGTCACAGTCAAAAAGACTGTGAAGGAGGCCAGCCTAAATCATTGATGTTCACCAACCACACCTGAGGCTAAATAATGCACTTCCTATTCCCATCCCACAGTTTCTGTGGCTATTTGTTCCACAGCATCATTGTAGCAGCAGCAGACTCATACACTTGAACTGGGCATGAATAGCTAGATGGACGCCAGTCTTGGTTTGGTGCTATAAAGGTATCCTTCAGCGTGAGAACGGATGCTAAATTCTGAGGAGTATTAATACTGGAGTATCACTTTGGTTGCAGCAGTCTGCCCAATTCATCCTGTTTTCCTGAATTTTAAAACATTTTTTAGCTTTTTTGGCTAATATCCAGATGGTTCTTACTAACTTAATACTACCTAGATCTTAAGTTGGTGCCCGCTTTTAACATAATGCTTTTTAAGGGTCCTTGATGTAGGATTATAACGTCACCAGGAAGTATACACCTTGCCCAGAGGGACTAGGTCTACAGGAACTGCCAATCTTTTGTTGTCTGTCCTGGGAATGCCTAAGGAAAGTGGAAAACTCTGACTTCCAATTAAGACTTATTAGCTCTGTGTCCTGGAACAAGACATACTACTTTCTCTGAACTTCAATTATTTAATATATAAAATGGGACCTTACAGGGCAGTTAAAGAATGCAGATTATCCAGTACAGTTCCTGGTAGGCACCAATAGCAGAGGGTCAATAAATGCTTATTTCTTCCCCACTTCAATACCCTTATATAAGGAGCCCTGGATATGTGGAAGAATAGGTATACATATTTATAATTATTTAAAAAAGACTTACCAAACTCCTAATAAGTGCCAAGCAAGCACTTTACTAGGGACACAATATAAGTAAAACGTAGTCCTTTGCTTCAGTGAACTTATTTAACTTCCATTTGTAGAAAGGTTAACCAGACCCAAACCACACATCCATGAGACAGCAGAACAAGAATTCAAACCTGGGTAGTCTAGTTCCAGAGTTCATAATCTTAACCATTCTGCTATGATAATATCTATTAAAATTAAATATGTATATACCCCAAGATGAATTTTTACCTTCTGTCACTTGTTCAAGTACTTGTTTATGAATCAACAGAAGAATCTTTGTTGCAGAGTAACAGAGTAAGAACTTTCATTCAGCATAAGAACCATCATTGCAGAATAATTTATGATATTGATAAACTGAAACAAGATAATAACTTGATGAGGGAATGTATTTATTATGTACATTGTATAATACCATTTGTTTTAGTATTTAAGATACCTTTAGGTACATGTATGTGTGCACATAAATATATATGAAAAGTAACCCAATGGGTAATCACATGGGAAGTGACCAGAAAAGAAGGTGGGTGATTTAGAGGATTTAGGCATTATTGATCATGTTTAAAGCTTTAAAAATGAGACTGTATTTGTACATTACTTGTTCAATTAAAAGTTAGTATTTTTAGTCTCTCCTTAACAGAAAACTAAATGAGAAACTCCAAAGACTAATTTAAAGACTATCCTTTGAAATTAGCACCAACTGTGTAACAGTTGGGCAAAGAACTATAACAAGATGAAAAAAATTTGGACTAGAAAAATAAGAAAACATAAATAGGATTATTACCCTCCAAACAAATCATATACACAGAAAGTGGGGATTAACATGTTAGCATATAAAGGTTTTGGCTTCAACTCCCACATTAATGTAGACTGGTATGTTAGACTTTATACTATTCCATAGGAATTGGTGATGGAAGAGAGGAAGAACAGGTATTCCTATGCTGAATAATTTTAATAAACCTCCAAGCAACCAACAGGAAACAGTATTAGAAAAAGAAGGCAGAGAAACCCAGTAAAGCAAAGAGATTTTTATCCTGACTTTTCCTCAATTCAGTCACCACCTCCAAACAATGAATTTTATACACAAAAGTGCCTTCGAGACCATATAGCTTTGTTACTTCACAGACAAGGAAACAGAGACATGGGCAAGAGAAGTAGGTTGCCCAAGGTCTCTTAGGTAGCAGAAATTGAACCAGTATCTTTTTATCATTGCAAAATGATGATGCCTCCATTTACAAGGGAAAATGCCATCACAATAACACCTATCTACACTATGGGCAGCCTGACACACATCTGTATAAAGCCCTCTGACCTATGTAAAGGGGAAGACTCTAAGCCAGAACATTTTATTAAGCAAAACCTACTCTCAAGAGACATTGGAGAATCAAGGCATGTTGCTTAATTTGTTCATTCATAAATTAATTCTTTTTTTTTGGGGGGGGGGGGTGCTGGGAATTGAACCTGGGGGCACTTTACCATTGAGATATATCCCCATCCCTTTTTATTCTGTATTTTGAGATGGGGTCTTGCTAAGTTTCCAAGGCTGTCTTTGAACTTGTAATTTGCATCCTCAGCCTCCCAAGTAGCTGAGCTCATGGGTGTGCACCACCATGCCTGGTCATAATTATTTTATGCATAAAATATTTTCTGGGTATGGGCATTATGAGTATGATACAACATGGGTAATAAATTATCTTCTCAGGAATTAAATCCAATAAGAGAATATGATGGTTATATGTTCCTGGAATATTAGCATATGTAGATGATATAAAAATCCATACATATGTAAGAAAGATAATATACTATTACAAAGTGGGGGTGGTATGAGGAATACAAGTTAGTTTAACATTTGAAAATAAAAATTGAAAAAAAAAAAAACAAATTCATTCACCACAAAGAAGAATAGGGAAAGCTGAGGATGTAGCTCAGTGGTAGAGCATTTGCCTAGCATGTGTGAGACCCTGGGTTTAATCCCCAGCATCAATTTTCATAAGGGGAATAAAGCAGAAAAAAACTGCATCATCACAAGAAATGCAGAAAAGACATTTGACAAAATATAAAAGCCTATCCATGTTTAAACCTCTCAGAATACTGAAAATAGAAGGGACCCTCCTGAGTATTATAAAGCATATCTCTAATGAACAAAGGCTAACATGGAATTTAGTGGTGAAACATTGTACACTCTTCCCCCAAAAGCAGGAATAAGGCAAAAATTTCAACTCTCAGTACATTTAGTCAACAGTGTACTAGATGTTCTAGCTAATGCAATAAATAAGCAAGAAAACAAACAAATCAGCTCAAAAAGAAGAACTATCATAACCCACGGTGTTATTGATTACTTGGAAAGTCCTAAATAACTTAAAAAATAAACAAGAAAAACTAACTAAATGTATTAGCAAAGCCACAGGACACAATGTCAATATAAAAAAAAATCAATTTTTTCAGTAAATCATTCAAAAATAATATAATTGATGATAACAAAAATACTTAGATGATACCTGTTTTACTAAATTTGTTACTATGTAGTGAAAAGCATGCAAAATTGTCAATAGAAATTTTAAAAATACTTTTGAAGAAAGATATAGTATATACATGTTAAGACATACATATTAAGATGCCAATTTTTCACTAAATTGATAGATTCAAAGCAATCCAAATCAATTTTTGAATTTTCTAAAGGAATTGCCCAGCAGATCTTACAATTTCTATGAAAATTTATGTGATCTAGGAGATTCAAAACAACATTAAAAAGTAAGACTTTGAAGGACTCAGATCATACGAATTCAGCATTTTATTATGAAAATACAACAAGGAAATGTGACATTGGTGTAAGGACAAATAGATATGTAAGCAGAAAAGAATGAGTACAGAAATGGACCTAAATGGACCTAAATATAGTAGATTTTCAACAGGGAACCAAAGCAACTCAATATAGAAAAATGTTTAAAATTTTTTAACAAGTGGCACTGAAACCATTGGATTTGTGCATATTTATTTAAAAAAAAAAAACTTAATTCAAGTGAGTTTACAAAGTTTATCCAGTGAGTTTACAAAGTCTAAAGCCACATTTCACTCACTGAATTTTTCTACAGGAATCTGAAAAACAAGCAAGAACCCTGATATCAACCAATGCTTTGCAGATGAAGTTAAGTCACAGAGATATTATTTATGAAAAAAAGAAAACTCAAATCCTCTCATTTTACAAACAAAACTTAATTTGAGTTGAATTACAGGCTAAAATAAAAGCTGGAATTATAAAGTTTGTAAAAGAAAACACAAAAGACAATTTCTATGACCAGGAGAAAGTATTATTTCTTAGCACACAAACAGCCATACACAGAAAAAAAATGATATATTGGATTTAATTAAAGTTAAAAAGAAAAACTTTTTTTCTTGGAGATATATTAGAAAACGAAAAGGCAGGCCAAAGAAGCACATTTATTAAAAAATTAATATTAATATAAATATAAAGTACTATGAATCACCAGTAATGATACAATTTGTTCTGGGTGCTTCTCTAACATGTAGAAGGTTGAGAGGTCTGGAATTTGATCCCCAATATTAAAAAAAAACAAAGACTAAGATACAAACAACCCTAATTTCAAATATAAGAGCAAAGATGTAACTAGATAACTTCACAAAAGAAGCTACATGGTGGCCAATAAAAAAAGTTACAAAACATATTTTAATCATTAGACATGCAATTTAAACCACAATAACATAACATTTCACGCCCACTAGAATAGCTAAAATAAAAAGAGCTGACAATATAAATATTGACATGGATATAGAGCAACTGGAACTCTCATTCATCCCTGCTAAGCATGGAAAATTGTGGAACTACTTTAAAAGACCATTTAAAGTTTCTTAAAGAGCTATGCATGTACTTACAATATGAACCAGCAATTTCATTTCTATTTAATTTTCCCAAGAGAAACAAAAGACATGTGTTCACTAGAACATTTGTAAAGAATCTTCATAGCAGTTTTATTTATTATTCCTGGAACGTAACAGTACAAACAGTCTATAAACAGGAGCAGGAATGAAAATATTTTATTATATACAAATAATGGAATACTATTTGGGATAAACTACACATACATAAAAGAACATAGATGAAACTCCAAAATATCATGTTGAGAGAAAAATTAGGCAGGCACATAAGAATCTATTTATATGAAGTCCAATAACTTGTAAAACTAATCTATGTTACTAGAAATTTGAACAGAGGAGACTTAAAAGGGGGAGGAAGGCATGAGAAAACTATCCTATACACTGTTTTGGGTGGTTGTAACATATGTGTATATTATTGTGAAAATTACATGCCTTGAACATCAAATTGAATAGAACTGTGCTTCTGGAAGAAAAATTTATACCTAAACTTACTTCAATTGAAAAACAAGTAAAAGAACAGTCCTCCAAATCCCATCCAGGAAAGAATTCATGCATTCCATTTCAGAATGAATAACCAAGCTTCACATGCAATCCAATGCAAAACTACATTTTCCTATCTCATTATCAAAATAAAAAATATTCAACATTATTAAGCGTAGAATGTACTTCTGCTTCTTTTATTCACTCTCTCCTTCCTTTTCTTCCTCCCTTTTCCCTTTCCTTCCATTCCCTTCTCTTCCTCTCCCTCTCACTCCCTCTCTTACTTTGACAATCCCCTTCTTTTCCTTCTTTTAAGGATCTTTAGAAAATTGGAAAAGGTTCTTTGAAGAATACAATTCTACATAATCCAATAATTAAAATTATAGGTGACCAGAGCAGGACACACATCTAAATGCTTGTCAATCAAATCTTCCACAGGCCTGCACAACCAATGAGGTTTTAGCTCCTTTAAAGAGGCATACAATGATAGGGTCAATTTTGCTTTCTTTCAATGGCTATTCATCCAGGAAAAACTCAAAGAAGGCAGATATGTGAAACTAAAGGCAGGAAGGAATTTATAATAAATTTTATATTATGTGAGCTCACCATCTGTTTATCAGAAAGAATCAGTGTTGACTGTAGAGATAATAATGATAAATATGGTCAGATATGGGATGATGGATATAAGTAAGCCAAGTTTCTTTCGGTGCATTTTGTATGAGCCTCTTTCTGGGCTGGAGTTTCCGGTGTTTAAGAAGGCCTGATGTGGACTAGATTTCCTCTGGTCCCGACTGCAATTGTTGGATTCTTGTCCTCTGGATTCCAAGATGCACATTTCTCTGTGTTAGACAAGGCTCACATTACCCATTGGTCAAAGGCTGGCCTATGTGGAGGAATGAAGATTTAGTCCCTTATCACTGTAGCAGTGGGTTTGTTCCCACGTAGGTTGGATTCAAGGAGCTGTCACAGAGAGGACAAATATGTAAGGCGCTCCTTTACAGTTTCTGGACATAAGCAGGTATTTTTGAGTTTGACTTGCCAATAATTGCTCCATCTTTCACAAAACTCTAATTATAAAGTGGTTCCTATTATGGTTCGGAAAGGTTGCCTCATATTTTTGAAAAGGATCTTTTCCCTTCTGCAGGTTTGCCCTCATTTTAAGACTTGGATTGTTTTTTAATTAATCAGTTCTATTATGCATCTATTACTCATTAGTTGTACAGTCAGGTAAATCGTGAGTTCCTGAGTTTACATTTTGATCCATGTAGTCGTTTGTTCTCTTAATTGTGCCTTGTGATGGTGTGTGTGTGTGTGTGTGTGTTTGTGTGTGTGTGTGATAAAAATTTAACTATTCTGAAGAATCTGTCTGTGCCCTCTGCTTATAAAGACTTCCACTTCAAACTTGGCTTAGTTATACCCATCATCCTATATCTGACCACATTTATCTTTATTATCTCTCCAGTCAAGACTGATTCTTTCTAATAAACAGATATTGAGCTCATATAAAACAACATTTAAATGGAATTATGGCATTTGCTGATAAATGGATGGAGCTGGAGAGTATCATACTAAGCAAAATAAGCCAATCTCAAAAACCTAAAGGCCAAATGTTTTCTCTGATAGGCAGATGCTAATTCACAATAACTGGAGATACGGAAGAATAGAGTTACTTTAGATTATACGGAGGGGAGTGAAGGGCGGGGAGAGGATATGGTGGTAAGGATAGTAGAATAAATCAGACATTATTACCCTATGTACATATATAACCATATATGACTGATGGGATTCCATCTATGTATGATGTATCAAGGTGCATTCTGCTGACATGTATAACTAATCAGAACAAATAAACATATAAATAATAAAAAATTTATTATAAATTCCTTCTTGCCCTTAGTTTCATGTATCTGCCTATTTGAGTTTTCCCCTGGATGAATAGCCACTGAAACCAGAAATACATTTGAGATTTAAGCTAATGGTTAAATTGACTAGAGTGGTTGTTCTCTTTGCTGAGATTTTCTGCTTTCCTCAAACACAGGCCAGGACTTTTGATAATATAATCTGATATGGATGAAAGGAAAATAACCAACCGTGAGGCTCTAGTTATAAAGTTGCTTCAAGTCATCAAACATTCCTGGGGCACCCACTGTGTATAGAACCTAGACAGACATGAACATTTCCCTTTACATGGTTTCTACATGACCATCTCTCTTTTTTTTAATTTATTTTTTTTATTGGTTGTTCAAAACATTATAAAGCTCTTGACATATCATATTTCATACATTAGATTCAAGTTGGTTATGAACTCCCAATTTTACCCCAAATACAGATTGCAGAATCACATCGGTTACACATCCACATTTTTACATAATGCCCTATTAGTAACTGTTGTATTCTGCTACCTTTCCTATCCTCTACCATCCCCCCTCCCTCCCCTCCCATCTTCTCTCTCTACCCCATCTACTGTAATTCATTTCTCTCCTTGTTTATTTTCCCATTCCCCTCACAACCTCTTATATGTAATTTAGTATAACAATGAGGGTCTCCCTCCATTACCATGCAATTTCCCTTTTCTCTCCCTTTCCCTCCCACCTCATGTATCTGTTTAATGTTAATCTTTTCTTCCTGCTCTTCCTCCCTGCTCTGTTCTTAGTTGCTCTCATTATATCAAAGAAGACATTTGGTATTTGTTTTTTAGGGATTGGCTAGCTTCACTAAGCATAATCTGCTCTAGTGCCATCCATTTCCCTGCAAATTCCATGATTTTGTCATTTTTTAGTGCTGCGTAATACTCCACGGTGTATAAATGCCACATTTTTTTTATCCATTCATCTATTGAAGGGCATCTGGGTTGGTTCCACAGTCTAGCAATTGTGAATTGTGCTGCTATGAACATCGATGTAGCAGTATCCCTGTAGTACGCTCTTTTAAGGTCTTCAGGGAATAGTCCAAGAAGGGCAATAGCTGGGTAAACTGGTGGTTCCATTCCCAGCTTTCCCAGGAATCTCCATACTGCTTTCCAGATTGGCCGCACCAGTTTGCAGTCCCACCAGCAATGTACAAGAGTACCCTTTTCCCCACATCCTCTCCAGCACTTGTTGTTGTTTGACTTCATAATGGCTGCCAATCTTACTGGAGTGAGATGGTATCTTAGGGTGGTTTTGATTTGCATTTCTCTGACTGCTAGAGATGGTGAGCATTTTTTCATGTACTTGTTGATTGATTGTATGTCCTCCTCTGAGAAGTGTCTGTTCAGGTCTTTGGCCCATTTGTTGATTGGGTTATTTGTTTTCTTATTGTTTAATTTTTTGAGTTCTTTGTATACTCTGGATATTAGGGCTCTATCTGAAGTGTGAGGAGTAAAAATTTGTTCCCATGATATAGGCTCCCTATTTACCTCTTTTATTGTTTCTCTTGCTGAGAGAAAACTTTTCAGTTTAAGTAAGTCCCATTTGTTGATTCTTGTTATCAACTTTTGTGCTATGGGTGTCCTATTAAGGAATTTGGAGCCCGACCCTACAATATGTAGATCGGAGCCAACTTTTTCTTCTATCAGACGCAGAGTCTCTGATTTGATATCTAGCTCCTTGATCCACTTTGAGTTAACTTTTGTGCATGGCGAGAGGAGGGGATTCAGTTTCATTTTGTTGCATATGGATTTCCAGTTTTTCCAGCACCATTTGTTGAAGATGCTATCCTCCCTCCATTGCATGCTTTTAGCTCCTTTATCAAATATAAGATAGTTGTAGCTTTGTGGATTAGTCTCTGTGTCCTCTATTCTGTACCATTGGTCCACCCTCCTGTTTTGGTACCAGTACCATGACCGTCTCTTTTGTAATAATGAGATTCCTACTGTATACAAGCTAAGAAGTTTCATAAAAGGCCATGTATTCAAAACTGCTCTTATAAATGAACCAGGAAATCAAAGGAATCATACATCCTAATATCCTATAGTTGTATAGAATACGAAGAATCTAGGCTGTTTTCTGGAAAAAAAGATTTGACATCTAGTTTCTTCAGTAAGGTATTGGAGAAGGAAAAGAATACAACAGGAAAAGAAATTTATAAAGTAAAAAATAAAACCTGCTAATGCAACCTTGGGAATCTATCCTGGCTAACAGCAATTATTATCAATATGTACTGGATGCTTATATTATGTGCCAGGCACTTATATTATGTGCCCATATGCCTAAAAACATTAAGCCATCCCATGAAGTAGATATCACTGTCCCCATTTTGCATGCGAACAGTACTAAATACAGAAAACTTACCACCATCACGAATAACACAGCTAAGATTTTAACACAGCCACACTGCAGAACCCATGTTCTTCCTTAGAATGGTATATAATCTCATTCACTCAGTGGAATAAGAAATGTTTTTGTTGATTATTTCTGTTTACAATACATAGTGCTTCAAGTATACACATCAGCTTCTCCTGATATAGAGGTGTGTATATACTACTCCAAAGCCTGCGTCTACTCTCTGACTCAGAATTGTGCAATTGGAGAAACTGAGATCAGAAGTCATGCTCTTCCATCCTCAATATGTTCCCTCCCACATCTTTTTAATTTGTTCTAATTAGTTATACATGACAGCAGGATGCATTTCGATTCATTGTACACAGATGTAGCACAACTTTTTATTTCTCTGCTTGTACAAGATGTAGAGTCCCACCATATGTGCAGTCATACATATACCTAGGGTAATGATGTTCATCTCATTCCACTATCTTTCCTGTCCCCATACTCCCTCCCCTTCCCACCCTCCCCTTTGCCCAATCAAAGTTCCTCCATTCTCCCCACACCCACCCCCATTACAGATTAGCAACATTTGGCCTTTGTTTTTTTGGGATTGGCTTACTTCGCTTAGCATAATATTCTCTTCATCCATTTACATGTAAATGCCATAATTTTATTCTCTTTTAATGCTGAGTAATATTCCATTGTGTATATATATCACAGTTTCTTTATCCATTCATCAGTTGAAGGGCACCTAGGTTGGTTCCACAGTTTAGCTAATGTGAATTGAGCTGCTATAAACATTGATATGGCTGTGTCCCTGTAGTATGCTGTTTTTAAGTCCTTTGGGTATAGACCAAGGAGTGGGATAGCTGGGTTAAATGGTGGTTCCATTCCAAGTTTTCTAAAGAATTTCCATACTATTTTCCAATTTGCAGCACCACCAGCAATGTATGAGTGTACCTTTTCCCCCACATCCTCATCAACACTTATTATTGCTTGTATTTTTGATAATTGCCATTCTGACTGGAGTGAGATGAAATCTTAGAGTGGTTTTGATTTGCATTTCTTTAATTACTATTCATATCCATTTTTCTTATATTTGTAAATTGATTGTATATCTTCTAAGAAGTGGTCTGTTCAGTTCCTTAGCCCATTTATTGACTGGGTTATTTGGTTTTTATGGTGTTAAGTTTTTTGAGTTCTTTATGTACCCTGGAAATTAGTGCTCAATCTGATGTGCATGTAAAGATTTTCTCCCACTTTGTGGGCTCTGTTCACATTATTGATTGTTTCCTTTGCTGAGAAGAAGCTTTTTAGTTTGACTCCATCCCACTTATTCATTCTTGATTTTATTTCTTGCACTTTAGGAGTCTTGTTAAGGAAGTCAGGACCTAATCTGCTTTGGTGAAGATTTGGGTCTACTTTTTTTTTTTTCTGGCCTAATTCCTATGGTTCTCGATCTGCTTTGAGTTGATTTCTGTGCATGGTGAGAAATAGTGGTTTAATTTCATTTTGTGGCATATGGATTTCCAGTTTTCCAAGCACCATTTGTTGAAGAGGATATCTTTTTGCCAATGTATGTTTTCAGTGTCTTTGTCTAGTATGAGATAACTGTATTTATGTGAGTTTGTCTCTGTGTCTTCTATTCTGTACCATTGATCTACATGCCTATTCAGTGTCAATGCCATACCATTTTTTGTTACTATAGCTCGGTAGTATTGTTTAAGGTCTGGTATTGTGATACCTCCTGTTTCACTCTTCTTGCTAAGAATAGCTTTGGCTATTCTGGGTCTCTTATTTTTCCAAATGAATTTCATGATTGTTTTTTCTATTTCTATGAGGAATGTTTTTGAGACTTTAATTGGAATTGCACTGTCTGTATAATGCTTTTGGTAATACGGTCATTTTGACGATATTAATTCTTCCTATCCCAGAACATGAGAGATTGTTCCATCTTCTAAGGTCTTCTTCAATGTCTTTCTTTAGTGTTCTGTAGTTTTCACTGTATAGGTCTTTCACCTCTCTTGTTAGATTGATTCCCAAATATCTCTTTTTTGAGACTATTGTGAATAGGGCAGTTTGCCTAATTTCTCTGAGGGTTCATCACTGATGTATAGAAATGCATTTGATTTATGGGTCTTGATTTTATATCCTGCTACTTTGCTGAATTCATTTAGTAATTCTAGAAGTTTTCTGGTGGAGTTTTTTTGGATCCTCTAACTATAGAACCGTGTCATCAGCAAATAATGATAGTTTGGGTTCTTCTTTTCCTATTCATATCCCTTTAATTTCTTTCTTCTGTCTAATTGCTCTGGCTAGAGTTTCAAGGACGATGTTGAACAGGAGTGGTGAGAGAGGGCATCCCTGTCTTGTTCCAGTTCTTAGAGGGAATGCTTCCAATTTTTCTCCATTTAGAATAATGATTCTTTCTGTTTACAACACATAGTGTTTCAAGTATACACATCAGCTTCTCCTGGTGTAGAGGTGCGTATGTACCACCCCAAAGCCCACATCTGCTCTCTGCCTCAGGATTGTGCAACTGGAGGAACAGAGATCAGAAGTCGTCACGATCTTCCATCCTCCATACATACGTTCCCTCCCACGCTTTTGGGCAATGAATGTCATTATAATTTTAGTAGCAGAATTCACAGTGGCTGCTTTCTTCACCCTGAAAATCTGAGCAGGAGCTTTTTCAATGTAAATGAAATGAAGAGGGGGGTCCTCCAGCAGGAGTTTGGTTATTCTCTGTTGGACAGGAAATGCTTCCTCATTTGCAGTGCTCCCCAAAAGAAGTCGGTGGAGCCCCTAGGGTTGGTTATTGTCTGGCTGAACCATAGGATGGAGTGGAATGAGCAATGAACTGGGAACTAGAAAACCTGATCAGCTTGACTTTGGGAACATTTTTTGCCCCCCCCCCGCTGAGCCTTATTCTATGGTGCAGAAAAGGGTTGGATATTTAGATATCTAAGGCCTCAGAACATTCTACAGAATTCCTGCTGGTTGATGTCAGGTCAGGATGTTCTTTCTGATTCCTATTTTCTGGGAAAGGGTCAGTAAAGGAAATACTCTGAGGGATAGCAGACAGAAATGCTGTTATGGCTCTCCACGCCTCCCAAACTCTCGGCTGCTCCAACAATTACACTCCTGGACTAATTATATTGTAGAATCCACTGAGAAATCCAATATAGCCCTCATTCCTCCTAACAACACAGCGATTTCCAGCAGGTGTTAGGTGGTTAAAAAAAATTAAAGAAATAGCAAAAAATCTCACACCAGATGTAGCCCACATAAATACTACCACACAGGTGTTGGAAGGGGAATAAGTTCTACAAATTATGCAAATAAATCTCTTTTCTTGATAACTCAACTTTTTAGAACAGTTATACACATTTCTTCGGGGATTTAAAAAAATTGATTTTAAAATCTCAACTATCTATCTTTCTGGATTCATTCACACAATTATATCTTCAAATTCCTTGTCAGGCTCTAGAAGTCAAGAAAAATTAAAGGCCTGAGCATGAATTGTTCTCAGAGGAAGAAATCACATCACAGAGATAATTAATGTAAAAACATCATTTCCACCCCATCTTCCTACTCTCCTCAACCTTCCATTTATTCATTAAAAAAAAAAAACAATTGAATCTCTCCTTCCGTATATTGTCCTCTCCTCTGATGGATTCCAGTGGATTCACTGGAATGCAGAAAATCTTTACTGCCTGCACCTCAGTTCAAAGCAACCCCAGAGAAAATATAAAAGAGAAGCACAAACTGTCTACACAGATCCTTGGATTGGAAAGGTTGACCGTGTTCACAAAGAGGCAGTGTTTCATATTTACTGGGAACACCAGGGGTGATACTTTCCTTCTCTGTCATCCACGGAGACCATTTTTCAAATGAGAATGGAAGGTATCCTAAGGGAATATCAGAGTATTCTAAAGGTTTTATTAAAGGGCTTTTAGATATTGTCAAATGTTGTCAATGAAACACTTAGAAACAATGTCTGTCAATCTCTTCTCAAGGCTATGGCAACTTAAAAACCATGAGCCCCTAAACTGTCACATAATCGTCAAACAGTTCAGCAAATGGGTAATTATATTGAAGACTTGTGACTTCACAAGCTACCAAAATCTATATTTATAATACTGCTATTTGCCACCAGTCTATGCTTCACAAAGGGATGCAAATGTTTTGAGCTGGAGCACCCCCTTCCCTCTTAAGAAATGCTTCTCAACCATGGCAGCAAATTAGAATCATTTAGGAAGCTTTAAAAGAAGAGTAGTAACAGCTGAACTCTTCCCAAGGCTGTAGCTGCTTCAAGATCATGAGACCCTAAATCATCACATAATAGTCACACAGTTTTAACAGCAAATGTGCAAATTATACTCGTTACACCAAAATCTGATTTTCTTGGGGATAAGGATCAAGATATCAGTATTTTTTAAGTTCTCTAGGTAATTCTAATGTTGAGACTAACTATATAAAGAAGCTGGTGGAGCCTAGGGATGATTCTATGGGAGATCAAAAACACTATTTCCTTCTTCACTTACTAAGGACAAGTTTACATAAGATAAATGATATTAGTACGAGAAATCATAAATGAGCTTCATACCAAGAGTGGCCATACATTTTAGTTTGTCCATACACCAAATCATGGTGTCTGCATGGTTCAGTGTACATTCTTTATCAATAAATGGGATGGTATCAAACTAAAAAGCTTCTTCACAGCAAAGGAAACAAACAAGAACATAAAGTGAGCCTTCAGAATGCGAGAAAACTTTCACTACCTGCACATCAGATAGAGCATTAATCTCCAGGATATATAAAGCACTCAAAAAACTTAACACCAATAAATAAACAAACAAACAAACAAACAAAACAGGACAAATAACCCAATCAATAAATGGACAAAGGAACTGAATAGGCACTTGGCAGAAGAAGAAATATGGATGCTTAAAAAATATATGAAAAACTAGGCTGGTAGTTCCAATATAAGAATCCCATGTCTGTTATGCCCTGCTACCTCTGCCAACCCTGATTTTCTATCAACCTTATATAAAAGTTAGTCTAGATTTCATTCTTAAGTACAATCACAAATATTTTAATATTTGCATTTATCTTAGTCTTTATGGAACAAACACAAGTAACCTTTGCAGAAAACTAGGTGGTCATTGAAATCAGGTGATCCTTTTGTATCACTCAGTGAAGATGTTCTTAGCAGCACAGTTCACTTCCATCTGATTTAGTCCAACAAAAGGTTACTCAGCATTTACCCTTCACTAAAAATTAGTTGACTTCAAAAAGTTTATAGAGTAAGCACTTAGGACTGAGTTCAAGTCTTCTGCAGAAAACTTTCCTGATTTATGAATTCAGAAAACTCTCCTGATTCAAGTCAGTCAGTTACCTTCTATGACTCTGAGTTTGGGGTATTCCATCTTGTTAAAATACAAATAAGAGTTCAGAAGTTGTTAGGCCTGAGGAAAAACATGCTACATATTCTTTAAGATGATTAACAAGGAGGATCAAAGGCATAGAAAATAGGCAAGCTTTGGCCAGAAAATGCATGAAAGGATAAAGCCATAAAGCTAGTCTAGAATTTTCCAGTAAAAGAGGGGGTTGTACTGCATGCTAAAGAAGAAAAATAAGGACAATATTTAGACATAATCGCACCACTCGGGAATAAGCAGTATTGATTCAAGTCTCGCTAGACACAAGGTTCCTGGGCACTCTTTCCTTTGTAATTTTTTCTTGTGTTCTACACCCTCTCTTTGAATCACATCACCCATATATATATCTTCCAGTAACACAAGCATTTGGTACATTATAGACCTATATTTGCAGCCCAGAGATGCCACCATACCGTAGAAGTCTAGTCAAGCAGTCTTTCAGCTGTCTTTGCTATCTCAAATCCCTCACGAACCCTATTCTGACTCTTGAGAGTAATGTGACTCCATTTCCTCAGAGAAAATTCTCAGGCATCTTTGATTCCTCCCTCTTCCTTCCTGACCTAGCCTGTTAATTGGCCCACAAAATTTCCTAAATTTATCACATCCTCTCCGCACTATAGTTCCCACTCTAGGATAGTTTGCCACATTGTGTTGTCCAAACATCCTACTAAGTTCTTCAGTGGTTGTCTTACCTCTGGCCCCTGGCTGTAATTTACCATTCATTTTCACCACTAATTGACGTGTGGACAATCCTAAAATTTTCATATAACTTCATTTCTAATCCAAACAAATATTGATGGCTTCCCAAAGACTTATATAATGTCTCCCACTGTCTGGCCTCAGTTCTGCTGTATTGGTTCATCCCCCTCTTACCAGAAAATCATTTGTCCTTTTCAATCACTCATGGCTCTTGCATTTAAAAAAAAAAAAATTCATGCTAGTCCTTTAAACAATGCCCTTAGCTTTCTGTTTTGAATGATAAACACTACTGCATCCATTAAGACTCCTCTCAGTTCTCACATTTCCTGTGAGGCTTTCTCTGGCTCTTCCAGGCAATTTTTCAGTCTGCCCTTGTATTCCCATATAACCATCCTTACAATTATACTCATCATCCTCAATAATAATAATTTATTTACAAGCCCGACTCCCCTCTAGGATAGGGCAATTTCCGAATAAGGACTTATGGTCCTGACTCCACCACCAGCACCAATCAAGCCTAGCAGGGAGCCTGGTAGTGACTGGGATTCTAATACACATCTGTAGTGGGAAAGCAAAGTATCAGGTGTCACAGCCTGGGTTCTTCCAGAAGCAAAACTGTGACTCTGAAATCAGTACCTGTAGAAGGGATTGAGAGAAATCAGGAGTAGGTGAAGAAAAATGTCAGGCTGGGACACGGTCCCAGTGACAAGCCACTGATGCTTCTATGAAGAGGTCCACGTGGTCCTTTGGAGATGTCTCAAGTTAGGTCAATATGGGCTGGCCATTATATGCTCACGTCTTGTATTGGATGTGGGTACCCCAGGAAATGATGTGACCTTTGGTAACAAAGGTCTCTGAAGTTGAGACAATACCTGAAGGAGCTGAGAGTGAGGATCACCTGCTAATAGCACTGTCGAACACCAAGGCAGCAAGTTCTACCTTGTATGGGGTCCAGGTGGCACATTAAAGGGTCCACCACAGAGTGTGCACTCATTTAGTCTTAAGTAGGTCAGTTAGAAACTGCAATTAGTTGAGAGTGGCAGAATCCCCTGTAATAGTGATGTAAACTCATTGGAGGCTTTATTTATTTTTTTAACAATAATTCTGGGAGGTCACTGGCTTAATATCCAGAATTCTAGGGCATCTCCAAAATATTTTGGCTTTTCTCTCAGGGTTGAAGAATAGCTATGGCAGCTTTACACACTGTGAGCAGGACTGAGAGATCAAGAAGAAAACGCTGATATCTACAGGAAGCCAAGCTTCTTCAGAAACCCCTCACCAGACCTCTGTTTATATGTTACAGGTGGGAACACTATCCTATGGCCAGCCCTTAATGCCAGGGAGGTTGGAAATTGTCATTTTTATAACAGGGTGTGTGTGACTGTGCCTTTATCTCATGCACAGTTCTGTTAGTGAGAAAGGAAATAATGAATATTTTGTAGTCACCTAGAATGTCGGCCATGTAAATTTAAGAATCCAGGTACAAAAGAAAAACAAGTGACGTGGAATAAGACTGGATAACATGGAGACAGGACAGATTCATAAAGTAATTGCTGTTTTGTAAAGTGACTGTTTCCCACTCAGCATAGCAAAATTATATGAATTAATAAACCCTGCCAGAGGAGATTAAGGAAAGAGAGTGGCATCCAGCCTGACGCTGCAGAAAACATGCACTGGAACCAAGAATTAAAGACACCTTGAATTAAAGAGGGCAAAGAAGAGGATAATACAGAAAATGGGAAAAACAGGAAGAGGATACCACCTAGCATTAAGACAAAAGACCAGGCATGAAACACAAAGCACAAACATTCCAGCAACTAGTCAGCAACACCCCTTAGAACTTCAAGGGAGAAGTCAAAAGGCAGCAGCTGGTGTTGCTGGGCGTGTTGAGAGCTTGTTGCCAGCATTCATAAAGGAAACTAAAGGTCACACTGTGAAGACAAAAATAGGTTTCTTGGATGTAGAGACAGAGACGAGAAAAGGGTTAAGACCCTTTGGGGGGAACTGACCCTCCACAACACCATGGAACAGCTATTTATTACAAGAGCAGGTAAGAAAAGCTACCATGACAAAAAACACCAGGAGCTGATGAACTCAGAGTCCCTGAATTCAGAATCCTGCAACCAAGGAACAAGCAAACGTTAAACAGATCTTGAGGACGAGGTAAGGATGGAGTCATGGTGGTAACCAATGGGTGGTCAATATCCACTCCACAGCTAAGATGGAAAGGAAACAGAGGAATAATGGCTGAACCACTGTGAATTGAATTTTCACTCCCACCATCAAGGAAAGCTTGGGTTTAAGGTTACCTCAAGAGGTCAACTACTCCAGACCTCTGTGCAAATGGAGGTCCCATCCATTCTCAGAAAAGTCTAACAACTTCTCTACCATAGTTTAATCACCCATTATTTTATCATTGATTTTCATTCTGGGAAGGTAGGGTGCATACAGTAGACAAGATTGAAGATTCCACCAAGGATCATGAGTTTTGATTCTGGCTGTGCCCTTAACCAGCTTTATAGCTTTGGAAATAACATCCCTTCTCTGGATCTCATTTTCTTATCTGTAAAAGAAGAGATGGATCATCTGTCTCTGGTTCCCAGCATCCTCTATGTAGATAGATAATGAAGGTGGTGTTTCCTGTACAATATGCCTTCATAAAATAGATCCCAACAATGATTCTCCAGAACAAAAGCACCTTTTAAGAAATGGGCATCACTAATTCCTTTATTCCTACCCATAAAAATAGTACCAATGATATTTTAATAATGAAATCTTCTAAAGATATAGGATTTAACAGTTTGTAGGAATAAATTTGTATAAGCCCTCTCACTTAATCAATCCAGGCACAGGAACATGGCAAAGACTTAAAATTGGCCCCTAACATCCCTTCTTCTTTTCAGAGGACTTGGTCCCTTATTTTTTATCTTGACTCATGAACACCTGAATTAAATGCCTTCTTACCTAACTTCCTATTACAATTATGAGTGAGACCTCTCACAATTCTGGTAGAAGCAGTATTAATGATTTCCAGAAAGAGAGGCAACCTTTCTTCCTTCCTCATTCCTGCTGATTGAAATGCAGACTGGTGGATGTAACTCAAGCAGACCTTGGACCACAGTGTGGAAATTTACTTCTATTTGTCTTAAATAACTAATTTGTGCAGGGGCCGGGGAGGGGGTACTGGCGATTGAATCCAAGGGTGCTTAATCACTGAGCAATATCCCCAGCCCTTTTTAAAATATTTTATTTAGAGACAGGGACTTGGCAAGTTGCTTAGGACCTTGCTAAGTTGCTGAGGCTAGCTGCCTCAGCCTTCAAAGTTGCTGGAATTACAGGTAAGTGCCACTGCGCCTGGCCCTAAATAACTAATATTTTTAATTACATCACTTTTAGCCCAGATAAATCTGAACTGATACAAGTAAAGGAATTATGAAGTTTATATTACATATTTAATAATTTATCGAAAAATCTCACTAGGGCTAACATTTGAACACAGGACAATTTTAACACTCAAACCCAAGGCACTTTCTATTTCTCTGTAAATAGATAAAAGCAAACTTAGCACACATAAGGTGAAAGAGAACCCTCTAACACAGGACTGAACATCTCAGGAATGGCTCATGTTGCCTCCATGAGAAAAAATACATCTCTATGACAAGTTAAAGAGGACAATCTAGAATTAAGTTGAAGATAATGGATAATCCTCTATGAAGGATTCTCATTTTCCTTGAAGAATCTAAGGGTTGACTTGGAAATGAGAACACAGTATCAGAAATATTTGGTAAATTAAAAAGACAAAACAAAACAAATCCACCCACGTTTTACTAAGATGCATTTCAAAGGTTTTTGAGACATAAACTAGGGCTTCAAGAAGAATTTTTCAGGAAATAGAAAAAGAAGGTTTCATTTCCTACCCCCAATCTCCACACCAGCTCCCATTTGGGGTGGGGTGGGGGTGCCTGGATAAACATTATAACACCAAATGAAGGCATAAAGAGGTGGGTCTTGCTTCTCTCTGCATTCAGGGAACCCATGGGTTTTACACTGTTGCCCTGCTCTGTAGAGCTGTGTTCTGACAGCCCATTGTAGCTGAAGCGTAAAGAATAGGAAATCTGATTCCAGAATGGGTTATATTAGGACTATTAATTTCGTTTGTCATTTTTAGATAAAACTTTGCCATATTTCTCACAGTAATGATGTTCTCTTCTGAGAAGGAGATGAATGGCACCTATAACGCTCAAAATAGCTGGGATAGTCCATTCACAGTGAAGAGCAGAGACAACTAAAGCCCATCAGTTAGCTCAGCTTTACATAATTTAACAAAAACCTGCCGGCCATGTATCCTCCACTTCTGCATATTTTATAGTAATGGAATATTTTTAGACAAAATGATAAATAAAAGATGTTGCTGGGTCTTTGAACAATGCATTGTATGTGTTATAGTTTATTGTGATTTTATCTTTTTATAGCATAATCATAGCTACAGAGATAATGAGATTTGTATGATGGGAAGAGAAAAGGGAGAGAAGACTATTTCTAAGATCCATGAGAAAGGTTCCTCTTTAATTAATCATTCACACATACTTTGATTCACATTTATTGAGAGCCCGTGGTAGACCAAGCAGTCTGTTTGGCACCAGAAGTACAACAAAAGCAAGATACATACGGACCCTTCTCTCATGGGGCTGGTAGTTTGAAGGTGAATGCAGATAATTAATCAGCAAACAGTAAAAAATTACGCCAGCTCCTATGACATGAGAAGTATAAGGGAAGGCATGCACAGGACTCCTGAACTTGGTGAGGAAGGAAGGAAGAAGAAAATTTGGTGAGAGGGACTTAGGGGAGTTTTCTCAAGAAAAATGACAGCTAAGTTACAACCTACTTACAATGAGTAGGAGATGTCCTATGATGAAACAGGGTCCTCAGCAGAATGAACAGCAAGTGTGACTATCCAGGGCAGTGAGATGATGTCAGGACAGCATCTTGGATCCCACATGACTGCCTTACCCCAAATGGGAAAACATCACCACTTAACTAATAATTTGTGCAGGCATTGGGTCATTAACTATTCACTGAGCATCTCCTACATACCGTATCAATGCTATAATTCTAAAGCTCAAGAGGATGAATAAGACAGAACCCTCAATGAGCAACCAGTCACATGAGTAAGGCAGCCCTTCCATAAATTGATAATATGAGGGCTTTAGTTGCTAATAATCAGGCATGAATGGGGTACAGTGTGGTCAATTAAAGGACAAGTAGTAATAATTCTAGAAGGATAACACAAGAAAGTTATGGGCAACAGGATGGGGGCATAGGGGAAGGATTCGAGGAGAAGAGAAAAATCTAATAAATTCCACATGAAAAGTTCAGGAACAGGGGCTCATTTTTTTTTCTCTCTCTTTTAAACCAGCCAACTTTTAAACTTCATTAGCTTTGTTGGAGCACACTGTTCTCCCAACCATCTTCTTTTAGATGTTCTGCAAAAGGATGCTAATTAATGATGGTGCCACCAGAAGGTTTCTATTTAGAAATCATTTGACTCAGAGTAGCAGACATCACTTTAAACCACATTAGAGAAGTATAGGGAGCCCCCCTCTGGGGGAGGTGGGATCATTCAGCCTGGAGAAGGAAAAGTTGAAGGGTAATACAATAACTGCCTTCTAAGAGAAACTAAGTATTTGTTTGATGCTCTCTACAAAGAGGTGCTACTGGTGTTTAGTGTGGTCGAGGACCAGGGAAGACCATAGATTGGAATATCAATCATTAAATCACTTCAATAACCCAGGGAGAATGTTCTAAATATCTAGAGTATTGGGGGGGGGGGCAAAGGAAAGATGAAGAAATGAAAAGAGGAAGAAATATTGTAGAGATAGAAAGTGATCCCTGGGTAAAGTAGGAATAACCCAGCAACATTAAAATATTTATAACTGGTTCTTCCCAGTCAAGGGTGTTAATGGTCTTACAACACCACTGAATAAAAACAGAACAGAAGTTTATGCTCCCTGCATCCTAGGAGGCCAACTGGATTAGAAAATAAGACTCTGTTAGGGTTTGTCCCAATTAAAAGAGTTGATAGAGACTGAAATAAGATACACAGGTTAAAGAATATTGTTTGAGATTGATTGTATACCAGAGATTGAGCTCTATATATGTAATAAGAATTATAATGCATTCCACTGTTATATATAAATAAAACTGAATAAGTAAATAAAATATATATAAAAAATAAAGAGTCTTGTTGGAGATATTTAAAAATAGAATTGTATTATCAGATGTCAGCAGTGAGAATGATCTTCAGAATTTTGAAAATATCTTTCCAGGTACTCAGAATCCATCAGAGACACTATCACCTGTGAGAATATTTTTTCTGACCACCCCCTATTGTAACCCCAGGCTGAGTAGCAGGCAGAAGCTGTAGCATATTGCATTTTTCAAAGATGGCTGCATCAATATAGATGTATATCTCCACCCCACATGTTCTTTTTTTTTAAAGTGGACACAATATCTTTATTTTATTTTTATGTGGTGCTGAGAATCAAAACCAGGGCCTCATGCATGCTAGGCGAGCGTGCTACCACTTGAGCCACATCCCCAGCCCCCCACATGTTCTTATACTGTGACATTGACACTTCTCCAATAAGAAATGGAATCTTTGTTCCCCTACTCCGAGCTACATATGCATGCGCGTGCGCACACACACACACACACACACACACACACACACACACACTCCTTATATGGAATTAGCTCATCTGATTATGTACACCCAATTAGCAAGCTGGAGACCAAGACAGTCAATGGTGTAGTTCCAGTCTGAGGCTGAAGACTTAAGAACTAGGGAAACTATTAGTGAAGTTCCAAACAGAGGCTATCTGGGTCAAAACCCAGGAAGAGCTAGTGTTTCAGTTCAAATCCAAAGACAAGAAAAAGTTGGTCTCAATTTGAAGGCAGGATAACTTCTCTTACTTATGAGTCTCATCCACATTAGGAAGGGGAATTTGCTTTACTAAGTCTATCAACTTACATGTTAATGTTATCCAAAACATTCTCACATAAACACTCAGAGTAATGTGTGACTGAATATCTGGGCACCCTGTGCCTCAGTCAAATTGACACATCACAAAATCAACCATCACATGAGACTAGGTCATCAAAGACAATACAATTTCTGCCTTGTTCTCCCTTCCCCTCACCAATAATGTCCTTGGGAACCCAACCACCATATTGTGAGGTAGCTCAAGAACATATGAAGACGGCTCATGTAGATATTTTGAATAACATCACTAATTATGCTCTCACTGAGGAATGTGTGAATGAGACTTCAGATAATTTCATCCCTCAGCCTTCATATTTTCTACGAAAGTTTCCAGATATCATTAAGGAAGGACAGGCTATCTTTGATGTGCTTTGTCTTGATTCTTGAATTACGAGAAAAGTAACATAATTTCCCTTCCTTTAAGGCACCAAAGTAAGAAGTAAAGTTTTGCACAGTAACAGAAAATGAATAGAGATGCTATCTTATATAGTCTTACAATATCAAGTTTTAATAAAATCATAAGTCTTATCACATTGTGTTTAACTCTCCATTTGCTTTAACTATTACAACAATGGGAATTCTCATAGGGCTGAGACTAGGCTTTTTTTCCCCTGTGTATCTTCAGGACCTAGGACAGGGCCATTGATACATATTTGCTGGGAAAATGAATTTTAGAAGATTCCTCTCATTCTGCTCTCTCCACCCTTGATACCAAACATCTACATAAATAACAAGAATTAATATGTACTGAGCTTTTATTCATATCAGAGCTGTTGTAAGGGTTTTGTGTGCATAAACTGATTAATTCCCACATCAGCCCTTGTCATGCAGGGAGATTTCTTATTTAAGAAATTGAAGGAACTGAGTCACATAGGCAGTGACTCTTGCTTACTCAGTCAGTAGCTGAGTCAAGATAAATGGTTTAGGTAAGATTCAAACTTTCAGAGTCTACTGCGGCCTGGGCTTTAACCACTCTTAATATTAAAGAAGAAGCCATCAAAAGACTACCAACCAAAAAAAAAGCCCTGGACCGGATGGGTATACAGCAGAGTTCTACAAAACCTTCAAAGAAGAATTAATACCAATACTTTTCAAGGTATTTCAAGAAATAGAAAAAGAAGGAGCTCTTCCAAATTCATTCTATGAGGCCAACATCACCCTGATCCCAAAACCAGACAAAGACACTTCAAAGAAAGAAAACTACAGACCAATATCTCTAATGAACTTGGATGCAAAAATTCTCAATAAAATCCTGGCGAATCAAATACAAAAGCGTATCAAAAAAAATTGTGCACCATGATCAAGTAGGATTCATCCCTGGGATGCAAGGCTGGTTCAATATACGGAAATCAATAAATGCTATTCACCACAACAATAGACTTAAAGACAAGAACCATATGATCATCTCGATAGATGCAGAAAAAGCATTCAACAAAGTACAGCATCCCTTTATGTTCAAAACACTAGAAAAATTAGGGATAACAGGAACTTACCTCAACATTGTAAAAGCTATATATGCAAAACCTCAGGCTAGCATCATCCTAAATGGAGAAAAATTGAAGGCATTCCCTCTAAAATCTGGAACAAGACAGGGATGCCCTCTATCACCTCTTCTATTCAATTTAGTTCTTGAAATACTAGCCAGAGCAATTAGACAGACAAAAGAAATTAAAGGCATAAAAATAGGAAAAGAAGAACTTAAATTATCACTAT
Organism: Marmota monax; assembly: GCF_021218885.2. NCBI lineage: Eukaryota > Metazoa > Chordata > Mammalia > Rodentia > Sciuridae > Marmota > Marmota monax. The sequence goes on along the minus strand of NW_026695215.1, from coordinate 23,289,588 downwards.
TTGCGGATGACATGATAATATATTTAACAGACCCAAAAGGGTCTACAAAGAAACTGCTAGAGTTAATAAATGAATTTAGCAAAGTAGCAGGATATAAAATCAACACGCATAAATCAAAGGCATTCCTGTATATCAGCAACAAAACTTCTGAAATGGAAATGAGGAAAACCACTCCATTCACAATATCCTCAAAGAAAATAAGATACTTGGGAATCAACCTAACAAAAGAGGTGAAAGATTTATATAATGAAAACTACAGAACCCTAAAGAGAGAGATAGAAGAAGATCTTAGAAGATGGAAAAATGTACCCTGTTCATGGATAGGCAGAACTAACATCATCAAAATGGCGATATTACCCAAAGTTCTCTACAGGTTTAATATGATGCCAATCAAAATCCCAACGGCATTTCTTGTAGAAATAGATAAAGCAATCATGAAATTCATATGGAAAAACAAAAGACCCAGAATAGCAAAAGCAATTCTAAGCAGGAAGTGTGAATCAGGCGGTATAGCAATACCAGAGTTCAAACTGTACTACAAAGCAATAGTAACAAAAACAGCATGGTACTGGTACCAAAACAGGCGGGTGGACCAATGGTACAGAATAGAGGACACAGAAACCAATCCACAAAATTACAACTTTCTTATATTTGATAAAGGGGCCAAAAACATGCAATGGAGGAAGGATAGCATCTTCAACAAATGGTGCTGGGAAAATTGGAAATCCATATGCAACAAAATGAAACTGAATCCCTTTCTCTCGCCATGCACAAAAGTTAACTCAAAATGGATCAAGGAGCTAGATATCAAATCAGAGACACTGCGCCTGATAGAAGAAAAAGTTGGCTACGATCTACATACTGTGGGGTCGGGATCCAAATTCCTTAATAGGACGCCCATAGCCCAAGAGTTAATAACAAGAATAAACAAATGGGACTTACTTAAACTAAAAAGTTTTTTCTCAGAAAGAGAAACAATAAGAGAGGTAAACAGAGAGCCTACATCCTGGGAACAAATTTTTACCCCTCACACTTCAGATAGAGCCCTAATATCCAGAATATACAAAGAACTCAAAAAATTAAACAATAAGATAACAAATAACCCAATCAACAAATGGGCCAAGGACCTGAACAGACACTTCACAGAGGAGGACATACAATCGATCAACAAGTACATGAAAAAATGATCACCATATCTAGCAGTCAGAGAAATGCAAATCAAAACCACCCTAAGATACCATCTCACTCCAGTAAGATTGGCAGCCATTATGAAGTCAAACAACAATAAGTGTTGGTGAGGATGTGGGGAAAAGGGTACACTTGTACACTGCTGGTGGGACTGCAAATTGGTGAGGCCAATTTGGAAAGCAGTATGGAGATTCCTGGGAAAGCTGGAAATGGATCCACCATTTGACCCAGCTATCGCCCTTCTCGAACTATTCCCTGAGGATCTTAAAAGAGCTCACTATAGGGATACTGCCACATCAATGATCGTAGCAGCACAATTCACAATAGCTAGACTGTGGAACCAACCTAGATTCCCTTCAATAGATGAATGGATAAAAAAAAATGGCATCTATACACAATGGAGTATTATGCAGCACTAAAAAATGACAAAATCATAGAATTTGCAGGGAAATGGATGGCACTAGAGCAGATTATGCTAAGCGAAGCTAGCCAATCCTTAAAAAACAAATGCCAAATATCTTCTTTGATATAAGGAGAGCAACTAAGAACAGAACAGGGAGGAAGAGCATGAGGAAAAGATTAACATTAAACAAAGACGAGTGGGGGGAGAGAAGGGAAAGCATATGGAAATGGTAGGAGACCCTCAATGTTACACAAAATTACATATAAGAGGTTGTGAGGGGAAAGCGGGGGAACAAGGGAGAGAATTGAACAACAGCAGATGAGGTAGAGAGCGAAGATGCGAGGAGAGGGGAGGGGGGATAGTAGGGTATAGGAAAGGCAGCAGAATACAACAGTCACTAATATGCCATTATGTAAAAATGTGAGTGTGTAACCGATGTGATTCTGCAATTTGTATTTGGGGTAAAAATGGGAGTTCATAACCCAATTGAGTCAAATGTATGAAAGATGATATATCATGAGCTTTGTAATGTTTTGAACAACCAATAAAAAAAATAAATAAATTTAAAAAAAGAAAAGGAAAAAAAATATTAAAGATCACAGAGTAAGATCTCAGACAAGAGTGGGAAGTCTACTCTCTTCTACCTAGAACTGCTGGTACTAAGAGGATAAAAATCTGATTATTTGAGTATTAGTGATAGCAAATGTGGGAGCTTAGCTGTCTTGTAGAACAACTGCACACAGCTCATGCCCATGACTATCAGAGAGCCTCGGGAAGGTAGATGGGTATGCTGATTATTAAACTCATGTTTCTCAGTTCCAAGCCCACCCTTCTACATTATGTTGTGATGCTGGGGCTGAGACCCAAAGCCACTTTTTGCTTTGCAATGGATCCCTGGTAGGCTCTGCCAATATAGATCGCTGGGTGTACTGGCCAGAGGAGACTTGTTCTCCACTCCAGTGTTTCTTTCTGCCCCCATGAGAACTAGTGATCTTCTCCCAGCAATACCTCACCCAGCAATGGTACTTCATTCTCCTGGTAGCTGCTGAATCTGCTTTGCCAATACTCAGAGAACCAGCCTCCTTCAGAGACAATAGTGAAGTCCCTTTCTCCAAGGTATAAGTTCTAGTTAATGATCCCAACTCTTTTTGCATTTGACTTTCAGCCCCAAGGACAGAAGCTGCTTCCTGCAACTGCTATCATTTTTGATACTTGATAACTCCTGTTTGCCTTTTCACATCTTTAATTCCAAGTAAATAATTCATTATATTAAATTTTCTCTCTTAAAATAATGTGCCATTTCTGTCTTCTGACTGGACCCTGATGGATATGATATGGCCCATCAGGCTAGGGGAAGATAAATAGATAAGTAGGTATTAACTCCCTACAAATAATTTCTGTCTGTTGAGGTTTTGGCATCCATAGTTCAGTAGTTAACTAGTGTGGGATGTACCACTTTCATCATTTAATCTTGATTTTCAAAATTACATTAATAGCTTATAGTCTAGGATTCATTTATTCATTCATTTAGTTTTTATTTCACACGTGTTTGTTGAACATTACCCATCAGGCACTGGGCCGAAAACTACCCACCAGGCACTGGGCCAAATACTGGGAGTTGGACAAGGAATGAGGTATGGCCCCAGCCCTCTGAATGCTATGGCACATGTATAAATGGATGTTTTGAGAAATTACACATCCTTTTCTTTCCTAGGGTACACAGGCTACTGTAGAGATGGAGGTACTAAGATCTGCTTTATTGGTTGTGTAACCTTGATAAAACTCACAAGGTCTCTGAGCTTTGGTTTCTTTAGCTACAATGAAAGTAACACCACAATGTGATAGGGTTACTGTGGAGATGAGATGAACATATACTTATAAAAGTACTGCACACAAGTAGGATTGAATTCAAAAGACAAGGTTGCTCATTCATTCCCCTTGTTATATATAATATACTCACTTAATTTACAAAGTTGTTTCACTGAAATAATTGAAATGCAACTTTATGGTAAATGATTAAATTCAAAAAGTCACACCTGGAGTTCACTGAAACAATGAGAGAAATTGGAAAGATTCTGGTTTAAAGTCAAATTAAACAAAAAAGGAAAATTACCTATATGTTATTGATGAATGTTTCTCAAATATCTACCTCCACTATTAGTCCCACACTCTCAGTGGAACATATTGTAAGATCTTAAAATTGGCATTTAAGGCCTTTGCTATCTGGTTTTGTCTAAGGAGATTTGATAATACACTACTTAATTGTCACAAGGAACCTATTAAATGGACATTGGGTTTGTCAGATTTTCATTGTTGTGACCAAAGATACCGCACATAGATAACTTAAAGAAGGAAAGTTTTATCTGGGCTCACAGATTCAGAGGTTTCATTCCATGATCAGCTGGTTCCATTGCTTTGGGCCTGAGGCAAGGCAGAACATCATGGCGGAAGGGCATGGTGGAAGAAAGCTGCTCAGCTCATTGACACCCAGGAAGGAGACAGGGAGAGAGGCGGATGATGGTGGGGAAGAGAGAGAAAGAAGAGACACCTGGGGATAAGAGAGACCAATTGGCCCCCAACCAGGCCATACCACCTATGATTTCCAGCAGCCCCCAGAAGTCCATTCATCTATCAGTGGATTAATCACTTGATGAGGTCAAAGCCTTCAAGATCCAATTACTTCTCAAGGTCCCATCTCTGAACATTGCTTCACTGGGGACCAGATCTCAATATATGAGATTTGGCGGGGGGTGGGGGGGGACATTGCAGACACAAACCATAACAGATATTATTCTTACTATATAAATAAGGAAACTGGAGGCTAAGATGTGGAGCAACCTGCACAGACTTACTTAATGAGCATGTAGAAGATTTGAGATTCCACCTTCAGACTGTCAAACTCTGGAATCCATGGGTTTTCTTCATAGTATGTGGTATCTAACCCAAAAGGCACCAAATAAATACTTTATAACTGACAAAAAAAAGATTTAATGAAGGATAGTGCATCTGAAAAGATAATGTATTTAAGAAAACATTTTTGCCTTTCGTCATTTAGAAATTTTACTGGGGTTTTGAACAGACCCTTGGCTTTTTTGTTAGTTGATATTTTCATTAGTACAGTTAAAAATATGAATGAGCTACCTTTCTATAAGTAAACAAGGTCCTATCTTGACCAACAAAGACCAAAAGCAAATAATATTTATCTAGTTTATAAAATTTTCCAAGTACAGCCAAGTGGAAGGCATGCCCTTTATATTTTTTGGTGAGAACTGTTTATGGTGAGACATTCTTTTTCTATTTCTCATTGTGTGTGCGTGTGTGAGTGTGTTATCATCAATTCTACTAAAGGTTAATCTGCATGATAACTGACAAAATATGGCAGAGACTAATGAAGCATAAGCATAACATCACCAATCAGAAAGGACAGCTAGGGACAACACAGCAAATGCTGCCTAAATCCTGGTTGAGCACCAGGTTGAAGGTGGTCTAGCAGCAGCCAGGGGCACCACTTTTTCACAAGTCACTCTAATGGCATTGTCCTCAAGGCTAACATGGTGTTGCCTGAACCATGCCATTTGTAAGTCTACAACAGACTCACTATGTTTGTCCCCTTGACACCAAAAACATCCTTCTCCCTTGCCACCTCTGCTTTAGAGTTTCCAAGCCAATTGCTAATCTCCCAGCCTTCCTTGCAGCTAGTAGTAATCAATGATGCAATGGCTATTAAGTGATCATTGAGATATAAGCAGACGTCAAATTGATCAGTGCTGATCAGTGTTCTAGAGACAAAACTATGTCCATTAAAAAAGGGCCCATACATGGATGATATAGCCATCTGCCCATTCCCATGTTTTTCTGCCTACAATGTAAACACAATATTTAGCAATTCAGCAATCTATTACGTCCACAGGGCAATGACTTTGAAAACAAAAAGGCAATGTGCTTGCTAAACATGGGGTTAAAAATAATGCATTATATATATATATATATATATATATATATATATATATATATATATTCCTGATAGTGATATGGAGCAGGTGACTCAAGACCAGAAACTTCTTATTATATGACAAAAAACAATGCTATTTGTTTAAGACCCTTTAACCCAGTTTTCTGCTATGCACAGCTGTGTTATGAAGCCTATGACATACTATGGGTGATTATTTAATAGTTATAAGTCAAGAATAATATTTTGAATAGAAGCATAGCAACAATAATATAAATAACAGTGCAGAGCTAAAAGAAAATAAAAAGTAATAACAAAATGAATTTGGTAGCTAAAATAAATGAAAAGGTCATTCAGTAATGACTCGAGGGATAAAACAGTTTAAAAAGAGAATAATTATTGGGGTTGGGACATGCAGAATGGAAAGCAATGGAAACAAAAGTTCTTAAGCAAAATGTTTATCAAAAATAGGATACTCAAATGCTCAGTGAATACATGAAATTGTTCATCTTATTTATAAAGAATATGTAGACTAAAACACTAATGGAAACATGGCATGTTGATGCATACCTCTAATCCAAGAGATTCGGGAGGCTGATACAGGAAGTTGCAAGTTTGAGGTTAGCCTCAGAAATTTAGCAAGACTCTCTGCAATCTAGTGAGACCCCATCTTGAAATAAAGGAAATAAATTAATAGAAAGGACTAGGGATATAGCTCAGTGATAAAGTACCCCAGGATTCCATCTCCAGTACAAAACCAAACCATCCCAATGGGAGAAGCCAGGGGTGTAGCTTAGTGGCAGAGCACTTGCCTAATATACACAAGGCCCTGGGTTCTAACACCAGCACTGGAATATCACTACAGACCCACCAGAATGATTAAGATGACCAATATAGATAATACCAAATTTTAGGGGATCTAGGAGAAACCATAATTGTCACACACTTCTGGTAGGATTGTATATTGGTATAAACATTGTGGAAAATCATTTTGGAGATATCTACCAAAGCTAAACATATCTCATTATATCATTCAGCAATCATACTCCTAAGTATTTATATAAAAGAATAAAAGCAATCTATAGGAATGATAATAACAACATTATTTCCAATAGCCCTAAACTGGAAACAACCCAAATGTTCATCAGAAACAGATGGTACATTAAGTGCAGTGTAGTCATACAATAGAACAGTACACAGCAATGAAAATGAATGGACTGAACTACATGTAATAAAATGAATCCCACAAATATAATGGTAAATAAAGGATATAAAAAACTAAATAGTATATACTGTATGTTGCATATTTTATAAAAGCACAAAATATTCAAGACCATCTATACTATTAAAAGTCAAGAGAGTGTTTATTTCTGGCATAGATGGAAAGGGGTGGTAAGCAGAAGTGGGCACATGAATGATTTCTGGAGTATTGATGATGTTCAGCTTCTTAATGAGGATGCTGGTTTTATAACTGTATTCATTTTCTGGAAATGTATTTAGCTATACAGTTGGGATTTATAAGATAAAAAGTTAATTAAAAAAATATCTATCAGAGGACCTTAATCCAAAGGAAGATTTGGGCAACATTTCTCATCAGTTAGATGATTCAAACAAGAAGAAGGTATATTTTGAACATATTTTGCTGTCAAGAAGAGATTCTACTAGAGAAATATGCTACAACTAGTAAGGCAAGTTTCCGAACAATAAAACACAGCAAGAGAGAGCCTCATTTATTCATATGGCCAAATACTTACTTAATGCCAACGTGGGGCCAGGCACTGTTCTAGAGGCTGGAAATTTAGTGACAAAGGTCTTGACCTCATGGAGTTACCTTGACCCACCCTTAGTTCCCAAATAAAGGATTCCTAGGAAATTGACTTTTTTATTCTGGAAGATTCCATCAAAAGTACAATGGAAACTGTTTTCTATTCCTTTGACTCTCTGAATCTGTTTCACTTGGAAAGCCCCCTAACAAATATGAACATGGGTAAGGGTGGGCTGGGTTGAGAGAGAGGGTGTCTGTCAGAGTTTGTCACTAAGCGCAAAGTCCACAAGGTGTTTGAGATTGTCTGAAAGATGAAAATGTGATTAAGTGCATGGAGAGAGTGACTGTGGAACACTATGGGAGATGTGCAGGTAAGTATGTGCCTAATGGGACTGAATACTGTGACTAACCTCAGTCTGCTTCCATGAATGAGTTTTTCTCAAGCTTCTCCATCCTTCCCCAATGCCTCATAATGGAACAGAAGCCAGCTGTCGGACCTGACGTTACTGCATTCTGTTTTTCTGTGGTGAATTCATGGGGAAAGGTCTACATAGAAGCAATTGGATTTAATCCAGGCTACAGACTGCATCTACTCAAAGGATTAGACCCTCAAAACTGGTAGTCCCTCCCAGAACATCTCTTCCTCTCACCACTGAGAGCTGTTGAGCACTATCTGTGCTAAAAATGCTCAGTAACTTGAAATCCACTGGGGCCCCCAGGATGACTGTGGACTCCCTTTCTCAAAAGATCTTTAAAAATAAAAGGTATTCTCTTCTGGAGGTAAGGCTTAGGTAGGGCTCTAGCCAAGAAGATGTGGTCCCTTTGTACAATTCCATCAAGAACCAGTCATCATCAGAATTATTATTGGGGATGGGGATTCACCCCCTTGCTAAGGTCAGTCTTATGTACAGAGTAATTTGTCTTCTTAAACAAAGTGGTTCCCTGCCTTGCTTACCTGTCAGTCTCGTTATCTATGATCTAGTTCAATGAGTGTCCTCTATAAAACTTTCCCTGGCTCCTCTTCTCAATCTAGAGTTGAACATAATTTCCTCTGACTTCTCTATCCAAACGTTTAAAGAATATTTTAGTTTGCACATCTCTCTTCCCTTGAGGACCCAAATTGTTCATTCCCATATCAAGGGACAAGAAGGGTACTTGGCATATGGTTGGGATTCAATCACTATTTGTTGAGTGAATGTCAATGATCAGATGATACTTTTAAAATGAGACTTTCAGAAAATGATGACTTTTTCCCAAAATACAACTAACCAGAAGCTGATTTAAGAAATGAGACATAAATGAAGGCATTTACCTTACCTTAAAAATCAGAAATATTCTTTTGGCTTATTTCCTTGTAAAAACTCTGCCCTGTCTGATGGACTCGGGGTATTTTTTAAAGTCAGGTATTCTACACGTCTGTTACTTGAAACTTTTACTTTTGGTATAAAGTAACAGATGTGTATAATAAGTACTTTTATAGACCTAATTGATGTATAACACAAGGACTATCAATAATCAGTACTATATTTGGGATTTGTGTGAAATAAGTAGATTAACTGCTCTTGCCACACACAAAAAATGGGTAACTATATAAGATAATGAATGTTAACTTGCCTGAATATGGTAACCTTTTAAATACATATATATGTATCCTATAACATTGTGTTATATACCTTAAGTGTATACACAAATTTTATTTTTAATGAGCTCTAAATAGAAGAGATGAGTAGAGACTTGAATATCTTCCAAAGGCTTCATGAGAATTTTCCCTCTAAGTGACCAGGAAGTTTTGCTGTTAAATAAAAGGAGAAAATTTAACTTATAGAATGTGTATAAATTAAACATCATAAATAACCACTCCAGGAAATAAAAGTCGCTTTAAACACAAAACATGTTATGACGTATTTTTTAATTTTCGTTTCTGAGTCAAGAAGCCGGCCCATTGTTAAGATGTTTTTGAAATGTAACAGCTTAACCTGCGGGTTTCACTCCACAAGAGAAACATGGCTGCTGAGATCTGGGACTGATTGGGTGCCATCATTCTGGGCTTATGCTTCTTACTGCTGGCCTGGCCCCCACAGCTCAGCTCAGCTTTGTCCCACTGAACAAGGAAAATGTTCACAGAACACTGACATAAGACAAGGTTACTCTGTGTCCACCATGGAAATAGGAATAAACTAGATTGTTCCATAATCATGTCTGAACCAGACAAAAACACAAACACTGTCCAAGCCACAAAAACGTCCAAGCATCTCCCTATCTTGGTTAAGATGAATGAAATCTACTCCTTTTCCTTCAGCTTGGCCTGCTCTTCCCTCCTTGATAATATTTAAGAAGGTTCTCAATCACAGAAATGTCCTGGCTTCCGGACAACATCCAATCCAGAGCAAAGCCACCCTTCCTTAAACCCTTCCTAAGAGACCTACAAACTGGCTTCTCTGGGGTGCTGGAGTTAACCTGAAGGTATTAAACTCTTTGGAATAAACTCTACAAGTCTACTATTATTATAGTATTTTGTTTTTCTGTCCCACCTCAGTTGAATAGAACAGTTTAGAAATTCCCAAAGGAAATGACAAGGAATAATTTTATTTATGTATTTGTTGACTTATTTTAAGGAACAAGAAAAGGGAAGGAACAACTCAAATTTCTATTTCCTTACTCTCTGCACATAAGAGAAACAGCTGTACGCATGGTGGAGCTTTGTGGGGTAGTGGTCTCACTTATTCCAGGGAAGCAATGTGTTTCCTAACATCCTTGACTCATCGCCATAATTTCTACCAGTTCTCTCCACACAAAGGTTTCTCCACGGAGCTGTCACAATATTTTTCTTCCCACAAAGACTAACAGAGTGTTTTTTCTTCTCAAGTTCTTCATGTGTTGTATAATGTGACAGGTTATTAAATCAATTTCTCTTCCTCTCTTTAAATAAAGCAAAGCATCAAGCACAGCAATCCTTCAGAATTAAAGATGACAACCTAGAGATGTTTGGATTCATTCTTTTGCTCAAACACACACACAGTTTCAGCCCACATGGCTCATGCAAAAATCACACACACTGTATTTTAGGACATGAATTAGTTTGGTTTAAATTATGTTAGCATTTTTATAATGTCACTGCTATATCAATAGTATGCTCATTAATATAAAGATGATTTTTAAAGGAGTAGGACAGAAATGTGATTAGAATCACTTAAATGAATATAAGTCATGTCCAACCAGGTATTTTAGTCATCTTTTTCACTGTGGAACTAAAAGGACCTGACCAGAACAACTGTAGAGGGGGAAAAGTTTATTTAAGGGCTCATCATTTCAGAGGTGTTAGTCCATAGAAGGCCAGCTCCATTCCTTGGGGCTCCAGGTGAGGCAGAACATCATGGTGGATGGATTGTGGCAGAGAGAAGCTGCTCACACAATGATCAGAAAGCAGAGAGAAAGACTCCACTCTCCAGACACAAATATATATCCCAAAGCCAAGCCCTCAATGAACCATTTCCTCCAGCCACACCCACCAGCCTTCAGTTACCTCTCAATTAATCCTCCAAACCCCTTCTTGCATAGTCTCCCATGTGAAATTTTGGGGTATACCTCCTCTCTCTCTCTCTTTCTTCCACGGATTGAAACTAAAGGCACTTAACCTCTGAGCAACATACCCAGCCCTTTTATTATTTTTATTTTAATTTTGAGACAGAGTCTCACTAAATTGCACAAGGTATCAATAAGTGGCTGAGGCTGGCTTTAAATCTTCCATCTTGTCTCAGCCTCCCGGGCCACTGGGATTATAGGTGAGCACCCCTGCACCCAGCAACACTGTTACTTCTTAAAATGTAAATCACTTCCCTGTCCCAAGCCTTCCAATGTCCTTGGAAGCATATATCACATATGGAGTAAAATCCCAAAACCCTAACATTGCCACAGACATGATCCTCAGCTGCCTCATCAAAATTATTTTTTCTTATTCTGGACTTCTTATTTCACTGCCCCCCCCCACACACAGCCACCCAGCCTCCCTGTTATGTTGCTGTTATGATTAGAACGCTTAATAGGAAATTTAACCTCTTAAGCTTTCAAGCCGACAGTATGGTATTATTAACTATAAGTGGCAGGTTGCACAGCAAATCTCTAGGATTTCGTGCATGGGCATCACTGAAACTTCATTCCTTAAATAGTCAAGCAAGTGCCTGTGCCATGGCTTCTGTGTTTCCCTGTGTTGGAACACTCTTTCCCTGTGTCTAGATGGCTCAGTCCTTACCCTTTCAGCCTCCGGTACAAATATTACCCCCTTGGTCCATGAGCCAAAATTTAAAAACTATTCTCACCTCTCAGTCTACACCTATCTCCCTGCTTCATTTCTCTTCATAGAGCTTGCTATTATCTAGTAGATTATACACTTATTGTTTATTTTCTATTCTCCCCACTAGCAGAAAAGCTGAGACCCTGTTATTCCCCACTGTATTCTCAGCACCCCCCCCGCCAAAGTGTCTGACATCTAACAGGAATTCAGTAAGTGTTTGCTGAGTGAATCATTTACACATACCCTGTTGGTGGGCTGGTGGTGAACTGTGGCTTACACATAGCACAAGCCACTTGTGTCACTGAATTGGATAAATTCTTTATCAAAATTATAAGATGTTGATGGAAAATTTTCAAGATAACAGATGGAGAATGGACCAAAAAAGGACCAAATATCTAAGAGAAGGAGATGATTGTGTTTGGACTTGGCATATACCACAGTCATGCTCTGGTCTCCAGCAAGGAGGCAGGACGTGGCACAGTGGGCACCAGCAGGAGAAGGTCCATGGTATGACCAAGGCATTTGGAATCTGAAGTCAGGATTTGAGAGACATTTTCCATCTACACTGCTCATGTGACTGGAAGGATTAATATTACATTGCTGAGTTGTTCCCTCTTCTCTAAACTGGAAATGGAAAATATAGTACTGACCTCAATAGGCTATTAGGAGAAATCAGTGAAAAATAGATGTGGAAGGTTTACACAGATACTAGTTGCTTTTATTTCTTGTACTTTATTATGTCTAGTGATGAAAGCATATATACTCACTTTCTTAAACTGGTATTCAAAACCAAGAGAGATTTCAATTCATATTTCCTTCCTGTTAACTTCTTCAGGATATGCATTTCATAAATTTAAATTCAGGGTAGAAAATATTTCTTTTTACAAATTCCTAGAATTGCATCTTTCAAAGTTTCAAGAGTTTCCTAAACAGGAGATTTAAATGTGCCTACATTCCTCCTATTATACTTTTTAAAAAAATATCTTTATTTATTTATTTTTATGCAGTGCTGAGGCTTGAACCTAGTACTTCATATGTGCTAGACAAGTGCTTTACCACTGAGCTACACCCCCAGCCCTCTCCTACTGTCCTTAAAGTTAATCAAGGATCATGTGATAATGAGGTGGGCTACTGAGCTAACTAATATTTCCAGGTACAGTCCAGGGCATAACTATGGCAAAAAGTAGACATTCTTGCTATGAAGAGCCAGGTCTGCATCCTCACTCTGAGACTGTCACATGTGGAAGGCCACATATAGGTGCTCCAATAGAAAATCCTAGCCTCACCTAAACTGTATGAATGAAGAATGTGTTCAGAAAATTTAAATCACCCCAGCTTTCAAGTCCTCCCAACTGAGTCATTAGACATCTTGAAACAGGAATAAGCCAGCCCATCTGTGACCTGTCTGAAGTCGTAATACAGAAGCCATGAGTTTAATTAAATGGTTGTTTCAAGCTGCCACATTTTGGGGGTGTTTGTTATATAATGGTAATAGCTGCAATGAACAGGATGAGGCAAATCTTCAAGAGGGAAAGGCTAAAATAAGTTCTCTCAGTATATATCTCAGTTTCTCAGAAGTTGTTTTGAAAAGGCTAACATTGACCAAAGTAGGAGGAAAAGTTGTCAGATTTTCTTCTTTGATACCCAGTCCCCAAACTGTGATCTTTCAACAAAAACTAGTCTGCACACTCAAAAAGAAAATATCTAGGACTTAAATTCTCAGATGAGAGAAAGTGCTTGAAATACGGAGTATTTGAAAATAGACTATCCAAGATAGGGAGTTGAACATTTCTGAGCTTGAATCAAGATAAAATATTTAATTAGCCTATAAACTGACCCTGAGAACATTTGGAGTTTCCAGAAAGGAAGAATTTTCTTGTCACTTCTCTTCTAATTCTGCCAAACAGTAGGGGCTGATTTTGGCACAGAGGTAAAAATGGGAAGGGGAGGTTATCAGCGTGGCCTCTCTGAGATTCCAAGTTTATAGATTAGAGAACACAGGCAAGTGGAATAAACTTCCTCCAAATGTATCCATCTTCTTCAAAATGCAGAGAGGGATAAGGAGACTTAGATAACTCCCCACTAAGGGAACTGAAATAGATCAAAGTAGTTAAGTCAGAGACTGGGTAGAAACTTGGAAACCTGTTCAATTTTCCTACTTAAGGTTCTTATATATATTTTTCTTTTCCTTTTATTTGTTCTAATTAGTTATACATGACAGTAGAATGCATTTTGACACATCATACATAAATGAAGTACAACTCTTCTAGCTGTATCGATGTAGAATAACATCAGTTGGGTAATCAAATATGCACATAATAAGGTAATCATGTCTGATTCATTCTACATCTCACTCCAGTCAGAATGGCAATTATTAAAAATACGAGTAATAGGGATGGGGATATAGCTCAGTTGGTAAAGTGCTTGCCTTGCATGTATAAAGCCCTGGGTTCAATCCCCAGCACCACACACACACACACACAAAGCAAGCAATAATAAATGTTGGCAAAGATGTGTGGGGAAAGGTACATTCATACATTGCTGGTGGGACTGAAAATTGGTTCAAGCATTAAAGTTCTATTTTAAATAGACAAGTAGAACTATGAATGCTTGAACCGGGCAACAGACTAAAAACTTGCCTCAGGCACTAAATACACAATTGTAGCATTATATAAAAACTTGTTCCGTATCTGAGTAATAAGTAATCTGCAACCACATTAGTTTTGTGTGCACTTATTTCTTTCTTAATTTTTATTTGTTCTTTTTAGTCATATATATATATATATATATATATATATAACTTTATATGTATACATATATGAATATATATATATATATATATATATATATATATATATATATATATATATATAACTTTTCCTTTAAACATAACAGCATTCAACATTTTTTAAGTACTTATTGTATGTCCGGTGTAATGTTAAATAATCATTAAGCATCATCTCATTTCATCCTCATAATAAAGCATGAAACAGTTTTTTTTTGTTATCTTTACTTTATAGATGGTGAAAATGCAAAGGGAAATTCAGGCATTTGCATAACCTCATACAGATAAACCCAAATGGTCTGATTCCAGAGCCTAGACCATCAGCCACTTCATCATCCTGCCAGCCAACCATTCAATCTTCACAACCACTTATAGATGAGGTGGTATAAGAGTCTCAGAGATGATAAGTGACTCTCTCAAGTCACATAGTTAACCCATGGTGAACCTCTGATCAAGCTAACTCAAGATCTAACCTCAAACTAACCTCAGATCAAGCCAGGCGGCTCTGATAAACTTCCTAAACTGACTGGCAGAATAATTTCAGATTGAACTGAAATCCAGCATGCCCTACCACACAAAGTTTTTTTTGATTATGAGATGAACTGTCTCAGGTTTTATTTCTCTTCTTATAGTATTCTTTCTCCAGGTTCTCAAATATTCTTTTAGTGGAACTGTATTTTCCCCTTTAATCCCAAATTATACATAGAACCCCAACATGCTTAATAAAATGATACTTTACTAATATAACTTTGGATTTCTATCACTTACTATCATGTCAATCAATCAGAATAATCTGAGAACAAATGATTTCCAATGTGTTGATACCTAAGCACATCTCCAGTTAGTTGATGTTTGACAAGGACGCCAAGAACACACAATATGGACAGAATAATCTCTTCAACAAATGCTGTCGGGGAAACTGGATATATACAAGCAGAAGAATAAAACCAGGACCTTATTTCACAGCATAACAAAAACCTCATAATGGATTAAAGACTTAAACATAAGACCTGAAAGTCTAAAATGACTAGAAGAAAACATAGGAGCATTGATCTGGTCAATGAAATTTTGAATATGACACCAAAAAACAAAAGCAAACAAAGCAAACCAGACAAGTGGGCTTGTATCTAACTAAAAACTTTTGAAACAAGAAAAGAAAAAGTCAGAATGCAAAGGCAAACTTACAGAATTGGAGAAAGTATTTATAAAACATATACCTGACAAAAAATGAATTTCCAAAATACATTGTGGACTTCTAAATTCAATAGCAAGAAACATAAAAACAAAAGATCAAACCCAAAAATAACCTGATTTTTAAAAATAGGCAAAGTACCTGAATAGACAGTTTTCCAAAGAAGATAAAAGACTGGCCAACAGGAACATGAGAAGGAATTCAATATCACTAACTATCAGGAAAATACAAATCAAAACCATAATGAGGTATCGCCTAATACTTGTTGGGATGACTACTATAAAAACATTAAAAATAAAGACATTGCACACTGTTGGTGGGATTGTAAATCACTGTGGTCACTATGGGAAAAAAGTATGGAGGGTCCTTGAGATATAAAAACAGAGCTATCCAAGACGCCCACAATTCCACTTCCAGGTACATATTCAGAAGAAGTGAAATCAGGATCTAGAAGAAATATTGACACTCAGGTGTTCACTGCAATATTTTTTTACAAGAACCAAGTAAGAATAACCTAAATGTCCATTGACAGATGAATGAATTTAAAAAATGAGGTATAAACATAAAGCCTTATAAAGGAAACACCTTTCAGCATTTGTAGCCTGGAAGGTATTAGGGACATTATGTTGAGGGAAGTCAGTGACAAGAGAATAACTGATCATTGCATGACTACTCTTATGTGAGGATCTCAAACAGTCAAAAGTGGACAATAAAATAATAGTAATCAGGGGGTGGGAGAAGAGGAAATGGGGAGCCGTTGTTCAACGAATATAAAGTTAGTTATACAAAACCGGTAAGTTCCAGAGATGTGCTGTACCATGCAGTGCCTATAGTTACCAATAAGGTATTATGTATTGAGAATTTTGAACTTCAGTGAACCCTGAGTGTCAGTATTTCTTCTAGATCCTGATTTCACTTCTTTTGAATGTATACCTGGAAGTGGAATTGTTGGACCATTGAGAGGGTAGATCTCAGGTTAAGAGTTCTTACCACAACAAACAAAATCAATGGCACATGAAGAAACATGGAGTTGATAGGTATAATTACTACTAGGACTTTGTTTAACAATTATATCTTAGTAAAGCTGGGGGTAAAAGAAATTTAAGTATGTATGTTTTTTTTTTCTGTTACAAATTTTAAGAACTAAAATATATTTTAGGAAATATTCTCTCTTAATTGGAATAGTGATTTCACAGGTGCACACATTTGTCAAAACTATCAACATTTAAAATGGGTTCATTTGATGTGTTTTCTATGTAAATTATATCACTAAAGTGGATAAAGATCAAACAATTACATTTTGTATGTATACTTATATTTCAAACAAATATTTGTGCTATCTCTGAAGTAAGAGAGCTTTCTCCAGAATACTGTTGGGAAATGATGATGTTCAAGCAAGCCTTTTGGTGACTTAAAATGGAAATCTGAGAATTGTCTGTGTCCTGAAGTTCAAATGAAGACAGTGAAGAATTTCAATTTTCATCCCAGGAATTTCAATGGCTAAATGCTTACCAAATTCCAGAGAGTCAATAATGAAACTTTGCAACCCCATGAACAGTGGGTGGTTTTGAAGAAGACAAAGACAAAAACCAAGTGAACAGCAGCTGAGTTTCAGCTAAGAACTGACTGTTTCCCATATGGTCTCAAAGGAGAGAAGCAAGGAGGAGGATGAACTCAATAAACTCAACCACAAGGGCCTTTTTCTCTCCAAAACTGACCTCAGGTACAGGGCTCTGTGTCTCACTCTCTTCAAAGGAAAAAGAAAGAGAGAGGGAGAGAGAAGAGAAACATGTATAAGTTAAGATAAAAAAAAATTAAGATAGAAAATTAAAGCTCATAGAACCTGGTTAGGAGATACTCCACCGTCATCATCCTTGAATGGCAGGAAATGACCTTCAAACATCCTCTTACAATCTGTTCAACATAGTCATAATTGCTATATGCACAGTTTAAATACAAACTCTTAAAACTCTTTTAAATGACATTTCTTGCCCCAGGCACTAATAATCCCACTTTCATGAAAGCAATAAGTCCAGCAGGATAAATGCATTCTGTAAAAGAACAGGCTGGTCCTTGACAGTCCAAGTGTTTCTGGAGGTGAACAGGAGGAGATGTGGACCAGGGAAATGGCATCTACCTAACCACTAGATACAAGCATCCTCCGCAGTGCCAGGCACCATGGTGGACATTGAGATGCAACATTGATAATGTTTTCACAGCTTTGCTATCCCAGGATTCACTTCCCCAATGACCTCCTGATCCATTTCCACTCCTCTGCCACTAGCCATGGGATTCTTAGTCATCTTAGTCCTCAGAAAAGTTGGCGACTGAACAACATGTCTTCAAAAATATAACATGAGCAATAATATGTTCAAACTCTTACTGAGCACTTTCTAAACATGCTATATATATTAACTTGATCCTAATTAGGTAACATTATTATACCCCTTTTACAGATGAGGGAACTGAGGCTCAGACAAGTCTGATTGATCTTCCTGTTCACACAGCTAATAATGGTTTGGTACCATCTGGTGCCACATTTTAAGAAGCAAGCATGGGTGCCTTACCTAATTTTGCTACCTGAAGATCAGGAGCCTTTACCATCAGCACTGAGATCTTCATCTAATTGTCTTAAGAAATTTAAAATAGCTTTCCTGTACAAAATATTCAGGAATCCTCAATCTAAAATCCATGGCCAGGAAAATGAATTTATTTTTAACTTTAGGAAAGAGGAGGAAGCATTCCAAAGATAGGTTTGATAGAAGTGAATGTTCTCTATGAGAGAGGGCAGCTTCCTAAAGGGCAGGAATACCTATACCATGATTTAAATGAGGACAATGACAAAAAGCAATAATTACAGGAGAAGAAAACATGTTACTTTGTAAAATTAGGGTTATTTGGGTTATTATATCTCCACAGAGAAGAAGATAAGAGGGTACAATGTTGTGTAGCTAATGTAGGCACTGGAGACACAAATATCTGAGTTCAAATTCTAATATACTTTTAATCTTGTGACCTTGAACATGTGCTTTTTCTGTGTCAGTTTTCCCACCTGTAAAATGGGCAACCACAATCTATCATATAACACTCTCATAAGGATGTGCATGTAAAGACTTAACACATGGTGCACAGCAAACACTAAGCTAAGGGTACTCGTTATTCTCAGGGGAGGGCAGCAAAGGCTAGTGAGAGCACAGTTTCTGGAGTCAGTCTGAGTTCAATTAGTCATAGTTCCTCTACTTGCTAATTGTGTGACTTTCAAGCAAGTTGCTTAACTCTTCTGTGACTCTGTACTATCCCTAATTTTTATTTGTCAGTCATACTTCCATAAAGATGGGAAAAATAAAACACAGAGAGAGCCCAATTTGTGAGGTTGCTTTGATTATAAAATATGATCATATAAATAAAATGTTTAGGAAAGTCCCTGACATATTGTATAAATAAATATTCTCAATATATCTAAGATATATCTATTAATTATTTATTATTAATAAATCACCACTATCATTAATTTAAAAAGATAAAGCAGACTGAAATTACCAACAAAAAAATGATTCTTCTTAAGGAGGTAATTATTCATAGGGAGTCCAGTTAAACATTACAGGCACCCTCTGAGACATCAAAATGTTTCAAGGTAGAGAGAGAGGCCTTCTAGTTCTTTCCTCAACCTCATCATTAAAATGAACAGCATGGGCATGTAACTATATCAAGACACACTACGAAACCTCTTGGTGACCAACACTTACTCAAATGCCCAGAATTCAGTTTTCCAGTTCTTTGGGTTAAGGAGGCAGGGAAGCCAAGTCTGTCTCTTCAGGAGACCAGACATCATCCTTTCAACTGATAAGATTATCTTCAGAATAGAAAAGAGAACTGACAACCAACCCCATATTGTGAGATTCCATTTTCGGGTATCATGAAATTAACAATTTTGAGGTTTTAATTATAAGATACTTAATTATAAGATATCCATATAAGATATGCACAGTCACATACTATGCAACCCAAAAATCTTTTTTCCCTATGTCCAAGTATATCACTTCCAAGATAGAACATAATGGATCTGTCAGTCTCTGATCACAGGAACATGACCTCAGGCCACGGGAGGAAAGATCCTTTCTCTTTCCTTCCTGACTTCCTTGTTTTCTTTTCTATTCATTGCTCAGGATAAGAATTCTATTATCACTAAAATCAACTTTTACATTTTTTTAAAGAAAAGAAATTATTCTTATTAAGGATGTGTTAAGGTAGAGGTGGAAAGCAACATCAAAGTTTTCCCAAATGGGAGTTTGATATAAAAACCACAGTAGAAACTTCGTGAACAACTGAAGAAAACTGGTTTTTTTTTTTAATCATCTGTCATGCTAAGTGTTAGCCATCAAAAACATTGCAGGTCAACAAAGTGTGAACAGAAAATCTTTTAAGAAAGGAGTTTGTCTGGGATATCCAGAGGGAATGCTTTAATTGACTTAATTTTCATTTTTCAGCGCTCATCTGTGTCCACAACTGAGAGGTTAACTGTGTTTCAGAGACTTGGCCAGAGGGGTGCAGGAGAGTATGCTAAACCCAAATGCCTCCAGGGCCCACCGGAGTGCAGAAATGAGTGATGTGGGCTGCCTAGTGGGAACACAGAAACAAACCCCTTATTCTCCTAAAGAGGGAAGCAGATAATGAATGCCAGCTCATTGTTGCCAAAGGATTAAAGGTCTCAGGTTGCCAAATTTTCTGTCTACTGAAAGAGAACAGAAATCTAGAGTTTCATGAACAAAACACCTGGATCTTTTAAGTGTTGGCAATCAATTCAAAACTTGTTAGACCCACACAATGAAAAGCCAGACGAAATATGTCTACAGGCCAGAGAGAGAGGCCACCAGCTTCAAGTTTTCAGACTCCGGTAAAGTGTGAAGAGTGTGGGTTTTGTAATCAACTAGAGTCCAGCTTTACTGCTGACTAGTTATGTGACTAGAGTAATTTATTAATTCAGCCTAAGCTTTGGTTTCCTTCCTTACTTAGTAAAGCCTACACTGCAGAGTATTTATGATGATTAGAAAGAATACATAGGAAAAAATATATATGTATAGAACGATTAACTGGCATGAACACTGAATATTTAAAAGTCATTGCATTAGTATTTATATTGCCTATGCCATTTTTTTGTAAAAATTCTTGGCTTTGGAGCAATGGAAAATTTGAGTATCTGTAGTACAGGTAAAACTACTCTTTTGAGTTCTGCCACCCCATGGACACATACTTCCTCTTCTGTCCTGCCAAGAAGGATGCTAGGTCATATAGCAACCAAACACTACATCTGGATAGGTGGAACAGGGTGGGAGGAAAGTGGGTGGACAGTAGTGAAGATAGGGAAGAGTGGTTGATTTTTATCTCCAACCCACATAAAGGTAGCCTAGGCACACTTAAGCTGGTCAACCCACCTACATTCAGGGAGAGGAAGAGATTTAAAGCAAGATCTTGTTTTGAGCTCTTTCTCAAGGACTGTTGGGCCCTCTGGCCCTCTGTCTTTAAGATGGAGTGTACACTGCATTTTCCTTAAGAAAACAAGCCAGGATTTGTACTATAGTGTTCAATATGTGCTATGGTTGCTTTCAATGTCTGTGCTGTCTTTGTTCAGGGCTGTTACGAGCAGAAAAAAAAATGTAGGTAGATAGACTCTGTGAGTATGAGGTGCTCTATGGATATACTATTATCATAAACAATAATCATCTTGTATCAGAACCCATTGATAATTGATGTGTTACACATGATCACACTAATTATTCACCAAAGCCCATGATTCATCAAAACTTGTTTTCACATGGAATTGATCCAAAGGTAATTAGTTCTCAGAATTACTTAGAGCTTCCTACGAAGGAGCTCAATAATTGAGTATTAAAATTAAGTGAGAAAAAAAAAATGGAATTAATGGCAATTGGAGCAATATCCTAAAAGTCCAGAGTGTAATTTGAATTTTCCCGATAAGGACAAGTACTCTGCCATTCGCAGGCTGTGCCAAGGGCCACAAACCCTGAGCTTGGCTCTGCTGCATGGAGGATATCCAACCGTGGCTGGTGAACTGAATGAAAGTCTTTAGTTTACAAATGTCTTTTCCTTTTGAACCTTTGAACCCCTCTTGATTAAGATGCTTAGTTCCAGGACTTAATGAGCTTTCTACTTCTCACTGGAAAATAAAAAACATTCTAAATGACCATTGTGCTTAACTATCACCATAGACTGTCATCATTATATAGCAAGCAGTGGGTACAGGGGAGAATTTGAAAATTGGGTATGATCCTAAGTTAGGGAAATTAAAGAGTAGGTCTGAAACTTTCAGTTTGGAATATATTTCTACACTGCAAGTTTTTTTTTATCCTGTCTGTAAAAAATTATGGCCATCACTAAAGATTTAATGGAAGTTTTCACCCAATAAAAATATCATCCATTTTCCATATTCTGGAAGGAAAACAAAAGCATCTTCTCTGAATTTTGGATCCTTAGACATATAAACATATGCTGATCTGCTGATCTGGAAAGAACAACCATGTGCTACCTTTCATAACAATTGATTTCCAATAGTTCAAACACACACTGACTCTCCTTGACCCTTAATACTATTAATAGCACAAACAGTCAGATCACAGGTCTGATCAATGTGTTCTCCTCCTGTGGGAAGTCAGTAGTGACCTGAGTTGTACACCAGGACATCAGAAGGCCCTGTCTCTGCTGGAATTCCCCTAGGAAAAATACAGTCCAACAAGTGACAAAAAAAGAGATGTCAATTTTTAGCTAAATCTTCCCTTGAAAATATAAGCTGTAAAATTAAGAGGTAACATTTTTTACAAAATGTTTACATGGTGACATTTTTACAAATTCCTTTCCTTCTTCTCTCTACTGCAGTCAAACGCCTGTTTCTTTTACCAAAGATGCTCTGGAATCACACTAGCTATTTAAATTCATAAATTGATTTAAAGAAATGAATTAAAATTAAATGATGAAGAATTTAGCTTTTTAGTTACACTAGCCACCTCTCAAGTGCTCAGTTACCACCTGTGGTTAGTTTCTTCCTTATTGGACAGCACAGGTCTAGAGCATGTCCACCCACTTTGGAGAGTTCTGTTGGACAGTGCTCATCTAGACACAGCCTTTCTTTGGCAAAACTTTAAAATTCTCCCCAAAAGATAAAATCACCCCGGGCGTTTCCCTCTCTCACCCTGACACCTCTCAAGGATCGCTTTCTTCTTCAAATCCATTTAGCCTCTCCATTGTTTCGTTTTTCCTCATTTAGTCAATTCCCAGGACTCCCTGTAACAAGGTTACTGAGGAAACTGATACAGACATATGCATTCTCTTAGGTAAGGATTTCTCTCAATTCTGTAATTTTGAATATAGAAAATCTCTCTAGAGATCACTGGGAGGAGCTATTATCAAATAAGCATACTTTAGGGAAAAAAAGAAAGAAAGGAAGGAAGAAAGTCTCTCTAGAAATCCAAATGTTTTCTAGGAGGTCTGTGCAGAGTAATGCACACATCAATAAATCCAGTCCCTGCCCACTGTGAATCGTGGTGGCCACATGGTTTAAACAGACTGGCCTGGGCTTCTCACTTCTAGCATAGGTATGGGGAGGTAAAGATTACTCACTGAGCTTGCATCAAAAAGTAGATGTTATCACTAAATAGGTATGCACTGATGACTCAGCAGATGACTGTCCAAATTACAGTGAGTTGTTAGGAGATTCAGGTATTGGTCATTTAGCTTTTTAACTCTCAAATGCATTCTACATCCTTTTCCTGCAAACATTGCCAACTGGCTGCAAGTTTGCCCAGTGGAAGACACTTTTGGGAGATGAGAGATCAGGGAAATGAGAGATGCCCAAGTAGCCCCACTTGCCTTCGAGGCATTTTTCAACCCTATCTGCTTCTTTTCTATCTTTCTCCCTCCCAAGGATCCAGCTTCTGCTAGACGACTAGCTGTTGGGTTCAGGTATGACCAACCCCTCATTTTGCCCCTCTTGTCCAGAGGTGTGCTGGTACATCTTTAACAACGGGCTCCCTGTGCGTGGGAAATGAAGGGTTGACTGAAATGTTTGACAATACCTGTGGTATAAGTATACCCTGGCTTGCAAAATTCCTGAATATGTAAAAATGGATCTCAGGAGACTATAGGAGCTGGCTCCAGCATAATTACTGATTCACCCCTAAACAAAATAATGGCTTCCTGTTTTAAGTTTCAACTCTTGTTGCTAGTTGCCTGAATTAAATTCTTTCTAAGAGATACCAATCATAGGCTCTGTTTTCCTGACTAACTGAACATACATCCTTAAGAGAGTAAAAATTGCTAGGAAAGTTTTTTTCTCAAAGTATCAGAATATAAATCAGCCATATGATGGAGTATGCGGGAAATCAAGCTGATGTTACAGATTAAAAAGAGTAAGACTTCCTACACAAAGGAAGCAGTGAACCATTTTACATTTTAGAATAAGTTTCTATTTTATTGTGAAATTTTTGGATGGGTAGTTGCATGTAGACCACACTTTGGGTAATGCTGAAATAGGGTACTTAGAAAAAACAATTTGGGGATGTGTATCAAAAGACTTAAAAGTGTTCTATCTTTTATCCTACCAGTTGTACTTCGATAGAATCTCTTGTAGGAACTCGTCCAAAAAGAAGGGAAAAGTTTATGCACAAAGATGTTCATAGCAGTATTAGTTAAAATCAGATATTTTTGAAAGCAATTTTTTAAAGTGAAAAATAGGAAAATAAGTCCTATGTGTAATGGAATACTATGAACATTAAAATTTACAATTATAAATATTGTACTAATATATAAAACACATATATTATTAAAAATAAAATAAGGAAAGAAAATTTTACATGCAAAAGAATCATATGATAATGTATACGTCAGAAGGAAAAAACTGAAAAGTAACGGTCAAATTACGTAGTAAAGAAAACATTAG
This sequence comes from Marmota monax, assembly GCF_021218885.2. Taxonomy (NCBI): domain Eukaryota; kingdom Metazoa; phylum Chordata; class Mammalia; order Rodentia; family Sciuridae; genus Marmota; species Marmota monax. Next base: position 23,265,065 of record NW_026695215.1, on the reverse strand, counting down.
AAGACAAATTACTTTCCCTAATGTTCAAAGAGGGACCTTTTTCAATTATGAGCATTGCATTTAGTTTTGTTAAATTAAAATTTAAAAACAATATCCACCAACAAAGTCAATGAGAATACTTAGAAGGGGAAATAGATATTACATATTAAGATACCTTGTGGATTCTGCTTTTGTTTAAAATGTAAACCAGGAGAGCCTGGAGTTATATTAAGATTAAAAATCTGCCTGTCATTGATTCTGCATGCACATTGCCCCCTTACCTGAATTGCATCTGCTCACCAACAGCTATCAAAACTCACTTTCAGAGATGTGGCTGATATGTATAGATAAATGTGCTGCCTCTTGAGTGGAGTGTTTTGATCCTTCTTTCTATCATAGTTAGAGTGACCCTTATAAGCAGGGGAGAGACTATTGAAGGCTTGAAGAGCTGTTCCCGAGGGATTCATCTACTCTTGCTCCGCTCAGTATGATTCAAACCCCTTATCCAAATTCCACGGAGTGCTTGGTTTCCTGAGGAAAGGTAACAAGCGTCCTCTGCTATACCCTCTTCCCCTGATTGCCCCATCTATCTCAGACCAGATCCTTAAAACCACTGCTGATTTAAACCAAGTACCTAGAGGCAACATCCAATGTGTTTAAATACACAAATAAAACCCAACTGCAGAATTGAACCTGCAATATTGCCACACAAACCATCAAAGACTAAACACCAGTATCTACCTACCATAAGCACAAAATAATAAAAATATGACTTTTTGAAACTCAACTTCCAGGGCTTAAATGTTAGGTTTTCCACATAGAAGCAGAATGGTCTTGAGCAAATTCTTAATCTTTCTCTCAGTTTTCTCATCTGTAAACTGTGGAAAATATCTTATAGGATTGTTGTGAGGACTAAATCACACATACAACATTTAGAAAAATTACAGGTACTTGATAAGCATTTGACAACATTTAATGAATATTATTTTTAAGTTTCTACTCCAAAAGAGAAATATTGTGTGATGTGTCCTATGTGGGGCAGTCCTTCCTGCTCTTCTCCAGAGACACCAGGTCTATATAAGCATTAAACAGAGAAGCATCCACCGAATATAGCACAGTTGATAGAACCCCACTGCATTTCTCATAGCTTTTGTCCATTGGGTCCTGATGGGTTGGAATCTACATAAGCCAAAAACAAATAAAACAAAACAAAAAAACTTACCAAAATAAACTTGAAATAAGATACCAAGTCATCTCTTGACAATTTGGGAGCCCATTGTAATTCCATGGCATTCACACCATTACCCAAGTAAGCTGTTCAGCACAAACACAGCAAGGAGTGTGTATTAAGATACACTCTGACTGGGTATCCTATTGGTGAGTCTTTGGGATTGTCTGAATGTGATCTTCCCACCTTCCAAAGCCAGTTAAAACTGCTGGCTAGTGGCATGAATTTGCAGGCACCCAGCTCTCACTTCTGCCACCCAAATCTCTCTACTCATGATTTCCACAGGTAGCATTCCTCTCTCCCCAGTTCCCAAAAACTGAGCCCCATCAACCCTTGGGGCTTAGAAGGAGTCACTCCTTCAGTCCTAAGGATGGTCCTAAGGACCATCATCAGTTTTGAGTTTCCATATGGCTCTTGTGAATGCCTGGTTTTAGATCAGCAATCCTCTTTAGAACTTACGTTTCTCCATAGACCTGATTCATCCTGTATCAGGTCCCCTCCTGCTATCCTTCTTATGCTAGATCAGAGGACTAAGCACTGGTCTTGGTCATTAGTCTTCATCCTTAACAGCTACCCTTGGACAGCAAGTGCTCCAGCCTAGAATCTCGGGACCAGAACTTGCCCCCTGTCCCAACTGCAGATTAGTAACAAGGACTGACCTGCTCATACCAGTCCTCCTAGTTCCCTCTCTCAATTCAGGTCCTACAGAAAACCCAAACCAAACCAAACACAACCATTTACTGTGCTAATTCCATCTGAGTAGTCATTTCTCTACCAATGCCCCGTATTTGTTTCCTCAGAGCTACCATTCCCAGAATTATAATTAAATCTAATCTAAATTCTGCCTTGGCCACAAGCCTTTATCTCTGGAACCAATTTTTAGAACATCAACTTTCTCATCCCAGCCCAGCCTGGGGGCTGTTTCTGACCCACCAGCTTCCAATGACCATTTGCCAACAACTAGGCTCAAGACAAAGAGTGTTATATCTTGGTAATTGGTGGAACACTCTAAAAGTATTAGGTTCACGAATTAAGGGTGAATGTCCCAAATAGCCACACTATCAAAACAGTTACATCAAAACATCATGATATAAACAGAAACAGAATTGTTTTCATTTGTAAGAATTTTTCCCTCTTATCAAAATACACAACTTTGAGACAGAAAATGTCAAAAAAAAATTGCTTTGAATCAATCATCCAGCTGTTTTTGTCTGTTTGGTTGGACACGCCTACCTCAAACCACTGCCCATGGGACTGCATCTTGAGGATGACACAAGGGTCTGGTTTGGAAAGAGCATCTCTGTCGGAAATGCCTTTGCACGCCACACGCAGCTCAACTTTGGTCAGGCAGGGGCTGTTAAAGATTCCCAGAGTGTTGGCTGCTGACTCATAAATGTTGCTCATCTTCTTCATTCTGTTTTGGGCAAGAAAAAGAAGAAAAAGTGTATGTGCCAATCACTGCAATGTTTACAGAGAAGAAAGCCTCCCCATCGCCATTTAGAAAATTCTCAACACACAGTTTTAAAGACTGAAGGTATTTATTATCTCACTTTCCAAAGGAGTGGCACAGTGTCAGTGAAACAAAAACTAAAAAAACAAACAAGTAAACCCAAAAAATAAAACTCAGATGAGGGCACACTTGGCTAAGGACCCTATTTTCCTGAACGATTTGCATATATTTGCATAGTAAAACTTTCAGTGTGTGATATAAAATTAATGAATTAGTGCAATAGACTGCGAACCATAATCCAATTCTATATTAAGGCTTATATGAAATTTTACAGATCTGTCGGCTAATCAATTTAATCAAGTTTTTATGACTCCCTAAAAATTCAAAATTCAAAATTCCTATGTGATAAAACAGAGAAGCATATTGTCCTACCTGAAAAAAAAAAAAAAAAACAGTTCAAATTTCCCACCCCTAACTCTTGGACTACCTTGTCAGGAAGCCCTCAGCGTGCCAGACGCAAGAGAGGTCCCACACTTGATTTCCCACCCCAACTGCCTAACTTCATCCTGACCTTTCCCTTTTAGGTTCTAACTTGACACATCAGGACTCAGAATCAAAAGGGAGCAATGATGTGAGACGAAAAACTTGAAGACTCTGATTCTGAACTTGGAAACAGTAGCCACAGACGAACACTGGAGGCTCCCTGCCCACCTCACATGATACAATTTACAATAACATTTGGCTTATCTCAGGCCTGACAGGGCCACAGGGATCCACCAGAGTTCACTAATGCTGTCCTCCTCTCTGAAGAGAACAAGACCTGTAAGAACACTGGAAGGTTCCCTCGGGAGTAAAATTCAATATCCTTCTCATGAAATTCTATATCTATGTAGATTCATTAGGAAAATCATCAGTGACTTCCCCAACTTCACACGACATTTGTTTTAGTTAGCCTTTGTGTTGCTGTGACCAAAATACCTGAAAGAACAACTTAGAGGGGAGAAAATTTATTTGGGGCTCAGAGTTTCAGAGGTCTCCATCTACAGATGTCGGACTTCTTTGCTTGGGGCCCATGGTGAAGCAGGGCACAACAGAGGAAAGGCCCAGTGGAGGAAAACTGCTTAGCTCTTGGGGGACAGGGGTCAGAAAATGTGTGTGTGTTGGTGGGGGGGGCAGACAAAGGGAAGATGCATCATTTCAGGGCAAGCCTTCAGTGACCCACCTCCTCCAGTTCTGCTCCACTTGCCTAGGGTAACTACCCAATCATTCAAATTTGGCCAGACTGATTATATTACAGCTCTCCCAATCTAATCACTTTACCTAGGAACATTCCAGCATTGACACAGGAGCTTTGGGGGGAAATACCTCATATCCCAGTCATAACAACATTTGTGGTTTAGAGACAAATTATTTTGTCTAAAGGCTATATATGACAAACCCAAAGCCAACATCATAGTGAATGGGGGGAAAACTGAAAGCCTTTCCTTCAAAATCTGGAAGAAGACAAGGATGCCCATTCTCACTACTCTTATTCAATATAGTATTAAAATTTTTAGTCAGAGCGATTAGGTAAGAGGAAATAAAAGGAAGAAGTTGAATTATCAGTTTGTGGATGATATAATCCTTAGTTAGAAGATTCAAAAAGCCCCACTAGAAGACTGACTTAGCTAATAAACAAATTTGCAAGTTACAAAATTAACAAACAAAGATCAATAGCTTTTCTACACCAATTATGAATTTGCTAAGAAAGAAATAAGGGGGGGAAACTAGGAATAAATCTAACCAAGGAGGCAAAAAAAAAAAAAAACTGTTCAATGAAAACTGTAGAACACTGAAGAAAGAAGTTGATGGAAAGACATCCCATGTTCATGGATAAGCAGAATTAGTCTTGCTATACTAAAAAAGCAAGATAGAGAGTCGGTGCAATTCCCATCAAAAATATCAATGACGTTTCTCATAGAACTTGAAAAAACTGTCCTAAAATCCATTTGGAGGAATTAAAGACCCAGAATAATCAAAGAAATTCTAAGCCAAAAAAGCAAGGCTGGAGGTATCACAATATCTGACTTCAGATTATTCTACAGAGCTATAGTAACAAAAACTGCACAGTAGTGGCATAAAAACAGATACATAGACCAATGGGATAGAAGACAAACTCACACAGGTACTGATCTTGACAGAAGTGCCAAAAACATACATCAGAGAAAGGACAGCCTTTTTAACAAACAGTGCTGAGAAAACTGGTTATTCATATGTAGAAGAATAAGACTAGATCCTTATCTCTTACCCTGCACAGAAGTGAACTCCAGATGAACCAAAAACCTAAGAATTAGTCCATAAACCTTGAAACTCCTAAAAGAAAACATAGGATCAACACTCCAACATATAATGGCAGGTAATAACTTTCTAAGTAGTAACCCTAATGCTTAGGAAATAATGCCAAGAGTTAACCAATATGACAGCATCAAACAAAGAAGCTTCTGCACAGCAAAGGAAACAATTAGGAATGTAAAGAAAGAATCTACAAAATGAGAAAAACATCTTTGCTGTCTAGTCTTCTGACAGAGGATTAATATCTGGGATATATAAAGAACTAAATAATCTTAACACCAAAAAAGCAAATAATCCAATTAATAAATGGGCAAATGAATTAAACAAAAAATTCTCAAAAGAGATACAAATGACCAACAAATATATGAGAAAAAGATTCACCATCATTAGCAATTAGGGAAATGCAAATCAAAACTACACTGCAGTCATCAAGAATATAAGCAGTTATGAATCCTGGAAAAGATGTGGAAAAAAGAAACACTTTTACACTGTTGGTGGGATTATAAATTAGTACAACCACCATGGAAATCAGTATGCAGGTTCCTCAAAAGACTAGACATGGAACCACCATAGGATCTAGTTATACCACTCCTCAGTGTTTAACCTAAAGAATTAAAGTTATCATACTGTAGTGATAGATGCATACCCATGTTTATAGCAGAACAATTCACAATAGCTAAACTATGGAATGAGCCTAGGTGTTTGCCAATGGATGGATAGAAAAGAAAATGTGGTATATATACACAATGGAGTTTTATTCAGACATAAAGAAGAATGAATGAAATTATGTCACTTGCAGGAAAACGGATGGAACTTGAGATCATTATGTTAAGTGAAAGAAGTCAAATTCAGAAAGTTAGGAGTCATTTGTTTTCTCTCATGGAGTAGAAGCTGGGGAGCAAAATGGGAGAAAAATATTAGGACAGGGAATCTCATGAGAATCAAAGGGAGATCAGTAGAGGTGAGGAAAGGGACTAGGAGATGGAGGAAAGAAGGGAAAATGGGAAATCCTGGGGAATGATAATGGCAAAATTATGTTGTTATTTTGTGTGCAAATATGTAACAATGAATCCCACTATTATACATAATTATAATGCACAATATAAAATCCAGGGGAATTTCTTTATAAAATGAGGCAATTCCTCCATCTCTCCTTCCCTTCCTCCACAAATGTTTTGTTTCCCCATGGTGCTCAGCACCATAGTAGTTCAAATGAGTACACCATACCACCTCTTTTATTGGGTTGATGGCTATGCCTTAGCATTTCCCTCTCTATCTCTCGTGTGTACACACACACACACACACACACACACACACACATTTGCCAACCCTAGTTCTAAAATATTAGGTAAGGTGAATTTGTGCTTGGGAGGAGTTGTGATTCTATTTTAGTTAAGTGCTATGGAATTCGTTTGAGGATGAGAGCTGCTTTATCTTCGACCAAACTGAACACTAAGAGGGACTTTTGGACATATACTTTACAAATTAGAAAATCTAAGCTCAGAGAGGATTGGTGTTCCCTTTGTCACAAAATTATTCCAATTTCAGAGCTGGGGTTGCAAGGTTGTTTTTAATCTCCCAGCCAAATACTATTTTTACCCCATGTTAAACCATCAGCCTAAGACATGTTCAAATCTACCAAGGAACAGTGGATACGACAAATAACCTTGATTTATTTCAACCTCCATACAGAGTCATACTTCCTTTCTATTTTAAAATAAATGTTATTCAAATATAAAAAGGCACAAAGCATAAATCCAAAGCGTAATAAGTTATTGTTCCTCTATTTTTACAAGTCGTGAGCAATATAGGAGACAAAGCAAACACGAAATGGAATTTATAACAAAGCAAAGACGGGGAAGGGGATCAACTAGGAAGATGGTTTGTGTTCAGACAGGTTTGGAAGTATGTTGTGAACCCTCTTTATTAACTTTTTAAGAAGAACAGCTTATTCTTCTACCAATATCTTCCTGAACTGTTCCTCCCAGTGCATGGGCAGATTCCTTGGAATCTGCATTGCTCTTCTGCATTCTGAATGGTCTCTCCTATCTCTAGGAGACACCCTCTCTTTCTTAGGCTTATGCCCATGTCAGTCACCTTCTAGAAGCACTGTCTCCATTCTAGAGGACATAAGCTCTTTCTACAGAATGGGACATCTTCTCAAACACCAGTCATAACTGTGAGGTACAAAAAGAGCCCTGTCAAGGAGACACATAGTGACAGTTTCAAATCCTGGCTCCTCCACTGACTAAACATGTGACATGGAGCAGAGTACTTGACCTGTATTGTTGTAATACCTACTATAAAGACTTGCTGTGAAGAATATGTAAAATAATATAAATAATGTGACTAATGCAATGCTAGGTATATAGTAGATGCACCCAAAGTGTCAGCTATTATTATTACAATCTGACTTTGCTCAGGATGAAAGCATTCATCTCCCACTCTCAACTAGAAATCTCTTAGATTTCTCACTATTATTTTAAGACCAAAGTTTCACTTGCTCTTTAAATGCCTCCTGCCTTTGGCACTCACACAGTCTAGTTATACCACCTTCTCCCTAGGAACACACATCCACCTCTCAAGTCAGCAGTTTTTCTGGAGATTCATAAACAGGAGCCAGTGCCTCTCACAGGTTCACAGGCAGACAGTAAAGCAAAGGTACCTGTTCTGCTAGTACTGTGAAAATGTGTTATCAACTTCCTGGGATAGGGATGGGTGATGTATGCTTCAATCAGTATTCTTCTGGAAGCATCATCTTGCTCCCTAGGAATTACATATTCCATAGAAGTCCTCTCTTGGTCCCTATGACAGATGGTCACATGTGACGTGGAAATTCCTGAGATGTCTGATGGGAACTGCAGGAGTCCCTAAATGCAGAAGGACTTCTTCTTTCCTTATCTATTCATTTTCAGGTTTAACAAAAAAATGGATTTTAAGTATCAAGGCTTCTTAAAACACAGAGTAACACATACAATCATTAGTGGCATATTTTCCATTAAATGTATGTAGTTCCATGAATTATTAGTTAACGATAGGAAATTTAAAAGTTTATAAAAGCATCAACAAATGAACTGGTTGCATAGGCTCAGAGATTTTTTTCAATCAGTGTTAATATATAATCCAGAAACTCTATGGATCAACCCTTTAAGCAATGGAAGATAAAAATGAACACAATCAAGTAGACACTCACTAAAGATCAGCCCAGCACCAATATGGTGGTTAGATCAGAAGACAGAAAAAAGTTTATTATTGTATCAAGTCCTTTTGATGGTCAGTAATGGAGGAACGGTCCTCTACTCCCCATTGATTCTACTTGCTTTCTTCTGCTCAAGGTCCTAAAAAAGTGACTTCATCGATCACTAGCACACTATTGGTAAGTTTCCTATTGGATTTGGCTAAAGGGATGCCAACCTTGGAAAAGGAAGGAGAGAGAAAACCGCATACTTCTTCCCAGCTCCCACCCTGGTCCTTTGCAGTAGCTAAGCAACTATCCCCAGGGCTTTAGCTCTCACTGGGTCTTAGTAACATCCTCCCCTTCCTCCATCAGCCTCCAGGGTAGTAAAGGAGTCTTTCCAATATTAAGATGGGCATCCTCAATCAGGGATCCAGATGCCCTTGATTGATTGAACAGAAGAGAGAAAGGAAATGAGGGAAGCAAGATGGTGGTCTCAGTCGGTGTTGGGGGGCTCTGGAATATGATTTCTACTATAGGATCAATTTCACCTTAAGGAAAGGGGTTCAATTTCTTCCAGCCCTGCGTGACTCAGTTGTTCAAGGGATGGGAAAGCAAAAAACCAAATTTGGTACTCCTTCCCCTGATGAGAGAAATCAGACATGCTCTGGAAAAAGAGCAACTGTGAGCCATTAGAAGCCAACACTCTCTGCCCTTAGGGGATGGATGCAGTAACCAGAAGAGGGCATCTGAGCAGAGCATTAACAGAGTCTACTTCACCACAGGGGTTACTCTCTGGGAATCTCCCTATTGTCCCCTTAACTCTGACCATGTCACTCTAAACAACCTCATATCAAAAACTCTTTACTCAACAGAGATGATTATATTTCCTACCCGAAAGAGACCCAAACTAGAGAAGTACAGCTGGAACAAAAATCAGGACTGATATGGTAGACAGAGCTCAGGTGGCCTCCTCCTGTCTATGTGCCCTGTGCAACCCCCTTCCTTGACTGTGGGTGGGACCTGTGACTTGCTTTTACCAAATAAAACATGGCAAAAGTAATGCAGTGTCTCCTTGGCTGTTATGATATGCTAGAGAGTAACAGCATATTGCTAAGGGTTTCCCTCCCTTGATCACTTTAATGGACTGGCCACGTTGGGGAGGCCAGGAATAGAGAGTGGCCTTCAGACAATAGCCACAAGAAATGGAAACCCTCAATCCCACAGGCTGAAAGTAAAAGAATTCCACCACCAAACATGGATGTCCCCTTGGAAGTGGATATTTCTCCTTGACCCTCAGATGAGACACCAGCCTGAGCTGATTGATATCTAATCTAGTGAGAACGTGAAACAATGTATGCAGTTACCCTGTGACCATGCTCCTGACCCACAGAAACTGGGGATAAGAGCTGTGTGCTGGTTTTAAGCTGCAGATTCTGTGACAGTATTGTTATACGGCAGTATAACTAACAGAAACAGGTTCAAAAGGCACTCTGGGGTGTGTATATGCTTGTGTGTGCATGCATGTGTGTATATGTACATATATTCACACATATTCCTTCAAGTCAGGGACTATTTCTTATACCTTGTTGTATATCTAATAGTGTTCATCTACTACTATGTGTAGACTAGTGATGAAACCACTAGTCTACACATAGTAGTGATGGAAAAAAAAAACTACTGAAGATAAAAGTCATAACTTCTCACAATTATACTCAAGGTGTCTGGCTTAGCTCCCCGTCCATGCACAAACAAAAAACCCCAACCAGATATATTAGAGTTCATGAGTTCCAGTGCCTGCCCAGAGGGCACAGCAATCCTGCCCTTGACTTTGGAGGTGGTACATAGGCCAGAGAATTCAAATTGTTTGGCTTTGGCCCAGCTGAAGCTCACTGCTGAAAAGGGATCACAAAATATGGCTCTTCCAACCAGCGATCAGCTACCTCCATGGTCCAGATAAGTGGAGTAAACAAGCAATTTCACACTCTGTTAGAGAACAGGATTAATATGGCCAGATTATCAATACATTTTCCATGGCCTATTTAAATCCTCTTTGTTGCTTCTCATACAATACCCTGATTTTACAGAGACTAATGTCTGCTGAGAATTATTTTGATGAAAACTGACTTTTGGCCAATTTTAGAAGTAAATTATAATTGTCCTTTCACTCAGATAATTTAAGTTATAAAAAAAAAAAAAAAAAAAAAAAAAAAAAAAAAAAAAAAAACCACTTCAGCATATCCACACTCTCTAACAGGACAAATGGATCCTGAAACTTAATTAGTTTCTGAATGAGTTGCAAACAACACCAAGACAATAGAGGGCTCAAGAGGGAAAGGAAATCAGCTTGAGTTCACAGGGGAACCAATTGAGCAGAGCCTGTCTCAGAACTGTTAAGAATAAGTGCTTAATCACTCTTCTGCTTGCCTTGGGATTACTCAGCCTTTTTAAATGTCATAGGACATCCAGGGAGGGCTCATGCACTGGATGTCTCCATCACACCATGATTTCTATCACCATCCAAAAAATATGGACAAGGAATCTCCTGCATGACTGGTGCTGTGCTGGATGGTGGAGGCACTGAACATCCAAACTCACCCTTCCGAAGATAAACCAGGTGTTACCCCACTGGTACCAAGTAGATCAACATTCCTTGATGTTAGGCTAAGGGTAGATCTACTCTTAGATTTGTTCTTAGGTGGCAAGTACTAAACTGGACACGCTCGGGGTGCCTGTATTAAGATGAAACAGTGCATCTGCCTAATGACTCATATTCTGGAGCAGTGCTTCTCAGACTTGATTGTGATCGCAAACCACCTGGGTAGCATCTGTACAGCAGTATCTGTTTCAAGGGTCTCAAGTGGGCCTGAAGTTCTGCTCCCAGATGTTGATGCTACTAGCCTATAGGCCCCACCTAGGATCACAAGGTGAGTATAAACCAAGCATCTGTACAACAAGTTAAACTGGTCCACTGGTTGCTTATTCCAGTATCTAACATGGACACCTGAGACACAGGAAGAAACAAGAGATTAGTGTAGATCTAGCATCAGAGTGTCTGGGTTTGATTCTCAACTTTGGGACCCACTTGTGACTTAGGGAAACTTGATTTTTATTTTTTTAAATTTATTATTTTATTTTTTGGTACCAGGAATTAAACCCAAGGGATGCTAGACTACTGTGCCACATCCCCAGCCCTTCTTATTTTTTATTTTGAGACAAACAGGGTCTTACTAAGTTGCTTAGGTCCTCACTGAGTTGCTGAGGCTGGTCTCAAACTTGCAATACTCTTGATTCAGCCTCCAGAGTCACTGGGATTACAGGCATGCCCCACTGTGCAAGGCTGGGTGACTTACCTGAATATGTGCATCAGCTTTACCATTTCTTAAATGGGGATAATTATAGTCCCTACTTGGTAGAAATGTTTTCAAAATTAAATGAATGAATCCATATAAAGTCCTCAGAAGAGTTATGGGGCCATAGGGAATACTTACTAAATGCAAATGATTTTTGTTGTTGTTGTTTTTAATTATACCACTAAATTCATGTAACATTTATCAAGCTCTTACATATCTGCCAAGCATTTGATGTTAAGTCACCAGAGCTTCAGAATAATCCTACAGTGGATTCTATTAGGATGCCCATTTCACAGGCAAGGAAATGATCTCAGAAAAGGACAACAATGCAGGTAGCTATCCAGCCACCAAGTTATGAAACAGACTCCAACCCCAGGAACTTTAGGTCTCTAACCACTCTGCAACACTGCCTCCCTATGGTTAGCTTCCTAAAAAGACTCAAAAAAAAAAAAAAAAAAAGATGGCAAGTGGAAACTTAAACCACATGTCTCTCCAATTTGACCCCTCCCAAATGTCACATGTCAGCTACCCCTCTTATCTCCATCTCCTCCTTAAAACATCAGCACTCTTCTCTCTAAGTCCTCTATTTTTAGATTTCCTCCCCTTTCATAGAGAAGCCTTAATGAATTGATTTGCCCTCTGGATTTCATTCTTCTCACAACTTTATCTTCACTTATCCAGTTCAAAACCCTTCTGTTCCCCTTAAGTAGCAGGAACACTGGTTCTTTCCAAGGGGGCAGGTAAGGGAGAAAAGTGTGAATATTTATATATCTTGTCTTCATTGAGCATATCATGCTCCCTTTGTCTTTTTTAAAAAATAGTTTGCTTTCCTAATCAGTACTATTAACTACACTAATAACAAAATGCCCATACGCGGCTTCATTGAATGCTTACACAACCTCTTGAGATGAGCATCTCAGCCCTATGTCACAGATGTTCATGGTGGTGAAATAGCTTGCCCCAGTGTCATAGTTAGTAAGTGACAGAGCCAAAAATGAAGCCTGGGTCTGGCACCCTCCAAACCCCATGTTTTCAACTATTTCTTAGGAAATGATGTATCATTGGCTTAACAATTTCCTTTTAGCTCATGCAAAGGCAACCTTCAACCCTATTTCAATCTTCGATCTCTAAGATGTGGTGTGTGCATTAATGAGATGGTGCTCTAACAGTCCTACACTATTCATTTGTCCTCCACCCCTTCACTCTCAAGACAGCTCAAGTCACTTCTGAACTCTTTTGCAAAGGTAGCTGCATCAACAAATTCAGGGGGCTAGGAACTCAGTGTCCCTACTCTGATTATTTCAACCACTGAGTTACAGATAAGTTCCAGGTGGCGGAGCTATAACTTCCAACAAACACAGAGATACAAAACATGTGATTTTGCAAAAGAATAGGGCTTTAATAAAGAATAGAGCAATATGTTGAATTGACAACATGAAAATTGTCATATGCATTAAAAAATCACAATATGCCTATGAGAATATTTTTTTCTGAAATATACCACATCCGAATCATTCAACCACAGTGAATTATTATTTCAGTCATTTCCTGAGCTTTCTAATTTGGGACAACAGAAACCAAAAGCAAAAAAAAAAAAAAATAATAATCCAGCAGAGATCCTATTTCCTAAAAAACAGCATTCTTGGGAAAAATGTGCTTAAGATATATTGATGTTCTTAGGAACTTCTGGGCTTACAATTTTGGCTCTAATAGTGAGTCATAAGGATGAGATTTTTTTTTTCTAGAAAGCAATTATGTCCATTGCATCACATTCATATTAATTTTATAGCACTCAAATGTCACCCATTTTTAGGAGAAGAACTGCACATATAAATTTAACCAGATAATTATAAAGGCTGACAAAAACTTTTAAAAGTAAAACAGGAACTAAATATCAGGGGAGATGATATGAATGACTTTCTCCATCCTGTGGCTGCCCCTCCTTTTCCCATTGTATCAAAGGCAACTAGAGTTCCTGAATGAGAGAGAAAAAGCAAATTCAGATAATGGTTTATTATTTTGGCACCTGAAATAATTTCCTCCTGTTTCTCAGGCAACTAAATTTACCCGGTAGAAAGATCAAATCCCAGCCTTCCTTTTCTCTGTTCCTTTCCCTTTTTAATATAATCACAGGTTGGGTTCTTCCCACTAATATCATGTTAACAGGAAGCCAGGGCCTCACAAAATGGATTTTGTGCTTCTGGCCTCATACATGTGGCTAAACTTAAAAAAAAAAAAAAAAGAGCAAGATTATTTTTATGTTCAACAAGAGAAGCTACAGACACCATATGAAGCCAGAAGCCAATTTCCTTGTGAAAGCATGATAACTGATCTACTTATGGGTCTCCTTCTACTCCTACACCCTCTCCTTTTAAGACTTGCTTCGACTGCTTTTAATTACATCCTGGGGTTAACAGGCTTCTGCTCAGTAGGCAGGGGACAACAAGAAGTGTTTGGGGGAAAGAAGAGGGGTAGGGTAGAGACGAGAACAAAATATAAAAGAAGTACCATTCTGGGGATATAATCTATAGTTCAGCTCTGCTCAAGAGAAATTTATGTGATGATAGAAATATTTTGTATATCTGTCAGGCCAATGCAGTGACTTTTGAACACTTGACCTGTAGCTAGTACAGTCAAGGAAATAACTTTTCATTTAAATAGCCACCTGTGGCTAATTACAACTGTATTAGACATGCATGAACATAGCACACTGGACTGCTATTCATAACATTTTTCTATTTTTCCTGAAGAACAAAAAAACAGGATTTTTTTTTTTTTAATAAGAGTAATGTCATGTCACTGTTTGGTGGAGACTGGTGCAGAAGTGCTAAAAGAACTCAACAGGCCGGTCATGGGCGAGCAAGACTATAATCCCTGAGGCCTGGAATGCTGAGGCAGGAAGATCACAAGTTCAAGTCCAACCTCAGCAATTTAGCAAGGCTTACAGCAATTTAGTGAGATCCTGTCTCAAAATAAAAAGGGTTGGGGATGTGACTCAGTGGTTAAGCACCCCTGGGTTCAAACCCTGGTACTAAAATAATAAAAATAATTGAAGGACTTAACAGGTCCAAGGGAAATTCATAGACTTCCTTATCCACCCTTGCCAGTTGATTGGTGGTGTCTGCCCAAAGTCCTGTGTGGAAAGAGACAGCAGGAGAAAGGAGTGACATGATAAATGAATAGTGATTGCCACCCACATCCATGGAAATAAGTGGCAGCTCATGAAGAAAGACCTTCGGGGTAACATTGGAGTGAATCTCTCCTTAGAATATCTTCCTAAGGTAGCACTAATATATGCCTAATGTGTAATGATATTTCTACCAAAGGTTTCAAAAGGACAGAGCAAAAAAGATTTGTCCTCACTAGAACAGTTATGGATTAAAACCAAAAGGAGACCAGAATTTATGCAGAAGTAGCATGGGTACTGGGTGTGGCGCAAAACATGTCAGAGGATAGCATCCTGTCTGTCTCTCTGAACATGGGACCCACCATCATGCACACACAAGTGATACTGCCACCTCCTGCCACCCCTGATTTCCTGAGTACCAGAATACTAGGTAGAACTGGAGGTAGAGTTGCTTTCACGTAAAAATGTAAGAAATATATATTCAGGGGCTAGGGATGTGGCTCAAGCGGTAGCGCGCTCGCCTGGCATGCGTGTGGCCCGGGTTCGATCCTCAGCACCACATACAAACAAAGATGCTGTGTCCGCCGAAAACAAAAAAATAAATATTAAAAATTCTCTCTCTCTCTTTAATATATATATATATTCATTGGAGAGGTTGGGGAGAGTAGGTAGAAAAACATAGGGTCTTCCTGTGACCACAGAGAAACCTTGGGGGACCTATGGCAGCAGGAGGGGATATTGGTTGAATTGATCAAGTCAGTTTCCCTGGGCAAGATTTTGTGGGAGATCTTATCACATGGGAAAGAAATTTGGCCAATATTATACATGTGGCACCTGAGAAGTCTGAGGATTTCTAATCCTCATCAAATGTGGGGAGAATTCTAGTATAAGAAAACCAGCAGTCTCCAGTGTGGGCAGAGATAGATGAAAGAAATAAGTCCCAGATGTAAAATAACAAATGGCAACCGTAATCCCAACTACAGTAAGTGTTTGGGGGATATTTCTGTGTCTGTCCCTGTGCTAAATACTTTTTGCTATGCTGTCGCATTTAACCTTTCAAGAGTCACCGGGAAATAGCTGTTATTCTTTCAGTTGTATAAATAAGGAAAATGGGATTCAGAAAAATTTAAGTAAATTGCAAGTCACATACTCAAAAAACGAAGGAGGCAGGGTACAGTCAAATTTCGTAAATTCAAACATCAGGAATGTTGTCGGTAATGTTGTTCTGCTTTCTCTTGCACCCATAAAGATCTAGGTTGTGTTTCTCGTTCTATTTGAGCCCCTTAATGCTGGAAGTCCCAGAATGTTCTATCTCATTCATTCATTCATAAAATATTCATTGAACACTTCAAGTATGTGCTGGGAACCATGCTGAGTGCTGGGAGATTCAAAGATGAAAAGAGGGTCGCTGCTTTCGTGGTGCTCACAGGCTCATGGGGAAGATGGCAGGCCAACAAATATTTACAATAGATTAATTTTGCTTGTTCTGCTATCTGCTGTATTTCCGTTAAAAAAGACACCGAGAGACTCAGAAACTGGCACCAGCAACGAAAATAAATGTGTGGGGTTCCTCTGCCCTCTGTGCTAGAGGCCTATTGTTCTATGAGGTGCTAACAGACCTACCATCAAGCAGATTTGTTTACAGCAGGACATTTCAGAATCCTCAGGAGGTGAAAATGCTCTGTGAATCTCCCAAAAGTCACTACATATATATAATATTTCCTAACCTCGTATCATCACAGAAAAAAAAAATCACAGGACACATTGGAATAGAAATGATTACCAAAGAAAACGAAAGATTTAGAAACCTGGTAGAGGTTAAAGGGCAAGAGATAGATGCATACCATATTTGAGGATATTTTGTTTCCCATGGAAAATATTATAGGGGACAGAGACAAAAGCATCTCAGGAAGAAGTACAATGTGGGAGGTGCCATGTTTTACTAGGAAGAATGGATACTGAGGTTCTGAGTAAGCCAGAGAGCTTCAGCCCTAAGCAAATGCCTGCTGGGCTCAGCAACTTGAAGCCAGGTGTTCCATATCAAGGTGACCTTCAGATAATCAACGGAGATAGAAGATGCTAGCACTGAGTGGATAGTGAGGAGGATTAATGATACGCCACTAAGCCTGTCAACTGGCAAATGCCAGTCTGGATAGATCTCTTCCCAATCTTGAGTGAGTAAACAGAAAATAACAACAGCAGCAACATGGGTCCTGAGAAAAGGATGAAGATAACCAAACTCTGTTCCATTCACATGATGGAATGCCACAAGACAATGAAAATTAAAAAAAAAAAACCTTTAAAATACACAGCAGCATAGATGACTCTCTTCAACATAATGTTGAAGAAAATATGCTACATACCAAAGGGCATATGCTGTGTGATCCCAATAATGTACATTATGAAACAGACCAAAATTAATTATACCTGACAGAAGTCAGAATAACAGTGTTTTTTTGTTTGTTTGTTTGTTTTTTTGTTTGTTTATGTAGGCGATGATGAGAGGCATAAAAGAGAGATCCCATGGTCCAGAAATAGTCTCTTTTTGCTTGGGAGCGTTTGCTGTGTAAAAGTTCACCAAGCTGGGTACTTACCATGGGCACTCCTCTGCACATCTGTTACACTTGGATAACTTTTTACTTAAAAAATAAATAAATAATAGATGGCAGAGATAAAAAAGGCCAGCATCATATCTAATATGCTAGTAAATATAAAGAGGTTCAACTCCCTCACAGAAACACCAAGTACTTCAGATTTATCTTTTATATCTAAGTAGGTAAAACGGACAAAGCAAACTTAATAGATGGAGGGAGAAGTAGGTGAGTGGATTTATGAATAAAGAAAAAGGAGAAATAATAATAGTAATAATAATGAGACAAATAGAAGCTGTTGGGGGAAAAGACCTTCATTTTCTACAACCAGAACCTCATTGCATTCAGTAGGTGCTAGGTGCTCAGGGATATTTGCCAAATCTCTAAACTCAAATTTGATCAGGTGACTCTGATCTGATTGAGGTATACCCTCTTCTGTGGGTACCTAAATTCTACAGGCTAAAACACACATTTCTCAGCCTAGAATCACTGGGCTTCTTTTCACCAGGCACATGATTCTCCAGTCACTTTAAATTGTTTTAGTCTTATTACCTCTTTTCATACTTTCAAGTCTTTCTTGATGCTTTCCTGAAATGCCCAGAAAAATACATCCATCCTTCCCAACACACACACACACCAAAAAAAAAAAAAAAAAAAATTCCTACTCATTTATTCTTCCTTCATGGCCCCTGACAAAGTTTCCAAGCTTCCCCCACACAGTTTAGAGTCCTCTCACATCAACTATCATGTATATGCAGTAATTATTAGCTTTCTGGGAAGTCCTGGTGGGTGGGGATCAAGGACAATGCAACAGAGATTCAAAGTGGTACAGACTGGGATTGGAGTCTCCTAAACCAATTGATGACAGACCTCCTTTGAACAGGTAGCCCCCATGCTGAGGAATAAATCTCCAGAATCAGAAAGGGGGACTGGGGAGTCAGGCAGTCCTTAGGAATGCCAGATGATTTAGATACAGAACAAGTATGAGCTATGTTATCATCTCAGAACCAAATATGACGTCAGGGTGAGACTCCACGCATTCTCTCCAAGAATTCTCTTCCATTTTCCCTCCCTCTCTGCCCGGCGTTATGCTTCTCACTGATACTGCCTCAAAGAGAGACTTACAGTAAATGCCTGAAGCAAAGGGAGACAGACCTCTGTAAAGGCCTGAAACTCTCACAGTGGGACTGAGTAAGCAGGAGTTATCCCAATAAACAGAACAGAGGCTTCCTTCCCACACCTGATAGACTGACACCATTGACCCCATCTAGGTGATACTTGTGGGCTGTGTCAAAGGGTGAGGAGTTCAACAGCGATGTCACTGTCTCTGCGCCTCAGAAATATAATTTGCCAAGAAGAAATTATGCTTGAAATAGATCACTGACACTCTCCTAATTCCACTACCAAATGAATTAGAACACATGGGCACATTTCCTAACTCCCAGGTCCCTCAGACCCTGGTCTTTGTTTTTGTCTACTTTGCTGGAGGCTAAACGCTGAGGCAGCAATCATGGTAAATTCTCATAATCATAACCCACTGGGAAGAGATGCTCATGGTCAGGGATACTCTCCTTTTATCCCTAAAACTCCTAAAATTCTTGTTGTCAGTTAATTACTGAGTACGTAACTATATGCCTAACACCCCATTGCATGCTAAAGGGTATGAGATGTGGTCATTGCTTTTGAAGAGCTTTTGTGTGTGAAGAGCTTTCAATGTGACTGACTTCAAGGAACATTGACTCAAGAAAAACACAAGAGTGAGATATTTAAGTGTGTAGGATTTTGAATCTGACAGCCTGAGGTTCGCATTCTGGATCCACAATTTACCAAGTGTAACTACAGACGAGATGTACTTTGGCTTCCTCGTGTCTGCAAATAGAAGTAATAATGGTACCTAGCTTGACATTGTTGTGAGGATGAGCAACAATGCAGACATAGATCACAGACTTAGTATGAAGCAATCATGATGTTACCCATGCTGATATGAGAGAGAGAGAGAGAGAGAGAGAGTTCTTGAGTGGATAGCTGACGAATTGTCAAAGGAATTATAAAGCCCAATTAAATGATTCTAAAGCCTAGAGAAGACAGAGACACTTTGAGCCAAAGTATAGTGAAGAAAGAAAAAAAGGCAAGCAGGTTTCCTTATGTCAAAACTTATGTTCCTTGTGATTTACATTGAAGTGTCACTACCTACCAGTAAAATGGAAGAGATAGGTCCTTAAGCTAAATCCATAAGCCTGGTCTGAATTTGAAGAGGCTGAGAAAGGAGGGTAGGAAATACCAATTTGTATGGCCAGGCATCAAAAAATGACAAAAATGTAGAAACAACATGCTGTGCCTGAAGGTCATAAGTTGCTTATATTGAGGGGCATCATTGGCTGCAGGGGTGGGTGGCAGGCATGGTAGAATCAAAAGGGCAGTAGAGATCCAGGGACTTTAATGTGTGTCTGAGATCTCCTAGTTTTGCCATGACTTCTTTGAAGTCTTCATTCCAAAGAAGATGATAATAGCAGCCTCTCGGGGTTATTATGGGAGTTAGAGGAAATAACAGCCCAATACAAAAAGGAAACATAATGATCAACACAGCAGATTCTCTAAAAATGTTATTTCTGTTTTCATTTATCCTCTCCTATGGTCCTGAATATAGCAAATGTGAAAATCTCCATAGTAAATTTTCAGATCATTTGAGATAGCTATGACTGAAGGATAAATCATTAGTATGAATTAAGACTCTAAATTAAAAATACATTCATGTTAAAAATTATTCATATATTTTGTTTTGGACCAAACACTTTAGAACAGATGGGTTCAATTTAAGTTTAACTGGTTCATTGGACATGTAGAATTTTTTTTTTTTTTTGCAAGGTCTGTAAAGAAATTAACTTGGAGGGGAGATAAAAAAATTAGCTTCAATCTTACTTGAAGGTCAAAATTTAGTTGAACAAAAAAGTCTGTTGTAAATAACTTTTGCTTTATTAAAGTCTTCTTTAATTTCTATAGTTGGGCCAAAGAAGCAGAGGTTAAAATATGCCTGAGTGTGTATGTGCATCTGTTTGTGTGTAAAATCCTCTCAGCAAACATTTTATCTGCTCATTCAGCACAGGGACAATTAGGCAAAGCCATATGACTAGTTTGAAAAGTAACATGCTTAGGGAGAAGAACAGAAAAGCCTGTGTTAATCCCTCTAGCTATCTCTTCCCATACCAGCTTGACCAAAAAGGAAGTTGAAATAGTGAAGCAAAATCAATGCATCTGGAATCACTGAGTGGCTAGTGAAAGAGAGCAGCTCTTAAAAAAAAAAAAAAAAAAATATATATATATATATATATATATATATATATATATATATATATATACTTAAAAAAGTACTTTATGTTAGTGAGAAATAAACCTTTGGTGTGTCAAGTTATGGAGATTGGGCTTGTCAGTTACTGCAGTAGATATGTTTTGGTCAGTTTTTTCAACACTATGACCAAAAGACCTGACAAGGACAATTTTAGAGGTGAAATAGTGTATTTGGAGCTCATGGTTTCAGAGTTTCAGTCCACAGACAGCCAACTCCATGCTGTGTGCCTATGGTGGGGCAAAACATCATGGGCGAAGAGTGTGGTAGAGGAAAACAGTTCACTACATGATAATCAGGAAACAGAGAGATTCCTCACCAGGAAAAAAAATATGTAAGCCAAAGACACCTCCAGCAACTTATCACCTCCAGCCACACCTATCTGGCAAATTTACCACCTACTTAATCTATTCAAGTGCACTAATGCACTGATTAGGTTAAGGCTCTCATAACCCAATCACCTCACCTCTAAACTTCCTTGCATTGTGTCACATGTAAACTTTTGGGGGAGACTTCATATCTAAACCATAACACTAACCTATCCTGACCAAGACAATAGCCATATTCATTTCTTTTCTTGAATCCAACAAAATGTATGTGTGTCAGGTGGTGAGTAAAAGACACTGTGAGAAAAAGAGTGCAAAAGTATATGGACCAATGGAGAAAATCATCACATGATTTACCAGCTCTGGTTGATAGACTTTATCTCCTAGACCCATGTGAGGGTTTTCTATGGTACATTATCTATAATGACAATTGAATATTTCATCAATGGTTATTGATGGTTATTCCTAGAATAACTTTGATGTGGAGGGGCCTCTGGAAATTCGATGCTTACTTTTTGTTAATCCATGCTTCAAATTTTTCTGTGATCTCTGATTTTTCTATAACCAGTTACCAAGTACCTGTCAGCCCAGAATCACAGACATCTCTAGCAACTTCCTCTGTATACTGCCTCATGTGCCACACAGACATAGTCAAATCCATCTCTAAATCCAGATTAGTTTTATAATATTTTTTTCAGAAATCAAAAAAGTCAAGTTTGTGTCTTAAAAAATAAAAAAGATGAAGCATGAGGGAAACGCAACTATAATTTTACTGTCCAGAGAAAAACTACCATTATTCCTTGAATATATTTTATTATAGCTTTTTTATGTTTATCATTTTAAGTAGAATCAGGATCTGTTCATAGTTTTCTGTACTGCTTTTTAACCTAATGACATATTAAAGTGTATATCTCAATATCATTGCCTTCTTTTATAAAAATGAGTTTTAATAACTAATATGCCATAATACTGACATGTTAAATTTATTCTATCCATCCCTTTAGTGTGTTGTTATTTAAATATATTTTAATGTATACACACGTTATTTATATATGAATATCCTAAAAATCAGCTTTACTGCAGATATCAAATTCAAAATATTATAAATTGCTAGTTCCTTAAAGCAATAGAACACCTTTGTTTTGTGATTATCAATGGGGATAAAAAGCCATCTGGCCTACAAGAAGCCATGGGAAATTTAGAAAACCCAACAAGACCAAAGGGGAAGTCTGTGGGGGGGAAGATGTCCCAAGTGGGTGAAAGGTTCATGCCAGTTAAGCCACAGGTCCCAAGGAAAATGACTTCCAGTTCACCCCAAGTCTTTCTAATCCTCCTTTGGTCACCAAGAGTAAGACCCAAAAATAAAGGACAAAGAGACTAAGGGACTAGCTGGCTATCTTTAGTCTTCTCTCAGCTCAAAAGACCAAAGTGATCCTCCTGATTCTTCTATGATCCAGTTCAATTTGACAGAGTAGAAGACTAGAGAGGGATTTGGGTCAAGAGCACATGCTGTGATAGTATTTAATCTACAGTCTCTTTTCTATATTAGAGATTCCCTGGAGACCTACCAAGGGTACCAAAGGAGCAAAGGTCCTAAACCATCACATCAGAAACAGCTAACAGCAATAGCCATAGGACACATCTTGTCTCCTTTTAGCTTCTAAGTCCTCATTTGTTCCTTTCCCTGGAAAACCATTCATCTTCATCCTCCACACCAAAGTCCAACTTTATCAGAAAGGGCAGAGAAGAAAGAATGTGAAGGATAAGGCAAGAAAGGTAGACACTTGAGTTACACCACTTAATTCAGTCAAGACCTTAGTTCAAACACTTCATTAAGTATCATCAATACCACACAAAACTAACCAAAGGGACTGAAAAGTAAAGGGTTCTGAAGTAAAAGGAAAGACCAAATTATCTTCAAATGTGTAGAGTGGTGATTTTCAAAACCTTGCTGTACCTGGGAATCATTTGGGGATTTTTATGAAAATACTGATACCAGTGTTTTATCCTAGACATTCTAACTTAATTGGAGATTTGAGCAGTTGAGATCTTTAAGGACCCTTGGATGACCAATCAAATTTTAACCAAAATTTAGAAACCACAAATGTAGTAACTTATGTTGCAGAAGGATGCTTCTAGAGCACTTATTTTCTTTTCATTCCCTAGAAAGGATAAGAATGGTGTCATGTGCTTTATTTGGGGGCTATACAGAAGACTAAATCCTTGAACAAATACATGTACATGTGGGTGATTTAACCAATTATGACAGAACACTTGATGACTTAGGTGTCCCTGAGGTTCATACAGCAGAAGCACAGAGACAACCACAACTCTGCTCCCCTTTATCACCCACCTGAGGTCACTCTTCCCTGGCTTTCAAAATGGCACCATGATCTTGCTGGTAGAGACCATGAAGTACAGCTCAAGTCATCCCAGATGCTTTTTTTCTGGCACAAACACTAATTGCAAGATTTTCTCTTCACATGGAATTTTTCTGTAAGTTCACCTTCACCAAGCATAGGCCCTCTGACTTTGGGTGATGAATTATCATGTAATCCTGTACTTAGTGAGAGTTTCATGGAACCTAGGGACATCTAGGTGAACTATCTTCCACCTTCCAGAATAGGTAAGTGAGAAATTCAGAAACAGGGATGGTCCTTTCCCATTTGCACATGGAATTAAGAAGAGATCAGTAGAAATAATGGCCTTCAGGCCATAGGAAATGGACATTTCCAGACATTTAGATTTGTTCAGATCTGGTGGCTTTTAATAGCAAATTATCCATTTAAGGAAAAAGGGAAAGTAATTAAGTATCATAGTGAAGGTTTGGTAGAAAATGTATGAGTTCCTTACACACACATTTAAGGCTTATTATAACCAAGTTAAAATAAAATAAAATATGATTTAAGGCAAAAAAAAATGGTCAGCTGAAATGAGCTGTTGGGATCTTTCCATTAGAATAAACCATGGAAATTTTACACACAAAAATATACAGGTACAGATTAGAGGAACTAACAAAAAAGGTGTGTTTGTGTATATAAGTGTGTGTATATATATATATATGTAAATATTATAATATATATAAATATTATTATTATATAAATATTATATATTATTTATATATATTTTATATATATATATATATATATATATATATATATATATATATATATATAGAGAGAGAGAGAGAGAGAGAGAGAGAGAGAGAAAGAGACCCCCAAGGAGAGAGAGCATAGTGAGAAAATAAAATGGAGAAAAAAATGTTTCAGCAGCTCTCCTCCAAGTTAGCATATGACAAGTAGTGTAAAACAAAAATCAAAAAGACAATAGCCAATAAATATTTGTTGATTAAAGCAGAATTAGTGGCACAGCTGCACCAAGAATTTAAATTGGGTAATAATAATACTTGGAACAAACAGACTTGAGCATCATGGTATGAACTATATGAAATATGGAAATAATTATAATGAAAACAAGTAAAGATCTTAGAGGATAAAAAAAAAAGAACAAAAGTATCAGTAAAACAAGAGAAGGATTTTGAGGAGGGAAAGGAGGAGAACCCAGAGAAAGAAAGATAACACGGTCGTGTTCCATCCACAGGTGTGTTCCTCCAGGGAAGCACACACTCGCTGTAGGTTCAGTTATTTTAAGTGGCCATGAATTATGTTAAAGTTTGTCTCTGCACACCTCACTATGCAAAATGTCAGAGACTGTTAGTTCCATACTTTTAAATGTGCTCTATCAATTTTGGGTGGGAAATTTCTCATTCCTCTTCTGTCTCTAAACCTCCTTTAATAGGCGGGAGAAGGAGTTGAGTCAGGGCCTGAAATATGGGACGCAGCTCTTTAAGAAAGCAATAGAAAGAAGAAAAGAGAACGCCAGGGAAATGGAAGAGCTGAGGAAAGGAGTAGGGTCTGAGGATGGAAGAGTGCAAGGAAAATGCCAGCTCTGAGAGCTCTGAGCTAGCTCTGTGTGGGGAAGAGGACGGAGCAGGCTGGACCCATGACTCTGCACACCTTGCCACTAACAATAGCTAGCGCCATTCACTGACCATCCAGTAGGGTTCAGTAACTTTGCTTCAAGGTTTATTTCATCTCACCCTCACAGACAACCTCATAGGTAGTTAACATCATTATCATTCACAGATGGAAAAATTAAGACTCAAAGAATTTTTTTTGTTTGCTTCTTTTTGTTGTTGTTGTTGTTGTTTATCCTTTTGCCTTTAAGAGGACCTTCAGGCTGTTTCTTAATGTCAAAAAATGTTTCCAACTCTGTTGGTCAAAATATAGAAGTGATCATTTAGCTCACTTTTTACAATCCTCCAGGGGATCCCAGGCACTTTCAGGATTAAGAACCAACTCTTCAGCATGGCACATAGAATCTTCTCCCACCACACCATTCTCCAGAGGTGCTATTCACACCTACCACTGTTAATTTTCCATACACTCAGGAAGCTCAATCACTATTCTTATGCGGTGTCTCATTGCCACTCCTGTTATTTATCTGTTCCTACTCTTGGAGGCCAAGAGTGAGTTTGATTGTATTTTTAATCCCATTGCCTGGTACCTGGCTCAAAATGAGGGGGCTCAGCCAATATGTGTTGAGTGGATAAATAAATGAATGAATTTTATCTATCAAAGAAATCATCTTTAAGATCACCTAGGAAAAAATCCTCCAAATACATTCAGCTGAACAGTTCATCCTCCCATCTGGCCATTAACCAGATTTCATTTGTCTTCAATTGTCCTTATTTTCCCCACTTCCTGACCATGGCTTCCTGGTTTTATCTTAGTAGGAGGAGGTAGAAGCAGCAAGGTTGTGTTGAGAGAACACTCATTCAAGGACAACCTTGCAAATAGACAACAAGGAAAGTATTTTCATTTTCTTTTTTATTTGCATTCTTGATGTCATTAGCTTTATATGTAAAAATCATGCAAAAATACTGGATATAGTCATAGGATAAAACCCTAAGAGAAAACCTACTGCAAAGCTAATACTTATCTACGAGTAATGGGATTATGAGATTTTAATTTTTAGTGTTGCACAGTTTGATGTTTTCTAAATTGTAGGGGATGAGCATGTATTTTTGTTACAAAATCAGTCAGGATTAAGTTTTAAAAGCATTAAGCCAAGTGAATAGATGTGAGCTCTTGTATAATAGTGGATGTTCAAAATCTAAAACAAGCATGTATTCTTTATACAATACACACCGTATCAGTAATTTAAAGCACAGAGCATTTAAAATGTATCACAGTCTGATTTTCTTATTTTAAAGAATGCAGATATAATTGGGGATTGCATTTAACAAAAAAGCTTTGTGATTCATTCTGTAAAACTGCTTGCCCATGCAATCTTAGAATTCCATCATGAAAGCAGCCCCAACCTGTTCAAAGAGCAAGTCTTTCAAGCCTGTGAACTCACTGCCCTCTTCCTTGTCACTCGGCAATACAAGTCCCCATCTATTAAAGAGAGGAGTCTGAATAGGTAACAATACCCTTGCAGCGCCTGGCTATCAAAATCATTCTCAAGTCTACTTCAAGCCCAAATGAGCGTGTCTGAGATCCCCCAGGAACAAAACCATATCCTGCCCCTGCCTGCACTTGGCCATACTTGGGAAAAGACGTGGCCGTCTGATGATAAGATGAGGACAGAGGAAAGAGGTCCAGCACTGGGTTATCTATGTGGTTGAAATATATAATATGGGAAAGAAACAGGAGCCGACTGGTCCAATAGGCTTTGTACACCTTGCCACTAATGATAGCTAGTGCCAAACATCCTGGAGTGACCACTCTTGCTGTCCACTCTCAAGCCAGGCCACACTAGAACAGATGGAGGAATGTGAGGTCACCTGGCATAAGCCAGGGGAAGCTGTCATTTAGGAACATTCATTGCCCTGACATCTCTGTCAGGACTTGGACGAAACCAGAAGGGGGTGAGCAGCAGCTGGCTACTTCTGCACCAAAGCCTGGCTTCTGGTGTGACATTGAGTAATGAGGTTCTGGCTCTTGTCCAGCAGAGAGGGCCACTCCTAGGATTAGCTGAGGGCAAGCAGAGCTAACAAGTCTTTCAAACAACAGCTGCTAAGAAAGTCACCCTGACTTTCTAGTATGTCCATCAGAGAGGCCCTGAATACAGAGGCAACTCCTTCAGCCTCAGGGATGGTTAAAAATTTTCAGTTCAGTCAGATTTAGATTTAATATATTCTACCATACTCTCCTTTGTTCCCCAACCCACAGCCCCCCAACATGTCCTCACACACAAACACTTGCTGTGTTCTGGAAGACACCAATGAGCTGATGGGTACATTTGATGGCTGCTCATTCATTTATGTCAGATAAGGAACACATGATGTCACCTTATTGCAAACACCAAGCCCCGCCTCCCAAGGACCAGAGATCTCAGGTAAAGATCTGGATTTAAATGATCTGTGGCAGTACCTAGATGTCCAAGCTCTTACACCTGACCATTCCATCAGTCTAGAGGTGTTCACTAAGAATTGAACAAAAGAGAGAAAGTCATTGCCCTCCTACAGTGTTAAAGCACCTCCTTTGATGCACGGTTGGGAGAAGCAAAGAACGTTTACTGAATTAATCAATAAAACAACTATAACCTTGATTCTGTTGTTCAGTGCATTATTTTTTTTTCAAGTAAAGCATGGGTCAGCATCAGCAAGAAGCCAACCTTGACATTCAAAGACATGTTAAATGTCCATCCTCCTCTTTTTCCTTTCTTTTCAGTGTACCCTTAGCACATTGACTCTGTCCTTATAACAGCACAAACCATTCTGTATGATAATTAACTATTCACTAGTCTCTTTCTCTCTCTCCACTTTCAGACAAACTGAGTGAGAGAGGGACTTTGAACACTCCCTCATATAGACCCAACATCTCCTTCAAAGCTTGGCATGGGGTGAACTCTCAAGAACTATTTGTTGAGTGGGTAAATAACAAAGAGCACCCACAAGATGGTTTTAAGATGCACAGCAGGATCAGTTCCAATCAAACCCAAGATTCAGTAAGGTTTTTCTGGCACCCTTCCACCAACTGTTAATAGCGCTCCTTTCTGCTGTTTTTGCATAACAGTGATAATAATTATCATGCATAATATAGGGAGGGCCCTTGATGTGAGCCTGGAGTGGTGCTAAGCATTTGAATCCATTTCTTCAATTCTCACTGCAGACCTGTGAGGGATAAAGATACATGTGTGCTTGTGTGTATGTATGCAGGTATTACAATAATGACAGATGAGAAACTGAAGCTCATATGGGTCATATCACAAGGCCAAAGTCTGATGATTACTAAGTACCAAGGTCTGATATGAGAGTTTATTCTTAACCTCCTTTTCTGGCTCTGAACAGCACTTCATATCACCCTTCTCATTCCATTCCTCTCTAACTCCTAACAGCACATGGCTATGGAAAGCAGGACAGGGATGACACTGATACAGGTTCTGGTGAGTGGCTACTAGGTAGCTCCTATCACAACCCTGGTCCCAATTAAAGGGATAAATAATTAAAGAAAGGATACATACCCTCTAAATTTTTTCCAACCCCTTCTGTTCTTGCTATCTTTCATGGGAATCCTCTTCAATTTGTAGATCTGCTGACAATAATCTATCTGTTTTGAACTTCTATTAGAAAATATGGAGAAAATCAAAGCTTTTTATGATATGGTGGTCAGAGTAAACTCTAAGCTAGGAAGATGGTTTATCAGAGATCTGTACTGGCATCCAAAACCTCCCAGGTGGGTAGAGACTACAGCTTTTCTACCTCTTCTCCATGTCTGCAAATGCTGTTTTTCTGTATATTCTCCCTCCCTTATCAAAATTGACCCCTTCTATGTCCCGTTGTCTCCTGCCTAGCTACCATTTTGGAAAGTTCACCAACTAATTAGCCTTTCCATCAAACACATGTAACTCCTGATAGGGACTTTTAATATTTAACTGACCACTCCTGGAGAGGCAAAGCCTCTCTGTCACTGAATGAATCCACATCAATGTTACTGGCTGCCCAGTGAGGTCCTTGTAGCAGGAAAACACTCGTCGAAGGAATCTACTCTTCACAGGAAATGTTATTCTCCTATGCCTCCATGGGCGGTCACTTGAGCACCTCCTATAAGATGTACATGTTGCATATGTCCTCTTGGCTACAAGTGTTACTGTAAAGGTGATGTGAACATTTGGTGAGTAGGTACTTGACATGCATCTGACATCCGTCTGGAAGTTCTTGCTAGTGCCCTCATTTAACTCAACAGCCATGCTAAAATATTAACTCTTTTCAAAGGGTGTTAATAAGAAATAGGAGAAAGATTCTTCACCTTCTAGTCAGAAAGATTCATCTTGAAATCTTGCCTGTTGAGTTGGAAAACAGATGGCGCATTCAAATTAGAATAAGTGTGGTGTAGAGAAACATCAAGGGATATTGCAGTAACTCTTTGGTCTAAAGAGATAATAGAAGGAGCTAGAAAACACACACACACACACACACACACACACACAGAGAGAAAGAGGTAGAAGTGGGTATCTTGAGACCAGTAACATAGCCAGCCCAGGGTGACTTCTCAAGGAAATGTATACTCTGACCTCATCCTTTTTTCCAATCTCCTGCTGGGGCTCCCAATTTAAAAACATCTGGAAGCCAAAGCACTTATTTATTGGTGTGATTAATATAGGTTGGTTCTCTAATTGTGATAAGAAACATAAGGGTTCCTCGCTGCACAATTTTTGATGGTACATTTTACAGAGGCTGCAATGTGAATGATGTTCTCTGGGGTCCTACAATATGGCAACCCTATTTAGCACCTTGTCCTGCACTTGACACATAGCAAGTGCTGAATGAATAAAAACTCCCTTCCCTCTTACAACTGGGACAGACTCAGTTGACAGTTCCCAATTATATGTGGGTCTTTGGGGCTCCTCACACACAAGAACCTAAAGAGCAGAGATACACCCTTTAGATGACCTCTTTCCTTTAAGTAGCAAAGGGCTTACATAATGATGAGGAGTTCTCAATCTTGACTCTTGTATTTGCAGAATTTTCAGAAACAGGTGTTTTCAAAATTCTTGCTTTCTATATCATCTGCCTTTGCCTCTCCCAAGGTGAGATGAGGCAGATGAACTGTTGCAAGGTGAGAAAGAATGAGCTCATACACAGGATGCTAAGGGTGTTGATTAGAAATATTTCCAATCAACGCATAGGCCAATACTTCATACAGGAAATATCATTACCTGATATTTTAGCAAAAGCAACTTACACTTACTCACTCCCCATAAATTTTAGGGAAGTTCAATCATGGTGAGAAGTACAGCCAATGAAACTTGCTCCACTGATTATGCTGGTAGAATCTTTTTGCAATATGCTCCTGTAACTCAACCACCATTGAAAAAAATCCAGTCTCAAAATAATAGTAGTAGAAAATGTCTCAAAAAAAGGAAATTGAGACAGTAAAGAAAA
Organism: Marmota monax; assembly: GCF_021218885.2. Lineage (NCBI taxonomy): Eukaryota > Metazoa > Chordata > Mammalia > Rodentia > Sciuridae > Marmota > Marmota monax. Next base: position 23,234,711 of record NW_026695215.1, on the reverse strand, counting down.
AATTGGGGGACACATTTAATTTTAAAAATCAGGGAGGAGAGAGGAGGAAGAAGGAAGTAGTGATACTGGCCAAATTATATTGTATGCATGCACAAATATGTAATAACAAATCCTACCATTATGTATAAATATAATGCACCAATAAAAATGTGGGGGAAAAAATCAGGGAGGAAGTGAGCTCTCCACAAGAAGGTAAAGAGTTAACTTTATTTTTCATTAGTAACACTCTTTTCTAAGAACAATTGTATCCAAAAGAGATCAGCCTTCAACCTTATCCATCTCAATGGTAAGCAATGTATCTGTGGGCCCAGTGACTGTGTTTTAGAACCTCTACCAGTGTTCTATATGACTTCTGAGGACCTCTTCAATTCTGAGAGATGAAGAATTTGAGTCTTACCCATTAATCACAAAGAGCATTAATGTCCCCACCCCCCATGACATCCCCACCTTTATTTTGCTCTAATAGTTTTGCAACTAGGAAAGAAATTCCAAGAAATGTGATCTAAAGTCAGCAGGAACATTTTTTGTCATTAAGATAAATGCAGCATGTAGTGAACAGAGCTCACACAATTGTGTAATCTTAGAGAAATCACTTTGCTATGCTATGCTTCAAATTTTGTATCCATGTGAAGGAGTTTGGATGAGTACTATAAGGTATTTACCAATTCTGACATCCTAGGATACTAAGAAAAAGAAACAAGTCCCTTGATTCTTACATGTCAAAGCTTATACTGGCTTTTAAAATCGACTTTTTTTCTTTTTCTACTCTCTTGTCACACAAGTGAGCACCAATCACATGTAGCTATAGTTACCACCATAAAAAGACAACATCTCTAATGGAAAAGGGTCAGGGAAATTCAAAAGACTTTCTGGGTGATGTGGCTATGAATATCAGAAAGAGTTCACATGACAGATAAAGAATTTAGACAGGAGAACAAGAGGTCTCCAAGCCAGAGGTCAGCAGTGTAAACAGGAATGTGTACATGCCAGCAATGTGAAAGGCCTCATTACCATAAAACCAGCCGTTCAGTTACAAGATTACACTGTAGATTAAGCTACTAAATACCTCAGTGTTGAAGCAAGATCTAGTCTGAATTCCCTTCCAGGCATTCAGTCCACAAATATCTATTGAGCTCCTGCTTTATACCATGTTCTTGGTGCCAATGAGTAAGTGGAGAGCAATACTGACATGGGCCCCACCCCTCATGGAGAGATAGACATTATATAGAGAGGACACAGGATTACAAATGTATACCCACACACTTGAATATAGGCCATGACAAAAGGTAAATAGTGTGACAAAATATTGTAAAAAGGATACCCATTGAGGTCAGAGAAGAATGGTCCCAGGAAGAGATATTTATGTTAAACTTAGTTGCTGAGGAAAAAATCAGCTACATAAAAAGTTGCTAGGGACTGGGCACCGTGGCACATGCCTATAATTCCAGCAGCTTGGGAGGCTGAGGCAGAAGGATCATGAGTTCAAAGCCAGCCTCAGCAACTTAGCAAGGCCCCCAAGCAACTTAGCAAGACCCTGTCTCTAAATAAAATATAAAAAGGTTGTGGATGTGGCTCAGTAGTTACACAGCCCCGGGTTCAATTCCTGCTACCAAAAAAAAAAAAAAAAAGAATTGGTAGGAGAACATTTCAAGCAGTGGGAAGATATATGTGAAGTCCCCAAGCTTCCTGGTCTTTGAAGTTGGTCAATGTGTCTGAGACACAGACAGCAGGAAGAATACAAGGACTGACCGGCAATAGAGAGTCAGGTCGTGTCTTAAAGACTATGTTGAAGGCTTTGGATTTTCAAATCAATGGCAGGTGATGTATCTTCATGTAGGTTCACAGAGTCACTCTCCAACACTGTGAAGAATGAACTGGAGAAGAGCAAGTCTGATGTGAACACTGAGGAGGTCATTACAGCAAACAAATCAGGAAATGATGGAAGCTTGGATTGAGGTCATAGACAAAGGAGAGAAATGGGCATAATTGAGAAGTATTCTAGGAGAAAAACTGACAAGCTTTGTGAAAAGTGGGAAATACGGTCAGAAAATCAAGGCGATGGCAAAACGATGTCTATGTTCATGGCATAAGCCATCTTCGAGATGAAACACTGGGAAGGAAGAGGTACAGAAACCACAGATGGAAATTGAGAGTTCTGTTCTGATAGAACTATGTTAAGTGCTGCTATGAAGTAACTTAAAGATTTAAAAGTGACCCTTTGAATTTAGGCAGACCATTGGTCACTTTAACAAAACCAGTGTGAGTGGAGTAATGGGTGCAAAATCTAGTCCAGGGCCCAGCTAGTGGTTGGTGCTCATGTAATGGAGATGATGTCATTCTTTCCCTGTGCTTGACTTCCCCAGAGCCCTTGAGCTAGCTCTTTGAATATGAGCATGTTATTTGGCTCATTTAGGCTACAATCAGGAAGCTGAAACAGATGGAAAGATGGGCAAGGAAGTTGGAAGTATTTGGAAAAGAGAGAGAAATTAAAATGAAGACCCATAGCATACAATATGGAAAGGATTGAAATGAAACAAGAAGGGGCAGATGGAGAAATTGGAGGAATCAATGGCTTTCACAAATGAACAAGGTCACAGAAACATTGTATGCAGGCCATTGAGCAAGGCAGATGATTGAATCAGCAATACTGGACATGAGGCACATTGTACTGGTGACCGTCAAGAGCAGGAAAGACAGATGGGATAAAGAGCAAAATGCCCTTAAAAATAGGAAAGAGACCAGGAAATGAGAGATCAGATGTCTAAATAGATGTCACATTTTCCAGGATGAGAGCAGAAGTTAAGGAGTTAAGGACAATTGAGTCCAGCCTTGGGTTGATTGAAAAGGTGTGACCAGGAGCTAAGCTGAGAGGATAGTATGGCTTGATAACATAGCTTTAAGAAGTGGTCTCTTTTTGATGAGTCAATGAGGAAGGTGCTATCCTAGCACTTCAATCAGATGTCACTCTAGGCAGCTTGGAGGGCAGATGTTGGCAGAAGTTAAAGATTTAGAGAAGATCCTTGTTCAGAAAATTCTGTGGAATACCAGCTTGAAGTGGGTTTTGTGTGTGTGTGTGTGTGTGTGTGTGTGTTGCATCTGGAAAGGGGATATATGTAGAGTGATGCAGGGTATAAATTGCCTTTTATGTATTAAGAAAACCCAGGGATGAGCAAGGCTGGACAGCCAATGCACAGTCCAGGACTTTGAGTCTCCTGTTTTGTTTTATTTGTTTTGTTTGGATGGAAATAATGTTCAGGGCTTCTGATGTGATCGTGGCTGCTTAAGTCAACACTTTTACTCCTCTTCTCATGAAAATCATATAAAAGTAACAAAGAGAATAAAAGAAAACTGTCAAATTCCATTTTTAGTGAGACCAAGAGACAGATTGAATCCTCAAAGCCTCAAAACATAGAAAAGAGCTGCCAAAGCTGCTGAGAGCAAGCAGAAGCTGTTCTGGGAAGGGGGAAAAAATGAATAAACAGAATGATGAGAGAATTCAGCACTGACGGCTTTCAGAAGGGATCAGCGAAATGCACTTGAAAGTTAGGGCTTCACCTGAAGGGCAAGAGGTGTACTTCTCCTCGGCAGCAGTGGTGTGGGTGGGGTGAGCAGGGGTGGCAGCAGAAGTCCTGCTGTTCTGAGTTTGGCTCCAAGAAGATGAGAGGGGTTGAGAAGCACCCGGATGAGTCATTCTGTATAGCAACAGAAAAGGAGAGAACCTTTGGGCTGGGATGCTCATGAATTTACCCTGAAGCCTCGCCACCTCGAAGAAAAATTTCCTGTGCATAACTAATTCAGTAAAATCCAACTTGCTCATGGAAGAGGAACAAAAAGTGAGCTAGCAGAGATGCAAAGAAAATATTTATTTTAAATGTGGAAAACAGAAAAACATAAAGCACGGTCGTCCGAGAATATCAAGGACACATGAAATTTGTGATGAAAATATTTTATCATAAAAATTCATTCACTTAATGAAATAATCTTGTGTCCGAAGGAAGACCACAGAGCAGAAATATATAAAGTATCAAAACACAATGAATAAAACTAAATGAATTAAATAATGTAATGAAAGAAAATAAATAATTGAAAACCTAATCAAGAAAACTTTCCTGAAATAAAAGCATTGAATACATTTATTGAAAAGATGATCTACATACCAGGAAGCTTGTTCAAAAACAGTCAGTTCTGAGACATCTCCTGATAAAATTCATCACACTTCAAAGAATTATATGGGCAACTATGCAAAGCCATGAGAGATAAATCAGATCAGCATCAGATTTTGCTATGGAGAAATGATACACCAGAAGACAATAAGGAAACACAAGGTTTTCAAAGACTGAAAAAATGAGCCAAGGATTTTTAAGTACCGTCCAACCGTCTTTCATATATAAACTCCACTGACCTATGTTTTTGGATTTATAGAATTAAGGGTACGTTGTACTTATGAGCCTTTCTTAAGAAAATACAAGAGAACAAATTTCAGCCAATGTGAGATGACTGAGGAAACTAAGGCAAAGGAAGAGTGCACCAAATGTATCTGGCTCTCAACTAAGATTAAAATCCATATATGAGCTTTAGGGTACCAAGGCAGAATGGATGTGATCAGATCTTGACTACGCATGCTCTAATAACAGAAATGAGAGGGGAAAGAAGGAGAAAAATTTAGAGATGGAGTAAGATTGATGATTGATTTCCCACACAAAGCATCTAACATATCTTTGAAATCTGATAAATCAAATACTGAAAATGGAGTCATATTTAACAGCCAAAGTTAATCAGCAAGATACATACTATTGATTAAAACCAGATGGTAAAAGAAGGGGGGAGAACCAGGGGCTTCCTGGTCACTACTAATTGATTCTGGTACAATACATAGAAGACTAACTGGTGCATAAATTTTATAATTATCAAGATATTAAGAGAATAACAATATGGATCCTCCTAAATATCACAACTCTCTTGAGGGAAAGGCAAGGGTCACATTGTAAATGTGCTTTTTTATTAATTAAATTTATTTATTTATTAATTAAATTTATTGGCTAACTTCACTTATAATTAACTTTTTTTAACTGACAAATATAAGCATAAAAATGTATATATTTACAGGGTACTAATGCTTTTAATTTTTAAAACACTTTAAACTTTCTTTGACAAAAATCTAAGAAAGTTTTTTTTGTTTTGTTTTGTTTTAATACGCTCCTTGATTTCATACCACACTCTTAAAAAATCTCAGCATGGCTTTGATTTGCATTTCCATGTCAATTAGTGATTTGGGGCATTTTTCATATACTTGTGGGTCATTTGTATATTTTCTTTTGAGAATTATCTATTAAAATCTATTTATTCAAATCATTTTCCTATTTTTTAATCAGAGTACTTTTCTTGCTGGTGTTTGAGTTTCTCATATTTTTTTAAATTTTTTAACTTATTCTAATTTGTTATGTATGATTGCAGAATGCATTTTCAGGTAAACGGATGGAGTTGGAGAATATTATGCTAAGTGAAGTAAGCCAATCCCCCAAAAAACCAAATGCCAAATGTTTTCACTGATATGAGGATGTTAATTCATAATGGGGGTGGAGAGCGAATAGGAGGAATGGAGGAACTTTAGATAGAGCAAAGGGGAGAGAGGGGAAGGGAGGAGGTAGGTGTGGTAGGAAAGACGGTAGAATGAGATGGACATCATTACCCCAAGTACATGTATAAAGACATGAATGGTGTGACTCTACTTTGTGTACAACCAGAGACAGGAAAAATTGTGCTCTATATGTGTAAATGTGCTTTTCAAACTTGATAAAATATCAAATAGAATTATATTTGGAAGACTAAAAATAATCTCAAAAGACAGCATCAGGCTTAACAAGCAAACTCAGGGGACACCTCACTGAAGTCAGGAATAAGACAGTGATGTTCACGATCAGAAGTGCTCTATAATGGATTATGAAATTCAAACTGCACCAGCATACCTGTCAAGTTACCAGAGGCAAAAAACAAAAGGTCTGTTGTCAATGCTGTGGAAATGCAAGTTGGTTCTAGGCTTACCCTGGGAGACTTAGCAATGCTATTCGAAATTACAAAGGACTAAACCCTTTGACCTAGCAATTGTACTTCTCTATCCCTATGTATACAATTATTCATTGCAGCACTACTCGAAGGAACTAAATCCTGCAAATAACCTAAAAGTTCATCTGTAGACAATTGGTAAAATAGTTAATGGTATATCCAAATAATAGAATATCATGCAACTGTTAAAAGAAAGAGCATAAAACAGGAATGTAGGTCTATGTTGATAGGGAGTGATTGTTAGAATGCACTGTTGTTAAGTGAAAAAAAATGAGCCTCTAGCCAATGTAAAGAAAATGCTATCTTTTATGTACAAGGGAGGAAATTAAAGGATATGCATTTATATTTGCTTGACATTCATTAAAAAGAAAACTAGGAGAATTTTTAGGAAGTTAGTAAGCGTATAAATCTGGAGAAATATTTGGGAGAGCTGGGTAGACAAAAAAAGTCGACTAGGATTGTCCTGACTTGACCCAGACAGTCTTGGTTTATACCTGTTGTTCCAGTTAAATTATTGATAATGTCCCTTTTATCCTAAAAACTATCAAATTCTGGATAATAAATTATAGGTTCATAATTAATTCATATATGAGCTGTAGCTAGTGATAACAAACACTTACATTGCTCTTAATTTGGGATTGGCTAACTTCACTTATAATTAACTTCTTCAACGCCATCCATTTACCTGCAAATGCCATGATTTTATTCTCTTTTATTGCTGAGTAATATTCCTCTGTGTAAATATGCCACATTTCTTTTTATCCATTCATCTACTGAAGGGCATCTAGGTTGGTTCCACAGTTTAGCTATTGTGAATCGTGCTGCTATAAACATTGATGTGGCTGTGTCCCTGTATTATGCTGTTTTTAAGTCCTTTGGGTATAGACCAAGGAGAGGGATAGCTGGGTCAAATGGTGGTTCCACTCCCAATTTTCCAAGGAATCTCCATACTGCTTTCCATATTGGCTGCACCAATTTACAGTCCCAACAACGGTGTATGAGTGTACCTTTTTCCCCACATCCTCGCCAACACTAATTGTTTGTCTTCATAATAGCTGCCATCCTGACTGGACTGAGATGAAATCTTAGAGTAGTTTTAATTTGCATTTCTGTAATTGCTAGAGATGATGAACATTTTTTTCATGTATTTGTATTTTGCATCAGGCACAGTTCTAAAGACTTGATATGCATTTAACCTCCACAGCTCATCCTCTGACGACTGCTTTGGTAGTGAGTGGCTCATTCTATCCTGGTTTCAAACTTGCAGAATTGGCAAACTGGTAATGAAAATAATAGTAAAATCAATAATAGACAATAATAGTAACTATCTTTCATAGGGTACTTATTAACACTAAGCACTTTGCATTTTGAATGTATAATCTCATAACCTAATCTGGTTAATAATTCTTCAATGTAGGTATTAATAGTGTTCTCAGTTTATGGGTGAAGAAACTGAAGTACAGATTTGAAGTAACTAACTTGTTCAAAGTGACGCATGAGGCTGGAGTTTGCACCCAGGTTTTCTTGTCCCTAAGACATGTGTGTATGCATGTGTGTATGTTCTAATCCTTTACTTAAAGTTTAATATGAGCAATAATACTTTTAATTGGAAAGTTTAATTTCTTATAACTCAGTCATAAAATCAAGAGGTATGATGTTTTATAAAAAATAGGAAAACATTTTCATTTATGCTTTTGATAAAACACTGCTTCCAGCACTAATAACGTGTGAATCTTCTCGATTAATTCAGGTTATCAAAACATATACATGATGAGTTGGGCATGGTGGTACATGCCTATAATCCCAGCAGCTCATGGTGGTACATGCCTATAATCCCAGTGGCTCAGGAGGCTAAGGCAGGAGGATCATGCTTCAGCAAAAGTGAGGCGCTAAGCAACTCAGTGAGACCTCATCTCTAAATAAAATACAAAACGGGGCATGGGATGTGGCTCAGCAGCCAAGTGTTCCTAAATTCATTCCCTAGTACAGAAAAAAAAAAATTACACACACACACACACACACATGCACAGGATGAATACTACAGTATCATACCACCTATGTAATTCACACACACGCAAGGAAAAGAATAAAATATGACAGTGGCCTTCTCCAAGTTGCAGAATTATGAGCAACTTTGTTTTTATCTTTATATTTTTTAGAATTATTTCATTTTTTTTACATTGACCATGTGTTTATCTTTTATATTTAGGAAAGAACAACAAAATTTACTTTTAATGAAAACTATATGGACTTGACTCTGATACATATGGTCTTGGTGGCTTATAGTTGAAAATAAATAAGACAAAAATGACTAGATCAAAATTAGTGGGATTTATCTTGCTTCCAATCTACAATTGGAAACCTCTCCCAGAACTCTCCCTTGAAGTTAAATAAAACCACAATTTAATTCTCTAATGAGATTGGTCTCTTATAGTCCAGCTCTAAGATGAGGAAAATTGAAGTACTGTTGATTTAAACAGTGGATATCAGGTAGGTCTTGTGAAAATGAAGAAATGTTTCCAAGGACAGATGAAGACACCTATGTCTTTCCTCATATCCAAGCTGACCCTTCTCAGGAGACTGGTGGAGAGCAAGTGAATCACACCAAGCTTTCCTGAATATTTTGAATAATGCATAAACTAATTCATCTTTGGGGAAGGTGTTAAAACTAGAGCTGTTGTCGTGGACTTGGAAGAGGAGAATGGGGCTTAATAAAACATGAAGGAAGAGGAGACAAAATTAAGATTTACGGAAGACCTGTGATGTTCCAAGGCCCTATTAGGCATTAATGATTTCCTTTTAATCTTGATAGTACCAGTGAGTGGAATGTGGAAGCTAGCTTCAGGCACCAACTGCTAAATTTTCAGGAATCCTGCAAGTTGGCTGTTAAACAAGGTCATGATTAAAATTAGATTATGTAGATTTTAAATTATATTAAAAACAAAGGTAATAAATATTCAAAGGTCATCACTTCTTAATAATTTTTACTGCATTTTGCTATTGTGTGCTCTTAAGAGTATTTACATCTGTTGTATATACAGAGGAGGAAATGCTCTGTTGTTGATGCTACATGGGCAGCTTGAAATCAGCCACAGCAGGAATATATATATATATATATATATATATATATATATATATATCCCCCAAAGAAGTTAGAAAACACTACAAATCACAGCTCTTTCTTGGATTTTGTTTGTTAGTTTTTTCAGCGCTAGTTGTTAAATACAGCATATCCCTGGGCCCACCTCTAAGAAGTAGATCTTATTATCCTAACTACACCTAAGAAGACTAAGGCCCAAAGAGAAGCTATATTTGAAAAAAATATAAGCAATCCATCTGTTGCTAATGTTACTTTAATACAAAATATTATAAGGGTGATTTGATGAAAGATTGAAAAAAGTTAAAGCTTCTGATTCAAAAGATATAATATTTTAAAAATCAAGATTAAGTCAATGACTATATCAGAGTCCCTTGATCATCCTTGCACAAAATTAGGTGTTCACTCCAAAAAAACCAAAAAAACAAAAAAACCCAAAAAACCCAAATGTTGAATGTTTTCTCTGACATGTCGATGCTAACCCACAATGGCAGGTAGTGGAAGAATAGAAGTTCAGTGGATTAGACAAAGGGGATTGAAGGGAAGGGACAGGGGATAGGAATAGGAAAGACAGTGGAATGAATCTGACACAACTTTCCTATGAACATATATGAACACACCACAGTGAATCTCAGCATTGTGTATGTCCACAAGACTGTGATCCTAATTAGAATAAAATATATTTCATGCTTATATAAACATCAAAATAGACTCTACTAAAAAGAACAACTTAAACTCATACAGAGAAAAAAAGACAAAAAAATAAGGTGTTCAGTAAAAATTACCCTCTGTGATTTACAGATGTTTTGTTCACTCCTAATGTTTGTAAATATCATAGTAACATCTTGCTTGACAAGAAAAGACATTTGTTCTCTTATTAAAATCTAATACAGAGCCGGGCACAGTGGTACATGCCTATAATTCCAGCAGCTCAGGAGACTGAGGCAGGAAAATCACAAGTTCAAAACCAGCCTCAGCAAAAGTGAGGTGCTAAGCAACTCAGTGAGACCGTGTCTCTAAATAAAATACAAAATAGGGCTGGGGATGTGGCTCAGTGGTTGAGTGCCCCTGAGTTCAATCCCCAGTACCCCTTCCCCCAAAAAACACTAAT